>NC_133972.1:87533447-88783447 GCF_047716275.1 Strix uralensis | reverse complement strand
ATCGAGTACAAAAAAAGGGCACAGATCTTATGTTACACTATAGAACTGATGTGTAACTTGAAACACACTTACTAAAGGAAATGGCTACAGCTGTACATAAGCAATTTTCCCTGCTGTTTGGTCCCCTGCTTTATCTCCTTTTAACAAGGAGGTTAATCCTCTCAGCACACAGGAAGAGCTTAAAAAAGATTTCACCAGTTATACATAAAAGTAAGGCCTAGAGAAATACTGGAAAGAATCCAAAAGCTTAATTCCATGCAGGTATCCAGATACATTAAAAAAAGCTAGTTTTTAGATATCTAAAAGCCTTAACAAAAAGCATCTGTAAGCCAGTCAGTATGATCCACTTACAATAAACATATCACCCTTTCCCTTATATACCCTAGCACAGCTTTGGTAGAATTTAATACAGAGAGCATCAGCTAGCTGAAAACACTGCAGAGAGAAGTAGTGAAAGAAAATAACTCACCTGTCCAGATATTTCTCCCATCTGCCTTTGCTTCTTCTAAGTTTTTAGGTATCTGGTTGCATAGGCCGCCAAACATCTCTTCCACATTCAGTCCTTCAGACCCATTACCTAAAGTAATACCATGTAGTGTCAGAAACCACATCAAAAATGTTGTTGTAACTGTCATATAGCTAAGTTTCAATCAAAAGGACTTCCACTCTTAAACATGACAACTAAACATATTAAAAACAAGGTCTTATTTTATACAACCATTTCTTGCAAGATTAGGCTTTGCAGCAAGTTAAAGTTGGTAGTTCTTAAAAGGAAATTCAGACATTCATTGACTCGTCTTTCAGAAGATCAGGTACACCTCACACAGAGGTACAAAAGTCGAGTTTCCTTCTTTACTTCACTAGAACTTACAATAAAGATCTTTGATACCTTTGGCTATAAAACACCTTCTTTTCATCTGTTTTCTAGCAAAAGCTTTAATTTACACAGCTCTCTAAAGTAAGTAGTTGTCTTCTTACCAAGAAATATCCTTTCTTCACCAGGAGAGCTATCTGGGCCACATAGTGACACTCAGTTATCCACCTATCAGGCTACAAACAGGCCTTTAAGGCCTTTATAGCCAAATAATAATTTTAAGCTTCCTTTGTTGAACAATGCAAAAAAACCCCCAAAACACCACAAACATGCATTGTCTTTCACTGTTTTCTGCGATAGAACTAAACTTTAAATTGAAAATAAAATATCTGTTGCCTTATTAAGACAGACAGACAATAAATATCAGAGAAAAAAACCCCAACAACCAATACCACTAAACAACTCTATTAAAAACAAAAAGTCATCAACTTACTAGAGAAGGAAGGAATCCTTACTCCTCAAACACAAATATTTCACTCTCTTATGCATTTCTTGGGTGAACATTTTATGGAGTTGCGTGATTTTCCTAGGCGTGTCTGACTGGGCCCAGCTGTGCATCTTTCCCTTGCCCTGTACAGCTGTGTGAAATCTGAGGCAATAACTGGTGCCCTGAGTGGTGATATTTGCATGCTGCTATAGAAATGGGAGAGGATGTGGGGGAGCAAGAGGTATGGGTTTATAATAAAATGTCGTTAATAATCTGGTGCTTGAAGTGTTATCTTATTCCAGAAATATGTTAGTGTTTTGGTTATATGCAGGGATGGATTACCTAATAAACACAGCAGAATGGAGTTGGTTTAGCTGTTTCTCCGCTGTATACCTCTGGACTAGCAGAAAACCTTTCTTTGGCCCATTCTTCACCTACTTTTCATCTCACTGCAATGTTCCATGTATGTGATTTTCTGTGTTTTATAGACAATGCAGCAATTGAAGCCTCAGTCCCCTAATAAAACTCTTCATTAAAATAAAACACGTACACCACTAGAGCCTCAGCCATAGTGCAAATTCCCACAGCAGTCTAATGAGAAAGCACATCTGTCTCTGCTCTGAACATCTGTTGAAAGTTATCTTCAGTTGATTCATATCCAGCAGGGTACCCAGTTATTAGACTGGAGTACCTAAGGCTAGTGGATATAAATCTGGGTATGCTGCTTCCCACTCGTACTCCCTACAAAACCAGGTGTGCCTTAAAACCAGTAGGCAACAAAGATCTAGGCTTAGAGGTATCTGTAGCCTCAATTTCTGACATGAGCAAGTATCAATTCACTCTGTGATCAAGATTCAGACCTAAAAGACAGTTAATAGAGGATCAAAGAAACAAGGAAGAAAAAGGTGAAGACACGTGAAGTATGAGAAACTCCCAGAATGAAACAGAGTAAAGAATACAGGAGGCACTTCTGAAGAAAAGACAGAGAAAAGAAATAAAGTACTTAGACCATTTATACAGACACTGACTGTGAAAGAATGGGGCAAGTGTTTCAGATTCAAACAAAAAGGGTGAAGAAAAGATGCACATAAAACATTTTAATAATGCTTTAATGTTTTAATAATGGATACATTGTCATAACAAAATAGTCTGAAGTGGTAGCTGAAAACCAGGATTAATATTTAATTTTAAAAGTTAATGTTAGAACTCAGTTCTTTACAAAAATTTAGTCACCACATCCATTAGTTTGTTATTTATTTGAGTGAGCACTATTAAGGTGAAAATTATTCAGGCTCATTAAAATACCATTAATGAGTCTATGCAGGGACCATTGCTTGCAGCTATGTAAAGGCTTTTAGTAGGTCTCTGAGCATGTTCTGCTTTCCCAGAGGCCGTGGCATGTTTTGACCTAGCCCTCTGTTCCTGTTTGATGAAAATTTGTATATATATTATTACTCTTAATATAGAAGACATGTATTCAAATATGTATATTCTGTGTTTCTTTGACTAGGGCCTTCAAATTTATAATCATAGTGACTTTTAAGAAATTTTATAGTTCTTTACGCAGGAGTCCTCACTCAAATATTAGATGCCCAGATTTCATTTGCTTGAAATGAGAAAGCTGCATGTGCCTCAAGCAAAACTAACTGGCTTCAGAAACATTTAGCTTCCAATATATCTCTGGCACATGGTCTTTTTTGTCCCAAATTCTTTGCAATTCACTGAACTCTGCCTCTTTAACAGTACCTTGTGTACTCACTTTCCCATTCCAAACACATTTCTTTTCTTCCTGGGAGCTGAGACTCAACGTTTCCTTCTCATTCTGGCAGTCTTGCCATGGCTTTAGGAAGCACAAGAGTGATGAAACTTTGGGTCTTGCTTGGGTGTGGGTGCAAAAAGCCAGGATGGATCCCCCACAATGTAGACTGGCTGCGATATGCCGTGATCCACCTTTCATTGATGCCAGGATTAATTGTTTTCAGGGATTTTGAGCTGGATCAGGTCACAAGTATTTGGCCAAATATAATATTTGTACATCTTTTTGTTAGTCTCTACCGTTCCAAATTAGGATTCACAGACCATTGCTTTGATGGTATATGGGTGATCATATATTTAATATAAAGCTGACTAAATGGAATGGATTGATGACAGCTTTGATTTTCTTAATTGCTACTCACAGTATCAGCCACCACTCATAATTATTTCAGCATTTACTATTTCATAATGTGCTACAGCTTGTTAATGCCTTGGTTCAGGTCTTATCTATCCAACAGCTTTCCCTACAGGATGAGTCAAAATGCTACCTCTTTGCTTCACTCCAGACTTAGCAGGAGCACACGAGGCCACAAAAGCATTAGAGTCTCCATGGTGCTGAACTCAAGATGTGTAACAGAGGAGCCATGCAGATACCCAATGCCTGATGTACGTGGCACTCCTCAGCTCGGGTGGGTCGGTGTGAGATAACACAACATGGGTAAGTGGAGGAGAGTGCTTATTGAATCGACACTCCTAAATTTCCAACATCTGTAAGAAGAACAAGGCAATCCCATTTACAATAGCAGGTGTAGTGGTGAAGGAAATAGACTGAGTGATATCATGGTTTTCATGCTATATAGTTTTAAACAGTGTAGCATTCAAGGTAGTTTTCTTGGTTTTATCATGTTTGCATTCTGCAACCTTATTAAAGTAAAATTGATTTGCCACAGTTCCTTAGACAAGATCCACATCTCATAGATGAAACTTCAGTATTCTTCTGGAAAATAACATAGCTATTTTTTACGTGCATTCTTTTTATTATTTATTACTGTTTGAGTCCAACGACAAGTTGAAAAATCATTAGCTTTCCCTGTTGTACTGAAACATTGCAGTGAGTTTTGACTCACTGATGTGAGTCAACACAAAGTGGATACAGTTTACCTAATACACAAATTTTCTGGGGAATAAAGTAAAAACATTGGCCAGACTTAGGCTTCACTTTCAGGTAGCACAAGCTATGTTCCACTTTGATATTAGATTTTATATAAATGAATTTATCGAAGTGATACCTAGTGAATTTATCCAGAAACCTGAATGCTGTCTTTGTCAGCAGCAAACTAGCTTTCATCACATACTTTGGCTTTCATCACATTATGTAGCTTTAATTTCTTTCATATTTCATTATTTCTTTAATAATTTTCAACTTCTGGCGTAGAAACCACTGACAGTGTACTTATGCTTGTACATTTGTTCTACCACGGTAGAGATTTTTAGAGCAATATTCTGCTAAATTTGTGTCCATTATATTTACTAATTTGTGCAAGAGCTTCAGAATAATACATGTACTCTTGACATGGCACCTCAGGAGAAGGCCCTTCAGGCTTCAGGGAATTTCTTAAGATAAGACAATAGGCCACAAAATTATACTTTGCCACACCCTATTCATACAAGAATTGACAAATTAATCTAAAAATGTGTCTTTTTAAAATTTTTAATTTAATTATCTTTTTAATTTTTCATTTAACTCATGTAAAGTTGTTTGATGCTGAATTTGTGATGCTATAGTTATTAACAATAATAGAATAAATGATAATTAGTAATGTATTAAGCAATATTAATTGTTAATCTTTCCTTTTTGTTCTTGTTCTTCATTGTGTCAAATATATTCTGCTACTTATCAATAGAATATAATTGGTTTATGTATTAAAATTTATGGTATGTAACTAGCTTTTATCATATCGAAACACACAAAAACTAACGGCATGACTGCAACACTGTTTCAACATGCTATGAAGTTTTTTCAAGTATAATATTCTGAAATATATTTTTCACTTGAAACACTAGTTTCAGAGCTTAAAAATGTGTTTTAATGCCTAAGCATTTATCATATCTTTTTATATTCATTCAGCACTTTTAAAATGTCTCATTTATGCATATAGCAAAGATGTTGCTCTCCTGCTTATGCATCTTAGATTTTTCACATTCGTAGATCATGTCCTGAGGCCATAGGCACAGAGCCTGTATGGATTGTCTGATCTAAATTTCATGTCCTTTGAGGAGAGAAGACAACAAGCTAAAAAGCTTGGCCATGGTTAAAGCAGATTTTTCAGTGACTGCTGTATGTAACATTTACGATACTGAATAATGCTTTTTTATGTCCTGACACAGCATAAGATCACTGTCATATCCAGAGAATTGTTCCTCAGGGCATGGATTGTCTTCCACTTTTTGTCTGGCACAATGGTGCCTTGATCATTGATTGATTATTTAAGTATTACTGTGATACAAAAGACAAGGTTGTTTGGGAGACAAGTATCTTTTAGATAGACACACTGATATAGTTGGGGAAAAAAAATCCCAAAGTTTCAAGCACAAAAGCCTCTCTACAGCTCATCCTCAGAGAATCAACAAATAAGTAACAGGTAGAGTTTGGGGGCAGTAGCATTTTAAAGAGCTTCATGCACTGTAAGGAAATTAACTGCACCATTCTTATCATCCGATCTTTCAATTACCTGGTATCATCTGATCTTTCATTCAGACTGGACAGTCTTAAATATATGTCTTCTTTTAGAAGGACTGTAATTCCACAACATATTCCCACAAATCAAGTGCCGATTTCTTTGCTATCATATGCTCCCTCATCTTCAGATGACAGTTTGCTGTATCTTATGAGCTTACACATCTCTACTCTGTATCTTTTCTGACAGTTGATTTTTGGTGTTTTACATAGGTTCAGAAGTTGCAAGTCTAGAAGCCTTGCCTAACAAGGGTCCTCAAGGGAAGCATCTAGTTTTTTCAGATTTCTGGGTGGGAATTTGTGCCAGAAACATCTCTTAATTGCTTAAAGAACCTCTTACACATTTGACCCTTTTTGCTGTTAACACTTGGCGGACGATAGTTTAGGGTACTGCCAAGGCACAGGCCTTTTGCAAAATTGCTGGCTATATGTCCTTAACTTGTTGTGGAAATGAAAGCACAGTTCTCTTTGAAGTTACTGGCTCAGAAAGTTTCATCCCAGTTGTCATTCTTGTCAGTTGTCTCAGCAGACAGAACCACCTTCTCTCTTGAATAGCTCTTTCCTCTTGGTTAAAGCCCAACAGATAAGTACAGCTGCTGCCAGAGTTGAACTAATTCAGTGGACAGATAAAGGAATTTCATTCTCCAGCTTTCCCAAAGCTGTTCCTTTTGAAATAGTATATTCAATGGACAGAAAACAAAACATATAAACCTTCCTAAGATAACCCAGACAATCATCAAATTAAATCTAAGTATTATGTAAATGCATTCTGGGTATTTGACTTGATGTATTTCATGATATTGCCCATAAGCTTTCTAGTTCTCCACATGATATAGTCTTTTTGTCCCCGGTATAAAACACTGCAAAGCCATACTTCTTCCCACATCTTCAAAGCTCAGGGAATCTGACTACATTAAGCAGGACAGGCTTGTAGTCTAAAGGGGTTTTTTGCTAAAGGTTAATCAATGGGTTAATGTAGACAGTTAACTGAAATTTTCTTATTTTGGGTAACAGGCTTAAGGCCTACTACAGTTTATATATTCTTATGGGATTATAATAAACATATAACAAAACACTAACATGGGGAGCTCTTCTGACCCAAGTGATGTCCGAATGGGTGTTCAGCACTCTTGTGGTAGTACACAGGCTCAAGGGGTCAGCTAACATTGAGGACAATTTATGCTAATTACCCAACACAGAGGTATGTCTATAACACCCTGTGTATGGGACAGTTTTGTGTATTAGTTATAGAAGTGTGTTTACAAATTTGTGTATCTTTTTAAACATCTCATAACTGTCTACCATTGTGGTCTATCTGTTGTATTACTGACACTGATCCTGAAGGTCTAATTAACTCATTATCGCTTAATTACTTGTTGCTCATAAATGCTTTAACCCTGACTTAGCTTAAATCATGTGAACTGAGTAGTTTTTCCCTGTGACTGTGGTAATATTGAGTTTTATGCCATGCAATATGCAACTCCTTGGAGATCAACAGAGGTCCTGGATTACCTTTCTTTCTGGGGAGAGAAAAATATTTAGGAAACCTTTGTAAGTAACTGCTGGAATAATGAAGCCACTTACAATGGAAGGGTACAGAGGAGTGATACCTAGGATACCTGGCAATGCTGGAACAGAACAAGGGAGAGAAAGCTCCTCAGAAGCCAACAATAAAATCTGGACCTCAGGGAAATGTTTATATGACGTGTCCATATGAAAAGAAGCAAGGGTAAATTTTGACCTGGAATGCAATCACCAAGCTGTATTTTATTGTGAGCAGTGCACACAGGAATAATAAAATCCAAAGATATGAATACCAGTATCATTCTGACAGTGAGATCTCTCTTAAAAGTCATAATTTTTTTTCTCAACTTCAGATTCTAAAAACAGACTCTAAGGAAGCTACACAGGCACTGTGTTTTGTGAAGAAAGTCTGAAATAGTGTCTTTTGTGTTAAGTTAACCAGAATTTTTCCTATTTATGTGTAACATGAATAATAATGTGCTAAACTGTGCTTTTTTTGCCAAATGAAACATCCATGATGTGCTGATACACACAGGTATTTTTAAGGTTATTCTCCTCCTGCCTGAAGAGGATAAACAGCATTTAGCTCAGCCTGAGGAACTGATTTATATTGTCACAGGAACAATGTGTTTTATAATGTTCTCTGACTCTGCCTATCTATTTATAATTCCTGGTCCAGCTCACTCCTAGGCAATCACCCTACCATGCCTTTTCTTCTCTTAATGTGCTCAAAATGATGACTTTGAGCCATCCTTCTTCTTTCACTTCCAGCTGGGAGATCAGAATGACGCTACTTTCTAACTAAATATATTTGAGTGCTGTAAAACTAGGTACCATTCAAATTAATTTGCTTCAGAGTTTGATCAGTGCCCTAGATGTTACAGGTTTCATCACACTTTATGAGGTACATTTCATAGCATTGTATCAGCACTGTATGAGGTACATTCCACAGCTTTTTATCATAGCATTTTATGAGATATATTTGATAACATTTTATGTAGCCACTTTACCGGATAGCATGAATAGCATTTTAGCAGTAAATATTTAGGGCATATTTCATGGCATACAGTTGCCTACAAATATAAATGCACAGAAACAGAGATAGAAGAGGTGCAGAAGAATGTTATCTTATTATTCTGAAGAAAATAATTGCAAAACTGAACTTACTGTACGGTATATCTTTCATACGAGGAAATGTAACATGGGATTTCAGGCATAGAGTTCTTCTGGTTTGGTTCTTACATGACAGAGCTACCTTCTCATGGGTGTCTTTCCAGTCCAGTAGTACTTGTAACATTATATTGCTGTATACTCTGCTAATGTATTCTCACTCTTTTCTGGTATATTTTCCGCTTTCTGTTCTCACAAATCAGTTCCAAGTCCTCTGACATAAGACACTCCTACAGAAGTGCAGTCCCTATCCTGACTCATCTAAGCTTCCTGCTGCCAGTGTATTCCTGCAACATTCAAAGACTCTCTGCAGCCAAACTCTCCAGGCAAAGTCCATAAAATTAACTCAGGCATTAGAGAAAGAAGTAGGGTACCAAAACACAGAAGAAGGAAAAGGAGTAACATACATACAGTTTCCCTTGTAGTGGGAAGAAGCCAGAAGGAAGGAAACACAAAATTGGGATTCTTTTTTTTTTTTTTTTTTTTTTTTTTTCTATTTGCTGCCATGGAAACTAAACAAAAAGCCCAATAACTTCTGGGTTTTTCTGTACTTACAGGCCCAGCATATTTGCCAGGGTGACCATGAAGAACAGAATCATTGTCAGTCTTCCAATATCTGCCAAATATGAAGAGGAAATAGGGAAGACAAAGAGGTTATGTTTGGAGAACTTAAAGTGAGGCTAGGAGGGGTTGGAAGGGGTTTCTTTGGTCTAAAAAGGAGAAGGGCAGAGAAATTACATAATCTTCAGTTTATGACTGAACAAAATCTTGACTGGGTAGGAAAAATTACTTAAAAACCCAACTCAGCAAAGCTTTTACAGAACAAAAGTGCTGCTAAAGACGGCTCATTTACAACTACCATTGGATAAAAAAGCATATTAGAAGTGGCATAGCGTCATAGTGCTGAACGAACAACATTGTTTTCCCCCACATACCAGGACAGTGATCTGTGAGAGCAACTATTTCTAGAAGACCATCATCAAACTCCCAAATGGATTCTTTCTAAACTGGCATATCAGTCTACACATTAAAGGAGTAACCATGCAGAAAGCCACACTTACATATTTATATAAGCAAAAAGCCAAAACTTTCAGAAGCAAGACAAGTTTCATACAAAATTTGTTTAATTTATGCTGTAACCTGTTTTTCACCAAGTTCTGTTTTAAAAATACAGTATTTTAAATATTGACATTTTTTCCTGCAAGTTGCACTTAAATGAATTAACTAAAATGTAGAAGAATTGTGATTAATAAAAGTTTATGTCAAGTTATACAAAGTCAAACCTCCTACATTGCAAATTACCATACCTTGCAAGTTCAGAAAGATGTAAAATAAAAATATCAACAGTAGACCCTATCTTGAAAGTAGGAATACTAGAACCCATAACTTGAGCAAATAAGATGTTAAGGGTGACATCCAGCTGCCTATCCTGAAGTTCTGCACACAGAGAACTTCGAAGAGACCTCAGCTTTCTTCCAGACTCTTTGGTCTTGAGGGTAGCAAGGAAAACATATTATTTACTATAATTCAGGGTAGAGACTGCACAGAAAGTGCTGGCTTGGTACATGGTGATGCCACCACGTTTTCCATCTTCCAAAAACATTCCTTCAACTTTTCTCTTGCAATATGTAGATGCCAATTAAATAACTATTTGCAGCAATGCTTAGTGCTCAGGGAAAGTCTTCATCAGCCAAAGCTACAAGGGGGTATATTGATCTCCCAAACCAAGAGCACCAACACAGTTACTGTTTACAGGACTAAACAAAGGAACAAATAGATGTAAAGATATTAGTTCCACAATATATCCTTACTCAGAGAAAGCACTGTTTGTAAACAGTGCCAAAGCAAAGGGTGAAAAATGGGAATGAGATTTTCTATTTTCTGTATAGTTGGGAAGTCTATGTGAGCAAAGTAATGCACAATTTGAGTATGGTAAATTATGTAATCTGTCCCACAGCATTTTTCAAAAAGTGATGTTTCTCTCATTATATCAGGTCCATTAATCTGTATAGTGAAGTCAAATCATGATGTTTCTGTATCGTAGCAATCAGGGAAAATAGAAATTTTCATATTGGTTTTTGCTGGTGATGCATCAGATAAATTCTCAAGTAAACTGTCTGTCATCCTGACACTCCACAGCAATTGCCAGATGACAAAAGTCTGTAGCAGAGTCTTCTCAAAGCAACAGCACTGAATCTAAACAAATTTGGCTCAAGAAGAGCAAGTCATTCACATCCTGTTACTAGTGATACTGGCAGGTCAGTTACTAGAATATCTACTGAAACTAATATAAAAATTGTTTGATAGCACAATGTGGATTTGCAAAGTGAAGCCATAATTAATATGTCTTCTTGAACTGCTTCATATTGTGACCATTTAGTGGCATAGAGTACTTTTTCTTTAGGTTAGATAGTCACAATTTGCAAGTGGCACCTTCTGCCTACTGAGCTGTTGATGAAGTACGTGACTGAAAAGTCACATAACTGTCTGGCTCCCATTATGAGTCTCATGGGGCATCACAAGAAAGAAAATGAAAAAACCTCAAATTTTGTCAAACTGCCAAAGTATCTCATATAATTCTGAAATCAAATTAACTATGTTGCTTCAATTGCTGTTGAAGGGGCAACCAAGACATACATGAGATTCCTGCACGCACTGATAATGTTCTGACATAGGTGACTGAGAAGCTGATAAGCAAAGGTGCTCTGATAGACCTGATACTTACAAACAAGAAAGAACTGGCTGGGGATATGAAGGTCAGGGACAGCCTTGACAGCAGTAACTGTGAGATGGTGGAGTTTAAGATCTCAAGAGAAGGGAACAAGACAAAAAGCAGGATCACAGTCCTATTCATGAGAACAGATTTTGGCCTGTTCAGGGATCTGCTCAGAAGAATTTCCTGGGATATGGATATGAGAGAGAAGAGAGATCCAAGAGAGCTGATTGATTTTCAATTAATATATAGACAGATGTGACCTCAGAAAGTCCCCCCTGCTGGAGAAAACATTTTCACGTTCAATGGCTTTTCACTGATTTCCCTGGGAAATCACAAATTATTTTTAATTTGGTTTTCATTCCTGTTCCAAAGCAAACTTCAAAATGAACAACTTTGTCACTTGCCAAAGGATTAATATGTTCTCCTCCCCTCCAAAATTTCTCATTTAGCAATATCGGATTGCAATGAGGAAAAAAAACACTAAAGAAGGAACTCTCTATAACACAGATGACAAATAATGTGTACCATAAAATGTGGTAATCATGAAATATCTTTCAGGCACCCAAATTGAAATTTAATGCAAATAAGAAGAAAAGTAGTAAAAGCTGATTACATTCTGATCCATTTCCTATGAATGTATGTTTAAGTATTACATAATATTCTACTTGCATCTTTATTTTCAAGAAAGGCTCTTTTTCTTTATTTTTTATTCATGAACAGAAGAAAACATTAAACTTTACATTTCCCATTCAACATGGAAGTAACATCTGGCTTATTTTTATTATTTGCCTTTCTTTGTCTGGTAATGTTGTTCACCTTGATTGAATTGTCAACAAATACAGAGAACAAAGCAATTTAAACTCAATGTGTGACTGCATGTAAACATATACAGGGTCTGATTCTGCAACTCCCCCCTTACAAAACTAATGTTAATCATGTAAGAAAGAATCTAGGGGTTCAGGCCTAAGAGAAAAAGGGAGAAAACAAGATTATAAACTGACTAAAGGAAAGAGAAAAGATGTAATTTTAGTTCTGTAGGGTTCACTGAAACTGTTACAATAGTGGTCTCTGTTTACATGGAATCTTAGCTGCAATCACAGACTGACAATAGAGACACAGTAAGACCCATATTTTAAAAGTTTCAAGATGAGGAAATAATGAATAAGTAAATGAAAATGCACAGGGGGGCTGAAAGACAGACACTTGAAGCTATGATAATTACTATAAGTTTTCTGTCATGACATAAACATTTCAACAAATATATGGATAAAACTAAATTCTGGCTGATGGACCTCTAAAAGAAATTCCTTGCATGTTATGAATAACAGCAAACAGAAACTAAAAAATAGTGACACTCTAGGACCTCCAGAAAGGTCAAACTTTGAAGGCTGTTAAAACTCAGTAACATGAGAAGAATAAGTTATGCAGCTTTTTTTTTTTTTAATCTTATGTGTTACAAATGATGGACTGTAGAATCGAAAATTTTTTTAGCATATAAACATGTTCTTAGTATAGCAAGAGAAAAAAATAAGTTGAATAACCCTCCATGGTTTATATTTTTATTAGTGCAAATTAGTAACTACAAACAACTATCAAAACAATCTGCTGATGAGCAGGCAGCATTTCACCAGTAGCGAAGGATAAAAATAAACTTCCTTTTGCATATATGTAAGCAATAGTGTGTGTACCCCAGCTGATATTTGGTCTTGCATAGAATAGTATTAATTAACAACTGTTAAAGGGAATTAACACAAATAATTTGTATTACTTGTTCCTCTCAGGCCCAGAAGACATTGGAATTATTTAATATATAAACAATATATTTAGCTAGCAAGAAACCCTTGCAGGCAATACTAATTTTAATGTCAGTGGAACATCAAGCTCGTATTTCAAACAGATACTGCCAAAGTTGGATGTCACATGAACTGAACAAAATCTGAAGCAGAGTGACATTCTCTTTGTTTCTGTGGTAGACTATCAGAGAACATATTTGGAAGGTGAAGATTCTCAGAGCCCAATTTTTTCATGGTGTAGGGTACCTGTCAAACAGGGAACCCAACAGGAATTGTATATGCTTTGACACAGGCCAGGATATGCTTCTTGTTGTTGGACCCAAACTAGCCAGAAGTTTGAGTGTCTCTGTCCAGACCTCTTCAAGAAGATTAAAAGGATTTCTAAATGCAAAAAGCTTGTTTTATTAAAATGTATATTCAAATGATTTATTAAAAATAACTGGGTAAGACAGAGTAGCCATAAATAGGAAGAATGGAAATGGAAATGGAGAAAAAAAGGGCTTATGAACAAATTTTCCCACCTTAAATATTTGCTTCCAGGGTTGGTTTGAGTCAAGATAATGGCTTTCTGGTTTGCAACAAACTCTTCAGTTCTCACTGGTCCACAGAAATTTTCTCTTTCCATCAGGACTGTAAGTCCTGAAAATGTGGCTGCTCCCTGCTCTCTGCAATTTCTTGGTTTCCTATATGTTCTTTTCTTCTGTCTCAGTCAGCTAGCAATCTGAAAGCTTTTCCTTCCTGAGCATGCTCAAATACATGCAGGAAACATAATCTCTCCTCTATTTGTGACACAGTCAATTAGAGTTTTTTTAAGGAATATAATATACAAGGCAAGAACTAACACACAAAATAGGTGCCACCCACCACACCTCTCAAGCCAGTTTACAACTGTCCATTAGCAGCATCGTGGTAAGTATCTCCAGCTTTATAGAACTCCTAAGTCCTTTTTTGCTTTCATCTTCACAGGTCCTCAGCAACTGATATTACAGCTCCTTTTAGACATTTCTTGATTTAGATGGACCAAAGATAGACCAGATGAGATGCTAGATCCATCCCTCCTCACTGTTTTTCTGCTTAACTTTGATGACGACATTCAAAGGATGTGCAGTACACTTTGCTCTTAGCTTTCCAAGCAATGGAGTCACAAAAAAGTCTTTTACTCTGTCTGATCCTCTTTATAGATGTATGATCTAAGAGTAGATTATGAACCTATTTTGAATATAATTTATAGCATTTTATGAGTTTCACTTAGGACCCAATTGTTGTATTAAATTTCACCGGTATTTATAGTTTATATCATTTATAAATGGAGCTATGGAGTTATAAATGAGTCACAAGCATGAAAAACAAATTTGGTCTATGATCTTAATATGCATAGCAGGGTAACAGGGCTGTGCTTGTGTGTATGTCCAGTGGCCTTAAGTCATTAATTTGCTGGGTGATGCTGCTGTTCTTCAGCATAGAGAAAATAATGGACTCCTCTGAAACAATGAACTGACCTGAAAGTAGGTGATCAACTGAACTCAAGCTGCATTCGCAATGTAGAAGTATTTGACTGATAGTTACAGAAACGCTTCATGAGGAATTTTGGATGGTTCTAGAGATTTCTTCAGGAAAGTCCTGCTGTGCCTAGTCCAATTTGTATGCTTAAGTGTTGATTAACATCCTATGCAGGGTGACGCAGAAATTCCCAGGCAGTTCCTGCCCGTGATCAAATTTTATATAGATAAGAGACTTTTAAATAGTCTCAGATATGTTCTCTATGTAGTTAAGATAATCAATAGCAATGGATTATGCATCTGTTGGAGTGTTCACATAGGAACATGGATTAAAAGAACTGAGCAGAACAGCAGTTTGGAGAAACTCCCCTGATCCAGCTGACATGTATGCAAGGACACTTATAATAAGACCATTCAGACAACAACTGACCATGTTATTCAAGAGATATGATTTCTTGTATGATCATTACCTTATGTCAAAACCCCAAAAAATTATCAGAGTAAACCAAACCAAACCAAACCAAACCAAACCAAACCAAACCAAACCAAACCAATCTTTTGTCTGTGCTAAAAGGCATATTAATATAAGGGAAAAAATCATGTGAATATTTCCAAGTAACTGAAAGAAATAGATGTTCGTACACAACAGTAACGGGACCTATCTACATGCATGTAACCTATCTACGCTCAAGTGGACTACCCTTTGCATACAGTTAAAGAGTTTGAATGTTTCCAAAACATCCTTTTTCTGCAGAGGAATGATGAGAAGAAGTTAAATGACATACTGAAGTAAATGCAGCTTTTCACATTTGAGGAATTAAGACCCTTAATTTTAAGTGCATTTTTACTGCAATTCCACCTGAAGTCAAATTTTGCCAGGGCATACCTCTGAAAATGCTTGTAGGATTTATATCTACAGCAGCAGCCCAACGTAACAGCTAGCATCCTCTGAGTTCTAAAATAACAACAGTAGTGCTAAACCTGAACTTAGGTTGCTACACAAAAGATACGCTGTAGAAACTCTATAGCTTTATAAGAGATTAAACCATTTATAGCTACTAAAATGGCATGCAAACTTCAGAATAAAATATTGTGTGATCAGGAAAAAACTCAGTCAAAACAGTACCCTGAAATAATAACCAAGGAAGAAACTGTCAAAGTCATTAGGAAGATGGAGACAAAATTAGTCAGTCCAAATTCAGTCTTAAAGTATTATGAAGCAGAGACAGTATTCTAATGAAAGTCAGGATATGTTTCTATTAGCAGAATTCTCAGCATGCTTCATATTAATTAGCATGAACCTCAGAATGTTTCCTGTTTCCACATTACTCAAGATGATAATTCTTCTTGTCTAGTTTGGAGAAAAGAAGGCTGAGGGGTGACCTCACTGCTGCTGATTGTGGTACTCAAGTGATAGGATGCATGGGAATGGCTCAAAGCTGCTCCAGGGGACATTTAGACTGGACATTAGGAAACATTTATTTACTGAGAGGGTGGTCAAACACTGGAACAGGCTTCCTAGAGAGGTGGTTGATGTCCCAAGCCTGTCAGTGTTGAAGAGACATTTGGACAGTGCCCTTAACAACACGTTTTAGCTTTTGGTCAGCCCTGAATTGGTCAGACTAGATGTTTGCTGTAGGTCCTTTCCAACTGAAGTATTCTATTCTATTCTCAGAGATGATATGCCCACTATTTTGGCATTGATTATATCTTGTGTTGAAGTGACATAACTAGAAAAAAAAATATAAAAATTGAGACTTTTTTTCTCTTTTCTTGATAAGGTTTGTTGTTTGGTTTTTTTGACACACCCCTGAGTTATTGTATGGTTCTCAGAAATTCAAATCCAGAGGAAAAATAAGTTGCCTATAGGTCCCACTACAGACCTAACCTAAGTTCTGTACAGCAACAGCTTTTTATATTTCTTTATAGTACAAGTCTTAAATCACTTGTAAATAAAGACTGAAAATAAAATAAATAAAATAAAATAAAATAAAATAAAATAAAATAAAATAAAATAAAATAAAATAAAATAAAAAAGTAAAATAAAATAAAATAAAATAAAATAAAATAAAATAAAATAAAATAAAATAAAATAAAATAAAATAAAATAAAATAAAATAAAATAGCAAAAGGTTGATCTACTGAAGGAAAAGGATCTTCAAGCATCTAAAGGAAGACTGTGACCAATGCAGATGAGGTTGCAGATGAACTTATATATATTGTATGATGGAGAAAGGATCAACTGCACAAAAAGCAATAAAGAATGGAATCACTGTACATTGTGATAATTAATTCAAATCCAGGTGAATTTGGCATTTCTGGAAGCTGGAATCACATCTGACTAAACTATAGTTCCAAACAGTCATTGTATAAATATAGCTCCTGTACAGGCAGAACATTTTTCAAAGTTGGACCCATTTAATTTTGATTATTATTTTTTTAATTCTAGCTAAATGCAGTGGACTAACAGAATATAAGAATAAATTCTGAAGTACTTTGCTGAGTTGGAAAATCAGGAAGGAAATAAAGACAGGGTCTACTGCTTTGTTGAACCAGGGTGAAATTATTTCAGCATATATATATAATAAATGTGTATACACACATAAAACTATGTTAGTATTTTTAAAAGTGAATATATACTTCACTGCTTTATTACTATTGCCTGTGTGCAGACTTTTACTGATCCTAGGCAAAAACACAGAAAGGCTGTTATGGGATATTTGGGGAGACAATCCAGACTGAGTGACAGTACTTTGGTTGGGGGTCTGACCTTGCGTTGTGCTGGGCCTGAGCTTGTCTGGCAATTACAAGCCCTGAGCTTGCCCAGCAACAGTGACATGACACCACTGGGCAGTGACCACAAAAATCCCTGAGGAAGGGTGTATAAATGTCTTCTTGAGAGCCTGATTCAAGTGCTCCTGAGGAACAGCTTGCACCTTACAACAGTAAGTCCCTTACTGTTGAAGGATACTTCCCTGGGAACTGAGTGATACCTATATCTAGATTATAAGAAATTTGGAATAGAAGCAGAATAGTCCCCACCTGCAGGGTGGTGTGATTGTTATCAACTTAGTGTCTTATCCTAACAAACCTCACTTTGTGCCTCAGACTCGGAACCTTATTCCTTTAAGGAGCAGATAACAGCAGAGGGTCTGACCACAATAAAATCTTGCAGTGAGCAAGGTCCAAGGATAACAGGATAGAAGCTTATTTGGGTAAGCATGGGATTCAACCCCAATCCTGGTTTGACAGTGTTTGGGTCCAAGACCACTGGTCTGAGAGGGACCAGGTGAAGAGCCAAACAGACGTGGCACAGGGCATAGTTAAAGATGGAAAAGGTAAAGGTGTCATCTGTAAGATGTTGGGTGCATGCTATCATGCCACTTGTAATCAAAAAAAGTGATGGGAAGACGAAAAGAGAGAATTGTTTGTTCAAATTGGAAGGCTACAAGAGAAGGTGCAAAGGCCAGCGATGCAGCTGATGATCCAAGGTCTAACTTAACAGAAACACAAAGAAAATGAGAAGAGGTTAGAAGATAAAGTAGCACAGATGGTCAGTGCTAACTTGGAGAAACAGGGTGGGACTGTGGATGCCCTTAAAGTGTGGGCCCTAATACAAGATCCCAAGCACTGGGATGGGGACATTTGGAACAACCCCGATGAGGAGCCAAATGGCTGGCCAGATGATGGTGATGATATCACACAAGAAGTCTTCCCTGTTACCAAACATGAAATAAGTGTGTGTGGGGGAGAGGGCAGATAGGAGACATGCCTGGGATGTAGTTAAGACTACTGCCTTTACCCCCCTTAATCTGGCCAAGTTACAGAGGGAGTTTGGTAAACAGCCTGATGAGCTTGCGATCGAGTGGGTCTAACAAGTAGATGAGATGGGAGGTGATTGGATAATTTTAGATCTAAAGGAAGCTCAGGGGGCAGGCTGGGGAGCTGGCATCTTTATCAGTGGAGGTCCAGGAGTGCTATGTTCCCTGATTACTCGAGTCACCTATTGGGCAGGGGGCATTCCTAAACTGGAGCAAGGAGAACAAGCATGTATTCATACTCTCTCTGCTCAAGAATTACGTAACAGACTAGTGCAGTTGACTGTTGAACAGTTTGCTGATCAAAGGGGACATGATAACAACGGGGAAGCTTCAGACTCACCATTGTATCTGATCCTAAAGTCCAATAAATTAGGACCACTCACACGAGGGTTGGGACCTAGCGTTAAATTAATCTTAATTAGTGCCACCAATGCAATGCAAAATGGGTAAAACAACTGGGAATGGTTCATCAACTAATAAAAAAGGCTGGAACAATAGGGTGTGATAAAGATGTCACCCAACCAAAACCCCTGAAAGATGTCAGAACCCTCAAATAACGTCCTGTGGGACCTCAGGTTAACTTCTCAAGCGGGTCGAGAGACAAGAAAGACCTCAGAACTAGGGTGTGGAGGGAAGGTTTAGACCTAGGTTTGTCACAAGAATTAATGCATAAGAAACCCACAGCAGATTTAGGGGCCATGGTCCAAGCTGCCTGTGAAGCTAACCGGCGTGGCAAGGATACAGACTGCCCGTTCACCAAGCTTTTTTATAAAGAAACCAGAGAGGTTCTAGATGTCATTAGGTGTGTCACTGCCCTGCTCGGAGAAAATAACACTTGTACCCAGTGTCTTGGATACCGCAGCTCAAAGTTTTTGAGTGGGACACCAAGGTGGGGATGCATGTCATTATCAGCTTGGGTCCTAATAGATTCCCTGTAAGATGTTTGATTGACACTGGAGCCCAAATCTCTTGTTTTCCCTCTGCCTTAATGGCAACCCTGGGTATCTCTCCCTATGCATGTGTTTGCGTTCAAGGAGAGGGTGGCCAGCCTCTCAGCAGGGTCCCCACTGCCTGGGTGGCATTGCACCCTCCTGATGAACAGAGACACTGATGAGTTAAAGTTGCTTTTGTTCCTGACCTAAAACAGGCACTACAGCCCCACAAGCCTGACTGGGAAAGTCAGTTGTTGACAGCCCTGGCCAAAATAAATTTCTTCTAGGGCACACATGGTCAACCAATTGGCAAGGCTTTTCCACCTGGACTGCCCTTGCTGAACCTGTCGTCTCCCCTGGGAGTGCCTCAAGACCTGCAGATTGGGCAAGCACTCTCTTTTAACCACCACACCAAGAGGTTTAATCAAGGCCTCCTTCTGAACATGCATAATAGTGTCTGGAGCATTCAGACTCCTGACAGCAAGACCCTAAAAGTTCCCCACAGATGGATCCAGGGTTAACCATCTGGCCTTTCCCTTCTAAGATCGTTTTCTTTGCTGTTCAGAATGAATGTCATGGATCAATTCATGAAGCAGACAGGCTGCAGACCAGTGACTTTGGTTTTGGAGCAGATAAAGAAATAAGCCTCTGTGTACCAGACTTGGACTGCAGCTTGCCTACCTAGGTGACCACCAATTTAGAAGTGGCTCTACTCCAATCTGTCTTCACAGTGATCAGCTCGGCCATAACAGAATGAGCTGCTCTCACTAGCACTCCATGATCTTAAGGTCTTCGCTTCAGCAGTGATTTCTGTGGTCAAGGGATAGATTGTGGGAAGACAATCCAGACTGAGTGGCAGTGCTTTGGTCATGGGTCTGACCTTGAATTATGCTGGGCCCAAGCTTGCATGGCAACGTCAAGCCCCGAGTTTGCCTGGCAACAGTGACATGATGCTGCTGGGCGGTGACAACAGAAACCCTCAAGGAAGGGTGTATAAATAGCTCCCTGAGAGCCTGATTTCAGCACTCCTGAGGAATGGTTGGCCCGCACCTTGGTGATCTCCCTCTACTTGGGATGCCAGGTAACTATACTTTCCTGAGAATTGAGTGATACGTATTAGATAGATTATAAGGAATTTGGATAGAAGCAGAGGAGTCCCCACTTGCAGGGTCATGTAATTGTTTTTAACTTAATATGTGCCTTATGATAATAAACCTCACTTTGTGTCTTGGACTGGGAACTTCATTCCTTCAAGGAGTAGGTAGCAGCAGAGGGTCAGACCATGGTTGATATTATCAGAAAGGAATTAAAGAATATTAACAAAAATGATGGTTTTATGAAGAACAGGCTTTTTGGTACAAATGGGTTTTGTATACTGTACTTAGAGGCTTAGTTCAAAGAGACAGCTATGGATTTGTGTTCTGTGAAACTTAGCTCTCCGTTCAAGATCTTCCTTTTCCCACTCTCATACCATACAACTGGGAATTCAATTGTTCCCACACCAGTGACATAACTTCTTTGTAGTACTTCAGAAGGTCCTGTGAACCTACACAGATTCAGAAAAAAAAGTAGCTCCAGTGTATCAGAGTTGAAAATAAGCAGTATTTCCAGAGTCCTGCATTTAGGTATTATGATGTGTCCTGAGGTGGGACTGTGAATGTCATATAACCTGATGTGAATGAGAGGGATCAGCATGTTCACATGTAAGAATGTCAAACCATGGACAAAGATAACTGTGTTAAAAAAAACAAACTTAAACTTGCTAAATCAAGATAGTTGTGGCTGTGTCTTGATGAGCCTTGAGGCTCATCTAGCTCATCTAGGGTGAGCATTACCCTTCCTTGGCAACTTGACCTACTCTGCTACTGAAAATAATTTTCCTAATGTCCAGATGAACCAGCCAAGTTTCAGTTGTGACAATTTTTCTTTGCTGTATCATTTTTCAGTACCAAGAAGGGTTTGTTCTGTCATTTGATATGGAAAATTGTCTCCATCTCCTCTTGACTCATGTGATGAGCATCCATGGTCTATTTGAAACATTTCTATGCATTTGTAACTTTTTCTCCATAGCCATATTCCATACATATAATCAGGATTTTGCATTTTTGGATGGAGAGTAGTACATCAAAATTATTCTTTGCCTATTTATGAGATTTACTATTTCTATATACATATGTGTGCATGAATGAGACAAGATCTTGCAATCCAAAACTAAAAAAGACCCAAACTCTAACTATATACACATTTTTTGTCAATATTAAAATCTATAATTACATAAAAGTTGTCAATGCTACATATATCTACTAATAATCAGCATATGAGACAGTTGGCTGTTTTTTCACAAGAAATACATCAACATGTTTTTCCTGCTAACCTATTTTTAATCATCGTTATGTTTTAAGCAAGAGGTAGTATGAGAAAAATAAAAGAAATTGAGAGAAAAATTGAAGCTAACTCAGAAACAAACAAGGGCTATTTTATTTCTTGCTTTTATGTGCTGCTACATCCTTTTAATTTTTTCCTTATTGTTTTTTTGTGCAACTTATTCTTCTACATTTTCCTTTATCCATTCCATATCATGATGGAGCTCATGAATACTGAAATTTTTATACGCAGAAAGGAATTCAATGACCTCAAGTCCGGGCAGGTAGGCACTATTTAATGCCTTCTACAAAAACCCCAAGGATTCATAGATTACTTGAATCTTATACATTAAAAAACCAAAACCAAAACAAAACAAAAACCCCAAACATCTATTTCATTATCGTCTTTACTCTTAATTGTCTTAAAGTTATTTTTTCTCACTGCTCTTAAGCTTTCCAGCAACTGTGTCAACACCAAAGACTGGAACGTCTTGACTGAAATAGAAATATCCTTCTTCCTTCTAGCACACAGTTTTATTAATGTGGTAAAAAAGTGAAATGATTCCTCAATGTTCTAAAGAAACAATAGCTCTAACAGTTAAAAACTGTTAATGACATCTTATGATCTTGTGACATTGCCATAATAACTTCTGTCATCACTATATCTTATTAGCAGTCACATTTACTATCTTTTTACTTCTCATTCCAGTTTCTTATATAGCAAGTGGCCAACATGTGTTGAGACATTAAAATTTGGAAAAACTGTTTTATTATTATTCAAAGCAATTAACTCCTACATACTTGATTAGATATTGCTATATCTCAGATTTCTTTAAGTTTCAGACTATACTTAAAATTTAAAACATAGATGTAAATCTCCCTTTTAATAAATCATCACACACTTGGCTGGGACATGAATGTGTTACAGGAAATTTGTTACTAATCTAGTAGCAGTTATTAGGCTGATATTCTACTGCAGAAAGAAATTGTATAGAAAGTAAAAAAGTAGTATTAGAAACAGTAATTCAAGCCTAATGAAGCAACATTAGCACTTTTATGTTGTACTTTCTAATTAGGAAGTCTGTTAATGAAATTGGGGCATTTACTTAATTGCTGTGAACAATTATTTTCAAATTAAGCCTAGCAATTAAATAGCATGATTAAACTCATGGTACAGGCTTTTTAGTAGAGATATGGTAAGTATCTTGACTGCTGTATTATGCATGGTACTCAAAACTGCAAAAATCTTCTGATTAACCAATGTAAATTAAGAGCAATGCCATTTCATTGGAAACATGAATGAATATGCAAAGAAGGAAAAAACTCCACCCCTATTATGGAGGCCAAATAACACCCAGAAAAACTGTTGTGAAAGCTAATTATATTGGTGATATTTTCCCTTGATTTCTTCTGTACAAGGGTGGGTCAAGGAGATGAATGCAAATTCATTGCATTAGCTTGCATTCCATGTAACAGAGACGATGAAATACAATGCATTTTCCAGCTGAAGTCACAGTTGATGCTGAAAGCCCTTTAAACCATTAGATATCTCCTAAAACTTCACATCAGGAATTTTACTGGTGAACGTACTGAGATAATTGAGTAATCTGAACTAGCTTTATCAGCAGTAGTAAGATTGTAAGCTGATGGGTATGATGTCATAGGACATATATGTTTCCTTGAAACTGTGAAACACTTATAACACCATTCATCAATGCAGAAGACTGGATGTGGTGTTGTGTCTCACATGTGATACAAATCCTGTTGTATGCTACAGCTTGATTCCAATAATAAAAAATGCTTTGAAACTTGGAAATTGATTTTTTTAATGTTCAGCAAACTAGCTAAGGGACATATTAAAAATATATGATGATTGCAATATTACAATCACAGGGAGACAGAAGTATTAATAGCAAGAAAAATTGAGATAGTGCTCTGCTCTCTTTATTCAAGTAATATTCAGGTGAAACCTTTTTTCCCCTACTAATAGCACACAAAAACCACACTAAATTTAAATAATAAACATTCAATCCTTTCACAAAAACTTTGGAAAGCTATTAAAAAGAATCTACTTCACAGCTTTTGTTTTCAGATAGAAATTGAATCTCACTTAATTGAAATAGTTCAGCATGTGTTTAGCTATTATTCTTAAGTACTTCAGGAAATACATAGAATTTAATGGGATCTAAACATTAAGTGCATTCTTTTATGGTTTGATTAAGGACTTACAAAGCAAGGACTGCAAAATATCTAATGTGAAAGGATGTATCTAAAGCATTTTAAAATATTAAATGGATATGTTTGGATAAATATGGCCTTTGACTTGAATTCATTTTCCCCAACTCAGAGTCTCTTTTAACATGGTAAGTTGTCTTGGATTCAGGTATCACTCAATATGAAATAAAATGTGAAAAGCAGAAATTAAAATAGGATAAAGAGCAAGGTGAAGAAAAATTAACACACAATCTCTTTCACATTAAAAACAAAGCTAAATATTGGTTATATTTTGCTTACTATTTGGAAGTGTCCCATTGGAGACATAAGACATTAAATTTTTGAAATCCTGTGTTTCATTATAGCAGTCACCCCAACCACCTATCTATCTGTTCAAAATTTCTGGGTAATGGCAAAAGTTTCTTCTGTGCTTCCTTTAGAAAAAAAAGACTAACCCTGGGAGATGCTTTTCTTTTTCATAATTAAATTTAAAAAATACAGTCACTATAGTACTGTATCATTTCATATATCATAAGGATTCACACAACATACTCAACAGAGTTGTTACAGAAGTAAACACATTTTTCAGGTTTGAAATGAACATGGAAAAGGGAGTAACATGATTAAGTGCTATGAAAAAACGAAGAAGTTAATTATTGTTGGGAGATAAAAAGTTTGCACAATTTAACATTCAAAATTGCCTGCCACCAAGGTAAACATCTTACATCAAAATCAGGATCTCTGTAAACACTTGTCATGTGAATTTATTTTATACGTTTCTCCCTTTACGACTGATCATTGTTTTTCCTCTCCCAACTAGCTGCCAGAGCACTGAGTGCACTGGAGGGCCCTGCAAGCTCAGTGTGTGTTGTGGGCTGCACCTCGGGGCCTGCGACCTGGGCTCCCCCCAGCCTGCCTGGGTGACACAGCAGGACGCAGCTGGGCAGCAGCTGCCGGGCAGGCAACAAGTGAGAGGGAGTCAGGAGAGGCCATGGTGGGAGCCTCCCTCCATGCTCAGAAGCTGCCTCAGAGCCCCAGCCCTCAGCCTCAGGTCTGCTATGGCCATGGGCTCCCCCAAACCTGACCAGTGCCCCTCCAGCACCTGACCTGCTCTGGCATCCGCCTTTCTGATAGAAGTTACTTAGTGGTCATCACCTTCTGACTCTCAGGGGTAGCCCTCGTGGACCCAGCCCTGCAGTGCCCCCATGATCCAGATCTCCATGCTCTCATCACTGCTCTGGAGACGCTCTTTGGGAGATGCAGACTGCATGGTCCCGGGCTGGCTCTGGGGGATGGCCAGAGCTGGCCTGCACAGGAACTTAGGGCGGATGTCAGACATGGCCCTCTCTTGGAGGGACACCTGCCAGAGCGTGAGAGAGCATTCCCAAACCCATGAATGAGTTCTATACCACCTTCCCCATGACTCATAATAGGGGGCCCACTTAGGTAGGGGCTGATTTCCCTCCCCACCTGGAGATCAAAAGCACAGGCACAGGGAATGAGTGTGTTTCTATTCTGCTACAAATGGCCATCACCCAGCCACCTGTCCCAACAAATCCTGCCATGATCACTGGAAAGGAGTGCAGTTGGAGGTGTGGGCACTGGAGCCCTGCCTTGCAATACACCTTCCTTCATCATCACAGGTGAGTGCACCACGGAAACCATTGCTCCACTGGTTGCATGGGGTGTCCCATAGTTTTGTGGCCTTTCAGTTTGCCTAGAGAGCCAGGATTTCCACCCAGCCCCAGCCCACAACCCAACCACAGTCCTTGCCATAGACAGGGGGAGAACCATGCAGGACCCATCACCTGTGAGATCATTCTCCTTAGGGTAAATGTGGCACCCAGACACTCTGAGATTATTTGTCCTTCCCCATCCTGCATGACCCATCTTTCCAGTCATCCTCACCCTGCCCTGGCTATGGATGCACAACCCTATCACTGACTTCCTGTAGGAAGGGGATACCCAGAAACTGAGAACAAAACCCAGGGTCTCTCAGGGGTGTTTTTCTCCACCACAGAACCCTGCATCAGCTAAGCAGTTTTCTGGCCACAAAATTGCTGTTGGTTCCTGTCACTAGACCTGTTATGTGACACTGTGCTCTTTCACCTAGCTCACTACCCTGCCTGCTCTGTTGTCAGCCTTAACCCTCTGCTTGCATTCTCTTGCAGAGCAGAATCATCTTTTTCTCTGACACTAACACACCATTATTTACTTACAGAAATAATGTTTTGGGATACTTGGAACAGTCTTTCTTGTCAGAAGACAGTCAAAAAAACCCCAAAATAATCCCAAATGGGTATCATTAGTATGTATGTGTTGGATTTCTGTGTGTGGTGGGGTTTTTGGTAGTGGAGGAGGGGGGCACAGCAGTGGTCCCCTGTGAGAAGCTTCTTGAAACAAACCTGGCTCCAAGCTGGACCTGCCTCCAGCCAAGGTTGGGCCAATTAGTGATGGTAGCCATGCCTCTGTGATAACTTATTTAAGAAGGGGAACCTGGGAGGAGGAGTTGTGACAAGGAGTTGTAGGGGGACACCTATGTGAACACCAAGGTCAGTGGAAGAAAGGAAGAGGAGGGGGAAGTGTTCCGGAACAGCGAACATGTGTTCATGCAGCCCATGGTGAGAGGTCAGGCTGTGCCCCTGCAGCCCATGAAGGTCCACGGTGGAGCAGATGCCGACCTGCAGCCCATGGAGGACCCCACACCAGAGCAGGTGGCTGCACTCAAAGGAGGCTGGGACTCTGAGGGAAGCCACCACTCTTGTAGCTTGGTGCTGGGAGGATTGCAACACACTGGAGGGACCCATGCTGGAGTAGCTCAGGAAGAGTTGGAGCCCATGGAAGGGACTCATGTCAGAGAAAGTTCATGAAGAACTGTCTCCTGTGAGAGGGACCCCATGCTGGAGCAGGGGAAGAATGCAAGAAGTCCCACCTCCCTGGAGGAGGAAGGAGAAGCATGACTGACTGCAGCCCCCATTCCCTTCCCCACCCCTACCGCTGAGGGGGAGAAGGTAGATAAATTGGGAGCAAAATTGAGCCCGGGAAGAAGGGACGGGTGGGGGGGGAGGCGTTTTTAGCATGTGGTTGTATTTCCCACTGTCCTACTCTGTTTGTTAAATGTTGTTAGTGTCTGAATTAAATTGATTTTCTTCCCTAACGAGTGTCCCTGTCCTTATCTCGATTCCCAAGCCTTTTGCTTTATTTTCTCCTTCCGATTCCTGAGGGGGAAGGGGTGAAAGAGCAGCTGCATGGTGCTCAGTTTCCCTCTGGACTCAAACCACGACAATGTAGCAAAACACTAGATAAACATAGCATAAATTTCCACAAACATGCAACTTCAGTTTCCATAGAATACACCAGGATGGAAAACACACTAGTACAATCAGTGATGTCACAATTAAAAAAAGCCCAACCAAACCATATATTACTTTATCTTCTTTTCAGTACAGCATTAATTAGAGCATAGATATCTAATTCAGAATAAGAACAAATGATGAATATCTTCAAAGATAAGACGTATATACATGTATATTTTCTATTCTAAAGCCTATGTATATAGGTATTGTCATAGATAAAATCATACTTTATAGCATGTTCGACTAGATGACAATACAGTAGACTAATTACAATTATCTATAGAAAAAACAGACTTTTT
Organism: Strix uralensis; assembly: GCF_047716275.1. Classification (NCBI taxonomy): domain Eukaryota; kingdom Metazoa; phylum Chordata; class Aves; order Strigiformes; family Strigidae; genus Strix; species Strix uralensis. Next base: position 88,755,967 of record NC_133972.1, on the reverse strand, counting down.
AAAGTATCTTAATCCTGAGCTTTGTTACCCTGTAGCCCTGTAATACATAGTATTGCCATTGGTAATAATAGGCCACAGCCTTTCTACTGATTTTTCAAGGTCTCAGGACTTGTCAGGCTTGCTCTGAAATTTTCTTAACCTGCCTGCAGCTTTATTTTGCTTGGTTTACTGTAACTACCCTCTTTTTAATTGACTGGGTAGCTATGGCTAATTTGTTAATTTTGTTTACATTTGTATGGTGTGATCATAGTTTTATATAGATGACAGTAACAAGCAGTTATTCTAAGCTATATATGTAGAATGAAGTATTTATGACTCTAACATAATGTTGTGGCATAGAGAAATATAGGCCTGCTATGAGAGCAGAGAGCTTGGTAAGTGGAGTCACAGGATGCAGCACAGAGGAATACAGACATGGCATGAGAAGAGATGAGACACAGGCTGGACACTGGAGACCTCATGGCTATAAGCAACTCTCCAGATGTCAGTTAAAGAAATGAAGACTGGAGCTAGACAAAACTGGTTTGGTTTTAGGAGGAACAAAGAGAACTCAGATATCTAACATATCTAACGGCACCTCACATCCACCAAAGGCAACATATATATTAAATTCAGATGTAACGTGGAGCTGCAGATTAATGAAGAAAGCAAAGTTTTAAAAGCCTGTTAGAAAACATATAAGAATGGACCCAGATGAATCTAAGGCATGTAAGAAAGAAGGAGGAAGGAGCAAAGAAGAGGTAGAAGAAAGTACCAGCTTCAGATTCCTCCGCATGAGGGCCCTAGATGCTGATGACTTGCTGTAACAGACCACCACAAACACCAGAAAGAAGCCATAGATCTTACAACCCAGAAGGGTCATGGAAGGGTGAGCGTACAATCAGGAAAAGGGGTACAAACTAGGAAGTATATGTATAAAAAGTCTTTCTGAACTATTATTTTTGAATATTTTTCTGCATACAAGCATTCTTTTTCTTTCCCAGAAAATTAGATCTGGACTAAAAACAGGTCTTAGCTCAGAATGTTAAGATTTCTGTTATACTAAACAATAAAATATTGGGTTTATATAGTGTGTTTCTCTTTGTCCACATAAAAATATTTTGAGCATTGACAGTTTTTAATCTATCTAAATTGGAAAGCTTTTTTATCTTCTTGAACTGGTTCAGGGTGCACCTCTCAAATCAGAGCTTGTCACCATGAGGTTAAATCCAACATATTTTCAGTGTCAAACTGCTGTTTAATTCCTCTATTCTAATGGTCTGTTTTAAGGGGAAAAATAGAGAAGGACTAATATAATATATACCTAATGATCAATATGGGACTGCTTTTCCCGTATTATGGACTTTTTGACATAAATTATATGATCTCAGACTTAGATTAGCACTTAATGATACAATCTTTCTGCATCTTCCAGGGACTGGGATCCTGTTCTTAAGAATCTAAGGGTTTACTTCATTTGTTGGGTGTTTTTTGTTAAATTACTTCACTTTAGTTATGGTTCTGAAGAAAATTGAGGGAGAAATGTGTCTGCAAATGTGCAGTAAGTCTTTAATAAAGCTTGTATCAGCTGTCCCATTCATTTTACTGATTCATATACTCAAATGTTTAGTAAGAAATAATGAAATGTGTACTATGGGTACAAAAGGAGAGGAAGCAAAATTTATTTGCAGCAACACTTTTCATATTGAAACCACAACTATGTAGCTTCCAGGAAGGCATTCCCAATCCAGAAGGAACTACATCTGAGGATCTGCAAGCATCCTCAGTTGCTAATAAAAGGAATTAATCAAAAGAAAATAAATGTACTTCAGGAAATGTTTGTAATTATACTATTTTGAACATATAAAAAAGTTACTAAGGAGGACATCTTTTTGAGGTAATGCTGTGAGCTAGGTCTGAGAGTGAATCATTAACTACACGTTTCTAATCTGAATTTTATGTTTAGTGTATTCTCTACTATTGTTCTTTTCCTACTGCTTGAAATAAGGAAATAAATTGAGGAGAAAATAAGTCATTGTTACTAGTGAATCGTGTGTCATCCCCCCCCCCCCCCCCCCCCCCCCCGCCAAAGCCCAGGATTTTCTAGACTCAGAGGCTATGTTCTTATCACGGAACTCCATCTACAATGAAGAAGTAAGAAGTAATCCTTGCAAGCCATTTTTCATAGGTGTTTTTACTTAATAAAGCTTCCCCAGTATTTATATATGTGGGGAAAATATATTTCTGAGTTTGAAAATATAAAAGAATTTGAAGGTATGTTGCATATCAGATACATGGCAAGAAGAGGGATTTGAGAATTAGGAAAAATCACACTAGTCACACTCAGGTACAGATGGGTCAAAAAAAGATTTAGAAGGAACAATATTCTATAGAAATAGCAGAAACAAAAACTAAATTGTGGTTCCTGAAAATCTGTTATAGATATGCTAACCAAGTAAGGTACTATGACTTTAATATAGTAAAAATATTAAATGAATAAAAACTGTGCGGTCAAAAGAAGAATTGTACTGGCAAGTATTAAATCACCTACCTTAGCTGACTCCTTAGCCCTTCAAATCAACAGTCTTTTAGTTCTGCAATGATTAATAATTCCAGTCTAACAAAAGAAAAATCAACTTATCCATGTCTGCTACTTCAGCTTTCTGTACGTTTGTGTGTGTGTATGTGCGCGTGCGCATATGTGTGTAATTTGTAATTCATCATTGAAGGATCCTTATGTTCTGGAATTTGAAGTATGGAAAAAATGTACTGAATTTCTACCTGGATATTTTTCTTTAACATATATGCCATAATATATATTTTCTAAACTTGGTATTATGATTTTTAAAAAATGTATCGATTGATCTATTTGAGAAATAAGAAAGGATACTCGTAAATTATCATAGTGTGGGCTTTAGAGTTTAATTAACTGAGGTTAACTTTTTTGCTGTAATTATTTCAGTAAGATAGAAAGAAGAGCTTCCAAGAGACAAAGCATGTTTGGCAACACAGTATATCCCAGATTAAAATATTTGCCTAGGGTAGCAAGGGCCAGACTTTAGGAACCTTCCTTTCCTTAAAATGTTAAAACTGTCAGTGTTTTAAAAGTTGCATATAGAAGCCCTATCTGTAACTCTATCAGTTCAAAAGAATCTTTACACTAAAGCTGTTACAGTTAAAGCATACAGCAATAGACAACAGACAATAACAAATTGAAATGTACAATGAAACAGCCAATATTATTAATCACAAAAGACTGATTCACAACATTTAAAAAAAAATACTAAGAATGGATAGCACACAATAGGAATAGGTTTTCTGCCTGTTTTACAACTACAACACAAAACTAGCAGGCATTATAGTAAATTTGTAAAAAGGAAAATTTCTTTTCCTGGTGTAAAATTCTGGCAGCTAATTCCCTCTTTCTTTTTCTTTTCTTTTACAGATAGGCTTACCAGCAAGTTTAATTTATAGCAAATCCAGAGACACTCTAGATATCAGCATCCATCTCTTAGAACAAACTGTAAGTAAAGTTGGAGATTGTACAGTGACTCCATTACTGGTGTGTGATCCACTGAAATTCCATTTTGCTTTCCAAGTAGAATATTAACTGTACATAGGCTTTATGCTGGTTCTCAGGAGAGAAGGTAAGTCTAAGTGAAGTCTGAAATATTCACATATGCCAATTTGAGACTGGGTCACAGTGATGGTCTGCAGTCACTGGCCAGGGCTTTGGTGTTGGTTTTTTTTGGTTGGTTGGTTGGTTGGTTGGTTGGTTGGTTGGGGTTTTTTTGAGAAATTTCTAGGCATGACCACCTCTGGACCACCTCCACAAAAAGGGCAAAATTGTACTCTCTTTTCTCATTACCTTTGAAGAACAATGGAGACCAACCATGCACTTTTCTTATGATTTCTTGTAAACTGCTTTGCAGTGTTCTCTAGAACACTAGAGAATTGATACATTGACATCAGTGATAACACAAAAAAGTAGTTGTTTTTTTGTACTAGGGCGAGAGACCCTGAAGTTTTCCTTCTTTTAAGAGAAGCAGCTGATTGTCTCTTAATTACTAGTCAATTAAATCTTTTACAAAGGTGGGTTTGTTGGTGTTTTTTTGGTGGTGTGTTTTTTTCCAAATTAATTTAAAAGATCATATCTTTCAGGAAACAGATGCCACTTGGAAGCATTCTACTGCAAAACTTGGACATAAGTATTAGATGTATCACTTTGGATGTCTAATATAGATGATGGCCAAAATTTGTAAAGTATTTGTGACGTAATGCTGAGCTTTGCAACACGCAAAGGAAGTGGTGGAGGAAATAAAGAGGTGATTATATTTTTACACATTAAAAATAAAAATTTTAAATAATCGATGTCTGAATGATATGTAACTGGTTTGCATGATTAGTGCAAAATATTTAGACAAATAAATTTATTTGTGTGACATTTTGTGCTATCACTTTTTGTCTAAATTATTGTCTTACAGCATTTGTAAAATTTTATGTTTATGAAAAGTAACAAATGACAAATCAGAACATTGTTCTCACTACTGTCACTCTTCATGGCAAGAGTTACATTACATAGTAGATATGACTATGCCCACATCTATACCAGTGTCAATACCACAAATATTCCAATCTTTGGTATTATCACAGATAAGAAGTAGTTACGTTATAGAAAACCAACAGCAATGAGAACTTTTAGGTAATCAGTGCCTTGAAAAGAAGGTCATGTTAGGGGTTACTTTCTAAGGGTTATTTATAAAGAACATATGAGTTGCAATGACTAATATTTTCATTAGACAGAGATGGTTTGTAGATACCAATCTAGTATAACATGGAGATCTTTATTTGTCCTTTTTGAGGAGTCCCTAGTTACAGTTACAGAAATGTTGCATGTGTTTGTACAGCACTTAGAGACCTTCAGGACCTTCAGAAACATTAAGCTAGAAGAATTGACATAGGAATAAATGCAAATTAAGAAGCCTTTCACAAGCAGAAATCACAAGAATCAAAAATTTTTATAAGCATGTGGAACAAAGTCCAAATTGGTGACTGTTAGGAAATAATCTAGAGTTGAACAACTCAAAATGTGCAGTGAGTAAACAAAACTTACAGTAAAGGCTGAAGGGCATTTAACACTTCATGTAATCATAATCATATTATACTTGATAAAACCAATAAATTATGTACATCTGGTAAAGTATTGGACACTATTTAATCCTTGTAATACAATGAGTAGCTCTAGAAAACTAAGGTAAACAAAGTTTTCTTGAATACTGTACAGTTAAGGCAATGAAGGGGCAACGCTGCATGAGCAATAATCAAGAGGTTTATTCCAAACAGAAAGAACTTAAGTGCATCTGTATTTCTGTGATGGCGAGTATTCTGCAAGACCCTTAACTGTTATTTGTATTTACTGAGTTTGGCTCTTTGAAAAACTAATAAAAAACCCACACAGACAAACTTGAATTTATTTTAATATTCTTACATTTTTAAGAACAGTTGTTCAAAGACAATGAAGTATTTGGTTTCCTTATTTCCACTGACATTAACAGATGCTATATGGTGAACTCTTCCGTAAGGTTTAGAAATCTGTAAGTCACTGGTATGTATGTCATTTTACAATTTTAATGTTTTTTCTTTCGGTATAACTAAGAGGCCTCCTGTGCCACACAAAGTAACAGGCAAAGGCAAAAGGTAATAGACAAAACCCAACGATTCTAGAAAGGAGAAATTAGAGCCTGAGAGGCCAAATGGCTGGGGGAGGGGTGTGGAGGAGATTACTTCAGTAAAAATACATAATGCTAAGATCTCTAACATGCAAAGGAAGTGGTGGAGTGAAATAAAATTAGAAGGTGATTACTTCAATAGAAATACCTGAAAACAAGCCTTAAAAAGAAGTTAAAAGGGCATCTAGAAACTGTAATAAGGAGTGAATTTCAGCAAGATTAAAGTAGCATGGTTTAAGGTTACAGTGGTAGGAATATGGACGTGGCTTCTGTATACTGTCCTTCCTACTCTGTCATTATTTTGGTGTGCCAGGCTATCTCATCAACATGAGTTACTAAAGTATATGGGATCCTTTGCTATTCTTTTGGCAAAGAATTATGCAGACTTTTAGTGAGTACCTTCCTGACACTACCATTTTAGTCATGACTTAGCCTTGGTTTCTAGAAATTCATTAAATCAGGCATTGACACATGTTCATGTATCATAAACCCAAATCATCCCAGAGGATTATCTATGACTGTCATTCTGTTGAGCACAGTCAAGCCTACAGGAGGATTGTAAGGAAGTTCACTCTGGAGCTTTGCATATATCCCATCAAGCCATTTGTTCCAGTATTCAGATGATGTATCACAGAGGATGTACTGCTGGTAAATGAGGTCCCAGAAGTGAGAGTATTTTATTAACATTCCGAACTGTCTCAAGAACTGTTACAGTCTGCTTGCTTTCTCTGTGCCATTTAAGGACTAGTGTGTTTTGAAGACCATTACTACTTCTTTCACTTGATCAACTGCCCCCTTTCTTCTTTCCCACAATCTCTCTTTTTAATTGTGTTCTCCCCTACTTTATATTATCAATAAATATACTGTGAATCCTAAAAAAAAAAAAAATAATCAAGGTAAGAGGACATAGAACTTTTTCGCATAACAAGCAGTCCTTATTGCAGCCCCTCTGCTTGCTGGCCATTCTATTTTTCCCTGGAGAGTAGTATTTACCTGAACTCTTCTGTCAGTTCTTTTCTTTAGGTCAAATAATTTTGCTATCTACTGCGTAAATGCTGTTTGCCAGACAACACTGAGATCCTTCATACAGCATTTCTTAGAGCATAATTTCTATCTGAAAAGGCAGGAATCTTTCAAAGAGCACTGAACACCATACTTCTGCAGTTCAGCACAAATTGCAAGCCTCATCATAGGTCTGTAACTAATCTGTAGTGAAATTCATGATCACTGGTCTCCATTCCCATCCCTCCCCAGAACACCAACCTTCTCTGTTCCCTAGATTTTCTCTTGAGAAAAGCATTCTTGGATCCCTTCCCAGACCTGAACATTTACCTTGAGTGTCCTTGACATTGTCCCTATCATACACCTTATTTCTCCTCTAAGATCTTCCTTCCCAATTCACAGACCTAATTACGCAATCTCTAAAATAAACTGCTGGGTCCCACAAAACTCTCAGTCCACAACTTTTTGTCTCTTCTTTTTTTCTAACTTATCCACAGTCCTTAACTGTACAAGACACCATTTGAAGAGGGAAGACTTCCTAGACTCTGCTTGGGACTCAGGGTGAGGGGAAGAGGTAGAGGTAAGATACCATCTAGATCATTCCATTTGGATTGGTCAGCAAGAGGCTGGAGAGAGCTGCTAACCATGCAGTGTGAATTACTAACTGAAAATTAAGATAACAGTGGTTATCCAAGTCTTCATTAGTGTGACCATTGGTCACTCTACATAACAGGATGGCTCTTACACTCTTTCAGAGAGTAGCTTTCAACTTGCAATTCTCTGTCATTTTCCAGTCTGCATGTTCTCTTCCCTCATTTGCATGTGCTACTATTTAGACACTCATTCACATGAAGGTTGTCGAAATCTCAGTTCAACAAAAGAATCTAGTGGTAGCTACTAAGAAAATGTTCAAAATGCTGAATTTCACAGAAAAAGAAGTATTTTCAAATGCAATTCACAGTTTATATATGGTGTGAGATACCTTGCATCTTATAAGTTTTCAGAGTGCTGTGCTCAGCAAAAATAGTACAGCTTCCCTGAGAGAAGATTTGTACAACTCCCTTGCAATCACACTGGGAGAAAGCATTTGTTTAGTTCCACTGTCAAATCTCTGCAGTTCCCAGAATTCCTAACAGCTGCTCCCTCTTGGCTGCATCACAGCAATAGTACTAAACTCAAAGGAAACACCCATTAGAGTCACTATTTATGCTGAGATAATGAATGGAAAAATTTACATCGTGTCATTATACTTCCTTACCTCATATAGTTTCATACTGATGTCTATACTTACTAGTTTTAAATGTAAGGAGTTGAGGGGGCAGGAATGACACTTAACCTTGAAATCATGTTGCATTCTGGAAACGCCTGTGAACCTTGACAAAAAAGTAAATAATTGCTTTTTTTTTTTTTTCTTTTGTTTGTCTTATGAGAAATTCTGATAAGATTGTAACTTGCTCATACTGTTTTCAACACCCAAAATCATATGAAGAAAAAGTCCCTCTAACCAGCAGGTATGCATAATACAAATTGTGCTGCACAAAGGCACAAAAGTAATGGACAGTGATAACTGATAAGTTTTTAAAGCACCTATTTCTTGTGATCTTTAACATTAACTTAAATACAAATGTTTCATCATCCTTTTGAAACTCATGATTTTACCATTTGCTTAAAAGAAATTGCAATAAAATAACTAAGATATATTTTAACAAGTCATTATCTATAAAATCTACAAGCTAAACTCCAGATCTGGAAGTAATTCTGACAGATCCTTACATGCGTGTCTCTCTAGCATCAGTAGGACTCCCTGGGGCCCACCTCCATAGAGTGTATTAGAGTATGTCTGTATCTTCCCTGTGTCTGGGCAAACTTTTGGTAGATTGCCTATGCTGCAAAGAGCTGCAAAAAAGCTTTTCATCCTTTTCATCCACAAGTTTATTAGTAGGAATTTAAGTAGTTAGAAAATACTTAAGGGACAAGTAAATATTGCTCAAAAATTTTTCAAATTCCTTTTGGGTTTAGCAGTTGCATGTTATCATAAAGATCTTTCTCTAGTGTGACTACATAAGCACTGAGCAGAGTATCAAATCAAGTATGTTATTTTAAAATAATATTTTGATCTTAATTTCTGATCAGCTAAACCTGATTTACCATGATAGCTATCTCTGTTCCATAGTCCTTCTGTAAATAGCATTATTGTAGTATAGATGAAGAATGTTAATTTTAAATTTTCCTACTATTTCATTTTTATATATGCAACAAAAATATATGTCCCTAAAGAAAAAAAAAAAAAAAAAAAAAAAAAAAGGCAAATTAAACAACAGCAAAATAGACCCTAGGGAGTCATTTTTAAAGGAATGTAATTCCTGGGCAGATGCAGCCCAGGATCCGACTTCCCTTTGTTGCTGCTGTGGCACACTGCTGGATCATGTTTTGCTTATTGTCCATGAGGACCCCCAGGTCCCTTTCAGCAAGGCTGCCCCCCAGCCACACACATCCTAACCTGTAGTGGGCTTTTTGGTTATTTCATCCCAGCTGCAGGACTTTGCACTTGTCTTTTTAAAACTTCATATGGTTCTTGCTAGCTCACTCTTCCGGACTGCCCAGGTCTCTCTGTAAGATGGCTCACCGTTCTGATGTATTTATTCACCTCGACAAGCAGTTTGGTATCATCAGCAAGGTTGGTGAGGGTGCTTTCAATTCCATCATCCAGATAATTTTTGAAGATGTTGAATATCATGGGGCCCAGTATTGACCCCTGGGGGGCCCCACTTGTAGGTTGTGAACCTGAGTAAAAGCCATTGATTACCACCATCTGTGTGTGAACTGTTAGCCAATTTCCTACCCACCTCATAGACCACCCATCCAATCTGTATCTTTCCAGTTTGTCCAGGGGAGGCTGTGGGAAACATTACTGAATGCTTTGCTGAAGTCCCGGTAAACACATTAAGTAAGATATTTTTGTTTATGCAATATCAGTAAAGGTAATTCTGGCTATGATTTTGTTGCTTACTTTTCCAACTGAAATGTCTGAAAACTGGAAGGCAGCAGATAAAAGTTTAAAACACATTTTGTGGGTTGGCAAGAAATACTTTGTATAGGAAAGTATAGTGTGGGAAAAATCAGTACATGTGGTTTATTACAAAATAAAAATTGAGAAGTAATTAGGTTACAGTGTATAACTGCCTTCACAGCGAAAGACATGTTGGACAGTGTAAGCCTCTGGAGTCTAGTAGCCAAAGGCAAAAGAAAAAATTATCATGAGAAATTAAAATCAAAGCTAAGGATGAATACATACTGTTCTATTTGTAGTAAAAGTTTGAAATTCAACTAGTTTTTAAAAGACACAATACTGTTTGCAATGGATCATGACTACAGGAGATGGTCACAAATCTATATTCTTTGCTTCTTGATGTCCCTAAATGAACTTAATGTTTTCCTGATTTAGCTCTTTGGTAAATGAAGATCTAGGTAAATTAAGGTCTGTTCTACATCTAACAAACACTTGCATAATTTATCAGTAAGGAAAACAACTTTCTTATCCAACTCAAAGGTATTATTCAAATTTAGCTTTAGAATTTAGAGGGAACATATCAGAGCTGAACTGAACAATCTTTTCTCTTTGGAACTAGGATGTCATGGCAACCCTGTGTTTGAGTTCAAAGAAGCCGCACTGCCACAGGAGGTCCTATTCATACTGAGACTCAAATAGGCACTCAAACAATAATGATCTGATCCTAGAAAGGCATTTGTTAAATATCCGTAGCACTGAGGTTGTCAAAACCTTGCAGATACTGTATTTGCAGAAGGGTTTTAGGATGTATGAGAGGTAGAAGGTGAGCATCATCTTTGAGAACTATCATCCAAAAATAAAAAATTGTTCTTATATCCATGAATTGCATTCTGTTCAGTCATCAAAACCCTCCTTTTCTGTGGTTCCACCATGGCGTCTCCATCCTTTCTTATTGCTTCTCCTCTTCCAGTATTAAGGTCTGAGCTTTTTTCCCATACTGATAGCCATCCTACCTCCTCCTGATCCAGCACCCTATCTGCCCTATGCTACACCAGATGTTGAGCAGTCTTTAGGCAGACATCTCTGAAAACCTAGACATTTCATATTCTCAGATCCTGTAAGGCAAGAGAAACAACAAACAATACTTTGTCATTGCAGATATGCTGTTTTGGTTTGTTACCACATTAATTTTATTACCAGAAAGACCAGAGGGAAGTGAAGAAGATCAGTATGCTGAATATAATTTCACAGCATGAGCAGGTGTAACAGGACTTGAGGATGTAGAAATTAAGGAATGGGAATATTACTTAGTCCAACTTGTAGTGCATTTGTTATTTTGCACACACCCTTTATCTGAAGAATGTATGAAATAAACATTCTACAATAAAAACAAAACAAAACCAAACCCCCAAAACATAAAAAATTATATTTTTGCAGAAATAGAGGGTAATCATGAAAGATACACAGTGCTGCTGAGCCAGTGTTTTTTTCCTACTATGAGTCGCAGTGGAAGAGCAAAAGTTTGGGAACCAAAGGGGAAGCAGGCCAGCTTGCAATGGATTGGTTGTATTGGAACACTATCTGTTTTAAAAAAGGCCATTTATTGCTGCTCAGGCCAACTGTCAAGTATTTTGTACAGTGACTCCTTTTGTGGTTTGTGATTTGCCCTTTCAGATATGTCTGCTGCTTCTACTTGGATAGCACTGCTATACTGCTCATAGTAAATTTAGAAACCACATTGATAAGGGATTTACAGTTTTTTAACAGCCTTTAAAAATTCTGCTGATATTAAAACCTTTCTATGATTAATATTGACATAAAAGCCTTTCCAGAATGTGTTTATATAAAAAAACTTTACAAGTATTTTACTGTGAAGAAAGGACATGATGATATTTTATTGATGAGGTTGTAAAAAAACCCAAACTTCCACAGACTTCATATATTAATTCACCACATTACTAAACCACAGTGTGCCCTATGGAGTATGACTCTGAATTTTCAGTTTACAATAAATTGATTTTTGTTCTAAGATACCTTCCTCTCCCCTTTCCCCTTTTCTATCCCTCCTCTTCCAAATGAATAGGGGCTAAGCATATATCAACAAAGGAAGATAAGAAGGGGAATAGGCAGGGTAAATACTTAAACACTAAGCACAGTGTTGAACATACAGCAATTAGTAGCATTTTACCTTAATCAAAAGGATAGGACAGAGTATGGAAAGGACAGATGTTAATAACTGATGGCAGTGGTCACCATTTTATGCATGTGACATTAGGATGTCAGAGAATGAAGGAATAAATTTTAAAAATGCCAAATGCTACCTGAAAATTTTTCAAGAACCAATTATCCCTTACAAGAAGGATAAGCACTGACATGTTTGCCGTTCCCTCAGCTGTTCTACTGGCAACCTAAATGCCAAAGTGCAACAGTTAGATATCTCAGTCATACTATGTGAAATCACAATAATGTTCACATGAAGTAAATATCTTCTGGCTGTTGCTTACCTCCACTTGAAGAAACCACCAATCCAATTGTATTTGCAGTCCCCTGCATCATACTGTCTGGCATGAAATGAAGGGATTTTGCTGGCTTCTTATACCATGATCTAGTCTAATTCTCCATAGTATATACACATGGGTAGAGCGTTTCAAGATTCATTGTAAGGATCTCTGACATTTTCACAGGCAGTCTTCAGGTTCTCACACTTTATGTAGAAGTATCTAGTACTCTGTGTGAGCAACCTGCAACGCATAAAACCAGCAGGTGTAGTACTAACATAGTAACTCTAGAGTAGAGTCTTTCATCTTGTTCTCTTTATAGCTTTGTAAGTATTTCTCAAAAGAGTATTTAAAAAAAAAGAAATCACATGAATGAATTGATGTATAGCTAAATATAATTAGAATCACAGAATCATTTGGCTTGGAAAATACCTTTAAGATCAATGAGTCCAATCATTAACCTAACACAACCAAGTCCACCATTAAACGATATCCCTAGGCACCACATCTACACATCTTTTAAATACCTCCAGGGATGGTGACTCAACCACTTCCCTGGGCAGCCTGGTCCAGTGCTTGACAACCCTTTCAGTGAAGAAATTTTTCCTGATATCTAATCTAAACCTCCCCTGGTGCAATTGAGGCCATTTCCTCTCATCCTATCACTTGTTACTTGAGAAAAGAGACCAACACCCACCTCACTACAACCTCCTTTCAGGTAGTTGCAGAGAGCAACAATGTCTCCCTTCGGCCTCCTTTTCTCCAGACTAAACAACCCCAGTTCCCTCAGCTGCTCCTCATAAGACTTATGCTCCAGACCCTTCACCAGCTTCGTGGCTTTTCTTTGGACACGCTCCAGCACCTCAATGTCTTTCTTGTAGTGAGGGGCCCAAAACTGAACACAGTATTAGAGGTGCAACCTCACCAGTGCCAGGTACAGGGCGACGATCCCTTCCGTAGTCCTGCTGGCCACATTATTTCTGACATAAGCCAGGATGCCATTGGCCTTCTTGGCCACCTGGGCACACTGCCGGCTCCTATTCAGCTGGCTGGTGACCAACACCCCCAGGTTCTTTTCCAATGCGCAGCTTTCCAGCCACTCATCCCTAAACCTGTAGCATTGCATGGGGTTGTTGTGACCCAAGTGCAGGACCCGACACTTCGCCTTGTTGAACCTCACACAGCTGGCCTCAGCCTATTGATCCAGCCTGTTCCAATCCCTCTGTAGAGCCTTTCTACCCTCAAGCAGATCAACAGTCCTGTCCAACTTGGTGTCATCTGCAAACTTACTGAGAGTGCACTTGATCCAGATCATTGCTAACGATATTAAAGAGAACTGGCCCCAGTACTGAGCCCTGGGGAACATCACTTGTAACAAGCCACCAACTGGATCTAAATCCATTCACCATAACCTTTGGGACCAGCCATCCAGCCCATTTTTTACCCAGAGAAAAGTACACCCATCCAAGGCATGAGCAGCCAGTTTCTCCAGGAGAATGCTGCGGGAAATGGTGTCAAAGGCTTTACTAAAGTCCAGGTAAACAACATGCACAGCTTTTCCCTCATTCACTAAGTGGGTCACCTTGTCATAGAAGGAGATCAGGTTTGTCAAGCAGGACCTGCCTTTCATAAACCCATGCTGACTGGGCCTGATCACCTGTTTGTTCTGTATGTGCTCTGTGATGGCACTCAAAATGATTTGCACCATAAGCTTCCCTGTCACCAAGGTCAGGCTGAGCTTGGTTAATGAGGACTGCTGATAAATGATTGAAAGTAGCTTGGTGAGCACTTCTGCCAGCTCCCTCAGTGCCCTTGGGTGGATCCCGTCCAGCCCCATAGACACGTGTGTGTCTAAGTGGTGTAGCAGGTCACTAATCATTTCCCCTTGGATTATGATTATTAAGATTATTTTTCTTAATACTTTTTCTTGAATCTTTAGAAGTGGTCCAGGTCAGAGTAAAAAAACCAACACTGTTTCTCTAGAATTTCCAATTTCAATAATGCAGAATTTGGTTAGTTGTTAATACTTATTTGGGATGGCATCCAGTATTTACATGATCCCCAAAATAGTAAAGATTGTAGAGGATGTGCTTCACTTGGGAAAAATGAAAAGCAGTCCTGGAAGGAAGATGGCAGGCCACCAGAATATTTCATGGTAGAGAAGCACATGTGCATACCTAGGTAGGAAATGTAACATTCATTTTGTATAAAAAATGTCCTTTCATAAACAAATGGACATAAGCCTCAGCTTGTTAATATTTCACATAGCACTTACAGTGGAAATATTAACAGAATATCTTCCAACCTCAAAGATATCAGGCAAAATGATTTTCAATCTGTTTGTCTACTACTTCGATTAAAATTATATCTAAGAAAATTGTTATAAAATCCAACTTGATTCAATATACATTTAAGATTGCATGACCTATGCTCTTGATTTACTTGACTGGTATAATGTTAGCACATAAACTATATTTAGTAGGGTTTTCTATTCAGTCACAATTAGAGGAAGTTGATTTTTTTTTTCTTTAGTGAAACATATTCCATCAGAAAATGCTGCTTCATTGAAATGACATGTTGCATGGAAATATATTAATTATTACAAAGCTCTGAACAGATAATCTTCTAAAGAATTCAGAATAGGGAAAAGTATTTGTTTTTCTTTCTTATAATATGCTGTAAAACATGAAGTACAAATACATTTGCATTAAACTTTTTACTCTACATTTAACATTGCCAACATTATTTCAATTAAAAATCTTGGTAATTCTGGCATTCCTAACAGCATTCCATCATTTTAGTATTTTGTAGTGATACAATATATATAATAAAAGTCTGCAATCCCTTTCATGCAACAGTAAATTGTGCTGAGGGAGCTTTTATTTTAAGAGATACTGACCAGAACATGGTGTGTACAAAGCTCTTTGTACACAGGAGACATAGTAAGATGATGTTGAAACAATCAGCGCCGGGACTGCAGAGTGTAACAAAAAGACAGATGTCAAACACTATGACAATGCATAATAAAGGGAACAGGGGAAAGTGGAAAGCTAGAGCATGAAGTCTTTAATGAGATGTAGAATAGGAATTCTCCTCCTTTTTAGTACATAAACAGAAGGGCAGTAATTTGTGAGAGTGAGAGGCATGTTTACAGTTAAGAGTGTACTGAAGCTCTAGGTCTGGATATGAATCTATCAAATTTGTCCAAGCCTGTTTTATGGTATTTCAGCATTTCCAATTCAAGCTGTAAAGCAGGAATGAAATAAACACTGTCAAAGTCTAAAAAGAGCTTAACATAAAGTTGGATTCTAAACATGAACACAGTTTTAAAGTCTATCCTTGCATTCTTTGTGAACTGATTCATCAAAAAATCTTATGAAATGAAATGAAAGCAAAATTGTTCCTTGTCCTGGTTTTGGCTGGAATAGAGCTATTTTTTTCTCTTTAGTAGATAGAATAGTGCTGTGTTTTGGATTCAGTATGGGATTTGGTATGAGAAGAAAGTTGATAATAGACTGATGTTTTTAGCTACTTCTCAGAAATCAAGGACTTTTCAACTTCCCATGTCCTGTCTGTGTTCAGGTACACAAGAAGCTGGAGGGAGCAGAGCCAGAGCAGTGGAACCGAATTGGCCAACGGAATATTCCATATCATATAACGTCATGCTCAGTATTATAGGTGAGGGTTGTCTAGGAAGATCTCTCTTGCTCTTCCAGGATTGTAGTTTTGGGATTGTCTCTTCTTTGGGATCTCTAGCCAGAAATGGGCTGGGCATCAGTGGTGAGCAATCACACTGTGCATTACTCATTTGTATTTTCTGTTATTACTATTATTATCATCACTATTATTTTAATTTTATTTTATTTCAGTTATTAAATTGGTTTTATCTTAACCTACAAGTCTCCTTACCTTTATCACTCCAATTCTCTCCCCCATCACCCAGAGCAGAGGAGGCTGAGTGAACATGGTGTTTGGTTCCCGGCTGGGTTTAAACCATGACACTCCTTATAAATGTTATTTAAAGACAGTGTTTATACCCACAAAAGAAAAGACAATAAAAAGGCATATTCTGTCTCTTTTCTCTTTGTTGTCTGTTGTGTCAAATATTGCAGGTGCCACCAGAAAAACTGGTGAAAAGAAGCATGCAATGCAACACCTTGCACAACAGGGCCACTGCAGATGGAGATCATTTTCTCTTGAAGTTAATGTTATGCAGATACCTTTGAGTGAAGAAATAACCAGTCCTATATAAATTCAATTTGATGAAAATTCAATATGAAGAAGACTCAATATGAATGTTAGATTTAGAGAGAGAGAAAAAAAAATATTTATTTATTTTTACACTGGCTAAAACCAAGTCTTTGGATGGATTTACAAAATCCATGTCTGCACTGATCCTGAAAGAATCAAAAGAAAAGAGAAAATGATTAAATAAAAAGAATGACAGACAGATACACATCAAACATTTTTCATTCAGGAAACAGCAGGACCAGACATGTTGGTGGCTATCTTCCAGTTTCAGTATCTGTTTTCACTCTAAATTATTTTGATTCTCTCTTTCTACAATTAAATATTTTGTAAGTGAGGTGTGAGATGTACCTTGTATCTGCAATAGAGTAATTCCCCTGTCAATGGAAAGATAAGATGGAATAAAGTGGAATGAAGCTGAGGTTTAGTCCTGAATAAAGGCCTAAGACAGTACAGCAATGAGACACATTAATCTAATTTATGTCTCTTTCTTCCCCCCAAATTTTCACTTAACATTTCTCTTTCTGGTTTTATCTTAGAAAAAACAGTACAGACAGTGGCTACTCCTATTAGCCTGAAACAGAGATGATCTGAGCCAGAAATTTATGAAAAAAATACCATGTTTCTGAACTTAGTTTTAATCTGTAAACCAAACAGATTCTAATAAAATCAATTTTTAGTCTTTTCCAGATTTGGGGACTTCTATGGAGCATTAGTTTATGTGTCCAAGTACTTCACTCATCTCCTTGATGAGAAAGGCTGATTGCTCTTCCCATCTTCTGAAACTTTCATTTCAGAATCCAGGAATCCAAAGGAGTAAGTAAAAATCCATACATCCTCACTCCATACAGTCATTTCCTCTCTTTCTTATCAGCATTGTCTAAAGGCACAGAATTTGCATGAAAGAGCAGAGGTTGCTAGAGAGTGAAACAGAATGAATATACAGTTCTGCTTGTAATAGCCACATTTTGTTAAGAAATGCTCCTGAAAGAAAATGAAAGAAAAATCCTAGTTTGGTGTAGTTATTAACCAGCATGCAATGCATGAAACGGAACTGTTAGCCATGAATAATAAGATCTACTAAAAGAAAAAAACGATTAACAGCCAAACTACACAGCATTTAGAAACTCAGACTAGAGAACAGAAAAACTCAGACTAGACTGTAAACCAGACTTCAAAAGGAAGAAAGGAAAATATTGTAAATGGTACCAAGAAATGAGTCTGCATGTAGAGGTAAGCATAGAAGATAAAGATAAATTGATGAAGGTAGACTCTTTTCTATCTCACTGAAGAAATAATGAGAAGTGAGTAAGACTGATGCTACAAATAAGCCTGAAAACATACTTAGAGCTGGTAAAGGTGTTTAATGAGTGATAGAACCCTCAAGAGAATGAGATGCAGTTTTTCTCTTGAAACCAAGAAGCAAAAGGTGAAATAGGCCAATTAAAGTTCACCTTCATATAGAACTTCTGGAACGGTACAGCTTCCTTAATTAGACTTATAGTATCATCTAACAGAAGCAATGGCTCTGAGAAAGAGACCTAACAGAACAGTTAGATACAACAAGCAAACTTCCCCCAAAAAAACAAGTGCAACTGAATCATCCAAGATCAAAAAGGTAGATGCAGTAAAGTTACTTTTAAGTGAGAGACATAGCAGTAAAGACACCACAACATAAAGCTCAATGCACTCTTGAAAAATGTCATGATGATCTGGATAACTGCTCAGGCCTGTATAACCTCTATCCTATTCAGCTTCATTGCTGGCAAGTTTAACGATAGTTCAGATATACACTACTGCCTAAGCATAAGTATTTGTAGCTACTAGCATAAAGTTAAGGTCAAACTTAAAAAATATGGGAGGCAGGATGGGTCGCCCAGTCATGAGCATAGAAAGAAATACAAAACATAAAAGGAAGAATGCCCAGCAACTGAACAAGACAGAAAAAAAAAAAAAAAAAAAAAAAAAGCAACATGTAGAATAAATAAAGACTACACACCTGCAGCGGAGGAGAGCATCTACAGTGGGACTCTCTAGCAGACACAGACATCTCCAATATGCACACTATGCAATAAAAAAGCTGCCAACCATCCAGCTGCCATATTTACAGTCATGCTATTGGATCAATGACCCATTTCTCTTCAGCTGCATTGTAAAGCCAGCAGCAATGTAATCCCAACAATACAAAGCCATAACAGCCTGGAAGATTGTGACCAAAGGTTAGGGGATGTACAATAAAACATTTCTGTGGTGGGTGGATAAATTCAGGCTGTCAGTAAAAACCTCACAGAACAAGACATGCTATTGCATTGAGTTTATAACAGCTGACACACAGAAGTGCTGGAAGAGGGAGGACATCACTGTAGTTTCTCTTCAGCTTTCCAATGGAGTATAGAGAGAATATATCCTCTCAGTAAATTCACACAGAAGGGCAAGCTGCATTGTGTGCATCAACAAAAATCCAAAGAAGTGAAGAAAAGTTAGTAAGCCTGTAAGGAAGAAGCACATTTCATCTCTTGAGACTAGCACAGAACTCATCAGCGGAATTGTAATAGCAAGATAACCTTTAAGTAAACTGGGAATCTACATTGATACATACTTCCTTATTTATCCATGGAAACATCATTCCCAGTGCTTGTGACACTAAAAGTGTTCTGACATTTTATGTGTGATGTGAGAATTTTCCTCCTTTCTTTTTAGTAGATATTACAAGACATGAAACCACTTGTAAAATTATTGTAAGAAAACAGAAGAATCTCAGACAGTCAAGATTATAGCTGATGATCTTATCCTGTAACTGGAAGAAATATCAAAGCAAAGGAAATGCAGGACTATGGACAATCATAAGACAACCACACTACAACCACTCTTACATGGCTGCCAACATTTGAATACTAGAAGAAGACAGGCTGAAACTGATATAAGAAGATAAAAGCAAGAATACTGAGTCAAACCAAGGGCACATCTTTTTCCCCTTATTTTTCCTTTTTCTTTAAATCTGTAAAGATAATGTTAGAAAGAAGGGAGTGACAATCCAGGGAAAGAGAAACTTTCAGCCGGTCCATAGCTTGCAGCACTTGTTGGCTCCCTGAAATAATGAGGAGTTGAACATGCTTCTCTCACATGTCATTACTGCATAGGCTGGAGTTCTGTCTAACATTCAGGCTGGATGCCTTGAGAAGTGACTAATGAAAGACTTATATGCTTAGTTATTAGTGTATAAATGAATTACTACTGTTCCCAAATAGATTTTTTTGGCCTGCAAAAATTATAGGTGAGGGACATACTTACAAAGGAGGTGATAGCCCTCAATGGATGTCAGTGTGTTATTAAATCACCCTTTGGACTGAAGTGAACTTTCATGATTTTTACAGCCTTAATATACATTATGTGAAGAGCCCAGAAGGGATACCTGTCGCCTTCAGAAAGATTCCAGCCAGAGAAACTGAGAACCACTAAAGAAAGGCTAAGTAGAAAAGGTTTGAAGAGAGTCCATCCACTGAGGGACTGAGCCAACTATTTTTCCAGATTGTGCATGTATATATTAGAATCCTTTGAACTCTTCAAATGGCTAATACACAAAGTGCACTGTAAGAATACTTATACACAGTAGAAAAAAATTTTTAAAGGGGTACTCTTACTGGTACTGGGTGCTAATAAAAGAGCCAGAGTTAAAGTGCACTGTCTTAAAGTATTAAAATTTGGGCAACTTTGCATTTGTGAAACCTTCCCTAGCTGCCTTGAATACTTTCACAAAGCTGTTTTAACTACTTGCTCAAAGTCATGCAGCAGGTCTGTGTAGTAGTGGGGAACTAAATTAAGGATTCTTAGATGTAAGCTAGTTTTTTAACCACCAGCTCTTATTCTGAATGAACACAATTATAAGCAGATATAATTGGGGTAAAATCATTACCACAAAATTTTCAGAGGATCTAATATCCATAACACAATTCTCCTCAATGTTAATGCTGCTTTTTCCTTAAATAATATTTTTAAATCTCCTCTATGGTAGAGATATTATGGAGATACTTCCACAGACTTTAAAGTAAGATTTACTAGTGATGGGCTGAAGACCAAGGCATTTATAATAACATCTTTACCTTCAAACTGAACGGCAGCAAAACTTTTGCCACTCCCACAGTATTGTAACTGAGATAAAACATCTTCAGGGTTTACAGTGACAAAAAATACATTATGACAGTAGCTGTTGCAGATAGTTTGACAAGTCCTGGCAAACTAAAAATGACAGAAATATTGGTTCTCTATTAACTAATAAGTACACATCCAGAAACTTCACTGAATCTAAAAATGATGGATGTGCATAACATTTACCAACTAAGGTATGTGACCTTTACTGAAAAATGACCTGTATAATAAAATAGTTGCTTAACAGGATCATGGAATGAGGTGGTTTGTAATAAAGATCATGTTATTGCAACATTATACTTTGGGGGCAGGAAGCAGATAGGTCAAAACTGTGATGTTATTTAATTCACATTGTCTGTTTAATTAATATATTCCTTAATGACTACACCTGCATCAGAGTAGTAGTGAAAGCTTTTTTTTTGTTTAAAGTAAACTGTTTCTACGAAGATCAAGCACTAGATTAGATGAATATAACAATGACAGTATTCTCAGGAACCACAGTTTTTGACTTGATGCTCTGCAACTTACCAGGCTTAGAATAAAAATAAAAAATATCTGTCCTGACTGCTTAAAATGACAAACCTTATCAACCGATACTATTCTGTCACAGTAGTTACGCTACACAGTTGAGAGCAGATCTTTTCAATCTGAGTGACAAAATAAAAAAAAAAAAACAAAAACCCTCATTGGAATATTTCCACTACTGATTTCTGAGCTACTGAGATCCAAAAATTCTAGTGTTTGCTACTCATGAGCATGTTGACAGCAAAGCACCATGCAGCACATTTTAAAAAGCTCTTCTAACATGAATAAATACATAATATAAGCAAACAAAACCTCTAGGCATCAATGACTTAGCTGTGCCACCTTCCTTACAGTCATCCACTATGAGACTGGACTACATATCTGAGGATGATTTGAACCCAAATTACAGCTTTTTATTGTTTGATTTTCAAAGAAAGAAAAGAAATGGAGAGCGCATTAAGGGCCTAATCCCATCCTATCTCATATCTAAATATAATGTATAATTCTGAATATGAGGTGTTCAGAAATATTGTTCATAGATTGAGCCAAATGAGTGGAGGCATCTGGGAAAAAACCCTACAGCTGTGAAAAGGATATTCAGGTTATAGATTTTCATGTTCCCAGGTTTTATGGAAAATGATCATATGTCAACAGTTTAAAAGGAAATGAAAACTCATACTGTTTGGGAAAGGGGCCTAGTAAAATAGTTCAATGATCCACTGTTGCTACCTACTAAATTCAGGTACATGAGTAAGAAAGATGTAACATCAAGGTAAAACTGTTGTGTGCAATATCAAAATAATATAGGTTGTGCACAGGTTTGAATTTACTGTCTTATTCAGAAACTAACTTTCATATTAATGGATCATGTAGTTATGGAAATACATTGAGATTGTGATCATTTACTGGCACTAGGTAATATTAAAGAAGTTAAGTTAAACAGCAGTGGATGAATGACATAAGAATGTAGTTTGCAACATCTCAAAAGACATAAAGACAATTTGCCATATTTTTGTCTGTTCTTTCAAATAAATTTTCTCATTAAATTAAAACGATTCTTGTTAGGACATCTCCCTGTATTTAAATTCTTTACTTCAGAGGTCATTCTTCAAAGGAAAAATATAAGTGCTTATACTAGATGCGTGTTTGTTCCATGTATGCTTTGAAAGGATACCTAGGACTACTTCTGTACATGTGACTTAAAACTGTGTATTGGTTCATGGTTTAACTTTTATAATCTTTTTTTCAGAGTGACTTTGTTCAGTTTTTCCAACAGGTAGAGTTTCTATTTGCTGGGTTTTTTATAAAACTGTTCAATTACTCTAAATTGCTTTCTTCTGTTTTCATGTATTTATTTTTTAGTTTCTTTGCAGATTTATTAGTTTTAGCATACAAAATCAGATAAGATGTGAACATATACTCAAGAAGCATGGTTATTATCTGAAAAGTGTCAAAATGCATGTTTTTGCAGCCACAAAGTTAAATCTATAAATACATGTCTAAAGTTAATTTATGAAGTGAATGATAATATGTTCATAAGAGTAATTAATATTTACTGTACTTACTATAATTCTTTTTATCCATAAAAAGAATGAGTGTTCATATTTCTGGGTTTTATAAGGCAATTTTCCTGTCCCTTAGACTTTTAATGTCTCTGGAATCACATTAGTGGCAGTTTTTAGCGCTCTTTTTTTCTCAGCAGTCAGCTTCTCTGCTACAATTCTGTGGTTAGTGATTTTTACCCTGCTTGAAAAACCTTTGTTGTAACACACTGCTGGTCAGCCAACAGGCAGATCAAAAGTGCTACCTACTGAACGAGTAGTTGCCAACAAAGAGGGAATTACTCGTAGGAAACCAATCTGTTTTTAAATGGTAATCACCAAGAAAATAGATGCCCTGAAATGCCACAGTGTTCTGCTCTCAAAGATTACTGTTTAAATTGTATTTTTCCCAATTAATAAATCTAGGCATACTATGTTGCATTTGAAATAATTTTCAGTGTAAATCTTTGCAATTCTTTTCAGAGGTTGTAACTGGCTAAAATTGGGTTTATTTGACAGCCTTTTTGGGGTTTGAATTAGTGACTCAGAGATGAAAAAGCCAGTCCCCTACTATCTCTAGTCATCCAGCACCAGTTGGAGTCTCCCCCCTAACTGAAAAAAATAACCTAACCTAGTCTAGTATGATGCTGTAACAAATGCTATCAGAAAGCCCTGTTTGGACTTGGACTTTTATAGCTGAAGGTTTAAATGTGACTTCTGACTAATAACTATATAAATAATCAAAGAGAAAAAGAAAAGTGAAAACCAAAAAGAAAACCGGTAAAGAAAATACAAAATCCTGCCACTTCAAGCACCATATTTTCCAATACAATTCTTTGCTCTTATCTAAAAACCTGAATACTAAAAATATGAATGAAGGTAAAAAAGTCCATTTTAAGGAGTACTGAAGAGATTGCACATTGCATTGGTACAGTCTCTGCAAAGCTTTATGTAACCTGATAATGGACTGAACAGCTTAGTCTTGTAACTCATGGTATAAATTGCTTCAAAGCCAGTTAAAAATTTCCTATACCAAATCCATCATTTCTACATCTCATCTGCACCCTCCTCTGCAACCAGTACAGTCATTACCGAGGACACACTGAAAAACAAAAAATGCAACTTGTAACAATAAAAATAACCCACATTTGGGGTTATATTTAAGATAGACCTTTTTGGTAATATGGTGTGCAACACAGCCTATAAACAGTAACATTAATGCAACTGTCATGGAAGGGACAGGTTGCCAGTAGAGGAGCAGAAGCTTCTTAAGCTGGCTTTGCCATCAAAGCCAAGAATTGTATAAATATGTACCTTCCTGGTCCAGCCTTGAAGGCTGACAGCAGAAGATACAAGTGGGGAGAGGAAGAGAGGGTCCATTTTTTCAGAAACTATGTTGACTGGGGAGGCAGGGACTACAAAAATGGGAGTCATGTATACCTCAAGGACTGTAGCTATTCTGTTTACTATTGAGCATACAGGCGGTACTTTGGCATTGAATACAAGCAGAAATGAATCCAAAGTGATGGCTCCACATCTGATTGCATTCAGACTATTAGGGATGTTTGAAAGGCAAATCTAAAATGCAAATCTTTTGGCTTAAATCATTTCTATGTTCTGCAATAAGCAATGCTAAAAACTATCTCAAGCTATATTTGCTTTACTTAAAATGTGTGAAATGTTAATATAAAACAAAACTCAAGTAGAGAGGGCATTGGCAAACTGAACGTCAGTAAAAATGCAATTCAGCTCAAATAGATGTTAGTTTTGTCTCTAATGATCATTGTTATTTGTTGTATTCAATGTTACAGTGTACAAATATATTTTCAAAAGTCTTTTATTGGATACAATGCATTTGATTTGCTTCTGTTTGAGTTTCATTACAGTAATTATTGTAGGAATCTGAACAAACATTGTAAATTACCGGTTAATGAAAAATGGGTTCATATGTTTTACTCAAAAATTTCATTGGATTATCCCCATCTAAAAAAATTATGAGCAATTTTGAAATTAAAGAGACAAAAAAAAATATATCTCATCAATAGACATGAGTATGTGCTAAATCAGAATAATTTATTCCTTTGATTATTTAAATCCATAAGATATGCAATGGCTATATAATAGAACTGCTATCATCCAGCATTCAGAGAATAGTAAATGTAGAGTGAAAGCATCCAGAAAAGTTCTTTTGTATTTTACTTTTTATTTTTGGCCAGAGACATAGCATAAATAAACATTCAGCTGAAGGGAACAAAAGATTTTCTTTTTGCTCAGAACCAAAGACTTGTGTTTTTTAGCACTCTGAAATACAGAATTGGCTTAGTTATATTCTTCTATATTAAAATCTTTGTAGAGTGATGAAAAGATAGGTAAACACATATAAACTCATTTTCAGGAAGGCACAGGTAATTTCATTCAATGCACTTTCTCTGGGAAGCTTATTTGATGAAACATGTACTGGTTATCAGTAAGATGCTTGATTTTGCTTCTAGTTCACAAATACCCTGTGCAGGTTATCCAGTCGGGATGGGGTCCATGCTTTAGGCATTTGTGGACTCTGGAAGCAGTTTGGTTTCCAAACTTTTAAAGGTGTCCATACTCCTTCCCTTCTCATCACAATGTCTCTCAGTCTATGGAGAAGACAAACCATAAAAATTAAGTTATAGAATGGTTTGGGTTGGAAGGAACCTCTAAAGATCATGTAGTCTACCCCCTTGCAATGGGCAGGGATGTGTCTCACAATCTATCAGGTTGCTCAAAGCTCCAACCGACCTGACCTTGAACACTTTCAATGATGGGGCATCCGCAACTCTGGACAATCATCCCCATCATAAAAAAATGTCTTCCTGCTGTCCAATCTAAATCTACCCTCTTTCAGTTTAAAACTGTTGCCCCTTATCTTGTCATAACAGGCCTTGGTAAAAAGTAAAATGAAGTCAGTGGAATGTCTGTTTTTAAGCCCCTGATTCCAAACCCAGTATTATAACCATGCAGCAATACAGGAAAATATAATAGCCACATGCTTTTAATATAGGAAATGGTATTAACGATTTGTACAGGAAATTGTATACTGGTAAATCTCAGCAGCAGCAGCATTTGTTTGGGCTTTATTAGACTATGCATGAATAGAAAATTTCTTCCTTCCCCCATTATCCAATTCTCTACACATGTATGCACATAAATACACTCAAAGAAGCAAGCATACTTTAATCAGAGCACTCTTTCCTCTTTCCCTTCTCAGTCAGATACAACAGCTCCTACAATGGCGGGTCCATGCACACAGGCAAGAAGTATATCTCTTCCCTCCCTTCTTTCCTGAAATTGAATTCTGTGGGAGAAACAGCAGCTTTGGGTTTTCAGCCTGGTGCAGCTTCAACAGCCATTCTCTACTTCTTGCAAGAGAAAGTATCTGCAGCTTATCATGATGTTCTCTGTGACTTTGAGCACAGATAAGCTAAGCTCAATGAGGCTCCATAACAGCTTGCAAAAGATAGCAAAAATACTGATTTTTTTTTTTTTTCTTAAAAAGACAAAACCCAAAATGAGCCTTGAATTTTGGCAGAATTCAAACCTGAGAAATTTTATCTCAGGAGATGAAAGCTTTAGAGGCCACAAGAAAGCACTCAGAAAACCCTACCTATAAGGTCTCACAATCTGTTTTCTCTTAAAGCACACATATGGAAGACATAAACAAATTCTGCCCCTAACAGAAATTCTTGGTGAAAAATGTAAAGTCATCATATTAATTAGATAAATAGGATTGTTTTTACATTTATTCTTTATATTATAGGTGTGTGTGGTGAGAAAGACAGGAGCCTACAGAAGACGTATATACAAGCACACATTAACACTGCAAATATGTAATATCTGCCCTAAGTTACATACATGTTTTCATTAAAAAAAAAAATAAAAAAATTAAAAAATCCAGTTAAAAGATATATTTTGAAAACACAAGACTATGCTCTTGCAGTTTTTAAATTATCACACTAAAAACACTAGCGGTATATTGTCTGCTCTTCTTCGCATTAGCATATGAGAAAATGGAAATTTTTGCTGCAGGAAAAAAAGAGGAGAAAATGAAGGAGTCTCTCCCTTTCTGCTTGTGTATTGCCAGCACTGGCTCCCTTCCCCCATCATGCAGCCTCTTTTGGTGCTTTGGCAAGTTGTTTTGCTGTCTCTGAATGAAATCTTTGCTCTTTCTGCTCCATTAACATTACAGGTGGAAATTGTATCTACTCAAAGTGGCTTTAATGTACATAATCCACCTCTTTCTGTTTCTCCTTGTTATACAGCTATGTAGGTGGCCTTTAGTTAGGCATACTGCTATCATTTCAAGGGCAATGGCATATGCAAGAAAGTATCTGGGTCCCTTGCTGGGATTTTAAATGCATTAAATTAAATGGCTTTTCAGTTTCAGCAAAAGAGTTTGGGAACAACTGGAAAGTTTCTGTATTGGGTGAGTCACCACATTTTGTTACCGCAGAATGACAAACTTCTGACAAATTATAACCTGCCTAGAAATGAGGATACAACCAAAATAAACATTCCAATCACCCCAGAGAGGCAGCATTTCTGCAACATAGATTTTCTTTTCTTAACTATATTCACGACTGAATAATGGAAAAGACATTAATCTGGTCTATTTTATATAGAAAATAAAGTGATGGGGGACTCTGAAGCTCTAATGGCAATTTGTGCAGTTTATCTGATTACTCTTGCAATATAATAAAATAGTGTGAGAAATTATTGCATTCTTATGATAGAAAAAGTATTTTCAGACAATTATAATAAACAAGAAGCACAAAGCACATTTATTACATTTTATTGCTGTGTCTTCTTTTATAGTTAAAAATAAAAATCATGAGAGACATTCAGAAAGATGACTTATGCAGGAGGCATCATGACTCATAGGCCTTACAAAACAGATGGGACTTTTTATTAGGGTTGGGCAAATCAAATAACAAGTATGCTGAATAGCATACTTATCAGATATATCGATGACAGGAATAGGGCTTTATTCTCTCTATGTCTTTAGTAATTTCACAGCAGTGCAGATTCATTCACTTCAGTGGGACAACTCCACAGGTAGATGTTAAGAAAGATTTATCTCATTGCTACATATAAAGGGCTATGCGTCAAAAAGTTATCCTGATCCCATTATTTCTTACATTTTTCATAAACATCCATAAATAACTTCAGTCATTTCAGCCCTTTTCTCCATCTTCTTATATGAGATTGTCTGCTGTTATTGAACAAAATCATACCAATACTTAAACACAGGGGAATTTTATTCTGATTAGTAGTATAACTGAAGTTAACGGAGTTATTCACATGATCAAGGGAACAAATCCTTAAGTATATTCCAAATCACATCCACAGTGAGTCAGTTGCCCTTATTTCTGTTCTGTGGTTCATCCCATGATGAGCACAAAATTCTGTGAATATCCTACCATGCTAGTAGCATTCTGGATATTATCTTTGCAAATTTGAATATCACTGGTTTTGTATAAATTTAATTCTACTAAAGGGATAACATTTTCAAAAATGCTTAACAAGTTTACATACCTGTTCCCATTGTCAGAACTTAGGTTAAGCACCTAAGCATTTTTATTTGGAACCATCAATTTTCAGTGAGACTTAATACATGTCACATTAGATAACAGAACTCAGATATTTTAAATTTGCATCCCAAATTCTCATTTGTGTAGTAAGGAATTAATCAGTATGAAAGAATGACATGAAAATCCCTCCAGTACCAACATCATTAAAAAAAAAAAAAAAAAAAAAAGTTCCTTATTCTTCCTTTCCTGACTCCTAATTATTTTCTCTACCAGTACAATTTTGGAAATCTTACATACTGGATAAGGTTGCTGGTTCTGCCATTCTCCATAAAAACAATGTTCAGAAATTGAATACAATAGAAACAGAACATGAAATTTCCAAACAGAGGACAAAGAGAAAAGAGGTGTAATGATTCTGCAGGCATCAGATTTCCATGAGGAGAAGAAACATACACCTAAGCTTATTAAATTTAGGTACAAATCTCTGGGGAAAAAAAAAAAAATCACTAGTTTCAGATGATGCCAATGGGAATTTGATTATAAAACAATATGTAATATTTTTTTCTATTCTCAGAAATCGATTGGTAGACAGAAATAATAACACCTAGGGCTAAGAAGCAGAGGAAGCTTTCCACTATCATTCTCTTTACTGTCCATATTACAGAGATGTACTTGGAAGATGGCATATATCACATCTTCCTCTTTTAGAATGAGTAACATAGATATGAAGAAACCTCCGCTGACTGAGGCTGATTAAACCAAGTTATGCACTTGTCTGTGCTACTTATGAACAACTGAGCAAAGCTGAATGGGCTAACAGATGTTGTTTTACTGGGTACAACCCCAGTTTCTCCCTCACCAGTACAAGAATAATGAAGTTGGAATAATCCTTCCCAGAATGTCTTGCTTGTCTCATGACTGTGAGATTGTTTGCTGAGAGAGGCATCACATCATCTTTATGCCTTTTGCTCACTCTAAGAATAACAATCTGCTACTGCCGCTAGTTTTGGTCAAGTTGGACAAAGATGCTTGAAGCTTTTGAAGATTTTGAGCTCCAAAACTGCACATAGACTGGGAACGTATGCAGGTAGATTTTCAGTTTTTGCTTTCTTTTGCTGGGTTTTGTTTTGTTTTGTTTTTTTTTTAATAACTCTTTGAAAAAACATTGTTCTTGTCAATGAATATAAATGTAATCATCATACTAATTTTCTTCTCCAGTTGCTGTGAATTCACTGGAGTTGTAATAGGACTTGAGTCAATATTACAGAAGATTCCACATCCAATCCTGTCTCTCACTAAGTAGATGAACAGACTCACTCTTAGAGAACACCTAGGTTTCTCTTAAGGAAGACAGCATAACTGGGAAAATTATTCTAATGTTTCTGTAGAAAATGAAGAATTCATGTTATGGAAAGTATGATAATAATAGTTGTACTATATAGAAGGAATTATTGTATTTTGGAACTCAATGGATCTGATTTCCTATTTCTGGTTTTGTCACAGATTTCTTCTAAAAACTTAAACCAGTCACTTTATCTCTGCATGTCACAGATGTAATTTTTTCCAAACCAGTATAATCTTTTCATCCCTTTGACCCTTTTATCTCCTTGGACTTTGATCTCTCCAGAGAAATGACAGTGTAAGTGGACATTGAAGACAAAGAAAGGAGTATGGTACTCCTCAACAACTAGGCCAGAAGACTCAATTTTAACACACTCTCTGCAAAGAGCAGACAGACAAAATCAGTTTTCATATATGAAGCCTTGAAAAGGTCCTCTCTTCAGAAATCTTAACCATAGCAGACCTCATGCTTTATGTGAGGTTTCCATATACTGTGGTAGCCCCAACAATAAGTATAGGAATAAAACAGCATTAACATGTACATTACATTAAAAAATGATGTTACAACAGCATTAAGAGGATGAAGTAATGTTCACCAAAATTAAAGCAAATTTATTTCCATTACTTTGTGACTATATTATGTTGTGATATATTTCCATATTTCATTCTATCTTTTTCCCCATGGTATCTCCTGCTTCATTGAACTAGTTTCCTTCCAAAAAATGCATGAAAAGTGTCTGTTTACAGTAAGATTTGTATTTCATATGTTGTAGATACTGGAAATTTTATAATGAATGAGGCAGATTTCAGAAAAATCACATTAACGAAGCTGAATATGACCCTCAATAAGCAGATTTTCCCGCTTTTCCTTTCAAAATGACCAAAATAATATGAGATTTATTACTTATGCTAAACCCTCAAAAGTGAAAACCTGAGTTCTAGTCAGAAGCCTAATTCTCATTGATTTCTTATTGATGGGATTTAAACATCTAAATAGCTATAAGGATCTAAGTCATAAACCATACATTTCCAGGAAGTCAAAATTGTATGTTTCTCGTTAATTTGCCCATCATAGAGAATACTATATAAATGTAACCGCAACTGTGGCTAACATTCCTCAAACAGATGTAACATCTTATTGTTTAAAAGCATAGAGAGAATTTTGAAAAAAACTAGATATTGATGTATCAAATTTGTTATCTCAAGCTAGCAAGTATTTCTGACCATTTTTTATCATATTTGTTTCTTGGTTCTCCAACAGTTACCAGGAATACTAATAATAGCAATTGATCTTTCAAATATCCATGAAAATTCATAAATTATTAAGTGCAAAGGAGAGAAAAATCTTTGTTGATAGTTTGTGTAGTATATTTACTGCAATAATAATTTTGTTATCGCTGTAAGGCTGGATGAGTTAAACTAAATAAAGCCTATATTAATTACAATAATATAATGTGTAAGGGAAAACTTTAGGAAATAAAGTGAATAAATTCTCTATATGACTAAAACCAGTATGCATTCATGCAATTAATAAATTTACATCAAGGTAAATAAAGGTTAATGAGTAAATTTTAATTCTCATATTTCTTGAGATTCATGTTTTGATTTTCCAAGCTTAATTTGTTGGAAGGTACTGCGGATATAGAAAAGTAAAATGGTTTACAAGCATATAATTACAAATATTAGTCTTTGCTTTCCAAAAAAAGGCAAAAGATGGAATGCATATGCTCATAGGTGACCAGATTGGGGAACATTTCCTGTTTAAGTATTGCATCACCGTCATGGCCCAGCAACTTAATGCTCTACCCACTTAACCATCTGTCCTATTCTACATCTAACATTTTAGCTATTTAACTTCAGAAATTAAAATTCTAACCAGTAATGTTTCTCGTTAATGCAAAATGTGTAATTATTACTTCTGCATAAAAAGATAAATATCATCATCCATTTTAGGTACATGAATTAGCTCTGATGCTATAAAGACTATAAACCTTACAATGAAGCAAAATAATTAGAGGAATTGATGATAAGAAAGAACAGTAACTACACTTTCTGCCCATTTACAGTCACACCTGCTTAGAGATTAAATCGTATTTTTATGCTACATTGAAACAGCATTTTCTACAGGAACGCATTAGGTTTCTGAAAGGCAATTGCAAATGCCTTTGTGAACTTAGCATTATTTTGCGTTCTGCAGCAAGCATTTCTGTTAGCGTCAATTAATCTGTAATTCCACTTCTGAGAGAGAAAAAAAAAAGAGAAATGTCACTCAGAGCACCATCTATATATTTCTAATCTTTGTGAACTTTGTTGTGAGAGTTTTATCATCCTTGCAAGCTCCTGAATCAGGCAGATAAAACTTTAATGTAATGTTTGATTTGAATGCAACCTCCTACCATTGTGACTCTCAGCTGATTTTCAGTCTGAGAATTCATATTTCTATCTAGGCACCCCAATGTCCCAGCTGCTATAACAACTATGCCAGTTTTGATCATCACATTTTATTACATAATTAATACAAAATATTTTATTTTAAAGATAAGCTTGCCATAATTTTTTATGGCAAAATAATCTTCTGGAACCACTGGTGATTATTTCTGTCAAACTTCCTGTACCACTTTATTGAATTTCTTTTCATCTAGCTGCCTTTCAAGAAATTAGAAATGTAACCAGATATTACCAGGCTGTTCTTTCTCCTAGCATCTCAAAGTAGAACCGGGTGAAAAGAATTGCAGTGAGCATGTAGTTACTATATTTACTGTGAGATCTCACAGAGAAACTGAATAGGTTGTTTAATGTCTCCTAGAATCAAAAGAAACAGCAGGAGAATATCTGTTCTACAACTGCACCATGGGAAAAGAGATTAATAAATCTATTCTATCTGGCTGGAGTAGTTTCAATAATTATAAAAGGACATGGGTTTACCTGGTCATTCTTCATTTTGTCAGGTACGGTTTTGAACTCCTTGGTGAACAATTCAGTATGTGAAGTTCAAGCAAAAAAAGCCCAGTTGTTCTTAACAGCTCAGAGTGTAATAGATACATGACAAAGCCAAACACAAAATGACTGTTTTTGTCAATGGATGCCAGCAGTCAGGTAATCATAATCATAAGTGGATTAATTTGACTGTTTAACAATTACTTGTTGGTAGATGTGGTGATCCAATACTTTGGAAGATGTCTACTGGCACCAGAGATGTTCTAAGAAAGATTTGCTTTGCAAGGATGAATAGTCTATCTCTCACATCCATAATCATGATAACACTACCTTTGTTCTTACAGTAGCTGCATTTGTGCACACTGTACAGAGTTCATATTATGACTTTTAAGTCTGGCTGATTACTTTCATTGATTCTAAGCTTTAAGCATTTCAAATAGATTAACAATACTGTAAATACGAAAAATATTATATGATGCTCTAAAACTGTCAGCAGTAAAATCTTACTAAGTGACTAACATTCAAAAGTATAATACTAAAACAGATTAAAACGATTTTCAGGAATCAGTATATGAGCTTGAATCAAGGAATCCTCTTAATGTATCTTTCTGGCTTATTTCCTGCTAGGTATCTGTATTTGTTTGCAATTACTAAAGTTATTCAATTCTTTATCTGATTTATTTTTAATCTGATTTATCTTTATCTACTTAAAAAAAATATCATTCAATATATGAGAACTTTGAAAGAAGTACACTCAGCTGCTCAGTTGGAACAATACTAAGACTCTACAGTTTACTCAGTAAATTAATAAATACAAGAGACACTTGTAGTTAAGTGAACTTGAATTATTTGACAGCTAGGTCTATTTACACATATAATGGGAAAATATTCCATATAGGAAGGCCATG
Source organism: Strix uralensis (assembly GCF_047716275.1). Taxonomy (NCBI): domain Eukaryota; kingdom Metazoa; phylum Chordata; class Aves; order Strigiformes; family Strigidae; genus Strix; species Strix uralensis. The sequence goes on along the minus strand of NC_133972.1, from coordinate 88,722,542 downwards.
AGCAACCATATCATGGTTCGCTTTGAGCAGAAGGTGGGACTACCTGACTTCAGAAGATCTTTGCAAACTGAACTTTCTATGACTTCCCGTGTAAGTTCATGTGAATAATTAGCATTATACAGTCTATATTTACAAATATAAATTAAAAAATATATAGAACACTGTGGTAGGTCATTGCAATTTGACAGTTTAGTTAAAAGATCAGGATGGAACTCTCCCAAAATCCTATTAATTTCCTCATTGAAGGACCATGCCAGAACTGTGCAGAGGTACTTCTAGGAGATAATTTTATGTGTTACTGAAGATTTAAGTCATTTTCATGAGGGTTTGTACTGCACAGCATTAATTCTCATTACATCTAATTATTGAAGAACTATGGGTTTAATGTGGATTTAATTTTCTCAAGTATTTTTGACAGGCTGTTTTGTTAAATATGGGAATGAATTAAAACTTCTTACTTTTTTTAAACTATGACAATGTTTACTATGTTAAGTTATCGGTAAAAAAAATTTCTCAGTGAACATCATTACTATGAGTATAGGAAATGTGAAACAGAGGAACAAACTGGGTTGGAATAGTTCCTAACAGCACTGAGAAAGTATCTCGTAGCTGAGTTTTCTATGAAGAACAAAGGCTAAAGCTGTCAAATTTTTGAGGTCCACATCTTATTTTATATTTGCTTAATACCATAGCATACAACATGGAAAGCCAGATAAAAATACAAAGCTCCCACAAGACTTACATGCAATACAGTGACACAGGTAAGAGAGTTTAAATAATAAAGACATACACTTATTTTGGGGTGTGATTCTACATATGATATTATCCATATATAACATAGATAGCAGTCTAGCTGTTGTTTTAAACATAAGATTTACAATTTTATTAGTGCCAAATGAATGTCTATGATTCAAGAACCATGGCTATTTTCTTCTGTATTTGAAGACTAAGGTAATTTAGGCCATAAGATCTATCTTACAAGAATGAGGAATAAAAAAACACTGAAAGCATAAAGGGTAAAGGCTTTATTTTATATAGGTGGTTCCAACTGAACTTCCCCCTTTATAGTTTTAGGCAAATAAAAACTACTAAATACAGAAAACTGAAAAACAAAACCATCTCTAGATATTTCCTCTTTATTTGCCTTCAAAATCAGCTAAAGGTGCACAATGTGCAATAAATATTGAACACAGTCCCAAAGGACAGCATACAGATTTTGAGTGTAAATGGAAAGGAATCTCTCTGAAATACTTGTTTTTGCAAGTGAACATTGCTTTAAATACAAATCTGAAAACCAGTGTAAACCAGCATACCTAGTAGAAATACACTGTAAAAATAAGCTTACATAAAGATCCTTGTGTAGTAATTAACTTCTGTGGGAAAAAATATTTTAATCTGATTTTCAAAGCATTATTAACTGATCCACTCTTTATGTAAAACACAGCTACAAAACATCCTAGTTTTCCACAAACAACTTTTCTCTTTCCTACAATTCTGGCCTGAGAGGAGAAAAAAAAAAAAAAAAGTTTTTAGATATTTTCCTGAAGTGTATCGATGACATACAACTTGGCAGAAAACAGTTTCTGTGATTAGGCTGAAGGAGATATGGAACTCCCATACATGCCCATCTCAAATGAAGTACATCTATGAAGATTTCCAAAGTGTTCCAGATGCCGCAGGCTGAATGCACCTGTAGTTCATAAGAAATTCCTGATAGAAATATCGAACACTATGTAAGCGGACTTTGGTGCACATACCTAAAGCCATTTTAGGCCAGTTTTGCATATACAGTAGACAAGGAGAACTTACATAAATAACAGACAAGGAAATTGCTTTCTCCTTATTAATGCTATCATCACCACGTATAGCTAGTTAAAAATAGTCACCTGCACGTGTAAATACTTGTGACCGATAGCTCTGTGCAAGATCTTCAAGCTCAGAGGCTTATCTCACTCAGTGTATCATTAAGAACACAGAACTGAACAAAGTAACCTTCTGCCAGATTCCTTGGTGCTGAATGACCTCTGAATAACTCAGGGAGACAGAACAAACAGAGGCTTTTCTGAGTCAAGGAATAAGGAACTAAAACCGTCACTGAACATAAAGGAAGTAAGGGAACTGATAAGGATATAACTGGTTTCACATGCACAGATCATTATAATTTAAGCATTTTAGTTGTATTAATCAAAATTAACAAAGTTTTTGTATTATTGCAAATCTTCAGTGTATAGAAATTCTGAGTAAAACCTCCTAAGAGTTATAACAGTACCTTAAAAAAATAATTAAAGAAGTCTTCAAAACTTATAACGGAGGTCACATTTTGGCTTTTTTTACATTCAGGAGGTTTACTGTTTCTTTAAAAGATACTAACTGCTAGACTCTATGGCACAAAATCTTGTAAAATTAAATATAACAAGACATAATAAAACTGAAAGTGGAAACCATTATATTTGCTCTGGTTAATAAAAGCAGCACAAGGGTCAGAGTGAGAAACCATAGAGAGCAATGAAACTTGTGTGTGTGCAGGGTATGTGTGTAACCTTAAGAAACAACATAACCTTTTATATTATCTTCCTTTCTCTCTTTCCTAAGAATTACTATAATTTTTCTGGGAAGTGTTTTGTTTGTTTGGATTCTATTTATTTTAAGAAAGTGCTATCAATTAATCCATTAAGCAGAGTATCTAGGAAAGTACCACACATTGTTTAAAAGTGTCTCCTACTGCTATTTTGTTTATGAATTATTCTAGCTGAAAAAGAGCCCATCTTGAATTCCTCAAGCAATTTTCGTTCCTTGACTTAAGCTTTTGCTGCTTGGTTTATCAACTTGACACCAGCTTGAATAATCTTGTACTAATTGTCCTCCCCAGTCTCTTCACTGCATAGCTGGTTAAGGTCTCTTCTTAATCTTATCTTTCTAAAGAATTTGAACCTTGATTTTTTAACCTTGTGAATAACTAAAATCCTTGAGTTTCAATTCTGAGTCTCCTACTCTTTCCTTTGCTGTCGCACTTCCTTGATAGCTCTATTACAATGAGCTGATTAGAACTGCTCACCATATTTCAAATGTGGTCTCGACCACTGCTGCTTTTTATAGGGCCAAAATTTTTTTCCCAGTGAGGTCTAGATTCTGATATTTTTATTCATGCTGAATGTAACTTCATTCCTCGAGTACTATTTCTGGTTTAAAATGGGAGGCTAACAGAGAAAGAATTTGTGGTAGAATATGTTTTTGAGAGTTAGATGATATGTAGTCTAATCAGTATATAAAGTTTCAAATTTTCTAAATTTCTAGCTCTCCAGATTTCTGCCAGCTTAGTAACTGGCTTGTGCTAGAGCTGATGTATTCACATGTAGGATTATCGTAATCCCTAAAACTGATCCTCTTGATCTTAACTTCCACTCCCTGGGGGTCATGCTGTATATTTCACTCTAAAGTGTGATATCCTAACAACAACAACAACAGAAATCTTCTGAAGTATTAGTGTAGAGAACTGCAGTAGAAATGTTAAAATTGGTATGAATAGAGAATGAATGGGAATGTGTGCATGTGATAAAACCAGAAGGAGCAAACTGGAGAGGAAGATCTAGAAGAATGGCATGTATTGATGGCACCTAGATGGTCACATCCCAGCACACTTTGGAACACCCAGGTTGGGAAATGTAAGACAAATTAAAACAAGGAAAAGCCAACACTCAGGTTAAACAAAAGTATAAGCTGTAAGAGATGACAAAAGGAAGTTAAAGAACAGAGCAGGAGACATGAGACACCCAGATAAGGAGACAAAGGGCAATAAGTCCTGATGAATCAGACATGGGACAAGCTATACAACAGAAGGTTGCGATCATGGACAGCTTCTAGGTGATGCTAAAAGGCAAACCAAAAACTAGCACACACTGCCTTGGCCTCCTACCTCCCACTCCTACCTGTGCACGTATCTTGGCTCTTCCCTTCCTCCCCAAACTCTCTCCAGCTTCTATTTCTGTTCTTTCTGAGCAACAGGAGCAGTTGCAGGAACAGCCAGATAGGTTTGGGCATATTTTGCCCAACTTGGTACCCTTCAATTTCATACATCTGTTTGAGTACTCTGCATGAGAGAAACTTTCAATCTAAACTTCTCTCAGATTTTTTTTTAATAAAATGTTTCCTTTCATCAATACACAACAAAGACAGTTTGAAAGTCAAAGTAACAGTGTCAGTTTAAAATGGCAGTGGTTCCTGATATTTATAATGCAGTGCTGCATGACCTAAAAAATTTATTTGGAAGATGCCTGTACTGGTTGTGAGGACAAGGCAGAGGTGAATCAGCCAAAGTGTCTAGAACATAACTCTCTGGGACTCCTTTTGTGTGCTCATGGTTTCTCCCTGATGAGTCTTTTCCCTCTCCCCAGATGTAATAGTAATCTTGCAATTCTCGTATTAAGGAAATAATGACCACATCCTGGGAATGCTTTAAAGGGTTTTCTTCTCATGTTTTCTGATTTGTTTATTGTCTGAGAAGAGACCTATTAGACATTTATCTTCCTGGGATGGATGGAGGATTTAATGAATAGACAGTTTAATGCTGCTTTAATTCCCACCTGCTTAAATGTTTTCTGAGAGAATTTTTCTTTTCTCTTTCTGTTCTAAATTTAAAGACTCTTGACCTGTATTTCTATGATTTCAATGTTTATATATGGATTTCTGAAAGAAAATGCTTGATCTATCTCAAAAGGTAGTACCTGCAAATCTGATTTCTAAGTGGGCTGATTTCAGGTGGGTGTACCCCATGCTTGCTTCTTTTTTTGAGAAAAAGTTCTCTTGCTTCTTCAAGATGAGACTGATGTTTCTAATAGTCTGTCCTCTTCTGAAAATCAGCATATTGTGTGCTTTCTGCTTTGATGATCTTTTAAATCTTTCCCTGAATACAGAATTTGCAAATGCCTACCAGTTCCTTCACAGTCTGACAGTGCACAACAGATTTCTTAATAATTAGCTATGCAGTCTAAAAAGCTTCTCCAAAAACCAATAGCCTAAATAAGCAGCATTTGAATAGATGCACATCCAAAACTGATTAAGGATTAGGGTGATCAGTAGGCACAACGTATCCATCAGATGAGGTATTAGACTGTTTAAAGCAATGCCTGCCTTTGACTATATTTAAATAGTTATCTTCACCCTGTGCATGTCTCTTCAAACAGCAATGTAATACAAGGATATCCAACTCTGCCCTTTCTTAGTAATCTGATTGTTATCATGTATCAAAATACATCTTCAGAAATATCAAAACAACCATCTTCAAGAGCACAACTCAGTTCCATACAGAAGGCTTATAAGGTGCATGTTCTAAGCAGAAAGCAGGAGAGTACAAGCAACATTCAAGAACTATTCTGGAGATATAAATAGGGGGGGGTTATCTTTTTTTTTTTACAGGGAAACAAAAATGAACCAAGAACAAACACGGAAAATACAGCATAAATATCTAGACTTTTGTTCTTACTGAAAAGTATTTCCACATCAGTTCCTTACTGTCATATCCTTCAGCAGAATTCCCATCAGACTGTAAAGTCAGACAGAAAAAATATGAATTTTACATTAACCCAGTATCCTCTAGGACTACATTTTAGCAGATCACAGCCAAATCTGATCAGAAAGTTCTTTACTGAGAATGAGGCCCAATCTTGTTATACTTTTTCACTTACATACGGATTAGACAGTCCAAACTGAGTGGATATATGAGGACGGGTTCTAGGCATGTTACTGCTGCTTCTGTCCACTGTCACTAGAGATGAAAGCAGTATTTTCTAATTTTCATTCTCTTTTTTCTATGGAATGAATATCATCTGCTCAACAATGCATTTATCTTATTGATAAACAACATCAAGGGGAAAAAATATAAAAATTAACACTTTGCATGATCTTTTCATGCCTGTTCCATTTTCATTGTAATGTACCCCTCCAGATATTCACAGTTTAAAGGATCACAGAACTCACTGGGACTGACAGACACCACTTATAACAACAATAGCCTAGATGGCACTGAATGGTATAAATAAAATGATCCTATAATATATGTCAGCAAGACACATTCTTAAGTGAAATGCTAAAAAGGGCAAATCCCATTCTACATCTTTTCCCATGTTGCATTCACCTGTGCTTTTTCTCAAGCCTCACAGAGGTGTACCCTATGACTAATGGGACTGTAAAAAGTTGAGGTACTCCTCAATTCCCTTCTACTGGATTTTTGGAGGATCTGTTTGAGGAAGTTTGTAGGGATGGACTAAAGGACTGTCATCTGCATCACAGTGGTTTAAACTGTAATTTCCCTGCAAAGCATTTCATTATCAGACGATGAAAAAGTCGAATTTGTATGTTTGCCCTTAGTCCAAGATAAGCCAGCTACACCAGTATTAAGGCAATAATAAATTTAGATTAGATTGTTCATACGTGAATACAACTCAATTAAAACCCTAGTTAAACTTTGCAGTGAAAAAAGGTCTGGCAGCTGAAGACATTTACACGCTTCAGGATAGAACATAAGGGCACAAGGATCACATTAAATGATGAGCATAGATTTCAGTAGAAAACGTACTTTAAGATATGTTGCAACTTGAACACCTCACTGCCTATTTTTCACAATTCATTTTATATACAGTAAGTACTGTAGGGGAGGGAGTACTCAATCCAATAACGTTTTAAAACAAAAGGAGCTTTCCATTGATATCAATGAACTTGAATCAGGCTCTTAAGAAAAAATACAATTAACCAACACCAACAAAAAAGCCCTAATTCAGCAGATGTACAAGGAACTCCATATAATTTTTATAAAATTCTTCTGTACACAGAACAAATCACCCTTGATCAGAATGCAAAGTACATAATATGTTAACTGTTTCTATTCTAGTTAGATTACATTAATCTTCAACAATTTAAGTTTATATATGAATCTGTGGTTTGTTTGTGGGTAACAAACCTTATTTTATTAAAGATATAAATTCTGTATTTCTTATATACCTAAGAAGACTACCATGGCTACACAGCATCACTAATTCAGCAAAACAGTTTTGAGTTCTTTTTAAGAGATTATATGAGACTGAGAGCTCTTTACAGTGTCCAGTAAAGAAAATAGAGTCCCATTGACAGCAATGGTCTTTGGATGAAATTCTAACTGTTGTTTTCACCAGTGACTTGGAGATGAGACGACATGAATCCTCTGATGTCTTTCTGAAATCTCCTCCATATAGAAGAAACTGCTAGAGATCATCTCATGAATTATAGCCATTCCAATAGTAAGTGCTGGCCTTGCTTCAAAAGACAAAATTTTGGAAGACAATCTGTCTCTCACAATGTGCTTAAACTTAGGTTTCAGTAGCTGGTGCCAACCAATCTATTCCACATAAATTGAATTTAATTTCTCCAAGGAGATTTTCTGTTCAGGCTCCCTAGAGATTTAGTAGTTGCCAGCACAGAGTCCATGTCAAACTTACAGAGGAGAGAACAACAGACAAGTATGAAACTATCTGGTCTTCTTAGAAACATATTAGTGAAAAAAAAAAAAAAAAGTTTTCATTCAAGTTCCTTGTGCAGTTCAGCCTCACAATTATGAAAATTCAGCATGGGGATGTGAGAGACAGAAGTATACGAGAGTCCTAAGCCCTTGCGAACTCTGTTTCACCATTTAAAATTCCCTGCCTTTTTAACTCTCAGTAGATTGCTTCTCTCTGTCTTCTCATTTCTCTGCACCTTTAGTAGACATAACACCTTTCCTCTAATGTACCTTGTTCTGTTTTATTCCATTTCAGTCTTACGGTATATATTGCATGGTTTCAAACAGGAGTAAAATTTTCATCTCTGTACCCATCATTTAAATTCTTTGCTGACAGATGAATTTGTTAATTTCTTATGATTTATCAGCTAATGTTTTCACTACACTTAAAACATAAATAGCTGTGTCCTTCAGGTGCCAAGTGTTTCACTTCTGCAATTATTTATGCAGAGTGCCCCTGAATTTTCTCAGAAAAGGCACACAGTGTTCCTTTGTGCAACCCATCTGAACATTATCAAGTGTTCAAAGACATTTGTATGCTTTGTTCCTTGTTGGAACCAGTCCATACGTGGAAGCCGAGCACAATAAGTTCAGAGGCAGCTTACACCTTCTCGCAGTCTATATATCTATCTAAAAGCTTTAGAGAGTGCAAGGACTGATCCTTCTTCAGTCCTCTGGAAAGCAGACTGTCCTAAAATAAAATGGAAAACACTAAACCTGTATCTTGGCTGCACTTTGCACTGGGCCTGTCAGCTGATCAGTCATAATTACTTTTTGTGTCAACTTCCCTATGTTTGGTGTATAAAGTCTCTTGAAAAAACCCTGTACAGCTGTATAAAACCTCCATGCCAGCGCGATATAACTACTCATGACTGCATAGGTGCTTTATGAAACTTCTAATAACAATACTATTCCCAATTCTTGACGCTGACAAAATACATCCTTTAAATTGATTTGAAAAGTGCTAACCAAATACAAGCTCTAATCCAGCAAATAGTTCTGTGCAGATAAATCCTGATTTCTGCAAAACCTGGGAGAAGAGTCAGAACCTTTGAGCTTAGGGAAGCTAGCAAAATCAGAGGCACTGTACATATCTCTGATAACATTTTGGTACACCACCCTGTTACTTCTATGCACACAGCTTAAAGTATCATAAACTAGTTCTTTAAATGATACAAGTTTTCGTAGCTTTCATATTATTGGTCAATGCTGCACTCAGGATAATGCATAGCAAAACAGAGACATACACATGACCAGGCTTTTATACTGTTAGCACTCAAGACTTCAAGATGGACCAAGTGTGAATGAATTTCACTGGAGAAGCCAAGTAGCTCTCCTTTGTTGGGCTAATCAGCTCAGACACGCTGCTATGTTAATCCTGCAAACCAGTAAACACCATACTATGATTGCTAATAACAGGTCATAGGCTTTGTGCTAGGCTAACAAGGGTTTCAGGATTTGTTATGCTTTGTCTTGGTTTGGCTTGCCTGAAACTTTGTTCAGCTTGTTTAGCTGCAGTAGTAACCACCTAATGACTGGGTAGCTGCTGCCTAATTTGTTTTAGTTTTGCTTAGCTTTGTATAATTGTATGCTGCAATGTCTACTGTTAAGAATTTTGACAGAGATATGAATAACAAGTAGATATGCTGTGTACAATGAACTGTCTATGTCCACAGAATAATGATGAAACATAAAGAAGTACAGGCAAGAGGTGATAGCAAAGGCCTTGAAGGTGAGAGCAGAGTGGAACTACAGATCTCAGGGGTATCAAAAACTCACCAGAGGCTGGTTACTGACAGTGCAAACTTAGGAATTGGGAACGTGCAATTCTAGAAAAGGAAGACGAACTCTTCTGTCCTGAACAACTTCCCAGTGAATATCTCAGGATGCTCACAGCTCATCTAAATGTTACGTCCCATCCCACACAATTAAACCACTGACCTTAGGACCCATGAGGAGTAATGAAGTGATGAACATCACACCAGAGAAAAGGGAGAGTTCACCAGAAGGTGTTTTTGTACAGCAACCTTTAGTTTTAATATTGTTAAGGACATCTATTTTATATTAAGTACATGACTTGGACTTTGCGTGTTAGTATCCACTGAATGATACAACATAACTAGCTAGTAATAATAATGGTTCACAGTATTTTAGATCCAGTTAAAACTTTTGATTATGACAAGAATGAACTCCTGACTTCACTGTAAGGTGCCTACCTTTTGAGAATAACACCACTTAGTCACCTGGGCTGGAAAATGGGCCTGGTGAATGCATGGCTAACTGCAACCATCCATTTACATCCTACATCAAAAGCTCATCTATATTTAACTGCAGTTTAATAACTTTGCCTCATCCCTTTTTGATCACTAATTGCCTTCTCTCTCCAAGGTATGATATACTAATATATGCCAACACAGTTCCTCAGTCAGCGGGTCCCATGTACACAAACATCAGTGTGTTCACATACAAACACAGAATCAACTTAGAGTGTGCTTAAAAAAACCAGTGCCATTCCTCACCACCTGCAAATGTGTCCTGCAGGAGAAAATTCAAACTTTCAGTATCAGTATATTTTCACAAAACTATAAGATGTTGATGAAACTGTATTTGTTAATGCAAAACTCTTTTAGCCAAGAGACAGTGAACAGCTCTTGTATTAAGCTGGGAGGAGGGAAGAAGGAAAAATAAAGTAAGTAAGAACAGACAAAAAGCAAATGCTTTTTCTGTTGTGCCACATAGATTATTTCAGGGACTGAAGAAAAGATTTATAGTTTTCTTATTGTCAGGGGCCAAATGCAGGGTGTCTTGCCACCTCTACCACCAGCCATGGTGAGGCAACAGTGTACCTGCAGCCTTTTGGCATCAAGCCCTGCATAGATACAGCAGGCGTTGTGCCTCCACTTTCACTGTTAAACACCACTTAAATGTTGACAGCAGCAGTTCTTCTAAAGCACTGGCAATGGCTATATAAAATTATCCTGCAGGTGGGCTGCCGTTGCTTTGACCCTCTTGACTTACGCATACATATGGTGCAGTTAGTATTATGTATGCACCTCATGTATGTGTATCTCAGCTAGATTTAAACTAGGTAAGATGCTGTTGTCAGTGTAGCTGCAGTGATGGAGGATTTGGCACAGACTGGAACAATTCACTAGCAACACCATGAGAAACTTTGCGCTACCAGGCCCAAGATGTCAGCAGTTTGAAAGGGGTTCAAATACAGCTTCTCTTTAGCCTATCCATTCTCTCCTACAGCTGTAGTCACTTCAGAGACAAGAAGAAAGAGGTACTCAGAATCTATTTATAGTGTGTAAAGGTTTTGCCTAAGGATAGGAATCTCCAGTGAACCTGCAATAAAATACACGTTGATTTAGCAATTTAGTGCAGGTCAGTTGTAGGTCATTGGTGGGGTGGGGAGAAGTTCCTGATCTACTGATCTGACAACATTAAAACCATCTGTAGCTGGAGAATTGAGGTTGTGATAGTTCAGCTATCTTATTTTATTTGCCTATTTAGAGAAATAAAAGGTTAGTTATTAAAATGTTAAATATATTAAAATTTATTTAGCTGCCGCATATGAATAACTAAAAGCATTATCCTTTGATACATATGCTGGGTTGAATTAGGGTAACCTAATTTCATCAAGACAGCTATAAAGGATCTGGTGAAGGCCATGGAAGCATGGCTTTATCAGCTTCAGCTACTTAAATTTGTTTTGCTTTTATCTTTGACAGAGTTAAGGTAGATATTTACTTCTTATGAAAAGATACAATAATTTAAATCAGCATCTGGTTATCAAGTTAAGGAGGTTTCTTCTTTATAAGCAGGAAAGACAGTAATATTTCAGAGTTCAGATAGCCTTTCAAGAGAAGTGGCCTAAGTCTCACCCCATCTGAAACAGTTCTGGAACATGAAACCTAGGATACTGAGTCTCGCCCTTTTGCCCTAGTACAATACTTAGTGGGGTTACTCCAAATTCATAGTATTTTAAATAAATTAAAAATGAGATCAAAACCACGTTATCAGATGTACCAGAGGTTTTTTTCTTTATTTTTAGTAAGTAATCTTGTTCTTACTGATTTAAGAAACATCATAATTATATTTGTTCACACTAATCATGCAGTATTATACATCAGTATTATTTTTAACACTGTAACTTAAATATAAATTATTGTCACAGAGTATTCAGAACTGGAACAATAATGGTAAGCTGCAGAATATGTTATTTAGTTCTACAACTGGATAAGGGCATGACAGTTTCTTCTGTGAATTTTTTGACACGTAAGTATAAAGCCAGAGTTCTGCTAACTACCACAAATGTGATTTTGAAAATGACTTTCAATTGAATATCATGAAGGTAGATCTCACTGCTGATGAAAAAAATCAGGAACAGATAGAAGCAGCAAATATATTTAGAAAACAAATACAATAATTGCTTTTTCTTTTTTCTTTTCTTCTTCATTTTACTCTTCACTGACCTCAAACAGAAGGGTAAAGATCACTGAAAATATTTGATTGCATTTTTCAAGATAGTCCAGTGATGCTTTTTAATAGTTCATAACTTTAGAAGTTACGAAAATTGAGGTAGAAATCATGACAATGACACCCCATGAAAAGTTAAGTAAATACAGAAGTCACTAATCATAAAACTTGTTTAACAAGAAGTCTCACTTAAAATAAAATACATGCCCTAATGAACTCAAGTATCCTCTATTCCTTGCACTTTTAATGTTCTATTGAAAAAAAAAAAAAAAAAAAAAAAAAGAAGAAGAAAATTTGGAAGCATCTAAACTGAAATTCAATGGCTATCCACTAGGGAGACCAAAGGTTAATCTTTCAATTACAACGGAGAGATCATCAGATCTTCTCAGCTAACATTAGATGTCTACAATTAGACATGCCCAACTCTGCTAGTCATCCTATACTCCTTCTGTAGTCAGTGGAGGGAAATAGGCTTGTGGATGTAATTTTCTTTTTTCCACTTGTTCTCTTAATCTTCTTCAATGAAATTTCTCTGAAGGGGTATTTTATTTCTTTATTAATTCCAGCATAGCAGTCTCTAATTAAATTAGTAGCTCTTGGGCAATAAGGACTTAAAAGTGTCAGCAGTAAGTTTAAAGTTGTCATGAATCCTGTATGAAGTGTTACATTTCTCACAGAGTTTCACATTAAGTAAAAAATATGAAGAGAAAGAAAGATACCTGGGTCCGCAGAAGCACCAGAGCTGAGATATATAGATATATGTCTTGTTCATTAGCTGAATGCAATTATTTTGAGACCCATCCCACCCATTATGCAAACAGCATAGGGCTGAAGTATGAACAGCCTTTCCAAACAGCCTCTCACATCAGATGAGTTGAGGGAGACATATATTCTATCCTGAGTTTTATTACACTTGAACAAATATTTGTATCCTGAATTACTGTATTTCAAAATTTGTTGTTCTCCAATAAGGGTGAAAAGTCAAAGTAGTCTCACAGGTCTACAACTGTGTTTACATTCTGAACTGTACTTTAAATTAATAGATTCCTAGGAATACACTATGTATGGTGAAAATTGCTTTTGACCTTTTTAGTTAAAAAGTATGAAACATTTAAAATAGTTTTTTTCATACACCAGACCTATTCAGAAATAAATTTGAAAATACAGGCAGTTTTGGGGTTTTTTGGCTCAAAGCAACTTTTTGTTTTTAAATACAAATGTTTTATTAAGGTAATTGCCACCAAAAAAATGTTAAAAATGAAAAAGGTAGAAATTATTTTCTAGCCACTTTTAATGATTTGCTATCACCAATGACCATTATTTCCATTATCCCAGAGGATCAGCACAGGTAGTACTTCACTGCAATCAGCCTTCATTCAAAAATGACATTTTTGTGTAATTTGTACTCTTCCAGTTGAACAACAGTCTGGATAAATGGATATTAGATCTAGATAGTGTTTCTGAGAGTCTAAATCAGGTAGAAGTGCTTTACTTTTGAAAATAGTGACTGACTTGTGGAAGGCAGGTATACCTGCAGATAACAGCTAGGTGCATCTCTGTCCTGAGTATTCAGCTAACCCTGTTGCACTGAAATAATTGTCAACTGATTTATTTGGAACACTTCTCAGATTTTACTGCTTTCTACTAAGTAGTCCTTTCTATTTTGTGCTTATTCAGTAGTCAGCATGTTTTACTGATTCCTGCCACATCAGGCACATAGACTGAAGCTGGTTTTTGATTTTTCCATTAGCTGCTAATAGATCTAAAAGCATTCCTCATTATTTTCTTTACCACCCAATTTAGACGGTTGTTTAGCTTCACTGAATTTGCAATGATGTTTAATGTCACTTTGGCAGAGCTTGTACTAAGTGTATTTGGTCACAAAGCTTCCTGTATTATTTCTTTGGCACCTCTGTTTACAAATCAAATTTCAGGAATTAGTTAAAAGTTTGTAATGTGTTCTACAAGACTGTTAAGATAAAACCAGTAATATTTTATACCTTAATGCACATGAAAAAAAAAAAAAAAGAGAGAGAAAAAAGAAACTAAACAGCACTTGGATCACACAAGTTGTCCATTTCATGAGACACTTGATATGATCCTAAAATTTGGGTTCGGTTAGTAGATCAAAGCCGCTAAGGACTATAATTATTTAGTGTGTGTTTTAACCTGTGCATAATTCTCTTCAATACACACTAGAACTCACTTAAGTGCAATTGCAAAGTGAAAAGTATCCATTAACTTTTCCAAGAATCTGTCCAATTAATCAGGCACAGAAGGTCATTCAGTATTAAACAGACAGTGCTAGACTTTGTGAAAATCTTTTGTAGCATTCATTCACTGAGTGTTAGCAGACCCACTGTAGTAACCCAGAAGGCATTAAGTCAGCAGTAGAGAGAAAATTTTTATGGACCTGACCAGCACAGTTTATTTCAAGTACCATAAACAGGGGTAAGACTTTTGCAACTGATGCCATATTATCCCAGAAGATGCAGTTTTCACCATTTCTTTATTTTCTGTTTTTCATTATGTTGCTTAAAAAGCCGCAAGATAGATTGCCTTAATTTTGTGAAATAAATAAAAAAATATAAAGAATTTAGATTCCATTTCTAAAAAGATAACCAAGCAACCCAATAAAGAACCATAAAGCTCATGATCAAGAATCACACTTCTTCATTTTCAGCTCTTTTTCTGACCAAGTCAGACCACGGACTATCATATTTACTTTGTTTTAAGTGTTGAGAATATGTCGGTGATCAAAACCAAATTGGGCTTTTTTACTAGGAAAAGCTTCACAAAGTCAAGTTGGAGTCAAATTACAGGTTATGGCACCTGGGTATATAGTGTAAGTCATTCAAACCTCTAAGTTAGACCCTGCTCAGTTTATTTCTATGTGTAAAGTCTAGCTGTGTGAACATAAAATTTTCCTTCATGAAGGATTCCTACTCCAGTAAGGATGAACTGATCACATTCCATTATCTACATACATATATCTGCACCAGAAGTAATATCTTCTTTGCTCTCTGTATTAACCTTATTAATATGCTTATAAAATTAATTTAAATGTTTTAAACCTGATATATATGACACACGCACATCTAAGTATAAACAAATTTTTAGGACTTTAAAAATGCCAGTGAAATTCCTTAGGATTTTGGATCAACACCACAAAACTTTTGGGGTATCTATTGAGAACTTTTCTTCAAAATCACTTTCAGATGCTTAGAAACAGAATACCAGTCAAATGGAAAACTACATGGTAAAAATAATTTTCAGGATATAATATCATCACTTTTTTGTAATTTAATTTAATTATTAAGCACTTTCCAGTCAACAGTATTGTCTGAAAATATTTCCCATATATTGAAGAGAACTTTATATTTGCAGAGATAATTTATGGAATCACCAGAGTTAACTTTTCTTCAGTAATAAAGGCATACTTTAAAACACAAACTGTTGTATGGGTTCCTAAAAGCTTTGTACATGATGGTTTTGTGACAAAGCTGAAGTCTTGAAACAGCTTTGAAGTAGAAGTTTGGCAGTGCTTCAAAGCTGAGAGAGATGGCACAGCATAAAGGACTTTTCCCCCTTTTCCCCACATTGAAAATAAAAAGACTAAGGCAGAAGGATGTGCTTTAATGGAGGGAAGATTAAAACTGGTGTTGCCAAGTGGGTAAAACATAAAAAGAAAAAAAGGTATGCGTTTCCTTGGTTTAAACACAAAAAAAGAACATGTCTGAAACAACTTTTGAAAGAAGAGCATGGTTGCCTGAATTGTCCAAGTTTAAAGTTAAGAATTATACAAATAGTTTTGAAATAGAGGTAAACTGATAAGTGTTTTGGAGAAAGACTTCCTTATATTGATATACCACTTCTTCTTTTTCAGAAAATCTGAACTATATGATTTTTCTCAGTGAATCTTTTCTAAAGAAATCAAACAACACATCCTCCACCGACTGTTCTTCATTAAGGGGCATTCAAATTTGCCTTTAATGATAGAAAAAGAAGCAATTAAATGAAAAAGAAAGAAGGCCCTTACCAGATGTGCTATCAGAAATGAAAACAATTCCAAAGAGACCCACACATAATGTAAAGTAATTAAATTACACAGTATTTTTGAAATAGGTTAAACAAACACCTGTCATATAGTTTATGTACAACTGTTCAAATTTTGGGGCAGAGAAATGGACTAGATGACTTCTCTCCAACAGTTACAATTTGGTTCTTTTGCGGTTAAAACAGACAAATGTTGATTTTACATGCATATTTAGGTTCGATTAAGTTGCTTTCATTATCCTAGGAGACTACATGCATTAAAAAATGATGCATAAATCTAATCTATATTTCAAACTTACTTCTAAGGCATGGAATTTTTTCCATTTATGGCCAAATAAAAGCTAACAGAAAATAGACAAAATAGCCTGTACACAGAGTAATCCTAATAGCCAAATTGTGTAGGAAGCTCAAGGGCTGTGATTTAAATAGGACACAATCTAGGGAGGAATACTTTTCATTCATCAAGGCAGAAGATGACAAGAACACAGCTGTGGACTTCAAGGTAGGGAGATAAAAGTCTAATTCTAAACTTGTGTTCATTCAGTGACAAATTGATAATCTCTGTGGAACAAGACAATATTCTGAAGCAATGGAAAATAATAGTCCACTAAGGGGCCACTACCCAAAGCAGAGTGGAAATGTGGCTTTGTACAATTACAAGTTTTCTTTCCATGCCTTACTAGGTTTGAAGCACTATTACAACTTGCCTAATAGTACTGCAATAAAACATCACTCACATTAACAATGCGAAAGCCTGTGTCCTCATAGCACTGTTCCTTAAGATTAGCTAGAGCTGCGGCTCATAATAATCCAAACCCCTCAGGTCAAAAAAGCATTATCCAAGTGCCTGCACCCAAAGTAAAACACATATCTTCAGTGATTATGTTTTTAAAAGCAGCCTATTCTTTAGAGCTTGTCTACATCATAGAAAGCCCTATTGTCTGCTGGCATCTCTACAGATTAAGTTCTTCATTCCAAGTCCATGATATTCAAAAATCAAAACAAATAACCTGATAACCAGATTTTTCTAAGCAAACGACACAAACAAAGAAATTACATCCATGGCAATAAAAAAGCAGGGAAAAACCCACAACACTCTTAGGGAATATAAACTCATCTTTTGAGAAAAGAGAAACCCCCCCCAAAACAACAGAAGCTCCAGATTTTGCTATTTTAAACAAATCTTGTCTGAAAAATTATAATCATAAAAATTCAATGACCTTCTGTTATTGCCTAATAAGATATACTCCAAGCTATTTTTGCTCTCTTCCTTCCAAAGTAAGCTGCACTGTTATAACCCCTTCCTAATTAGCCAGGACTTCATATCGTGCTGATCTTTCTCTACAGCTTTGGCGCCAGGAGCCAGCATATTTCTAAGCATAATATTTCTTGTACCATAACAAAGGAGTACGAATTATCCTATGAAAAATGTTACATTAGGATATTTCACAGTTTTCTACCTGAGTAAACTGACTACAGCCCACACAAGGAACACCCAGAAATCTTTGATTCTTCCCTACAAGCATTTATACACCACCTTTTCACTCCTCTTGATTTCAAGGACTAGCTGCTTTTCTCCTCTCCTATAAAAGTCAATAGGTCTTTGCCTATTGGTGCTTACAAAATTAATCAAAACTGCACAACTGAGTAGATGCAACATTTAAAATTTTTGACTTACTGACAACTAGACAGAGAAATACTAAACAAAGGTCTCACAAGATCAGCTCTTTGTGGTGTCTGCTGATCATCAGATTACTGTTTTTTTTTTAATTCACTAATTATTTACTAAATTAAATTTAGTAAACTAAATTTACTGATTGTTTACTAAAGTCACTAATTATACCATGAATTCCATATTATAAGGTAGCTAGAACAATGGATCAATATATGAGATTGACAAAGATATTAATCAGTATCTCTCCTGTTACAGAAAAATAATATATATACTATATTATTATATAAAGGATCTAGTTGTGTTTAAAACCAATATCCATAATTCTGGAGACTAGATAACTGCAACATATTTGCATGTCTGAAGTAAATAACTCAAACAATGTGTGAATTCTTTTCTGACAGCAGTGTATTTCCCGGATAAGTCTGAGTGAGAATACAACTGCATTTCTTTTAAAGTGGTGTACCGGGTCTGGCTGAGCCAGAATTGGTTTTCCCCTGTAGCAGCCCTCATGGTGCTGTGTTTTATGTTGGGAGCTGCCAGGGTGTTGATAGCACACTGGTGTTGTGGCTACTGCTGAGTAGTGCTTACACAGCACCAAGGCTCTTTCTGACATTTCCCCCCCACAGTGGGACGGGGTGGGCAAGATCTTGCGGGGGGACACAACCAGGACAGCTGACCCGAACTGACCAAAGGGATATTCCATACCATATGATGTCTGCTCAGTATAAAGCTGGGAGAAAGGAGGAAGGGGGTGGGGTCACCCTTGGTCCTCTGAGGCAACCACTACATGTATTGGAGCCCTGCTTCCTGAGAAGGCCCGACATCGCCTGTTCATGGGAAGTAGAGAATAAATATGTTTTCTTTTTTTTTTGCTTCCACGTGCGGACCTTTGCTTCGCTTTGCTTATATTAAAACTGCTGTTGTTTTACCCACAAGGGTTGCTTTGTTTTCCTATCTTATTTTCTTTCCCCTCTTTGCCCTGTTGAGAAAAAAAAAGGGGGGGTGGGGGGGGGGAAGTGATAGAGCGACTTGGTATTTAGCCCCTGGTACCTGGCATTTAGCCAAGGTCAAACCACCACAAGTGGAAGATTATTGGAAACCTGAAAGGCAACTTGAAAATTCTTTTGTAGATTTTGGGAGGAAAAGAAGAAAAGAAACAGTCTTTCAGTGAAACAGACACATTATTATTTTATATTATTATTCCCCATGTAGGGATTTTTTACATGTTTTCGATGTTTTCTCCCCACCCCTGCTCCATCAACATAACATCCTTAAAGAACAGACTAACCAAAAGGAGTAAGTAGCAGCCTCTTCTGTCAAGTTTGGAATGATCTCTCCCTGTACTAATTAGGAGGATTCTTGGGTGTTCTCTTACAGCATGTCTGAGGCTTGCTCTCAGAATTAGCACTATAATCCACCACTATTAGAAGTATCATGGTCATTTTTTTCACACTATGATCTCTACAGTTGACGACTAATGTGTTTGTCAAAATGTCAACAATCAACTTTTGTAAATCTAAGATATTATATAACTTGTTAAAAGTATTTCCTGGCAGTATGAAAACGTTACCAAAGAAAATACTATGCAAGTTCATTAGTACCTGAAGGGTATTGTCAGCTACATCTACAAGTATTCTCACTTAAAAATGTATTTGTTTTTGTTTAGAAGTGATAGCAGTTGTCTATAACTTTACATACAGGCTTACATTCATGGAAGGGAGTTCAGCAATTACTATAGTGAATGTCATCTTCTACTTGTCTCCTACCAGCCCACACAAACATAAAAATCAGTGCTTCTTTGTGCTGTGCCATCCTCAGGCATAGCAAGTGTCAGTTCTTCATTTCTTCTTCTCATGTAGATGTGGTATTTTCCAGCTTTAAATATGTGGTTGTTTGCAGACACAATAGGAAGCATTGCTTTGCTTCTCACACTGGTGCAACAGCAATGGATCAGAAGGCATCACCTCTATCGGCCACTTATCACTGAAGGAAGTTGGATTACCCTGAACTATGGCTCATGTGCCTGCAGAAAGATGAGTGCAATGTACTACTTTGAATTAAGAACTTTGGAGTTAAGAAATATAGATGTTTTTAGAAATCTTGCAGGTATCAAATAGTATCTCGAAATGACGAAACAACTGCATACTGGGCTGTATCAGCACAAGTGTAGCCAGCAGGTCAAGGGAAGTGACTATCCCTCTGTTTGACACTACAGGATGACATCTGGAGTACCATGTCCAATTTTGGGCTCCACAGTATAAAAAAAAAATAATTGAAAAAACAGGGTGACTACAACAGAGGTCTAGCTACATTGTAAGGGGACTGGAGGACATCAGATAGGGCGGTGAAAGCTGGGTTTGTCCAGACAAGAAAAGAAAGCTAAGGGAGAGATGTTATCACTGTCTTCAGATGCATAACAGGTAATTACAGAGAATGACGCCAGATTTTTCTTAGAGGTGTATCACAAAAAAGAAGTAATGTTCAAAAATTGTAGGAAAAGAAATTCTTACTAGGTGATAAAACTTTTCATGTTCAGGTTGGTCAAACACGGAGAAAGGTTGTTCAGGAGGTTGTGGTATCTCCACCCTCAATCATACTAAAATTTGATGGCAACACCCTAAGCTATTCAATGTCACTTCTAAGTTAGCGTTGCTTTGAGTAGAGGTTGATACAGATGACCCTGAGAGAACATCCACAGAGAATTCAAATGGGTATAGAAAGTAACACTGGCTCTATACTTCTGTTGATCCACATACAAAGGGCATGGTCAAAGTAATTTTATTCAGAACAGAATTGGTATCTCCCTTACAGCTACTTAAGAGATTCTATGCCAAATTCCTGTATTAACTACAACTGTTATCTTTAAATGACACTTCTCAGTCGAAAGTGAGGAATGTACTTCTCTCTTATGAGAGAAGAGATCATATTTTGTTCATATAGAAAAAAATATAAAAGGATTGCTATGTTGCTCTAAGAGGTACTTTCTCCATCACCAGCTAGCAACATAAAAATTTCAGGAAAACTTCTCATGTACTATTTTCATCCAATTAACTCATATTTTCACAGTGCAAATATTTTACTTAAGTTCACTTACCTTCTCATCTAAGTTATTCTTAACAGCATTTTTTGTACAGAGATACCACAGTGCCTTTTTGGATTTTTTTTTTTCTTGTGGGAGAATGAGGTAAATAATCAGCTGCAACTTGTTCACAGGGAACCTTTATGACTAGTTCCTTGTTCCTGTTTCACAGATTCAAATGGATGTGCCAATACCCAATAAAGATCTGTTTCACTTTCAGAGTGGCATGATCCTTTTATTTCACTGCCAATGTTATCTTCACAACTTTCCAGGAGCACATGCTGCCGTCAATCTCTTCCTTTGTGAAAATAATTCTTTCTAGTTATATATGTGGAATGACAGTGACTGAGCATTACTACTTTACGCCATGAGTAGTTAAAAAAGGATGCTACAGTGCCTGTATCTCCTTATAGCAACCTGAAGAAAGCCTTTGACACCACACTAATCTCATCTACAAAGAGCCATTTTACTCGAAGGAGAAGAAAGGAGATGTCAGTGCGTTCCTTCACAAGTTATCATATTTTTCTGTTCTCCACTACACTACTCCTTTTACACATGCTACTGGACAGGAAAAATTATAATTTTATAGAGCTAAACAGATGATTCATCTTTAGAAGTGAACTGAATGATCTGATCCCCTACTACCACCACCCCGCCACAACATGTATTCATGCACATATGCATTATTTTCCTTCAAGTCATAAAAGTGAAGTGTAGCTTAAATAAATGCTAAATCTGATTCCATGCTCCCAGGCATCAAAATTAGATTTCTTTTCATTATTATGAATACAATATTAACAAAATGTACTGCATACAAATAGCACTTAAATGAGTAAGGACTCAGATAGTGATTTGTATTTTCCAGAACTCTTCAGTACATTTAGTTACTTTCAGAATGCATCAGAATTATTCCCTTCATATCTCTTACAGTACTACCAACAAAACAAGTAAGAAAACATAAAATATGGTATTAACATCTTTATCTATTTGATTTTAAATATACATACCAAAGGAAATATAAAGCCAAGTGGATATTAAAACCACAGTGCAGTAACATCTCAAAATTATTCCTTCATACTTTGGTACATTTCACTATCTGAACAAGTTTGTTTTAAACTTTTAAAAAATATTGGTATTCATCACTTTTTCAATTAATTTTAAAGGCATATGATAGAACAAATGCGAAAGATGGCTACACAGAAAAAAATAATTAGGGTTCAAATATTTCTGTATAAAAACCAAAATCCTCCATGGATATAAATTTTTTTCAGAAGCTTGGACATAAATAATATATGCAAATTTATGCTTCAAAATACAAATCGGAAAAATTACATGAGTTGTAGACTACAGATGTTCACATATCATTCAGTGAATCAGGTGCACTACTTTTTCAGATGAAACTGCAAGAATAAGATTCGTTAGAAACATAGCTGTACAAAATTTGAATGAAAATGCTCAAAGTCAGATCTTTTGTTTGGGGTTGCATGGCTAAGTGGACATTATCTCAGTTAACATAATTTTGCTTCTTTTTTCCTCCATTAGAAGTCTGCTGCTATTGGTGAAAATCAGCCAACTGAGTAGAAATAACAAGAAAATAAGAAGGAAACTTCTATATTTAGTACTCTTTCTGTGCCAATTTAAATTATGGTAGTTTAAAGAGAAGAGTAAAATCCAAGAAGGCACTGCTTTGTTTTTCTCTCAATGTACCTCATGTTTACAGCAGCTAAATGATCTAAATATGTTTCATTCCCGTCAAAGTCATGCCCCTTCCAGTATCTGCAAATAACAGAAAAACTAATAAAAGTACATGATGAATTATTGATTTCTGAAATCTCATGAAAACCCCAGAACATCCTGATGCCATCTTTCATGACACAAATACAAAGCAACAGGTTCTGATGCCTCTGACATCTTTTGAAATGCCGTTAAGATTTTACTGATTGCTGCAGATATTAAAATTTGATGGGTCTGAATATAAATATCCTTCATATGTTCTTCTCTACACTGATTATTTTATTTAATATAGAATCAGCTGCAGAATCAGCAGAATCAGCTGCTGAAGATCATTCTTCTAATTTTGCTAAGGATTTCAGGGTGTGCAAGAAAATTCTCTCTACTACTGGTAAGTGTCCTCAGGAATCAAGTGCTCAGCAAGAATCTATGGTTAAGGCTTAGCCTGTTGAGATAGGTTCTTGACCAATAATGAAATGTTCTTAATCAAAAAGTTTTAACTTCTTCTCATGGGATATTGAAAGAAACTAAAAAGTGTAAGAAATGCTTTGTAGAACATAACTTCCTCTTTACCCCTGTGCTGTAAGAACAAATACCTATGCAGTCAATAAATAGCAGCTCATCAAGACAAAGCATCAGGTTGCATTTCAGGGTTCCATCCTGCTAGCAGAAGCGAAAATCTATATGAGGATGCCTGGGACATGAGAAGAGCACAAAATTGCTCTGAGCCACTGCGCTTACTGATAAATGGCACACTAAGAAAAAGACATTACTTTCCTCCCTCACAAGTAGTGCTAGCAGAAATCTATAATAAGTTATATTCAAGATCATGT
Organism: Strix uralensis; assembly: GCF_047716275.1. Lineage (NCBI taxonomy): Eukaryota > Metazoa > Chordata > Aves > Strigiformes > Strigidae > Strix > Strix uralensis. The sequence goes on along the minus strand of NC_133972.1, from coordinate 88,699,161 downwards.
TTCTTATTATTTAAATTCTCCCTCAATATATAAGCCAACTCTGATATGTACAAATCTTGAGAAACAGACAGAAACCCAAGCTGTATCCTGAGACACAGAAAGCTTTCATAATGTATAACTGACAATACACAGAAGGAGGATGGTATAACAGTTACTAAGGCCTAGGACACAAGAGGATTAGGTTTGATTTTCTGATCCTCCCCATACTGATACTTCTTCTAAAAGTTAGGCAACTCACTTGGTCTTTCAACTAAGCTAAACCAGGGGCACAACAGTGCAACTGTGATCCCTGTTTGAGTACATAACTCGTCTGCTTTCTACACTATATTGCAATGAAATCTATCTCTCCTCTCCCACACATTGATTTCACAATAGGAAATCTATGTGTGAGGTAGCAGAGGAGCCAGCAGTCCCAGAGTTCACAAAGGGGCTAAGTCTGCAGATCATACCTCTATGCAGCACACACCCCTATGAATGCTCACTAGCCTTTAAAAAGAGAATGTTATTACAATAGCTAAATCTCATGAATTATGAACACTACAGACTTTGAATCCCTACAGACAGAGTTTCAAAAGCTAGTTGGAGCCCACCTCTCATGGAAATTAACTGTATTTAGGATATTGATCCTAGACATTACGAATTAAAAGGAACTATGTAAGCATCCCAAAAATACCCTCTGAAAGAGTTTGTTCAGACTACACCTTGTTCTATTTAGTTTCTATCTGGCCAGAAGGAGCTATTTTGGTTCTGCTATAAGAAAAAAATGCCTACAGTACAGCAGCCTAGCCAAATGGGAGAATGCCATTCAGTATGCCAAGAATCATGCCAAGCTTTAGCCCATCTATGGGTTGCAAAGAGATAAATAATAACCCACCCTTGGATAAACCTCATAATTCCCTCCCTTTCTCATGCTAAAACTTCCTGCATTTCATGACCTTTTAACACTGTGCTGGCCAAATGCCTGTATATTTCAAACACTGCCAAACAGGAGTTAGAGTGATCTCTCTATCCCAGTGATAGACCATCATTTGGATACAGTACATCTTTAAGCAAGCAGTAGCACACAGTACTTATTACAGAAACAAAACATACATTGAACTCCAAGGTTTAAAGGCTGCTTGGGTGAAATGCTTTCAGGAGAAGCAATTTAGAAGTCTTTACCTTCTGTACATTATTGCAGCTTTTTGTCTTTCTGAACATAAAACTCATGGATGTACGCAGTTTCTGGGTGACTACTGTTGGTTATCCAGAAAGGCAACTCATGGCTGCCCATAAAATCAAGTGTAACTGGTTTCTAAAACAGCAAACCAAGTAAATTAAAAGTTATTATAATTTTTAATTGATATTGCAAGGAGATGGCAAGTTCATTCAAAAAGATTTTACCATTACTACATTTGTCCACATAGAGAAACATGAACAAATCTAAAAATTACTTCTTTAATATATAGGTAGAGAATTTCACAATACACAAATCAGTATGAATTTGGCTAAGATTCACAAAATCTAAAACAGTGAAAGAAACTAATATAGACAGTTTTATTCAAATTTATTTTTTGTTCACAGGCTTTTATTCACTTTTTCCTTTAAGATATGTTTTGCATAAAATCAAAATACTAGAATTACACTAATCCAACCATGCAGGGTTCAAAAGCAGACATAAAACAGTTATTAGTGACTGCAAATAACTTTATCTGTATACCTCTATCTTATGAAATCAAGACAATAATGTCCAAAACAATAGGAGCTTTCAAGTACTATGGGTTTTTTTAACCTTTTTTTGGGGAAACAAATTTAATGGCTGGAAAAATAACAGAAATGTCATTTTTATCTCTCTCATACACACAAGCACACACATCTATCAGTTTTTAGATCTTCATTTCATCTTGAATGAGGATAACAACATAAGATTTCAAATATTTTCATAGAACTGAAGCTGAAGAAAAAAGAAGTTTTATTTCAGACACAGTGGAGCTGATCAGACAGTAAAGTAGAGTTATTGGTTCTTAAAATGTGATACTGGAACATTTATCTCAAATTTGTAAAATGAAGTCAATTTTCACAGTAACATTTAACTAAAACAAAAAAAATCCAGTGGAAAATTGTTGTGTATCCAGAAAAAGATGCTTGGTGTTTCAGACTTACTGCGATGGGAAGGGGTATTAATAAACTCAAGAAGATTAACTTAGCAGGCAAAGCTAACTGGTCCCATTTCTTGAGAGGTGGATTATTGTACTTATTCTTACACCTACAAAATACACCTGAAGCACTACATGGCTAACTGCACTAGGAAAGGAAAATACCTAGAAATGCAAAATAGTTTCAAAAAATATACATAACAGATTTTAATAGAAGAAAGATTTACATGGCCCACTATGAAGTGGGGGAAACTATGATTTTCAGTAGCCCATTTCCTGTGCTGAGAATTAACGTATGTTAGAACTGTGAGAACATCTTCATGTATAGCAATGCTGTTAATGTTCAACAGCCCAGGTTAGCTCATTACGTGCTTCTAGCAAAGTTACTGCAGGGAGAACAGAAGAAAAGGTTTTTTTGGCACATTGAACTTTAAAAGTAGGGTATTTCAAGCTGCTGAGGAATCTGGATAGTGAAAATAAATCCCTAAGAGATGGATTAGTGGGCAGGTAATGGCAAAAGGCATCTGATAAATTGCAGAGTTATGTGGTAAACTTATTTATTACATGCCTATGCAATTTGTCACAGGGCTGTCTCATTTCTCACCTCCCCATGTGAGATGCATATATTAATATTGCACACTGCTATCATTGCCTGACAGCTTATGATCCTGTTTTTTAAATTCATACATAACTTTTTCCTGCTCTCTCCTATCACAAGAAATTCCATCCAGTTATATTTCCAGATAAATGCTGAGAAAGGATTCTTGATCCACCTGGTGTCATGCCTTATGCTCTTCCCAAATTAGATTAATAATATAGAAAATGCAGTATGCATTTGTATAGACATACTGCAGGGTCAGTCGTTGCCATCCTGTTGCTCACAGATTTATTGTGCCATGATATGTCACTGTTCAGTCAGTAGAAGCAACCTGATATCTTCACCCAGCTGAAATGGATCTTGTCAACACTATTCTGCTATAGTACCTTTTTAACATAAATGGCTGATTCGTGAAAACACTTCTTGCTGTTGCTGGTTTTTGTGGGACCACGTCAGCTCTTAGCAAGAGATAAACATTATTTTTTACTGAAATACCTACAATAAAAGACTTCAACTGTATATTCTTAGACTTCATTTTGTCTACACTGAATCATAATAGCAGTTACCTGTGAGTCAGCTAAGACTGTCATATGAATGCTGAGTCCTGTATGTACTAGGGTAAAATGCAAGTCATGGAAAACTTTTGGTATCGTAATTTTGGTTATTAAGCCCATTCTGTCAGCATCTAATGAGAGACATAGTTCTTGCTCTCTTTCTGTTTCTCAAACTCTTTAAAGCTTCCTGATTTTATGAAATAAAAAGCTCATAGCAGTGACAGGCAGTTATGAGCTCCAACACAAACTCCCTATTAAAAACCATCGACGAATGTACTTCTTGTATCTGCATGACACTAGAAGTTCATGTGGAGAAAGAACACTTCATGAAACAAAAGGATGGAAGTTATAGGCAACAAAATTGAAAAGCAACACTCAGTTACAACTGGAGTGTTTAAGGAACTCAACAGATGATTAAAAAAGATTTAAGCAAGTATTAAATCTATTCATGTAGACATCTGGAGCCACTAAAAAGTAAACTGAGCAAGAAGACATCACTAAGGAAAACATGCATAACTGGTTTTCTGGCATAGCTTCAATAGTCTACAATTAAATGTCTCAAGCAAAGAACCCTTTCTTCACATTATTTTTTAAATTTCAACTTTTTAAACTGTTTTAAAAAACTTTTCCTCAAGGTTTTTTAAGAAAACTCTGTCAGGCTGCCTTGTTTGGAAACACAGTACCTTATTCTCTCTTTCTTACTTCTTCCTGAATAAAGCAGTGAAAGTCAAGTTAAATTTTTTGACACAGTTTCCAGGCTGTCCTATGGAGATGTGAAAAACAAATTAAACTTGATATATACTATTTTGTATGTCATTTTGAAAGGGAGAAAAACTTCACAGCTATTTATATCAGCATTTAAATCAACTAATCACAGATGTATATAGAGGGCTTCTGAAATCCTGATTTATTTTCAGATCAGAGACTGAGAAGACAAATGCCAGAAGATTTTAAACAAAGAAGTTAGAATTTTATAAGCTGCAGAGCACTGTTGTGTCATATTACAAGTTTGGGTAGGAAGACAAGAAAATGTCAATTGGAATCAGACAGAAATACAAAGATATATAGTAACACACAGGCACAAAAGAAATTCAGGAACACTTCCATAGAGTCTTTATAATGCAGATAAACTATGTTTGCAGGAAAAAAATTACATAACATAGAAAACTGCTCAAATCTGTTAAATTCCATCTTGGAAATAGGGCCATAGTTTGCAAAGGTTAAACAATTTTGTGAAATCACATGGAAAAGCACTGAAAGAGCTAAAAAAGAAACATGGCAGAGGTAGATTCTTAATATATTCAACAGGACTGAGCTTTGGTTAATTGTAAACCAGACACTACAAGTCAATACGATAGCTGAAGTTCCATTACAGTATTTACCCCAAAATACACAGGAGAGCTTTAGCTCACCTGATGGGTACCTTTCCTACTGCAGGGTAGAGATGCAAAGGTGAAGCTAAAACTTAAAATGTTGACATCTGTAATTTTTGCAGGAAATAGATTGCTTACAGTGGGTCAAAAAGATGGCAAATATTAAATTTAATTCTGGATCATTCATGTAGAAAGTCAGTGAAATGTTGAAGATTGATTATAAGATGACTTTACCAGCACAGGGAAGCTGTCAACAGAATATAAAATTAAGTTGACAGAATTCAATTGTCCTATCATAGGGGCATCTAGAAAATGCTGGCAATAAAAATCTTAATGACAAATTAGATTGATTAAATAGCATACAAAGAAGAAAATGGAAGAAACTACAGGATTGATTAATATCTCTAGTAATTTCAAAAGTGGAATTACTCATGCAGCTCCTGATGCACTAAAAAAAATGTAAGAAAACACGTTCACATACACACCATTTCAGTCAAGGTGGGTTCAGGGTAGTCAGACTGGCCCTTCTTAAAATTTTAAAGCAAGGATTGGTGAAACAGATACATTAGAGCACTTATTATATGAAGAACTACATTCTATTTTGTGGTGGTTTAGGCCCTGCCGGGACCCGAGACCACGTTGCCACTGCCCCTCCCCCACCTCCGACCGGACGGGGCAGGGAGTGAAATACAAATCCCGAGGTTGAGATAAGGAGAGTTTTAATACAACAATGTAAAAACAACAAACTGAACAACAACAATAACAGTAACAGTAATACCAATGAACAGGACAAGAGATATACCGAAACAGCAGTGATGAGAGTGACCGCACACAACGCGTTTACCAATCTTCCCCCGCTTGGGCACCAGGAGGTGACGTCAGCATGGTACTGAATAACCCACCTAGAGCTCCCTCCCCACTGCTGGGGAAACTTAACCCTATCCTAGCTGAACCAGGACATAATCCACCCCTTTATTCTATACCATCTGCATCATGCCCAGCTGCCATTTAGCAATTAACAAAAACAAAAAAAAAAAACAATTAACAAAAGCACAGTATAACTCACGGTGTGTTTTCACCCAAACTCAAGTCCCCTTGTGGTACGCATCGGACCTCTCCATCCTTCTGCATCACCCACCAGGTGCACCCAGGTCCTTGAGCAAAAACAATCCTGTGGATGGGTTTGCCTTTGCCTGGCACAGGACTAACCCAGACCATTTTTCCCAGCAGATCCCTCATGCGCACCACAGGGACTTTATCCCTGTCTACAGCATGTGGAAGTTTTGACTGAGCCGGGCCAGCTCGATTGGCAGATCCTCTTGTGTTCACTAACCAAATGGCCTTTGTCAGATGTGTGTCCCAGTGTTTGAAGGTTCCATCCCCCATTGCTCTCAATGTAGTTTTTAACAGTCCATTGTAGCGCTCGATCTTCCCGGAGGCTGGTGCGTGGTAGGGGATGTGGTAGACCCACTCGATGCCGTGTTCTTCTGCCCAGGCATCTATGAGGTTATTTTGGAAGTGAGTCCCATTGTCTGACTCAATCCTCTCTGGGGTGCCGTGTCGTCACAGGACTCGCTCTTCAAGGACCAGGATGGTGTTTCGGGCAGTGGCGTGGGACACTGGATAAGTTTCGAGCCACCCAGTGGTTGCTTCCACCATTGTGAGCACGTGGCGCTTGCCTCGGCGGGTCTGTGGCAGTGTGATGTAGTCGATCTGCCAGGCCTGTCCATATTTATATTTCAGCCATCGATCTTCATTCCGCTGGGGCTTCACCCGTTTGGCTTGTTTGATTGCAGCACACGTCTCACATCCATGGATGATCTCTGCGATGATGTCAATGGTGAGGTCCACCCCTCGATCTTGAGCCCACCTGTATGTTGCATCTCTGCCTTGGTGGCCCGAGGTCTCATGGGCCCACCGGGCTATGAACAGTTCACCTTTACGCTGCCAGTCCAAGTCCACCTGAGCCACTCTGATCTTAGCAGCCTGGTCGGCCTGCTGGTTGTGTTGATGTTCATCAGTGGCCCGACTCTTGGGTATATGGGCGTCCACATGGCGCACCTTCACAACGAGGTTCTCCACCCGGGCTGCAATGTCCTGCCATACTTCAGCGGCTCAGATGGGTCTGCCCTTGCGTTGCCAGTTGCTCTGTTTCCATTGCTGCAACCACATCCACAGGGCACTTGCCACCACCCACGAGTCAGTGTAGAGATAGAGCCTCAGCCACTTTTCTCGCTCAGCAATCTCCAAAGCCAATTGGATGGCTTTCACCTCTGCGAACTGGCTCGATTCCCCTTGTCCCTCAACAGCTTCAGTGGTTTGTCGTGTGGGATACCACACCGCAGCCTTCCATCGTCGATGTTTTCCCACAATGCGACAAGACCCATCAGTGAACAGGGCATATCGCTTCTCCTCCTCTGGCAGCTCGTTATATGGTGGGGCCTCCTCAGCACGTTTCACCTCCTGTTCTGGTGACATCCCAGCATCTTTGCTCTCTGGCCAGTTTATGATCACTTCCACCAATCCTGGGGGGTCGAGGTTCCCTATTCGAGCCCGTTGTGTTATCAACGCAACCCATTTACTCCACGTGGCATCTGTTGCATGATGTGTGGAGGGAGCCTTTCCTTTGAACATCCATCCCAGCACCGTCAGTCGGGGTGCCAGGAGGAGCTGTGTCTCAGTGCCGACCACTTCTGAGGCAGCCCAAACTCCTTCATACGCTGCCAGTATCTCCTTCTCAGTTGGTGTATAGTTAGCTTCAGAGCCTTTGTATCCCCGGCTCCAAAAGCCTAGAGGTCAGCCTCGGGTTTCCCCAGGTGCTTTCTGCCAGAGGCTCCAGGTAGGGCCATTCTCCCCAGCTGCGGTGTAGAGCACGTTCTTAATCTCCTGCCCGGTCCGGACTGGCCCGAGGGCCACTGCCTGGGCAATCTCCCGCTTAATTTGTTCAAAGGCTTGTTGTTGCTCAGGGTCCCATTCAAAATCGTTCTTCTTGCTGGTTATGTGGTAGAGAGGGCTCACAATCAGGCTGTAGTTTGGGATGTGCATCCTCCAGAACCCCACAGCGCCCAGGAAAGATTGAGTCTCCTTTTTAGTGGTTGGTGGGGCCATGGCTGCTATCTTGTTTATCACCTCCATTGGGATGTGGCGACGCCCATCTTGCCATTTTATTCCTAGGAATTGAATCTCCCTTCCAGGCCCCTTAACTTTCTTTTACTTGATGGCAAAACCAGCCTTCAGAAGGATTTCAATTACCTTCTTTCCTTTCTCAAACACTTCCTCAGCTGTGTCCCCCCACACAATGATATCGTCAATGAACTGCAGGTGTTCTGGAGCCCCACCTTTCTCCAGTGCAGTATGGACCAGTCTATGGCAGATGGTGGAGCTGTGGTTCCACCCCTGGGGCAATTGATTCCAGGTGTACTGGATACCCCTCCAAGTGAACGCAAACTGTGGCCTGCACTCTGGTGCTATTGGGATGGAGAAGAATGCGTTAGCAATGTCAGTTGTGGTGTACCACTTAGCTGCCTTTGACTCCAGCTCATACTGGAGCTCTAGCATGTCTGGCACTGCAGCACTCATCGCTGGCGTAACTTCATTTAGGCCACGGTAGTCCACAATTAGTCTCCATTTGCCATTAGACTTTCTCACTGGCCATATAGGTATGTTGAAGGGTGAATGAGTCTTGCTGGTAACCTTCTGGCTTTCCAGTTGATGGATCAGCTGATGGATGGGGACCAGGGAATCTCAGTTAGTACGGTACTGCCGCCAGTGTATCGTCTTGGTAGCAGTTGGCACTCGCTGCTCTTCAACCTTAAGCAACCCCACCACTGAGGGATCTTCTGAGAGGCCGGGTAAGGTAGACAATTGTTCAACCTCCTCCAGGGCAGCTATACCAAAGGCCCACCGGTACCCTTTTGGGTCTTTAAAGTACCCTCACCTGAGGTAGTCTATACCTACGATGCACGGGGCATCTGGGCCAGTCACAATGGGGTGCTTATGCCAGTCCTTCCCAGTTAAGCTTACTTCAGCTTCTAATAGGGTCAGCTGTTGGGATCCCCCTGTCACTGTGGAGATGCAGATGGGTTCAACCCCACTGTAGCTTGATGGCATCGGGGTGCACTGTGCGCCAGTGTCTACCAAGGCCTTATATTCTTGTGGTTCTGATGTGCCAGGCCATTGGATCCACACCACCCAGTAAATCCGATTATCCCTTTTCTCCACCTGGCTGGAGGCAGGGCCCCTCTAATCCTGCTCACCATCACTCACTTGTCCTAAGAGTGTCTCCTGCAAGAATGACTCACTTGTCCCCTCAAGAGGGTCAAGCATAACGTTGGCCATTCTATTCTGTCTGGGGGATTTCCGACTGGACACTGGAGCTGTGTCTCTCTTGGAAGACTCCCCTTTCATGGTGGTCTTCCCTTTCAGCTGCTGTACTTGTGCAGCTAGGGTGGGAGTGGGCTGTCCATCCCACCTCCTCATGTCTTCTCCATGGTCGTGGAGGAAGAACCACAGGGTGCCCCGTGGTGTTTGCCTTCCACTGCCCTTCTCTTGGGTGGGGAAGCGCCTGCTTCTAATAGCTGAGACATCGGCCCGTGCAGGTGGAATGTAGGACATGTCCTCTTCCACTTTCTGGAGCCTCTGAGACAGTTCCCTTACTGAAAACCAGCTGAAACCCAGGCATGTTGGGAGGAAGGGAGACTTCCCTCATATTGCCGGAGCTGGCCAGCCACTTCATCCACTGTCTGAGTCTGGGTGTCTCGCCACCAGGACGCTACTGCTAGTGCTTTGGAATGTGCTTCTGGTGCACTTTGCAGGAACTCCCGTCACATCAGCTGTGTGCAAGGGGCCTGATCTGGATCTATGGGTGACCGCTCATCATTCAGATCACCATAGACCATGTCAAACACAGCCATTTCCCTGAGGTTCTGAATGCCTTTCTCCATGTTGGTCCACTTGCCTAACCGACATAGAGCATCATCCTTGTAGGGATACCTCTCCCTTACACTGAGCAGGAGTCGCCTCCAAAGGCTGAAGGTTTGAGTCTGTTTCCCTATTGCCTTGTCAATACTAGCCTCCCTGGCTAAAGATCCCAGCTGCTTGGCCTCTCTCCCCTCCAATTCCAAAACACCAGCTCCACTATCCCAGCATTGGAGCAGCCAGGTGCAAATTTGCTCACCCGGAAGGCGGCTGAAATCCTTCCGCATATCTCACAACTCGGGGATAGAGATTGGATGGTTACCTCCAGCTCTTCCTCCTGCTCTCACGATGGGCCTGGTTCATCATCACCCTGTACACTGCGAGGGGATTTTTTGGTATATTTGGTTTTCCGTATCGGGGTTACTGATATTGGTACTGCTTGTCCCTCTGGCTCAGCTGCTGTGCTGGTGGAGGCGACTGATACTGGCACTGCCTGTCCCCCTGGCCCAGCTGCTGTACCAGTAAGTTCACTTTCAGATCCTGCAGCCCTTTCTCCCCCTTGAGGGCAGTGAATAGTGTTAAAGATGACACAGTAAGCATGGGCAAGCCCCCAGCACATCGCAGTGAGTTGTGTCTCCCGGGGTTTGTCAGATTGACAACACACCTTTTCCAAATATCCACCAGTTTATCAGGACTCTGCACTTGTTCGGGAGTGAAATCCCAAACCATTGGGGGTGACCACTGACTCAGGCACTTGCCCATCTCTTCCCACGCACCTAGCCATTTATAACTATCTGCCCTCAGGGCAGGTTTTCGGGTGGTACCATTATTGGAGAAATATCGCATGGCCCAAAACAAGATCTGGCAGACATTCAGAAAGCATTGTGCCGCGAACACAGTGGCCAGGATGCTCCAGGGATAGCTGAAACTCTCAAAAACCAAGAGAATCTCTTCCCCTGGCTCACCCATAGAGGGGGTGAGACCCCTAACAAAAGCCCAGGCAGCAAACAGGTACCGGTTCGGTTCAACCCCACAAGCAGTGATGTAAGCACCTTATAAGCAGTCAGTAGCCAGTGTAGCAAAATAAAACCCCTGACACATTTTCCACCGACAACAAACACCAGCACTGGGAACACACAGTGGACATAAGGATTAATCCAGCCCCACCATGCAAGCAAGTTGGCCAGCATTGCAAATGTTCCTTATCAAACAAATACAAATAAAACCAGAAAAATTGCACGTAACAGATTGCTCTAACACACCTTCTCCTTTTGTCCTTATCTCAACCCTCTCGTGCCCCACGTTGGGCACCAAAAAGGCTGTGGTGGTTCAGGCCCTGCCGTGACCCGAGACTACGCTGCTGCTGCCCCTCCCCCACCCTCCAACCAGACGGGATAGGGAGTGAAATACAAAGCCCCAGGGTTGAGATAAGGAGAGTTTTAATACAACCGTCTAACAACAACAAACCGAACAACAACAAGAACGATAACAATAGCAATAACATTAATAACAATGAACAGAACAAGAGATATACCGATACAGCAGTGAGAGGAGCGACTGCACACCCCGCGCGTTCTACCCCTTTTCCCTCGCTTGGGCGCCCGGACGTGACGTCAGCATGGTATTGAATAACCCGGCTAGAGCTTCCCCCCACTGCTGGGGAAACTTAACCCTATCCTAGCTGAACAGGACATATTCACTTCAGCTGATAGCTTATAATAGAGATGTACATGAAATGAGAAAACTGAGATATAAACAGACTGCAGTGGTAGTCAGAGTTTTGGTTCCTTGGGTCAAATAGTTATTGGAAAATATACATGAATTCTTAATTATTATACCTGCTATCCAGCAATAGCACTACTAGAGAATAGGAGCTGCAGTACTGAGAGACAGTGGATCATAATTAGATTGTTAGAATCTCTAACATTTTGCAAAATGTATGATTTTAAACACATCGCTGTCAGTTCAGTACTTGATTAAATAAACATAACATTTAAAACAGAGCTACTGTAAGTGCCTCTTATAAAAAAAGCCCCCCCCAAAACAATTACCCCCCCAAACAAACACAAAGACCCCCAAAACCCTATGATGATCAAAAGCATTTGTAGCCATAAGCCAGTGTTCACAGGTATAATCAGAAAGCAGGCACCCAAGATAGGCATTTCTTGCAAGATTTCTTTTATGACTGATAACTAAGAAGCAACCCTTCAGCCTTCCACTTATTCTAGAGAAAAAGAGGTGGAAAAATAGACTCAGACTTTAAGTTCCAGAAGCTAAAAAGGCTGAGCTGATCAGTGGAAAAGAATGTGCAACCCAATATTGAATCTAATTCACAAAAGGCTTCAGAGATATATGAGATAAAGGAAGCCAATTCAGAGATTGATTTTACACACCTACACTTCTAAATAAAAGAAGTTCAAAGAACGAGACCAAGCACAGGACTCCTGACTGCCTGTTCCTTAATTAACAGCTTGCTCCCCAGCTCTATTCTGAATCTCACCAACAGATATGTCTGGGCATGATTCAATAAGCAGAATGAATGAGACTACATAGGTTTTGACTCCTTTCAACCCATACAGTCCTCCAGCGCTACGGGGTTTGTGCCTTCAAACCCCCTGCATGTCTTCATACCACATTTCAGGTTTATAGCACACCACCAATGTGTTTTGCAGAAAGCACTGTGGTGGGCAGTAACACAAGTTTCACATTCATTCAGACACAATTATGTGAAACAAATGTACCAAAATAACAGTTTTATAGGAGAACTGCCTGACAGCCTTGTGTTATGCAGTGTGCACATGGCCAGTCTATTATAGGAACGGCAAGCCCCAAGTAACATGGGTGTGAGCCAATCTGGGCTACTCAACTTGAATCAGGGACCATTTCCTGTCATTTCTGTTTATCAGGATATAGACAGACAGGCACTGTAACCTGATAACATTGCAGTTAACCTCGTATTTTTCCTCTTGGAAGTGAAAGATGCAAGCATAACTATTTTCAAGTCTTGAGCTGAAACATGGAATCCTTAGAATGTTCTGGTTTACCAGAGAGAGTCTAACATCAGTGAGTCAAGAGTGAGTGATGTGAGTCAAGAAAATGGTTACATGCAAAGAAATTACTGAGAAATATACAACTTTTCTCTCTTTACTACTCCACCTTTTTTTGTCTAATGTTTTAAGATTACTTGTTATTCTGTTAAGGATTCATTCACAAAATTTCACAAACACGTCTCGCTACGTATTGCCTAAGAATGCTACATGTATAACAATCAATATGTGATGCAACATTAAAAATGGCAATAAGATTATGGAAACCTTGTGTGCTGTAAATGCGGGCTTTGTATTCTGTAGTCTTCATAAGTTATCTAGCCACGATATGTGATTCGGTTAAAAGAGAACGGTTTGTCATATAGCCTAAGTTTCTTCCAAGCAGAAGAATTCTTCTGCAGAGAATTATAACATGGGTGAGGTGGCACATGTAAAATTCACCTACGAAATTTAAGTAAGCTTTTAATTCATGTACAGTGTATTCTCATCATATTGGATGTGTTGCAACATGCAGCATTTGTCCTCTATAAAGAAAGCCAATTACCTCAAATTTTTCCCTCCATTTAAAAATCATCTATCCACCAAAATAACAAGGATTACAAAAAGCAGCAAGTGTACTTTTTAAAATAAATGAAGACATTTCTGGGGCAAGACACAGACAGTTTAATCCACAAATGATAGGCCAATCTTAACAGCTTTTTAGCAGATACCATCACATACTTGAAAAACTATGGTATGTAGAGATAAGACTGTGGATCTAGTTAACCTGATCAGTCTTGGTTGTGGTAGAAGTGTTTCCAAGATGACTTCTTTTGTTTAGGACAGCAGAATTAATCTCACATATTTATTCCTGTGGCTCTGTTTGGTACTTTTTATTTAAGTGTTACACACTCCTATCCAAACCATATTCCTGAGAAATCGTATACCCTTAACCCTCATTCAACCTTCAGCCTCATTATAACAGCTTTCTCAAAGTATGTGCTTTTATAAGCGCAAAATTACCAACCTTTATTTTAATATTTTACAAAATTTTCTTTGGACCATTAATTAACAAAAGCAACCAAGGATAATTTAATCTTGGACTTGCCAGCACTGTCTCTCACTCTTGAGTGCCATGATAATAGGTAACTGTCTGATTACACCTTCTGGGAGCAATAACTTGAGTCTTTGTGAAGCAATCTTAAACTCGAGGTTTCCATGAGCTAATATTATTTGTGTTTGCTTCTTGCCTCATTTTTTTCTTTATTTTGACTTTGGAAAATGTAAATAGTTGATCAGTATAAACAATTATATCAAACTGTATGATTCTATTTCTTCAGCTGTCAACTCCTTAACACATACACACAGGAGATTAACTGTGTGATCAAGGTAAGACAGAGACACATTGACCAAAAATTATCACTATGTTATAAATGCAGAGGCAGAGCCAGAAAATAACTTTTATAAATTTATTGCAATAAGAACAAGTAAAACACAAAGGCTCAGTACACCGCGGAGCAGGGGGGGTTTCTGCTCCGCACCGACGGACACTAGGTGGAGCTGTGCCACCCCCCTTATAGTCTACTCTCATGCATATTCACAAAATGAGCGTAATTCTCCCCAAAAAGTTTCCACCTCCTGGCTGCGCAAGCGCAATAGAGTTTCTCGAACCTTCCCCAGTCCGCACATGCGCAGTAGAGTCTCTCGAACTTTCCTGGGTCTTCCTGGTGTTGCTAGGGGCTTCTGACAGGGGTCCCTCCAGTACTTTTCCACTTGCGCAACAACAGTCCATAGGAGTCTGTGTTTACAGAAAAAGAACTCGGAACCATTTTAACAACAAAACCACGGTAAATCCCCTTTTAACATATATACATTGCAAAATACCAGCAGCACACCTGCTCTCCATTAAAGTCATTATATTTCTTAACACGAATCACCATCGTATTCTTCACTAGTCTATAAACTTTTCAACAGTTAACAATACAACTGACTATATTTCAATATTATTTTTATTCCACTTTGAAACTGTTAAATGTATCAACAGTTCCTCTTGTTTGCCACAAAAAATTAAAATTCTCTAAAACACACCTCATTCCGCTTTCCAACCCGTATCTGTGTGCGCCGTACAATGGAGAGGTAACACAGCACAAAGTTGAGGAAGAAAAAAGAATAGCTGTTGGATTCAGTCTTGATTTCATGCCTCTGTACTGGGTTTCACCTGCTAAGGTGTGGGCAGCAGTGAGGGCTCTGCCGGGTGGGCCCCTGCGGGGAGCGGCCGGGGCTGCCCCGCGCCGGACACAGCCGGTTCCAGGCGGCTCCAACGGCCCCAGCGCAGGGCACAGCTGAGCCCCTCAGCCCCGGGCGGGCGCCTCGGGGAAAGCCTGGGTAAGGAAGGGCAAAGCGCTGCCCGGCAGCCAGGGCTGAGGGAAACAGGGGGAGAAACAGCCCTGCGAGCCCCGAGGGGAGAGCGGCAGGAGGGCAGGAGGGGCTCCAGGCAGAGCCCCGGCAGAGAGGCCCCTGCGGCCCTGGCAGAGACCCCGCTGGGGCGGGTGTTTCCCTGCAGCCGCTGGAGAGGCCCCGGGCTGGAGCAGGGAGAAGCGTGAGGAGGAAGGAGCGGCAGGGAGGAGCTGGGGGGGACTGACCACAGCCCCCCATTCCCCATCCCCTTGGAGGGGAGGAGGCAGAGGAGTCAGGGATGAAGGTGTGAAGGTGAGCCTGGGCAGAAGGGGGGATGGAGGGAACATGTTTTAGTTTTTGACTTTTTTCTCACCAACTCTATTTTTAATTGGCAATAAATGAAACTATTTTTTTCCAAGTCGAGTCCATTTTGTCAGTGATGGTAATTGATCAGTAATCTCCCTGTCCTCATCTTGACCCACGAGCTCTTCCATCTTATTTCCCACCCTGTCCTGTTGAGGAGGGGGAGTGAGAGAGCAACTGGGTAGGTGTCTGGTAGACAGTCAATGTCAACCCATCACACCCTCATAATACTTAAGAAAAACATTGCCTAATACTCCAACAGTCCAGCAAATTTATAGGGAAACCTAAAATGAGATTTGATCCTTTGTAAATCTGTAAAGCACTGATAGGGGCCCATAACATGACATGCAGAGAAATAATATGAGCACTTTGTACATGAGAGAATTGGGAAGAGAAGATATAATTCAGGCTGTGGCCTGAAGATGTTTCACAAACAGATCTCAAGTTGATGCAAGCCATAGTACTGAAAAATAAATGTCTTTTTAAAAAAAAATTGTTTGTCTTTTTTATAGAGTTGAAAAATAAACTGGAAGTAATTCCTATGATGAGAGAAATTTGCATAAATACATAAGAACTTTTATTTCTTTTGTTTTTTCTTCTACTGGAGACGCTTAATCAGGAGAAAGGACAAGTGGATGAAGACACAAATAAGAGACTAGAGTAGTTAAATATCTTCTGCTTGTTTGGACAACTACAAAGTAGAATATTTTACTAAAAAATCAAGACATATTTGAATATGTCCTGGTTTCGACCAGAATGGAGTTAACTTTCATTGGAGTATTTCATACCATGTGATGTCATACCTAGGGATTTAGGTGGGTGGGCTTTCTCGGGTGGGCTCTCGCTCGGGCTTGGGCTTGCGCTGTTTGCTCGTTGGGTCGTGTTGCTGCTGGGGCGGGGAGCGGTCGCCACGCTCAGTAAGCCACTGCTGCATTTTACCCGTTTTTTTTTGGACTCACTATTGTTACTGTTGTTCTCTTGTTATATTTAGTAAATTCTTTCTTTTATTCAACCTACAAATTCTCTTCTTTTTGTCCCTCCCCTATTTCACCGGGGAAGGGGGAGGTGAACAGCTGTCCATGTGGCGTCTGGCTGCTGGCTGAGTTCAAACCTCAACAGAATACATTAATTTCAAACAACATTCTGTGTCCAAATGGTGTCTTGATTTTGATGAAGAGATGCAGAGGATTTGTATGAAGTGATGCAAAGGATGAATATGTGCATCACAGAAAACACAGCATTAGGACTTGGATTAAGCAAAGAATCAAGAACTCAACGAGCTTGTTCTCATTTTGTACAAAATTAAAGCTTTCAGCAATGTCAGGCAGAAAAGTTTTGAGGCTGAGTTTCATCAACAATATTTTAGCTACCAATTACATTTTATATTCAAACATTGTCATCACAGAGTGAGGGATACAAGGAGATCAATCTCTT
Source organism: Strix uralensis (assembly GCF_047716275.1). Taxonomy (NCBI): domain Eukaryota; kingdom Metazoa; phylum Chordata; class Aves; order Strigiformes; family Strigidae; genus Strix; species Strix uralensis. Next base: position 88,682,364 of record NC_133972.1, on the reverse strand, counting down.
TATCTTATCAAAGACATGAAAGGTTAATAGAAGTACTGATCGCAGTCTGTAAACACTGATACAAGAAAGAGAATGAAATTTAGAGGGACCTTCTATCTGTTTAGCCAGAATATAATCTCAAAAGTGGATCAGAAACACATTTTTAAGATTAGTTGACTAAAGGAAAAAAATGGCTATGGAATATTGTGGCTTTGACATCATTTTATATTTTTAAGTTGAGACAGGATATATTTATAAAGTTATATGACCACAAATGGCTGGATGTAATAAAAAAAGTTCCAAGTATATAATTTAGGGTAGACTGGGATTTGTTCATTCTAGCCCTAAAATGCATGCTTGTAAGAACTGCTGATTGCAACAAAGCTTGGCAAATTTGATAAAGCTGACTAAGATATTCTCTTGTCTAAAAGTTGTCAATTAATTCACTAATTCTGAAGTTATTTTCAAGTGCTGTATTTAGCTTTTGTTAGTTCATTTGTCTATACATAGTAAGAAGTTAACAGGAAATACCTGAATGACATAACAAAGAGATGTATTGGAATGAATTCTTGCTAAACAGTGGGCTGTTATCTGTTATCTAGTTCAACTGAAATTCCATGATAAGCAATTTTTTCCTTATAGTGTTTTTTGCATTGCAACTTTTAAATGACAACTGTTAATTCTCATGTATTTGTTTTTAAAGTGTGTAGTTGTTTCTATTGTCTTACTAGGTAACATTTTCTGATAAACTCAGTTTGTGAGAGACTGGGTCCCAGTTTAATAGGGAAATTCATGGGGTTCGCTCACTCTACATTTTGCTTTCTGGGTACATCAGATTCTGCTTAGAGATCTAACATTTGTTGGCACTATTCATGCCTGGACATCATAAAACATTTCAAACTGCTCTTGATATAGAGACAGTTACTACCGTGTGCACTTAGCATTTTTCAGCAAAGCAATATTTTGTGTTATATGATATTTTGAAGCAGTGTCCTTGTAAAGAATCCCATCATATGCAGCAATTTTGTCTATGTAGTCACAATATAATTTTATACTTGGAAGAATCTGTGCTGCTTCTTTTTGCCATCCATGAAGAATTACTTTCAATCTGTTGTAAGACTGGTTCATTTTATCTGTTTGTGTGAGCCTGACATATTTTGCTGAAGAGGTGGACAGTACAAGCATCATTTACTCTAGATATTTCTTCATGCAACAACCTTCCTAATTTATAGGTTACTCTGAAAGCATAAATGTTATTTAATAAATATTCTTCAATTTAATGTTAGTTGTTTGAAGCTGATGACATTTGAAAAATTATTTCCACAAGATGTGTCTGTCAGAATTTAACTCAAATTATTTCAAGCCCAAATAGTTGATGAAATCACTGACAATTAGAACATATGTTCTTGCTATTTTCTCAGTATAAATATATTGTGACTCAACTGGGAATCTTAATCACAACATAACTATTCTAACCTAATAAGAACTAATCAGACAGAAGACATTTTTGTAATTGCTCTATTTACTATAAATACGTGTATGAAATCTTCATCAGACAGTATCCACTGCAATGCTTTTTTATGGTGTTCTTTATATATCTTTTAAATATTTTTTCTGTCATTTGGGTAGCTTGAGTATTCTTCCTAATCACAATCACATACCATGACCCTAGAAGTGTTCAAATGTTCAGTGAATCTTGCTGAAAATGTTCAGCAAAACTCAACAGGAAATGCTGATTCTCTTTCTCTGGAGAACAATTGCTATCAAAGCTTGCCAAGAGGTTACAGTTTTCATTAAAAGTCCCCAAACTTAAAGTGTTTATTTCCTTTTCTTTTTTTTTTTTTTTTTTTGGTACAGTTTTTCAGTTTTTTGCCCCAACTCTCCCCATCCTTTCATTTTAAAAAATTTGAAGTTTTAGTACCTACTAAGAAGCCAATTTAATTAAAAAAATAGTATTTCATGAAAATATTTTCAAGCAACTATAGTTCTCAAGATTTTTATGCTTATGGGACCTTTACAAGTTTGTGAGATCCATCTAAATGAAATTTTACTCCCCAAGCTTGCCTTTTAGATTTTTTTTTTCTCTTTTGCCATTCACCAATCTGTTAAGTTACTACATCTTGGGTGAACCAATGGTACCTGATCATGCTCAAATTTTGTTCTTTTACAGTGAAATAAAAGTCAAAATAAAAAATCTGCATCAATAATAAAACTGAACTTAAACTGACTGAAGACAACCTAATTTATTTCACATTGCAATGAACTAGAAGTATGTATACTGTCAATTACCACAAAAGAGTAATTTTCAGTTAAGATGCTCCTTCTGGCATACCTGTATGAGTCACTCTGTGCTATTCCATTTATGTTTTCAGATCGATGTGGGGTTTTTTCCTACACTCAAAATGGATACAACTTTGGCCTTTCAGAATGAAGCAGCAGGAGCCACCGTTTCTGAATTGTGCTGGGATATCCGTCTTCATAAAAAAATTTTAGATTTGGTAATGTCAGGAACAAAAGGAAACGTCTGTAATCGTATCTCATGCCATCTGAAAAAGGGATGTATTCTTTACTCATTAGTTTTGCCATTATGAAGTCAAAAGGTCTTTGGAATTTTGAACTCTAAAAGTTAAAATATTTTGCATGATTGCATTAAGTAACATGTAAATGTATATTTTATCTTTCAGCATTAAAAAGGTGCATTAAACACGTAATAGCATTATTAGGCCAGGACATTACATGTGGTGGAGGATGCATATATGCACTTGCATGCAAACCTATCTCTAAGAAAGAGTACTTCAGAACCTGCTACACAAGAAGTTGCAGCACTATCAGGCAGAGAGCTTGAGGCTCAGAGTTGAGAACATTATGAATTTGATGTTTACTATGCAAATCTTACTGCTTGGAGCTCTCCCCTCACTCCCCCCCCCCCCCCCGCCCCCCCGCCCCCGAAGCATCTTACTCTCTACTTATGGTAAAGCAAGGAAGAAATACACCTCATTGTCCTTTAAATCCCCAAATAACATCTTGTCAAGCCACACAGAACCACATCTTTGAACTTTTGCTGTTACTTAAAATTTTCAGATTCAAAACTGCAATTTTTTCAGCAGGAGGATAGGAGAAAATACCCACAATCTTCCAAATTCCTTTACTCCAGCCTGGAAGAAAGAGTAGGAGGGAACAGGAAGCTTCATGAAGAAGCTGTTTCACAGCTGTACTTTGGTTAACTCACTACAACAGTGCAAAACAGAAGTTATTTTTGGATAAAACAGCCACAGAATGACTTTGTATTACATTCCCATGTATTCAGAATGGCAGCCTTGCAAATCCAGGTGATGTCATATGGCTGCTGCTAGTAATATGCCACAGGCTCTGTACCAATTACAGTACAAGGCCTCAGGACTTGTCATGCGGTGTCTTCACCTGCGCTTGTTTTAGCTGTAACAGAATATTGCCTGGTGGTGCAGTGAGCATAACTTAACTTGCTTTAGGTTAGCTTTATGAAATTGCATGGATTTACTTCTAAAAGAAATTAAACTGCATGTGGTAAAGGTATAATGAAACTAAGCAACCATTGCAAAATTAAACCTGTGGACCGGTAAGAAAAGAAGTGTTAGCAATGGATTGAAATCATACAAAAGCAACCCCAAGTGGAGCAATTCTGAGAAGGAAGAAAGCTCCCCACCGTCAATATTCTCCTCCTTCCAGAAAAGGAACTTGAATGCTTACAGCTTGCCATAAGAACACTCTGGAAGGGTGAGCATAACACCCAGTGTGTAGAAACCCGAAATCTTGTTTTCAGCAGTATGAAGTGGATCATTATTGGGAATGAGCTGCAATGTTATATGTTAGTATTATTTTATTCAGAATAATGATAACTGCAGTACTTTGATTAGACTGGCAAGACATCGATTAGACCCCCAATAAATACAAAGTGTTCGTTAGCCCACACATTGCAGAGGGTGCAGTGCAGCAGAACATTCTTGCATTAGACTATTTTCTACAAAGTGATACATTTCTTAACTGCATTAATAATAGCTTTTAAAAATTATCTGCTTTTAAAGCAAAGCAGAAGTAAAAGTATTCTTTCATGCATGCTCTTAATTCTTTAATATAGGTACCCATCCACAAGTCTTTAAACTGTTTTGACAAGCTAAAATATTTCCTGCACAGATTAACGCCATATTACTATTATAAAATGAAACAGGTGATGCTACTGATTTTCCACAAATTGCAACGAGCAGCAAATCACTAAGAGACAACATTAGAAATTAGAAAAATACTTTAAATAGAAACTGAACTACCATGTATTGGTAACATGAATAATTCTTTTGGCTCAAGGTTTGGGAACACTAATAGGACACGGAATGGGAAATTTTTCATTGCATCTCTCGTGTTTGCGTCCCAAGCTGCCAGTTTTTCATAGTATTTCTGCTAGCCAATAAGCTCTACCATTCAAAAAGTCATCCAGAATTGGTCTACTAAGAGAATACTAAAGCACAGCTCACATAGATCAGTCATCACCAGTTAAATCCATTAAAAGTAATACTGTATATTTTATGGTATTATATTACCATCTCGGTAGTTCGGTAGGATAGCATCTAAGTATGTCAGCGCACACGTGACTACAGTACAACAGTATGTTAAAAGTCTCTCCCATTGTGATAACAATTTTTCTAGCCAAATTCACTGAAGTGGAAAGAAAGAAAGAGGTGAAAGTTCTGTCTGTGAACTAGTGGGTAACAGTTCACCAGCTGCCCAAATTATTCTCAAGTACTTTGGCCATCTCTAGATAAAAATTATTATGGTTCAGAGGATTTGATGTGGACAGGAACATTTGTCAAACTATAACCAAACTTTTTCAATTTACATTAGTGAAGTTATGAAGCTGAACTATGGCAGTCACTTCCACTAATCTGTTAGTTAAAGAAAAAAGCCACAAAGCATGACATGTCTTCAAATCTATCTATATCTGTAAGCAGATGTGTATATTCAGGAATGCATTTTAAGCATCATTAATACTGATACAGAAAGATACTGCAGTCATCTTTCATAACCATAGGTTTCACGGATGCAGTCTGGTTGAAACAACCTTCTTCAGCTCAGAGTGTTCATCTGTCTTGTAGAAATGGTTCAGCATTTTCATTCATCATTTGAATGAGGTGTGGTAAAACTTCTACTTTTTTTTTTTTTTTTCCAAGTGAACTAGTGTATTTTCATGGACTGTGCTTTCTGAGCGCATTAATAGTAATTGATGTTATATGGTTCATTCTAGTCCTTTCCATGGGCTGCTGCACACATCAGAGCAAGTAACAATGAGGCAAAGCCTTCCTGTATGGAAATACATGGCTTCAGTGGAGTGGGGTGAGTGGAGAGCAGTTAAAAGCTTCAACTAATAGAATCCACTATTTTGCCCAAACAAAAAAATAAGTAAGCAAGCACAAATAGGGGCCCACCTTATGCCTTAGGAAGCTATCAGCTGTGCCAAGTCGCCAACACATTCTGAGCTATGCTGCATCCTTCACCTCCCCAATCTCTAATGATTTTGCAGCATCCAGAATCATGATGATCACTATGCTTTGAAGTCGACTACAAATTTTGTATTTGTGTGGAATAAGGGATGAATCAATTTATTGAGAAATTGCTCAGCTTCTTTCCCCTACTCCAAGAGTGCTGCTGACATCCATATGCAGTTTCTCCCCCACCTTTTCTCTCCAAAGGTTAGTTGTCCAAATAAGCTGTACAATTTGGATCTGGTAAATATCTATCTTCCAGAGGGCTCTAAATGTGTCTCTGACATTGGTCTAATCTGGGAGTCACAGCATAGAAAACATAACTCAAGGGAGATCAAACCGATACTCTCAATTCAGGACTGCTATGACTTAGAATGAGGGAGAGTACTTAAGGTTGTAAACTAAAGCAGTGCTGCATGGTGACCCTAGCATACTCCACTGAATTATCTACTTCTTGAGTGCCTACACCATCCAAACAGAATATCATACTGTCATAACAGAAAAAGTATATTTTTCCACAGTGAATTTATAGAACAACAGAATAACTGCTGATAGCAAAAAACCCCCACCAACAAACAGGTAAAAGCAACCATCACACTTTGCTGATCCAAGTAAGATGGGAAAGCAGTACAGAAGAACAGCAACTGATAGACGGGAGTGGAAAAGACCCATTTTCACTTTATCAACAGTAGTATGGAGGGGACAAAAAAAAAGTATCACTTTTTTAATTTTATAATTATTCTAACTTTGATCTGTTCACTTACTTTCACACTATGGACATATCTTTCCTTTGTTCAGAGAACACAGACATTTTTCAGCTAGATCAGACACAAAAGACTACAGACCAGCAATGATGACTGCAGATACCTAGATGACATTAATTACAAGCCATGTTTTACTTAAGAAAGCCATGGCTATTGTCTTGGAGACCAAATGAATTAATCCAGACTGTGTTTTGAGAGGGATGACATTATGAATAACCTCCACATATGTCCTTTAAATGTAAAATGGTCCTGAAGCTAGAATACCAATTCTCTCTGAGGCTGAAAGAAAAAGTGACACCACCTCTGTTTTAAGAAGGTAATCTTAATTTCATGTCTATGGAATCATAAGAACCAAATTGTTCAGTATTCACAAACCATAATCAGTGGGGCTCTCAGAGCTGCCAACATAGATACTACACAACTTGCAAGTGTGCACTTTGTAAAAGAAGTTGAACTGGAGCTAAGAAAGCAGGTTTTTCTTAAAAAGTATGTTAATGTAACAGATGGTTTAAAGGACTAAAATGGTTGTGCCCAGAGGATGATGAAGAAAGCATCAGTGAAAACATTAAGCAACAAGCAAAACTGAAATATTGCTGCATAGCAGGGTATGTTTAAATTCCTTTTACAAAGCTGAACAGACGCTGAGAGGACTTTTACAGTGAAAAAATTGTGGAATGACTCCCAGGCCTTTGATCCAATCATGGTGGAAACCTGCTCTGGCAGGCCTGTTTACTCTGGATCCCATGCTCCAGTGTCTGACAGAGCAGCGCTATCAGAGAGTTGATCAGCAAGATGTATAGTGTAGAGAGGTCAGAATCAATAAGGATTTGCTTCTGACACTATAGTGCTGAACACCACACTTCATGCAGCAGTTCCTTTAAAAATATTTTCCTGATTGCAGGCCACCTCTTATTTTAGCACCAGTCACTGAGATTAAGAAAGTACTCACTGCCAAATGTATCATTTATTTATTAGGATTCCAAGTAGGGGACAGCAATGAAGCAATTTATTTCCTGTGGATTTCAGCAGAATGCAAACACTGCTATGACAAAATGCCTGTTTTGTTAGAATTAAGGTTGAGAAGTCCTTTCTGTTTAAGATCAGCTATTCTTAAAACTCCACATGCTTAGTAAGACCTATTGTAATGGATCAGAACAAAGGCCCATTTAGCCCAGTGTTCTATCTATAAGAGTGGACAAAAGTGAATGTCCAGGAAAAGGTATATAAAAAATAATAATTATATAGCAATACCTTCCAATTATAGCCTCCCCAGTTCTAAAGATCTGACTCAGGAAATTCCTGATGGTAAAATTTTGGAACTCTATACACCTTCACAGATTATCTTTCCATTACCTTCACTAGGATACAACAATGTTAATGAAGCAAAACTAAAAGAATAGCAGATGCCCAGAACTCATGAGTCAAACTTCTGATTATCTACATTCCGCTGGTAACTTCAAATAGTTAGAAATTTGCTGTGTAGGTTAGAGATCTAAACATGACTCTTTTGAACAAGGGGTTCCCATAATATAACCTCTACTTAAAATCACATTATAAAATTAAATATGCGTTCCTCATACGTGGATGTAGCTGTGTGTTTCATCGTACTTTCCAGAATTATTAGTTTTGGTAAAATAACCAGTGCTAAAACTCTCATTCATCAGTTTCCAAAAAGCAAACACAAGCTACCTAAAAATGATCAGTTTTCATACGATCCAACTTGCTTGTATGGATATGCCTTTGTTATTCAACCTGCCCTCTCAGTAAAAAACTTGCCCAATATTCTAAGAATGAACTATAGGCATACTACTAATACCATGAATGACTGAAGTGTGTGCTTTTATTTTGTTTTAGGATAACAGGGGAAAAAAAGTATCATGATTTGATTCATGATCACGGACTATTTTAAAAGAAGTTTTATAGTGAAGGCTAATGTTCAAGAAGTGTAGGAAAATTATGCAAGAAAACAGGAACAGACTGTAGTAGTAGGAAGAAGTGTGTGAAACATTGACCCAACTAACGGGGCAAAACATTAGTCTTCTTGGAGGAAGAGTGTAAGAGTAGACTTGAACTGCTTTTCCCCCCACACGGTTCACTCTCCAGAGATAGGAACTCCACTGTAAGTTGAATCAGGGTTTGAAGAAAGGCCATTTAAAAACCCCTGAAAACTCAGGAAAGCAAAGAATTAAGGTATATAGCGGTCCACTGCACACTGTGTGAGGGAAGGAGGTTGCTGAAGTTGAGATAAAGCGGCAAGGAAGAACAATGCTTGACCAGACTGGCTAGATGGGTCAGTGCATCCAGTTAAATACACAGCTTAGATTCCATAACCAATGAAGAGCACAAAAACAATTAAACATATATGAGCATATAGCCTGCTCCACCCCCTCCCCTCCTCCAAAAAAAGAACCCAAAACAAACCACCCAACAGGCCCAGAACAGCAAACCCCAATGAAAACCAACTTAACCCAAAACCCTAAGTCTCCAGAGAGATTATTCATGTGCTAGTGGCTTTTAAAGGATTAATGGCTAAATAAAATATGACAGGGAGAGTTTGGCAGAGAGGCTAGAGAACTGCTAAAAAAAGGCCAAACTCGTTCCCTCCTATTTCCACAACACTTTTAAGCATGGTACATTCAGTATCCCACTTCATCATCTCTGCAGTAAGAACTTCAACTTTCCCTTCCTCCCATACACAGCAACTGAAATGAGGTATGGCTCAACAATATATACTTTTCTTCCCTTTTAAAAAAGAAAAATAACCTGAAAGGCGCAAAAGGCTGTTGGAATTCTTCATGTCATGAAAGATCAGCCAAACTATCTGGATCACCTATCTGCAGTCTCCTCTCTGTTAAATTCTTCTGGCTAATTCTCCTGTAATCAATATATATACGTCTAACATAATAAATGTCAGCAGACTGTACAGAAGTAATTCCAGAGACCTGTTTCTGCCTCTGGAAGGGACAGATTACAGGTTGTATCACCCTGTGCCTTAATTCCACATTTGTTTTCAGAGACCTGTGTTTTGATGAAGTTCATCATCTGGAAGGGCACAAGATATATGGTGATATTAAATCCGTAACATTCAAAGAATTAAAAAAGCAGCATAAAACAAGTTAACAACCTCCTTAGATGCTGAACAGTGACTCTGCATGTCCTAAACGATACAGATTTTTAAGATGAAAATTTTTTAATTTTGAGGTCTCAGATAACTTCAGGCTTGGAGTAGGAGGGGTTGGACTAGGCAATCTCTAGAGGTCCCAGCTGTCTAGTGAAAACAGTGGTCATCATGTGGAAAAGATCATCACAGTGGCATTCTAGTTTTTCTCTGTAAGGGACCGTGTCAGCCATTTTGTCTCGGCAGTGCTGTTACACACCCCCTCCTCCCCTCCCTGAGCTGCAGGATGGCGTAAAACTGTCAGACTATGTCAGCTGTCTGTTTCAGCACCGCACCATTTCCTAGGCCGGGCCTCAATGTCTTGTTGCCGTGAGAACGAATTCTGCCCAGAGCTAGAACATCCATCTTGTTGTTGTGTGAGCAGGGCCGGGGGACGAGGGGGATGTGCGGAGGCTGAGGGCGTCGACGGCCGACTCCCCCCCTCCCCGCCCTGGTATGACCACTGTGGACATCTGGGCATGCGCACGTGGGGGAGCGTGGGCGGCGAATATGCAAATGAGCTCTGTAGCAACGTGCGAACTGATGGTGGGGACTGGATAAAAGGGGCTGCATGCTCTTCTCTGGCGGGATTCCTCCCATCGCCTACAGAGGATTCTCCATCACCCGTGGGATTCCCCCCATCGCCTGCACCGGGACCGGATCAATGGGATGCTGCTAGACTTGTGGTGGTGGTAACTAGTATTGCTGCATCTCTTTTGTTTGCTTGTTTAGGTATTCTGACTTTTGCTTTCTTCTTCCTTCTGTCCTATCACTACTATCAGTTACTTCGTTAAATAAAGTTTACAAGGTTTGTGCAGTATCTGACCTCGTTTGCATCTTAATCTCGCTCTTGGGATCGTTTAAGAACCCTCCCCGATATTGGATTGGGATATTCTCTCACCCTTTCTAATGCTACATTTAGTATCTTTCTCTTATAGCACCATTTTCCTCCTCTTTTTTGATTTTGATAAAGCTTTGAATTTTCTCCAGGCTTCATGAAATTATATTATAGAGCACCATTCGATGTATTAGGAACTACACACCGCAGTAAACTCTGTCATCCTTTTTAGCTCTGTTCTGACATTAGAAACAAAACCATATTCAAAGTTACTAACAATGTTACAGTTTCAATTAATATCAACAAATGGTACCTTCTCCCCTTAAGGAAACATGAGGAAGTCTGCTTAACTTACAAACTAAACTTTTTAACTGTAAGATGTACAATAATACTGAAGTTCTTTAGAGGTGTCACAAAATACTTCTCATTGGAGATTTTTTTTCTTAACCATAAGGAATAAATCATAAAAATTTACGTGATGCTTTGGTATACAGAAACTCCCTCCATGCAGAATATTATTCTAAATTATCACAAAGACCTCCTCAGTCTTCTAGTTCATGTTTCTTTCAAATGCTTATATAAGTGGGATCTGGAAAAAAATAATGCAAAGGTTGAAAAGTTGTATTTTCACAGATTGCATTAATGTACATTTATGCACGGAACAAGGAGGAGGGAAGCTGAATACATAAGACTAACATTTAATGTAAAAAAAATGTAAAAATACGTTATTATCTTTAACAGTTTACTCTGACACAATACCTCCTTCCCCCAGTGCTGAGTACTTCCTAAAAATCCAAGGATATTGCTTCTACAGAAACATAATTATATAACACTTAAGAAATAAGAATGCAAGCAATACTTGGTAGTTTTATAGTTTCAGATACCTAAACCCGAGATGGGAGAATATACTAAGCGAAGAGCCTTAGGAGTAATTTTTGTTGCCATAAGTTACAAATAAAGGCTGGGCGATGAGTGGATTGAGAGCAGCCCTGCAGAGAAGGATGTGAGGGTAGTAGTGGATGAAAAACTGACTATGAGCCAGCAGTGTGCACTCACAGCCCAGAAAGCCAACCGTACCCTGGGCTGTATCAAGAGAAGTGTGGCCAGCAGGTCAAGGGAGGTGATTCTCCCCCTCTACTTTGCTCTCATGAGACTCCACCTGAGTACTGCATCCAGCTCTGGGGCCACAAACATAAGAAGGACATGGACCTGCTCGAGCGTGTCTGGAGGAGGGCCATGAGGATGATCAGGGGGCTGGACCACCTCCCTTATGAGGACGGGCTGAGAGAAGAAACCATTCAGCCTGGAGAAGAAAAGGCTCTGGGGAGACTTTATAGCGGCCTTCCAGTACTTAAAGGGGGCTACAGGAAAGATGGGGAGGGACTCTTTATCAGGGAGCGTAGCGATGAGGGGTAACGGTTTTAGACTGAAAGAGGATAGATTTAGATTAGATGTAAGGAAGAAATTCTTTACTGTGAGGGTGGTGAGGCACTGGAACCTGTGGAAGGTGTCCCTGCCCATGGCAGGAGGGTTGGAACTAGATGATCTTTAAGGTGCCTTCTAACCTCCCAACCCAAACCATTCTATGATCCTATAAGTTGTCATCTAAACAAAAAAAAAAAAAAAAAAAAAACCACAAAACCTAAAAACCAAAATAAGAAACAAATTCAATCTTTTGTGAGCCTTCATTACTGAGTGCTTCATTAGTGGTGGAGATATAGATCTGTTGAATTCAGAGGAAGAACTGATTAGAAACAATCAGGAGGAAATGACTGTTAACTGGTGAATAAGCTCTTAAGGTTGACACCTTCAAGGCTGCCTAAGGAAACCAGATTTCTTGTCTTTTTAGATAGTTTTGAAAGTATCAGGTCCCTAAAAGATTTCACCCTCAGTATATCTGCTACAGAATCAGAATATTATTTCCTCTGAAAAATAGCATCTAAGGGAATGTACAGGGGTTTGGAAAACTCATGAGGTCCTCCATGACTGAAGATCTCTAGAGCAGACTATCCAAGACCTTGCCAAGAAATCATCCAGGTCCATGATGAGTGACCATAATGAGTGAAGAACCTTAGTAATTTTTCCAAACATCTGCCATAATTGCTCATCACTTAAAAATGAACTAATGAGATGAGGAGAGTAGCATTAAAATTTTTGAAAGCGAAAAGTGCAAAACAAGTATCATAGTCCTGTTAATTGGAGCCAAATTACTCCCTTCTAGTTTGACAAGATTTAGGTAAGAAAGCCCTGACCAGGCAGAAGTAGTAAAGCTGATTAACTGAGGGAGGGAAGAAAGACAAGATAGAGCTGCTTAATTGAGTGAGGGAAAAAACAGGGAGGAATGGCCTTTCTTTCCTGGCTTTAAAAATGTCTGATCTTCACTAAAATTAGTAGTTGTAGACCAATTTCTGGTTTTTGTACAATGGGAAAACACAGATATTTCCACACAGATAATCCAATTTGCTTTATCAAGACAGTGATGAAAGACATGACATCAGTTTTTCAACATTGCAAATCACTGGAGAGTAATTTTTAAACAGGTGCATGATTTTAGTCCAAGTATCCCTTTGAGCAATAGTAATTTGCAATGACAGCTTGTGATTCCAAGCTGAGACTTGGAAATTGAAGACTTGGAAAGACCAGAAATGAGACAGTTTTAGCTGTCTGAATAGCCACCATTGGTGGAACAGAAGCATGCACTTACCACACTCCTGGTTTCCACTAGGCAAAAGCAGACTACCCTATTTGCTGTTACTTAACAATAAAGTGAGTTTCCAAGGTCTCAAACTTGTTTCCTTGTACAGACCTTTTTAGTTGAAAGATGCATATAATCAGAAATAAAACCACAGGAAATTTTCACTACAACTACGACATGAGAAATAAATATAGTTACCCTGCAAAAAAACCTTTTAAACTTTTTGGAAAAGTCAGGGCAGAATTTGGCCAGAATCAGATGCTGTCAAAAACCCTTAAGTGTTTTTTGGGTTTTTTTGTGGTTTTTTTGTTTTGTTTTGTTTTGTTTTTTTTCAAGCAGAGATCAAAAGGGAAGATGAAGTTAGTTTGTTAATTCCTGAAAACCAACACTCACAATTACCTTTGACCATTCCTATTAGCAGCTAAGAATTTATCATGTATTTGGTCATCAAGGATGCAATTCAGGTGCCTACACATTGGTACTTAGTGCCATTTAAGAAACCCCAGAGTATGGCTCCTGTCTTCACCTGCTCTTCCATACAGTCTCCCGTAAGTCCAAAATCTCATTTGCTTGAACTAAGCAGAAGTTCTAGGATATGCTATATAGCAGTAGATGCAAATAGTAGAATGTGGGAAACCATCTGAGCTGCAACTGAATTTGAAACAATATGCTATCATTCTGGAAGTCATTTTAAGGTTATTAACATAATTCTCTATGTCTCTATGGTAAAAGGTTAGGAATGGTATTCTATTGACTTACATGAACACAACAGACAATCTGAAGTAAATCTATGAATGGAATGCTTTATGTGTCTTATCAATGATGTGCATACTGCACCATGCCATTACAGAGGTTTTTTTGGGGTTGTTTTTTTTTTTTTGATGTGCACCAAAACCAAACACCTTTCAGAAATGGACAGTTCTGGCCTCACTTTGAAGTGCAGCCAAATGCCCAGCTTATCAGTGTTGTTATTTTTCTTTTACTGTGGGACATCTATACAAAAGGCAGAACAAACCACAAATCTGTGTAATGAATCCAAGGTATATTTTCCAGTAGTAAGTCAGAAAATCAACTCTTCTGTACCTTACCCTGAGTCACTAGGTATCTGACAAAAGAAAGTTATTTATTGTTCAAGAACTTTACAAGACAGTTAATCATAAGTTTGTCTTTTCATAAAGATTAAAATAACTTTTTGTAGTAAGACAAAAGGAGGTGAAGTAGAAACTATCAATTTGGAGGGAGAGTGAGAAGACACATTTTTTGAGGTATTCATTAAAGACCAAATAAAAATAGCACATCCTCAAGAAAATCCTCATGTTGCTGGAAGGTTTGGAAACTAAAATGCCGGTTAATCAGAGAAGTTCTGATTGACTGATTTCCACAGATATGATTTGAAATCAGTCAGATTTGTTAGGTCTTCTTGTCTGCCATCACATGTGTAAGTATTCAACCCTTTTCTACTAGCAGAAGTCTCGTGATAAATGAAGTTGTTACTCTATCCTAGGTTGTATAAGTTTTTTGCCCCTTTTCTCATGACCCTTCATTTATTCTCTCCTTGACATTTGGTGGGGTACTTTGGTGTTGGGTTTTTTTCCACTTTTCATTATGTGTATGTTTCTGGAAAATAAACCAATTTAAAAACAAAACAATGTTGTAAACCAAAAGAGCAAAGCACATCATGTTTAAGGGTTAAGAACATGGATATAAAACAGAGTTATGAAAAAGATTTTTTGTGAAAAATCTTTTTGTAAGCTAAAAATAAATCCATGTTTACCATGCACAGACACTCGGTGTTGATAAATATTTTAAACAAAATATTTTTTTAAAAGTTTGGTCTCTCATTCAGTTTAATAAGAAAAAAATAAGCAGATGGCAGCACAGTATGTGCCTTTTGGATATTATGATAAGATCTCTATTGCTGAAGTGTAAAAATTACCTTGTGGCTACTTCATCAGTATAGCAAGCTATGCTGTTTGAAATGCAGAAACAAACATTTAGAATTATGAGTTCACTCAGTGTGCAGGAGAGTTTTCAAAGCAAATTACAGCTCAAGTTCTGAACAGACTTTTTACTTGAACAATCTTTGTAATATCGCAGTTAAAACATCCCCTTAAAGCAGCTATTAGTTAGGCTTCCTGCCTTCTTTTAATATGCCAATAATAAATATTATAGATACAATAAACTACACAATACCTGAAAATTGCTCTTATGAGATCTTCTGCAACTCTTAAGTTAATTAAAAATGTTATACCAGTAAAATGTAATATGACATAGTATGTTCTGCAGCACTTAAACAGCCAGTTTAAAATATATCTCTGGAATGCACGGAAGCTTAATTATAGTTTTGAGTTTGTTTGACTTTTAATATGAATTTTTCAAGTTATATATACTAAGGATACATTTTCTTCACCTGAATTCAAATGACCAGAGAAAAACAGTTACAGCATCAAATAAGAAAGGCAATGACAGACAGAGTTCTTGAAAAAACAGCTGGGGTTATTTATCAACATATTTATCAAAGAATAATTCTTACTTGGCTTCACACATTTTAAGAGTCACTTCCTTAGAAGGATAAGCCTCTAAGCACAAAGCTTCTACTACATATTTGCAGCCCAATTTTAATGAGAGTTTAGGCAAAGGAAGGCTGACTGCTGTGGAAAGAAACATGGGCTGCAACTACCTGGTATTTTACAGGCAGTTGTGACTGGCTTTGTCTGCACTCCAGGCTGGCTGGATGTAAGCCAGCAGCAGACCAGAAGATGCTGAGGTACAATTAACATGGCACTGAGTTTGAGCTAATAAGCCTTGCTGGGAGACAAGGCTTTCAGGCTTGTGTGGCACTCAGGCTCAGCACCGTGCTAACACAGCTACATGGCTTCCAGTTTAGAGCTGGCCTGCATCCAGCTGGTTCAGAGAGCAAGCAAGGACAGCTGGTATTTGCTCTGAGCATGGACAAGATTTACGAGTGACTGCCACTGCCTGCAGAAAATGCACACAGCAGAGATTGTGCTGTGAGCAGGACTTTCTGCTTCTGTTAGCTGGAAATCCAGGAAGGATGCTGAAGGTACTTGCAAGGCAAGTTGAAGGTGTAAGCAAGGGGATATCTTTATCCAAGATGCAATTTCTAAATGTATTTCTTCTGTCAGTCTTCAATGACGAAATCAATTGTGCTGTCCTTCTGTGACACTGCAAACATACTGCCCCATGTTCACAGAAGAAAATAGCACAAGTATTCTTGTGCCTCACGGATGTGGTAAACAGAAAGAAGGTCACATCTGCCTGTGACAACATTCAAACATAACCAAAAATCCCTGAATCTGCTTGCACCATCATGTTCTGAGTTCATAAAACATTTGGATTATAACTCAAAGCCCAGTCTATGGGCTGCAGGAAGCATGAAAATTCAAACAGTGAAGTGCATGAACCCAGGCTTCCAACTTAGGGACTCCATGTGAGATAAACAAATGAAAGAATGTCTAATGCAAGGCTCAGTTTATAACCCTAACAGTATATATATCAGGAGGTTAACTCAGAAACAGTATGTAATTCCTCTAACTCCAATAGGTTAGGAGGCAATTAAGAAAAAGTTCTGCACTGAGAGGATGTTCAAACACTGCAAACAAGCTCCCCAGGGAAGCAGTCAGGGCCCCAAGCCTGTCGGTGTTCAAGAAGCATTTGGACAACGCTCTCAGATAGATGGTTTAACTTTTAGGTTGTCCTGTGTGGGACTGGGAGATGGACTGGGACTCAGGTCCCTTCCCACTCAGGATATTCCATGATTCTGTGACTCAATAGACAGTGTTAAAACAAGCTTGGTGAACCAGAGTGAATTATTTTTCAGATACAATAAGACTCTCCACAACTAACTGTACTCTGAGTTAAGAGTGTACAGTAGGATCCAAAATCAGTCATTTTTAAATTTGGGGGGAGGGGAAGAAAAACAAACAAGTAGACAGTATATAAAGTAACAATGAAGAAAAGAAACCTGACAAGGAATTTGTGAATTAAATGGAAAATAAAGTTATTAAGAATGGGGGAGGTGAGAACATTTTTAAAAGAAGCTTTTTTTTTTAAAAAAAAAAATGTTATTACATATAAGGAAGTGTAAAAACATCAGCTCTTTATGTAGATCAAGTATCAAGAGCAGACTACTCTGAGTGCAGCATGCTTAAGGTAAAGTGCAGAAAGGACAACTACGTGTCCAGGGGATACATCTATTTACCAAATGCAAGCAGCTTGGAACCCCTTAAAGCTGAACTACTGCAGTTTAAGACCAGTTCTGACCAAAGCAGACAGCATGCAATAAAGAAGAAGGCAAGAGCATACATGGGAGGTGTAGAACAGATCTGCCTTAGAACTAGTTGCTGCTGGCATAAGGCAGAGAAAGGGTTTCTTCCTGACTGGATGAAAAGAGATTGAGTGAGGAGCTGGTAGTAGTTGGAACCTGACTTCTGAAAGAGAATTCTTTCCCAACCAAGGAAATTAAGGTTACAAATGTGAGATGAGGGAAGATAAGACCAACTACTCTCTTACTGGAAAAACAAGTAGCTAGATACAAACTACACCAAAGAACCACTTAGTAATTTAGCTTCACTATATAGAAGGCTGTAGTTTTCACAAGACAGAACTTCTGCTGAGTATCTGATACAACACTTACAGTCATGAGAAATACCTTTTTTTGGTGCAAAACTTAGATTACTAAAACTAAGGATGATACTGAGGATTTCTTTGATACCACTTTCATACCACTGTCCCAAATGCACTTCACCCCGAGTACAAGATTTAATTGTAACAGTAGGCATTTTTTTGCCAATTCTCCACTAACAGTCTATCAAAGCGTTTCAGAGAACTATTGATCAAAGGTGTTTTATGATTGAGGTACCTATTCCTACTCAATATATACATTAAAACTGTTTTTCTACTGTCTTGAAATTTAAGACAATGTTTACATCCTGAGGAGTAGTGAGGAAGGATTTTTATGGGTTGAAAGTAAATACTTTTCACTGTGTAATCAGGAATGTGGAGAGTTACACCCATAGTTGAATACAAAGATACCTACAGTCATTCCCAGCCCTAAGAACCATGCAGCAAGATCTTCATACTCACGAACCCAAAAATCTTCCATTTGTATCACACAGCACTGAATGCCAGGTACAGGTAGAACTCAGAAACTAAGGATTAGGAAGTATTAGGAAGCATTTTTTTACAGAACGGGTTGTTAGGCGTTGGAATGGGCTGCCCAGGGAGGTGGTGGAGTCCCCATCCCTGGAGGTGTTTAAGAGTCGGGTTGACATAGCGCTGAGGGATATGGTGTAGTTGGGAACTGTCAGTGTTAGGTTAATGGTTGGACTAGATGATCTTCAAGGTCCTTTCCAACCTAGATGATTCTGTGATTCTGTGATTTTCTCCCTGTGAATAATAGGTCTCTGTTCTCTGCTTAGAGGCTGAAGTTGCTTGTGCATCTGATCCCCAAGCAAGGTCAGCCTTAGCAGCATCTACAGTCTTACCTTCGCCTACAAGCATGGGCTAGGAAAAAGCCTTTGTGGATGCACAGCCACTCCATGGATCAAATGAGTAGCTGTGGCATTGGAACTGAACTTGACCTGCTTGCAAGTTGTCAGCAGCCAATGGACTGGATAATTCACTTACATCCATACTGCTTAATTCAAATTTCCCACAAAGCTAAGTATTTCTTTTCATCCCCTCCAATTACTACTTACAACAATACTTCTTCTATTTTTTATCTTTTACACTATACTATTAGACTCTCTACTTGTAAATATTCAGTCTCTGAAACAGACCTTAAAGACAGCTGTAATGGTTTAGCCTCTGCTGGGGTCTGAGACCACGCAGCCGCTGCCCCTCCCCCACAAAGGGAGTGAAATACAAAGCCCCAAGACTGAAATAAGGAAAGGTTTAATACAACAGTGCAATAGCAACACAACAAACAACAGCAATAACAATAACAGTAATAGTGATAGCAATTAACAGAGCAAAATCGCTACCAAATACAGCAGTTTGAAGCACGATGTACAAAACCACGAGTGCACCGCGCTCCCGCGCCAGGAAAAATGTGACCTGCCAGGATGTGACGGTCCGCATGGTATCTGAATAACCCGGCTAGAGCTCCCCCCCACTGCTGGGGAAACTTAACCCTATCCTGGTTAAACCAGGACAACAGCTCATGTCCCTGAATCTGGCAGTAAAAATATAACTAAGTCAGTGGTCTTGCAGCTGGCATGTATCCCCCAGGATGTTTTTATTCATGAACTGTTCCTTGCCCCAATTACTAATTACATAGTTTCCTCTTATATTTATGCTTGAATCCCATGAAATGATGAGACCTCCCATTACTAGGGCAAGTCAGTGAAGAAAATAAGGGTCCTGTAACACTCAGGCTTAAATACTAAATCCAATACTTTTACTGCTTTGAAGTCTGAAAAACAATTATATGAGGGGAAAAAAAGAAAAACAAATATACCAAATGGAGTTATATAATAGAAGTGAAGCTGCATTTCTGAATGAATTAATTTATTTGAGGAAATAAGTGCCTCTTCAGTTCTTAAAATACATAATTATTTGTCTCAAATCCAAACTCAAGTGTCCTTAAACATTGAGATATTTTTAAAATCTGAGGAATCTTGATTTTGGGGACCAAGGTTTCAGAACTGCTCCTCAACCCGTCAGTGATCATGAAGCAAGATGTGAAACTCAAGCTTGTAGAAATGTCAAAAGATCTAAAGTCTATGAGCTCCGACAACATCTTCTCAGTTCTGAGTAAATTTCAAGGTGATAAAGAGGTTTACTTGTAGGAATTTTAAAACAAATCAAACTAAACCAAAAACCTCTAACAAAACTAAAATGAAAGCCAAAACTGAATCAAGTCAAATTGAAAGATATGTTTTTAAAATTTGTAAGGGGAGCATATTTGATCCCTCATTAGATCATACTACTACAGTGGGTTTAATATAAAGCATAAACACTAATAGTCTCTGACTTCTTGTTTAAGGGGTTGCACAAAGCATAGATCTTGACCTAGTTTAAGCTCCATTTCAAATTTCCTCTGCTGCTTTTCACTTCTTTTGTCACCCATACTTAACTTTTCTTCAAAACATAGTTACAACAGCTACTCCTATGAGATTTCACCCCCACGAAAAAAAGTAGATTTCCTTAACACTTAAGCCACAGTTGCTTTCCCTCCAGCATGTGTCTCGGGTACTACTTAACAGTGGCTCTAATGAGCAGATTTTGGAAATCTATACTTCTTGTAATCATCATACAGCCAAAAATTGGTTATTATATTAAATAGTTGTATAAAATACAAGCATCTCAGTATTACTTGGATTAAAGAAAGGATTCTATTGACCATTATAATTTCAGTATGTGCAGATAAAATTAAATAACCTTCATCCATCCTGTGAGCACTCTAGATCTGACAGCAATGTCTTTGAAGCTGACATTCTCTTTGACATTACGATGACTCCAGTGGAATAAAAATACTACTTAGCACTTACCTAGCACTTTTTATCTTCAAAGCACTTTGCAAACATTATAATTAATCCTGACAACAACCTGGTGAGGCTTGTAAGAGTCATCCTCCCCAGGTGATACATGGGAGAAACAGAAGTTGCCTACCTAAAAAGAGAGGTGAGGAATAAAGTTTGAGAGTTTTCAATTCCTTGTTCTGTGCTTTGATCACATCTGTAGACAGCGTTTTGAACAGTATCTATTTCTGCTATTGCCCCATTATAATGTATTTTCATCTTAAATCATGGAAGGTAAAAGAAACAAAAGAAAATTAATGTGCTGAATATAATATAGAACCCCAACTTAGTACTGTGGATACACCGTGAAAGGTGTTTTCATTAGTTATGGTACATACATATAAATACAAACAAAACCAAGAGATCTAAGATCACTGTGAACTAGTCAAATTCCAATGTATCAAAAATTATTACAATTTCCATTTCTTTTATAGGCAAGATTTTCTACTCTTTGAAACACTGCTATTACTTCCCTAGTGTGTAAATCCACCATTTTGTTTCCTGTCTATGCAAGTAATCTTTTCAAAATCCAACAGCAAAAAAAGCACGGGGAAGGTAGCTGAAAATCCTTTTTCGCATTGGTTTAGTCTCTGAATGACATAAAGGTGGCAACTGGTGCCTAGATCAATTGCTACTCTTGCAGGCAAATAGCTGGGAATCTTCTGCAGTAGAAAGTCATTTTAGGTATTAAACAGCAGAGGCCTTCTTTTTTTTTTTTTTCCTGTGAATGTGAGGACCACGGCCAGGGAAGGCAATGTGGTTTCCCTCTTCTTCAGTGGATGTTCTTGTAACTGTCTGTGAGCACACCCACATCAATGCAGGACAGAACAGATTGCAGTATGACAACCTACAAACAAAATATCAGATTTTCATAAAGGTGACCCATAACTGGGAAAGCATAAGACTAATACTCTGCCTGACCTGTGGGAACAGAGATTTATCAGCATAATTCTTCTTTCTTTTATGCCCGTATGACTCTATATGTATCAACAAAACAGTATCATATAAAACTTCAGAAATGCAGTGGAAATGCATGATCAGTAGTTGCCACTGAGAATAAGCTTGAATATAAATAAGAGTCATCTTTCAGATGTTTGCAGGAATTATACTACTGTAGAAAACTTCTGTTGATTGTGGTTTAGTATCATAGAGTCAAAATCATAGAATCATAGGATGGTTTGTGTTTGAACGAACCTTTAAAGATCATCTGCTTTAAACCCCCTGCCATGGACAGGGACATAATTCACTAGAGCAGGTTGCTCAAAGCCCCGTCCAACCTGACTATGAATACTTTCAATGATGAGACAGCCACAATTTCTCTGGGCAACCTGTCCCTCTGTTTCACCACGCTCACCATAAAAAACATCTTCCCTATGTTCAATCTAAATCTACCCTTTTTCAGTTAAAAAACATTGCCCCTTCTTCTGTTCCTACAGGTGTTGGTAAAAAGTCTCTGTCTTTCCTATAAGCCCCCTTTAAGTATGGAAAGGTCTTCCCAAAGCCTTCTCCAGGCTGATGTGAGAGACTGGAATGCCAAATGATTGTCTCAAAGCTTGCTTGTGCGTGTGCTTGCCTGATAAGACATGGCAGAATTGCGAAACCCAGTGACACTACAGCTCATAAGGAAACTTGTGCAACCTCCTGAAGCAGCAGACCTTCCTTCTGCCTATCCTGCACCACCAGAACAGGATACCAACTGTTGCCAGGGGCTGGGCCAGCTGCCCGCCAGGAGGCTGCACTGTTTCCCGCCAATAGTCACGCGAAGGCCACCTGAGAGATGAGACCTGAGGTGCGTGGACAGCATGAGGCATATGCGCATGCGCTGGACTTCCCACCAGCTGGACTGTGCTCTATAAAAGGACCCTGGAAACAAGCCAGGGTGTGCACCCACCACTGAATAACTGGAGACTCAGGACCAACGGGACGCCACTGGATCCATGGTGGTGACTATTCTTGCGACTCTATTCTAGATGCTTGCTTGATTTCTGTCTTTTCCTGCCATTCTGTCCTATCGCTACTACTCTTCACTGTTGATAATAAAAGTTGTTGTGGGTATAATATTTGTTTGTGTCTTAATCTCGCTCTTGGGATCAAAGTGAAACCTCCCCAACATTGGATCGGGACAGCGGAACAACCCCAACTCTTTCAGCCTTCCCTCATAGGAGGGGGGTTCTAGCCCTCTGGCCACTTTTTTGGCCCTCCTCTAGACCTGCTCCAACAGGTCCATGTCTATCTTGGACTGTGTGTCTGTAAAAACCCTTATTGATCTTTGCATCCCTCACCAAATTCAACTCCAACTGTGCCTTAGCTTTCCTAATCCCATCCCTACATATCCAGGCAGTCAGCGTCCCTATACTCCTCCCAGGATACATGTCCCTGGTTCCACTGCCTGTGCAAAAAGGACAACCACAACCAGAAGAAAAAGTAAACTTCAAAATTTACAAATGTACTTTCCATGGATTCAATCCATGATACATTTCAGACCTTTAAGTGAAGGCAAGCTATGGCTTTTAATGTATTCTTGCTAACAGTATTGTAATTATTCACATTTATGAATCGCAAAATTTATGAGTAAGTTAATTTCATGAGTAATCTCAGTTTATATCTCCAACTGATATGATTTCAGACACAACATAAGTAACAGCTTCTTCCCTAGTACCCTATACAAAATGCAGAGAAACAGGAATGCAATCTTCAAAAGCTGATCTGGAGAGAGAGAACTACCCAAAGTAAAGCAAAACATCCATGATAGGACTTTTAAGCCTTCTGTCTTTCAGGGACAATTAGATACTTTACGCCCGTTGCCCTTCACTTGGGAGTCACAGCTCTGAATAATCACTCAGAGTTCAGCACCTTTTAAAAAACATAAAAGGATTAGTCTTTCCTATCAAAGGACAGCCAAAGGAAAAGGTGATGCTGGCACAGTTTCATCTATCAGTATATGCGTAGTCACCCTGAATGCAATTCATTTCTCCTTTGCCAGAGAAGATTTGAAACACTGTTTTACCTGCCTTACAGTAATGCCACACAAAAGAATGGGGATAATGACTTCTGGTGGCTAGATCACTTGCCTGGGATGGGGAGTCCTACATTTTGGACTATGATATGACAAGTTCTTACCTAAAAATTGCTAAATATTGGTTATATAAAGAATAGATCACTCTGTAATCCACGTGATCATCTTGTTAAGTGCTGCAACCAGACAAGGGTACGAATGGGGTGGTGGGACACTACTAGCCTCTTCTGAAATCTAACTGGCTTAAATAAAAGACTTCTCCAAAGCAGGTACATATTTGGATATAGTATTAGATAACTATGTTTGATTAATGAGAGAAGGTAATGTGAAGGGTACCAGAAAATCTGATCCAAGAAAAAAACCCTCTAATCCTGAATTTTTTGCCTCTTATTAACAGATTGTGGATTATTAGGTGTTCAATATTAGTATATGTAAGACTATTCAAGTTTTATAGGTTAATATACATTTTTCCCCCTGTTTTATTTTTAAAATTCCAAGGTTTTTCAAGCCCACTACCTGGAACTGAAGTCTTGGACAAGCCTAGATGATGATTCATTTCCTTTTCCTAAAGCATCCTGAACTAATCAAGGTCAAAATACAAGGCATCTCCCTAAATTAGATTCCTCAGTACCCAGTCATAGCCACTCCCCTGAAAAGCAATTAGAAGACTAGAACAATGTTAAGGTAGTTGTTTGGCTCCCACAGCTAAGGACTACCTTACATAAAGCCTAACTAATAATTAACGAAAGGCATACCAGATATTTGCCCATTCTGTATTTTTTTGCTGTCATGTTTTTGTCTCCAAGCCTGTTTTTAACTTTGTCCAGTGTTATAAATGAAAACTGGAATGCTTTTACTTCTCCGAAGGTAATGAATCAAAAAAGTAGTGGTAAATGCCTGAAATCTAAGCAAAATATGGGGACTGTGGAAACAGCTTTTGTTATTGTAGCACCAATGCCATGCACGTAATATTACATAAATATATAAAATATATAATGCTATAACATTACAGTTGCTAATGCACAGTATTGTGATAAGTTAATAACACATATAATCAGTGTATTATATAGCATTTTACAACAGAATATTCTTATCAAGTGTTTTGCATATTAGGACTTTGTAGAGGTTAAGATCAATCCTTTTTGGAAGTTGGTTGGATTTTTTACTATAGCCAAAATATTTCTTCAAGGTACTGCATATTTGGTAACTTTTTTGTATCAAGCATATTATGAGGTGACTCCCTTTGTTTTATACATTTTACATAAATGCTGGATTTTTTGGATAGTGTGTGTAATTTGCACAAAAACCCCAAAGAAACTACATTTATAGAATGTAGTGATTGCTTCCGCTTCTGTAAATCCTTACAATCTCATAGAAAAATCCCATACTTAGAAGCCCACAAACATAGACATGTACGCAGTCACACCATAACTGCAGGCACACGGACAAGTGAAATAGAGGTAGACAAATGCAAGAGAAGCAGAATCATTTACACAGAAAGATGCAGACCCACTGTATAGTGGAAAACTAGTAGTGGAGATCTATGTTATAAATAGTTGCATTTCAGTGCTCTCATTTCAACTATTTGCATGCAAAAGTAATATAGCATTAGCATAACTACTCTGCAATATGGCATAATTGCTGGAGCAATATAAAACTCATACATTCAAAAAACATTTGTATACATAATTTCTGCAGTAACATCAAAGGAAAAAGAGCAAAACCAACAACAAAAGATCTAAAAGATTTTCTGAAGGAGGAGGATTAAAAATTTGAGTTCAGCGAAGTTTGATCTCTAGCTACCTCTTTTGTTTTCTTCAACCTACCATATGCAGAGAAGAAACTGTTAAAGAGATGAATGCCATAAGAAAAAATTCAAAGTAGGTGCATATATCATATTAACTACTGTTATTTATCTACCTCAAAAACTGTTCCACTAAATGCAGAGGTTTTCCTGTGATTAAAAAAAAAAAAGGCAGTAACTTCTTCAAACTACCTAGCTATTTCTCCAGCATCAGGGGATACTCGTAAATATAAAGCCTTTGGGTCTATATTGTATTTCTTTTAGAACAGAGAGCTGGGAGGAAAACAAGAGCCACTCTACCATAATTCTTTAAAAATCCCTAGCTCTAGGTCTTTAAGGGAAAGTCAGATACAATTTAGAAGTCTTCAGGTTACATTCCAGAATATTGAAGGCAAACTTGTTCCTGGCTTGTGTTAAGCAAAGTAAAAATCCATTGTTGCTTTCCTGGTCTTCTTCAACATCAGAGCTGGAAAGATTCATTTACATTTTTCTACAACTGATATTTGCAAAGCAAAATTGAAGTTTATTCTCTCCTTTTCTGTATTCAGACATCTCTCCTGTCTCTATTTCAGAATATAGAAATAGTTGATAAAACACTACCAGTCTGCTTCTGGAAAGTTGTTTATTTTTGAAGACAAAATATACATGAAGGTTTTAAAAGAAATAAATGTGATAGAGCACCCAGTAAAGCCGTGCAGGCTCCACTTCTAACCTAGATGTAGAGTAAATGTTGTCAAGATCTCTCGGTGAGTCTCTATTTCTTATAATTCTACCAGTCTCCCCAATCCCCTTCATCTCGTTGGGTATGACTGCTATTTCATATTTGAAGATATCACCTTGTGAAACAGCACAATACTTGCAAGGATGAAGGAGCTGTGCAGCATAGTTGGAGTTGTTAACACCCTTTTATACCAAGACTGTATCATACAGGTACACAGGTAAGTTGACTGCACAGCTGAAGCATTGAGATGAAGCAGCTCTAGTCTGGTGCCTCATTTTCTCCAGCTGGATACTATGTATGTCAAAGGAGAAGTCTGCCTTCCTGCACCAAAATAACAGTCATACCAATAATAACCTCAAGGAAAAAAAAAAAAATCAAACAATAAAAAAGCTATAAAAATAAACAACTTCTTCTGTTAAAAGCAGGAAATCTAAACCTATTTCAAACTGATGAAAGTCTGCAGTTACTAAAGGCTGAACTTCTAGATAAAGAGCGTAATAATGCAATGAATCAACAAAATAGCGCTCATATGGCATTATCCAGTCCAACATGAATATGTATAATCAGCAGTCCAGATGATACATAGTTAAGGTGACGTAAACCAGACTGGCATAAAAATTGAGACACTGATATAGCACTTGTTTAAGCAGTATATTCCATAAGGAAGTGAACGTGCTTCGTGCTGGCAAGCAGCAATGGAGCTGTGCTAGCACAATGCTGAGACAGAGCTGACCAGCTTAGCTGAAACCCTCTGCAGCTAAATTATGAGTTTTCTTCTGGCATATGAGAAGGGCTAATGCTTCAAGGGGTGACGCCCATGCTGCCATGGATTTACTATAGCGAATTAGTTTTATTTATACTGCTTGTTCCAGGGACAGTCAACTCAGTATCAGGTAAGAAATCGTAGCATTGTTTTACTGCACAGAAGCCCTTTGTTAGAAAGCATGTGAGGTATGTTTGAAATGCATTGGCCTTCATTTCTCCAGCACTGCTGCAGTTGCAGTGCTACCTTCTGTGGACAGAGCCTTGCCTCATTTCTCTCACTGCAGGAGAAGAGCAATAAATCTCCTTTAGGAAAACAGAGAAAACGCAGCTGGTCGTGCCTTTAAATGGATTCAGGGCCTTAGGTATTTATCAGTTCTTCACCCATTTCTTATGTGTATATCCTGGGCCATATTTTAGCTGATACAAACAAATAGAACTCCTTCTAAGTACATCTTACGTTTCACGGTCCTAGCTGAGAACTGCCTCTTTGTATCTCACTCACAGTCCTCATTTCAGAAACTACAAGTTTGCATCCTGCAGCGGTTTGGAGGTCAGGCCCACGGCACCGGGGCACCCCATTTGTCCCAACACAAAGTCTCCCCTAGTTCGTATTCCCTCCCGCGTGTCCTTGATGGGTTATTTTCCACACAGGGACGACCACAGCCCCCTGTGCTCAGGGGCACACGCTGCTCTGTGAGGGCACACAACGTTCGGGTTTTATTTTCCCTGGCTTCGCGCTCCCTGCGCCCCAAGAACTGCCTGGACGTTCCCGCCATGTCTGGCCATCCCCTCGCGCTCCGTTGCTGCCTGTACCGTGGGGGTGCCGCTCTTGGCACGCAACAAGGTGGGTCACAACACCCGGACACAGCAGTGGGGGCTGGGGAAGGCGGGGACAACCCCCGGGTCACCCGGGACCGGCCGCGGCTGTGACACCCGCCGGGCAGCGGGGAGCCGCCCGCCGCGGCCAAGACCCCGGCACACGTCCCACCACCGGCTCCGCAGCGATGCCCCGGCGCCCACGGCACCCCGCGCCGCCCTGCCGAGGCGCTCCCGGCCCGACACGCTGCCGCCGGCGGCGGGAGGGCGCCGGCCCCGCGCCCCGCCCACGCAGCGGTTGCTAGGATAATGCCGGCCGCCTAGCAACCAGTAGCAGCAGGGCCTGCGTGGAGAACAGCCAATCACAGCGGCCCGATGGAGCGCGCCGGCGGCAGCGTTGGCGGACATTTTGCGACGGCCGCGGTTGGGACAAAGTAGCGGCTCGTCTCGTCCCTTGGCGCAGTGGCCAAGGCCCGCCCGAGCAGCAGGCTACTTCTGCACAGGCAATAAGGCAGAAACGCCTAGGCACTCCATGAGAAGAGCAGAGCGAATACGTGTAGTTAACTGTGTACACATTCCCCGTGCAGCCAGGCTGTGCTACGCTTCCCCTCCCCAAGGGAAAAGGCAGCCCCCAGCCCCAGGCAGCTGGCGCAGGCCTTGCACATGCTTATGACCACAGTGCCATCTACCCAATGCAAACCATCAGTTTTGAGGTGACTGCAACCACTCGGGAGCAAAACCTTAGGTTATGACAGCCTGCTCTGTGGAAACAGCAGATCAGTCCTTGGCATAGTTCAAAAAGTTACTCCAACGCCAGATAATAGTCAATTATGCTACAATATAAATTTATGGTTTGCCCACATCTGAATACGAGGTGAACTCTGGTACCCTCAGCTAGAAAAAAAAATAATACCACCTCTCAGCCCAAAATAACCCAAACCCTCATAAACCTGAACAAAAGAACCAAAAAAAAGAACTGAAAAATGTTCAAAGAAAGGCAACAAAGATAAGTATCTGAAAAGGCTCTGTTTGAGAGACAGACAGCATAAGATAGGTTAGGACTCACTGACTTGGAAAGAGACTAAGCCAGAAGATCTACAAAACCACATGAGTTTGAGAATGAGAGAAAGGTCTCATGGAGATGTAGCTCAGTTGTTCATCAGTAATTCCGCATGAGAATGATGTGCCAGCAAATGAAGCTGTTCGGAGCCAGTGTCAAAATAAGCCAGGTTTTTTCACCTTGACAGTGAACCTGTGAACTCCTTAACAGATAATGTTGATGGTGCTACAAGTTCAAAGGGAAATCAGACAAGCATTTGAAACAGAAGGGCTTTGATAATTAAAGAAACCCCAACAATCTCAGGAAACCCCAACAATCTCAGGACACCCTCAGATCTGAAAAGAAGTTGGCATATTGCGAGTGCGTGCAGGGAAAAAGTTGATGTGTTTTCCTTTTTATTTGTCCATTGGCATCTGTCTGTGGCCTCTCTTGGTGAGAAGATACTGAGCTAGAAAGACTGATCTGAGCAGGAATGTTTGTGGATTTTCATTCTAGCAGGTTAGCACACATCAGCACAGTTCAGGGTAGACTGGGTCATTCTGGGATGACATTGTTGCTGTACAGAAGCAGAAGACACAACCTTGTCACCAGATGTGCCATATACAGTTTGCAACCCTTGTTAGCGTCCAATGTTTGCCTCTAAGAATATCTTTGTCTCCTCTGCAGTATGGTTGGAGCCAAAATGTTTGGCTGAATCCCATTTAGTGATATGGTAAACACTGCATCCATTGCCTGCTTCTGCAAAGCACTCATACAGCAGCTTCCCTTTTGAGAATAGTGAAAAACTGCAGGCAGTTCTTCATACATGTCTTTCCCAGAAATGAACCTTGTCTGTGTATGAGGATGATGGTAGGGAGTTTGTCTCACATGGAGAGTATACTGCAAACAAATCTGCATCCCTGACATCTGCAGAGCATCAAAATTCTGTTGCTGTTATGTGTTTTACAAAGGAAGGAAATTAAAATACCTAAAAACCTGAAGTTAAGGTAGTGTCTTAATATCACTGGTTTTGAACCACTGTGTCGAACTCCCTATCTCAGAGCCCTGTAGATTCAACATCACTGTGCTGTTACACTGGTAAGACAGACAGATGGACTTCTGTCCATTCATCACTGATTTGTGTCTTCCATATGCATGACTAGAGGGAGCAGGAAATTTTTCATCTTAAGAAATCTCCTTAGCTCCAGAAGAAGCTGAATGGTATATCCTTTCTCCCTTGACTCAGCTGAATTCAGATAGCTTAGGGATGACTGACTGGGTGAAGCTCAAATATATCTAACAGAGGAGAGCTCCCAAACCTGCTTTAGAATGGCTTCAAGTCCCTATAGGGGACGAGGCATCCAAGTACTGGGCCCACCTACTAATGTCCAGAAGATAAAAGCAGCCTATTTTCTCTCCCGTCTTGACTTGGAAGTTTGAATCTGTGCTTAGTGAGAGACCAGCAATGAAAGATTAGGCACAGCTTCTTGTAAGTGTAACTGATATTATTCTTTTTCTAGCAACTAAACTGATATTGTCCAACCGAACCATATAGATTGCTGTGCATTATAGTAAAATAAGCTTACTTTAAAGTCTAACTGCTGACTGCCATAAATACTACAATAAGTTTACACCCATACAAGATACAGCCTCTACAACAAATAGAAACTTTTCTGAGAACTTACTTATAAACCACAAATATATATTACCTCTATACTAGCATGGGGACAGGCCATTTCACTGATCCTGACCATAATAAATTCCCTAGGGAGCCCTTTGGAACAACCTCTAGGACCAATTTAGATACGGCCTTCATGCTTCAAGGTACTGCAGGCAAATATCCTTAACCACTGCTTTAGATCTAGCAGTGTCAGCTTTCAGTGAATGGCTGGTCCACATAGTAGCACAATGCTCCCATGAAAATCTTGTGAAGTTATTTGTATGTGGGGAATGAACTCATGTATGAAGAACGGCAAGTGGTCAGCAGCAATGTGCCTTCTAAAAAATATATGCCATAAAACATTTTCCTGTAGTATGATTTTAAACATCTTTGTATACTTGCAAATGGAAGCCAGTATCAAATTCATCAATTTAATTGCAGCAATTAAAATCTTACATAAAGGCCAGGAAAAAAACCAGGGGTTTTTTTGACATGTCGGGTCTCCTCATCTCAAAAAGCACAAAAGGAAGATATAATGATCCTAAAATAACATTTGCCGTATTTGAAACATCTGCTTCAGTCCGCAGTTACAATTCTCCCGTGTTTTCATCATTTCCTTTCATCTTATCACATATTTCTCAAAAC
This sequence comes from Strix uralensis, assembly GCF_047716275.1. Lineage (NCBI taxonomy): Eukaryota > Metazoa > Chordata > Aves > Strigiformes > Strigidae > Strix > Strix uralensis. Next base: position 88,651,411 of record NC_133972.1, on the reverse strand, counting down.
AATATAAAACCAGAGGTTTTCTAAGTTTTCAAGGCAATGGGAAGGAGGAAGAGACATACCCATATCTCCACACCCATCCATAGAAATTAAAACATGCTACAGATAGCAATGTTTACCACTTAGGCGATTTCTTTACAGCATCTCTGCTCTCAACTCAAAACCATTTCAGACCTTCTACTCCCTCTGAAGACATTTCTTAGGATCCTGCTGAGAACTCACAAATAACAACAGGAGCAAAAAATGAAACAAAAAGCACACTTTCAGATGTTCATGTATTGTTACTGTGTTTTGAAGCACTTTTCTCTGACAAAGTGTATAAAATTACCATAATAACATATTGAACTCTAGCTATGATGAGGGGAGGGAAGGTGATTGTTTTTTAAAGGTATTTGGAAGTCATTTCCAGGCTCATTTTGAGATTATTTCCTTATAGGAAATTAATAGATATCATGAACTAGTTTTGTCTGTAAGGTAAATGATTGAATTCTGCAACTGTGAAGATACTGGATCTTCTTTATACGTGAGCACTGTACAATCCAATGCAGAAAATGTGACAAAAGGAAAAGAGCATCCCAACAATTAGAGACAGTGCTATAACAAAAATAACCAACTCAGAAAATCCCTTGATTTCAACTGAACTATGCAACTTTATGCAACTGCTGTTGAAGCTGTGGATCTAATTATACCCTAATATACAGTGGTGAATCAGGAAGTTAAAACAGCTACATTATTCCAGACATGGTAAGACAGAGGTGCAGTAGTCATAGTACTGTAAGCACTGTGATATTCCTTCATATAACAGCTCTGGTGATATCTTCTAAGCTAACACCTCCCCACCCCTGATACCGCTACACTTATTCAGGCTACATTCCTCTCAAGGGTAATAATTTTCTAATTCAAGAAGGTTGATTGTATAAATTGCCTACCCCTGCAAGTGTACTGTTAGTATGAACTCATATACTTCCATTGCAGATAGTAGTTTTTTTCACTGATTTTATCATCTAAGACCCTGATTTCAAAGAAAGAAGCAGGATAAGATCACTGACAGTGCAACAGACTTACCAGGTAGCTGATTAGAATCAGTCTAAATTAGAATTAGTCTACATACCAAGTGTTAGTTTATATCACAGCAAAATGACAGCAACAAGTTAATATGATCCGGACTAGAAACCTTTCTTTTTTTTAAAGATTGAAATATTGGAAATTAACATTTGAATGATTTCTTTAAAAATTAAAACTGAAATGGTACTTAAAGCTTGACCAAAAATCTCCAAATTACTGACACAGTATTTTTACCCAAGTTTCTTATTGCATTAATGACAAATTAAAAATCTTCAGTTATATTTTTGTATGTGTGTGTTTGCATGAGTGTCTCTTTAAACAACCAGGATAGCTGAGATCACAGTCTAGGTACTGAGATCTGTATTACAGTAAACCCAGCCATGTCACCAGCTACATCATCCGCCTTTAGTGGTTTAATTTGGGTTTTTTTTATGGAAAGGGATACCTCAGTCATTCACTTAGAACAAGTGAAAAGCATTAATTATTTTTCTCACAAATTTTGCAACAGCACTGTAAAACATTTATGGCAAAAAATTTGTTTCTTTATTCTAACAGAAAGGTAAACCCCAGTGTGACTTGTTTGGCCATTCAAGACTAAGCAACAGTCAAAACAGAAGCAGATGAAAGGTAGCGTTGACTATTAATCATGAAAGAGAAACGCTTCCTTGGACAATGAACTACTCTCAAAAAACAAACAGAAGTCAATTTACTTTGAGATATTCCTAAGAGACAAAATAGAGGAATTTGTATGATAAATTATTCATCATAGCTTATTCACACAATTTTAATTATGATACTCTTCCCATAACAGTCTAAACACAGAGAATCTCAGGGGACTCAAAGGCTCAAGACCATTGATTGTAGGATACAGAGTTTTTCACCTTTATAATGACAGTATGTATGAGGACTGGATTCAATGAGTAAAACCTGGTATCACCTAGAAATCTTTATGGTTCATGGAAAAAGAGCAGGTGATGATGAAAAGGAATTAGCAAGCCAGGGATATCTCCCAAGAGCTGCTGAGTGAATTCAGAGCCAATTAAAAGTATTCAGCCTTTTACAGGGTATGGCCCCAAGGGCTGTAACAGAAGCGATGACAAATGGCTGTTTCAGATGGTAGGACTGAGAAGATGAGGAGATGCACAGACTTCTGAATGCTGCACTGGTCCCTGCTGGTTAGAGAGTGAAACACAGATCCAGTGACTTCTCTGCCACTGTCATGCTGTCTTCATTGTGAGGTGAAAAAGATGAGTTTCCAAGAGCTGAAGGGGCTGTGGTCCTCCCAGGGAGTGAATGAGAGTCCTTGCTTTCTTAAGAGCAGAATAACCTCAGCACCAGTCAAAAGCTTTCATAGTCTCACATCAGTCACAACACACCTTGCAAATTCTGGCTCAAAGCACTAGCCTTGACTGAATTAAAATTAATAACAGAAACATTGCAGTAAAAGTGAGAACTGCTGAAACCATCATAACCAGATCACCGTCTCCCTTTCATACTTTCTCCCTTGCTTTAAGGAGTGATTCAAGACTTGTGCATGAGAACAACTGACAGGAAGTGAGAGAAGTTAAGCCCCAAAAGAACACTGTCAAAACACTTTTTCTTCTTTTAGGCATCAGAATATTAAAAAAAAAAAAAAAAAAGGTGTGAGACCTTATTCCGAGAACAACAAAAAACCCCCAGCAAACCCCCGTATTTTCAAGTGCTTGATTTCCTTGTAGAAATCTTTCCTTTTTAGTTAGTTGACTCTTCTGGGAGTGAGACTATAGGACCAAAAAATAAAAATCCCTCAAACCAAACCCCACCCAATTTACAAAAGCAGCAGTACTTTAAGTGTGGTTTTTGTGTGTGTGCATGATTCACTTCATTATGTCTGACAAGAGTCTGGGAGAGTGAAAAATGGATCTATAAACATGGAAAACAAATAGGACTGTCTAATCCAGCAGTTACAGATACAAATTTGTTGTCCACATTTATATTACCCTGACTCTACCTGCAGCATACAGCCACCTTCACTAAAAAGTTCACTTTTCCACATTACAGCAGAGGTTGAGGTAACAACATAGCCTCATCACTGAAATTCTCTGACAAGTTTCTTTTTCTTGTTCTGTACTTCAAAGGAGCCCCTCTTTCCCAGAGCACTGTCATAAAGGACTTATGTGGAACACGGATTAGACAGATTCAAATGTGGTGCAAATGGGAATAGGATGAACAAGAAATTATTGCAGAGGCATCTGAGTCTTATAAATTCTGGAAGGTATAGGATACAAGCCAAAGTCAAACAGGGAGGGAGATTGATTTATCCAACCAATTATAATTTTCTTCTTAAATAAAGTTTTCACAAACAATAGCTTTCCATTGATTAACTAGACATTGGCAAGACAACAATGCTAACTCAGAATCAGATAGGACATGACCCTCAGAAAGTATGAAAGGAAACAGATAGTATGAACTTTCCTCTGTCTTAAAGATTTTCTGAGGAATGCTCTCCACCTGTATTCTGTCTGTTAAAGGCCAATGGGACTAAGTGGCAGGAGAGGTCAAATAGTGCCATGGCCTCATCCTGTCCTGCTCCAAATGCTCTATTACCCAGTAATGTATCTCTATTAGAAAAGATGTTAGATGGCTGTGTTGAGCAGTGCCTTGGTACCTCAGTCTTAGCAGCGCTAGGGGCCTGCAATTTGCAGTGCTGCATCTTTCCACCCAGAGCCCCATGGCATTATTTTTCCTTACTGGAGCTGTTGTGGTGCTGTGGGTCTCATGCCTTGCATCTGCAAAGCCCAGCAGTGCTGTTGAGGCAGGTATGGACCCTGCTACTACATCTTTGTGTGTATGTGAATCTGCTTCAACATGCTGTATTACACAGCTGTCAGGCTGCCAAAACAGTCTCTGAAATTCCTATAAACTTGCAGGCATTTTAATGATTTTGTTTCCATACAATTCCTCCCCACCCCACCCCCCCCAAAAAGGAAGGTCTACCTTATAATTTCCAAGCCATAATCTGTTGTTGAATTCCTGTTTATCCACTATTAAATGCATAGCTTCTGTGAAATGAGGAAGAAGAGCTTCAGAAGGAATTGTAAATAATGTCAATCCCTTGGGGTAAGATAGTACAAGCCTCTTCCAGTGGCACATCAAGCACCTCATTGACAAAACATGTTTTTGTTTCAGATATCCTGGAAGTACTGTATCAGATGGAAAAATCTTTTTAACGTAGGAATTTCATCTCACGTCTCATCATACTAAATTGCTGCCTTTCCAACTCACCTCCAGGCCATTTCGCCACTATTGCTCCAAGACCAACATCTGTAATTGGGTGTCTAAGACTAAACTTGCCTCTGCTCCAGGCTGTAAACAACTTTCTGTGACTATCCTCTCTCCTCTAGTGAAACTGTAAAATTATGATTTGCATTTGGAGGTGACCTGTCTGGGTTACAGAATGCTGCAAACACACAGCCAATGCATTGTTCCTGCATGTGGTTCTTCTCTTGCCTCTTTAGCAAAGTTACACTTTGATTCCTGGAAGTCCAGCTGCATAATCAGCATCCTGTTGGTGTAGGCTCTCAAGTGAGATGGTGCATTCCTGAAGAGGAAATATCTACCTCCTGCAGTCAAGGAGTAGAAGAACCAACCATTTCTGGAGGCCTTTTTTAACTGCCTACTTCCTCCTCTAAAGGGCATGTTATTCCCAGAGCACTGTACAATCAAGGTAGCTGTTGGCACAATTCTTTTTGTTGTGCTCCGCCTTTTTCTACCAGCCTTTCAGATGTCGTGTCCACGCTCTGATCGCGGAGTCGGTGTTCGTGTCCTGATGGGGGGTACGGGGAACTCCTATCCCAGGCCAATAAGTACACAGCACTCAATATGGGGGATGTACAAATGGCGGAACTTTATTGACAACACCACCTTATATACTAGCATAGGGCCCGCCTTCGTGGGCGGTTCTTGCCCTATTCATGGGGAGGTTCTTCTCCTGTCTTTCCGTACATCACAAGATTTTCCAAACACCAAACCCTACATTTCCCCCTCCCCATGTTACTTAAACTACAACATTTTAAGTATTTAACACCACATGGTACACATCCTAACATTATTTATAACACGGTTAAACACCTTGTAAAACTGTAAATGCCATAGGTAATGTGCGTTAACATTATCTATAACAGGGTTAAACAGTTACTATTTTATGAGGTTACATTGATCCCTCAAGATCCCTAGATACACCTCCTTCTGCTGCTGTACAAGCCAAGTTTGTTGCAAGCTCTTTTGTACTGAATGTCTAATACAGGAAACTAAACATGGTAAGAGTATTACAACTATAACAATCACAACAATTACAACGATCCCCCCTTGTAACAACTCCTTCGACCATCTGGTAATGCCTAATGAAGTGAGCCAGTCTGACCAGGGTGATGTGACTACTGTTAACTTCTTCATGTTGTCTTTCAGCTGCCTTAGTTTCGTATGAATGGACACTGAATGATCGGACAGATTCATGCAGCACATCCCTTCAAAATCCTCACATCCATGCCCCTGCGCTAAAAGTAAAAAATCAATAGCAGCCCTGTCCTGGAGCAAGGCGTGCCTAAGGCTATCAACATCAGTGGTCAAATCACCTATTATATCTGACGTCAGATTCATCTGCTTAGCAGTCCAACATGCAAGACGAGTAACCAATTGTAATGCCTTTTTCATCCCAATTGGAGACAATAGAGAAGCAATGATATTTGAAGGGTTGCTCCAGAATTGTACTCGATCATTACATTCAGGTCCCAGTTGGTACACTTGGCGCTTAGTTCGTCGGCGCTCAGTCTGTTGCTGCTTGATTGTACCGGGTCTGGCTGAGCCAGAATTGGTTTTCCCTTGTAGCAGCCCTCATGGTGCTGTGTTTTATGTTGGGAGCTGCCAGGGTGTTGATAGCACACTGGTGGTGTGGCTACTGCTGAGTAGTGCTTACACAGCACCAACGCTCTTTCTGACATTTCCCCCCCCCACAGTGGGACGGGGTGGGCAAGATCTTGGGAGGGGACACAACCAGGACAGCTGACCCGAACTGACCAAAGGGATATTCCATACCATATGACGTCTGCTCAGTATAAAGCTGGGAGAAAGGAGGAAGGGGGTGGGGTCACCCTTGGTCCTCCGAGGCAACCACTACATGTATTGGAGCCCTGCTTCCTGAGAAGGCCCGACATCGCCTGTTAATGGGAAGTAGAGAATAAATCTGTTTTCTTTTTTTTGCTTCCGCGCGCGGACCTTTGCTTCGCTTTGCTTATATTAAAACTGCTGTTGTTCTACCCACAAGGGTTGTTTTGTTTTCCTATCTTATTTTCTTTCCCTTCTTTGCCCTATTGAGAAAAAAAAGGGGAAAGGGGGGGAAGTGATAGAGCGACTTGGTGGGTACCTGGCATTTAGCCAAGGTCAAACCACCACATTGGTATAATTAAACAACATTCTATTAAATAGATCAATCATAGTTGGTTTAAACATCGTTAACTTCCCTATGTAGCACGGTCCTCCGACCGGCTTAGAGGGGATTCCGGGCCATGCCCTGTCCCCACAAATCAGAAAGGTGTGGTTGGGTAAGCGCAGCCCTACTGTATTGTTGCCCCATACATCGGAATACCGACACTCTGGGGGGCAGTAATCATGTGTCTGGTGCCCAGCATATGCAGGGTTACTTGGTGACACCGTCTGGACAGCAGCTAAAGGTACAGTAGAGCTAATCAGTGCGGCCGCAGTTTTCTCATCCCCTTTAAACATTACTGCACCAAAACTGGGTGGCATGGAGCCTAACAGATCCAGTTTCTGCGGTTCAGGCATGGTTATGTTAAGATTCATAATAAGTTGGCCTTGCCAATAGGCTGTGGCGTTTCCGACACTTGGGTTGGTAGCTGTGACCTGTGAAATGCTCATCTTTGCCCAACTATCATTTAACGTGAACCTAACAAACTCTTGCAGGTTAAAATATGGAACTCCTAAAAGGCATGTTCTAAATGGATCCAAGGGGGTCGCCATGGAAAGGCAAAAGGACTCTTCACCCGTCTCGTTAGCTATAGTTACCCATATGTTCGGCCGTGGAGACACTACTCTTGCAGGGTGCGTGCCACTCATTGTCAAAATCAACATGAGGTTTAGGATTGTGGACTTGACATGCGTTCCAAGGCCGAACACCCAGCACGATGGGACACACCATGGTATGTCCAGTCTTGTAGGGATCCTCCTGCAGGTCGGGTTATAACAACCTGGAAAAGACTCAGTCATAAGTTAGTCGTAGGTGTGCTGTCAGGTCTTATGCATCTCCCTGGTACCCATTGCACCTTTTCTTCCTTCTCAACCGCCGCATATCCCTGTCCGAGAGCCCTAAGTTTCCAACCCCCTTCCCGTTCATATGTTCCTGGCGGTTTTATTTTTACCATGGGATATTGCGCAAGGTTGCTGTTCCAATTGAAAATGTTGTTGTACTGGTGCCCTTTGCATATTTCCCCTTATAAAATGATTTAATACATACAAAGCACGATTCAAAATGGCCACTTGTGCCACTATTGGGATCACCCCTGTATAACCTTCCCCGTCCCCAAGCTGTCTGATTTTTTCTTTAAGAGTTTGATGTGCGCGTTCTACTATGGCCTGACCTTGGCTATTGTATGGGAGTCCATGCTTTAGCTCAATATGCCACTTGTTACACCACTGTTGTGTTGATTTTGCAATAAAGCCAGGACCATTATCAGTTTTTATACTTTTTGGTTTGCTGAGCCAGGCGATAGCTGTTTCCCAATGTTGGACAATTTTTTGTGATGTCTGTTTCTTCGATGTAGTAGCCACAATCACATGGCTAAATGTATCTATTGTGACAATAAGATGTTTTGTAGGTCGCATGAGATCACAGTCTGTAATGTCTGTCTGCCATACAGCATTCCTAGTCAAACCTCGAGGGTTCACCCCCGCTTCCCAAAGAGTTGACTTTTGACAATATGGGTACATCGCTAAAATATGTCTTGTGTCTTGAAGTGATATATTACACTCCTTAGTTAACGCTCGTGCCCCTAAGTGTAGAAAGGCGTGTACTTGGCACGCTCTTTCTAATGGGTTGCTTAACATCCATACACCAGCAGCTGCTGTATCTGCCTTCCAATTTCCCTCTATCATAGGCCCAGGTCCTTGTTGGTGACTCACAGTATGGACAATACAACACACCGCCTCTCTTTCTTGTAAGGCCATTAACAGCATGCCTGCAATATGTGTCGTTGTTACCTCATTGAACCGCATCGCTCTTGCCAGTTTATATACGAACAGAGTCTGTGCAGATATTGACTGGCTGTGACGCAGTGAGCTTCAACGCCATTTCTACGGCTTTCGCTTCAAGCCATTGAACACTCTGCTTCAGTATGACTTAATTTTTCCCATCTACCTGAGGTGTGCCAAACAACAACTGCTGTATTGGTTTGAGATGAGGCATCTGTGAAATATGTAGGTCCCTGTACTGGTGTCTCTACCACGGGTAGCTGCAGTCATGGCTGCAAGGTTTGAATACGCTCCTGCCATCCTATCCTTTTGCCTGTAAGTATTTGTCCATTATAGTTATACAGGCCCAATTGGAGCTCTTGCTCTTGTTGGTACAGCCAGCTCCATTGTTTCTGATTCCAGGGCATTCCCAGCTTGTCTGGTTCTCTGCTGAAGTGTTGTATACATGAGTTACAAAGCCGTTGACATATGCTCGCAGCGGTCTTGATTAAAGACGTGAAGGTGTCTGTGGGAAGTCCTTGATAAGCCCATAATAGTGGTTTAGGCTGTCCCACCTGTCCAAAACATTCCTACGATGCCTTGCGGCGTATACGTCCACACCGCTATTATGTCTTGGTCAAAGCTCCATCTGCATAAGGCGCCTGTCCTCATAAGTTTTTCTATCTGGTGCAAGGTTGTTATACAGATCCCATCCAGCTCCCGGGGCTCCCACAGCTCTTTTCCCTTGAGGAGCTGATAGAAAGGTTGCATCATCTCAGGGGTGATGCATATAAAGGTCCTAAGCCACTGCAGTGCTCCAACAAATTTTTGAACATCATGTAGCGTCCTTACCTCCGGTTTAAGTGTGAGGACTTGAGGTAGCACCTTCTTTCCCTCAATTCTAGAACCAAGGAATGTAACCGCGGTTCCACGTTGAATCTTTGCCTCCGCTATGTACAACTTCCTGTCACTAAGATGATGTACGGCTCCTTGAAAAAGCTTCTCCGCTTCTTCCGCTGATGGTGCTGCTAGTAAAATATCATCCATATAATGTATAATTCTCCTAGGGGTGGTGCCTTCTCGTAAGGGTATAAGCGATTCAGTGACATAATTTTGACAAATAACCGGAGAATTCTTCCTCCCTTGAGGCAAGACAGTCCACTGCCACCGCTTCACAGGTTCCTCTCTATTGATGCTCGGGACTGTAGAGGCAAACCTCTCCTTGTCCTCCTCGCAGAGGGGGATACTGAAAAAGCAGTCCTTAATATCAATGGCTATGATTTTCCACGTGTCTGGAACTGCTGTCACCAATGGTAGTCCCGGCTGTAATGAGCCCATACTGGCCATTTGCGCATTGACCGCCCGTAAATCATGTAGTAGTCTCCATTTACTCTGATCCTTCTTCTGAATAACAAAAATGGGCGTATTCCAAGGACTTGTGGATGGCTCTAAGTGACCGGCCTGTACCTCTGTTGCTACTATATCTTCGACTGCCTTTAGTTTCTCTAATGTTAAGGGCCACTGCTCTACCCGCACCGGTTCATCTGTTAACCAAGTTAACTTTCTATTCCTCGATGCCGGAACAGTGGCCCCTCCTATAAATTTGTAATCCTCAGTCTCATCTGGCTCATGGCGTCCCTGCCTAACAAAACTCCCTCAAACTGAGGAGAAACGACAGGTCTTAGGATGGCTATGAGAGGTCCCTTTTCCCTGTCCGTTATTGTAATTTTCACGGATGAGACACTACGTAAGATGGCTTGCTTTCCCCCAATTCCAGTCACAAACCCGCCATTACATGTTTTCCAGGAAAGCAGCCAAACCTTTTGTGATATTACGGTGATGTCTGCACCTGAATCTACTAAAGCATGCACCATAATTACCATATTATTCTTTCCATTGGTTAGCAGTCGTAGCCAGGCGGTTACCACTGGTTTTCCAGAGCAATCTAATACCAAGGCCACATCATCTCTGAATTCTCCCCCACTTTGGGATACTGGGAGTCTCCTTGAGGGCCAGTCAGCATCGATGGAGGGGCCGGGGTAGCGTATCTCACGACCCATGGTCTGAACTGAACAGGGGGAGGAGCTGGCCCACGGGCTCTGCCACCAGCCCTCCCGTTGGAGTTTCCCTGCTTCTTGTGCCAGCAATCTTTGGCAAAGTGCCCATGCTTCCCACAAACCCAGCAAGGTCCTTTCAGCCCTTTTTGTTGTTGAAAATACCCAGTGGGCTTATGTCTAGGTCCTGCACGACGAAGGCATGGCTCTTCGGCCACATCTACTTGGGCTGGCTTTGACCGCGACTGCTCCTGCTGCAATACGGTTCTTATCAATGTGGCTAAAGGGGTGTTTTTTGGGACACTCTTTAAAATGTCCAAGGTAACAGCATTGCTCTGCTGGTGGATACGTTCTATTAGCACCGCATCCTTTGCTGCGTCTGGCAAATCAGACTCTCCAATGGCTGTTTGCAATTTGGCACAAAATTGTAAAAAGGGTTCATCTAGTCTGTCTTATGCTTAGCCACGGCTGCTGCCTCTTATCAAGCCTAGCGATATCTACAAAGGCTGCCTTCCCTGCGTCCGTGGCCACCTGATGTTCTCTTCCCCTCACTGGCATTAGTAGTAAAGTTGCCTGTCCCTGTAAGCCGCTCAAATGTCGTGCCTTGCAGCGGGTGCCCCTGCACCGCGTATGCCAAGCCTCCTTCCATAAGATGTATAAAGGTGGCTCCAGGATAGCCTTCACTAATTGCCTCACATCACTTGGGGTGAGGGGCCCAGCCATAATACTGTTCAATAATATCGACGTTTCTGGGTGGCCCACTCCATGATCCTTCACCGCCTTGTAGAGTGCCTGTACTGACTTTGTGTCAAGGGGCATCCAGTCTAGAGCACCCCCGGCAATGTACGCACGGGGCATATTTCGGGCACGTGTTGCAATTTTACTCCCTCTAGGGTGCAGTTTTTCGCCATCAGTCTCCAGTCAGTTGCCTTTGCTGGCTCCCCTGCTTGCAAGGTGTTGGCGGTGATTAAATCTTGTAGGGCCTGAGTTACCTCTGCTAATGTACGTGTTAGCTTTTGTGCTGCCTTATATGGTTCCAACTGTGGGCCCTCCTGTTTTGCCTTATTTGGTGTGCCCTTTGGGGCCTTCTCCTCTTTCCTTTTATAGTCAAAGGTCGGCGGCCTCAGCACCGGACAGCCTATCCAGTCTCTTGCCTCCCCTTTTGCCCTTATTTGGGAAGATTCTGCACCTTCGTTGTCCTCACCCTCTGAGTCATCAGACTCCTTCACTCCCTCATGGCACTATCTTGTCTCCCTGTAAGCATAGCTCTCCCAAGCCTCGTCGGGCACTGCCAGCACCCAATCTAGCAATTTCTCCCTTCTCTCTCCCCCAATTCGCTCCTTTTCCTCTCTCAGAGCCCTTCTCTCCAACTCCACCTGCTGCCTCAACTGTTCCACAGCTGCTTGTTCTGTCTTTTGCATTTCTCCCCAGGGGTAAATGGGGGGCACAGGGTCAGGGGGCTTAGCAGGAGGGGCAGATAGTGGCGCAGGCTCCTTCCCCTTTTCTGGAGCTGTGTTCACTGGGAAAACCTCCTCGCCCTCTGACTCCCCTGATAACCCCTCAGTCTGTATCCCACTCTCTATAGTCTGTGTCCCCTGGGGGCCCTTCTTAGCAGCATGCCATGGATGCTGACCCCCCTGAGCTTGCGACAGCAGCGCGAGCAACCTCCCCAGGGTAACTAAATTCTCTGGCTTTCCAGCAAGTGCAAGCTCAGTTAGCCCAGTCTTAAGATCCGACCACGTATCTAGTCTGAAAATACTGGTTGCATCTTTAAGCAGTCCCACTTTCATTAGATAATCTAAGCACTTCCTAATCGAATCCGATTTCACAGAAATCTTATACTGCTTCGATAGGACTTTCAGTACCTTAACCACGTCGTCCATGGTCGTGACCATCAGGATGTGGCTGATCCTGCAGCTCACTCCTCACCCCCGCACTCAGGATCACATCGGGGTCACCACTTGTTGTGCTCCGCCTTTTTCTACCAGCCTTTTGGATGTCGTGTCCACACTCTGATCGCGGAGTCGGTGTTCGTGTCCTGATGGGGGGTACGGGGAACTCCTATCCCGGGCCAATAAGTACACAGCACTCAATATGGGGGATGTACAAATGGCGGAACTTTATTGACGACAACACCTTATATACTAGCATAGGGCCCGCCTTCGTGGGCGGTTCTTGCCCTATTCATGGGGAGGTTCTTCTCCTGTCTTTCCGTATATTACGAGATTTTCCGAACGCCAAACCCTACATCTTTTCATTCTCCTGTGCACCTTAAAGCAGCTGTCTCCTGCTGTGTAAACTTCTGCCCTAAGTGCTGATGAACAGGCATGTAGAAGCTGAAGACAAAGCAGTTAGAAAATAGATGGGGAAAATATCACAAACTGGCATTCACAGCACTGGAAAGTGGCACAAAGACAAACATTCCAAGACAGGTTTACAAAGACCCAAGCTATTTTTGTGCAAAGCAAGTTGACAATCCAGGCTAGCACATAAATTATTTGCAAAATTAGGGACACTAAAAATCCACACTTTATATTTGTAAGCAATGGTCAATTCAGATTAGTACTATCAATAAAGCAAGTCGTTTGTTTAAATTATTTGGCAGATTCTAGGTTTGACTGGTCACACCACTTCAACTACGTTGACTTCTTTGAAATTTCTCTACTTTAATTAGCATAGCAGCAGCAGAATTAGAGCATTTATCTTTTGTTTCCAGTGGAAAATAACAGGAGGCTCTGATGACCATTGAGTGAAAGTTAGTCAGTAAAACACTTAGATTTTTGTCAACGGACTTCCCTAAGGCCCCTATCACTATGTGACACTTTTCCAAGACTTACTCTCATTTTCTATAGTATTTATTGCTTCAATTCACTTTTAATACATTTAATTAGCAAAAGACACAACCTTTTTAGAGAACATGATCCACTGCTTCTGCTGTTCACAGTCAGTAGGAATCAGCCTCTGCTGCTGTATTACCTCATTTTAAACCTGCTTTTGCTCATTCTCTTCAAACACATTGTCTGATCTCTGGATGTTTGATTGCCCAGTCCCCTGCTTCTGCATACATTTCTCCAAAATCTCAGCAAGTCCTTTTTTCTCCTGTTGTCCTACAAAGCAACACAGCAGTCTGCCCAAGTACCAAGAGAAGAGATCTCCTTCTGTAAGTGAGAGCCTTATGCTGTCAGACGTGATGGTATGTGGACAGCCATAGCTGAACAGCATACTGCAAAGCCCTTGCAGGGGAAGATATGATTCAAGTTCTACAGTAACTGCAAATAACTTCACTCTACTTCATTACACTTTTGCTGAAGCCAGAACTAAGCTTAAAGTATACAGACTAGACTATATGCATACTAGACTAGACTATATGTATACTCTAATAGACCGAGGATAGGATCACAGACCATTGTGCATAAATCCACTTGGCTAATACATCCAGAGACTGAGCTGTACCTGAAGGATACTCCCAGTACTGAAGACGTACACTTACGTACTTTGTAACAGTTCTCTCAGTCTGTACCTTTGTGCTAAGTGTCAATAATAAATTGAAGAAAACAATAACTACATTCAGGTGATAGGCTTTGATCATTCAGAAGAACAGAATGATGACAAGTGTATGAACTTTCAACTGCACTTGGAGTGCAACATGCCTTCAAACCACCACCAGCAGCACTGCAGTTGTCAGGGCCCTGAGTACATCCCCACTCCTGGAGGTTTGGCTGATGGGGCTCAGGGCCGGCTCAGAGCCAGTGCAACCGCAGGCTGTCACCTTGCTGCAGTGACCTGGGACAGGGCCTCCCAGTCAGCGTGCAGGGAAGGCCTCAGCCAGGCCTGATCCCCTGCCCACAGGAGCAGCTTTTAGACTGAGCCTCTGCCATCTGGCCCCCACCTGAGCTACATCTCCAACTGTATCACAGCCCTGCCTGTGCCCAGCCATGCACCCTGTTGATCTGATATCCCAGCCTAGCCTCAGCCCTGCTGCACCACTTTGGACTTGCTTGGTGATGATGACCCTGGCTACCCTTGCTGGGCCTGATTCTGCTCCCTTGCTGAGGTAGGCAGTCAGATGGAGCATGGATGGAGAGGCCCCTGCCCTGGTGGGGACCCTGACGTCATGGTGTTTAAAGCAATGAAATAAAGAAGCAGCATATTAAACCATGAATTTTGACTACTGTGTCATCTACTACATAAATTTTGAATGTAAAATGAAAGTTCAGGGAGTTTTCTTCCTTAAGCAATACCCATTTCATAGCCAGTGACACTTCCAATGCATGCACTTGGGCATAAGAATGTACCACTCCAGAGTGCATGCAATTTAAAAGCACGTAAAGAGAAGCAAAAAAAAAAAAAAAAAAAAAAAAGCTAGGCTATATCAACGCCATCCATGCTAAGCTAATATCCTGATTTATTATGGTACTTTAATACTTTCTTCTTGAGAGGGACTTGTAGTACCAAGGAAAATGATTGTGTGTCACATTGAGATCTTAAACACACTGCAACATTAGATTGTTTTTATTTCTCTTTTCTCCAGACCACTGACTTTACCACAGTTAAAAGTGCTTTTGGTATAAATACAAAACTAATCAGAAGACAGTTGTAAATGTTAATTTCACCTGATCTCAGCTGATGAAGACAAGGCTAGTGAAGGTATAAGTAATTAAATGAGTACTAATACCAGAAATTGCCAGGTGTCTTTACCAAACTGTGTAGAAGCAAGGAAGTATATAATTAATTTTAGAAACACAATTTTTTTCTTAAACTTCCCATTATAATTTTATCACAAAGTTTATACCATTTGTGTTTCAAATGCTGTGTCAAATGTAGTGGTCTTCCATGGGCGTCTACTACATGACTGCATGCCTACACAGAAATAAATAATGTGTTTTCAGCCTTCCTGAGGAGAAACAAGTACTTCTGCAGAGTGGATTATATGAAGTGATTACACAGACATCTGCTAAACTTGTTTACAAGAACTCCAGTCCTAAGTGACAACTCAAGCTTAAGACCAAACCCATCACTGCTTTTGAAAGCTGCTATTAAAGTCTGTGCAGTTCAGTGCAGTCCCATTAAAGCCTTTAAAGTATTACTAAAGTCATTGAACTGACAGTAGACTAAGTCAAACTCATCTGCTCTCAGGTTTACCAATGAAATGTGAGTAATTCCTGAAGCCAAAACATATCATTCACCAGGAAAATAAACCCAACCATTTCTTTAAATTTCTAGAAGTTTCATAGTCATTGCACGGCTTGTATAAAAAAAGTTTTTTCTTTCATTTCCTCTCACTTTCTTCACATGGGTAAGGCTAAAAATAAACCCAAAACATTTTAGTTTTGGGTTTTTTTTTTTTAGATGGGGTTTGGTGGACATCCTTTTTTCTTTTCCTCTTTAGTAATATTTACAAGGCCATAATAGACTGTGGGTTTTTATATGTATGTGCATATAGACAGACATTTCAACCGTGCACTGACTTATTTCATGATGCAAGGCAAGGAGGTGTGTGTTTCACAGTGGCTGGGAAAGTTGGCCTATGGAGGAGGAATGAAATAGCATCCCATGTTGGCATTATTAAGCTGCAAAATCTTTCTGCCACAGGTATTTATGGATCTGTGGATGTGAAAGTAAAAAAAAAAAAAAAAGCTGTTTTCAGGCTTGGATTTTTTTCCAGAGGTAACCTTTTCTTACAGAAAGCAAAAATTCTTTGTGAAAAAATAATCTTTGTGGAAAACATATTTTTCTGTCAAAACCAGTTCTCTTTAAATTGTGACAAGGCATCACATACACAAAAAGGCCTGTAAAGTTTAAACCTCATAATATAATACAAAACAGTTCTCTGTGCATAATAGCACTGAATAAGCCAGTTGCGTAATCGTTTTAGACATCAGAAATATCTTAGGAGTAAAAAGCAATGTTGTACAGTAGTCTCAGGTGACAATACTGACTGCTCGGCCAGTACTTTGAAGTTAAGGCTTACAGAACTTGACCTTGGGGTCATAATTAGATCACAACTTTAGCATGAAATTAGACCTTTACATCATAATGGGAAAAAATACTGCTTCTAATATACTTTTTCATTCAGCTGCTAACTCTGCATGGGTTTATTCTCATTGCCTCTCACTCTCTTTTCTTTGTTCACAAAACACAGCTAATATTTCAGAAGTAATATTTCTTTAGTGTTCATTATTTACAGTAAGAGTTTTCTTTAAGATAGTAATTTTCTTTCAATTAAGCCCAGCAGTCATACATTTTCCTCCCAAATTTCTGACAATGCTTGGTCCAGTGAGTTCCCATTTAACCTTTAATTCCCAGTATCAGAAGTCACTTCACAACTATGTAATCAGCCTCTGAGTAGTAGTAAATCCCATCTTCTATTAGTACTCCCACATTAAAAAAAAAGCGTCAGGTATGCACAGCAGCCAGAAAATAAATTTACCTTTTTTCATATCAGAACTTCAAAGAAAGCATGGCTGAAAATATTCCCCACTTGTCTGGATATACTGATTTTCCTCACCTCTGTTTTTTAAAATCTTAATGTAATGGCCCAACTCTTCACTCAGTGTGACAACAGTGGAATTTGATATGAAATCTGTTTCTGACTTCAAATGTTAATTTCAGTAACACTGAAAATACCACTTTATAATAAAGGCATGTTCAGAGCTGGTGTTCAGCATAGGCAAGAAAGAGTCAGGAAGAGAGCTGCTCCTTACTGCAGACCCTCACAAAGATCAGAGTCACAGAATCATAGAATGGTTTGGGTTGAAAGAGATCTTAAAGATCATCTAGTTCCAATCCCCCTGCCATAGGCAGGGACACCTTCTACTAGGATCAGGTTGCTCAAAGCCCCGTCCAACCTGGCCTCAAACACTTCCAGGGAGGGGGCATCCCCAACCTCTCTAGACAACCTGTTCCAGTGTCTCAACACCCTCACAGTAAAGAATTTCTTCCTTACATCTAATCTAAATCTATCCTCTTTCAGTCTAAAACCGTTACCCCTCATCGCTACGCTCCCTGATAAAGAGTCCCTCCCCATCTTTCCTGTAGCCCCCTTTAAGTACTGGAAGGCCGCTATAAAGTCTCCCCAGAGCCTTTTCTTCTCCAGGCTGAATGGTTTCTTCTCTCAGCCCGTCCTCATAAAGGAGGTGGTCCAGCCCCCTGATCATCCTCATGGCCCTCCTCCGGACACGCTCGAGCAGGTCCATGTCCTTCTTATGTTTGTGGCCCCAGAGTTGAATGCAGCACTCCAGGTGGGGTCTCACCAGAACAGAGTAGAGGGAGAGAATCACCTCCCTTGACCTGCTGGACACACTTCTTTTAATGCAGTCCAGGATATGGTTGGCTTTCTGGGCTGCAAGCACACATTGTCATCTCATGTCCAGCTTTTCATCCACCAGTACACCAAAGTCCTTCCTGGCAGGACTGTTCTCGATCCCTTCATTCTCTGGCCTGTATTGATACCAGGGGATTGCCCAACCCAGATGCAGGACCTTGCCCTTGGCCTTGTTGAACCTCATGAGGTTCAACCTGGGCCCAGTTCTTGAGCTTGTCCAGGCCTCTCTGAATGGCATCCTTTCCCTCAGGCATGTCAACTGCCCCACTCAGCTTCATGTCATTTGCAGGTTTGCTGAGGGTGCGCTTGATCCCACTATCTGTGTCACTGATGAAGATGTTAAACAGTACTGGTCCGAATACAGATCCCTGAGGGATGCCACTCATCACTGATCTCCATCCGGACACTGAGCCATTGACTCTCTGGATACGACCATCCAGCCAATTCTTATTATGTCATGTCTAAGCTTCCCCTCCTCCCCTTCCTTAGTGCAATGTTCTCCTCATCTTCCCTTTCTCCAACTCATCCTCATGGTGTGGTTCACCAGTGTGTGCAACCACAATCCTTCTGCATGATAATACTGACCTCCTTTGTACTGCTTTTTAGATCCTACTAAGGACAGAGAATTCTCACATCTGCCTAAAATAATGCTAAACCTCTGAGTGAACAATTAGTTCTAAATCTCAGTGACAAGATAATCCAGTTAGGAAATCCCAGCAAACAGGTCCCAGAACCCATCAAGTTTCATTTCCTTGGAGACTGTGAGAAACTGGAGAAAGTCCCTTAAACCTCCACCAAGAGCCACTCCAGACATCACTGATCTTTACAAACTGATAACCACTGAGATCTCCCAACCTATTGCCCTGGAAAGTGGCTATCAAAATCCTGAATTTTGCAGAAATGAGTTATGTTCCCTTTCAAAAATTTAGGTCAGTCAACAGTTGCCATCTGTGGCTGAAGTCATCTCTGTGGTCTATGTTTAGGAAATCTATTTACTTCAGTTTTCAGAGGGCTTATAGAACTATGATCTTAATGATTCAAAACCTCTGAACTGTTTCTCAGTTTTCCAAGCTACATTTAATTCCACATCAAAGTCACTGAAAACATGAATTATGTAACTGTGATGTCAAATCACAGTTTAGGCTACGTTCTTGTGAAATGCAGTGAGTGTGAAGTCTCACTCAGGAGGTGCTTTGTACTTTGCAAGATCGGGGTGCATTTTTTGAAAAGTACAAACAGAAGTCAGATGTGGATATCTTGTTGACTGACAATGTGATTTTAATACTTAATCCCCATTTCCTTTTCTCAGGGTAAAGATTGACAAAGAATATTAAACTTTAGCAGTAAGACCAGTAGAAATCACAGGGTAACTTTCATCTCTGCTTGGAGAAGGTTTTGCAGATCTAAAGTCCCTGAGTCAGGAGGGTACTTGGAAAATCCTAATATGCATCAAGGCACTAACATGAAAGTGGTTTTGCTTTTCGGAATGATAAATAGAAAATGAGAAAACCACTCATTTTGTATACAAAGAGAAAATAGCCATTTATGCATATTCCTGACACATGAGTACAATTTGTTGCTATACAGAAAGCAGCATTGCAAATTCTACAGTAATGCTTTTGTCATGGGAAAAGCAATTTGGAAAGCAGGAACCTGTCATTACCCTAAGCAGAATAGTTTCTTTATAACAATGCATACTCTTAGAAATACAAATATTGATGTTTAAAATGAGAGATATTAAGAGGAAATTTACAAATAATCATTTAGAGAAGCAGTGATTTTGCAATTTATACTCAAGCTCAAAACATAAACATAGAAAAGAACAATTTAACAAGATGCATTAACAGTGTGTCAGAAACAAGGAACATTAATTTAGTTAGATTCATAAGCTTAATTATGTGTAAAATTGGGGGTGTGTGTTTTGGTTGGTTTTTGGGGTTTTTTTGGTTGTTTTGTTTTTTTTTTTTTTTTCTATTATGTTTAATCTGTACCTACCTGCATTATTTGAGATCACATTTAAAAGCATATATGGTCCCTTGAAAGTTCTTGAGGCCCTTTAATGTAATAATTTCCCAAGTATATGTGATTTTATTGTCCACTGAAAATATTTGTATGAATATGCACTGTTTAGCTGAGCGATGCAATATTACAGATCGATTCAGACTTTTGGTAGTCTATATAGGATCTAGCCAAACTCCAGATCTATAACCAGTATCTCTAATCCAGAATTATTAAAGATCTGTTACTTAAAGCTAAGTGCTAAGGATCTCAGTTTCACTTAAAAGCAACACTGTCTTTTATATGATATGAGGATTACAAAACCGGATTCTGTTCTTCCTGTGATAGTCACGGGATGCTTTGAAAATGGTTGACTTGATAATGACTGGGACTCTATAGGCAGCATGACAGACAGCTATTATGAAATCAGTAATAGCTCACAGGCAGCTCTGGATATTAGAAATGGATTTTTCTCATGTCAGTCCTGCTTCCATTGATCAGATACCCAGAAAGAAAAAATGAACAGAGGGAAGGCTGAATTTAAGCAGCAGGCCACAGTTTTCTTAACTCAGCAATGGGGAGAAGTACCAGCCACACACTTTGTCTTCTCAGATACCAGGCAATTTACTGAATCCAGAGAGGAACTATAGAGCTCTTGTAATGTAATCAGTGCTGTGGGACAGGTTTTCTCTGGTTTATTCCACAGCGGTCATACGAGTTCTGTATGCTTTTGCAAAGGAAGGAGAACCATAAGTAAACACACCAAATCTCTGAGTCTCTTTTTTTTTTTCCTGACAGATAAATAGTTCCCCAGCTCCATCTCAAATACCTCTGAGACTGGCGTATTTATCATTTACTTGAAGTGAACAGAGCAGAGAAACCAGCAGTAAGAGCATTCCTTTGCTACAAAGTATCAAAATTGGCTCCAATAGGAAAAAAAAAATCCCAACCAAACCTTTCTAATCCACAAAATAGGAAGTCCATGAGATTCATGGAACCTTGGAAGGGTGGTTGATTGTATCAAGAGAGACAGGAGGGCATTGAAAGCATCAGGTCACCTCTACAGCGCCTTGAAAGGCTTTGAAAGGTGTGGGAGAGGGAACCAGCTACGTGCCTTCATTCTTCTTCCCATCATCAGGTAAAAACATCTGCTCCCCTCTATGACATACCCTGAGTTTTCTGACCAGCTGAAGCCTAACGTTCAGGTGACCCTTCTTTCATATTATTCCCAGAACCTATGTATCTCTAAAAATATTGCCTGCTATCTATTTCTCAGATGGGAAGTGAGATACTAACTAGTTTAAGTTATACTGCCAGAGATTTCAGGGGAGTAAGAATGACACTTTAGGAAGGGTTAGCTCACTTTGAATATGTCATGAGGCCAAACAAACTGTAGAAAACACAATGGAACAGCCACATCACACTGACTTTTTAACAATAGTTGCAGGTCTTCAGGTCAAGCGTCATATACTCACTTGTGCTTTCACGTAGCTTTCTGCAGTATTTTACAGTTTACCGGATACAAAACAAGAGTAAAAAAGGAGCTGAGTGATGGGAAATGTTAAGGTGAAAACTTGAAAATACCTAATATCAGTTTAAAGCTGATCTCTAGGGCCTGACAAAAATTAAAGGCTTGTGGTGTAGTCTACGGTATTTAATAGGAAATGCTAACTTCTTTGACCACTTGGGAGAGATAATATGCTGAATTCAGTCTGTCATTTTCTGTGATGACTGAATATATATTAAAAAAGGAATAATGAATCAATGGAGAATTCTTCAACCACGTGTATTATCTAGTGAGAACTTAAGCTGAAATAATTCGCCTATCAGCTATCCCTTTTCTCCATAGTATCCCTCCAGACAAAGAAACATGGGCCAGTGACTATATCAGATTTCTCAGAAGCTTCCACTGTTGCCCTATAAAACAGTTCCAGGACCCACCATGATGCACCAACATCTGATTGCACATCTTTAGCATGAAAATTCTTAGCCAAAAAGTGCTGCTTGTAAGAATATTTATTAATGACCATTTACTTTTTCCATCAGTTCTTACATTTGTAGGAGGTTTAATGTTCCAAATTCTGAATGCTACATTGTTCATTTGTGAAATACAGAGTGTATTTAAGATCCTTGCATAATTACCTGATCTTAGACTTAGTACTTTCATTTCTTTCAGAGTGCTAAAAAAGTCTGATTGAAGTCACAAGAGTTCCTTACCAATTAGTAGAATTTTTATTCA
The DNA here is from genome assembly GCF_047716275.1 of Strix uralensis. Lineage (NCBI taxonomy): Eukaryota > Metazoa > Chordata > Aves > Strigiformes > Strigidae > Strix > Strix uralensis. Next base: position 88,629,513 of record NC_133972.1, on the reverse strand, counting down.
CCTAAAACTGTTATAATACATTTTCTTTCTTTTTAGGACTGTGCTGTAGTTTCACCTAGTTTTCTGAATGATTTAGGATACATAAGTTTTGTTTCTTGGCTTGGAATGACTATGGTTACATATGCTATGGAACTTAATTTAATTAGACCACACCTATTATGCTCTGGGCAAATCTGTTAAAAGACTCTACTATGTTTAGCCCAAAGATTTTTTGCTATGTTTTCGCTTTACAGTAGCCTTTTATGCTAAAAATGTTGAAATTCTGTCATATATTTTTAATTGGAATATTACAGTAATGCTCTCCCATGCATAATTGCATATTGGTCACTGTAATTTCCTCTTGGATGGTATGCCAAATTCAGCTTGATAAAAATGGCAACAAGGAATTCAGCTTCCAGATTTTTTTTTTTTTTTACATAAGCTGTATAGTATTTATATGTTGCTACCTTCAAACATTTTTTCATATAAGTTCAATGGCTGCCAAGCCTTATCAAACATTAAGGTAAATATAAGATTATTTTTCTCTGCATTCATACTTGTTATCAGAATTCTATTTACTGAAAAAGTGGTAATTAGATCCCCTTATTTGTATACAGTCATATGTAGAGCCCTCATGTAAGTCCTTCTGCAAGATGATAGATTCACAGTGAAAAAAGCATTTAAGGGTGGCACAACCTGACAGCAACAGGTACTTCTTTACATAGTTTCTTGCCCTTCACTTATATTCATGTATCTGTTCAGTGGGAGAATAAGTCACCATTATGTGATATGGTAACTAATCTACATTTAAACTGTTGGTATTTTTTTTAAGCTTAGACTTGTTCCCTCATCCAGATCACAATACAACTCTGCAAACAGCTCTGCCTTGGGAATGGAGGGGGCAGCACGGGGACAGGAATGATAGGCCAGGAAGAAAGGTTACTTGAATATCCACACTTTGTATCATGGAGGTACTGGATTGCTTATAGGCAGTAACAGGTAAAATAATTGTCTTAGTTTTCAAAATGTTAAAATGCACATCAGATTCTCCTTCTTCCTTCCAAGAGGGAGATGAAAGAAAGGGAGAAAAGAACTTATGTTAAAAATGGCAGTATATCACTTGGATACCTTCTGAAAAATTCAAACACTATGACAGCAGCAGTACAAAAACCTAAAGAAAATAATGTTGCAAGCATTCAAGCTCTGTGCTACTTATTAAGCAATCCACTTCTCCATATACTCAAAACTTCAAACATGTCTTTGCTCTTAACATTTACTTCCAAGATTTATAGGCACACTCACTGTGCCTGACATAAATGCTTTTGCACACATTATGCTTGCAAAACCTCATAATGGGCATGCAAATTGATATTTATTCACTCAAAGCCAGTAACTACACATAAATACTGCTTCTGCAGTTACGCTGGTGTATTCACTGAAGTCTTTTTTCAAACGCTTTTCCAAGCAGTGTTCATCAGCGAACATGTATAGGGGCTTTTTTGTTGGGTGGGGGTTTTTTTAAGCATCAGTAGATACAGCCACAAAACAGATGTAGAGACTGTGCAGCAATTATTGCAGCACATCACTGGAGTTGCCTGCCCGCCATTGAGAGGTGCTACGCAAAGTGGAGCACAAACAGCAGCAACCCTTCCTCCCAGTATCTTTAGCTGAAATGGTTTGTATGTCATTAAAACACAATTATGCACAGTTTTACTTTCAAATGCTCAGAATCAGATTCTAGAGACAATGAGATTCTTGCTCTGACAACAGTGAAGCTAGGTCAAGCGCTCTGTCTCATTCTCTTACACCCACAAAACTGCCACAATAATTATCAGCAGGATTATGAAGATTAATTAAAGATTGTAAAGCTCTAATACATGAATTCTATAGCGAACACACACAGAATGCCTTTAACCACCACGCCTTTAGCCAAGAACAATAACAAAAGTCATTATTTCCTCCCACTACATTAAAAGAAAAAAAAAATTCACCATTTTCTGATCCTGTTACAGCTCTCATTCTGAATCCATCTGTTATAACACTCCATTTCTCTCATAAGAATAGTAGATGTGCTTTTGGTCTTTAAAAACAAGAACACAAACACACCAATAATCTGTACTGTTATTAATAGGATGAAGAAAACAATTGTGGAATTAGTTATATTATGCTTTAGGACAGAAATCACAACTAGAGTTAATGTGCAGAGGTTTTCTCTGTGGAGAACAGAAGATACATTACATTCTCCTTCAGTTTCCCAACTTACATAAAGGTTAAATCACTGCTGCTGTTCTGCTAAAGAAATGTTAGAATGAAGTTTGCAATGCAATATAAAGAAAATGGATCAAATTATTTTAACTCCCCAGGATGTATTAAGAAAGGAGCTACTTGGTGCATTAGCTTTGTGAAATGAAACTTCAGCTGTATCCTGCTTTGAACTACTTCCATAGTTCAGCAGATACATCAGTTTAGATTGATCAAATATCTACCTACAATCAACATTATCAATTAATGTACTTCATTTCAATATAATGACTGATCAGAAGCAAATCCAAACAAACCCTACAATATTTTCACCTATGATTTCACACGCTCCAATGACTAGCACTTGCTGTTTCAAGGACAGAGCACTTCCTCCTATCATTCAGAGCAAAAGTTCTCTTCCTTTCCACAGTACATACTAATTTCAAATTGTACTGTCAATGCTAAATGGGATATAGCCCAAAATTTGTATTCATAGCAGGAAAGAGGAGGCCCTTATTTCATAGAAGAGAGCTAGCTGGCTTATATTTTGAAGAGATAAGGCATATTTGCTATTCTCTTGTTTAATTAAGAAATAACCAAAATTAATTTAAATTCAAGGTAAAAGGCAGTTTTATTAATTTGTATTACAGCTTAGAAAGATACAAGGGCAGCAACTAAAGCTTCAAAGAGTGGTGGAAAACTGAAAAGGAGATGTTGATATAATGTGTTTTATACTGTGCAATTCGTTTGTATTAAGCTAAGCCTAAGCCATAAAGGTCATTACTTATGTGACCTTTAAAGATGGGATAATTTACATCATAAAGTTACATGTTCATCCTTATTCCAAAATTATTTGGGAATAGCCATGTCCCTGTTATAGTTCCAAAAGTATCTATTCTTTTCCATTTAATTCTGTTTAGACTTAATGACTAACACAGCTGAAACAGTGATGAGCGGTGACTGGTTTTCCTCAGTTCATACTCTGCTGCCATTCTGCTAGTGCTGTTACTCTGAATTTCCTTCCTTATTTAAAGCTTTCATTGCTATCTCAGGAAACATCAAGATGCATGAAAAAAAGACACCATTCTGAGTTAACTTGTGTTCAATATGACTTTCTTGGTTGGCAAAGAAGACACTGCTGCCATATTAGACTGCCTCTACATCAGAAAATGAACAAGGATTAAGGTTTCCAGCTTCTGAATTTTCCTCATGATATTCTGTGCTATGCCCTGAGGCAAGCTTTAAGTTTCAGACTGTATGCCTGTTTTCAAAATGAAAGTGCTATGGCCCTAAGAAAATTTTATTAGCTTTCTTTGCTTTTTTCTTCTCCTTACATTTTTATACATAGATCGTAAACACGGATTTCATCTTGCTTTGTTTACATAGAACAGATTTAGTTCCCTTATAAACCTGTAAAATGGAAATAAACACTTGTGATTGTTGTCATGTTTAAGCAGTTAGTCACAAGCCTCAGAAGACAAATTACTCTAAGCACAGTTTCAGGAACAGCAGACATTGAAGACTGCTCATTGTAACTCATCTTTATTATGAAAAAGAAAACAGCAAAAGTGAGAATTGCCAGTGATGCGCTATCCTTTTATTTGACCATTTAAATAAGGTTTCATGGGACAGAGAAAACTAATGCTTGAATTAAGACATTTATAGAAACTATTATTATTTTTTTGTTCTGTGAACAGTAAGAAGTATTTCTTACTTGTCCTTCTCAAGGCTTCAACTTCCTCTATACCTCATCTCTGAGCCAAGTCCGTTCTCCAGGACAATGCCAGCAGTCAAAAAGAGATGAACACCGAGTACACCAAGGCTATTCACACACTGATTAGCCACTCCAGGTATATCAGGAACTAATATCTGTTTGTTTTCCCTATCAGCAGAGGTCACTGATTTGCATCTCTGCTGTACTCAGCTATCCTTCTCAGAAAATATATAGGCATCTTTGAAAATAAAACTTTGAAAGATATACCCCTTTAAAAGCATGTCCAAAATTAAACCATGCGTTCAAAAGTTACTGCAGGGAAATGTGACTGACAAAGATAGTTAGTAAACTGCGTAGATCTCATTTCATTCTAGTAAGAGTAGAAGGCTAGAACTGAACAGTAGTCTTAGAAAAGCAGATTTCTGTGAATAGAATTGTATTTAGAAGAAAGAGTTTCCAATCTCTTGCTATTCAAAACTGAGAAACTCTGAACAATAGAAGAAGGATATAGATACAAAAATTAAGAGTATTTAGACACAGAGCGTAATTAATTTGTGACATCAGGGGATTAACCCAAAGACCTCTGGTGCCTTTCTTGTCATGTCTTGTAACACCAGTCCATTTAGAGATTAGGTTTATTCTATAAAGGTCACAGTATTCTGATATCACACAGATAATATAAAAGAGAGACTATTAATCCTAGTTATCAGCAAATGCATCAGTAAAATTCTAGTTCTAGCAGTGCTAAATAACTAGAGGATAGACCCCAAGCTAACTCCAAAGATACTTCAAATCATCATGGTTTCTCAGTCTTTGTGACTGCATTCCTAACGTTGTCGTATTCACAAGTGGAGAACTTTGAGAAGGAAAAGCAGTACAATATCTTAAGTTACTCTAACACATCCTTAGTCACCTGACAGCTCACTGGGGATAATGGCTCCAGAGCTGCTCATCAAAATTTCTTATCAAGTATCATATCTTTGGAACTACTCATTACCTTAAGTCTAACAGCAATTCCCATATTACATGCATTTGATTTTTAGTTTTTATTCACAAATTTAGAACTATTTTTAACTACTTACACAGTCTGGAGAGCACCAAACTTATGACATGGTCTGATCAGTAAATTTCACAAGAAAATCATCTTTCCTTTGTCCATTTAGGTATTGAAGCAATGGAGTGGGTTTACTTCAAATGTTTTGTAGTGCCGTTTTGTTAGAATGCAGGAGCGGTGTTGTGAACAGTTATCATCAGTATGGTTATTCTGTCCTTGAACATCAGTTTGAGTGGTTCCCAAATTTCATATGTGTCCCTATATCTGTCATATTTGCTGAGAGGTTATACTTCCTAAGGCAAGGTAAGAGAAAGGGAGAAAAGGAATGAGAAAGCCAGACCTGCTGTTTCCTAGAAAAGCATAACAGGATCGTCCATATCAAAACTACAGAAATGAAGGCATTTATTGCAGACATATTTTAGCTACTCTGACGACCATTCTTTACAGAAGGTAGAAAACTTAAGAAAATGGCCTTTCAAACCTTGCATAAGCAGCTACTGATTTCACTGCAGTCTACCTGATATCTCATTCCCTTTAGAAAAAAAATTACTGAGTTGGGGCACATCGTTATTGCCAGCAGCATCAGACTTGTTCCAGTGTAAGACCACACTAACACATTAATGGTTTCATTGACAGGTCTGTGAGGAACAGGCAAGGGTCCTGCCCATTTACCAGGAGATTCATAAGTGAGTTCTCACACTATGGCTCATCCTGCAGTTTCCCACTACAAAGTATTTATCATCATAATCACTGAGCAAGGTATGTGCTATGTTTAAGAGCAGGTTGCCAAAGCCTAATAGAAATTTGAACACATTGTAGAACTGAGAGACAAAGTAAGATAGGTTGTTATGCCTCACAGTTAAGTCTGAATTTAGAGAAAAGTACACAAACACATCTTTATTAAAAAGAATATTAACTAAGTGATTTTATTTCATTCGAGCTTTGTCCATCTGCAATCTTCTAATTGTGACATACTTACTCAGCAAGCGATTGTACATTTAAATAGAAAGCATTCTCGAGTAACAGCAAGGCAGTTCTCTATTCCTTGATTGCTGTTTGAAGAGCACTAGTGGTAATATGATGCCTGAAGATTTCATAAGCTTATCAGATTTGCTTTGTTTCATAAAGCAGGATTTCTCCATACTCTGAACCACAAACCTGCATTTTCTCCCCCTACATTTTTCTTTATTCTTTCATCCTTGAGTGTTTCTAAACAAATCATTATGTTATTTCCTGCCAGAAAGATGTTAGAAAGACTGTTTACATCACTAAAAAGATGTCTAAATCCTAAGGTAGGGATTTCCCACAGAAAAGATTTGTTTTTCCCTGAAAAACTCTCCAAGGAAGAATTTATTAGTAAAAGTAGGAATCATTAGTTACCACAGAAGAGTAAGCAAGATAAATGAATGTGGAACATATATTCTGCACATGCATCAACAAAGCATTTAAGCATAAGCTTAATTATAAGAAAGTGAGTAATCCCAGTGGCCTACATGGCTGTTAGGAGAAGATCATATCACCAGGATATGTGAGCTGTTTTCCTTTCACGGAATTGTTGAATTTCTGGGATTCCAGAATATCTTTGGAAAGGTCACTCTGAACTTATTAATAAACCAAGAAAACAGATAGGCTGAATGACCTTATTATAGTTTATATTGAGATGTATAACATGTCATTTAAAACAAAGACATTATGGTCTAAATAATAACAAAATTGTAAGTCAGCTCCATGGACCAAACAATAAGCAAAGGAAAACTATAAAGAAAATAGCAGTGATAACTTTAATGAAAGCACTTGTAGGAAAAGAATTTTCCATTACCAAAGACATTTGATTATTTACTGCTTTATGCATAGAAGAAAGCTCTAAATTCCATAAACCAGTATTATATATGAGAATATGATGAGACAGCTCTTAAAGCTGTTGTAGGGCTGTTCTACATGTTCCAGCACACCTCTGAGGCCAGCAGGTGCCCACAGGCTGGTGGGGCTGTGTCCTCCCCTTCCTGGTGAGGGAGTGGGGAAGGGCCCAGGATGGGTACTGGAGTGGGCTGAGAGATCAGGGCAGGCAGGCAGGCCCAGGACTCTGCGGTGGCTCCCGAGCTCAAGGGGAGGCTCCTACCTGGACCTATCCCAGCTCCCTCTCACTCACCACCTGCCTGGTGGCCACAGCCTGCATCCCACTATGGTGCCCAGCTGGAATGATCATGGGGCACAGGCCCCAGGCAGGTGTAGGCTGCAGGGCCTGTTGGTACTGACAGCACCTTTCATAATGGCTCTAAGTTTGTAAGCATATCTCTGAATCATCTAGGAAGACAGAGTAACTCTTTAAGTAGAGTCTGCCCCTCTATTATAATCTGTAATACAACAGAAAGGTTGGAGAAAGGAGCTAGCTAGGCACAGGTGGGACTCCATGGTGTCAGAGAGCTGACATAAATGGAAAAAACTGAAATGCAGAGGGGGATTCTCTTGCATTATCCCACCTCACAGATTTAGCAAGTTGCCTTCTCTGTTCTGTGCTAAACAGTGCCCATTTCAGTCAACTGCTGTAAACCATTAAGATGAGTATCACTTTATTTTTCAAAGAAAACTGAGTCAGACTGAATGATTCAGGAACAGACTTTGCTTACATGTTTGCTTTGAAATGCCTTGGAAATAATTTAAACCAGAGGTATTTCAGAGTAATGAAGCTACTTCAAAATACTCTATTCTAGATCTTCAAGAATACCCTTAAACATCAATGTTATCTGCTTTTATTATGTAAGGAGAGATATTCCCAACTGATGAAGAATTAACTTCATGCCAGGGGAATATCATACCGAGCTTTGTTAAATATACCTTTATGTTTAAACAGTATTTCCACTGTTAATGCTTCAAATCACTTAGTAAAGAATAAAACATTATAGTTAGGAATATAGACTAAGTACATGGTTTTAACAAAGCAAATGGCATACTCTAAAAAGCAAGAGTAGATGGTAGTTCTTTCTTCCCTGGTGTAGAGAAGTTTTTGACATTTTCAGTGTTACTCTGCTTAAAAGTTAATATAACTGAAATAAAATGACAGTTTTGAAATTAGTATGAGAGGCCAAATTTAGAAGTTGATCAGCATTTAAATTCAGTAACATGAATGAGACCCCTGTTACCACTGGGACAGATTTGCTGTTTAGAGTCTCTGCACAGATCAAGAGAACTATGTAATTCAGAAAGAGAAGCACAAAATACCCATTTTGGAGGACTTCAGCACAGTTGGATTTCAGCTTTGGGACTATTATCACTTCTGGTTAGGTGTAGGCAGTTACAGGGTATCACCAGAATTTCCCTGCTTAATCAGTACATGGACAGTAACAATATTGCACCTCCCAATAGAACATAAAGCATCTTACAACAGTATTGTGTGATGGGCTGGATCATCGTTCCTATCTACCAGGAGGACTGGGGATCTAGGAAGTCAGTTCAATGGTATTCTGATCATCATGCATTACTAGGATATGAACAGAAGAAAAATTGTAGGTGTGTTGGTAAATGTAGGTACTGCCAAAATAAAGATGATAATATTTGGAACTAAGTATTCAGATTTAGTGTTGGTGCTGACCCCTGCAAAGGATCAGCAGTACAGACCTCAACAAGGTCTATATTAACAATATTTTTCATTTCTGTAGTAGAAAAAAAAAGTAATCTACAGAAGATTACTGCTCTATTTGTCCAATTCTTGAAGTACTGCATCTAGAATTACCATGAATAGGAAAGGATATTCTTAGTTGTTTCTTTATACGAATCAGAAAATCCCCAAAGTGACAAGTATCATAAGAAAAAAAAAAGGAGATTAATGTGCCAGAATCTGCTTTCGCTAGCAATAATTTGATTAGTCTGCTGCTCATGCTCTACTTAATGTGTGAATACAGCAAAAGTTAGCAGAGGTGAAGTGTTCATAGCCTCTCATACAGCTGCCTTAAAACAACCACTCATTTCACTGTCAGTCCAAGACTAGGCTTTTTTCTCCTCCCTTTTTCCTCCCCCTCTTAACTCATCTATTACCTTTCAGTCCATTGTCAGCCTATGTACATAAGTCTGTGATGCCTCATATCTGAAAAAATAAAAAGGAACTTTTTATAGCACAGCAGCATATTCATTTTTTCCTCTAATTTGCATTGCAAATTTGCTGTTATTGCAAGGGGTTTTGCGCTGTATTCAGGTAATGAAATGCTCACATGTTGACAGAACCAGCATGAAGCTTGTTTTTTCTCTTTGAAACAGGAGGCAGCATGTTCCACTCTAAGTTAGTTGGTTTCCTTATTTTCTGCATTCACACTGTCCTATTTAATCCATAGCTGTCCTGTTCTTGTCTCACGGCAGATAAGACCAAATGAATTTGTTGCTTCTCCATTTTTCTTAAAGTGATATCATTGCAGCATGATTATTTTTCTTCCTTTCTCTTTATCTTTTTCTTGACTTTTCATATCTATTAAGAGAACTTTTTTTTTTTTTTTTAATTTGAAAGCTTTACAGAGCTCTGCATTTGGGGGGAATTTATTGCAAGTCAATTTGCCTTATCTTCTAGGAAAATTTATTGCTGACCCATTTCTTCTTGTCTATCACTTATTTATAACTGCATACAATCTTTTTCCTTTTCACAACTGTATTTGCTTTTATTAATACATTCAATTACTAAGTTTTTTTATTAGTTTCCCTTTCTCAAAGAAATCTCTGGATTTCATAGGATTATATAATTTTTCTCTCTTCACGTTAATGTTAGTTTTGCAGCCTTTGTCCATATTGAAGCATCTGTGCATACATGACATCCTATGGACCTATTTACTCAACTGAATAAAAGCTAGAGTCCAAGCAAGAGGAGTCAGTTTCTCCAGCTTTTCTTGTCTTCTGGCAATTTTTTGTATTTTTTCCACTTGAATTTTTTGTAGGCTGCATTAGGCAATTTTTTTTTTTTTTTCTCTAAAATTCAATATGGATGTATGTGATCCTATTCTATTTGATTACACATTATTGAAGTACATAGAGTACAACTGATGTAACCAGTGTAAGAAAACTAACATAAGCAGTCTTGAAAGCAAAATAAATGGATTCTATATTCAAGATTCTTTCAAAATGTCTGCCACTAAGGAACTAAAAAAGGGATGTAACCCTAGATAGGGAGTAATTGATTCTGTCTTTAGACTCTGTCCCCAGTTATTTTTAGCTATATTTTAAGTATAGACTTCAGCTTTTTTTTTTCTTCCCTCTATTATGATAATAAATTCCCTCACCCTCTATCAGGTGATAATAAATCTAAGTGCAGTTTGCTTTTTAAAAGCATCGAACCATGTTTTACCACTCAAAACTTGTTTCCAGGTGGGACTCAGCATTGGGTAGTCAGGGCCAAGACCTGCTGGGACATTATGCATCACCATGTTCCAGCGCTAAAGGACCAGGGCCAAAGATTTGATGGAAAAAATCTCTGTCTCTCTGGCTACTAGGAGCACAGGTACTCTGATTAGACAGGAGAAATGGGTTCATTACTTAACTGTGTGCCTCTGTTATATAATGTGTGACTGCTCATGGATTATCCTAAAACAAGGAGACAGATGTAAGGGATAGGAAGGTTAACACTGATAATTCCCATACTCCTTTCCAACAAGTCTAGCTTTTACTGCAGTCTGTGACCTAGACTGACTCTCATACAGTACACAAGTTATGCTAACAAGAGCTGCTGGATACATCACCTCATCACCCTTACCTTTTTACTCTCCGCCCCCCCCCCCCCCCCCCCCCCCCCAACTGCCAGTGGAGACTTATATAGGAGCAACTGATAGCTTCTAGGTAATCACCACCACTTGGTTAGGCACATGTTCAGAAAATAACACGGATGTTCAGACAGGACCCTCTGTTCCCACCTTTATTCCCTCGATGCCCTGTCAAACATATTCTTGAATTGCACCCATGCTGCACAAGATCTGCTTGAAGATACTGCTGGAAAGCTGGCTGCATCCTACAGAGCAGTCAGCTCCCCCACCACCACGGAAAAATAAAGTTTTCCACCATAAAGGACAGGGACTCCCAAGAAATCCTGTCAGTTGGTCCACCAATACAGTTCTCAGTGCATTAATCAAAGCACTTAGACCTCAAGGCACCGTTATGGTAATTTTATTTCACCTCCTGCATACAATGAGAGTTCACAGGTTTTAGTGCATTGCTAGAGACGCTAAGGGGGTGGAAGCTAAAGATTATTGGGTCTAACTGACCTTATTGTATCAAAGTGAAAACCCCATAAAAATTGAATTTTGGGAACCAGAGATTACATTTTTCTTCTAAAGGCAAACAGTCTGGTTTCTCTTTTTCATTTCTCATTTAGCACTTTATTTATAGTGCTAAATATACACACCAGCTAAGTTACCTCAATAAAAGATTTCTTGAGCTGATAAGATTTTATATCAAAAGTCCACCCTAATAGATGTATTTATTGAATCATTATCCCTGTCCTTTCAGACAGTTGTTCAAGATTGAAATTCCACTTACATGGATGTAGTGGATCTCATAAAACATAATTACTTGTTATGTGGCACTCCTTCTCAAAAGGTGGTGGGTTTGGGTGTTCCCCTCTTCCTCCCCACCATTAAAATAGGGCAAGTATATATTTTAGTTAGGCTAGCAGAATTAAAGAATTTAGTTAGGTTAGCAGAATTAAACTTGTCTGTTACTGAAAGCTAGCACATTGTCTTTACACCACTTCCACACTATTGAAACATCTGAAAACATGGCTAAAAGTGCTGTACATACTTCAACACAGGCTTGGATTTAGTTTTAAGAAGGGAGAGTTGGTTTGAAAAGTCATAGCACATATGGAAGTAACAAAAGGTGGGGTATCATCTGTTTTGATAGCTATTTATCAAGGTGATTGCTGACACAAGTATGAGTATGATTGTGCATTTGGCTACTATACAGTGGCACAAGTGTTAATGTATTAAAGCACTTGTTATTGTTCTAGTCCCAAAGACCACACATTAACAAGACAGAAGCCAAAACTAGTCTCTTGGGTTGCTATTTTACTAAGTGATAGCTTCCCAATATTAACTGCAGATGGATAGGACTTTGGATCATGAAGTAGTGGAAGGAAAATCCAGACTTATGACCACAATGTAAGATCTGTGGATATGGACAAGCTGAAAAGTACGGCATGTTGTTTTGTGGCTTCATTTTTCTCCCCCATTAACTGTGACTTAATGTGAGGCATTAGGTTTCTGTAGCGTTCCTAATTGCTTCACAAGTAAATGTCATGGAGGGGTTGATATGTAATTGATGTGGAAGACTGGTAGGGCCAAGAGCTTGTGCCTAGAAGAAGTCATACACTTTCTAAGACATTAGATCTTGTGATTATGTGTTCAAAACCTAGGCTGCTGTAGAATAAGGCCTTAGGAAACTGCTGATGCAGTGGATTTTTAAGCAGTTGCTCAAACACTGTTCTTTACCTGACAAAGCCTGTAGCCATCTGTAACTACTGATGCATAAACTTTCAGCTATGGAATTGAAGTTGATTTGTTTTTTAAACCCATATTTCAGTTGAGACCTATTCAGAATGTACACAAACTCAAACAAGTTTATGGAGAGTTTTTTTGTTGAGTTTTCCTTTTAAAAAAATACTCTGTAGCAATGAAAGCACAGTCAACAAGGGACAAGTTTTGAGCAGTTTCAGAAAGGCTTCTTATCACAAGCTTGATAAGAAGCAAAAAGGAGAATCATATGGATATTTTAAATACAAAGTAAACAAGATAGGCCCCTACAGAAAAAAAGTTAGGCCCACCCCCCCCCCCTCCAAACCACCCTAGGTTACCATTAAGCTTTTCAGCAAGACTGTATAGTTGATTTTAAGAAAAAACATTTTTAAAACAAAAATTTTAGAACAGTAAGAATATATGACAGAGCAAGACAAACTGACATATCAAAAGCACTAGGAGATATTTTGATCGGATAAGGAAGAAAAAGTTTCATAAAGGTCTATCATTACTTGAAAACACTGTGTGTAGAAGATTGATCATTGCTTGGACCATAGTGTATGTAACAGCCAGAAACTCAAAATCAAATGCAAACTGAGTATCATCAACTTTTTTTTTTTTTTTTTTTTTTTTTTTAAGACTGAAGTCTGTTAAATTGCTTAATAATTCTCACAGGAAGTGGCAGAAACCCCATTACTTGAACTGGTTAAAGATGGAGTGTACAAAACATCTAGCTTACAATATCTTGTTGGGAACAATTCTACACCTACAAGGTGTTGGACAAGATGACCTCAGAGGTCTTTCCATCCCTAATTTCTTTGACTAAATGAATAAACATGAACCTAATCAGAATAGGTATACTGTTTATCTAAGCAATAACATTCAGCTAACTGGAACACACAAGGGAATTGACTACTCTTATGCTGCTGATTAAACAAGATCAAAGAGCTTTAAAACGGGCTTTGGAGTTTTAATTTGCAGACCTTGGTATGCATTTGTATTGTAATAACCTGTTTATATCCTTGAACCTGTGAAAACCTCTAGATGAAAGGGGGTTTTTATTTTAAGGAAATAGTTTGTAAAACATGAAGACTACAAACTTATTGAACTCTGAGATTACATATAAAATAATGTGGGAGGGAAGGAGGGAAGGAGGGAAGGAGGGAAGGAGGGAAGGAGGGAAGGAGGGAAGGAGGGAAGGAGGGAAGGAGGGAAGGAGGGAAGGAGGGAAGGAGGGAAGGAGGGAAGGAGGGAAGGAGGGAAGGAGGGAAGGAGGGAAGGAGGGAAGGAGGGAAGGAGGGAAGGAGGGAAGGAAAATTAAGAGTGATTGTGGCTTATATCCCAAGAGCAGCTTGGGCTATATGATGTTGTTGGATATTTTACAAGCTTGCATGTGTTTCATTCCTTCAGATAAATCTAATTTGCCTATGAATTTAGAGCCAGGTATCATTTGCATCACTATTCATTTTGACCTTTTCTTACTTGAATGTGGTTGTTGACTCAGTGTCCCACATAGTTTCTTCTTCCCCATTCAATTACTCAAGCTTTATAAACAAATCAAGCAATTTCAACATGGCTGTGATGTTACCATTGTTAGTTCCTATAGTTACAGTTTTACTAAGACACATTCTGTTCCTAGAAATCTGTACCAATAAAAGCTAGCATACAGTAATGCTTTTATAGGAAAACAAACAGGAGGTCACAGATCTGGTCAGTCTGACCATACTCCATATAAATGAATGTTTATTGGTATTATTAGGTCTGTACCAAGTTTGACTTTAAAACCCTAGGGATGAGCTCCCTTTGAATTATGGGTTTGTTTTGGTTTGGTTTGTGTTTTTTTTTTTTTTTTTCCTTACTATACATTCAAAAAACGTAACAGTAGATCTAGAGGCATAAGGTAAGCTCTCCTTGAGCAAGAAAAAGAAAAATGCCAACTGCTTATGGTGGATGAATGAGAAAGAGCACAGCTGGACTTCCCAGTACATGGGTGGTCTTGCACAGCAGGCAGCACAGAGGAACAACAAACCTTACCACAGGTCTCTTGGCTTGTCAGCCAAGTGTATTATAGAGAGTCATTGCTATAAAATGCTGCCCTGCTATTCTAGTCTATTAGTCAAACATCTTTCAGATTATAATTGCATTTGCTATCCAATACACTGGCATTGCTTAAAATTGTAAGATGTACCACAGAACCTCTGGGACACCAATTCACACTGTTCCACTTGAGACAGCTCTGTGGCTGGAATGGGACCATCCAGGTGGGAGAACACTCTTTATAGCATGTATGGCATTATGATCTGGACTTCAGGATTGAAGAGATTTCAGACAAGTTAATTTATATACAAAGCAACAGCTATTAACATTGCAGAAGAAACTTGGTTTGGGATCATCAGATTCTCATCCATCAGATCACTTTGATTTTTTTTTTTTTTTAATCAAGCAGCATCATGTGTGTACTTTCAGATCACGTTTTCTCCTTTGGACAAATAAATATTTTTTAGATGTGTTCTTGATTCTTTTTCCTTATTAGTTTATCCACTAAGTGAACTTGGGTTCAAAGTACTTTATCCTATTTTTTTTTTCCCATGTTGTTATTATTTGTCCATGTTGTTATTATTTTTCCATATCTTTCCTTAGGTCTGCCTTTCCCCTTTCCCCTCTGTCATCCAGATCTCCATTTTTCTTTACCATCTTATTTTTGTTCCACCTTTTATTTCACTTTGTTCCAAACATAATATATAGCATCTATAATATTTGAGTAAAATTAATGTATAAAGTTAAAAGTGTTAGCAAAAGTGACTACAAAACAAACCAGAAAGATATAGTTGGAGATGGAAAGTTGAAGAAAATTGTATCTTGAAGTGCAACACAGTTTAACATTTTGAAAAAAATCTTACATCAAGAGATTGGAAGAGACTGGAACTCCTACAAAATATAGAAAAGCCCCAAACATCGCAGTAAAGATTCTAGAAAATGAACTTGAAAATAGCAAACTCAGAGCCAAAGAGGTTGAGGCAGAAGTCCCATGTTCCCTACATTTTCTGGTATAAGATGATACATACAAAGAAGAAATCTTTGAAAGTTTAGTCAAAAAGAAGATATGCAAAAAGTAAAAATGACTTTTCAGTAAAAGTGTCTTTCAGACACAGGTTGGCTAATGCAGAGAGAAAAAAAAAAAAAAAAACACACAACACTTTTTCAACTGTTTCAAGTTAACACATTGACAATCTAGGGTGCTAATACTTCAAGCTGTTCCACCTGGATGTTTCATGTACTTCCATGGGGTAAAACCCAACATTTGACTACTCAACATTATGCAATTTAGTTTAACAATCACTTCTAACGATACAACAGATGAGGTCATATATTCTGTATGGAAAACATCAAGATACATATACACACTGTTCATAGCAGCAATAAAGACTACTTCTCATGTATTACTATCCAAGAATATTTTCTTTAGTTTTCTATTTTATAGATACAGACTTTAGCTGTAAGTTTAGGAGAGCAATATAAGTGTATGCTAATCTCCGAAGAGGAATCAGAGGACCCTAAAATAAGGTCTCAGCTCTATCCTTAAGTTTCTATTTCTCAGCCACCATAAAACTACTGAAATGCTGTTGCTGTAAACATATAATTCCAAAACAAAACCAAAAGAACTCTTCTGTACTTAAACTCATGTTGCTTCTGGTATGGCTTTTGTAATATTCCTAGATACTTTGCAAATAAAACATCCTGCCACTAAACAGGCAGAGTGATTTCAGTGTCTGAAGATGGCTCATAAAATCTATTTTTTCCAGTACAGTCTAAGGACTACAAGATAACATACTATTCTAGCTAGTATGAATCAGAAATAAAAAGAATTTGTAAAAAGAAGCAGCATAATTCTCAGGAATGGTTCACCGCAGAAGCAAAAACTTCTGATTTTTCAAATTAATCACTTAATAGCTGTAAGACTCACTATTCACTATTAATCAACTTTAGAATTACTTGTATTCTTGCATATAAATAAAGAATAGAGAAAGGAAGAGGAAACCATAAAGCACAAGAAAATAAATCAAGAATTATCACCACTACATGTCAGTCATGCCCATTATTTTTTTTAGTGTGTTGTGCTGAAGAGTTTCATAGATCAAACAATTGTTAAATAAAATAAGGGGTTACCCATATGCATGAAAATTTTCATGGTAATAGATACATACAGTATTCCCCTACCTCCAGTTTAACCACTGACTGCAATTATCACTTTGCAGTAGTAAGGAAAGTTGCAGTATATGCTTTTAGTATAGGGATATTTCATTAGCAGAGAAATAAAGAATATTTAGGGAATAAGCAGTAAAAATGAAGAGAGAACTTTGGAGATGAATGAGTGCCATAATTAGTGCAGAACACTTCATTCATTTTACTACTTCAGTTTTCAGTTAGCTATTTAGATAAGTCAATTATGCATCACGAAGTAAATTCTTCTAATTTACTTAGTGAATTAAGTGAACAAAGATCAGCTACACTGTTTCTTTTGAGTCTCTTCAAACAATTAGAATCTACCCAACGAGCCAATAAGATACTGTTATAACAAGTTATGGTTCTCTATAGAAATCAACTGTTGATGGGGGGACAGGGAGAGGCACAATTAGGTTTCATTAGCATGATGTCCCACTACAATGAGTAGTGGTCATAAAACACTATAGCCCCAAAAACATTTGCAGTGGGGATTTATTTTCCCCTTGAAGTATAATACACATCCTGGGATGTTTCTGTATCAAACAGCCACATTTTGAAGTCATGAGTTTGACAAATGTGGAGTGAGAGGCCATTAAAAACTTGTATTTTCCAATGTTCACAGTATTTTATCACTGCTGAGTTTGCCTGAGCATGATGATCTATTCTTACTGCAGTTATATGGTCTGTCAGTTTGTGGTAGCTGTCTCTCATGCTCTCCAATCAATAGTCAGATTGGTGGCATATTGGAATGTATGAAACCAAAACTTCTAAATTTGCATTACGAGTCAACCCACAATCTGAACAACTGTAGTGGAATGGTAGCGGTCACATACTTAAATCTTCCTCTGATGGACAACCTTAATATCAGCTGCAGAATTTACTAGGGTGCCCTATTGAGTGACGTTTCGAAGCAAAACAAATCCCCCCTTCTGACCACGATGTAAATGACTACTTTTAAGCTAGTTACTCTAAACTCCTTTTATAGACTTTAGAGATCAATATGGCCTATTGTATCTAACCCATAATTTCATCATGGATCAGATGTCAAAAACAGGACAGAAGGTGTCCTAAAAATGCCCCTTGTGCCTATTAGCTAAAAAGGGAGCCCAGAAAAATTAGCAGCTGTAGATACTTCCAGCTGAGTCAAATATACTGACAGTAATTTAGATCTTAAGAAACAAAGATTTTTGTTTGCTTGCTTGTTTTTGCATCACATTTATGCCAAATCTCTTCAGTTATTAATTTTAATGAAAACATTAAACTACTTCTTTCAATACATAGGCCCTGTTTTCCCCTTTATTATTTCTCCAAAGCAACATGGAAGCACAGCACCAGTGGTATTTGTTTTGGGGCTTCCCCCCCCCCATCTAAATACATTCCTCCTTGATTTTCCATGCATCAGTTCCACTTGCTCTCTTCATTAAGACTTGCACACAGGGAAAGGATTGGTCTGATAATTATTTTTGTATTTCCAGAAATTTCTGCCAAACAGGAAGGCCTCAATTTTTACTTATACCCTTTAATTCATTAGATATAAAAAGTGATGAGTGGATTTGTGGACAGGGGGAGAACAGTGGATGTCAGTTACCTCAACTTGAGCACAACTGAGCAGTTTCACAATATTCTTGGAAACAAATCAGGACACTATAGATCAGTAAAAAAGCAGATGGGGAAAAAAAACCTGTCTGAGTTACTGGGTTCAGGTGAGTGGGTCATACATCAGTAACAAGTATCCAGTACTCTACAGGGTCTATCCTGGGACTCACCCTGTTTAACAACTTTATCAATGACCTGGAGAAGGTTACAGTGGACATGCTGGTCAAGTTTGCAGATGACAAGTGGGTGTAAGCGAGTCAATACACTTGAGGTCATGACTGTCATCCACAGTGACCTGGAGAGGCCAGAGGAGCAGGCAACAGGAAACTCATTAAATTTAACAAGGACAAAGCAAAGTACTGTCCCTGGGCAGGAAGCGTCAGTGCAAGTGCATGGGCTGGGCATGTCTGATTAAGGGTAGCTCTGCAGGAATGGACCTGGGACCCTTGGCAGAAGCTGAGTGTGAGCCAGCAGTGTGCCCTGGCTGTGGAAACTGCCAGTAGTATCGTGGGAGCTATTCACAGGGGCACAGCCAGGACATCTGGCTCTGCTCAGCACTTGCATTTCATTCAGATACTGCATCCAGTCTTGGGCGCCCAGTACAGGAAGGACATCAGTGAGCTGGAGTTCAGTGGAGGCTCCACAAGCTGGCCTAGGGCTGCAGCACTTACCCTGCAAGCAGAGGGTGAGGGACCAGGAAGAGACTGTCTTTGAGTGACCTAACCAGCACTCTGCCCATACCTGCAAGGGAGTTGTTGGAAGGACAGAGGCAGGCACTATAGATAGGTGCCTTCCAACCCTACCCTGTGATCCTGTAACTCTGTTACTACAGTTGATTAAGAAAAATGCTTCAGTTTTCCCATACCAAGCACTGCCAAAAAAACCTAAAACCAAAACATCACAGTAACATCAGTAAAACCCAAACCACCTACCAGCAACATCAGATCCTAAAGTCTCCTTTCCGATATGTTGGTTTTTCACTGCCATCCCCTTGAAATATAATTGTTTTCCTAAAATAAGTTCTCCTGAATTTTTAAAACTGACAGTATATATCACCAGCAACCTCATCCAGGTATATATTCAATTTCTCCAAAGGTGAGCAAACTATTGTAGATATCACCTGGTATTACTCTTACAGACTTGTATTTAGATTCCTGCAAAGTACTGAGGATGTCACAGCTTTGTGCTGCACCCATTCATCCATAAAATGAAGAAACCTTGGTTTCTTCCCTTTTATTTTTTTTTTTGCAGTCAGTAACAAATTTACAGAGCTTAACCATTACAGTTATGCATTGCTAAGCATGAAATAATTCTGGGTTTATAATGCCAGAACTGACCCCTGTAACATTTAGAACAACTGACCTCCTATGGGAATCTTGCTGCCTTTAACTTCTTGGCAAAAAGAGATAGTTTGAAGGGAAAGGAGACTGGAGGAAGCCTAAGGTTAATTTAAACAGTGGTATGTGTATGAAACATCTGAGGAATTTGTAATGTTAAATTTCTGGCAGGAATGGATTAATAGAGGAGAAAGTGGTGAAAGGAGTATGATTAATAGTTTCACATGACTAATTTACTACGTTGCATATGACGCTGTTACATAGTGCCCTGTAGGTTCTCTTGGAACATAGGCACATTTTTTATTCTGAAGAAAATGCTGTGCCATGCTTTTTTCTGCTGCAGTTGCTGTGCATACCAGCTGTGACAAGTACTGCCTTGTTCTTGCGAACTTTTGTTTCAGCCTCTTATAGTGATGATGATGGAGATACAGTTACTTTCCAGGAACAGCTTTTTCTATTGAAACTTGAACACTCTTGAAACAAGAGTATTTCCACATACTATGGGCTAACACCTTTCATTCAAGAGCAAACACGTGCAGTAGAGGAGCAGACACTAGAGTAGGTCACAAGCTTCCCTTTTAACCCAAATTCAACCACACAAAGCCTCCCAAGGTCAGTTTCCCTGCAGCCACATCAAGGAGGGGACTGGGAACCCAACATATGTTTACATCTCACTGAGCAACTTCGTATGCTTAACCATTTGCACCTGTGAGGCAGAATTTTATACATTTTCTTCTTCAAAGATTTAGAAGTCAAATAGAAGTCTCTTTTAGCTAAAAGATTTCCTTCTTTGGACGACTCTGCAACTTTATATATACATTGGAGGTTTTGCATGAACTTAAACTCAGAAGGTCAAATTCTACAGAATTTGAGGGAAGCATCCATCATTATTACTGTTTCTACTTAAGGAGGAAAAATAATAAAAAATAAACATTTTTGTAGCGAGGTTCCTTCACTTTTGGAAAAGCTATGCATTTATGTTTTTACAAATACCTCATTCTTTGTTTTCATTCACAAATTGAAAGACGTTCAAACTATGTTCATGAATCTGGAGTCAAATCAATTGATAAAATAGTAATGAAACTTATAATAATTGGAAGTTATTTAACATTACTTGATTAGATGCTCTAGAAATCACATTCCTAAGGTTTCACAGATTTAAAAGAAAAATCAATATGTTGCTCATGGGGAAAAAAGCACTCTATAATCCCAGAACACATATGAAATGGCTGAGTGCAGTGAATATTAAAGAAGTTATAAATCCGTGGGGAGAAAAAATAAAAACAGCCACAGTAAAGGAAGCAAAGGCCACTGTAGAAATAAATTATTATCAAAATTAATAAATAGGATGGGGGCATAGTGTTTTGCATTTATTTAATCACTTAGAAATAATAGTAATCCGTATAGTTTAAGTGCTTTTCTAGGTAGATATGACAGATGCATTTCAAGGAAATGATAGATGCATTTTCATTTTTTTGCAAGTTGGAAAGAGAGATGATGTTGTCATATCACAGGATGGAAATGCAACTGCAAATCAGATGTTGGGAAATTGCTCCCAGATTGCTTGCATCCAAGCTGCTTCCAGAAGGAGGCTGCAGTGGAAATGGTGAGGTTCAACAGGACTGGGCACAGTAGTCAAGTTCCTCACTCAATGGAAGAGAGTTAAAATTTTGCCTATACATTAAAAGGTAAATAAGAAAGTCTGTGTAGTAACCGCTTGTCAGCCAGATCCTGATCCTGGATGAAATATTAAATGGTTGACTCAAGACTATTAATAAAAGCATTAAAGAATTAAAGGATTGAAATATAATTAATGCCAGTCAAGAGAAGAAAATCACAACATTACTTTTGATAAAGGTATTCATGGCTAGTTCAATAGGACCTATGTCCTGTTATTTCTTTAGTGCCTCGCTTATTAACTTATTATTGCATAATATTTCAATTAAAAGGACTCATGCAAAATAATGAAAGCCACACATAGTAAGCAGATTTAAAAGCTGATAAGTATTTCCTTGAGCTTCATAGAGCAAGGAATAATTATCAAAGAGGGTGTATTTCTAGCAGGATTTCAGAGAACAGTTTTAAACCCACTATTATTTAACATTTTATCAAAAACAAATGAAATGCAAATTAATCCCTGATAACATTTACGAATGACACAAGAACTAGGAAAATCTAATAAACCAACAGATCAATAATCCAGAGTGATCTGGGCTGCTTGATAAATTGGGCATCAGCCAGCAATATGAATGCCATGGTAGCTGAGAGTAAGGTTGTACAAATTACACAGGACAGGACCCAACAGCAGAGTCCTCCTGGAAGGGTTTTTGGGCACTGATGAGTAATCAGTACAGTTTGTGTTCTGTGTAGCATTCAAGAAACATTGTATAACATGGCACTTGAAAAGCATTTCTTTGATATTTACTATTAATCCAAAGAAGAAATTGGCCTTTCTGCTTTGAGTTAGCCTCTGTGAACTAGCTTTTACTTCCAGTGTATTGGCTGCCTTGCATCCGATTGCCTGATGCTGACCAGAACAACTGTATGGCCATAACTATAAAGATTGCCGATTCTGCCTTGATGCAAGATTTACATTGGTGTAAAAATCCATTGTTCTCAAATACCCAGAATAACAAAGTCACAGGGTTGTTCACTGTCATTCTTGATGAGCTATCCTGTTAAATCAGTTTGAAATATAAACTATAAGAAATTGAGCAAATACAAAGGACTTTAAATACAAATCCAAAATATCTTACTAATACTCATGTTAGGAGTTCTTAGGCACAGATTAGGTTGCAGTTCTGGACTAAACTCCACAGATGGAGTCCCATTACATGAGCTCATCTTTGCATTACTTCTCCACACTGCCAACTATAAAGTCACACAGTTTGGTAGGAACAATTTCTCATACTGACAGTCTTAAATGACTGTTTTTACACACATGCAGCGTAAAGGGCAGCTAGAAACAAGTCTGACTGAAGCTGGAATGCATAGGAGTGTTGCTATCAGGACAGTCCCCTTCCCTGAGAACAGGACAAAGGAGTAATCTTTCAGGAAATTTGCTTAAATTCAACTGATTAGATTTGACAGGTGGAGACATATACTTATATCAGATGAAACTTTCAAAATAACTCAAAATGCACTATTCAAATGCGGTTCAGGAGCTACAGCTTAAATTTTACAAGTCATGGTAAGTGTTTACTATATACACCATATCTTTGCAGACGTATTTGTGTAAAACCAGCAGTTGTGTAGCTGCTATTATTGATTAAATCCCCATACAAAATATCTTGCACGGTAGCTTATTTCTAACAGTCAGTATCAAAGTACTTGCCAATTTCTGTAATCCATTTCCATAGCAATGTTTGTATAACTCCTCAGTTTTGTACATGACAGGCCATTAGTTGTTACTGAGATTAATATGCAATCAGTTAGTTTACTTTGAAGTACAGAGTCTAAATCACAGACAAATAGGTTCCTCAAGGCCCACAGAGAGGTGATGATTTCTGACCTGTTATGCTTACTACTATCTCAGAAACCAGACTTCTTTGGCATATAGAAGTCAGATTAATGTAATGGCAGTGAAAGCTTCATACATTTGTTCTGTATGCCATCTGTACATCTATAACTTGTTTCTCATTCTAGAATATATTCACATTTTGCATGGACTACAGCACAGATACAAGAAGCCAGAATACTAACCAGCAGTAGACATCTGTTCTGACCAAATTAAAAAGTCCATCTCAACACAAGACCTTTTCCCATCATCAGATTTCACCACAAAGAACACGACTGTAACAAGCCTGATGAAATATTTGTATAGTTCAACCTTTTCCCTCTTACCATATGCAAGAGGGGATGGCTAAGAAACAATGAGAATAGCAAGAAACAATGAGAATAGCACATGTTTAATAATAATTCCCCAGAATACTGTGTAGTTTCCAGTTATTTTTGGCTCAGACATCAAGGAACAAAAGGATATTCATGAGTTCCATTTCTTTATTTTCCTAACCATATATTTGAACCCCTAATGCATGAAGTTTTACTTTTTTTTTCTTTTTTACTATTTGGAAAAGTTTCCATTAAGTAGCCCTGCACAGATAGCATAATTACTAGTCTGTAGTCACCTAGTTCACCTTTGAAACCTTTAAAAAAAACCCAAACCTGGTGCCACATCAGCCACTTCCTGGCCTCCAATACCACTGTAACTTTAAGCTTGAGATAGCTGCACTATGAATTGTAGTGAGAAATTTTGTCAGACTTACTTTAGAACTCTGTGGTGAATACCATCTGGTCATCACATCTTTTTGTTCATTTTTCTCTACATGTTTCATAACCTTTTCTACCAAATAATTTAACAGATTCCCTGACAGACTAAAACCAGGATTTCAATGTGGAAAGTCCCCAAGCTCCACAATGATGAGCAGCAATGCAAAAAAATGCCCACATAATTCCTCTGTTGTGGTCTCACACTCTAAATCCTCTTTTTATGCCTTCATCATCAATTAGCTTTGCACACTGTCAGCTCTTCTTAATCTGAGGTCTTTGGAAAAGATTTATGATTGTTCTTTATGCTTTTTAAAAATTATTTCTTAAATAATTTGGGGTTTGTCTCAATATATTTTCCACATAGCTTTCTAGAGTTTCTGATTCTTTCTATTTTCCTTTTGTTTGATTTGTACCAACAAATTTAAAGACAAATTACACATCCAAATCTAGTACTTCAGGTAACAAACTCCTTAGTATTTCCCATTGTGTGTTGACACTTTCTTAATACTAACCCCAAAGACTTCATTTAGACTTTCCTTGAAAACATCTAAGCATTTGAAATAAGCAGTTATATTTATTTTCCTTTAAAGTATATGCTGTTCAGTGAGCTAAGTCAACAATTGTGGGCATTTTAAGAACATACTTAAATGAATAGATAATTAACTGTGATCAGAATTGTCAAACAAGGTATGATTGCTTTGATGTGGGATGTTGTGTTTTTAAACAAGCTTGGTTAGATTCTTTCATGGATGAATGACCTTTCTTGGCTTAAAGGACAAATAATCTAGATATCAAAGCCTCATAACAGTCTCATGATATATGTAGATTACCTAAGCAGTCTGTATTGTACATTTATAAAGATTTTCAAAGGGTTTTCCAGTTAGCTCAAATTCCAGAATACAGATTCATCTATATAATATTTTTAGAGGGCTAAATCTCAGCTGGAATTATCCCAGGCATAGAGCAATGTTATGCAGCTATACTGCCCGCATATCTCAGTTTTCCTGCATTACACAGCATAATGCCACAAAGATATATTGGCTTAGTTGCAGTTAGCTGAAGTATCTTCACAGGCAATGCAGAGTGAAGCTCTGCAACATAGACACTCCTGCACACATTGTCAGTGCCTTCTTTATTTGCACTGTGTGGTAACAGCATCACAGACCAATTTGATGTTCACATACCATGCCCCCAATATAAAACAATAAGGTCCCAATTGAAAAGGTATTCGGCTCATTCTGAAGATAAACAATACCTCTTGCCACAATATCTGTGGCAAGAGCTGACAGATCAGACTGCTAAAAGTCCCCTTTGTCTTCTGCTGTCAGAGAAGCTGCTGCATTTGCCGGCACTGTTACACGTTAGCTATACAGTCAGACCCAATCTGCGTTTGGTAGAGGAAGCTGTGCAGCTGCTTAACAGGAGCATATCGTGTACGATAAGAGCTGCATATCATATCAGGCAATACCAGCAGGAAGGTTTTTGCCTCTTATCTACTCCCCCCCCCCCCCCCCCCAAATTAAGGCATCCCTACTAGCTGACAAACACCAACACACCAAGAAAAGAAAAACCAAATAAAGCAGAAGGGAAGCATCTTTAGGGTAGCAGCTTCCTGGAAGCCAAGCACCAGTGACAGGGCTGAGATCTGGGGAAGGTATAGAACACTGAACGTATCTCCCATGTTCCAGAATTGCACTGTCTACATTATTCTACTCAGAAAATACTTGAGATTGTACAGTATGGATTTGTCTTTCATTTGAAAACCTATCTAAAATGTCTTAAGGTAAGAATCAGCATTTGTCAGAGGATGAGTTAAAACAGAGCTGTTAGTATAACATTGCCATATTCAGAATTAAGTTTGATAGTTTGGTGGTTTGTTTTTTTTTTTTGGGGGGGGGGGGGGGGGGTGTTTTGGTTTTGGTTTTTTTTTTTTTAAGTTTAGTGGCCAAGATTGAAAAAATCCCACACTTCAACTTTGTTTTTTACCTCTTTTTTAAATAAAAAGATCGTGTTTGCAAGTAGAGTATTTTGATCTGACTAAAAGAACCATAATAACTTTTTTCAGTAAAAACGTGAAATTTAAAAAAAGAATATTAAACTGTCATGGACAATCCACAACAAAGCCATCAGCACCTCTAGACATACAACTCTCTTTACGAAGAGTCCAGCTCTGAAAGAGGAAGGGTTGTATCCTGTTTTCTGCTCATCTCAAGTATCTGACCTGAGGTTTATCATCCAGCAGGGTTATCCATGTTTCTGAGTCAGTAGTTGAGGGGGGTGGGGGGAGGTATTTTAGGAATTTTAATGCTTTTTATTTTGTATATTTATGTCATTATTTTATGAGCCAGCAATAGCATTCTTTCAGCTTATTGGTTAGGACATTCTCCAGGGCATGGAGAATCAAGTGATGTCTCATTGGCTCAAAGGAAGGGTAGGGAACTTCCCTGGAGAGAAGTAAATTCAATTTTATGCCTTAGAAATTCAAAAAGGCATTTGGAACCAGTATTTCTCCTATTTTTTCCATCCATTTGACTGTACTGTAGGAAGAGAGGTATTGACAGCATCCCTTGCCTTCACTTGGTAGTGTTTAAATTTTACAAGATATAGACAGAAAACTGAAACATACCATAAAAAAACTAAATGAGCCTTTTAAGAAAATTGTGTTCCTTTTTTATATGTGCAGAGTGTTTACTCCATCCCAGAATAATTCTGAGTTTACACTTTCAGTAAGAAGTCTATTATTATATTTTGTTCCTGGAACTACAGAAAAATAGATGCACAGTAGAAAGAAGTAGAGAATCCTGTCCTACACATTTACCAATTCATCTCAGAAACAGGTAACAAGAACAAACAAAAAATAGGAATCTCAATACAAACCACAAAAGAGGATCAATGATAAATCAATAGCAGTGTTAAGAGTGGTGAATCATCCATATTTATCATCTAACTAGTGTTCTAGACAATTTTGTTCTCCTGAAAAGTACTGTATACACTCTTGATGTGTGAGGATGTAACTAAGAATCATTTTCCCCTGTTGTTTCAAGTTTCCCAACAACTTCATCGTTCAGCAAAAATTCTTTTTTTGTAGTAGGTTGTCTGACTGCAGGGATCCTGATGTTTGACTTCAGTCATGTTACTAGTACTTAATGAGAACTATTTGTAGAGTTTCCAGAAAAAGTTAGAGATCGATTCTCCACAAGACAGCTTTATCAAATCATTAGACTCTGTGATTCTAACTAGGACCTCACTAATTAGCTTGTAGCCTCAAATAAGTCTATCACCTCAAACTGTCTTTTATCACCATTAACATGCTATTTGAAAAATCTGTACAATTAAGGTGTTTGAGTTTAGACTTCCCTTGTATTTAACTGGTAAAATGTCAAGCTAGTTCTTTATAGTTTAAGTATTTTCAATGATGCATACATTAATTATATAATTGTATATACCAGAGATAAATGTTTTAAATGAATGGTATATACCAAATAATATTTGTGGCAGTTCTACTTATATTGCTACCTTGTTATATGTACGATAATTGTCATTAAAAAGATGTGTGATTACAACAGGTCACACCCAAAAAAACATTCTGGGAACACAAATATGTAAGCAAAAAAAGCATTAATATTTAGAGGAAGAATGCTTAGGGGACGGTTCCCATTAGAAGGGCATGCAGTAAAGTGCACAAAAAAAGATGGGAGCTGTTACAGCTACTTGTTTCTGAAGGACCCTTCACAAAAAGTGTAGAAAGCAATAGAAAATACACACCCATGACTTGGTATACTAGGCAAACAACATAGATCAGAAAGTCATGGGAAGAGGGTCTTCCTCCTTGTTTCAAAAACTAAAGCAGTAATTCCTCAGTGGTTAATCAGCTTCATGCCCTCCCAAAGCTGAGGTTGGCCATAGGGACCTGGGTCTAATCCAGCAGCTCTGATGTCAAGCACTACAAACAGTATCATTTGGGGAGGGACTATTTGCAGTGGTTCAAGAAATTATGGTTATAGGTGGTAGTCCTTTGCAGATAGCTACATAATGATCATTAGGCTTTGTGGGCACTAGAGAACTGTCTTCACAAGATGCACAAAACCAATGTTTGCTCAGAGCTCACCAGAATTTGCTAACAGATTATACCAAAATGAACAGGTAATCCTTTCTTTGGCAGTATTTTCAAGTGATTCATAACAGTCCACAGCTCTGACACTCAATTTCAGAGACACTGATAGTAAGGTCCCATTAAATATTTGAATTATTTATCATTCAAGAAACTACATTTCCACTGTATTTTTGTTGACACCTATAAAAGTTATATATTCCCACAGAGCTTCTGCACTGATGATCACCACAGTATGTGTGTCACATTTACATTTAAATTGGCCTTTGCTCTTTGTAGTTTGAGTACTTTAGAGACAGAAAATCCTAGTGATCTCATATTAAATTCTCAGTGATTGTTTTGAGAACAAACTGTGTACAAACACATCTCAAGCTTATCTTTGTGTTTTCCTGAAAGAAATTACCAACACCTTGAGTCCTCACCAAGGTATTTGTAAAGCCACATTATTTTTTAGCCAGCTAGGTACAATGGTGTGTCTATTGTCTGCCTGATTCTAAACCAGGGAAGGATCTTCTACCTGGGTTCTGGCATAGAAAAGCAGCTGAGCCTCTCAAGTCATTCAAAACACTACATTGTTCAGAGCAACATATGACCTAGTTCCCCTGGCTTGTAAACTGGAGAAGAAAACTGTTTATAACCAATAAAAAGATATTTTTAAAGAAGCCAACATTCTCATTTTCTGAAAAAGATGGGATCCTGCCTATTTGTTGACATTAAATCTTCAGCAAAGCACACACAGTAAGACAGGCAATCTATATTCCAATACCTGTAGGAAAGCCACCAGATACCACTGAAATAGATGCTTTTACTTCTATGCAGTGTCTTTTTTTGCCTTACAAGTCAGTCTAGATTTAAAGCTT
Source organism: Strix uralensis (assembly GCF_047716275.1). Classification (NCBI taxonomy): domain Eukaryota; kingdom Metazoa; phylum Chordata; class Aves; order Strigiformes; family Strigidae; genus Strix; species Strix uralensis. Next base: position 88,600,647 of record NC_133972.1, on the reverse strand, counting down.
TCACCCCAGATAATTCTCAGATATTGTTCTTTCTACTTACTTTCTCATGTTATCAAAAAACTAACTGTATTAATTATGTCCAATTAAATGCTTTAATGCTTCCATAACACATCACCCATCATGCAACTATCTGGTCACATGCACTGTAATACCCTTGTGAACAATTTCTTCCTTTCTATGCTTCTTGCCATGGTGTTCCTCATCTACTTCCAAGTCAGATATGCAATCACAGTAGCAACTCTCTAGGGCCTGTCAGCATATGATGTTCTACACTTATCATTAAAACAGTATTCATTTGTTCAAGAATTAAGGGGAGGGGGAAAGGGGTGTCTTAAATCAATAAGTATTAGCTATAAAGAGTAATGCATTGATCATTTTAGTACTTTAAAGGGGAGATGATTGATAACTGCTCCTGCATGCAGATATTCCACTTCTGCTTCTGTCATGGTATGCAGATACACTGCTCTGTTTAAAACAAATACGTCTACTGAAAATAGTTCAACAGGGAACAATTTAAAGATGGTAGATGAACAAAATATTAGGGATCAGGGGAGAAGCTTCTCTAAGGAAAGTTGTTCCATAACTGCTTATTGTAGGGTTAATTCCTGTCTCTGTACTAACTGGGCATTGCTGATAAATGGATATGAGGCTTAAAGGTTTTCTAGTGCAAATTTAACTATCTGTTTGCTGTTGCCTTTAACAGAAACCCAAACTTTGTTTTGATCTATAACAAAGTTTCCACAGTTCTTCCAAATTCTAGCTTTTGGAAATCTTCTGCTACTAATTGTCCTATTATTTCAAAATATATGTAGCCGTACTATCCAAGTGAAGAGCAGATTCTCTAGCTGTAATATTTGTGAGTTATTTGGTATAGTTTTACTTTCATACTAGATGTCACTTCCACTACTTCTGGCACTCAGGATATATGCTAGATAAGAATGACTACATCAGCTCTTCACTGTTCCCTTAACTCCTTTTAAAAACATTGAGAGGAAATTTTAATTTAAAAATCCTGCTTGGTCAGAATACTGAAAAACATACTGTAGTATAACTAGATAAAAACAGAAGTAAGAAGGCTTGAAAACTTGAGCTCAAAGGCTGAGAGGGTAGTAATGACAGCAAGCAAGACCATCTCTAGTGCTTGCCAATGATCTTGCAGTTGAAATAGAACCCACAGCCTGTTGGGGCTGAGAGGTCTGACACGCATATGACATAGTAACAAAATCTAACTGTGTTATATTTGATGTTTTTAAGAGATCTGCAGGTGTTCAAATAAAGGTCATGACAACTCTTGATCTGTGTGCTCCAAGAGAAGCAATATATTTAGAAAAAGAAAACTGTGGACTTGCATAGCAGTAAGGCTGTAATAAGCTAATGCAGGTAATTATATTGGTCTCTTACAATGAGTAGTGTATTTATCCACAGCAAGTCTCCCTTGTCTGATCAGCACATTGCTTAGTTTCACTATGAAGTATGCCTCCCCCTAACAGCATGAAATTGCTATAATGATGCATAAAGACAACTGTTTAAGAAGCTTGTAAAATACTATTATAGAGAGTTAGTAAGGGACAATTTAAGGAGGTGTGCTGTTAAACAATTCAGTTTCAATGATTTGGACACTTAGTCAGCACTGGTCCTAAATAGTTTGAAGTCCAGATAAATTAGAAGAGCTGAGAACCCAATGTATTTTTAAAAGCATCAAAAGGTACTTAAAGGGTACTGTCATGACCTGAAACTTTTCAGGTGGCAATGCAAAAGTGGGGGAATTAAGACCTTGGCCCTGAATACTGGCAAGTATGGCAAGAAGAAAGTATTCGAAAATCCTTTTGAATGACATAAAAATTCTAGTTCAAGACTCATACAAATTTATAATCAGCATACTATGTTAGATGAAAAGTCTAGTTGCACTTCCTCATTAAATACAATTTTAAACACATTCCAAAAACAATGCATACAAGATATTCACTGTAATTTTGAGACTGAGTAGTTATGCAGTTGATCAAAGACTCTGCATCAGTACAGCAACACACTTCCCATGGGTTTCTATGCTTGACAGTCAGCACCCTTATCATGAGTACAGTTCTAGTGCCTGCTTGCTCTTCAGATTTTTTTTTTACCTGTGCTTATGAAGTATGATAGAAGACAGACTTTTTAAAAGCCATATGTAAAATTGTTCCTCCAGCAAAGTGAATTGCTCAAATTATTTATAGCTCTCTTCAGAGCCAATATCTCCATGTTACTGGATCAATAAAGAATTTGAAAGTGTATGATGAGAGACCAGCCACTTTCACTTTTAGTTTTACAAATGGAAGATGCTTCAAGATTTTTAACACCACTATCAAATCTACAAGACAGTTTCATGCTCAATTGAAACTTTGCTGACAGAAAATTTGCTTTTGATTTTGGAACTCAGTTTGCACAAACTAATGACTGCTCTATTTAAGAAGTTGATCATTATCAGCATCTTCAACTTTTCTTTACATGAGTTCTAATTTTAGAAAAATATTTTATTAGAGTTGCTCAGTTATTTCACACCTATTTCTGCATGTCCTTTTAGTCAGTATAATTCCCTAGTTAAATACATTTCCTCTCACTGATAATTACTTCCTGTCTTGGTAAAGCTTAACACTGTCAAATTCTACATAATATTGGTTGATGCATGCAGAACCAGTAGAACTCTTTAAATAATTCAGATCTGGTAGTGTTTATCTCTTCACAAAGCTGCTGGAAAACACTGTAAAATTGCTATGTTTCTTCCCCACCACCCCAACAACCCACCCTGTAAACATCCAGAAATAAGAAACAAAACAATGTCTCAGACATACCATGAAGGATGAATAGAATTTCTATGGATCTAATTAGTACAGATGATAAAGCTAAAAGCCCTGCAGTTTAAGGCAGCTTCAGGACCAGCTGTTATGTTGAAGTGGAATTCAACTTCAGACATTAAAGTTCCCATCCAAATAGTTACTTGTGCTACTTACTATCTTAATGTTACTGAGACAGTCTTCACATCAGTTTTATATTGGCATCAGTTATCGCACTTTCTTCCTGTTTCTTCTTGTTTTGCAAGTACTTATAAGACTGTTTTGTACATATGGTATCGCTATAACAGATTTTCATGCATCTTTGACAAATTGCTCTGCTGTCTCACCACCAACATGCCATTTCTGGGACAGCCCTGACATGCTTTTGAAAGTAACATCTCAGGAACCACAACCAAGCAGCAAGGAAAAAAAAACAAAAACAAAACCAAAACAAACTATAAAACCTTTTGTTAAATCATATTTCTCTGTTTCACAAGCCAAGATTTTATACAGCCTATGGAGTGTTTCTTTTTTTTTCCCCTCTAACTTTGCAATACCAGGTGTTATCACCAAGACATACCTAGCAGACTTCATTCCAATACATATCTCAAAGAAGAAGGGTTATCAGCAGTAGTAATTATTTGTGCTACCAAAAAAATACTAATTTTATGACAGGACCCTGTCTTACAGGATCCTGCAGAAACAGCATATGAAAACCAGAACTGCTCTGAAGAGCTTCCAGATGCTTTTTAGGACAAAAGTCAGTGGGTAGATACTGTTAGAAACCTTCACTTCCCACAGTCTGTATCTTTTTATCAGTAGAGCAAACACTGCCTAAAACCACAAAAAATAGTAAATAATGTAGACCACTTTTCTAACCAGATACAGTTAAAACATACTATGTTACCTTACTTGTCCACTGGGAAGGCCATATCAGCACAATGGTGATACCACTGCTAGTACCGCACTTGCGGCAGAGTGCGGCATTACATGATCTGAACATAGCAGGGATCTGATAACAAGGGCCCCATCAACAGTCCTAGACATAGCATTGTGATGAGTCAGGTCCAGCATCCATCCAAGGAACCCAGCTCAGCACAACAGGAAACAGCCAGAGACAGGGCTTAGACACACAGCCATAGGTCAAGGTCCAAGCAGGGGTTAAAGACAGGACTAAACACAGATTACCCACAACATACCTTAAGAAAAGCCTGATTTTAAATACAGCTCCTGGAACTACAGGGAGAAGATGGGGGTGAGGGTCTGTCCCAGATGAGGCTAGTCAGGATAATTAAGTTCAATTAAGGGACTCAGGACCCTGACACCTTTTGAATTAATTGGGTTTGGGGAGGTTACTCTGTAACTTTCAAGCTTCAGCTATGAACCAATGAAAAGAAAGCAGATTGTTAACAATGCATTAAAAAAAAATAGCCCTAAACGGCTCTCAAGAACAAGGAAGATAAATATCTCTACCTCTTCTAATGCTGGTATTAAATGCTAATTGATGATGAATTTGGAGCTGGTCATGGTAGTGGTTTATCAAAACCTCCTGCTTTTTCTGCTTGAGGAAGATCAGTACTTTTGACTTCAAGACCCAAAAGGATATTGGAAGGGGAAGCATAGTGCTAAAGAAAAGGCATAGATACTAGGAAGTTGTGCATATTAACCTTAACTGTATTATCAATTAATGTTATATCAGCTATCTGGACAAGTAGTAACTTCATGATACATTTTGATTGGTCTAACAATAAAATCTTAGTTTCATGCATAAGGTGTACTGCTTTTTTGCTCTTAACAGGATTTCAACTGTAATAGTAATAGAATATTCTTTCTCAAAGTAGCTCTATTTAAATAACTTTGTCTTAGGGATTAATTTACATAAACCAAGCTGAAACATGGGTTTGCTTTCCTGGCTAATTTTTCCCTATTAACTTTATATTTAATCACTTCAGTATGTTTTTGTAACCAGCAATGTATCTTGCTCTTACACCAGCAAGATTATTTCTGCATCTTTTTCCCAATGGTAATTAAGGAGGTTAGATATAATTTACATAACCTTGTCCTAAGACTATCAGTAGGGATGATTAGAATATAAAGGTGCTAGGATGCATGCAATAAGGGAGGGCACCCAGTAATTTCTGAAGACTTTAAATATTTGAAATGTATATTCATTTAGAGGGAATAATATATTGCTTACAACAAAAAACAGCTGCATCTTACAGCAACATATACTGGTAATCTTATTTCTAACAAAATAAAACTGCTTTTGGGGCCCCTGACAGTATGGAAAGGTAAGATAACTGCTTTAATGATGTGTGGAGTCTGAAAATACATGTATATGTATACATGCACACATATAAGCCACTTCTTTGTCACCAAAGAAGGAATAAGTTTTGGTTTATGACCTCCTATTTCTGTGCATCATGAAACCACAGACTATTTTTTACATCAGAATTCAGAATAGACTTGACTTAGTTTTCTCACCTTGAATGTGCTATTTTAGTTACGGGAACAGTACACTTAAGAGAGACACAGCCTAATATGATTGCCCTTGACATAAGCTGTCTCATCAATGAGAAGCTGATTCTACACATCTAGGTTTAATGATAATGCTCACATAAATGAAGAAGAATCTCAGTAAGGAGTTACTACCTTTTTTTTCACTATTTCTTTTCTAAAGACCACCTCTTTTATGACACTTGCAAGTCTCTTCTTTTTTGGCAGAATGAATATATGGTAAAGTAGCTTTAGTGGGTTTGTTCTCAATTATTACCGATAGTCATTATTATTTATTAATTTATTTATTCCATCCAACCCAAAGGAGCTTTGGATGTCTCTCACACTATGCCTAGCATGGAAATTAGAAACTCTGGCATTAGGGTTTGTCTTTCTCCTCCCCCATTTTTAATAAAATGGATGTTGTTTCAGTTTCCTAACATATTGTTAATAGGGAAATTTTAAGCTGGTAAATATAAAGTTAGCCTTTTACACTGCAGTCTCATTTAGATGAATCTGTAAACCTTCCAAGCATGAGTGTTAAACATAGATCTAACTCGAATGATGTGAAATCAGGAATGAGCTTCTTGAACCCTTACTGCCAACATCTCATGTAGTTTACCTGCATTGACCTCAATCGCAGTTTCCTCCAGAGTCTTATTACTTGCATACATTTTGGACATCACTGTAAGAGTCATTGGCACAAGGTTTAGTTTATTCTGTCATCAGTCATGAGTTCTCTATTTTTATTATTTCTGCTTAACTGTGATTTTTCAAACTACTGTGAAATTCGTCTTAATAACCTGTTGAAAACTTGTGTTGTTTCACAGAAGTTTTTAACTTAATATTTTAAATACTTGTCTGTATAGATCAATGCAAGCTAAGACAGGTAGATGTAAGTCAACATCTGAGCTAATGAACAATGTTCCAAGTCCCATACATTAAGTCCTGATGAAAGTTTATTAAATTAATCTCAAAAACACACTAATGGTGGTATTCCTAGCCTGTAAATTTTTTCAAGTTTGCTTTGATATTATGGTGGGTTGACCACAGCCAAGCACACATAAACACAGTTGCTCCCCCTACCTCTGCCCAGAAGGATGGGAGAGAGGAGGACCAAAAGTGGGAAAACCTATGTTTAAAGATAAAGATGGCTTAATAGGTGAAGGAAAGAGAGGGGAAAAAAAAAAAAAAAAGCGCAAAGTAAATCACTCACCACCTCCCACAAGCAGACCCATGCCCAGACATTCTCCAAGCAATGGCCATGTTGGAAGCCAAACCTCCTCCTCTTTTTCTCCTTCTACTGTGTTTTTTATTACCGAGCATGGTGTTATATGTTATGGAATATCCCTTTGGTCACTTCAGGTCACCTGTCCCTTCTGTGTTCCCTCTGAGCCTCTTGCCCACCCCAAATCTACTCGCTGGGGGCACAGAGTGGGAAAAAGAGAAGCCTTGATACTGTGCAAGCACTGTTCAGCAACACTGTTCTAACCACAAATCCAAACTCCAGGACTCTAGTTTACTCCATCCCAGTCAGACCTAGTACATTTATTAAGAATATCCAACCGGTATGTCTTGGGAATACTCACAGACTGGAATACATTAGTTTTACTGTAGGCACTTACTTACATACTTCTGATTTTCTAGCATTTATCATACCACACAATCAACCTCAAAATTAAGAATTTAACAGACTAGGAATTTTGATTTTCTCCTCATTTGTATTAACTTTCTATAATCTACATAATTATGTCATCAGCTCCTTATGGGTTGCACCCCATGCAATCTGTGTGGGTTGATAGAAGCTAGCAACCATTTGTAGACTGCTTTTCAATTTTCATAGTATTCAAAATTAATAATATAAAATATTCAAGTACAGTACAAAGAATAGTACAGTGGCTAATATCTGAGCTTGTCAGACAGAAAGTTAAAAAATAATTTTACTCCCATCTTCTGAAATGGGGGCTCAGATCAGTATGCAGCTTCATATTTCAGAACTTACTGTCATGTCACTAACTGGCAGATTTGTGACACCAGGCACTAGACTTTTCAAATACAAATGAATAGAAACTGGAAGTAATGATTACTTACCACTGGATGGTGTTTGGCTTGGGCTTTGTTTGGTGTCATCTGTATTATTACGGAAGCAAAGGGAAAAGACAATAGTATATAATTACTAATGGAATGTTTTTCTTGGTTTTAACTATCATATTTCCATAATGTAAAAAATGCTTGGCTAAAATAAAGGGAACTGCTATTGAGACAATGAATTGCAGGCTTGTAATTTCTTGTTTCTTCTCTTTTAGTAAAATGAGCTGATGTTCTAAACATTCCTCTTTCTCTATTCATACCCACCCTTACTATATCAGTTTGGGGTTTTTTTCAGTCTTCTAATTATGTACACATTTTTCCACAGGAAACTAAAGAGTAATATTATATGATTTTTTGTAGCCAAAATACAGTAGCTCCACATGAAGTTTTTGTTTGATAAGACAGCCTCTATCTATTCAGTTCACAGGAAATTATGCTGGCAGAAATTCTCTTAGGATAGAGAAAAATTTTTTGTTACTTACACTAAACTATGTCTCGTGCTTATTTTAATGGGCAATTATATCAAACACATAAATCCTGACTTATTAGTGTTCACAGTTCCTGTGCAATAAAAGTGTCCTAACTAAATTTTACACTGCTATATAAAGAATATTTTTCAGTTGGTGTATTTCAATTTCAAGCAAGTCTGGCTCTTGTACTCAATCTGCCATGGTCCTGAAACCCTTTTGTTGCCATAATGCCATGTCCTATAAATCCACAATGGCAAACTAGTTATAGTAGACAAGATACTGTGTTACTTCTAGCATTTTTATTCTGCTACCTTGTAAATTCTAAGATTTCAGGTTACAGCCCAATAAAGAATAGAATTTCATTAATGTCTAGATTAGTAACCAAATTATGCAACAAACCAAGCAAGAGAAACTCTGGTTGGTTCAAAGAAGTAGAAACTGTAATTAAACTAGGTCTATTTTATAGATCTCATTAAAAAAAAGCATTGAAAATATTAAGAAGATGAAAGGTTATAATAGTGAACATATCAACACAAAGAACAATCCATTACAAGATTTAATTAGTTAATATTTCTCCTGGCAAAACTGGCTGCTCATGGCTTGGATGGGCACATGCTTTGCTGGGTAAAAAACTGGCTGGATGGCCGGGCCCAAAGAGTTGTGGTGAACGGAGTTAAATCCAGTTGGCGGCCGGTCACAAGTGGTGTCCCCCAGGGCTCGGTTTTGGGGCCACTCCTGTTTAACATCTTTATTGATGATCTAGACGAGGGGATCGAGTGCACCCTCAGTAAGTTTGCAGACGACACCAAGTTGGGTGGGAGTGTTGATCTGCTCAAGGGCAGGGAGGCTCTGCAGAGAGACCTGGACAGGCTGGAGCGATGGGCTAAGGCCAACTGTAGGAGTTTCAATAAGGCCAAATGCTGGGTCCTGCACTTGGGCCACAACAACCCCCAGCAGCGCTACAGGCTTGGGGAGGAGTGGCTGGAGAGCTGCCAGTCAGAGAGGGACCTGGGAGTGTTGATTGACAGCCGGCTGAACATGAGCCAGCAGTGTGCCCAGGTGGCCAAGAAGGCCAATGGCATCCTGGCTTGTATCAGAAATAGCGTGGCCAGCAGGGACAGGGAAGTGATCTTACCCCTGTACTCGGCACTGGTGAGGCCACACCTCGATTACTGTGTTCAGTTTTGGGCCCCTCACTACAAAAAGGACATTGAATTACTCGAGCGTGTCCAGAGAAGGGCAACGAAGCTGGTGAAGGGTCTGGAGCACATGTCGTACGAGGAGCGGCTGAGGGAACTGGGGTTGTTTAGTGTGGAGAAGAGGAGGCTGAGGGGAGACCTCATCACCCTCTACAACTACCTGAAAGGAGGTTGCAGAGAGCTGGGGATGAGTCTCTTCAATCAAGTAACAGGCGATAGGACAAGAGGGAATGGCCTCAAGTTGCGTCAAGGAAGGTTTAGACAAGATATTAGGAAGTATTTCTTTACAGAACGGGTAGTCAGGCATTGGAATGTGCTGCCCAGGGCAGTGGTGGAGTCCCCATCCCTGGAGGTGTTTAAGAGTTGGGTTGACATAGCGCTTAGGGATATGCTGTAGTTGAGAATGGTCAATGTTAGGTGAATGGTTGGACTAGATGATCTTCAAGGTCTTTTCCAACCTAGACGATTCTGTGATTCTGTGAATATTAGTAAGTCACCGATCTCTTCCTTAATACTAGATGTTTTATCACAAATCAGATACCAAACAAATATTCTAATATGTCTTTAGTGACTTAAGGCTTGAAGGTTTGTCTTCCTGACTCAGTATGGGCTTTGCTTTGTAACTGGAAATTTTCGTAAAAGAATTTACAGAACTTTTGTCTAAATTTTGATACCCTATACCATCTATGACATACCCCAATGGTATGTCATAGATGTCTAAACAGCAATCATTGCATCTAGCAGTAGATTCAATATAAAATCATATATTCCAGTCCAGTCTAAAACATTAAAAGCAGAGTAGTCATAGCTACTACTTACCTAGGAAAATGACATTGTTTTTTTCCTGATTCCTACAGCATGATATGAGCTGGAGAATTTCTTACAACTTAGAAACAGAACAAGCTAAAGGGAACAGCCTTGATAGATTCACAGTGACTTAACTAGAAAAATAACGTAATTTAAAATACACATATTTTATGTAACCAACACAAGCAAACACTCCAGACTATACCTTCACTATCAGTCTTTTTTCGTGGACTCCTTTCTTTGGGGAGGGGGGAATATTTTACACTTAGTTTAATCCAAGTGCATATCCTCAAATTTTATTAGTTTCAGCTGGCATCCATCACTACATAAGATGCAATTGCTGGTCAGGTAAATTTGTTTCTTACTTTATTTTCCTAGAGGGAAGAAAGCTGGGATATGTTTTTCTATGTAGGACCTCTGACTGTTGTTTTTATTTAGAAAACAGCTAAAAGGGTGGTAAATAAAATTGTATGGCCTCAACTCAAACCTAACATGTTAATGTACAGAAGAAACAACAGACATATTTAGAGAAGGGTATTTTCATTTCAATAGTTTCAAAGAGCTAATTATACCAATTTATGTTGTTAATATTTTTTTTAACAGTATGCCCATTAATGCAGGAACAGTACATCCAAGGCATCTGTATTCTCTATCATCATTTGTATTGAAATGTTCCAATTCTTATTGGAAGAAGAGGCAGGGATAGTTCTCATGATTTGGTTCAACTTTAGTGTCTGGAAGACAAGGAAAGAGCATCATGACCTCCCATATCTCCCTTTATTGAATACCCCTGGGTAAGAAGATGAGTGAAGAACCTGATAAAAGCAAATTTTGTGTAGAGGAGTGGAGGCAGGAAGTCATGATGCCTGGAATCTCTTGAATGTCAGCTATTGGAAGGAGACTAAAATTAAGATGGCTAAGAAGCTTTGCTAGGATGACCAAATTACTAAAGAAAGTCCATGTAGAGAACTTAAGCCATTGTGTTTTCAATTCTAACCAGTGTTATGCAGTTAGAACTGCCTCAAGAATGTACAAGTGCAGTATTGAATGTTCTACTAAAACCCACATTCAACACCCTGTCAAATCAATTTTTCTGTTATTTGGCAGCTGGAAAAAAACTGTTCATACTCTGCATATTAGTAGGAAGAGATTGTGAAGTTGGCCAACTCAGTTTGAAACAAAACCTTGCTTAAGAATATAAATGTACAATGATTATTGAGTAGAGAATCTCTTGCCTTCAAGATAATTTGCAATTGTTTTCAACATCTTCAAGAAACTGACAGCTGGGAAGATCAATTATGTTGCTGCTTTGAAATTAGATTTTATTTGGAGCCTGCTTCCTGACATGAAGAATTCCAAGATCTTTTTACAGGGACTTTTATAATTAGTGAGAGAGAGCAAAAGACAAGGCAATAAATAAATCTGATGTTGTCATGTGAAAAAGCAAAACAAGTAATATTTACGATGTTCTTTGCTAAGCTTTACTCTATGCTGTGTGTGTATGTTTTCACATACACAGCATAGAGTAAATTTGGAAGAAAAAATTTAAAAAAAATGTACCTCCAGAAGAAGGGCTGTGTGTTGTTCATGGCTTGGTGGGTGTGTGCTTTTGAGAGGGAGGTGCATTGTGATCTATCATAAGTCAGTTCTTTTAGTGCCTGTTGTTTTGTCAATACAGACATAAGCAATAGCTAAGAGGCAGTAGGTGCCCTTACTAAAATTGCAATAGTTTAAATAAACAGCTTTTAACAAATACATGAACAGTTAAACTAACCTAGATTTATCGATAATAGCACACTTCCCTAACATGATCTGAAGGGAAAAAAAAAGCTGTTTTAAACACATCCAGTTATGTAATTAAGGTTTTGGTGCCCCAAGGACCAGGATTCAGGCTGCTAAATTCCGGCATTGATGTGCAAAAATCAATTACTATATTCATAATCAGTTCATCAGCCCCATCACCAACCACAAAAACATGACCAAAAAAAATCAAGAAAAATTCTCATAATATACTCATTTTACTAAGAATGTACTTTATTTCACAGAGTTGGTATCCTCTTCCTCAGTTCATCTCAAGATTTTATATGGAAATACATCATCATATTCACATTAGAACTGCTGTACTAGTTCTAGACACAGTTTAGCAGAAAACATACTCATTTCCTTTTAAGAGAAATGGCCATATTTTCCCACTATTCAGCAGAATGCACAGGTTTATTCCTAAAGCAAGCCTTTATTTTGTTAGAAATAAAATTATCATGGAAGAGTATAATCATTCTTCTCCATAGATAAAATACATGCAGTTTAAATCTAAATCATGAGAAAAAGTTGAAGTTTAGAAATAACTTCTTAGTCACTTCAATTTCCTCTATGTTTTGAAGTATGTTCAAGCAAAAAAAAAAAAAAGCCCTAAAGTAATAAATAAAATAGTTGTCCCCATAGATTATATTCTAAGCAAGCAGGTATAAAGAAATGTAGCATATCTGTAGAAGTTATTTGCACTCTTACATGGTGCTATGGGCATGGTTTGTATTATAAAATACTCAATGCCAATATCTGGGGTTTCAGCTTCAGACCCCATGCAGACTTCTAGCGTCACTGAATTTCACCAAAGTGATCACAGATCTGGGTTTGAATCACAGCCTGTGTTACAATCTAATTTTGCTGTAAGCATCTTTACTTTACCTTGTCACTATAGTAGCTTCATATTAAATTCAGTATTTACTTTACTGGGAAATAAAAATGAGAAATGCACTCTTTGCCTTTGAACTGATAAAATATTATTTACCTGAACTGCAAATGCCAATATAACTTCAGCCTCTCAAAATACTTTTTCTGTTTCTTAGCATACTGGGGAGTGTTAGTATATTTTTCCCTGTTTTGCAAAGATTAAAATGTAGTTTTCAGTGCCATTCCTGAAGCATACTTTCATGTGGATGAAGGTAACATGTTTTTATGAGTTACAGAGGTTTCCAGACACATAGTTACCTCTTATGTTAAGTAAATGTATGCTAGTAATGAGCATGCAGTGATTTGTAAATTTAAGGATGGTCTCCTAGGTAGACATTAGTAACCTAAATTAGTTTACATTAATAAACAACAATTGCAGTTGACTTCAGTGACGATGAAATCATTATATCTATTGCCAATGACAAGAGCGTTATTTAGGGTTTTTTGTAATAGTAAAATAGCACAGAACTGGCATACAACCCCAGCAAATTTCTGAAATCAGAATACTGCCATAATAATACTGACGACTAGTTTTCGTTGAACAGTACAACTATCACATTACAAACAGTCTTATACTGCAATAATTCTGTCCTGGGTAGGTCAGACTAGCTGTCTAATCAAGGAGAAATTATTTACCTGCGTAATATATAGATACTGCCTCTGTTTTCCTCTGGTTTTATCAAAGTTTTCATTTCACAGATAAGAAAGTTTAATCTGCACACTGCACTGAATACAGAAAATTCAAAACCTAATCCAAATACATTAAAATGGTATCCACAATGGGAAAGGCTCTAACTCCTCTGTCCTCAAAATCTGTCATAGCCTTGAAATAACTTAGAGCTTTGTGTGTCCCTAACCTCCAAGACATCCTGACTGGTCATAATTTATTCCAGCTGCTGTAATTAATATTTACTTTTGGCCTGCATTTTTCCTTTCATGCATCTCCTCTCCTTCACAGTAAAAAAAAAAAAAAAAAAAAAAAAAAAAAACAAACTCCACAAGTTAGGGAAAGAAATCATTGCATTACGCTCACTGAGATCCCACAAGGAGAACACTGAAAATGCTGACAAGACTGGATGCTTTAACATGCTGACTCATACATTCATCACCCTTGCTGATGAAGACAGTTTTAGAAGACAAAGTAATCATTACAGCATTCACATGGCAGGTAATCCTTTTCAAGTTTATAACAAGTGTTGCATTCTTTTTATTCTAGAAAATCAGTCAAAACTTCTAACAAATTTATGACTTCTTTTTTGATCTCAATTGCTCAGACCTTACAATTAATTTTGTCTTTGTGTAACCTTTCGTCATCTTATAACCACATAAATATAGAGCATTAAAACACTTGACATATACTGGTTTAACTCCATTTACTTCTCTTTTTTTGACTAGATTTATCATGTGAGAAAACATTTTGATAAATTATTTTGATTTTTTAGAAGTGATTTAGAACCACATGTTCTTTTTGCCTCAAAATTATTTAACAGCAAAAAAAGGGCAATGTAATTTTCTTGGATCACAGAACAATTCTAAAATATATAAGCACATGAACCTGTGGACCTTTATGGAATTTCATTAAGGTTCCACAGAATGTAGACATCTTCCCACAGGCTACCTGCAGGAAAGCTTCTATCACTGGTTTCAATAGAACTTACTCAACTGGGGAAAAAAGGTTGGGTTAGACTTCCTACGAAATTTTAGATCTAGCAGAAATCAATGGAAAGGTTTATATAATTTTCAAATAGGTCCAGTATCTCACTCTTAGTGCTACATGTTTAATTCAAATAAGATGTAATAAACACTATTTATAATTGGTAATGAAGCAAACACTCCACCAAAGGGAGCCTGCAGCCTTGAGCTAAATAGCATTAATAGTTTTCTATGGAGATGCAATTAATTATTTCTTTCAGAAATCAGATATTTTTCTTTTCTTTCTGAAAGAAAATAATAAAGATTCCTGGTAAAAGAAATTATTATCATTGCTATTAATTTGAATTATTGAATTCTAGGGCAAGATGACATAAAGCATACATTTGATGGAGTTGAGCTTCTAAAACTAAGGTCTTCTCCCAGTCAAAAGTCAGCTTTACTAGCAGTGATACTGAGAAGAGTGACTAAAGGGTCTCACTTATCCCTCCTAAATAAGCAAAAATCTAATTTTAAAAACACTGTGGAGGGATACACATTATTTCTAAAGAAATGCTAGTTAATATTATAACTCACTAGAACTGTCAACCTAAGTATAATGCCCAACATTGAAGGAATCAATCTTCTCTTAGTTCTAAAGACAGTAAGAAAAAATCAGTAAGTTTGATGGTTCTACAAAAGGTAAAATTCAAAGACTATTTACAGCTGTGGAAGAAAACACTGAACCTTTCTATGTTATTCAAGGTAAAAGTATTTTAATTCAGACTGAAAACAGATTGAAAAATCACATTCCAGGCAAAGCCATGGAATATTTCTCCACAGAAACATTACACCAGAAACTTAAGCTCTCATGTTTGGAAGACTTAGTCTCTCACTGTTGGAAGTGTGGGAAAAGCAAACCAGCGAAAAATCTGCAAGACACACATTTCCTTAACACATGGTGCCCAGAACAAACACAGGACAGGATGGAGATCCAGTGATTTGTGTTGCCGTGGCACCAAGGAGGAATGTGAAGGGAGGTGGAGGCCACGTGGTCCCATTCTTCCACTTTTCTCAAGGAACATTTGACATGACTATGCAGATTTATCTCCTGCTCTTCCCCTTCTCTCAAGGACTGTTTTGAAGTACTCTGCAGACCTTATCTCTCATTCTTCCTCTTTTCCCACAAAAACAGTGCACACCTTACACCAAGGAATGTGCTGTGTTGTTACTCAAGAAACAATGGCTTGGCCACAGTCCCACCCACTCACACATACACACTTAGATAAATAATACCCCGAGTTTATATCTAAGTTGGAGGGACGATAATCCAACACCAAATCGGAGGAACAGATCGACGGGTTTGTGCTCCTCGCACCCCCCCACCCCACCCCCCCCCAAAGGGACACCTTTTGGTAAGATTTGGGCCCTCAGCTACGCCGGGAATTAAGTGTGTGTGATTGCAATCGTTTTTCTTTTTGTGTGTAGTGCTATGTAGCCAACCTGCAGTTTGTGCATTTATCGTAGGCAATCTCAAAGAATCTGTAGATGTTGCATAAGAATAAACCGTACTATTTGTGAACCTGACTGCTGCTCTTGAATGCAACCGGACCTACAGCACATGGGCTGTTCGTGCATCTGGTGTCAGGCCTATAGTTATGGCCCTAATTGGCATACCTGTTAAGAGATAAGTCCAGCCACCCCTAGCCCCTCTAATCTCTGAGGACTGGCTAGAACGCAAGGGGATTCATTTCTTACCAAATTAATTCATTACCTTAAATGCAACACTCACAAAATGGGAAGAGGAGACTGATTCCTTTCCAAGCAGCGCTCAGGACTGTCACAACACATGGACTCCCTCCTTGCTTGCCATTCATATATTTTTTTCTAAGGAAAGTTTTTCTAGCTGGATACAAAACAGTCTAAAGGATGAGATTAAAAGAAAAAAAATCACTGTAACACACCAATGTATATGAAAACCATCACATTTGTTATTTTATATATTGTTAAGCCTCCATTTTATTCTTTCTGCACAGAGGTAGCCTAGATATCATCAGAAAGAAAAGTCATCAGAACTCCAGTGCTGGAATGATGCGCAGTGGAATGCTCCAGCACAGTGCACAGTGTGGTTTCCTGAACCAGGGAAAACCTCAGGGGGAGCTGAGCAAGCTGCCAGGAGCCCACAGCTCATGTGACAGTGGCTGATGACACCTGGGCAGGGCCAGGAGCAACAGCAGCCAAACCCCCACACCTATAAAAGAAACCCCTGAGGAGCACCAGCAACCAGGAGCACCACAAACAGGGTAGGGCAATAAAGAGAGACTTCAGGGCCTTGGGACAACTGGTTAAGGGATCAGGAGCACAAGTAGTGTTCTCCTCTATTCTTCCAGTTGAAGGGACTGATGAGGGAAGAAACAGGCAGACCCAGAAGATCACTACCTGGCTCCAGGCCTGGTGTCACCAGCAGAATTTTTTTCTTTTTGATCATGGGTCTGTTTAAATGACACCAGGCCTGCTGGCAACAAATGGGGTACACCTGTCTCAAAGGGGGAAAAGGACCTTTGCATGGGAGTTAACAAGGCTCATTGAAAGAGCTTTAAACTAGATTTGAAGGGGGAAAGGGATAAAACCAGGCTCGCTAGAGGTAAGCCTGGGAGCAGCACGCCAAAGTTTGAGGGGTGGTGTGCTAGCAACGTCCTTTGGTCAGCCATCTCAGTGGAGGTAGGAGATGGAGATGCATGTGGCAGTAAAGACACAGGGTTATTGATGTGTTAGAAACCACAAAAGTGCCTGAAAATGGTCACACAGGAATTAGGGCTTCTCCCCCCAAAAACGTGGCAGGATCAATAGCCCAACTGAAGTGCATCTACACCAATGCACACAGCATGGGCAACAAACAGAAGTTGGAAGTGACTGTGCAGCTGGAAAACTATGATATAGCTGCCATCACAGAAACACGGTGGGATGACTCGCAGAATGGAGTGCTGCAATGTATGTCCTTAAACTCTTCAGAAGGGATAGGTAAGGTTGGGGGGGGGTGTGTGTTTGTGTGGTCCTGTATGTTAGGGAGTGTTTTGACTGTCTAGAGCTTGAAGATGGTGATGAAAGGGTTGAGAGTTTATGGGTAAGAATCAGGGGAAAGGCCAACAAGGCAGATATCATGGTGGGAGTCTGTTACAGACCACCCAGTCAGGATGAAGAGACTGAGGCACTTAATGCCTTCTTTGTCTCAATCTTTAATGAGACCAATTGTTCTCGGGGTACCCGGCCCCCTGAGCTGGAAGACAGGGACAGGGAGCAGTATGAAGCCCCCATAATCCAAGAGGAAATGGTCAGAGACCTGCTATACCACTTAAACACACACAGGACTATAGGGCCAGATGGAATCCACCCAGGGGTACTGAAGGAGCTGGCAGAAGTGCTCACCAAGTCACATTCAATCAGTTATCAGCAGTCCTGGCTAACCGGGGAGGTCCCAGTTGACTGAGAGTTAGCAAATGTGACAGTCATCTACAAGAAGGGCCAGAAGGAGGATCTGGGGAACTACAGTTCTGTCAGTCTGACCTTGGTGTCAGGGAAGGTTATGGAGCAGATCATCCTGAGTGTCATCACACAGCATGTACAGGACAACCAGTTGATCAGGCCCAGTCAGCTTGGGTTTATGAAAGGCAGGTCCTGCTTGACAAACCTGATCTGCTTCTATGACAAGGTGACCCACTTAGTGGATG
Organism: Strix uralensis; assembly: GCF_047716275.1. Classification (NCBI taxonomy): domain Eukaryota; kingdom Metazoa; phylum Chordata; class Aves; order Strigiformes; family Strigidae; genus Strix; species Strix uralensis. The sequence continues at coordinate 88,582,690 of NC_133972.1, read as the reverse complement.
AGGGAAAGGCTGTGGATGTTGCTTACCTGGATTTCAGTAAAGCCTTTGACAATGTCTCCCACAGCATTCTCCTGGAGAAAATCATTGCTCATGCCTTGGATACACATACTCTTCTCTGGGTGAAAAATGGGCTGTATGGCTGAGCGCAAAGAATTGTGGTGAATGGAGTTAAATCTAGTTGTCAGCCAGTCACAAGTGGTGTTCCCCACGGCTCAGTACTGGGGACAGTTCTGTTTAATATCTTTATCAATGATCTGGACAAGGGGATCGAGTGCACCCTCAGTAAATTTGCAGATGACACCAAGTTGGGCTGGAGTGTTGATCTGCTTGAGGGTAGAAAGGCTCCACAGAGGGATCGGGACAAGCTGGATAGATGGGCCAAGGCCAACTGTGTGAGGTTCAACAAGTCTAAGTGCTGGGTCCTGCACTTGGGTCACAACATCCCCATGCAATGCTACAGGCTTGGGGAAGAGTGGCTGGAAAGCTGCCTGGTGGAAAAGGACCCCCATGGGGCTGTTGGTCACCAGCCAGCTGAATAGGAGCCAGCAGTGTGCCCAGGTGGCCAAGAAGGCCAATAGCATCCTGGCTTGTGTCAGAAATAGTGTGGCCAGCAGGGACAGGGAAGTGATCTTACCCCTGTACTTGGCACTGGTGAGGCCGCACCTCAATTACTGTGTTCAGTTTTGGGCCCCTCACTACAAGAAAGATATTGAGGTGCTGGAGTGTGTTCAAAGAATATTCATGAAGCTGGTGAAGGGTCTGGAGCACAAGTCTTATGAGGAGTGGCTGAGGGACCTGGGGTTGTTTAGCCTGGAGAAAAGGAGGCTGAAGGGAGACTTTATCACTCTCTACAACTACCCGACAGGAGTTTGTAGCGAGGTGGGTGTTAGTCTCTTCCCAAGTAACAAGGACAAGAGGGAATGGCCTCAAGTTGTGCTAGGGGAGATTTAGATTGTATTTTAGGAAAAGTTTCTTCACCAAAAGGGTTATTAAGCACTGGAAAAGGCTGCCCAGGAAAGTGGTGGAGTCATCATCCCTGGAGATATTTAAAAGACATGTAGACATGGCGCTTAGGCACATGCTTTAGTGGGACTTGACAGTGTTAGGTTTATGGTTGGACTCGATGATCTTAAAGGTATTTTCCAACCTAAATGATTTTATGATTCTATCTGCAAGGGGACAGCTTTGCTAGATAAATGACTTCTTCTTAACCCACTTAATATGTACCATCAAAAACCAGCACTGAATTACCATCATGCTTTCAACATCTTGTAAGACAAAAAGCTGCAGTGATGGAAGAATAACCCTTAGACTTTTTTGTATTTTGAAGAGGACATGCTACCCTTAAAAATAATACAGTCAAGACCTGGGTAGAATAATCTGAAATGCTTTTCTTTCAAATATGATACAAATATGTTTGTATACCACAGTGTAAGATTTAAGGTCATTTAATGTTGTGGATTTATTTTAATCTGGCAAAACAAAAGAAGAAAAAAAAATGTTTTTTCAAGACCAGTATTTACACAGAAAAGATAAGCAAAAAAGGAAAGATAAAAAAAAAAAAAGATAGTCTTTGTAAGGAAAAAGATCTCAGAAGATCTTAATAGAATCCTCAACTGCTCTGCCTTGTCCTAATGAATTAAATGTGTAAAGAAAATAAATGGGCTAGAATTTAAATAGACCAGACTATCCTAATTGACTGCTCCAAAAATGTGCCCTTTCACTAATGGCTTTGTATTTGTTTTATCTCAGTGTATTTAGTCTTCTATCTTAAAAGGGAAGCAGCAGACCCATTATAAAGAAGAAAATCTTAAAAACACAAATGCATAGGAATGAGAAAGTGTTAATGAAACCTCCTTCAGGGTTAATCTAAAGTACACATATAACACATGAAACCAGGCTCTAACTCTCTAATTAAATTTTTTAAATTGACTACTCTTAATATATTAGACAATCCCCTAAGATTTTAAAGTCACCTTCTAAATCTAATTGTGAAGAATCATTTACTCTGCTTCTTTTCCTCTGTTTAGAGTATGATAAATTATTCACCTCATAGTCACCATTAAAACTCAGTAAAGGTGATTAAAATCTGGGAAACTAAAGACTCTGCAGTGGAGTTGCAATGGAATGGATTACTTCTCTGTGGATAAAAAACAAGCAAACTGTTGCAATTGTCATTAAAACATAGATTAGTACCCTATTTAAAGGTTAACTTAAAAATGAAGAGTAATCAACATGATCAGAGTCTGTGTTGGTTGCGATAGAAAGTTGAGGGAGTCAAGAAAATTTTGTGCATATCTCAAAATCTAGAGGATCAAAGAGAGTTTTAATTGGTGTAGCTTTAACAAGAGGTCAACAAAAGAGAAAACCAACTTTAATTGGTTTTAATATGTCACACTTAATTAGATGGTCTTTAAACACTATGGGTTGACATAGCGCTTAGGGATATGGTGTAGTTGGGAACGGTCAGTGTTAGGTTAGTGGTTGGACTAGATGATCTTCAAGGTCTTCTCCAACCTAGATGATTCTGTGATACTGAAAAAACAGTTGGCTTAGCATTTTTTGAAAGTGTAGACAAAACTAAATTTTGCCAGGCCTACAACATAAATCTTTATCCCTGCAATGATGTCAGAGTAGCTATGAAGGAAGGGCAGGGAGAGCTGGCTGCAATTAACAGGGTTTTAGTGGGCTACATCAGGTTTCAGGGAGATGTGGGTAAGCAAGGAGAGACTCCATTAACTTATGATATCTTCCAGTCAGTCTAAATTCAGGAGGGAGGGTTTTATTTCTAAATCCCCTTCTCTTGCTTAGCATTTTAATTTTTCTCTCCTAAGTTTTCTCCAAATGTTCTTTCTACCTCTGTGCTCCCATGCTCTCTGTGATGAAAGAGCAGCTGTAGCTCCAGTCATGAGCTTTGTCTCCAACAATATTATGTGTCCTTTTGACCTTTTATCTTAGTGAAGGTATGCAGGAGACCTTGCTTTTATAGGTAGCTGCACCCAGTCTTGAGGGCTAGGACAAGGATGGAGACTACCTTATCAAATGCTGAAGGAATTTCTGCAAGAAGGACAGCAAGTTCCAGCCACATTTTTGGATGAAAGAGGGACCTTTTAACCACTAACTCTCTAACCACTCCTTAGGTGCTGACAAATCCTTTCTTTACATACAAGTCAAGGCATATCTTCTGAGGAAGTAAGTTGACAAAGTGAAAAAAAGATTACTTCTTGACCAGCAAAAAATTGCCGCTACTCTTCAGTTTCTCTAGTTTTCTGAGCTTGTCATCTGAGCAACCTGTATTTCTTCTAATAACTAGCGTTGGCTTTTTGCTATGCCTAACATTTTTTTTAATCTGCAGCCTTGCACACATTCTTCAAATAAATGTGATGCTCTCTCCCAGGGACTGAAATTCTCTGTTTATCTCTAGGACACATGAAGTAAAAAAGAGAAATTCTGGAGAAAACTAGAAGTTGGCTAATTATCCACATACTAAAAGCTTTAAGAAGAATGAAAAGGAGAAAGCAGAGAGATCTGAAATACCAGACAAAAGAGTAAGACCTTTCTGTGGAGACTTTGTCAGGAATTGTCTACAGAGAAATTGAAGGATATAGCACTAAGTGATCACAGATCTAGGGACTTTTGTTTACGAGGAAAGACTGAAAGAATTGCAGTCATTTCTAGAGAAGGAACAATGAGAGAGATGATAATTCATAAATAAGAAGAAATTAGCTCTCTTGTCCTGTCTCCAGTAACAGTATAAATCCTTCAGACTTCTTTATGAACATGACTATTTTTATTTTTTTTTTTTCTAATGATAACCATTAGCATATGCTGCAACGAAGATCTGGTATATTATCAGAAGCTTTTAAGAATACTATAGATACACAGCATAGAGCTGATCCTGCTTTGAGGTAACTGAACTTTTAACACCATTTCCAGCTGGTTTTGCTCCTGTACTATGCCTTCATCCATTCTAAATTTTACAGCATTCAAAGAAGCAGGATTGTGTTATCTGCTAGTGTAATTTGAAGGATTATGCCAGAATGTAGTTTTTACCTTACACAACAGGTATTACAAATCTAGTAGGTTCTAGTCATAGCTGGAGATCAGATTTCATTTCACTTTACCATGATACCTAGCAAAATAGAAGCAGAAGTAGATCCTCCATCAACTTGATCCCAGCAATGGTGGACAGGGCTAAAATAATCCTTTAAATCTGACAATGCTAACTAAAGTACTAATCAATTTATCAGGTAAACAAACAAAAATAAATAGAATGGAAAAATTAAAGTTTTCATCAAGGGCAATGTGATCAGGCATTAAAAAAAAAAGCACTCATCTTCATGATGATTCTGCACACAAGTGCAGATAGAATATTTGAATTTATATCACTGCCATGGAATATTTTAACGCATCAGTCTTAAACAAAAGATGCAGATGGATATTGCTGTCAAATGGTAATTATTTTTCCCACTAATTAAAACACTACTTTTTCTTGTTAAGGTTTTCACTAAGTTGGCATAGACATACTTAACTAGGAAAAAAAAGAAGTGAATTACTGTTAGGGAAAAGAAAACTGCTGCAAGCTGTTAAGTTTATTTATTACAACTATTACAACAGAGAAATTCTTCAAGAACAATCTCTCTCCCTAAAAGTACAATTTCTATAATACTGCCAAGGACCTTGATATCAAGGATGATCTGTTTTGAAAGTGAAGTGATGGCCATGAAACTTAATTCTTGACTGCAGAGAATAAAATTGGTAGAGGCCCCTAACATAATCAGTTCATTCATTTGAAAACAATTGCTTTCAACTGGAGCTAAATATTGGAATAGGCCTCTTCTCCATAAAGCCTTTTTTATCCCATCAGTCTAATAATAGAGGTGTTCTGACAGATTCAAGGGATTCTTTTTCCTTATCAATCCACTGGAGATAGGAAGTGCACACATTTCATGGGCAATTATCTGCTTGTAGCAGCTTTTAACCCCAATATGGTATTTCTTTCAATTTGCACTAACATGACAGCTGTGGTAGGTCAAACTGCATCATGTTCCATCACATGAGGAGCTGTTATCCCATATATCCTGCCACATTTGTTATAAAAGTTAAGTGCCTTCTATTTCAAGCAATAGTTGAAGGAGTACTTGGTCTGCGTCAAGGTTAAGAAAGCAAAAATGTTTCTAGTACTACCTAGAAGAGAGAAATAGAAAACAGAAAAACCTTAAGTTCAGGAACTCTAACATTTATGTAAAGAATGTAAGGTTTTGATATTTTGGTTCTTTTTAATTTATAATATTTAAAACTAGCATTTGGGAAAGAACAATTTCTATTACAGTAAGCAAAATAAAATGGTCTCTCCTCTGGAATACATACAGATGTCTTACTATGTTCAAAGGAGATCCCAAGTACTTGTGAGTCAACAAGATTTATCATTAGGTTTATGCACAATATTTCCACTGACCTAAATATGACATATCCCTTAGTACAGAATTTACCTATGAAGACTAACTTCAACTGTGTTAATGAAAGGAAAAATAAAATAGTGTACCTTAGCACATTATGGAGCTTCCCAGTGTTTTTTTATTGCAGTATATTTATTGTCAACTATCTGTTTTTTTCCAGTGCTAGCAAAAGAAAATGTTTGAGACAAAATCTGACATACATGGAAATATGAGTTTGGTAATCAGAAGATAATGGTTATGGACTGAAAACTATAAACCTGACACTGCTGTGCCTTAAATTATTATTTTCAAATTCAAATTTCCTCTTTTGACATATTTATCTTTCATTTTACAATATAAAATGATATTTAGAAGTGCAAGTAGTTGGAAAATTGGACACAGCTGACTAAGTATCAGACTGCAGTCTGCTTTATAGGATAGACATGAATTCAGCTAATGATCATTGTAATCTACAAAATGACATTTTATACACTGTCTTCCTCAAATATATTTTTTATGTTTCCATACTGCAGTATTTTAAGTGTCATTGTCTGGCATGTTAAAAAAAAATAAATACACACATAAATACCTTCAGGTTGATATGGAAAAGTTAGTTGTCATGGTGATCTTGTAACCTAACCTCACTAAATCATTCTCTGTTCAATACAATTAGTGTCAACACATAAAAATTTAATCTTAATTTTTTCCTCTCTCAATAGTGCTCTTTATCAAGTGTTCTGCATTTGTCTCCCCTTTTGGCATGCATTTTTCACTCATTTTGAAGAAGACAATTCCCAATCAGAAAAGTGTAATAATTGTGGCAATCAAAAATTGTGTGTTAATATATATACAACAGCCTTTTTTGAACCCTTTCAATCTGTCCAGGTTGCTTCCCAACAGGACTTACTTGCTAGAATATAAAGCCATGCAGGACATACCGTAAACCCATCTCATTCATGTAATATGTTCAATTAGAAATGTGCAAAAAAGAAGCAGAAATGTTCAAGAGAAAATTTAAAAGTTAACAGTTATATCTGGTCCAAGATTTATAAAATCATAGAAAAATCAAAGTACATCAAAGGATGGATGATAGTTTAGGCATGAATGTATCAAATCTGCCATACTAAAAAACTGAAAGTATTCATATACTACAACTACCATGAGACAATTGAATTGAAGGGAAAATGGATAATGTTAACAAATCCTGGTCCCTGGTAAATTAGCCTAAGCAAGAAAATTCCCTACTCTGATATTTTAGCCAGATTTCTTAGGATGATCTTAGTAAATTTAAAAAATATATATATTACTGGAAGAGATACAATCTCTCCAAAGCTTGGCTCAAATGTAGAAAGCAGTTATACCTTTTCAAGATTGCTTTTTATATTAGGTACAGCACTACATCTCCCTCAGCAGCAATTCAGTCACTGTGTCATCAGGGCACTCCAGCAACCTCCTGGGCAGCTTGTGCTCTGCAGTGTTGCCCCTCCAGCAGATGTCAGGGTGGTTCAGGTTCCCCCTGAGGACCAGGGCCTATGAACACGATGCTGCTTCTAGCTGTGTGAAGCAGGCCCCATCTCCTTCTTCCTGATCAGTGTGTAACAGACATCTGCATAACATTGCCTTGGCAGTCTTTTAACAACACCTTATATCAGACTCCCAAGCAAGCAGCAAACGTCTCCACATGACAGTTAGATTGACACATGGCAACCTCTGCTCTCTGCAGCAGAGAGTCTTCCTCTGCTATCACTCACCACTTCCTCCTGATGCTCACGCATGGCTGAAGCTCAGCTAGCTCAGATGATTCAATGCACAGAGCTCTCAGCAGCTTATCTCCTGGAAGGGCACTGAACCTCTTCTGCACCTGCCAATCTTCAGATGCCTCCTGGTGCCAGAAACCACAAGAATCCAGCCTTTTGCTACCACAAGAATCTCTATTTCCCCACCTGACATGCACAGACTCTGCCTGCTCCTCCAGTTGGGACTTTAGCCTTTTGAAACTGCAGGATCTCAGACAAAATCCAGTGAAGCTCTTATCACATCTGACACTGCCCAGTCTGCTGACCTCCTCCCACATCTCCTTCAGCTGGTGACATATATCCTCAACCTGTACATTCACTTCAGCCTAGGAGATCATCTCCTGCTGCCTTAGCCTCAGGGAGAGGTGCCAGGCACACCTGCAGCCCAAGAACTGCAGAGCTGCATTCTCCCTCAGGAGCTCACTGTTGTTCAAGGCCTCTGATGTTACAGGGAAAGTGATTTCAATCCCTGCTGGGGCCCATGCCCCCTGGCACTTTGCTGAGGACTTATATGATGTTCTGCACAGTTGCTGGCCCCTCCTGTGCACCCCTCTGTGTGAAATGCCGCATCTCTTGGTCACCTCTGTTAGCTGCATCTAAGGCATGAAGGCACCTATGTTTGATAATCTCTTGTTGAAAAATAGATTACCAGTTTCACCTGCAGTGAAAGCTGAACTACAACTTCAGCTAAAAACAAAACCCAAGAATGTAAAAGCTTTTGAGACCTAGAAAAAGGATAGAAATGGAAGCAGAGAGGGTGATGGATTAGCTAAATCCACAATGAATGCACATATTTCATATTACAATACATTGATTCGGCTTTTGCTTTCCAGGACAAATGTCATTCTAGTACCTATAGTTACAAATTCAACTAAGCACTTGGAAACTGTAGAATAAGTTTCAAGTTACTCACTACTGGGCCATTTTACCTCCAGGTGAGATCTTACGATCTTAATTTGGCAAACATAGTTTCACTGTGATCATTTTTCATATGCTGTTTGATTACTGTTAATGAAGCTTAATTTTTATGAATAGTTTTTGCTAGGACTCAGCAAACATAACAGCCGTTCTGCTACTTATAATTTTATGAAGGAAAGAACAGGGAAAAAAGATAAAAAGGCTATAGTAGTTAAATTTTAAAAAAATGACAGCACAGTTATATGTTCTTAAAATTATACATCTCAGAGGGGTTTCTTGGGTTTTTAATCATTAATTTTTAAAGAACTAAATAGAAAAAGAGGAACATACAAAGATACAAGAACAGGGAACTATTTGTCAAAATAAGGATGATTAGGAAAATGCTTAAAGGAATAATCTGACAAAGATTATTAAATTCAAATACTGCCTCTGGTTCAACTTGACCTTGAGCTGCAGATTGCTCAAGGCTAGGACAGAATACCACAGAAGTATTTTTCACAATCTGCTAATAAGCATCACTGGAAACAGCTTAATGGACTACATGAAATTTATATATAGTACAACTGTGCTTATGTTAAGATATGTGAGGATGCATTATGTGAGTGGACAAGTATAGGATTCTTTAAATTGTATCTGAAAATTATCTGTATAATTTTTGCTTAGGGACTCTTTTTAGTACAAATGTTTTCTTACAAAATGCATTTTAGCTTAAGGACCTTGCATCAGATGACCTGTGTTTCAGCTTTATGTTTAGTCAAACAACTCACCATAGTAGGCCAAACTGAGAATTATGAGATGGCTCCCATGAGTAAAGTGAATGAAGAGAGGGATTTTGTTACTCTAAAGTTTTTTCATTTGTTTTGGAAGAAAAGGATAATTTTGCCTTTTTAATGAGAAAAATGTGTCCTCACAAAAGGAAAACTTCAGAAACTGTCATTCACTAGTTTTAATGAAAATCTGTAGGCAGCCCCTTCCCTGGTGCCCAGCTTCTACATGACTCTAATATGATCTAAGAAGAAAGAAAGGTGCATTCACAACTTATGTTTGCCCTAAAGAGTTTCACTGAACACTGCAAATGTCATCTGTGTTTAATGAGGAGATCTTTGTGAACTATCAAATGAGATAGTGGAAATGGTTCTTATTTCTACATTCAGTTTTTTGTGTAAGAAAGCAAAAGCGAGGGGAGCTGAGGAATCTCAGCTGCTGAATCCACCCATAAAAATGTACAAAATGAGTGACACTTCCAAACACAAATATCAAGTGCTTGAGTATGTAAAAGATATAGCTGGATAGTTGACTCTAAAGATCAGATATGCCACCTGTGTGGTAAAATGGACTTATCCAGGATACACCTAGAGGCAAAGGAAAATGCCTGCAGGGGAAATTAAAAAACAAACAAGCAAAGATGCACAGTAGCATAGGTAAATAGGAATACAAGCTAAAAGTGCATAACAAAAAGGTTTGAATTACTTAAAGCAAGAGAACAGACAGTAACAACAGTAATAACAGATGTAACCTTGTAGATCCTCACTGAGATATTCACATACATACACATGTATATACAGCAAGTCTGCTGGAGCATGAATATCACTCTGTTGCAGTGGAACTGAATGCAATCTCTGCAGAATGATCAATGATATCTCTGCACACCATTTAAAACTCTGTTTAGATCCCAGACAACTCTTGAAGGCCTAATTAGTACTAAATGTGCTCCAATCCAGATTTTGAGAAATTTGCCATGTTTTTATCTCTCTGTAAAACACAATTTAAGTAACAGGTGCTGGGTCAAATATGGATTGCAAGTAAGTTTTGCCCAGCACACACTAAGGTCCTAAAAGTATGATGTCTTCCCCATTTGCAGAAGATTCCATATTCCTTATCATTCTCCCAGTTTCCTAGTGAACAGATGCTGTTCATCACCACCAATCACAGTCATGAAAGAAAAGTGAAGCATCTGACTTATCTCTTAAAAATAGAATCTACCAAATGTTTCCTGCTGAGCAGATATTAATAAATCTCACAGCTTAGACTATAGACCAAATAAGAAAAAAAGTAAATAGGTAAGAAATGTAGATGCACATTAGAAGAAGCTGGATGTCTGCCCTGTGAAATCACAAGAACAAATGTGATTTCCCATCCACACAGCTAATAACATTTAATCTTTGGACAATGGGATTAATTGTAATGGCAATTAGTACACAGTACCAGCTATAAAGGCCATAAACCATTTTTTAAAATTTCACAGAATCACAGAATAGTTGAGGTTAGAAAGGGCCTCTTGAGATCCATCTGGTCCAACCCCTTGCTCAAGCCGGGAACTTAGGTTTTTATCTCCTCCTGTTGTAATTATCACTAGAATAGCAATGGGAGACAGCATTAGGACAGTTAAAGTTTTCCAGTCAAGTTAATATATCCACGATAAGAAAATATTTTCCTGAATCAAAGCAAAGGTCATAATTTCCAAGATAATTTTTTGTCTTATAAGTTTGGGTTGAGTCAATTGGGGCTTCTTTTTTTTTTTTTTTTTTTTTTTATAAATTGGAGTTTCTTCTAATTGTCTTAAAAAGGTTATTGCAGCAAACAGGGAAATGAAATGTCATTTTAAAAAAAAATCAAGTCTTTCAGTTTGAAACTGTTTTAATTGCTTGTTTTTGTCAGTGTAAACATCCTTAAAAAATAAAAAAATGTTGACTCCAGAGATCAGTTAAAACAGATGCTATTTAGTAGTTTTGGTTTCAACTATTGCATTTTGAGGATAGGAATCAAACATTTCTTGTGGAATTTTGGTATCTATAAATGCTCCATTGCTCATCATGGTACGGTACTGTCATTGAAAAGTGAATTGAGACAGATGAATGTTACTAAAAACTTTGCAGGGCTAACAGTGTTACTAATCACAGAAGTTTATGCACTCTAATCCTGATTTGCCAGAAACAAATGCCATAATTAATACGTTTATATGTTGAAGAAGAAGTCAGATCCTAGGTTATCTCAAGACAAATAGTTTGGCTTTGCTTCAATACCACTGAGGAAAGCAGCATGCATCCCACAGACTGAATGAAAAGCATTTGGAATTATCTCTGGAATACACAGGTTTTCTCAGCATTTGCAAAGATGATGCTTTATGCTTTGCACAAATCTCTGTCCTTTTTTTTTTATTTAGTGCTCACATTGACCTATTGGCTTTATTGGTCCACAGAATGCTTGAGATGCACAGCTACTGGCAGCAGGAACTAACAAGTTGAAATAAACTGTACTATATGCAGACATAGCCAGAGCACTAACCAAGTAGATTGCTTAACGAGTTCCTGGCAGTCCTCTATGGGTGTTTAATGAGGAAGAAGTCTAAATCTTGTTCATTGCAATTTCACATAGGGACATTAGAATATGCTGAAATTGGTCCTGAAAACAAGATGTAGGGCCATGTGTCACTTAGAGCATTAGACCACTACAAATTTACCTTCAGTTTTAACCTGGCTCTTAGCCTAGCTTCACACATTTTTTGAAAAAGAAGTCTTAGTGTTATGCTTCCATGCTTTGAAATATCATGTGTTTGTTCACACTAAGAGAATTCATTTTCTTTTTTTTTTTTTGTTTTTTGTTTTTTTTTTTTTTTTTTTAAGGCAGATGACTTTGCAGTGAAGATGTTTTAAAAGCTTATTTGAGTAGGTCACAAATTTTGATAATACTCTTGCTTCATCCAGCTTTTCTAGATACTAATTTCTCACCTTTCACAGAGCATAAGCTGTAATTTAGTATGCATCTCTCTTTCATTTAACCCTTTCTTCAGCAGCCTGCTTCTATGATAGCAAACTTAGACTCTTTAGCCAAAGAGCTCTGAAATATGTCATTTCAACAGGAGTTAATAAATTACCTCAGATTCTGGTTATGCACTCATATATGGCAGACAGTATGGTTTTGGGAGACACTTTATGGTGGTAGACCAATATCCAGCTAGCACAGAAGTCCTAGTGAAAGGTTATAACAAAATGTTCAAGAACTCAGTAGAAATAGTTGGGTTTTTAACTTTTGAAACTAAAGCTGAAGGAGAAGAGAGACAAAGAGAACCCTGAGAGAAAGGTGTGGAAGAACAGTACCAAACTGCAGAGAGAAAACAGTGCTAGAACTGAGGTCAGATAGATAGTGTGACAATATGAAATTGTCTTATAAATCTATACATTCTTTTAGACACTGCCAACTGCACCAAAAAAACAAACAGCATTGGAGTGAAACGAAGAACTACCTTAATGAATGAAACCTCTAGCATCGTTATTATGAGTAAAATTGCATCAGAACTATGAGTTATATCTCAAGTCTGATGTCAACAAAAGTCTTGATTTTGGAAACATTACATTTGGTTAGTGCAGTTCTAAGCCTTAGATCACAATCTACTTTCATAAGGTTTTTTCCCACCTTTGCTACTTGTGAAATGACACAAGCATAGGGAGAAAATAAATTTATCATATTACAGTGACATTATTAGGCAGCAAAGTTTCAAAAACAGTCCCTTTAGCGTGCAAAACCCCTCTATTCCTTGAATATAAAGGAATAGAATATCAATCAGTGTGTTACAGAAAATCCTCTTACAAAAAAGGATGCAAATTTGCCTTAGAAAGAGGCTGTTCTTTCTACACACAGTTTTCTGATAAATCATTTAATCCTAGGAAAGATTTATATGTATTGATGTTATAAGAAATCTTTCTAACAAGTAATTTTTTTCCTTTTCTCACTTTCTCCTCTTCATAATGGCTTGTGGGAGAGGAGTTCTGGTGTCACTTTTTTCATCTGAAATTCTTACCTCACGGAATCCACACCTTCAAGATAAAATAAATACTAAGCCAATACAAGTTTAGAAATGTCAGCCATTATTCACTGTTTATTATTTCAGACAAGAAGTCTATATATTTACTTTTCAGCATTTTATATTTCTGTTGCACTGCCAGGGGATGGCCGTTCACAAGGAAGGGAAATCATTATGAAAACAAGGAATGTCTGAGACATGGTCTACCAGAACAGACACTGGATAACCAAAGGAGAAGTACAGAATGGCCACACTAGTGTATCATCAGAGTAGAGCAGAGAAGCTCATAGTATTTGGAGAGCTGAGTTTAGGAACTCATTTTCATGCTGGCAGGTGATCTCTGTGCTTCCACAGGATGAGCAGCAGTGTCCTGGGACTCCCACCTGTGCTGCTGTAACCACAGAAATGTCAATACTAGGTCAAACTGAAAGAGCCATCCCACTATATATGTAACAGTTTAAAAACAGGATGCTGAGAGAAAGGTATAATAACAGGTCAAACAGTGTAATGATTTTTTTCACCATATACTCTCCCAGCTTTCAAAAATCAATGAATTTCCTGAGCTACAGATTACATCTATGTTCAATATGCCTTCAGTAAGCAATCCCTTCCCACTTAGTTTTGGGGTTGACAAACTCAGCACAGCACTGTATTCTATAACACTTCAAAATTTCTTAACATAGCACCACAGATTTTCTTAGCACAGCAGGCCAGGTGGTTGGGGCAGTGGATCAAGGCAGTGAAGCCCGTGGCTGGGGCAGGGGAGGGGCTGATGGCCAGGGCTCCAAGGTGGATCCTGAGTGCAAGGGGAGGGCTCTGCTGAGGTGTCTCAAGGCCAGACAGCTGCAATATGGCCCTGAGCCCAGGCATCCCAATACCAGGAGAGGTAGGAGGGGGAGAATCCATTCAGGGATCTGACAGGAGAAAAAGGCAAATGAATTCCCTGGTTTCTACTGAGGAAAAGTCTCACCTACAGGCAGTTGCAGGGAAAACCTGCAGCGATAACATGGATGGCATTAGTCACTGACATCTAAATAGTTGTGCAGGTAGCTACTATCCTACTGTACCAAAACCTGTCAACCCTACCAGTGCAAACTTTGCAACTAAGATTTATTCTGCGAGGTGGTTTAATTTCACATTTTGTCTCTATAGGTCAGAGCCCTGAAAAGAATAAGATCGTATTTTGTTTTATTAAACCTCAGATTGCTTCAGATGCATGGCACCACTCATATGTCAAAGATGCACTGTTGTTGCATGCCTTGAAGAAAGATCAGGGAAACAGTGTAAGTTGTCTGTCTCCTTGGGTTGAGCTTGTGAGTTCATGAGTGACCACAGAGTCACTGTATCTTTTTCAAGCATTTTCTGACTTCATACACAACAGCAGTATCTAATTCAAGTAAATAGCATCAATATTTGTCTCAAAGTTTATTTCTGCACCACTTTTCACGGACTTGTAAATATTTAATTTGTTAGGCAGACACCTGCAGCACTGCAAAGCTGCAGCCTCCCAGATCACAATTACAACTCATTTCTGAATGGGCACTCCCTTTCTCCATGGGACCTGGTATGAGAGTTTCTCTGATGCTTTGTGTTCACCTGCATAAAGATCTTCCTCAGATCCATATTCTAGCATCAGTGCTGAACATCTCATATTGCTACAGTCACATGGAACAATCCCGTGCTAACTGTTCCTCACGTGAAACCTGAACCTACGGGAGAAAGTGCTAATGTCAGTGTCTTGCACATAAAAGCTGCTCTCCAGGGAGTCCTCCTACCTTCTCAGTGTGTGAACTGAGGCACTGCCAGCACTCACAGGCTGCTGAAATTACAAACATAAGTAGCAAAAATTAATTATCTTTTGCTGAGATATTACATGTTATTGCACTAGGTAAAAAATCCCATGTGTTGCTCTTAGCAAACTGGAACTTGAATATACTCTGCAAATTAAACAAATTTGAAAGCATCCTGTCACTATTCTGCTTAACACAATCGCCTTAACATGATTTTATTATATTGACAAAATTGCTACGAAAATAATAATCACTTAATCTATACTTCTGTGTATAATTAGACCAAACTCTATGACCCTTATAATTCTTAGTAAGACGTTGAGTATGCCTTGATATGTGAGAACATTTAATTATCTACTATCCACTGTAGCTGACAATGTTTCACCTTTTTCCACATTTCTTACTCTCTTTCCTCTTTATTTTCTGATTTTTATTTCCCTGCTATTCCTTTATAACACTAACAGTTCAGTACTTTACAATGAAACAGGTAAGTTTCATTCACTGAGGCAAAGGCACCTCTCAAATTTTAGATTTCTGAAGAAAGAATGGGGAGTTTCTCTGTTCTGTAGAGATAGTCAGGGCATAGTTAATTTAACATTAAATTTGGGGGGTTTTGGTACATTTACACACAAAAATCATAGTTCTACTAAAGACTACAATAGTATTAAATTTGATTGAGTTGTTATATATTATTTTGCTTTAGAAGTCCCTAACTGTAAGCATAATTTGCCACATAAAATCTAGTATATTTAATCTACACTGCTAAATCAGTTTATCTTCAAATTACATAGTGTCATTTCAAATCTCAGAAGATTTTTGTTATCTGTGATTCAATTTTTAAAGTTTGGTATTTTCAAAATACAGTAGGCAAAATCTGTATTTCCACTGGCTAGTGTGAAACTTCTTTTTCTCTGCTGTCTTGATCAAAACCACTATGCAGAAGAGGAAGACAGCCCATTAAAAGTGCATGACAGAATAAGTGAAATTATTCTTGTTTTACTCAAAGATTAAGGTAATATTTCCATGCTGTCCAAACCAGGATTTGGGTCATGAACCTACATTTTATGTAGCTCCAAACTTATTATACATATGTCTGAGTTTTGATGGGAGAACTATGTATGCATGGAAATAAAAAAAGGATACTTCCTGCTTACCTCCTCTGTGTTTTCACGTCTGATGTCCACACAGAAAGTTTCTATGTCCCAATGAGTTTTGGGACAGGGAGTCGCTACTGCATGAAACTCTATTCAGGAGAGCTGATGTAAAGGCATGTTATGTAGGCTTCGTGCAACAGAAACTGAGGAGGACATTGACAGAAAAAGTGAGCTAACCTAGATGACAGCATATAAACATCTGCTCTGCAAAAATACTCTCAAATTGCATGGATGGGGCAAGATAGCTTTTGTGAAGGCCACTCTGCAGGACAGAACTGTGGTTAAAGCATAAGATAATGAAACTTGCACTGGATTTTTGTTTTAAAATGAGGAAAGGTTGAAGACTGTTTCATGAGAAAAAGGCATAAAAAGATTGAGAGAAAAGAACCAGAGCGAAGGAAAAGGACATGAGTGAAGTCAAAGGTGGAAGGGATGAAAGTAATAATCAGGAAGGTTAAGAGATCAGAAGACATAAGATTCCAGGAAAGGGGAAAGTTAGGGAAGACCAGGTGTAAAACATCTGTGTCAATACTGAGGAAATTAAAAAATAGCATAGGAAAAAAAGAGGGAAAGTCAAGGAAAGGTGTTGCTGCCATCATTCTTTGTTACCTTTCAGAAAGGTCTGCCTGTAACATTTCACTGTCTCAAATTGGCTGCTGCTGTGACTTGTATCTTCAGAAGTCCATTTGACAGTATCTTCAGTTAGTAATGTCTGCTGTGGTATCACATTACATATATGGCTGTGCCATACTAAACTTGCAAAATTGTAGAGATATTTGAAATTTAAACTTTTGATTGCTTTCTTTTCCCCCCCTCTTCTTTAAAGTATGGACTTCAGATCTACAAATGTATTATATATCCTTCCTTCTTCATGTTCTCACTATCCCTAACTGCTCACAGCTACTGAATTTTGTCTTCAAACACTACCTTGTGCCTTGGAATTACAAACTGGATATATATGTTAGGGGAGACAAATGGCAGCTTTAAAAAAATAGTGAGCATTTTAGAAAGCCTGAATTCAATCTTGGCTCATATACTCTTACACATCTCAGATGGGTGATGCATTTCCTGTCATTTATTACTAGGTTCTGTTGAAATGATAAGCAGCATTTGGAATATATGATTTTGTAATTGAGTCTAAGGCACTAAATCCAGACACAGTGGTGCAAGAATTGAACACCATAGCAACAGCTTTATGTACCTGCAATTTTTCATCATCTGCTCTCCTGGAGCTTTCATGAAATCAACAACATCGTTTTGGTGGTCACTTTGCCTGCTTGATTGCTGCATACTGGAAGATAAATCCCAGTGGCTGCTCTTTATTACTGGGTATTTTTAGCTAACTGTGTTGATTTAGCCCTAATTACTTATAAACAGTGTCAGATAAATTAAATATTTTCAGGTGTGTATTTCATTAAGGCTTTTTAATCAATTTTATTAAGGCAGTAACTCACCAAATCAACATGCTTAATTGGACAAGTAAGTTATACAGAGAGTAAGAATAGTGTCACAGTCAAATTGAAGACTTGGGTAAAATAAAATCTATACTCATGATGGACTGCACATTGTGAAAGATCTTGGACAGGTCATCTATACCTAAAACTTCACATTTAGATATAGATTTTAACTCTTTCCTATCTTTAACTTTTCCTATTTTCCTATCAAGCCATCACTAGAATATGCGTTGCTGTTTTTCCTTTTCTTCTCTGCCTTATCAAACAACTAGTCTCAGACCAATCCTTTTCCCAAGACTATATTCCTTCACGCTGCTGGCCAAGTGTGGCACTAGCATATAAAGGAGAGTTGTGAATCTCAGAGCTACCGTCAAAGAAATGGAAGTCCAATATATCTCTTCTATTCCTATCATCTAGTCCAATAGGTTGCTCAAGTTTGGTATCAGCCTGACTTTCTAATTGACTTCTGCTGTATTTAAAAAATTCAACAGTTCCTCATTTGATGTCATGAGGGTTAGCCTACCATGGACAATGGAAAAACCTGGACAGTGTGTTGACTGCCCTTTCTTGCCCTAATTTGCTTGTCTTTCCACTGTGGTCTGGATTTAACATGATTTTGCACAGTATTTGACTTAAGTCTCAAGTGCTCCTTAAAGCACTGAGGAATACAGGGCAAGAATGGCTCTGGGCAAAACCAGCTCAAGCGTCCCTGCCCTCCACATCATGTTCTCTGTTGTGAGGCACAGCGCAGGGACTTACAGTTCATGGAATGAGCTCACCTTTGCCTGAGCTTTTTAGCTTAAACTGAATGCTGCTTGAGTGCGACTATGCCTTCTCCTCACACAAACTACCCTTGAGGCAGTACTGCAGTAATTTTATGTCTGTATTAATAAACTAGGTTATTGATACAGTGGTGGCACAATCAGAGGTTTGACAGTAAAAAACCTATGATAATCTGAACATTTCCAGTCACTTTCATGTGCTTTGTCAAAATCTATTAAAATACAGGAAAATACCATGAGTTTCCAAATTAGGCTATTTTTGTATGAATGTAAACACTCTGAAACTTTACATATATTCTAACAGCAAACTCTATTAAGTCCTGTATGCTTTCAGATTCCTCAGGCTCTCAAATAGCATGTTTGTCCAGCACCAGAAGTCAGTTGACAAACATAATACCTACAAGCAAAAATACTGTTGCTTTGTCACATAACACTGCTGTACTATTTTATCACCTCCATCAAACAGCAGAAATCAGCAGAAGTCTTGCAGGCCACTTCAGCGGTGAGTAAGAATGCAGAATGCATGCAGAGTCCTTCACCCTGGTGTAATTTGCTTTTTACCACATAGATGTTCACACCCCTCTAACAGGTTTCAGAACAATACTCGCCCTCAAGAGGGATCTGTCTCAAGAATAGAAGAATCATATACCAAATGGAGGATGGTAATCTCCAGATTGCTGTACAGATCCATATTCTAGTGCCACTGCCTCTACTTAAAACCTGAAATGGGGGCAGATATGGAGTAAACACTTTCAACACTGAATATTTGATTGCATGCTAAGAAAAATTCTGTTTGTTGTGACACTACTGCCAAGCAGCAGCTAACATTTATTTCTGGGTTTTGTTCCAGCTCCATCAGAGTTAAAAAAGTTTGATATAAGTCCTATTTTACAGAGACTTATGGAAAAAAGAACAGTAGCAGTAATTAAAAAAAAAAAAATGTAGTAATCTAATTTCTGTAAAGATAGACAAATAAATATGAAGTTAATCCTTCCAAGAGACAAGAGCTAAATATCCTCCTGAATTCAACAGTTTTTCAGTATACAAGGAATGCTTAACTATATTAACAAGCAATACCTGAAATAAGCAAGGAAGGAAGAGGGGCTTTCTTGCCTCTGGCAGTGCACAGCATCATCTCTGGACACTGCTAAACTATCCACACCAACTGTGATTTTTCTTCTTGGCTTATAAAGCTACTTCTGAAAAGCTGAATGTTTGTCTTTGGAAAACAATAGGCTGACTGAAATAACATGGTTTTATCAAAGTGTTATGAAAATAGTGCCAAGTGCTTTCCAATGCTTTGAAAATTATTTTTTTGTTATCTAAGCCCCTTTTCACTGTGGAACTTTTAGTGTCATCTACCTGTAGCACAGGACCTCTATTCATAAAAATATAACAGTAATATTACCATTTTTGTCTATTACTCATTGATGTACAGAAGCAGATTTTGGCAGTAAACAAGCTTGAGTTCATTCTTCCATTTGTTTTATTTATTTTTGCAGTCTATTTTAAATGGATTCTCTCTTGGGCTTCTTGCTTCTGCAAGCAGTAAATCAGGCAGTGGAGCAAAAGAATGCTTGAAAGGATTATAAACCAGTTGGGCTTAAACAGCTCCATCGTATCAGGGCAAAAAGGTCAACTCCACTGTAATGAACTGTGTTTACGATGTGAGTGTCTTGTGCTTTTTCACATATATGTTGTTTTAATGTATTATTCCTAATGTGACTGTGTGATCAGACCAATGGAATTCTTTTCCTCCTGAAAAGTGATACTCAGCTTTTTGCTCTTACTCCAGAATTCAAATACGTATGGGTGTATAAAAATACAGAATAATTGCCTTCATGTTCATATAATGTTATTCAAGTTCCGCCCCCCCCCCCCCAAAAAAAAAAAAAAAAAAAAAGAAAAAAACAACCAAAACAAAACACCAAACCTCCAGGTTTCACCTAGCTATATGGTGAGAGCCATAAGGTGTAGACACTGGAAAAATCCGCATTAGCCCTCGGTATAAAATGCAAAAAGTAAGTAGGTGATAATGCATGCACCTCCTCTGTACCTCTTAACAGCAAATAAAACACTTCAGGAGAAGTAACCTGCAACAGATGAAATATGCAAGCATAGGAACATTCATATGGGAAAGAAAAGTTCCATGGTTACATGTGTAATGATTGACCTGCTTTTCAGTGAACGTTGTCTTCTATTTCTATATCTTGTTATTGCAGTAAAGAGGACAAACTATATCCAGTTGCTGTCCAACCTGTGTTGCAGTTCATGAAGTACCAAACCTCTCTTGTAATTATGCTAAATCTAGAGGAAGGAATTAAAAACTCTGAGGAAATGGAATTCAAAATTCTAAGAAATTGGAATTCCCTAAGGACTTCTAATAAATATGCTGGACTGGGGTGGGGAGGGGGGCACAAATAATGCAGAAAATAATTCGGCAACCCTAGCCACAGGTTATCAATAAAACAGAACTTACAGTCTAATTAAGGGAATAGAGACAGCAGCCTATGTTATGTTTCACTCTTTAGCACTAATTGGTCATATTTTCACCAGGCCAGAGTTCACTGCTTTTGAAATAATAGGACGTAAAGTGTAGATAATGCTACAAATTAGGTTAAACACATAATGATCACAGATGTGGAGGAAATTGTTTGAAGACACAAAAGCAAATAGATTAAAGTACTACCTCTGGTTGCAATTTAACATTTGCTACTATAATATTACGACCATATGTCTATCATGTAACTGGGGTACAAACCCAGTTCCATTTACAGGAAAAGTAATACTAACCTAATGGCTACACTGGGACATGTAAAAACATATCCACATCTACTTCTGTGTTTGTATTTTAGGTTAAAACTATCTACATTAATTTGAAAACCATAATTATGTTATAATTAGATATTGCTCATTACACATAATGCTTTCACACACAGGTGCCTAATTTTTTTGGTTAAAGTTTCATTCTAGTAAACCTTTAGAGTCAAATTTATCTTTGTCATCTTTATTATTATTTTCCCTTAATGACCTGACATCTGAATGCAAGAGATTAGAAAGGAGATAAGAGGGAAAAGGAGACACTAATGTGAGTGTAAAAGACCAAGCTATCAGTGAATTCACAATTTCAGCTTCCAAAATATTTTGAAGAATCCTGTTGATGGTGCCTCTATCAGAGACATGATACCTGATTAGATGCATATTTAGGTAATTTATTTTAGTATTTTTTATTTTCTTGTGACTTCATGACATTATTTTTTCATAAACTTTGTCATGAACTAAAAAAATGCAATGGGAGGAAGCAAGTAAGAAGGAGAAAAAAAGAAACCAGCATGAAAAATGCAGGCATGATGCTATAGTGAAAAGATTGAGCACAGATAAAGGAGATGACAGAAGTCAGTAAGCCAGTCAGTTCAGGGCAGAGAAAATTCTGCTGAAGCTGTAAAAAAACCTAATCAGATACCTAAGGCAGCAAGAGAAAGTTTCTGATGGTCTAGTTGTTGGCCATCACTCATGCTTTTTGCTTTAAGTAAATTGAAAGTTCAATTAATATGATGTATTCATTTCAGGATCTCAGTATGACTCTTGCTGTTTAATTTAAAAAGCAGACTTCAAATGAATGACAGTCTCATTAATATGTTACAACCAACTGGAAAGATAGGAGATTTTTCTACTTGAGAAATAGTATGCTTATAATTTAATATAGATTGTATAAAAGAAATGTTAAATAACATGAGAAGAAGTGTGAGGGCTAGTGTCTATTTTCATTCAGATGAAAAGTCTCCTGTGATTTATGTAACAATATCTGAGAAAACTACCTGATAGGTACATTGTAGTAAGAAACCGTATGTGATGTCTACCTACCACTGTTGCAGAGTTAACATATCACTATTATTTCACTAAATAATCACAGAAAAATAGAGATTATCTAGTCCATGCCAACCTACTCCAGATAGCCCTACTTCCAGTCTCTTTTGTAATGAGAATTCTAGCTTGAGGATCTTTCCTTAAAGGCTATTTAGAGCTGAACAGAAGGGCTCTTACATCCTATTATCTGATCACACACTGTTGCAGAGCAAGTATTTGTTAGCTGGTTTACACATGGCACCCTACCAGCCATTCTGAATCTCCCCTGGGGCTACATCAGTAAAAAGCAGTGTGCCAGAAATCTGAATCTGGGCCATGGTCTAATAAAACCATCCTGCATATCTGATCCATCAATAATGCCTCATTCTGGGATTTTTCACTCAACCCTCAGGTATTTGAATACTGCTTCAGAGCAATTGATTTATGTGCTTATTCTTGACACTATGCTACTTTAAAAAAACTGTTTCAAAAATTGATTCAGTATCTCTTTTAAGCAGTTAAACTGAAGTTCTCTGAATAGTTACAAAGCTTGAGCTTTGTAATGTATTAGTAGAAATAACAAAAATGAACAGTCATTGCCACACGAGAAAGATTTCTTAGGTGCCTCAGTGTCTTCTGCTTCAGTCCTCTCATGAGAACCAGGCATTGTTAAAATCAGACATTGACATTTCTCATTTTATGCTCCACTTCAGCATGATATAGTTAATGTTAGACTTTAGGACCACAAACTTTACAGTAGCCTTTTATTGCTGCTCTGCGTCTTCCTGACTTCAAAATTCTCCTGAGCTTTAATTAGGGTCTCTACATCTCTCAGGTTTTCAACCTCCTGTAAAAAGCAGCAGGTTTACAAGATACTACAAGACTGAAGGCGGAAATGTATGCCAACCAAGCCAGAGTCTAATTTAACAGAACATGTAGCACCACAAATTCTAATAAACACCAGTTTGGGGTTTTTTATATAACTCCAAGCTTTGCCCAGCAAATGAAGAGGAGAGGCACAAAATGGAGATGCAAATGAAGAGGAGAGGCAGTATGTGTTCTGCATGTAGGAAATTGTACAGATACGATTAAAAGAGCATCAGGAGTCTCAACAGCTTTCCATGAAATGCGTAACACCTACCAATTCTTATCACCTTGTTAAGGATTTGTCCTTAAAATATCTGGTCTGTCTATGAATGCATAGCGATGATATCTTCAGAAAAATGCGCCCACACAATTTTGAAATGGAGGGCGAAGTTACAAATCTAAATAGTCATGTATCTTTAGTATCTAATATGTACGTATCTAATGGTTATGTATTTTTATACCTAATAAGGTACTTAAGTAGGTAGTTTCCAAATAATCACTTCTTGATTTTTAGTCACCAGAATATTGATAAAGATATACAGCTGAAAGTAGTCCTCCCATATGCTATTAATAACAACAAAAGGAAGAATATATAGCAAAATATGAATATAACAATTTACAATTCAAAGTAATTTTCAGGGAAAAAAGCCTCCAAAACAATCTGATCCAAGGTAAATAGGTTAAATAAAGGTGGTTTTTTATTCTTTTTTTATGTAATCTCCTTCAACATCTGTCCTGTTCAATCTATATTCTTGCAACTTTCTAGAACAGATTTCTTACAGCAGGTAATACTGTTTTGTGCTTTTCATTTTTTATGTTTTATAATTTATTAGTATCATATTTTGAATCATGCTAAACTATGGCACACTGCAAAAGAACATTGACTAATAAATGCCTGAGTGTTACTAGAGCAGGTCTTATAATTCAGGAGATGGAAAAGACACCACCATGCTAGGACTGTAACCACAGGCACTATCCTGATTCTGAAAAGAAGTGCAGATTTTCAAAAAAATCAAAAACGTATGAGTCATGAGTCACAAAAATTACAGTAGAGATAAAATTTTCTGTTTCATACTACCCAAGATATAATGTCATACCAGATATTTATAATTACCTATACAGCCTGCTTCTTTAGGCATCTACAGTATACATTTTGAACAAGCCTTGAATGGGTACATTTTTTTCATTATGCAAAATCTGCAGCAGTGGAATTTCTATGCAAATGGTTCTGTTCTCTGTGACTTAAGGGCGAGTAAAGACAAATTTTTCAGAATTCCAGTGAAAGACTTACTGCTCAGTTCCACTACTTAATGGCGCTTTGTATTTAACCTAGAGGCAGATGGTGTTATTTATTAAATCATGTGGAAATTGCAAGTATTAAACGCCTGGATGTCCCTTCACAGTCCATAGTACCAACAGAGGAGGGGTATCTGTCATATCTTAAAACTCTAGTAATGGATCAGCAGATGAGTATACCTTCTAAGTATGTTGCATTCGAGGTGATGAATTAATGTGGTAAGAGATGAATCCCCTTGTGTTCTAGCTGGTCCTCAAAGATTAGAGGGGCTAGGGGTGGCTGGACCTATCTCTTAATAAGTAGGCCAATTACTGCCAGAGAGGGCTGCCCTGGACAACCCACTCTGTCAATGGTTGAGATACCTCAGGCTAAATTAAGGTGACGTAAGATGAAACAATCGATTGAAAAATTTATTAACAGCAGAAGCTATTTTAACAGAAGCCAATTAGATCTTTTAAAGCTAATTAAACCTCGTTAAAGCTCCGTAAAGAGTTTTCAACAGTGGATATTAAACCCTGTTATTTTAAATAGGGCTGAATGGCCTGTAACATATTAAAGACAGAGAGAGAGAAAGATAGGAAAATTGAAGTAGAGGAGAGATCCTGATCACCACCCTGAGTTCCAGCAACGTCTCTGGTGCAGTTCCTGATCTTGCCAGCGATGGTGGTGGGTGCACACTGTGATATGGCTTGCTGTTCCTTAAATACTTTGGCTCATTTCCATGCAAGGCAAGAGGGGGCACATCCTCTTGTGCTCATTTACATGCAAGGCGAGGAAAAGGGCGGGCTTTCCAAGGCTCGTTCACATGTGAGTCGAGAAAGAGGGTGGTGCTTGGGTGCTAGTCCCTGCCTCTCGATCGCACCAGTCACACCCCTTTGAGGACTTATATAACTCTCGAACACCTGTGCAGCTTATATAACTTGATCTTCTGCACAGGCACCACTGTGGGGGGGTGGTCATGAGAGGTCTTTCAGGTGGTTGTAAGCCCCTTCCTCAAATAAACTCTGTGAGTCGTCTTGCCTGGCAACGCAGAGCTGCCCACCCTCCAGCACTTGCCCCCCTTGTTCCTTCCTGTTGACCTCCTGCCCACCTGCAGCTCACCCTTGCTATGCAGCCATAACATTTGAGGCATTAACTCTTTCAGTCTCTCACACTGCACTCACCTTTCAATAAAGCCTGAGTACACAGAAGTCACAGAGGGACAGATGATTCATTTTAATCTTTGACAGCAGTAAAGGAATACAAGAGGAGCTATTTCCTCTTGTATTTATCTAAATAAATATCCCCTTTATTTATCTAAATAAATTCATTACTTCTGCAGTTGCTGAGAATGACAGGTTCAGGAAAGGTAGAACAGGCTGGTACAAAAGTTTAATTACTCCTGTGGAGTATTCAAGCAGCTACAGCTAATAATGTCTGAGCAGTTTCTTTCTCAGAAAGCTTTTCACTATATCCCCTGCGTGGATAACTCCCATGGTCACTAACAGGAGACTCACATGTACAGTAGCCAGAGCAGAACAAAATATCAATATTCACCACTGAGGGAGGCTTTTGTTTGTTTGGGGGTTTTTTCCTATTTTTTTTTTTTTTCCTGTAAATCAAAGACAAAAAACTATGCACTGGCCTAGAACTCTGTATGCAACTGGGAGTGGAAGACATTCCCCAAAGAAGAAAAGACAGCTTTAGGAAAGGGTTAGTCACATAACTACATCTTCAAATAAAACACTCTAAAAATCAGATTACTGACTCCTTTTCTAGATCTTTCCAAATAGAAGTAAGAAAACAACCTAGTCTTGGGACAGCTTGCATACCCTTCTATTTACCTAACTAAAAAATTTTCTAGAAATATTTGTTCTCATTAAAGCAAGATTTTTCACATAGTATAAATAAACCTCTATGCATGGTAGGGAGCATTCACACAATCACTATAAAACTCTAAGTAATATATTATAAGACTGTCCATTCTAAGTTTATTTAAAATGTATGGTAATTACCTCAACAGTGAAATCATTTTAGTACATAAGTGCCTGACATATACATTCGTTGTACCAGGAATTGTATTAAGTGCTAGTATTAATGTCCCATAAAGTCATTACTGCCATAGGAATATCAACAACATTTCTACACATTCAATGAAACATGAAGACCCAGATGATTAAAATGAAGTGTCAGAGGAACTATAGTAACAAGTTCATGCTTGTTGTTTGCTTCTGCTTAAAGCAGTCAAAGTTGGGATTCAACAAAATTTCAGCAGCAAGAAAACCACTAGGTGATTTACATGATTTCAAGTTCACATTGGGTGTCTAAAGTTGCCCATGGGAGTAATAATTCTTAGCGTGGAAGAAACAGTAGTTCCACTCTTTTGTGAACAAAACATTCTAGCCCAAGAAAACACTGTCTGCTTCAGAAAAAAATCAAGAGTACCTCCTCACGCCTGGATTTGTCTGAACTGAATGTCAGGATTGGGCTAAGCTAGTGCAGCTCCCATCCTTTGGGAGAAAAAATGTGCGCTGGCAGGGAGGAAGCTATGGTGTTGTCCAGTACATCTCACACCCTGGAGGATCAGGATGTAGCTTGGGGAATACCTGCCCTTGGTTGTAGACGATGCCATTCTCTAACAGTCCCGTTTTCTACTTTTTTTTTTTTTTTTTTTTTTGAGTCTATGTTAAATTACATTCTGGATGCCTAGAACAATATGATAATCAGGAAAAAAAAACTTACAAACTTCTTGTAAACAACAAACATTGTTTCTTTTACACTTATCATTTCATTAAGCTGATAGTTATGTAAATGACTTATGGCAAGACTTGAATCAGTCTATTTCAGTTCAAATATCTCTGTAGATGTATTGACAGATCATCAAAAATGGTGGTGGTTGCAATAACATTTTGGTTTTACTTTAAATTAGTAAAATTCTTTAAACAGTCTCTCCTGAGGAAGACAAATTATCTCTCTTGCATCCAAACTCTCCAACAGCACTGTACTTCTCTTAATATATACAAAGGGAGGAGGAAAATAAAGTGCAATATATTCTTTTCATATATTGAATTGCCTGAATATTACAATACAATTATGCTGCAGTTAATACTCAAAGTACTTTCCTGGAGCTGCAAAACAAACAGAAGTTGGCAGTTTCCCATTTAATGAATTAGGGGTGATAGAAAAATGACACCCAACGAAACTGTTGAGTTTGTCAACTTTGCAATAATTTATTGCTTCATCTGAACAATATTAAACAGTAGTTTGATGTTGTAAGAGAAGATTTTGTGCAACTCTTTACTATTTCCCTTAGGTTCTTTAGGTCCAGAAGGAGTTAAAATTGTACGGTCAGAGATATTAGAGATGGAAAAAGGTATTTTGTGCTTTGCTAATGTTATTTTTGTTAAAAGTCAGTTTTGTTGTGTTGACTTATAAACTACAGTTCTTCAGATCCCCTTTAGACCACTTTGTAATTACTATCACATTTCGTAAGCCTCTTTTTACCACCTACACTTCCTGTAAATGAAGAACACAAGGAAAAGCTTAATTGTAGCTGCTTGCTGAATATTTACCTCTCAGCTCAATAAATCATGATGGTTCACCTCTTCCAAAGTCAATAACTATTTAATATTCTATTAAGCTGATGGGAGTAAAAGAATAGTAAACCATGTTTCTGCTATAGCAATGTAATTATCTAAAACAGGGAACAATTCCCCTTTCATTTAAAATGGCAATAAAACATCCGTTATTCAAAGAGTGTGATCATTATAAAACTGTGTGGAAAGAAGTGAACCCTGTAAACTTGGACTTAATTCAGTTTCTGAGTGGAAAGTTAAAAAAAATATTACTTTCCTACTTTAGCACCATACTATTTCTGAAGAAATTCTTACATTGAGTCCTCAGCTGGTGATAGCTCACCTAACTGGCTAAAGTCAGTGAGGAAATAAGGTAGAGTTTTCACTCATAGATTAATAGTGAATATGCTGTCCTTTAAGCTATCCAAATTCTAGACAGGCATATATATTAAAGCTTTGGAATCCCTTCATTTATAACAGTGGATTATTCCCATGGTAGAGTAAAACAGATTTACTCTATCCTTCTGTTTAAAGAAACTTGAGAAGACTGAGGGAAGGAAGCTGTTCTTCAAAGAGGAATGTGATTTCAAATATAGTATCATGCACTTAAGAAAAGAAATAAAAAATCACCATTTTCACAAAATCTGAATCTGACTTCCTTCTTCCTTTTGTCTCCAGGTGCAGCACTGTGGAAGCAGGGAAGAGGGACAATAATGATCTCTATTTCTTTTTAATTTTATCTGCATTCTTCATCTCCTTTCTCCATGAGAGAGACAGCAAAGAGCCACAGCAGTCAGAACTAAACCTAAGCCATTTGTGCCTCTAGATTTAGACAACTGAATTAATTACAGACTAACTGGTTAGCTGCTGATTTTTACCCACCTATGACTCTGCTCAGGTTTTATGCTTTTCTACTGCTTTTTAACATGTTGGCCTCCTTACAAAGTCTACAGATTTTATTAGCATCTTTTCTAACAAAATAATCTACAGGAGGGAAATTACAGAGCTTCTAAACTGGTAGATGGCCGAGTAGGACTTCCTCAAGGTACTATAGGAGTATAAATTAAACTTCACTCAAATTTAGTGAATTCCAGTAGAGCAAATATGCTTAAAAAAAAAAAAAAAAAAAAAAAAAAGGTATGTAAGTTCCTTGCAACTCAGTGGGGTGCTTGCAAGGATATGAGCTCAATAGTATAATCAGGAGATCTACCTCAAAGTTATGTCACAGACAAGGTGGGTGGTTTTGGGTCATGTTTTACTAATTGAATCATTGTACAGGCCACTGGATGTGGCTTGAGGACACTAAGCTGACATTGTCACTGTCGTCTTCCTTAAGTTTATATATGCCAGAGGAATCAGCCTTTGCTGGGGAAGTCTGTAGTGGAATGGCCTCTTGAGCTGCTTGGTAGTAGGTATCCTTGTGAGGTGATATATCAGTGAAGTTAATCTGCATATAATCGTACCGTGCATTTGTACATTGGTATGGGTACAAACTGATCCGTTCTGCAGCCATTGACATCACCAATAGAAACATATAAAATCAGGATTCAACTTCTCTAATATTCACTGACATATATTTTATATATTTTTCTCTGCCAGAAATAAAGATTTGATTAAAACACCACTGAAGTTTGGTTCCTTAGTCTCTGCAGACATTTGTACCTCTTTTTTCTTTTTAACAGATGTCGAACTACAGAAACTGACCCACCTGAACATTTGGCATGCTGCATAGTTCTCAATAATAATAAGATGCAGATTAACGTGCCTTTTTGGTTTTTTTTGTTAGTAAGTAGTGGAAAAGAAAAACGTGGAATTAATTTTCTAAAGTTAAAGTTTCATACTGTGGTGGGTAGACTTTGGCTGGCTGCCACACACCCACCAACCTGCTCTCTCACTCATCCTCCTCAACAGGACAGGGTGAGAAAAAACAGGGAGATTCCTTACCAATTACCATCATGGGCAAAACAGACTCAACCTGGGGAAAAGTAATTTATTGCCCATTAAAATAGAGTTGGATGGTGAAAAACAAAAACTAAAACATGTTACCTCCACCCCCCCTTCTTCCCAGGCTCATCTTCACACCTTCATCCCTGACTCCTCCCCTCCAAGGGGATGGGGAATGGGAGGGTGCGGCCAGTCCCCCCCAGCTCCTCCCTGCCGCTCCTTCCTCCTCACGATTCTTCCTGCTCCAGCCCGGGGCTGCAGGGAAACACCCGCCCCAGCGGGGTCTCTGCCGGGGCCGCAGGGGCCTCTCTGCCGGGGCTCTGCCTGGAGCCCCTCCTGCCCTCCTGCCGCTCTCCCCTCGGGGCTCGCAGGGCTGTTTCTCCCCCTGTTTCCCTCAGCCCTGGCTGCCGGGCAGCGCTTTGCCCTTCCTTACCCAGGCTTTCCCCGAGGCGCCCGCCCGGGGCTGAGGGGCTCAGCTGTGCCCTGCGCTGGGGCCGTTGGAGCCGCCTGGAACCGGCTGTGTCCGGCGCGGGGCAGCCCCGGCCGCTCCCCGCAGGGGCCCACCCGGCAGAGCCCTCACTGCTGCCTGCACCTGGGCACCTGCACTCCAGTGCGCATAACTATAATTTATATTATGAAGCAGGAGAATATAAAGGTGTTTCATAATCATATTTGCTTTTCAACTCTATAAACAATAATTTTATTTTTGTTCCCTTTACGTTTAGCCCCACCAGCAATAACATTACACATATATAATGACAAGCTAAACATGAAATATATAATTAGTATTTTGGGAAATAACACAGTTGCACAAGGCTTTAGTTTTACAATATGATGGGAAGACACCTTAGGTTTTCTTATGAAAGTGCACAAATTTTTTGTGGATTCAAAGGCTAAATCTAGAGTACTGTACGTTGTTCAATGATATGTATATATAATTCTAAATCATCTTTGAGAATATATTTCTCACACACAATCATGATGGGCTGAGAAGCATGTTAAGAGCCCTTCACTACAAAAAGGACATTAAATTACTCGAGCGTGTCCAGAGAAGGGCAACGAAGCTGATGAAGGGTCTGGAGCACATGTTGTATGAGGAGCGGCTGAAGGAACTGGGGTTGTTTAGTCTGGAGAAGAGGAGGCTGAGGGGAGACCTCATCGCCCTCTACAGCTACCTGAAAGGAGGTTGCAGAGAACTGGGGATGAGTCTCTTTAACCAAGTAATAAGTGATAGGACAAGATGTAATGGCCTCAAGTTGCACCAGGGAAGGTTTAGACTAGATATTAGGAAGTATTTCTTTACAGAACGGGTTGTTAGGCTTTGGAATGGGCTGCCCAGGGAGGTGGTGGAGTCCCCATCCCTGGAGGTGTTTAAGAGTAGGGTCAACATAGCGCTTGGGGATCTGGTGTAGTTGGGAACTGTCAGTGCTAGGTTAATGGTTGGACTAGGTGATCTTCAAGGTCCTTTCCAACCTAGATGATTCTGTGATTCTGTAAGAGGCTAAATCTGAAGCTGGTTTACAGTGATAAAATAGACATGATACTTTTTCAGCATAGTCACCTCTTATTTACATCAGGATAAAAGCAGGTCCAGAGTCTCTGGTTTATTTTAATAGGGAAGTATCCTGTATGGCCAGTCTTAGGTTACTTCTCTCACAATATTTCTGAAATCTCTAAAGAAAAGGAAGAGTAAACTTTTTAGACAACACATTGAGCAACAGAGTACTCTTGCCAATGCAGGTGTTATTGAAGTCATCAATAACTAAATGATAATAAAAGCACTAGTTCCTAAAATAGGAAAATATAAAAGCTATAAAATTGTTAAAAGTTGTCTGGGGGGTGGGGGGGTGACTTAATGAAATGATTTAATAGAATTATTATGAATTAACAATTAATAAAAGTCATGGGTTAGTAGTATGATATTCCAAAGACTTGCAGAGAGATAAAGGAGAGCTGAGGAGCAACCCGTGCCTGCTCGGTTCAAGCAGTAAGGACAAGGGGCCAGAGCTGGAGGCTGGAAACGTGTCAATATGGAGACATCTACGCCAAGCAGCCAGGAGGAGATGCTTGTGGCTCCAACCAGGCTTCCCAACAGGCGGCCTCTGGGTGCTCTGATGCAGGGGTGCAACCTACAGGCAGGCATTACTAAAATCACTTGAATCCCATTTAAGAGGAAATAGAAGCTGCATAAATTGCAGTTGTTGTCACTATCTCTGGGTTTAAATCTATTCCCTGTATGATTCAGCAGACCCAGTTAAGCAGATTTAAGGACTTCCCAATTAAATACAGAAGACTTTCTAAGTACCTTTAAGATTCATAATTTTTAGTGTAGAACAATTTGATGGCAATCCCGCTGGCAATAAAACTGGCAGAGTCAATAATTAATTTTAACGTCTCTGATTACTAAATTAATATTTTCTTATTAAGAATACATAATCTAATTAATTCCCAGTTAGTAATTCCACAGACAACTATAACTTTTACTGTTATTCTTCGCTTATTTTATTTGCCCATGTATGTTAAGTTTTGACTGAGTTGCAACTTTGCATATAGGTCCTGATCTCAGCTAAGAAGCCATTTTACAGAAATGTAAATTTATTCAGTTGTTCTTGAGCTGTTACTATTTGTTTCGTTCTTAAGAGACTTTTATTATTCTGTCTTCCAGCTGCAAGCTGTTTGAAATTAAACCAGGTAGAAGCTCCTCTGACTTGAAGCAATAAATTTATTCCCAAGGGGAAGCCTGACCCTTTAAAGCCTCAGAAAGAAGAAAACTATTTTTCTTAGTTTAATTTTCACTGGACAGCCACACAGAATGTCTGGACTAGGTAAGCTTTGAAATGGGGAGGTTACGGTTTTAGCAGTCCAGTGGTGTTATATAGCTTTCACTGAAATGAAAGCAGGAACATCAGTTGTCTACCTGTGAGTAATGCATTCTCTCAGTGTGAGAAACAACATACCCTGCGCACAGTAAAGATCCTATTTACAAAGGTGTATTGCCCTCTGAGCCTCTTCTGCATGTTGCAAACAAGCTTCCCTTTCATGCACATACATAAGCTTGTTGGTTTAAAGCAGCACTGCCAGTACTGCATGAAGTCAGAGTCCTGTACCATTTCTGCTCTGAGGTTAATTTAGAGCTCATAGGCAGCTGGCTGCTTTCTTTTATTTATCAGTTCTTCAAAGTACTCATTGAAGCACCATTCCCGGTCCACCCAGTGGTATAAGGTGCAGTCACCAAGGCACACTAAATCTGTCAACAAATGCTGGCATTTCTTCCTGGCTGCGCCTCTTTGTTTATCAAATAATCATTTTCCGTAATAAGGGAGCAGAGTGTAAACATGCTCTTCACTAATTTGCTATGTTTGAACATCTGATTCTTTAACATTGTGAACAGGAAGCACTGATGAGCTTTGTGACTGCACAGTTTGGTTCCAATTAAATTTTTAATGAAACAAAGTCAAGCCCAACTGTGACTTGTGGCAGAGTTTTGATTTCAGCAGTGCCCTCTCACGTCCCCTAATTTGGCCAGGTTTCCCCCACTGAACATAAATATTGATAGTTGACAAGACAGAAAACACTGAGCGGGGCATGGAGTGTACCAAGCAGTTTGCTTTTCTGAGCTGTCACTTCATTTTATTTTTTTAATTATTTTTAGGGGCTGTTGACAGATTGGCAATCAAGCCTATCTTGAATTTTCAAGTTCATTCAAATCTATTTTCAGAATGGATATCCCAGGGTGACTGTAAGGCAAAGGAAGCAAAGTGTGCTTGCACCATCAAGCACAGTGCTTTAAGCTGATAGAAAATGTTTGAAGCTATTTAACTTCTCTGTAGGAGCCCACGAAAATCTGTTGCTTCCTGCCATTAATAAATGCCATGGAGGCCAGTTGCTTTCAAAACTCTCGATAAAACCCACTGGTGTTGTTTTTAAAGGAGCAGAGCAGAAGGGAGAAAAACTAATTTAAGATACATTTGCAATACTGAAATAGTGTTCAAACCTATGGTATTAATGACAATAGTCAGTAGCAGCAGCTGACTGCCTTGTTTTAAATGGCAGTCTGCTTTGCAGTAGCGGTTTAAAAACAATGCAGATATTGGACTGCACTTTCCCTTCTGTACACATACCCAACAGATTGGGTGATCCAACCCTTGGGTACTGAACTCTGTAACCAATCAGGTTAGATAAAGGAAAAATAAATTGCTTTCATCTGAGGCTTGCTTTATTTAGCATTCATTCAGTGACAGTTTTGCTACCAGAAAAAGAAAGAAAGAAAAAAAAAAAAAAAAAAAACAACCCAAGGAAAAAGAAAAAGAAGAAGAAAACCAAGCTTATACTAATGGAGAGCTGCCAAGAAGTAGTTTCAGTAGTAGGGGACAGAGTCCCCAGCTGGAATAAACTGGCTCAGCTCCAGTGGTTACAGCAACATTGCACCACAGCTGTTGAGCTGTGGATAGGGCAGCACAGGCCTGACATCAAGCTCCTAAATTCATACTAAATAAGTACCAGCAAGATTATCAGAAGTACAGCATCTGCCTTTGGATCAAAAGATCTGATTCTTTTTTTCCTAATTTTGGTGAGAAAAAAAGGCCACTTACTCTTGATCCTTAAATACAGATATTGGAAGATAACTTTAAGCATATAATTTGGAAAAGGTCTTGCCTGGAGTCCACAATTCAACATCTGGATAAATTCCATGGAATTCAAAAGATGGTGGACCTTAAAGCTATCCTGCAATCCCAGGAAGTTAATTTACTTATTTTAGAGAGGCACTTTAAATGCATCCTCCTGCATGCCAAGGATGGAACCCTAGTAACTGAAGGACAAGATTTCAAAGGAAGGAGGATATAAAATCTCTGTCTATAAAAACTCTACCTACTTTTTCATAGTAACTTTTCCTCACCCTCCACCAACAGGAAACAGTCTGACCCTCATGATTTTGTTAAAGTGGCAGATGTAAATGATGGAATATAGTACTTGTCAGAAACGATATATTAGTATGCTTTCCCTATAGCTCCTGACTTGTGCCAGTGAACCTCTATGCACGTGTATGATATGTTACAACTGGAAAATAGTGTAGATCACTGATTTCTGCAAATGTAGGTATGATTCCCCAAAGCATGCTTTTTTAGTGTTTTTAAGCTATTTTATTTGAAATCCCCAATCAGTGCCTTTGAAGACTACTCCAAAAATTCTACTGCTGTAACAATTTTTCTCACAGCAATCTTGTTTTCTCATTATTTGATTTAATTTTACCATGCTTACCTCTTTCTCCAAGTCTTACACTAAATAATTTTCTTTATTCCTTGGAGTTAACACTTTGCTGAAGGCGATATGACATGTTTTCCTTCGACCATTATTTATAAACACTATCCTCTTGAAAGATGTTCCCTCACAAGTCACTCCCTCAACTCTCTAACAGTATTTTGAGTGTTTTGCTGACTTGAATCTTTCAACAGATTTAGGAAAATGTGGTACCTGCTGTATTATTGTGGAGGCAATTGTATTATTTCTCATTTACAAATTTCTCATTTGCAAATTATTTCTCATGTACAAAACCTAAGTGTTCTTTCATACACAATTGCCTTCAGAAGGATCAAATACCAAAAAAGGCCTTGAGCAGTGTATATAAGGGTGACAGAATCAAGACAATGGAAGGAGTTTCATAATTCCTATAGAATATGCGATACTTATTTTTTACATTACCTTATTTTCTTTGCTGTACCATACAACAAAGTCGTATTTTGACTTTTACATATACTCCTTCAGCTGGACTTATTGGGCATTAAGATTTTCCAAGGGCTAGCTGTATTTAAATTTATTTCAAGCCTCCTATATAGGAAGTTGTTGATGCTTTGAAGCAGGTACTTGAAAGAAACAATCGAAAGATAACTGACTTTATTTCTCGTGTAATTAAATGGTCAGCCAGATTTCAGCTCAGGTTGTTCGTAGGAACATCTATTCTTCAACTTGTGGTTCCAATCACTGTCATTCCAATCACCATGATACCGTGAATTACCTGTGGCATAATTCATAAGCTTTTCAACCACAGAGCGCTATGCTATTCTAAACCAATTCTATTTTAATTTCTATTTTACTGGTCTTTCTGTTTGCATTATTTTTTTCATCATAGCCAGTCTGTGGGACAGCCCTGTTTTAGTATTATGAAACTTGCTTTTGTGCCATATATTTTCTCATCAAAATGCTTAAGAAAGATGTTAAATAAAACTGAACCTAACTGTGATTTCTCTGGAAGCATGATGCTTTTGCTTGCTCAGCAGTATCTTTTAGCTTTCCTTCCATGTGATAGTAGTCTCAGGCACAGCAGTACATGAATTTTTCAAGTAACACTTCAATTATTGCACAATCAAATATTAAAATATGGACACTACATCTGCCGTGGCAGCTTTAGCTGGAAGCTGGGGTCATCATCCCAAAGAGAAAAATATTTTGTTTACGCAGTC
This sequence comes from Strix uralensis, assembly GCF_047716275.1. Classification (NCBI taxonomy): domain Eukaryota; kingdom Metazoa; phylum Chordata; class Aves; order Strigiformes; family Strigidae; genus Strix; species Strix uralensis. The sequence continues at coordinate 88,546,591 of NC_133972.1, read as the reverse complement.
ATACTCCCAGGCCCTGGTATGATAGTCATTGTTACTGTGGACATCTCCCTTCTGTAGAGGAAAATAGGTTTTAAAAATTATTCTCAGTGGGTTTTTTTGAGAACTTTGAGCCTCATGAAGCCACATAAAATGACTGTTTACTGTAATTCCTCCTACTGCCCATTTTTATTGGTCTCTTTCACTACATTTTAAGGCACACTCTTAAAATCTGTTACCTTGGTACTGCTATAAACATGTACTTTAATATGCTAAGTATTCCCAATCAAAAATCTTTGCAGTATCGCTTCAAGATATGCCTATTATCCTTATATCTCAAATGAATTTACATAACTCGAAATGGTTCTAAGATCAATTTTTGAGTCTTTTTTTCACTGGGTCATTATGGCGTCTCTAAGTTATTTAAGAATCCATTTGGTTTGCAACAGTTTTCATTTTTTAAATTGCCATTAATAAAGTACCCTGTAAAGAAAAAAGCCTTCATACCTGAATCCAAACCACTATATATGTGCTTGTCTGGTGCTATGAAAAGATTAGAAAAGCAAACAATAGAAGTGATATATGCTATAGCTTTCCAGTCATCAAAAGGAAGGAAAGGGGGAGACAGACTCTTCTTTCAGCAGTTAAGAAAGCATGTTCTACAAAAGAGAAAAAGGAAATCTCTCTTCAGCAAACAAGTGGGAAGAGATAATACAGATATCATGTCATGGTATGCTTTATTACATAAATATACTATGCCTTGAGGTAAAGCCACAATAGAAATCCCTACTTAGGCAGACATATGAAATTTAAGTCATTGAGAAGAGGCCAAGCCATTAACTCAATCATCAGACTCTGCAGACACATAATTTAGTTGAGGATTGCACACACATTTTAGGTTGCACAGCACTGGCAGTAGCCAGCAATGTCCCTTTGTAGTGACATTACTGTCTCATAGGGCTAGAGAGTCAGATTATTTCATGATTATTCTCTTTCTGATCCCAAGAATCCTCTGGGGGTTTTTTTGGTTTTTTTTTTTTTTTACATACTGATAGTCTTCAAAAGGAGGGATGAGAGGATCAAAGAAAAAATTAGGTTGGAAGGGAATCTGGAAGTCATGTAGACCAACCTCCCCTTTTGAAACATAACTGCTGGGTTTAAATAATATACACTAAGAAAGCCAGCACAATCTGTGTCACTGGAGCCAGTGCAGCCAGCATACCTGCCCCTTTATAGAAGCAGGGTAGAGGAACAGAGCGACCCGTGTACTCCAACTTCCACAGGCAAACACAAGTGACGCTTTGGTGGTATTCTGCACAGAAGGAGTCTGGCAAATGTCTGATTGGCAGGACAAGTCAGGAGGTGTCTTCTTGCAGGATCCACTTAAACTGCACAGGCAATCTTTCCAATTAAGGTTCATACCTAGGACATTTGATCAGCTCATGGATAGGTTGCTAAACCTCTATGAGCTTCACCCTGACATATCAAGACAAAACAAATTATTTTGCTTTATTTTAATACACCTGGCAGAAAACTATGCTGCTTCAGGAACTGATCCAGTAGTACAGAAGTTACATCTGCCTTAATGGTAGGGACACACATCATGGAAGCAGAATGGGTGGTACCAACTCTAAAGCTGCAGCCAGCTGATTGATTTTAGTCTACCATGGCAACTCTGTTACAGTCATTACCATTATCCCAAGCATCTTTATACACAGAAAAAAAGGAAAAAAAAAAAAAGCTAGTGAAATGTGGAGTTTAAGTTCCTTTTCTCTGTACATTCAAACTGCTCTTCTTTTACACTAAAGTTTTCAAGGAAGTCTAAGGAAAGCTTCTGAGAACTTTTACCTGCCTTGCTGTCACGCATGGTGCTTGATGTGATCCAAGACTGTGTCCTCTTTTGGTAACTTTAGCAACAGCTGTTGAAAACTAAAACCACATCAGCTTCAGTGACTAGAACACAAGACTGAAAAATAACTTGTGTTTGGCTCTAATCAAGGCTGATTGTAGTCTCAGTGACCTTGGGCAAGTTACTCAAGCTCTTTGTTCGCCTTCCTGTTCAGCTGTAAAATTAAGTCAAAGGAGGACTTCACTGGAAAACAGATGCTGCCTCAGACTTGAATTTTTCTGGTAAATAAATTATAGAAAAAAATATAATTAATTAATAACTAGCAGTCAGCACATAATAATTATGTGGCCATATCCATTATGACTGTACATAAACAAAATCAATTTTCATTAATGTTATCAAGCATTACTAGAAAGGCTTTGGCAGTTACCAAAAAAGCTGCTCTTTTTTTTTTTTTTTCCCCTCCAATAAAGCACAGCCATTCTTTCATTCCTTAGTATTGTGTACTTCTATAAGCCAATCAAATCTTGATACAAAATGGATGTATACTGAAATTTAAGTCCAATTTGAAAATGCATTTCAGTACTGTTTCATATCTTTTGCATGGGAAAGTTTTACCTTCTTAAAAGGGAAGTTTTACCCAATGAACATAGAGTCAGATTTGGTTGCAGTTTAAACTGGTGTAAATATAGCTATTCTACCAAGACCAGTGAAGCTGGCGGTACCATCAGGATAACTTGATATAAACACTAGCATCTTTTAGGATATTAATTAACACAATGATTTTTTTTTTTCTGTTTTGAAGTGGAGAAGAATGTGAGGTTCTCTTTTGCGGATGCTTCAGTGTAAATGAACATGATTTTCATGAAGATTTTCAAACAAGCGTGATTAATTTTTCCATGTCCCTAAGTACAACAATAGATCAAACAAGAAAGCTTTCCCTAATTCTGAAGTGCCTCTCCTTTTTTCATTGAGGCAGTGGGAAGAGGGCTAAAAAATTGCAAGGAGCTTTGGCGTCCATTCATATTATTTTTAAGGGAGTCTATATTGTCATGTACTGAATTTCTATTGTCATGTATTTTGAAATTTGGCAATCTGTGGCAAAAAGGTACAGAAGGATTATCAGACTTACTGTGGTTGATATTTTAGAGATTCAAAGAACTAGGAAATGAATAATCACCAATTAAACTTAGAAAAAAATGATGTATTATTAGATCACACTTCTTGTTCACACATGGACGAGTCCAAAGTTAAAGTTCATCACGCTAGTCAAAATATTTCAGAAACAGTCATGACCTCTGATATCCCTTTGCTGGCAGAAGTTAAAGTAATCAGTTTTCAGTCCGAGTTTCAAGACAACTACATAGAGATTCTATGTTCTATTTACACTGCAGAATGTAACCAATATCATGTTTAAGAACCATTAAACTGTATTAAGTTTCATTGTGCACACCCTACTCTTGTTTCCCTACTGCCTTTTGTTTCCCCAGAGGTTTTCTTCCTAAAACCATAGTCTGATTTTTTGTAGCTGCAATTCGATTGCTGTAGCTATAAAGCAGGCTGGAAAGCATATGATTACTAAGCTGCTAGACAAAAACATGGCATTTCAGAACCCAAATTGTAGTATTAGCTGTTGTTAATACTGCTTATTTATTTCATTGTAATTCTACAATAGGATTGGACAAAAGAATGCAAGAAGTCACCTACTTCATCCTAAATCTAAAAGCATCACTAACTGAAAAGAAAGAGAAGAGACTACACGTTTGAAATGTGCACCATCAGCCTGTTATTCAATCAATTTGATTTTGAATTGGATATGGTAGATGTAGAGCGTTGCGTTTGTCTACAATTTGTCAGCCATCTTACACCTTGCAATTGTTTTGTCTTCCACGAAATCTGGGTGGAAGACAGGCACCAGAACTTCAACTGTGTTTAAAAATAATTAAACAAATAAAAGTGGACATCGGTGGTGCTAAAAATGCGGTGTTGTGCCTATTGCATCTATTTCACACTGCAATGAAAATTAAGTATCAAATTATCTTGATAAACATATTAGTCATATAAACCATATTTATATGTACTGACAGATGAACAAATCTTAGTGCTAGGGCCTTTTTTTACTCATTTTGCATCAGAAGACAAATTTAGAGGACTACATATATGGACCTCTACCAGATTCTTCAGTGGCTATATCTACTGAAAACATCTCATGCACTTTGAAATGAGCAATTCATGGGATTAATTTCCTTCTTTCCTCTTCAAATCCTCTGGTCTCCCCTTGTTTTGAGATGCTCAGTGAGTTCTGCTATCAAATACTTTGGGACTAGGTCGTTGCTGAACATGTCAGTAGGGGTCTGTGTTTCACATAGAAAATTCACTGTCCTTCAAGCAGTGGTGTTCTCTAAAATGCTGATGGTAATCATTATTCTTATTTCTGCAGAAATATCTGTAGAAACCTTTCTGTGTTTAGAACTGAGAATTGTAGGCAAGGTACCAGAAGGAAGTACAGAACTGTTTCCATGTTTAAACCACATTGCCAAAGAAGGCCTCATTCTTTTAATGGCATATTGTGTTGTAAGTTTAATTATCTTATATGTCTTCATTGTTCTATATTGTTGTCTTCTTTATTGTCTTCAGCATTTATTACATCAAAAGTACAGATATGACCTCTCAAAAAATGCATTCATCCAAAGTATGTAAGTCAAACAAACAAGCAAACAAAATCTTTCTTAATGCAAATTAAAAACTATTGATCAAAATGCAGCTTTATGTAATGCTCTACAGAGGAAAAATTGCAAATGTGAACATGGGTATGCATGGGTATGTACACACAAATGACTCAAAGAAGCAGATGAAACAATATTCAAAAGAAACTAATTCATTAGTAAAATTTGGGTGTTATCTTTTGAAATAAATGAGAATAGTTTCACTCAACTTAAAAATATTTACATAAAAATTAATAGTTATAATTTGTATCACAAGGAAGAATCACCCAACTGGGCTGCTATAATTCCTAAGGGTGGATAGTTTAGAGCAATATCAAACATTTCAGGCTGGAGGAAAATTATGACAATCTGAGTGCTAACTCAGAATAACAAAACTGAATTCATGTGAATTCATAAAAAGTCTGAAAACTCCAGTAGTCTTTGAGTAACAACTCTGAGGTAAAAAAAATCCCAACAAAACAACAAACCAATAATGCAGAAGCAACACAGAAAAGGTGCAAATCTTCAGTAAAGTCAGACTTTTGCTAAGAACTGAATGATAAGCATCTACATTTAGCTAGAATGATGAGCAGCTGCACAGGATCTAATCTGCAGTTGGTGGTCAGCCAAAGTGCTGTACAGACTGAATGTGGAAACACTGGCAGATAGCTGCCTCTGAAAGTGGTGCATTATAAAAGGGAGTATGAACAAGATAACAGACTTGGGCCAAGAGTCTTGACTATCAGAGAGTGAGCTAGTGACAGTGCAGGAAAGTAGGGAAAGAAACTCAAACTATCCAGATTAAATAACACAGGGAGGCTTTGCTCAGTATAAATAGCAAGATTAATATATGATTTGGTATCTTATTTGAGACATTCTACTAATCACTTTAATATAATAGGATCTTTAGACAGGAGATCATTCTCTTCTTTTAAAAATTTACCTTCTTTCTTCAGATATACAAAAAGTATTTTCACAGGCACTTGGCATGCAGAAATTCCCAGGATTCAATGCATGTTTAGTATTCAGTTCATTACACCAATGCCTCTAAATCTGGTACACAGGATAATACTAATTTCTTAAATGAGTCAGGCTCCAGTGAAATTCAAAAGAGCTACATGCATGCATTTGCATCCAGAATGTAATGGATAATTTGAAGATGCAAGAATAGCTTTGCTGTGTTCAATATAACACAAAATTTGAAAGCTATTTTCCTTTTGCTATACTTCATGGGCAGGTACCGTATTTTTCAGCAAGAAAAAATGGAAGAAATCAATACCATCATATATATAGATATTTATTTGAAAACTTCTAGCAAGAGCTGTTTCTAAGGAATATAGGTCAGGGTCAAATTTAAGGAGTCACTAATAAAACACAGAGTAGATCTTCCACATCATGGCAAAATTAATCTGAACTTTCTTGTACTCATAAAACTAATTATCCCTGCTCACAAACAAATTTTAGTAAAGGAAGAAAACATAAACAAGAAAGGGGATTAGAAGGCTAAGATTCAACTCCTAAATCATAGCTTTTTTTTGGACTTCTACTCTGATGACAGAACTGCTGGTGCAGCTGGCTTTCCTGCTTTTTTGTAGTCTCTTCTGCACTTCCTCTTTGGTATATTCAAGATTTACTGGATAGGAAGGCACACAACAAGTTTTATCTGATTACGGTTTATGCCACATTTAAAATATTTTAATTGTTTATTCCTGTTCTATTTCACTAGCTGGTCCCACAACACTCCCACAGTAATCCCACTCTCTAACTGCCCTAGCTGTTCCTCAGCCCTCCTTGCTCTGTTAGCTTCTATTCAGTGGTATTAATAGTTCCTACCATTCTAGTTGTTCACAAAATATAGGTAGCACTGAGGACTTTCATATCTCTTTTATATGCAGAAGGCTGTTAAACTCATTCTTCCAGCTCTCAGACCACAGAAAACCTTTTAACAACTGTTTCTTCTTTAATTCATGCACATTATTAAAGAAACACCCCCAACACTGATTTTATTTTTCATTAACTTTTTGCACTTTGCGATTGGAAATGAGTGTCCTAGATAAGAGTGACTGGCCAGCCACAAAGCTCTTAGAGATAGTTACCCATATACTGCTAAAACTTCAAGATTTTCTCTGCATCAGGACGCCTCCTCCTTCCTGTCACCCCTACCTCCCCTTTTTCTTTTCGCAAACCAAAACGTCTTTCAAAACAAGGAAAGAACCTACCCAAAAACCAACCCCAAATACACACGTTTCTGATGTGTCAGATGGTTCCTCTTCCATCCTTCTCCTCCATCACATATTGCCACTTACAGTGTCATCATGCTGCCTGGCATCCTGAACATCAGGGAAACATTTTTCATACAGTGCAGGCCTCTGCCACCAGGCCTGCATATAGAATAATGAAATTCAGCAGCAAGGTATGTAATAGTGACATTTGTGAAATTCAGTGGAGAGAAGTTAAAATTTGGCAGCAGCCAACAGTTTTTTCTTAGCACCAAAACTTTATGATGCAAGTATTCTAAATAAAGAATTACATGCAATTAAAACTAATACACAGACATTTCAGTGATGAACTACTTTATGTCAAACATACTTTTGGACAGAGTTAGTTTCTAGTTCTGATATTCACATTATTACAGTGTCTGTAAGTCTTACAAAGTCCAATGTGAGTACAAAGTCTATTGCTGTCTGCATAAATGGAAATCTTAACAGTAGCCTAAAGATTCATATATCTGGGGGGTTTTTTTCTTCTTTTCCCTAAAGAAGGGGGGAAGTGTCTAACTGTTGAAAATTGCTCCTTGGTAATGGAAAACTCTGTTATCTGGTGTTTTGAAATGATTGGGAAAATGGTCTTTACAGTTTTTTGTTTCAATATATTCTAGTTGTATTATATTCATTCAAAAGCCAGACAAACAGACTTTTCTCTGTGAGAGAGGACTTAAAAAAAGAATTACAGTTGTTTGAAAATAATTTCTAGTTAGAAACTGTTTTGGAAAGAAGTCCATTATCTCTTTAATGATAGTCATATATATTAGAACTACTGACTTGGTGGGGTATGGCAGTGGAATAGTTTGTGATCTTTTATCAGTTTGTACTCTACTTTTGTCCATACAGCTACTCCCAGTACACAGTAGCACAAAATTGGTACATGATGTTTGTTTGTACCTATAATAAATAGAATCACTAAAATATTTCATCTCTAGCAAAAGAAGAGCCTCTGAAACTCAAGGTCATTGCTTGTTGGACTTGTAATGAAGAATGTCAGCTTTCGTAATTCATCAACCTGCCACAGACAATCAAATTGGTTTAAGATCAAATGCTTGAAATGAGTATCTGAAAGCATGAGATAATATTCAAGAAGACATAATCAGTGTTACCATTTTACTTTCAGATTGGAGGGTTTATTTTTGTTGGGTTTCTTTTTTCTTGTATCACCACAGCTCTAAACAAACATAAATCACAGAAAGAAAGCAGAGAGACTGAGGGGAAAAAATGGCAAAATGCAATAATTGGGGCAAAATTTTGTGTGCTGACATATAGCTAAAACTCATTTAATGTCAATTAAACTTTCCTATTGTATAATTTATTTTCACTTGTTTCCTGCTGCTAATCCTTACAGGCCTGATTTGGAGATAGGTACTGAACTGCCCTTGATTGTATTAGGAATTCAGTTGACTAAAAATGAGATGGCTGATATGGAGAAGCAGTTGTACTAATGAAGAAAACTTTGTTCTGTCCTGATCTCTTGATTTTAAATTATCATTGTCATAATCACAAATAATCCAGATTACAAATACTCCTGCTCACTGTGGGTTGAAGAAACTAGAAGAGTTTCTTATGCATGGAGATGTAAGTCAGTTTAATTAAAACAAACAAATAAACAAACAAAATCAGACAGAGGCAACAACCAAATGCATTTTCCCAGTTTCCTAGATCCTGTTTGCAAGATACTGTGTATCAACTGAATTTTTGTCTTTTTACTCTTCCTACTACATCCCATTTGTGAGTTGGGACATGACAACTTGAGAAGCACATGTAAAACACATTTGTAAGGCAACATCAATTTAACACTACTGACACAAGAAACTAGAGACGAAAGACAGGAATTGTGCCTTCAGGTTGTTTGAGACACACCAGCTTCAACAGTTGCTTCCCAAAAGAGACATTGCTTCAGATAATCCTTTACTTAAAGTGTGAATAAAAAGGTAGGTATAGCCATGAAAAGAAAATGGAGGTAAACTTGGCTTTCAAGGAGAGCAGAACTTGTATTCACATTTGGTTTATAATGTTACCATATAACTATCAAATTATTTTCTTATATGGTGAACTTTCATAAAGGAAATAAATGCACAAACATAAGGATGTATGTTTATGACATAAATGAAATGGGATTAATATTTTAAGTTAAAAAATAGAATAAGATGAACATTCTTTGGCATTTCTCCTTTTGTCTAAGATTTATTTTTCTTCCTCTTCTCTTTTCCTTACACGACAAGTTATAAGTGGTGCATAACATAAAATGTGAGTTTACAATTGTAGAGATAATGCATAAACAAAAACAATGTACAAAGGAAAGCTATTATTTTGTAACTCATAACAGAGCATGTTTTATTGCCTATATCAATACTAATGTTACAAATAATTATGTCATATTTTTAAAAAGTGTAGTCCCATTTTCAAGATGAATGCAATTGCAAAAGAACTAATATCACCGATAAAACTTAAGTGTTTTGTCTAAGCTATTCATCTAAGCTCCCCCTACAAACAATAAAGGAAAACAGGCCTTTACAGAGTATGTATCTACTTATTTCTACTGATTACTGAGGAAATGTAGATGCTAAATGTAGAGTAAAATAATCTCACCTTGGAAGTCTAAAACTCACTGAAAATAGACTTGTCAGTTAAAGAGCTGGACATGTTTTAAAAATATGCTAAATTTACTAATACCGTATACCTCTAGGGTAGCTCAAATAACCAAAGGGTATCAGAAATGTTTATCTCTTTAAATACACACATGTATACACACACACGAGACAAATATATATATACATACAGGATACCTACCTATTGCACTTCAGGTGTTGAAGATGTGTTTAGGGAAGTTCACCAACGTTTATTTTTAATATAGTGAATAAGTCTGTATAATTATAAAAAATGTGGGGAATTTTTATGTTTAATGATCCTTGAAAGAATCCCTAGGTTTAAGTTAGACTGGGAAGAAGAAGATGTGATTAGGTTTTTGACCTTGAGCTAGTTTGAGAGAAAAAAAAAAAAAAAGAGAAAAAAGATGAGAGATTAAAGAGCTTAGTAAAACTATACCTCTGAAAATTCTTCCAGTTCTTAACTTAAGCATCAATAAAATGCCTACCTACCTGCCTGATATTTGCCAGAAGAAAAAAAAAAAAAAGCCTTGAGACAAAAAAATTAGACACTTGCTTTCTTTCTCTTCTTTCAGAGAAGAGTCTGAGAAATAATTCATAAATCCTCCTCTTAACTTCAGTTCTCCAGTTGTATTGATCTTCCTTGCCCTTAGGTCTTTCCTAGTGAGCAAACACAGACACTTGACTTCCTGTCTTTTCTCTTTCCTACTATGAGCTTGTGCTGAATCCCTGATGGACTCAGACCTCCTATTGACTTCAGACAGGAAATCTTCTTATAAATGACTGCATGGCTGTCCCCTAAAAGAGTTTCTGCTGGGTGACTGTCTCCCACACCAATAACCTGTCTAATTACATGCCTTAGCCTCTCCTTATAATGTTTGACAAGTGCACTGTCTAGAAAAGTCAAAATAAAGTTGTCTATAACCATTCTTTTGAATAACGTATTGCCCTCTATTGTAGATTACCCTTCAAAAAATTTTTTTATAGCGGAATACCAAGTCTTTGCAATATGTGAATTCTTTTGTACATGTAGAGCAGTCCTTTTAGTTCCTCTTGATCCCTACATTGCCTAATGCAGAAGACAAACCTGGGTCTTCCTGTTGCCATTATTTAGAAATTTTCTTTAAGTGAAATTGAGAGTTAACGGTTATGGTTACATTTTTCATATATGAATACTTAAAACGTTTCTGTTAGAAATTCAAGCATATGCCACTTAGAAATATATATACATCATCAACCTCAGCCTCAAGTTAGGCCACACAAATGGGTCAGGCTAGAGATCCATCTAATCCAGTAAACTGGCTCTGACACTGGGTAGCTGATTATCAAAAAGCTATGAAAAATCAGGTCATGTATAGGTGCAACTTAGTATCTTCCATTTGCTAATTCTGCATATATTTTGTTCAGTTACATTGGACTAGCATCCTTTTTATTCCTGCCTCTAGTCCTGAAATTCTAAGCCATCTACTTCTTCATATGTAATTCTCTGCTAAAGACTGCTTTATTGTTGCTAATGAATACCAATCTGTGAATTTAGAGTCCTGCTTCCAGGCTCGCCAATACATGCAGTTTTCTCCTCCTTGATTTTTGGATTATGGACCCTTCCAAGGAATGACTGTTTTCTTTTTTTGACTTTACCAAATATATGATCACTGCTTACTACAGGAGTAATTGATAAACAAATCATGATGAGATTTTTTTGATGAGAAAACTCTTTCCTGGTTCATACTTCCAGGTTTGTTTTTAATTTATTGATCCAGACCCTCTTGTAAAGCAGCTAACTTGTGCTATACTATCAACATAATCACTATGCAAAAGGCTTATCCCTATCATAGATCATGAAAAAGTGTCTTACAGCATCAGCTCCCTAATCAAACCACAGACTAGCAGACAGCAAAACCAAACCAGATAAAATCAAGTGTGCTTAAAACACTCTCTTTCAGCCTATTTTATCTAGAAGATTTGGGAAGTAACAAGAGGAATTGAAACATGATGTAAAATTGAAGAAACAGTTACAGACAGTTGAACAAGTGCATTAAAAAGTTGAGATACAGGAATATTTTTGCAGGAAAAATTACTTTGCCATTTCCTTTTTTCCTTCTTCTTCTCAGAAGAAGTTTTACAGCCAGTCTTAAGTAGTAGAGATGACAGCCAGAGCATATAAACTAATACATAGAATGGAATGGAGAAAGCCATTTAGCTGCTTCTGTCACACTCCATTTTAGGTCAAAGATTTCTTGAAAGTAATGTTTTAGCTAGACAGATTATTTTCCCAATATAGAATAGGGATTATTGAATTGAGGCTTTACTTAGAAGTCCCTGATCACACTTAAATTCATTCGCATGATGAAATCATAGATGGCTAGAGGTCATCTTTGCACTGTCTTCTTTATTTCTTTTCTTCCTTCAAATTCCCAATCATTTTCAAATACTTCATGAGGCAAGAGGGAAATTAAACAAGGCATAGAACAGTGTTTCTGGGAAGTTTTCATAGACTCTCTGTGGAAAGTCTTATACAATTAGTCCAGCAGTTCTGGGGCCTTTTTTCAGTAAGTGTTGAGATCAGATTACCTAGTAGGTAATTTCAACTTCCTTTGAGGTGGATTGAAGATTTCAATTTGAGGTTCAGAGAAATGGTGTTGAATACTGAAAGTAATTTAAAGAAATGAGATTAGTGAAACATGAATCAAAAGGATGAACACTGCAGGTAAAGGAATAAATAGTAAAACCCACAGTATTAGCTTACGTCTGATATTTATGGTTAGAGATTTCCAATGCAAAGACATGATCAAAAAAAATATTTCTCTAGTTTTCCTTATCTATTCAGATATAAAAGTTATTTTTAGATAATTTTCAACATTTCTTCTATTTGTTAATTCAGTGAAAATAAATTAAACTATTTAGAAAAAAAAATCCAACACATAAAAACACACCTTTAAGAAATCAAAGTGTAACTTATACAATGGGTAGAAGGAGGTTTGGGTGTAGGTTTACAGATTCTTCATCAAAAAAAATAATCAAAAAGAAGGGAAAAGCGGTTATATTACTTACAAAACTCTGTGAGCTGAACAAAATATATTCCAAAATGATACCAAAACTTTAAAATACAATTTTCTTAATATTTATGTTTCAGATAAAGACCATGCATGAATCAAGACTTGTTGAAGGCAATCCCTTGCCTTAGGGAAAATACACACTTGAGTTACATCACACTGTGATTTAGTGTCAGGCATAACAAAACTGCCATGTGCTTGCTTGCTCCTGACTCTGCCTGTGCCAAACTCCTGATAAACCAAGATTTGACTTGCTGCCAGAAGTAGCTTTTTGTATTTGAACTTCTTTTATGCCTCTATTTTGACTTTTCTTTCCTCAGTTTCTGGGAAAAGCATGTAGATCATGCTGCTGCTTAAACCCTGGGAAAATTAAGATCTATCTTTTTCAGAACCTCAATTGCTGGAGTATAACTAATATCTGTGGTTCAAAATCTAGTCCAATGTCTAGATTATTAAAATTAAATTAAAATTTGGGATCTTATTAGTGTCTACATTTTTTTTTACATCATCACTGACATGGACTACTTCCCCCCACACACACCTGTGCCATTAAAGCAATGGCCACAGAGAATTTGGTAAGAAAGATTCCATTTACCTTCTATTTCATAGATCTTTTGAAATATATCAACATGGAGATAAATATTTCTCTTCATTTTCTGGAGTCTTCCTATCAAGATATTATGCATTTGGGGCTTCAACTTTGTTCCCTTCACATATATATTCATAGACTGACATTTACACTTTGACTGTCACATCACACTATCACACAGTAAACAGCAATGGATACAGCCCCTACCTGAATGGGTGAAGGTATGTAGCTATGACCATGGCACACAATGCAGGATTACCGACTGGCCCAGAAAGGTGAAGATGAAAAATCCCTTCCAGCATTTTTGGTAAGTCCATACCTAATGTAACTTTGAAAACATAAAAATAAGGTAACATAAGTTTGTGGAAAAATACTAAAGTGCAAGGATATAACAGATTTGCTCTTGACACCATCTCTGCATTACTCTAGTTTTAGGCTAGGATTAACACAGTGGTGTTTCAAGCTTTTTCCTCCAACACCAAATGAAGAGACAAAAATGGTGCTGTAGTATAAAGGAACGAGCAGATGCCAGCAGTCAGCTTAATCCTTACTTCTTGTTAACTTTTTCACTATTTCCACTTTATTGGAATCTCTTTGACCTTATCTGATTGTTCTCTATGGCTGGTTTAGTAATATGGCATGTGCATCTAAAGCATGTTATCTGGGATTAATCTGTTGCTCTGCAAGTACAAATAACTGTCACGTGATACACTTCACTGGGTCTATGATGTTCCTCCCTGCAGGCTACTCTGAAATGGTACAGATTACCTTGATGTTTCCAAAAAGCATGTCAATGCAGGACACCACTTTCTGAGAGTCTCAGCCATGGTACTCATTGGTCATGCTGAGAAAAATCGATTTCAGTTTATACAATGCCCTTGTGCTCTTACCCTAGTCTGAAAGAAAGAAAAACCCACAACTTATACAATACTAGTTTAAAAAAAAAAAAAAAAAAAAGCTAATAAGAGGGTGAAATAAAAATGCTGTCTTTCTGAATTACACTCAAAGTTGCAAAACGAGAAAAGAGAAGATGAGGAATATAATTTTGTAACCAGCACTTAGTTATACATGCAAACAGTTTTGCACTGAGTGTAAAGACACTTCCCCATGGATTTACAGGTGCACATGTCAGGGGCAGAAATGGACAGAGTTATAACATTATACATAAAATTTTAACTACATTTGAACACAAAATGCTTTTCTGTTCGTTAACTATATGTGGAAAAATGCATAATTATACATAAACTGATTTTTTTTTTCTGTGATAATGCCTAGAAGCTTTGTTTAGAAAGCCATTTAATGAATTTTTGTGCACAACGCAAGAAACTTATATTCTAAACACTAATGTGATTGCTTTTGTATGTCAGCTTTGTGTCTACAGAAGTAAGGGAACAAAGAAAAAGAATAAGGGAATGAAAAGCATAGAAATTTTTTAAAAAACAGTCTTCCCATTAATTCTACCCATATGCAAATGCTACTTTTGGTAAGAAGGAAGATACACAATGTGTGGTGTTTGTTTCTACATGTGTATACATGCCTATATGTCTTTTGATGCTTCTATGGGACTCAGTAGTGGTATATAATTGTAGCAGTACATAAATATACGAAAACAGTGGTATAAATATGGTATGAATAGTAGTCTATAAATAGTTATGTATTTCTCTAATAGTATCTGATGTAGACAAATGTTAGTGTTTCTATTTTAAAAACTGAACTGAAGAACAAGGAATTAAATGCCATGCTCAACATGAAACAGTTAGTCTTCCACAAACATAATGTAAAGACTCAGGATAAAGTCCTAATCACTGAACTGCTTTTCTTTTTATTTACCTGAAGGTGCAATTAAATAAATCAGTCACTTTTCCACAATTTTGTTTCTTCCTTTTTCTATCCAGATAACTATTTTTCAGTTGATCAGCTGTCTCTGCCACTGAGGAATGGAAGAAAATGTGTTCAGTTGACAAAGACTTAACACCATCCATACAAAACAGGCCTACATGAGCAGTTGAAAGAATTGCTATTAAAATTTAATTAAATTAAAAAATTCACAGCCACGATAATAAGCCTGTATATCAGTTTGAGAATACTTTAAAATATATGCTTGGAACCAGAAAGCTTGGTCTAAGCTAACATGAAAAAACCCTCCAGCAGAATGTGAACAAACCCATAAACTGGAAAAGGCCAAAAAAGCAGGACTTAGTGCATCCAGTTTAGGTTCAGCAATCAGAGCACCTTCAGTTTGTCACCTGTTGTGATAACATCTTCTTTGAAACACTCCATCTCTGTTAATAGTATCTCCAGCTTCCTGCACATGAGTATTTCATTCTTTTTTGGCTCCAGTTTCTGAAGCTGTTGTTTCCTAACCTAAAATTTCTTCATTCCCCCAAAGGCATAACAAACTACATGCTCTAGCTGAAATAAATCTGACTTTCCTGGGGAAAAAAAAAAAAAAAAATCAATTTTGTGGGGAAAATGCAATATTCTGTCTAAAAGTCAAAGTGATGATCATTTGGCTGCCTGCCCTTAAGGCATATGCCAAATTAACTTCCCACTCTCAAAGGTGAAATTAGAAAAAAAAAAATAAATAAAACCAACAAAACCAAAACCCAACAAACTTCTCGGAAACTGCTGTAAAGATGGAAAAATAAAATATTTTTTTTCTTTCTTATAAAGGATTTCCCTAAAAAAAATCTGAAGAATCAGTCATTCCCTCTCTACCATTCTTCCCTGACTCAAATGAATTTGGAATAAGCAATGAGAGAAAAAATTTCCCTCCTTAAGTCTAGAAATCATGAATGTTTCAATACTACGAACAAATTATCTTTTAAAAAAGTACAATGGGCAAGGTTGGCTATAGCAGCAAGCCAAGCTATGAAGTAATATGTTCTATAACATTCAGAAGAAAATTGCTCTGGCTTCTGTATGCAATTCAGATTCAAAGTTAATTGTACTTTTTTTGTAGGCTGAATCAACTTTGAGTACTTGGTTTTTAGTAGCTAGCTAGCACTCAGAATGACTGACAGAAAACTTAATATTAATTAATTTTACTTGAAGATTTGTTGTTTGCCAAATACAAATGTTAAGGCTGAATAGCACTTGTGGTGCTTAAGTATGCTTCTGGATTTTATTATGCCTTTCTAGTTTCAGAGTTGGTTTACTAAGTTTAGGTAGTAAACAGCACATGATTCTTAACAAACATGTCAATCATGTAGATGTTTTTTAAAAAAAAAAGCTTTTTTTTTTTTTCAACAAGATTTTTTATTTTTTATGTTTTAAACTGCAACATGTAGCTAAATGATTAAGTAGTATGGATTAGATGACACCAGGAGACTAGGGTCACAGCAATCACCTTCAGTGTTCCAGTTTCACTGACTGAAAAGTGAAGTTAATGACACTGACCTCTTTTGAAAACTGCTTTGATGAGAAGTGTTGTTTATATAGGAACTAGTTATTAATAATTAATTAAGCAAAAGCATGAGTTAGGTATACTGATGAGCAGAGACAGAATACAGAGCTCACCAAAATTACAACAGTGCTTATTTTGCAGCAACTTGAGGAAATTAGTATCAGAGAAAAAAAATTTATCCATACTCTTATGCCTGCATTTCTGTGCAGCTACTTAGATTGCAAGCATTTATTGACACTGGCTTTTTTGTAACAATCATCAGCATCCTGAGGTCTTTGTCAAGAAGAATCTGACATTCATGGTAGAAGTTTCTTCCTCCTTAATAGTGGGATCAACTTGGATTTAATTTTTATGTTTCCTCAGCACACCTCAGTGTCCTCTCCAGGCAGCCAACACTCACTGGCTGTCCCCCGCCCTAGGGACACCCAGGGCTGGGGTTTGTCACTCTGTGATGACCATGGCTGTCTTCAGGGCAGATAGTATCACACAACCCCAACTAACCCCAGGGAGGTGAAAGTCACTCACACCCAGGCAGTCATGGCAGCTGGCACCACCCGAACCAAGACCAGGCTGGTCCTACAGGCCCCAGACCCTGTGCCCCCAGAGCACTGTGGGGTCAGGGGCTTTATCCATGAAAGACTGGCTCATTTTCCTTTTCATTCCTTCTTCAAGGTTGAAAGGGCAAAGGGAAGACTGTCAGTGTATGGTAGTTCCACAAATAAAGACAATTAATTCTTTAGTCTTGCTATTTGTACCTCTGCTTTCTCAGAACTGAATATCACATGAAAGAGATGCACCATGCCTTCTTCGTTGACCACATTTTGTAGTCGGTTTTCCAATGATTACAGCCATCTGAGACCCTGGTACATCACCATAACTGTGAATAAATGTTCTAAACCCTGTCATGCTCATAAATGATACAGCTAGGGCACTACCATGCATTGGCAGTGTTCTAGTTATCTGCAGCAACAGGACCACTATAATTCTGAATTCACATGATAGATGAGCTTTGTTGAAAATGTCTACAACTCTATTAAGCTAGGTTGTTAATCAGGGATGAAGATAGTGTTCCTGTTACTCTGGTTAGTGTTAATAATGCCTGCAGAAGTCCAATAATGTAATTCCAATATTACCTCTTTACACTTTTGGCTCTAGGTAATTTATGGTTTAGTACCAAGTGATATATCCCATAGCTATGAACTCAGTAACAACCCATACAAAGTTTCTTAGCAACATATATGAAGCAATTTCATAGTATACTGTGATTTAAGACAGAAACTTCATTAAAGTCTGCTGCTTTACAACTAGAATCTTTTTTTTGCAATCAATACATTACCACCTAAAAGCAGCCTCACACAAGAATCTGAGTTATTTATAACTTACTAGCCTTTTTTCTGTCCCTCCACAAGAAAGTGTAAGAGTCATGCATAAGTGTTCCAGTGGATCAGAGTCTGATGTCCTGACATACTTCTTTTTGCTCTGCATCACCGTTAGGATTGCCTGGGCCTGTTCCAGTTTACCTGGTCTCCTGGGAATGGTTTACTAGGCAAAGGCCTTCAGAGAAGAGCTCTCTGACTTTTTTCCCCCCTCTTTTACCCTGAGCACTATTTGTCAGATTCAACCCCAATAAACTTCACATAATGGAGGTCGTGGGACTGTCATTAAGACTAAGCATAAGGAAGCCTTAGCTACCTGGCAAGGGTAATCTTATGGCCCTTTTGTGCTAAAAAAAAAAAAAAAAAAAAAATTCAAAATAATTCTCTTGGGCTCTGACTGGCTTTTTTGTCTACAGTTGAAAAATAGGGCTGGCACCACCTTACCTTGTAACATTTATAACTCTCTCAAGTGCTATATTTATATCTACACACGAGCTATTATGTCTTCTTTATACCCTGTGATAGAAATAGCCTATATGGTTAATGTTTTATCGTCACAAGAGATAGTTAATTTAACCTGAAGATGTTTACACAAAGTACCTATTTAGTTCAGGCTTTCCTTCATTTCCCAGATGCTCCAAACACACCTTCTAGATGCAGAGGAAAGTTCATGTAAGCCTCAAGGAGACATTGCTGTGACCTTAGCAACTACCTGAACTGCTCATTTAAGTCTGGCTCCAGTGGACTGCTTGAAGTGCTCAGGGCAGCAGTAGCTCACCGTGAGCTTCTTCCCAAGCATTTCTCAGACCAAGCCACACTGCAGCCTGCATGCAGACCTTGCTGTGTAAATCCAGAAGTGTCAGGAAGCAACTGGCTTACTGCACATATGTCAATTAAGTGATTAGTTGTAGGTCCCAGCTACAGGAGAGGGCTGTGGTGCAAGTAGCATCGTACTACTAGATAAGCTAAGATCTGCAAAGCTGAAAAGATCAGTAAGGTCTTTTTAACCTCATTTAAATGTTTATTTGTCATGTAAATAATCTTCAACATTAAAAGAAATTATGAAAGTTAAGAACCCATGTAAACGTTGGAGTGAAATTAAAAATTCATGAGGCATATAGGTAGGTAAAGAACATTGTAAGAACTACTCTTGAGCACTGCAAAAAATCAGATCTTTTAGGATAGAGTTTTTAAACCTCACTTCTTGGAAGAACATGGATTTATCAATTGCTGCAAAGAACGGCTCTAAATATTATATGAAATTTTAGAAGAAAAGAGGAGGTAAAGAAGCCTCCAAATTACTTTAACCCCAAATGTAACCATTTAACTAAGCTTGTGGGATTTTTTTGGTCTGGGGAGAGAGGGGGTTAAATGATAATAATTGCTAGGAAACACTAATCCTGATAGGCCCTGTTCTGCCATATGCACAAAACAGGTGTTTGACAAGGTCAGCAAACAATATGGCGAAGAAAATCTTTAATGGCTTCTGCATGCATGAGTGAGTGTGGGTCACATGGATCAGCAAAACATTTAAATATTCCAATGGCAGCAGAAAAACGTAGGCTAACAAAATACAGTATTTCTAAACTGAAATATATTGCTGCATTTTGTCCATATCTAGCACTTCAGTTTTTGCTGTCATGATGAGACAGTGTCAAAATGCCAGTTTAAAATGTTCTAATTACATCAATCCCAAACATGATGACTGCATCATATCAAAAGAAGCCTAAAGAATATAAATTCAATGCAAATGCTCTGCAAAAAAAAAAAAAAAAAGATATATATAATGTTTTATAATGCAGTGAGCATTCTTTGTCTATAGCAAAAATGATATTTCTTTTCAGGACAGATTCTTTAATGCATTTCCATAGATAGTTAAACATGCAGTGATGCAATTTATTGACTGCAAAAATATTTTTGTGTCTTTTTTTTTTTTTTCTTTTTTCTGCTTTTATTATGACATATATGTAGTATTGTTAGAAAATACCAATGCAGTATCACAACATGCTCTCTGCAGTGAGGGGCTTTTTTAAACTTCAGAAAATAATATTTTATAACCAGTAGTATAGTAATGATACATATTATAAGTGGCTGAGGCAAAATGTCTTATTAATCTTGCAGCGCCCTGGTGGAAAACTGTCTTGACAATGGAAGTTTTCTGCAACATGATTTGACTATTTTATGTGTGAAGGTTATACTTCTATTTCCCAGCCAGTGGTTGGAAGGAACACCATCTTCAGCAACCTCAACCAAATGAAAAATGACTGAATTCCATGCATCTGAGTTCAGTACTTTTTGTAGCTCTGTGTCTCTTGTTCTTTTCCATCCTCTCTGCTGCCACCATCTACTCCTTCCCATATTTTTTTACACATTCTGTTGAATCCAATACTTGTTTTCTGTTTCTTCCAGCTCTATAATCCTCTCACAACAATACTTTTAGGCTGTCTGACACTGTTTCTGAGTAGCCATCTCTGACGCAGTCTTGACAACTTCGGTAGACTACCCACTCCCACTTTTTCTTTCATGATTGATAGGGTTAACAGGACGTAACCTGTGTTCTTGCTTATACTAGTAGAGATAATTCAAGAGCTAAACTACTGGGGAACTGGATCACTTACTTAGTCTATCTACCCTTTTAACAAAAAGGTTTATGTTCTCATATTCACACCTAACTCATACATAATTGATTTGGCAGTTAGAGGCAGATTCGGTACTAGTTAACTTTTGCAAAACGAGATTCCTTTAGAAGAGTACAAAGTTAATTCCATTGCAAAAGAAAGGCCTTCCATCATATAAAAATGTCTGGAGAAAAGCAGCCTCCCTCTTAATTAAACACTTCTAAAATAATTTAATACAGATAGAATTAAATTAGTAATGACACATAAGTCATTTCTTTCCATATATAGAGAAGCCTTATCTCCCCAGTCAACAATCTCTATATTAGCTATTTCCTGACCCAGAAAGTAATAAGCTATTTATTTCCTGTGGAAATGTGGCTCAGTATGCCTGAAAAGAAGAAAAATAGAATTCTATGTAGGTGCTAACAATTGCCATTAACAGCTCCTCTGCAGAAAAAAAAAAAAAAAATCAATTTTTTTTTGTCAAAAATACTGTATGGCCTTTACAGTCACTTCTCTCCTGCACTTACAAAGGCTGCATGTATTTTATTTCAAAACAGATGGGAATGGAGAAAAAAAAAAAAATGTTCCTTCATTCTTATTTCTTTTCTATCTCACAGAAATCTATCTACCCACTGAAATCTCATTTCTGCCTTGATTCAGATACCATTTGCCAACTTGTTGCAGAATTTCTTGCTACTCTCTGTGACCAACAAAATTAGGATAATAGAATGAGAGGTGAAACTGAATTTAAAACATTTCGTAAAGGATATTCCAGGGACACAGGAGGCAGGAAAGGGTAGTGATACAAATATTGAGTCACCACAGAAGTAAGATCATTTGTGATTCAAGAAAACAATATAAAATAAAACATTTAGATCTCCTACTGAGATCCAGATGGGACTCACTGACTGTGGAGATTGGTGACAGTGAAACTAGGTAGACAAAATTGACCTGCAAATGTGCTTTCAAAGGCAAACAGCTGCCCGAGGTTAAAAACCAACAACAAAAAACCCCCAAGCATACAACCAAACCGAAGCTTTCCCAACACACGCATACTGCATCCAGCTCAGCACAAATTAGACAAAGCTTACCTGTGGAGCTTCCTCCTGCTTCTATCCTTTACCTGGTATTGGCTGGCTTAAGGACATGTCTGATGATCAGTGGGATGCTAACACTATACTTTCCATCTTGAAAATATATATGATGGCATGTCCAGAAGAGGAAGATCACTTGTGAAGGGTTGAATATACCTGAACCAGACAAGACTGTTCCCATTTAATAATTTCTGACACACCACTAAGTCAATAATCAGGATTGTTAGATTAAACCAAAAGGAAGTGTTATCTTACAAAATTCAAACTTATTTTACAATCGAAGTCTTGTAATGCAGGATTAACAGCATGCAGATAGTACAGGCAAGAGTTGCCAGGATCCCTATTTCAGCAATGAGTACTCCCTTTTTCTGCTTGGAAAAAAGTATTTTAGAGTCTGCTTATACATTTTTCATTTAAGAGTTTTCATAAGACACACAGATAGCAGAGGACATGTTTTGTAATGGAGGACTCCTCTCTTCCACATCAGTCTCCCATTCCCTACCCTGGAGAGTCAGGAGCCTTCACTCAGTTCTGTTCTCTCTTATTCTGGGAAATCCTGCTCACGATGCACACTGAAACACCTTGACTGTGTGAATGAAAAATGACCCTATGCGGTATCTCCAATTGCATGGCTAGAGCATCTCTTCCTCCACTACGCTGTTCAGTTTGAGGTGAAAATGACTACTGCCAATCCAATCCAATCCAAGCAGGTGAGCTGTGATTTGAACATTCCCAGCTGTTACCAGAGGAAGAGGTGAAATTTAAATAACTCTTCAATCTCTCAATGGGGAGCAGGAGATAAGAACTTATACCTTGGATTTTAAGAAATAACATAACCAGTCAGTGTACAATCCTACTAATAATTCTGATGTGTGGTTATTTTGTGCAGCCAGGTTGACTGGTTAGTTTCCTCCAAAAAACACAAGAATATTCCTACTGAATACCCTACCATGTTCCATTGAAATGAAAGTGCAACTGGGCCAAGTGTGTTACATTAATCTATAACAGCAGTGTTATGTCCTTCAAATATAAATTAATCTCAGAGTAGACACTTCCAGCTATACCAGAAATAAAATATCAGAATTACTTATAGAGCTCCTAAGAACTGTGTAGCAAAGTTAAAAAAAAAGAAAAAGAAAAAAAAAAAAAAAAAAGAGCAGAAAGAAAAGGGCCCTTTTCTTTACTTCTTCCTCATATCAGAGAATGACTGTATCATATAAATTGAGCTGTGACAAATTGTATTTTGTCCTATTAATAGGTACAAGCTCCAATCAAAGACTAACATCATGCTGTGTCAATACTGCTCTGACAAGCCATACTCTTTCTTAAATAGCTAGGTCAGAGAAACTAGGTCAGAGATTTCTTTTCCGCAGCCTCCACCTTGTACCACTCTGAAAAGCCCCTTTCTCCTGCTGGAGAGCTCTTTTAATTTCACTGGAGATTCAGCCTAGTGAGAAGTATCCCAGGGTTGAAAGAAAGTGGGAACATGAACAATCAGATGAAAGGAATAGAACACGCACACAAAAAGAGGCCATGGAGGCAGGACCAAGGGATGAAGAGGGCTGCACTGGGGCAAAAGGGAAAGGAGCAGTACTCATCCTGCAGAAGCAATCCATGACAGTGGAAGCTCCTGCCTTTTGCTGCAGGCTCCAGAAAGGCAGCACCACAGTAGAAAATAGCTAGGAATAATTACTTCAGGACAGTGGTTTCTGGCAGTTCACCCTGCTCTGTAGCTTTCATTCCTGTTGAAATACTGTGGTGGTTTGACCTTGGCTAGATGCCAGGTACCCACCAAGTCGCTCTATCACTTCCCCCCCCCCCCCCTTTTTTTTTTCTCAACAGGGCAAAAAGGGGGAAAGAAAATAAGACAGGAAAAAACCCAACCCTTGTGGGTAAAACAAAAGCAGTTTTAATAGAAGCAAAGCAAAGCAAGGTCCGTGCGCAAAAGCAAAAAGAAAACAGATTTATTCTCTACTTCCCGTTAACAGGTGATGTCAGGCCTTCTCAGGAAGCAGGGCTCCAATACGCGTAGTCCTTGCCTCGGAGGACCAAGGGTGACTGCCCCCCCCCCCCCCCATCCCTTCCTCCTTTTTCCTAGCTTTACACTCGAGCAGATGTCACATGGTATGGAATATCCCTTTGGTCAGTTCGGGTCAGCTGTCCTGGTTGTGTCCCCTCCCAAGATTTTGCCCACCCCATCCCACTGGGGGAGAAAATGTTGGAAAGAGCCTTGGTGCTGTGTAAGCACTACTCAGCAGTAGCCACAACACCAGTGTGCTATCAACACCCTGCCAGCTCCCAACATAAAACACAGCACCATGAGGGCTGCTACAGGGGAAAACCAATTCCGGCTCAGCCAGACCCAGTACAATCTCCACCCCTTATTCCATACCATTTACGTCATGCCCAGATCCCACATAATACTCATTTATCCATCATATATCACTTTCTCCCACCTTCATAACTGCGAGTAGTATTTGGAAAGATCCAAATAAATCAGTGTGATATAAATGACTCATATTACTATTGGTTAAACATGCCTGATTTCAGTTAATTCATAATTAGCATTTCCATTTGACTGAGTGATAACAGTGTGTACTGGAATATCTGAATTGCAGATAATCAGGGGAGTTGCTGTTTAACCAGAAAGTCTCACCTATGGGTAAAATAGGTACAAGAAGATTTCATGAGATATAATACACCCAATTCTTACTACACAATATCACACAGGCCAGAGAGTAAATATTATTCAACCTTTAGAAGATCACATTTTCTGAATTTTTCTTTTTTTTTTTTTTTTATAATACTGCATGTCTAAATTTAGTGTTTGAGTCACTGTGAAAAAATTATAGGGAAGGTACCCCAAAAAAAAGGTAAGAAAAGGTTTCCTTGTTTCTCTCCTTTCTTGAGTATTGGTGAATACTAAGTAAAGAGCAAGTCAAATAGAACAACTGTGTATATAAATATGTACCTCTTAAAAGATTTCTGTTGAGAATCACATATACATAGAGTGTTTTGGTATGGTAGGAAATGGTAAGACAAATCATATGTTCTAGGATATTAACAGAAATAATTGTCAATATAAGTATCATGGTGAATAAGGTTTCTGTTTACACAAGAAACATGCTCAGACGAATGTGTAATTTCTGTGCTCTTGCTGAGATACTAATTAATGTAATCAATACATGGTAGGAAATGGCAACACTTTAAAAATCATTATTCAGAGGTTAGATATACAAAATGAGCTTTACAAGAAACGGTACTCATCCAATATTTTCAATCCATCTGATTGAAACTAATTCTAGAATATATTGCTATCACTCACTTCATTACAACTACAAGAATCAATTAACATAATGTCATCACAGCTCATCCTTCCCTTCTTTAGCTGAAATTTCAAATTATTAATTGACTCATGTGCAGTAGATGGCACACATAATCCTCTGTAGACTGGAATCACCAGTTTCTCAAAGAGAAACCACACCCTAAAATGCCTAATAGCCCTTGTCACTCTAGCAGGTAATTAAAAGGCTTCCCACTTTGGCAATTAGCCAGCAGAAAAGCAGATGAAATGCTTCACTTGTAAGATGAGGAATGAAGCTCATAATTTGAAGAAGGAATGATAATATTTTGCAATTCCATAATATCTCTCCTTCGGGGATTTTAAATAGATTAATAAGCTTTAATTAATAGGACCTTGTAAATTCCCTGGGAAATACTTGTACTACCCATCATAAAAGAGGACAAAAAGGAATTAATTACCTCAATTTCCACATGATCATTCTTTTTGGATGCCTCAGCACTGGTGAGTTTACCCAGATTATCTTTTTAGGGGAACTGTGGAGCATTTCTGTTCCCACTAAAACAAGAAGAATTTTTCATGCTCAGCATCACTGAAAGTCAGACTGTAATAATGTTAAACATAATGGTAAACATGTCGAGTCATTCATTCTGTCACACTTGAAATTATCTTTGTATTCAAAACATTTGAAGAAAACCATATATTAATGTTTTGACTGGTCATCTGATCAAATGATGTGTTACAGATATTCAGAGGAATTCTGTGACAGTTTTTCCTTTCTGCAACACTAGGATGAGTCTCAGCTATTAACAGAGATAACATCCATGGATATAAAACAACATAAGTTGTATAAGCACTCTGCAGTGGAACTTTTATAACTACTGTCATAGTTTAAGTTTGGTTTGTTTTGGTTTTTTTTTAATGTTTTGCATTTGTTCTTTGGGTAAAACATCTAACAATTTTTTAACTGACCTATATACATTATGAATGTATAAAAATCAGAAGATTGTAAAGACATAAATTATTTTGTCAACACCCTAGCAATCAGTATGTGCATCTTCTTCAAGAAAAGACTCCTTGAAGAAGAATAAAATAAACTCAAAGCAGTTTAGCACAGATGTAATCTTTGTCTCAACAAAACAGTCATTGTAAGACAAATATGGTCTTAAAAGAGTTCTTTAAAAGAGACTGCAAATCTCTTGAATGGAGATTTTCTGTTCAGGAGGTATGCATTGTCAGAGTCATAAGCCTTATCACTAAAAGGGCCTTTTTTTCCCACTGTATCCCTTTAAAGGAGAACAGTGAAATTGGGCTAAAGTTTTTCTAATATGAAGTGTTTGAGGTTTTTTTCTACAAACACTTACAAAAAACCTTCAAATTTTAATCAAAACACTTATAACTGGGGAAATTTCAGAAGATGTCCTGTCAGATACATGTTCAAGAGCATACTAGCAGTTATAAGAGATGACAAACACCTTTTAAAGTATACAATTATAGATATCATATACTTAATTCAAATATTTCTAACAATAATTACCTAGGTTAGTAAGTTATTAGAAAATGAAGTAGCTTCTATTTAATGCATCAATCTGATTACTACTAATAGGACACACTTCAGCATGGAAAAATACTGCTACTAATTAAGGAAATTATTTAAGTATGTGTGCTTAATCAGTTTCCTTAACTAGCTGATAGAAAACAAAATAACCAATTTGAAAAGTTCTTCAAAAGAAATTAAAACATCCCATTTCTGTCATTTTAATTTATTAGAAATTAAGGAAAAAAAATCAATCCCCACAGTGGCGGGGTTATTAAACAAGTCCTTCTGGAATTACTTAGTGAGGAGTTCCAACTCCTGTTAAGAAACAGAAATCTCAGCAAACACATGAAACAAAAAAGCAAAATATTAGGAAAAGAAATTGGTACTGAAAATAGTAGCAAGTACGTATATACTGTGTAGTTATTAACCTGACTACATATTGATAGCTGAAGTTAGCTATTTTGAAAAGCAGTGGAGATTTCTTATTATGACTGGAAACAAATTAACTCTAAATTGCTTCTGAAAGACAGAAGTCATATGTTCACTTACCCTATTCTTCTGTTTTTATCCTGACCTGAAGCTTATCTGATCAACTCAGTAAAATGGCAGTAAACTAACCCAGGAAAAAGTGCTTTTCTGTTTTAAGGAGTGGGTGTTTGTTTCTTTGCCAGTTTAGCAAATTTAATTTACTACTATATGTTCAGAGAAGCATCAGAAGTGGTATAGGACACAGACTAGGAAATAAATATTTGCAAGCCAGAATTTGGGAATGAGATCTTTTGATGGAAGATGTCCATTCAGCTGTAATAGGAGATAGCGCCCTGAGAAAGCATATTCTTCCTTCTCATTAATTTATGGAAGGACGAATTATAAAACCTTCCTAAAATGATTAAGTAAGTCACTCCTTCTCTCACATTCTTTTTGTTCCTGTTCTAAACTTATTTGTAGGGCAAATTAGCTGTGATAAGTACTGGAAGAAGCAAACAAGTTGCTAAGTGTCAGGGAAAGTAATCTTTTAGTACAAATTTCACTCTCACTTGGAATTTAATGTGGACAGGCAACAAAAAACTATTTGCACTACCATGGGCCTATATTTAATTCTTATTATTATTTTAGTGGGTAATGGAATATCTTTTGAATTAAAGAGTTTAGCAATTCTTAAACAGGAAATTGTTTCAGTTGTGCATATCTGGACTCATGAGCTAGACTATAGTGTAGAAAGTGAATAGAAGGCTTCAATTCACACTCAGAATAATTTTTATGAATTGATGGGCCTATCTCAGAACAATTCCTTTAAAGGGTAACTGGTTTTAATGTTTGGGGATTTGGGGTATTTTTGGTTTAGAGTTGTTGGGTTCAGGCTGGGTTTTTTTAACTGACCTCATGCTTTTGATGAGAACAAATGAAATTTAAGTGTATTTTTTCAGGTTACCCAAATTATAATTTGGTTTACAGATCAGTGTGGCAGGGTTCACTACAAATTTGCCATACTAAGTTTGGGGTCATTTCCAAGCCAGGTCAACAAATAACTAGCATAATCTCTTTTAGAGCTTACCACAAGTAGGAATACAACAAAAACTATGAATGTTGATGGTGACGTTTGTTCTCCTACTTTGCTTTGCTTCGATGTTTCCTTTGGTGCCTTGGGTTTGGAATGCTTTTGCCAGCCTTGTTCAAGTAGTGATCTGTGCAAGGAGCAGGTCTATTCTTCCAGGACTTTGCCCACACTCTCCCCAGCCATCCATGCCTAGTCTCTGGCCTTCCGTAAGGCCTGCAAAGAACAGATGTCTCTGTAAACGGATTATAGATCTGTCCTCCCTAGTTATGCATTCACATTTTGGTAGGAAGGGCAGGAAGTAGGTCTTCCGTTCAATTTCTGAGACTCAATCCTTGCCATTTCTTCACAGTCTGTTTGATGTAAGGCTTTGAAGATTTGAAACTTAATATTTAAAAGGCATGTCTGAATACATTTCTGTTTGCAAAGGCACCCACTCAAGATGGCATGGGGTTTTTTTAGCATCCAAAGTAATAAAACTGCCTGTTGCATACTTTTAGAAAGCAGGCGGGAAATGAGTGAATAAAACATTCTCATACTTCCCACCTTTGAAGTCCCACCTTTCACTGCCATGCTAACAAAATCACACCATATGGTCACTGCAAGAGCATCTATTGTGTCAGTGTTTTCTAACTGGCATTGATCTAAGTTGCCATTTACTGTGTATTTTGTGTATTTACAGATGCTCACCTATAATATGAAAATTAAACAGAAATCTTTGTTGATTGTTAAAGACTGATGCTAGCATAAAAGTACTTTTGTAACTACTGGTTTTGAGATAAGGTCTGAGACATGTGTATTGACTCAGTTTGAATTGTTGAAAAATGTAGGTTGCCTTCTGTGTGTGTTTTTTATTGGATTTTATAAGAGCAAATCTGACATTGCCATGTGGTGCAATTTAGTTAGTGTGAACGTTATTTGTAGATGAGTTTTTGAAAGTGGTAGTTTCATTTTACCTTCCGTGTGGACTTAAATGGTTTACAGCTCATTCATCTTTTGCTCTTACTCACATGGAATGAAAAGGACTTTGACAAATCTGAAGCCTGAGAGAGCTTTAGCAATTTTTAATGTTTCACTGAAGCTTGTTCAAATGCAATCATTGCAGCAAAAATATGTAGCCATTAAAAACTTACATTCACGAGATGTATCTTTTTCAGTATTATTATAGTATTCTGATTGGAATTTATGAAATCAAGCAATGAAGATTCATGATCTCAATAACATTTCAAACATTACACATATTAAATTCATATAATTAATGCTATTACTTCTCAACCCACGAGGTCAGTTCTGTCTTTGAGAAATGAGAAGAAAGACAATAAATCTGTAAAAAAAGAGAAGCTTAACAGTCATTATGCTTTCTTCTTATGTTATGCGAAAGTAACTGCTACACTACAGTACATTTCATATATCTTTAATCTTGTTTTCTGAAGGTATGCAATTTTTATGATCTTGAAATACAGATCTTCCTCTTCTTTGCTACTTCAAATCAACTGAAGCCAGCAGTTAGCTGTTAACTTTCCCTTTTTCATTGATTATTTTTATTCCATTGCGGTGTATTGAAAGAATGAAAGATCCATTCAGGAGCTCAGATTGTGTGTGAGGCCTGATTTTTATAGCAAGGTTGGCCTCCATCTTAAAAGTTTGAGTCATATAACATTGAAATGAGGGGCAGTTTGAAAAGGGAGAGCAAAGGCTGCTGAACAAAAGAATCATGTATATTCAAATATATAGATACTGCCAAAATTCTGATGTGCTTCAAATCTTCATGTCTTTTAAGGATGATGTCTTGTAAATCATTCTAATTTTGCACAATAAAGTTTTTTTGGTGCACAATGAATTGGGATGGAGGGTTGAGTTTTTTGCCTACTATTTGATAATTCACTTCATTTCTACTAGCAATTAGTTTAAATTTAGCACTTATGTAGCAGGCCTGTACCACAGGCCAAGTATTGCCCACAAATTTTGCAATTTGTGTGGCCTGCTAGCATCTTGGGTTGTCTGCATATGCACTAGTGTACCAGGTTTGGCTAACGTAGAGTTAATTTTCTTCACAGTATGGGGCTATGTTTCGGATTTGTGCTGATAACAGTGTTGATAACACAGGGGTGGTTTTGTTACCGCTGAGCACTGCTTACACAGAGTCAAGGCCTTTTCTGCTTCTCATATTGCCCACTAGTGAGTAGGCTGGGGGTGCACAAGAAGTTGGGAGGGAAAAAAAGCTGGGACAGCTGACCCCAACTGACCAAAGGGATGTTCCAGACCATGTGACATTATATTCAGCAATAAAAGCTGGGGGAAAGAAGGAGGAAGAGTTATGAATTTGTCTTCCCATGTAACCGTTATGCATGATGAAGCCCTGCTTTCTACAGAGCTACAGGCTGCCATGCATAATCCACTTTGAGGTAACTGCAAACCAAGTGTCAATACATCATGATGATACCGAGTAAAAGGAAAAGTGAGCTGCCCCTCATAGAGGACTTGAGCACCAACTGGATAAATAAGTGTTTGTGCCCAGGGAGAGAGAGGGCTGTCTATCAACCACAGGCCTTGTCCCTGGCCAGGGACACTCTGTTCTCCCATGGCAACCCCAGTATCTGTATAATCTCAAAGTTTCTGTTAACAATTACACAATCACATGTGATGTCATCCTTTATCTCCCTCTGTGGCAACTTCTTAGGTCAATATATAGGGTTTGGATGATCATGCATTATGGTAATGCTCGTGCTGCTCTTACATGTTCTGCTGATATAGAAACATGATTACTCCAGCCCAAAAGCCTGCTGATGAACTTCAGAGTCCTACTGGTGCAAGCAACAGGGATAATCCTGTGTCAAGTCAGGAAGCTGTGCACACGGACAAGATTTTGCTTTCATGACCTTTCCTTCTCTACCCAATATATGCTATAGGCCTCCCTTGGAAGGCCTCCCCTGTCTTCAATTATCATCCCTTCCTACAGGGTGAGAAAGGGAAGCTTGGGGTGACAAGGAACGGGACTTGAGATTGCTGGTACTTGCTTGTATTTTGCTCCCATATTGTACAAGAGTCTCAAGCTCTCAGTAACGTAATTACCACACAGCAGGGTGGACCTCATATAAAGAACATCCTGGAGATCATTGATGGCACTCTTAGCTTTGTCAGAAAAAGTAATTCTTCAGTATGGCCATTTCTACCCTTCCCCCTGCCCTGTCATCTATTCTCCTTCTCTCTGTGAGTCCCGGCCCATTGTTTAGTTTGAATATGCCATAGACAAATGAACAAAGAAACAGAAATCATCAAATAACAAGAAAGCATTTATTCCCCAAACTTGGGATTTTTTACTTTTGTTGAAATACCATAGTGAGCCTGTTGTATTCCTGAAAAATATTGCTAATGCTAAATAGTTGTATAAAAAGTAGCATGGGATGAGATTGACAAAATGGGATCAGGGATCTAGTCATAGATTTAGAGAAATTCAGCATGGAAAAAGGTTCTATAGTACGTGGCATCACACTGGCTTCTTCTGGACCTCAGACTAAAAAGGGGAATAAACTAAGAAAGGATTAGGATTTTTTTACAATCTAAGTTATGTAGGAGCATCCATACAAAATTTTTTCTTCTTGTTCAGGAAGCTCAGTGTTTCTCTGCACAGTACTGAGCTGACACAAAGGAGTTTTCAGTGACTGCTTCCCAAGAGTCTTAGGCACTTGCTGGCATTGTTAACACTGGGGTCTGGATTATAGCAGTTTTACTGAAATCTGTGCAGAATTTCTCTTTTGCTTTTAACCCAAATTCGAAGTAAATAAATTATCAAAGGGACTGCAAGTCAATATGAGTCAGGACACAGAATGATGAGAAGCAAAGGGGATCAAGAAACATTTTTTCCCCAGGCTCGGCAGCAGATAAGTGTTCCTTGTTGCTCCTGAGCCCCCTCCTTCACCAAAGCAGCCTGTCCTCCTGTCACCATAGGCAACCCATTGCCCCATCCCCATGGGCACCCTGGACCCTGCCTCTCTGTGGGCATGCTCTCTGCCCACATGGTCTCATTCCATCCTACTCCTTTGGCACGTCCTACCCCACTCAGAGTGACCAGGGTGGAAGTAATGTGTACTGGGGAGGAGGGAACTCTTTTGAAGTAGGAGCCATGAGACCACCCAGTAACATGGGTCTGATGCAACTGATTCAGGCATTAGTGGCGTTATGCTCCATGGGAAACATGCTTAGTGGAGCTCCAACAATAGTGGCTCAGAAATTAGTTGAAGGCATGCTTTCTGATTGTCTTGGAGGCCTTTAAGCCACATGCCTGCCTTATAATCAGGGTTTAGGTGACCAGCTGTGGAATTGCTTACCTGCAGGCACTCTGCAGTGTGTGTCTACCTTGCAATCAAAGATCAAATGAGAAGGGCACCTTTGCCTGGCCTCCTTTGGCTCCTGAGCAGCAGTTTCTAAGAATCCAAGGATTGTTAAGCATTGTATAGTTCAAGAAATTTATATGAAGACCTACGGAAAAATAGACATGAGAAGAAAGATTAGCATATGCAAGAAGAAGCTGAAGGAAAATACTGACAATGAAGATGGGTTGCAATAAAAGATGGAATGATAAATATGCAGGATATATAAGAGAAAGAACATGATTTCATATTTATTTTCCTAATCTCCAAGCAAGGAACTTAACTGATATGTAAAATGTTGAGCAGAAAATTGAATATATATAAAAAGAGAACGAGCAATAGCCAAATTATCATACTTCTATCTACTTTGTGTGTGGATAGTGATTTTCTGCCTTTCTGGGTAGAGCACTATACCTTCTTGTCCTGGGTTCAGATGGGGTAGAATTAATTTTCATAAGAAGCTGGGAGGGGACACAGCCAGGATAGCTGACCCAAACTAGCCAAGGGGATATTCGATACCACATGATGTCATGCTCAGTATATAAATTGGAGGAGCTGGCTGCAGGGGGAGGGATCGTGGCTTGGGAATGGGCTGAGCCGATGCTGGTTCTGGGTGGTGAGCAATTTCATTGTGCATCACTCAATTTATAGATTCTTTCATTAATATTATTGCTATTATTATTCCTTCTCTCCTTGTGTTGTCCTATTAAACTGTCCTTAGCCCACGAGTTTTTACCTTTTTCTTCCAATTCTTCTCCCTCTCCTACCAGGCAGCAGAGGAGGGAGCAAGTAGCCGTATGGTAGTTAGTTGCTGGCTGGGCTTAAACCATGACAGTTTTGAAGGTACTTTTGTCCAGGACTTAAAAGATTTTTAGAAGTCATGTGTGGGTTGGGAAGGGCTGGCTGTTTGGCTTGGTACTTAGCATACTCCATTATTGTTCTGACAGACTTCTGTATTCTGGCAAGTTTTCCCAGAACAGCTGTGATGTGTTAGGGCCTTTTCCTTCCTATATGAAAAATCTTTTTATTAAATCACTTTCCAGGTGTTTTTTTGCCAATTAATCCCATGCATTCCTTTATAACTGTGACCACATTAAATGCTCATTTTTATGTCTCTTATGTTTCAGTGTATGCACAGAGTGTTGCTGTGCTGATTCCAGAGATGACCTATATGGTCTGTTCTTATTTACAAATACTTTACACATAAATTTTTAATACAAATACAGATACATAAGCAAATTCTGGTCACAATAATGAAAAAGAAATCCTCCAGGGCAGTGAATAGAAATACTAGCATAATAAAATACAGAAGGCAAAATGAGTGGAGGAGTAAAACATAATACCTAAGGGTGGTAGCAGCCTGCTAAATCTGATTACTTCAAATGAAATAAGGGTAGTGAGAAAGTGAACCTAAAAGCACAGAGATAATGAAAGTTTGAGCTTCTCAAATAGGAACAGTGTGCATTCAGCTCTTAGAAAAAAAGTTTATGTGGCCTTTTTAGTAGCAAATAAGATTCAGCAATAACTTGTAAAAGTTTTCATCAGAAGTGTTAGGTCAACTATAGCTTCTTTGGTGATAATCGGCGGAAAAGTTGTCTTCTAATATATCTGTAAAGAGCCAAGAAGTCTATAAACACAATAAAAGCTGATACTAAGAAGTACAGCTACATTTGTTTCTCCTAACATTTTTATGCCTAGCAATGATCACTTACATAGAAAAAAAAATTAATGCTGGCATATGTGAATGGAAAGGGATACAATAACTGGGTCGTCTTCAAGACAAAACTTTAAGGTAAAAGTCTTGCTCTGCAAACTTATACCACAAACCTGCAAGCTTTCACCTACATAAGTATGTATATAACTATTTTGACCTATTTTCTATTTTATCTATAGATTTAAAAGTTTTCCTACTATTTAGCATGGAAAGAACAAAAGAACTTTGTCATATAATACCGGTGCACAGCACATAGGCTTGGTGACTTCCTAATACAGACCTGTTCTCAGATTAT
This sequence comes from Strix uralensis, assembly GCF_047716275.1. Classification (NCBI taxonomy): domain Eukaryota; kingdom Metazoa; phylum Chordata; class Aves; order Strigiformes; family Strigidae; genus Strix; species Strix uralensis. Next base: position 88,512,271 of record NC_133972.1, on the reverse strand, counting down.
TTTGACCTTCTTCATTCTGCAAAGAGAATATACCCAGTCCAAAACACGTCTCTGACATTCCTCAAAAAGTAGGTTATACATGGTCATTATTACTACAGTAGTGCGGTCAATTATTTTCCTGAATTCAAACTTACCCCAAACTTCATAATGATAAAACCAATACACTATTGTGTATTCAGAATGGAGGCCTCTATTACTTTGATTAGAAATCTAGAACTGCAGGAACTGGCACACTTGCTTTTGTCATAAACTCTGGTAACAATATATCACAGAAAAAAACTTTCCCTTAGAAAATTCTGATCACTTCTAGCTCTGACTTCATATGTCAGAGAAGTAGTTCACTGTGGCAGGTATGTGCAGGTAAGTTGGTGGTTCTCTTTCTCTAGTGGGAAAGCTGGTGAAAGATAATCTGCAGCTCTGCTTTGTGTAAACCTCCTATGTACAAGTGTAATGTGTAGGGAAGGAGAAAAATGTAGCTGCTTTCTGCTATCCCTTCACCCTCTCAGAGGGGTAAGAATGGGGAATAAGAAGGAGGAAGGTAAGGGAGGGGTGGGAGAAAGGTGATTTTTTGTTTTTGTCTTTGTTTCTTACCATCCAACTCATTTTTTAGTCAGCAATAATGAAACTACTTTTTCCCAAGTAGAGTCTGCTTTGCCCATGATGATAATTGGTGAAGTGCTAAGGCTTGGACAACAGGCCCAAGCCAGAGTTGACCTATAGATGAATCCTGTATATTTTCTAACTGATAACCATTGTGCTAGTAGGTATTGTACTAAGTTATAACAAACCACCTATGCTGATGTAAAAAGTGCTAAAGTGTTGAAGTACTGAAGCCTGAACAACAGGCCCCGAGCCGAAGCTGCTAACCTAGTATGTAATCATTAACGAGGTATGTAAGCTCACTAGTGAAAGATGCAGCTTAGACAGAATAAAATCAGTAGTGAGGATGAAATGCTGAGAGAATGTATCCAACTTTCCTTTCGCAGCCTTGTTCAAGGCTGAGAACACACGTATTTGGCCATGTTAGAATCTCACTTGGTTCCCCCGCCCGAGCCCTGGCCAAGCTTTGGGTGGAATCCAACAGGAGAATGAAACCAGAAATTTTCCACTCAAAACAAAGGTGCCAGCTATTCTGGCTTGTCGATCTCTGGTATATAAGGCTGGACCCACTCACAGTGACTTTGGATGCCTCACCTATGGGTGGACGCACCGTGTAGGATTTCCCACTTGCCGGGACAGGCTCTCCAAATCCTCGCTGTATCCGGGGGTCCCCAGCAACTGCGGATCTGGATGATGGTAACGTATACAAGTGGTGATGTTTCTTTCTTAATCACTATTCTTTCTCTCATGTAGTAATGATTTGATGCATTACCCTGTATTTTCCTATTTGTTGCTTTAGGTGCATTACTCTGCATTTTCTTACTGCATGTTTTCTGTATTACTCTGTTACATTATTTAGTTATCACTAGTAAAATACGCCTACTCTTTTCACTCTGGTGTCCGAGTTTAATTGGTATCCTTAATCAGCAAAACAATTGGTCAGTGATGTCCCTGTCTTTATCTTGACCCATGAGTTTTTCCATCTTACTTCTGCACTGTTCTGTTGAGGAGGGGGAGAGAGATTCTGGGTGGGGATCTGGCATCTGGCCAGGGTCAACCCACCACAGTTTGTCAGAACTTATGTTAGTATGCATACTGCATTAAAGCATTTACTAAATTATTTGATCATCTTTTACTTTATACAGCATCACAGGATTTTAAAGAGGTCTCCATAAATCAAGAAATTTGAGACAATCTGAAGACTCTGATGAGAACTGTTTGGGCAATTTTATAATGATGAATCATAAGATTTATATTATGAGTTCACATTATGTTTTTATCATAAGATTTAGCAATACTGTTATGGAAAATTATATATTCTCTACCTCAGGGGATTCACTAATCTGTGTTTCCTGTAAGTAACTTAGTTGCAATTTAATTATTTTTTCTAAGACCATTTCTCTTAACTAGGGAGATTTTTGCTTCCCATATCGCTCATAGGGTTTAACCCAATTTAAAAATTCATAGCCCCTTAATTTCCCTCAACAGGATAAATAGAAAATGTTTACCTCAGGGGGGGAAAAAAAAAAAAAAGTGATGAGAATTTTCCTGTGCTTTTATGAGAAGTTGTCTTTGCTCTTAATTTTTTCCTCAAACAATATAAAATATGTATAAAGGTCAAATGAACAAGTAATTCAAACATCACTTTTGGACTTGGTATTCAATTGTCCTTCAGAACTGTCTGCTGAGCCAAAATAAGCTCTACCATCTACCACAGGTTAATCAGTTATGCAATATATAACAAGTGCTTCCCCTAGGGTCTTCATGTCCTGTTTACCCTAATACACTAAATTAATGCAAATTACATCTATTCACTTAGTTCAATATAGTATGTTTTAAGTAGACTTACAACAAAGGACTGAATGGGTTTAGCAAATAAAAACATTATTAAAAGCCTAGGATAAATTACACGGGCATTCCTTCTGTTAGGTAGACAGATTGTTTACAGCTCCAGTAATGTTTGATAATGTTTGCTTATTTGTTAAATATAGAGGGAGGGAAAAAAATGGGGTTTTATTAATGAAATAAGCCTTTTTTGTCAAAAGTTTTGAGGACATACTCAATGTCATTTTTTTCCACCCAGATATTAACTAAGAAAAACTTTGAATGAATCAGAAATCTCTAACATTTAATGATAAACATAAATATTTTATAGCCATTTCCATTAACTATGCCTAATTGTTTGCTTAATGCCAATACTTTAAAGCCCTTTTTTTGTCATGTCCTCAAATTATGACATGAAGAGTACTCAACACCAAGGCTATGTCTATCTCAGTAACGAGCATGTACCAGTAAGAGCAAATTTATAAAGAAAAATAGTTGACATTGAGAACCAACATCCACATAGTATGAGAGATCAGGGGGTGCATAATACTGACTCTGGATTGTTCCCATGGCCTGAATGTCCATTAGTGGATGCAGTGTACCAGGTGTGTTCCTAAAGCATATCTGTGGTTTAGCATCATTCAAGAGACATACAGTTCATGAACTCCAAGATCACCCAATTTTAAAATCAAAATAATCTAAGTGGGTGTGAATCAGGAGATTCACAGCAAAAGATGACACTTAATCAAAACCAAAATGCTAACACAGATGCACTCAAAGTGGAAGGAATAAAAGCAATATGGTTTTCAGACAGAACGTGGCAAGTAAAGGTGTACGTTCTCTTGCATTGCTCTGCTGAGGGACATCTCCCCTTACTGGAAGGATCACTTTTAAAGGAAAATATTTACACTCAGCTTCTGACTCTCATAAAGCTAGACTCAAAGATGCCTGTAGGTGAAATGTTCCATATATCATTCCCCTCCAAAGTGGTGAGTTTTAACGAACCAAATGTAGCAGCTATTTTTAATATAGAGATGTATATGTTCTTACTAGAGTGTCTTTGGCGGCTCAAAGCATTCCTTATGCTTCTCCTGTGCTAATGCATCAAAAGGCGCCACAGTTGCATCGTATAACAAAGCCTTCCATTATATATGATCACAGTTTAAATTTCATACAGTAATACATATTTTATGTAATTATCTTCTCTACTTATCCTAGCATTGTAGATCTTTTCTTCATCTCAGTTTTGATGACACTGTATTTCATCTAACACTTGAATAAAACTTATGCCAATATATACTTTCTCTCAGCCTTATAACCTTTTAAGCCTCTTATATTCCATTAAGCCTTCTACTAAATGTGACGTCTCAGCTTTATTTAGATCTCCCTCTCCCTGCAGTATCTTTAATAGCTGTATTACACTTTTATTCCACCAAGGAACAGGGATTTTTATTACCTTTCAAGCAAATGGATTAAAAATATTTTTATTAGCTTCTCTTACAGCTACATTCACCTCATTAGTATTAAAAAAGTCAGTATCATCATTTGTATATATCTTTTTCAATTGCCTATAAACCTCATTCAGTTCTAGGTGAAAATGTAGGAAATTCTGTTTTAAAGAGCAAGTTGACTTTTTCTTCTCAAACTCTCTTTTGAATAACTTGTCTAATGGAAGGAAGGGAAGCCCAGCAGAAATGCTTACAAATATTTGACTAGTGGTTCTGACCAGCTGTTCTGGCTTTCATGTATTGTTTCCTTGCATTGGAAATAAGAATGAAGTAGGACATAAGGCAGCGAAGTAGCATTATGTTGATAAATTGCTCTTATTTTCAGAGTATTTTTATACCTCTGCTCCAAGTGTAAGACATATAGCCAGAAGAATGTCATAACATGCTCTGCTTCTCGAAACCCCATGCCAGAAAATTGTCGCAAAATTCTGGACTCTGGCCATATTCTTTCATGTACAAAGTCAGCCCTGAAAAAATATGTACAGATGGATGGAAATAAGGCTAATATAAACCCTTTGTCTACACTGCCCAGATCTTCAATAGACACAATCTGGTTAAAGGATGTTATCTCCTCGTATCACTGTCAATGCTGTCTATACTAGCCCATTAATGTGACCAAATCCCACTAGAAGTTTTGCAGCAATAGTAACAAAAGAAGGAAAGTAATACAAAGAGTCTGGACAATTTTTTTCATGCGGCTGAAGTAAATAAAGAGGAATTTCCTATGTTGGCTTCACAGCAGCCAAATAGTTTGGAGGAAAGAGCTGATATTGCTCCATGCAATCATAAAGATTCCCTTCCAAACCCCAAATTTTGGTCTAAAAAAATAAATTTGCATTTCAAAACAGATTGCTGATTAACAAAACAGAACTTCATATTTTTATAGCTTGTCAAAGTTTTTCTCTTCAGCTTCCAATGTCCACTAATGAAGAGAAAGATGCAAGAGAGACCAACTTTTAAAAATAAAGCTTAATGCCACTAAATATTGCTTTTCATTGTATATACCCTTCAGTTGTTATTGGATACAAAATTCAAGGTATGGAAGATGATTCATAAGCAAAGTTGTATCTAAAGAAATAATTACTTTAACATAAAATCTGTTTCCTCTAAATAATTACACCCTACACAATGTCCAACAAGCCAGTAAATTAAAAAAATACCTTGTTTTTTATATCTTAGAATTAAGACACCTCACCTGATTGCTATCAGAGTTTATCAGAGCTAACAGTGTAATTGCAGCTACCTAACTAAGGAAGTCTCCTTGACAGCATATGGCGCACACACACACACAAACAGGAAAAAGAAATCTGAGGAGTTATTAAAATTTCAAAGAAATTCAAGTAAAGCTAAGAAGCTTAATTGAAGAAGAAACATTTTTTAAGATGATATAACCTTTGATTCTCTTTACCACAAATTTATTGCCAATTCTGTTACAAAAGCTCATGCAAACATCCTTGCCCCAGATGAAAGTCACACTGCTCCAGTGAAAATATTACTTCAGTGATCCTATTAATATGAAAACAGTGCCATACAAATAGTAAATACAGATTGACATCACTTTATGTATACAGGGAAGTTATCAACACCATTAATTTAAAATTGGAAACAGAGAGGCATGAAGAGGGTGATTTACTTGTCCAAGCTCAGAGCGGGTATCTGTGGGAGAGGCTGTTCTTGACTATGATACCATCCTTTATCTCTGATATTCAGCAGAAAAGGAGAGCGTGTTTAACATTCCCTCTCTTGTGAACCACCTAAACATTAGCACAGTACTCCCTAGATTTTTTTAGAACTTAAAAGATAGTATTCACATATGTGCATATTCCTTATAATTTTCATCAAGGAACAATTTAATATGATTAAATTGCAGATGCTGAAAAACACACTATAGCTAAATTCACAGAAAAGCTAATTTCACCCTAAGTGAATCTCTACTCTCTCCTCAGACTTTTCTCGTCTGTTACTATAAAAGTTAACTTTATAGAAAATATTGAGGTAAATGCAAAAACCACAGAATCACAGAATCATCAAGGTTGGAAAAGACCTTGAAGATCACCTAGTCCAACCCTTAACCTAACATTGACAGTTCTCAACTACACCATACCCCTAAGTGCTATGTCAAAAAAATCATGTCAAGATGCTATTAAAATAGTGCTTTTCTTTGATATTCTGTGAAATATTCCCTGATAGAAAGATGGCAAATTATTTTTGTCAATAAGAACTGTAAAGAAACAATTTTTTTTTCTAAAGCCATCATTTTAAATGATCATTAAGCCATATTTGCAATGTCTTATTAATACAGAATTGTGTTTGTTAATAATTTACAGAGACTTGACAGTTCTCCCTGAAGAACACCAGTCATTATCACTACCAAAATTATGCAATTAGAACCAGTAGCATTGCTCTTTTTGCCACGTTTATGGAGAAAGGAGGCAGTGATTTTCACAATTATACTGACATGAGCAGAGGAAAAACAAAGGATGCTGTTCAGTGTTTGTCAACACACATGAAAGAAGGAATAATGGCATTATAAATGAAAAATCTAGTCTGGAACCAAGAAACATTTGTTCTACTGTATTTTCATTATCTGCCTGTATTAATGTGACTGTGTCCCTCAAAAATCAGTTATATGTTTTACAGTTTTATATTAGTTTCTAATTTCTATTACGCATACTTATTAAAAAAAAAAAAAAGAAGAAAACACACAAAGCAGATTTTAAGATAACTTTATAGTTTAAAGAAAAAAGAAAAAAAAAATAAACAAAACCATGTATTCTGCAGGGAAAAGGTTAGTGGAAATTCTCCAGAATATTAACAGACTACATGAACCTCAGCTATGGGCACCTACACACCAGCTTCCCTAGCATCCCCTTATCCTTGGCAAAAGGAGAGCAGAGATTAATGTGTTCCAGCCTCCTAGCCCTATATTGTTTTATAAGATGTCTTCTTTTTCCATTCCCTTCAAGAATTTCCCTATTTCCTTCTGGTCTTTCCCTGTCACCAACATCTGGCTTAATGTGTCTGCAGTAATAATCTGAATAATAATCTACCACAATAAAGTTTTACATGAAGATGCCAAACTGCAGATTTCCCTTAAATAATTAAACTTAGATAAAATGGACAGGAGCTGCTCTCTTTATTAATAATTAATTTAAAAAAAAAATCTGATTAAGCTATATATGTGGAATATAGTAGAGACAAATATTAGTAATACTAGATTAAGATATGCTGGCTGTTGAATTATATGCTCCAATGGAAAAAAATTAGTTCTGTATTTAATAACTGTTATAAGTAGATTTCTCAAATTGATGTGAGTCAGAGCCAATCAAAATTTCAATTGTTTATTTAGCAAGCGGCAACAAGCAAAACAGCGCTGGGCGGCTGGGGAGTCCTTGCTCCACCAACGGCGCGCACTCACTTCCCGAGGGTCCGTCTTTTTTATATCCTCCGCCTTCCGGTATCGGGTCTCTCTGAGGGGCATACTCTGCGTCTGCGCACTTTGCAGCTAGGGAGTCGCTCCATCCGGGTCTTCCTCGCGTCACCAACTCCTCGTATTTCCTGCTTTCCTGAGAGTGGCTCACAAAGCTTTTGTTTATATCTTACAGAATATAGACACTACCCCCTTTTTTCTTCTTCTTCTCCCCTTTGTCCTTCTCCCCTTTGTCCTTCTTCCCTTTCTCCCTCTTTTCAGTCTTTTGCACAATAGGAGTCCTTGCTTCAGCATTTCAACTTAGATAAGCACTTGCAGTCAGTTAGTCGTTACACAGTGTAATAGTTAAGATTAAGCTTAGGCCTACATAGTTTATGGAATAACATGTCACGAGCTCCCAGTATCTTTAATGGAATTTGATGAACAAACAGTTTACTGTCTATCACAATAACTATACATAAATATATATGTATTATGTGTATAACAGCTGTTAATGAACAGCGACAGAAGCAAATGTTGATGCAAGTAACTAATATCATACTTCATCTACTTAACTGCAGAGAGGCTGTGTATCTTTACCTGAATAGATGACATGATCCATTAGTGATGGCAGATTGGGCACTGGAAGGCCTCTTCGGTTTCCATTTGTCCTCACCTCTCCCTCACTGGCCTAATGCAGGAATGTAATTCCTTGTATCAGCTTCTTTCTTAATTTCACATAATGTTCATCTCATTTATAAAGAACTGAGACTAAGTTCTGAAATATAAGTTCAAACAATCTTTTCCTTAGCCAAGTCAAATACATCAAGATAAATACATCAAAACCAAAAATATCACTGCTGTCCTTTAAGACACCTATTACCCTTTCTTCCTTTCTGCTTCTCCTATAAATGTGCTAGGTACTGTATCCCAAATGTTTTTCTGTCCTTATTGTAGCTCTATGTGTAATACAGATTTTTCTCTTGTAAGTAGCTGAACAAAGAACATTCTGTACATAAAAAATAGTCCATAAAGAAAACACTCCTTTTTGATGCATAAGCAGACTCCGCTAGGAGGTCATTACAGGTCACTGACAAAATTCTGTGTCTGTGAGAACTGGTACAGCAATAACTCTAAAGTAAAACTGTAATAATTAAGAAAATAAGGAGCAAAAATGTTAGATATATTTCATCTAAGAAATCTCCAAGAGATTTATGATCCCTTTTTCCAAAGAAAAGGTTTGGCAAATATGCTATCAACAGGTAAAGGTAAGAAATAAATTAATATCTTCACTTATATCTTGTGTATACAATTTAAATAAAAGTAACAGCATAAACATGTAAGCATGATAGTGCAACTCAAAAGTCCTAAATATTCCTAAAGCCAAAAGTTATAATTATCATTAGATATTAATTTGTCCATAATTGTCTCTTAATTTGCACTATCATAAGGGGTCCAGGTTTTCATTCTGGCAGCTGTTTTTTCCTTTGTAGCTGTGGATGGATTAAGGGATGAAGAAAGAAGTGTAAACAAAAGATATTTTACTTGCAGCTAGGCAAACAGTGATTTTTTTTAATAATCTAATTTGAAGTGTGTGTGATCCTCAGTTTGATCACTTTCTGGAATTATTCTAATGAAGAAAGTTTACTGACAGGAATATCATGAAAGATTTCTGTAAAACAAATTTCAAAGTCAAAACAGACATTTCTGCCAGAAAGATAATCCTAGATTCATGTTTAGCCAGTAATAAAAAGATGCATATTATGATCAGATTTCTAATCTAAGTCACTCACACTTCACAATATGATCATTAGACTTATAAAGTTTGCAAGCAATCCAGAAAACTGTAATGGGGTTTCAAATGACATAATTTTTTTTTTTTTTTTTTTTTTTTTTTTTCTCCACGATGGATATTAAGTAGGGAGAAACAGTTTCTTTCATTTAAAGCTCCATTTCACAATTAAGGAAACTAGCTAGCACGTATTAGTGTGCTTACATAATGGATCTAACAGCTTTTCATAAATATCAATGAGCTATTTTGTTATCTAATCTAATTAGGCTTCCCCTTAAGAAAATTACCTTCTTATAAGCAAGTTGGCTTCACCTTCTATTGTTGGCCAACAGATACCATGAAATGATCATATTTCCAATTGTTTACAAACTCACCTCACTTCAACTTTTTTTTTTTTTTTTTTGGTCAGCGTAAGAGAAACATTTGGATGCACAGACAATGAAAATCAGATCACAGGTCAGCAGACAGGTCTTCAAATAAAATTTGGTGGGTTAAAACTATGACCAAGAGTTATAGTAAAGGGTATGAGCCTTTCTGGAGAAGACTAGGTGCTTAGAAGCAAGCTAGACCTGGGAGTCTGAGCAGAGTTGTGAGAAATGGAGAGGGTAAGGAAAGCCAGTTAGCTACAGAAGATTTTGTCATGAGAGAAAAGAAAAATTAAGGCTAATGAAGTACATATAACAAATACTACTTTAATGTTTCGATGTTACTTTAAGTGCTCATACTAAAGATTGTGTCCATATAAAAAATACAGAAAAGATAAACATGAACAAAAAAAATCAAAGACCAAGTTCCAAAAGTCTGAAAAATAGTAAGAAATCTTTTTACAGTATAAGAGGAGCAGGATAGGAAGTATCATATCAGAATCATATCAGAACACAAGTGGCCCATGGGAACTTCTGTCTTAAATTAAAAAGTTGCTGATAAAGGATATTCAATGGGAGCTAGTGAGAACTGTAATAAATCATGAGGATCAGAAGATAATCAGCAAACACTCCCAGAGGACAAAACTGATATACTGACTTCATATGAAATTTCTCTTGAAACTGCCCAGTGCTGTTCTACACTAAGGCAGCTGATGGGTTGTCAATTATTAGAAAAGGTTCTAGGCAGCTTTATGACACTCCAGACCATTAAGTCAAATGTCTGTACTAAGTACATCAGTAGGAATAGACTGAAACTATTAGAATTACTGAGATTATAATGTTTGCTGACAGTACTGAATTCAAGGTAAGAAAGATGTTACCCAAACATGATGAATTTGCAAAAGGATCTCATAATACAGAAAATTCTGTAATAAAATGGCAAATCATTTTTACATAGATAGCTGTGAAATGCCATACCTCCAAAATGAGAAGCCTAATTTTATGTAACAGAAGATTGGCTCTGAGCTGGTGAATACCAGTCAGAAAGGAAACCTTGGGCAGAAACTGAAAGAATGTTAGACATCATCCAGGAAGGAACAGAGGACAAAAGAGAAAACAATGCCATCCTACAACTGTGTATCAACTTTCATCTTGAACAGCTCTTGCAGTTTTGGTGCTTCCAGCTCAAAAAGAATATACTAAAACTAGGATATGCTCAAAGAAAGTAACAATGAAGATCATAGTTATGAAATAGCTGATGTTTGTGGAGTGGATAGGCTAGAGTGCTCCATTTAGAAAAAAAAAAAAAAGGATGACTAAGGTAGAAAGAGACGTCAGTCTAGAAAAATGTGAGAACTGCAGGTAACATTTTCCACCTCTAAGAAAACCACAAGAAAATATTACATGAATCCAAGAAGTGACATTCAAAACACACTGAAGGATGTGATTCTTCACACAGGATCTATTTAACCTATGAAACTCCCTACCATGATTTGTTATGAATACTGAAGAACTGCAAAAGCAATTAGATAAATCCACATAATAATTTTTAAAAAATAATATCAAGGATTATTTACACATAGATAGAAGCTCTGGCTCAAAAAGTTTGTAAGCTGAAAATCACTGGTGACTAGAAGAGTGTCATTATATAATTTCATTGTCCTAGTGCTTCTTCCTCAGTATCTATTTAGTGTCCACTCTTGAAAATAGGAGTCAGGGCTTGTTGCACATCTAGTTTGAACTGATATGATTACTTTTATGTGCTTATGTCCCAGTAAAGGTGGAATGTGTAATCTCCCTTTAATTCTTTAGTGCTTATTCATTACAAAATATTATATATAATATTAAGTCTGTAATGAATCCTATTCTATTTAACCTCTGTTTCATTCAGTAAGCTGTGTGGATGTCCACAGTTAAAGAAAAAATAGTATATGAACACAGAGTTTATCCCATAATTTGCCCCATTTCTGCACCTATTATGGATGTAGATGTATAGCAAGTAATTATCTTTTGAGTTATTTTATTAGCAAGAATTAGCTTTTGAATGTTCTAACAACATATTTTTCAAGTGTAATTATAAAATACATAAATATCTCTACAAAAGAAAGAAAAAAATTAAGGAAAAACAATAGTGAGAAGAAAGTGTTCTCCTTACTTGGTATTTTTCTCTTCAGACCAAAACATTAGCTTGCAGCAAAAAATGCCTATTATTTGGAAAGGGACTTTCTCTCAGCCAGCTGTAGTCTGGTAGATGTCAAACTACACTACCGTGGTACCACACTTGAGACCATAAACACCCTTCTTCAGCTTCATTACTGTGCTAATCAGGCTAGATAGCTATAAGAACTGATGCTGTTCATAGACAGTTGGTTCATAGGATAGGAGTAAGAGTAGGACTACGTGCACTCATCTGTTTAGGTACCTTTGTACATCAAAGTCCTGTAAGGTAATGTCGTGGTTTAACCCCAGCTGACAACTAAGGACCACACAGCCACTTGCTCACTTCCCACAGAGGGATGGGGGAGAGAATTGAAAGGGTAAAAGTGAGAAAACTCAAAGGTTGAGATAAAGAGACTCTAATTCCAAGCTGCTTTCCATCATTTACCAGCAGTCCTGGCTGACCAGGGAGGTCCTGACAGATTGGAAATTGGCCAATGTGACGCCCATATATAAGAAGGGTTGGAAGGATGATCCAGAAAATTACAAGCCTGTCAGCTTGACTTTGGTGCCCAGGAAGCTGATGGAGCAGCTCATCCTGAGTACCATCACACAACACATGCGGGACAACCAGATGATCAGGCCCAGTCAGCATGGGTTTATGAAAGGCAGGTCCTGCTTGACAAACCTGATCTCCTATGACAGAGTGACCTGCTTATTGGATGAGGGAAAGGCTGTGGATGTAGTTTACCTTGACTTCAGTAAGGCCTTTGACACCGTTTCCCACAGCATTCTCCTGGTGAAACTGGCTGCTCAAGGCTTGGATGATCGCATGCTTTGCTGGGTAAAAAACTGCCTGGATGGCCGGGCCCAAAGAGTTGTGGTGAACGGAGTTCAATCTGGATGGCAGCCGGTCATGAGTGGTGTCCCCCAGGGCTCAGTTTTGGGGCCACTCCTGTTTAACATCTTTATTGATGATCTAGACGAGGGGATCGAGTGCACCCTCAGTAAGTTTGCAGATGACACCAAGCTGGGTGGGAGTGTTGATCTGCTCAAGGGTAGGGAGGCTCTGCAGAGAGACCTGGACAGGCTGGAGCGATGGGCTAAGGCCAACTGTATGAGTTTCAATAAGGCCAAAGGTGCTGCACTTGGGCCACAACAACCCCCAGCAGCGCTACAGGCTTGGGGAGGAGTGGCTGGAGAGCTGCCAGTCAGAGAGGGACCTGGGGGTGTTGATTGACAGCCGGCTGAACATGAGCCAGCAGTGTGCCCAGGTGGCCAAGAAGGCCAATGGCATCCTGGCTTGTATCAGCAATAGCGTGGCCAGCAGGGACAGGGAAGTGATCTTACCCCTGTACTTGGCACTGGTGAGGCCACACCTCGATTACTGTGTTCAGTTTTGGGCCCCTCACTACAAAAAGGACACTGAATTACTCGAGCGTGTCCAGAGAAGGGCAGCGAAGCTGGTGAAGGGTCTGGAGCACATGTCGTACGAGGAGTGGCTGAGGGAACTGGGGTTGTTTAGTCTGGAGAAGAGGAGGTTGAGGGGAGACCTCATCATCCTCTACAACTACCTGAAAGGAGGTTGCAGAGAGCTGGGGATGAGTCTCTTTAACCAAGTAACAAGCGATAGGACAAGAGGCAATGGCCTCAAATTGCGCCAGGGAAGGTTTAGACTGGGTATTAGGAAGCATTTCTTTACAGAACGGGTTGTTAGGCGTTGGAATGGGCTGCCCAGGGCAGTGGTGGAGTCCCCATCCCTGGAGGTGTTTAAGAGTCGGGTTGACATAGCGCTTAGGGATATGGTGTAGTTGAGAATGGTCAGTGTTACGTTAATGTTTGGACTAGGTGGTCTTCATGGTCTTTTCCAACCTAGATGAGTCTGTGATTCTGTAATAGGGAATATAAAAGCCACACACAGAAGCAAAGCAAAATAAGGAATTCTTTCACTACTTCCAATTGGCAGGCAGTTGTTCAACTATCTCCAGGAAAGCAGGGCTCCATCATGCATAACAGTGACTTGGGAAGACAAACACCATCACTCTTAATGTCCCCACCTTCCTTCTTCTTTCCCCAGCTTTATATGACATATGGTATGAAATATCCCATTGGTCAGTTGGGGTCAGCTGTCCCGGCTGTGTCCCCTCCCAGCTTCTTGTGCACCCGCAGCCTACTCACTGGTGGGGTGGGGTGAGAAGTAGAAAAGGCCTTGACTCTGTGTAAGCACTGCTCAGCAGTAACTAAAACATCCCTGTGTTATCAGCACTGTTTTCAGCACAAATCCAAAACATAGCCCCATATTAGCTACTATGAAGAAAATTATTTCAGCCCAAACCAGCACAGGTAAAACGGTTGTAGTCAGATGTTCGAGGACTGCTTCATTTTAAACTGGATTAAAACTTGCAACCTGTTAAGTTATTGGCAAAATGCTAACGGGCTTTGGTAAGGCTGGCAGAAACAGAAGAAATGAATGGATTTTCTCTGCACTGAAAAAAAACCCCCACCCCTAATGTTTCTAAACTGATTGAGATTACACATATCAACTTTAGTCAATTGATTTCACTGGGATACGCTGATGAAAAACTGGAGTGACATTAATGGTGAACCTGGCCTTTAATTTTTATCTCAATAGCATTACATTCATTAGAGGTGTTTTATGCTGTAATTTCTTCCCATTAAACCTCTCAAAGATTCAGAGGTTCTGTCCCCCAGTAGCCCATATATGACCTCACTTTAGAGACATTATCATCACCAGTCTTTGTAGCATCATTTTGTTCTATTTTAAAAATCAAATAAAAGTCAATATTTATTTGGTAACATTATGTAGTTCAGTGAGGAATACTTATACCACCATTAGTTACAGGATGTGGCTTCAAAGATGTTCAAAAGCTGCTGATTTTTTTTTTTTTAAATTAAAAAAAAAATGATCTTATAAACTCTGAGAAAAATAAAGGATGTTCTGTCTATAGGGAGGATTCTTATTGCTGAGAACAACACATGCTGGAACCCGAGACAATCAGGAAGGTAATAAAATAGCTCCTCAGCAGCCAAGACTTCTTACTTCACATACAGCATGTTGAATTTGTATGTAATAAAATGCTCAGTGAAACCATTTTTCTCAGAATAAATTGCTAGTAAAATACAAGCACTTTGACAGATTGGCAGAAGTAAATACATTATATTTGATTAAAAATTCCACAATGACCTATTTTATCCCTTACTTTTGAGAGATTAAAGAAGGTCTATACCTTATTAATAGTTCTCATGCTGATCTTCTTGTAGCATTTTTAGAAGCAAGTTATTCTGCATGATACTATTAAGTGCTATCTATTCTGTTTGGAAAAAGAAGTGACATACGTATGATGGATTCTAACACCTGCCTACAAAAATGAAAGAATTTAAGGTAAAAAGACCTTTTTTTTTTTTTTCCTATGAAATTTTCTAACATTACTGAATTAATTTGCACACTGAAAAGATGTGAGAGAAATAGGTATGAATCCACAGTAAAACTGGCCATTGAGAGTAAGGAAAATGTTTGATGATGCTTATTTTAATAATTTTTGTGGAGTTTTGTAGTCTTCACAAATTAAAAAAAAAAAAAAAAAAAAAAAGAGGGAGAGTTCAAAAACCTGAATCAGGTGGGGTTTTTTTTAATTACTTCAAAGAAAAAAGAACGTAATTTTCATTTCCTCTTTTATTCTGTATTTTGAGGAAGGAGTTGTATCAGTGTAGAGATGAATGGGTTAGTTTAGAGGTAGAGTGCAGGTAACTTCTTAAAGACAATTCTGTCAGAAATAGGCCAATACTCAGGTTTGAAAATATCTAGCATTAATTTTATAAATATTCTTTTTAAAATGTAAATGAAGTTGCTCTTATTTTTATAAGTGCTACAAATTGCCCTAAGAAATCTGGTTTATCAAACTACATCCCTCTCAAATGCCTGCTCCCAAGCAGTAATTTTTAGCACATATCAGAAACAGAGAAGGTATACTTTAAGAAAAATGCATTTTTTCATTAAAGAAAAGTTTTGAAAGAAAATTCTGGTCAGCTTTCTGGCCAGCAGCACCCTTTACAATATCTCTGAGTGAATTGTGTGGTAAACTATCAAATTCTAACTTTTGAATAAAGACTGTCTCAGGCAGTATTTCATGGACAAAGATTGCACATGTATAGTGTAATAACTATTGCTTTTAAAAAGTGCTGTATTCATTATTTAAAAAACCCAAACAAACAGGCAGAATACAGATGATTAACCATAACTTGTATGTGCCACGGGATTCATCTCCTTATTAGAGTACCAAAGTAATTAATATTTTCAGAATATTAGTTTCCACAGCTGTTATGTGAAACAAAGCAACAAATGGAATCCCGTTGCTTAGAAATCTCTTTTAATGAGCAGCCATTCAAAAAGACAAAAATTAGTGTTACTTTGATCTTAATAGCAGTACTCTTGGAGAGCAAGGATACTACCTTCTATAAAGTTTTACTATGATGGGCAAAGATGAATCTTCCAAATAATTGTAATTTCCTCTTGCTATTTTTCACTACATGAATTGAAATCTAAATTTTACTTAGTAATATTAACTGCTATTCTGTTACAGTCACCTACTGACAGTTCCAATTTATTCACACCATTTGCCTCATACAATAGTCATTTTGTAACCCAGTCCCTCCTGCATTGTATCTATAATGAGCTATTAACTTTCCTCTCATTAAGAATCAGTTTTAGTCCTTTCCCTTATATGTCACACTTTTGCTCCCACTTATTCTCAATCCTCATTCTCAGCAACATGATCATCTGAGTACCAATCTCAAAGGGTGTTCGGTTTATAATCTAATTAATTACTAGCTCAGACATTTTTTATTGGACATTAGAAAACATTAATGTTAATGTTTTCTTGATTTAATAATCTTACTCATATTTTGTAAATCTGAAGTATGAACATTCAAGGAAGAAAAGCCTGGTAAAACTGTCTTAGCCTTCTTTCATCACTATTTCACCAGTGAATGAGATTGATCTTAATACAGTTTCATAATATTGAATACCTGTATTCATGTTGTAAGGAACTAGCAAAGATCAGAAGAAAATGCATCCCATACATAGTTCCTTTTTTTCACTTGAATTATATCAGGGGTAAATTTTGTCATGACATGTCTGAATGACATAGTATAGATGCAAGCATAAGGGGTGGAATTTTGATTCTGTTAGAGAGGGAGCTTTGCCTTAATTCTAGTCAAGCTAGAATTTTACCTTACAAGCTTATCAAATGATATGAACTACAGTAAATGCCAGACTTACTTTTTTTCCTTCATTGCCTCTTTTTTACTTCTCTCATTAATCCTCCTATGTAATCCTCTCCTTTCAATCCTTTCTGGCATTTACATTTTGACTGTCATGATTTCTATCTATAGTATACTTAATTGTATACTTAATTAAATGCCCGGTGCTGCACTTGGGCCACAACAACCCCCAGCAGCACTACAGGCTTGGGGAGGAGTGTCTGGAGAGCTGCCAGTCAGAGAGGGACCTGGGGGTGTTGATTGACAGCTGGCTGAACATGAGCCAGCAGTGTGCCCAGGTGGCCAAGAAGGCCAATGGCATCCTGGCTTGTATCAGAAATAGCGTGGCCAGCAGGGACAGGGAAGTGATCTTACCCCTGTACTCGGCACTGGTGAGGCCACACCTCGATTACTGTGTTCAGTTTTGGGCCCCTCACTATAAAAAGGACACTGAATTACTCGAGCGTGTCCAGAGAAGGGCAACGAAGCTGGTGAAGGGTCTGGAGCACATGTCATACGAGGAGCGGCTGAGGGAACTGGGGTTGTTTAGTCTGGAGAAGAGGAGGCTGAGGGGAGACCTCATCACCCTCTACAACTACCTGAAAGGAGGTTGCAGAGAGCTGGGGATGAGTCTCTTTAACCAAGTAACAAGTGATAGGACAAGAGGTAATGGCTTCAAGTTGCACCAGGGAAGGTTTAGACTAGATATTAGGAAGTATTTCTTACAGAACGGGTTGTTAGGTGTTGGAATGGGCTGTCCAGGGAGGTGGTGGAGTCCCCATCCCTGGAGGTGTTTAAGAGTAGGGTCGACATAGCGCTGAGGGATATGGTGTAGTTGGGAACTGTCAGTTTTAGGTGAATGGTTGGACTGGATGATCTTCAAGGTCTTTTCCAACCTAGATGATTCTGCATTTTTACTTTCTTAATGTTCTTTTGATTTACAGATATACTTTTTGCTTGCATAGAAATTACTTATAAATGTAAATGCTAGTGCATAGACTAATAAGCATAAAAATTACTCATATCACTACATGTAATTGTGTTGGAATTAAACTAAATTGTCTAATAGAATTAATTTGTTATTTTGATAATGGTGTTAATTTTTCTTTATTCAGTCTTTTTTTTTTTTTTACTTTTTCCTACACCTTGAATGTCTATTTGGTGAGACACAGGATATTACGGTGTTAGATGGAGGCTATTATTTCTTGCCACATCCCTAAATGAGTCTAGGTATTCCTCTGAACATTAAATCATCTGCACTCAACTTAATGTAACTGCAGTTTTGAGAGGAATAAGCAAACAGCTGTCTCATTAGTAACAGAACTTAAAAAATATTTAAGGAGTGCGAGATTAAACAAGCAGGAATGCCAAACCCCATATATTATTAAAATAAAGGGGTTTTGAAGTGATGCTGTCCAAAATACTTGCTTCTCAAGGAATTGCTGGTAAAAAATACAAATACAAACAATAATTTCTCAGCGTATCAAATATCCACTTTGTATATTTAAATTATGTTTAATTATTTGTTTAATATTTTAACTTGACCAGATGAAACAATCAAAAACATTAATGTCCTTTATGGGTTTTTTTATATGTCTGATGGAACCAGATATCTGCTAACTTAGAATTTTACTCAGTTTTAAACAATTGACATATTCTTACAAGGAAATATGATTACTGAATGATTCTGGGATGAGCAGTTTCCACGAATGATATGTAAATATTTGTCCATTTTTTTTGTTCTGAAAAAGCCAGGAAATACATCAGCTTCATTCCTTCAGAATGAACTTGACATACATGATCAGATGGCTGAAGCACAAAAATTCTGTCTTTGGAACTGATGTAAACAGTACCGCTGAAGAGCATGAATATTTAAGGACAAAGAAATTCCCTATAATTATTCCTTGGAATATATTTTTATTAGTTATCAGTGCTCATGTTATGTTTTACAAATGAATTAAAACAATGGATTAGATTTTTATTTTCTGTACATTATCATTAGAGATAGTAAAGTAGACACCAGCAGTAGTATGTTGATGGGTTTTTTTCCAATTAGGACTCAAATGCTCAAAATCTGGACTTTCTTTCATAAGTATGTTTACATATGAATTATATTCTTCTTGCTAATTCATGCCTTGATTCATGACAAAAATCACAGACCTAGACTTATAACCTGTAGCTAGCTCACTGAGGCCATGTCAAAAATAGGAAACTATCATGTTAGATCATGTGACCTGAGATCACTTTACTTAGTTTAAAGAATTATATATGTGTAAAATTTTAAAATCAATATTTAAAAAATTACAATCTGTTCAAACAGTACTGAAAATGAAGTTAACAAAAGTGTTTAAAATATTATTAGGACTTAGCATCATGGTGACTAGGACATTGAAGAGATGGTGGCTTATATGTACATATACCTATATATATTTACGTGCATATATACGTAAATACAAGTGTATATATACTTATATATATGTGTATTTGTATACAAACTGTGTGCAAAAGATGCATCCATTCTGTTGCCAGAATTTTTCATTGGTTCTACATTCAGTGTGGGTGGGCTTTTCTCCCAATATAAACATACACATAACTTGAATTCATGAATGCAGACTTAGTTTCTATATTGATTAGATTTATAAATGTTGATGAACGTATGATCTTCAAGTTCTGTCTGAAAGCATCTTCCAGTGAGTAACAGAAGTACAGTCTGTGGTTTTGTTTATTCGTTGTAGCATCACTAAGATTATTTTTTCCATTTAATTTTAGAGAGCAACAGGGGTCTATGATCAGGTTTTATGTCTTTTTTCTTGAAACAAAAGTTTAAGAATGAATGAAACTATTCATATTTGAATAAATCTACAAAGTAAAATTGGAATTTACAGATTCAACAGACCAAGAGAAATGTCATTAAAGGTTTTTAATTTTGTTTGGTTTGTTTCAACCAGTCCTTAAAGCTTTTTAAAATCTGCCTTCTTATCTGAACTTACTTGGAAAGGTAATTATTCTTTTCTACAAAGTTAAGATCCTTTTAGTTACAATATACATGGGATTTAGGTTATTAAACACGGTAAATGAAAACATTCCAACACCAAATACTCAACCTGGAATGTCAAATAGTTTGACATTTACCTAGATATTATTGCCTATAAAGCCAGGCTCACAGTAATAGTATACGTTGCTAAGGAATTCTCCAACTGTGAGTGAACATATAATTTTCCTCAAAAATTCTTTCTAAAAACAAACAAACAAAATATTTCAAGCACTAATGTTTCTTTGTTCAAAATGTCATTCTTTAATGTGATTTTTTTACAAAAGCTTTTCAAAATCAGAAGACTGTTTTTCAGCAGCAACAAAGAAAACGCCCATAGAGAATGTTAGCATTACATGTCTATGAGTTGGGAGTTTTTCACCCAAGAATCATTCTCTTGGCTATGAGCCAGACATGTCATTAAGAAATATTGTTATATGTTGTCTTCTACTCATCAGCAAAGATTCATCACATAAGCACCTGCTCAGGTTTGTTTTATTGTCCTGTTCTCCTTATTTATTTACTTCCAAGACATCAAGACTGAAATACTCTGAGCCCAGACTAGATTGATAAGCATAATTTTTCCTCACAATTATTTCAAAAAGTGTTGTGCTTGTCAGATGTTAATTTTATTTACATTTGAATTTCTTCTCAGCTGTCAGTTTAAGTCACTCTTCCCTTTTACAGTATTCTTGTGAAAGACAACATTTTATCTAAGACTGCACAAGCAATTGAGTTTTACTTCTGTAATCTAGTGTAAAGGGTTTTGACCAAATACTTGGCTGTAAAGTGTCACTCTTTGAGTGTGGGTACCTAAACATAAGAGAATTTATACAGTAATAACTTTTCCTGCATTTGTTTTGGTATTTGACTTCTGATGCCAATACAGAATGCAATGCTACATCTGATCTCACCAAATATGATAGGTTATTTAATGAAAGAAACATTTCAGATAGCTCCCTTGATCCAAAATTGTGATGAAGTATTGCTTTGTAATACAGTAAATATCACTGAAGTTTAAACTCCAGACAGATACACAGAACAATGTACAGAACGTGTAATAGTCTCCAGTTTTAAAAATACAGATAGGCTACATTCTTTAAATATTGCATGAATCATGTTGGTGTATAGTTTTTAAAGAATTTTATGAAAATTATTTCCGTGTAACGTTCTATTTTAGAATTATTTAAAAACAAGTAACATGAAAATATTCAGAAAGCAAGATCCTCAGCTAATCTTACCACAATCTTTATAGAAAAGACTATCCAATAGCAGTTATAAAATTGGGATCACAGATACCCAACATTTTTTAGTAATTATGTCTTTACAGAATTCATAGTGCTGTACAAGATTCACCAGTCTTTCCTTCGAAAGAGTTAGTTAGGCACACACACACACACACACACCCATTCCCACTGTTACACGTCTAGTTCCATTTCCACTCAAATGCAAATTTACTAAAGGTCAGGTTGTTCCCATATCACCACTCCACCTGGAAAAAAAACCCAAAACATAACAGGAGTGCTGTTCAATTGGCTGAAATGATGAATAGGTTAACTGAAGTATAAGTTAACAATATAAGCTTATCACCAAGAGCTCTATGGAAAGGGCAACAAAAATAAGCCAATGTAGTGTGAAACAAAACAAATTCGTCTGCTCTTTAATGAACAAACCTGCTAACATAGCTTATACAGAGGTACATAAGACAGATTCTTCCTGATTTTTTTTTTTTTTTTTTTTTTTCATTTGGAAGTCTTTCTTCCTTAACATTCTAAAGTTGTCAATGTGTTTGAAGTTTCATATTCTCTATGACATCTTTCCCTCACTATCTCTGGACTGAAAGAAAGTCTTCCCTATTAAATTGTCAACATACATGCATGCACATGCATATGTAGATATATTTGTTTATACACATGGACACAAATCCAGAGTTGTCTTCTTTTCCACTTTTATTACAGATGACAGAGCTATGGTTATTTGGTTATAACCAAATTTTAGATCATTAGGATATAAGTCACCAAGCTTATCTGAATGCTCGAGTTTGTCAGAGTTTTTGTCCACTTTCAGCACAAATGTGAGGTCAACAGTCAGCTTTCAGAATTAAAGGCCTCAAAATTTTCTGGTGGATCTTTCTTCATGATAGTGGCAGAAGTGCTGGTTCTGAAGTCTTCAAAGACTAAATTCTTTCATCTCATTCTGCATCCTTTCCAGGAAGAAGGGAAATGAAAATTCAGAGCCTGAATGAAACTCTTTGAGTAAACAAAGAAGAATCTATTCATGCTAGGGGTGTTATGCTGGTAGTTTTCTAACTTTTGAACTAGATACAGTCCTTGTATTTCTGTAAGCTGAGATAGCAAGTTGCAGCCTATTATCTTCATGTATTCCTCAGTCTGTTTTCAGCTACTTCTTTATTCACATCAGAGAAAGCGTACAAATAGCAGAAGTGTTCTACATATATGTTTCTAAAGGTTTCTTTAAAAACAGAACATGACACGTTTAACTGAACAACTGAATGCTTGAGCTATGGTAGATGAAAGTGTGCTAGAATCAATTTAACATGGTCCCAGCTAAAGTTGTACTAAAAGAAAGTGATAAAAAAAAAAAAAAAATCCTTGGTTGAACATTATATTAAAAGTTCTTCAAAGAAATTACTTGAGGGAATCCAGTTGTACTGCTTTTCCTTTTGATAAAATTTGATAAGGTCATTTGGTGCCAAATTACATATTACCCCTAAGCAAAATTAAAGTTTTTGACACAGGGTGGCAGCTGAGAAATGAAAAGCTCTTTGAAAGGGTTTCCAAACCTCTGTTCAGGAATATTTGGAAAATTATTTTGTAACTCAGGTTTTCTTTGCTGCCCTAAGGATGTTATTTGCTTTACCTAAAATAGCTTTCACTGCAATAGTGCTAACACAGCAGTGTGTACTTGTGCTGAAATAGGCCCTGTCTCTATTAAGGATTTACAGGATTAAACTGATTCACTGGAAAACTTTGTGCTAACAAAATATAACTCCTTTAAGATTGGAGCTGGGCACTTTTTTCAGTAAACAAAATATTTAATGATAAATGCATATCCTGGCATTGCTGATCTTGAAAACAGATGTAAGGTTTTTTTAAAAAGTTCTATGTGGGCCATAAAAGGGAGGTATTATTAAAACATTATTTCCTTTTTGTTCAAAAGCCAAAAGATTAGGGCTTTACTGCAGGACATCTAAATTCACTTTCCACATCCACCTGTTGATATTTGAAGTCATAGTCTCAGGATTGCCAGGCATTTTGGCTAAAGGAAAGATTTTTTTTTAAAAATATCTTACTAGTGAAGCTCCATACTCCATGAATGAACAAACATTAACTGTAGCAGAGTCTAAAGTCCTACTTCCCAGGGGAGTATTTTAGGCTAAAAAGTAGGAGGTATTCTCATTTTTGCTATGGGACTATCCTAACTATTTTACATAAATTGAAGGAGCAACCCCGGAAGAGGCAGCGAACTCTCCTACTGAACCAGAATATACAGGCATGAAGACATTAGATCCTGGATCTGTAAGATTCCAGCACATGAAAAAATTGAATGTATCCATAATAATGAGTGCCCTAGTCATTAAGTTTCCAGAAAAAAACCAAGGAACGTCACATCTTCTTGTATCATTTGTGAAATGAAAATTTTTTTAAATTTACTCCTTTCTTCTCTTCAACATTCTTTCAAATGTCCATCTTGTCAAAAGACACATTTGCATTTTTGAGTAAAATGGAAGTTTTTATTTAAAAAATCACAAATTTAATCATTATGTTTCAACAAGAAAGAAGTGTATTTATTTATCTATTGGGCCTGTAACCACAAGAAATAAAAAAAGTTATTTGACTAAATAGGATGGGGTTTTCAACAAGTATCAGTGCATGCAGTACTGTTCCTGTTGTAAAACTGATCAGTGTACTGCCACAGACTTCAAAAAAATAGAAAATGATAGTGGCCAAGGGGGAGATCATACTATATAGGGGTCAATGTCCCTGTATGAACCTATGAACTGTAATTTCAAACTGACTGTCTAGTGCTACTTTTTACCCTAAGTTTTTGAAATGTTTTTCTTGTGTGTAGTTTCCTCTTCCTCCCCTTCCCACTTCTACCTGTCATATATGAAATTTTTGATTAGTGCTTTTAAAAAAAGAAAAGGGGGAAATTATTAGAAGGACTATGACTTTCTAATTTATCACCCAAGTAGCGGTAGTTCATTTAATATAATATACTGGAGTATCACACAGAGCAGGGCAAGAGAAAGTTGAAGTGGTTTCAGCACTCACAAAAGCAGAAATTACAGCAGGATCAAAATCCCACTGCTTTTGCCCTGCCCGTGACTAAAAATCTTCATAGGAACATTTCACAGGTCATTTGTATTGCAATTTAACTCGCAAAAGTGAGCCAGACTCCTCTTACATCTGATTGACTCATACTATCTACCCCAGAAAAGAAAACCATGTTGCTGTATCTCTCATGGGATTGTACATCTAATGACCAATCTCAATTATCCAGTACTATTTTTCTCCTCTGCAAACTATAGCCTACCTGTTAGGCTCTTTGTCTGAGGTATGGGGGAAAAATCACTGAGGTAAGTGTTTCTTATCTCCAAATTTTTAATTTGCAATCCATCTCCATTGTGCCTCAAAAAATTCATGCATGGAAGACTGCATTTCACTTGCTCAATAAAAATAACTGCAGTCCAAATGCAGATTGAGATGCTTTGCAGAGACAGAAAAATAGGCATGAAATAATGTTTCACGTGCTGAAAACAAAGGAAAAATCATTAGCTAAAGATGTATTAGCTTCTAACTCTTATAATATCATCACTCCATATAAAAATGAATCACCTATACTGCTTGTCTGCTAAACACTCATTTAGCAAGTGGTCTACAAAGTGTTTTCTATTAGGTGCAAGATACTTCAACTTAAGAGAAGACATAAAACATGATTTAGCTGACTTTTATAGCAACCCTAATGAAACTTTCTGAACCTTTGTGAATAATATTTTACAGAAAATGGATAACAATGGCTGCATGTACAAAAAGGTTGCAGGATATACAGGACACAGTAACAGTTTCAATTACGGAATATACAACAGTGTGTTTCAACATTTGCAGATTGTAAATTTCAATATTATTCTGCCTGGCTTGTACCATCTGCAGGAGCTAAAGAGCTGAAGTAGACATCCAGAGTAAAGGGATGTGGCCAGACTCAGCTAGACCCAGTTAAAGGGAACAGTTCTGAGGACAAAATTCAGAGCTGAGAATGAATGTAATTTGTGAGATTATTTTCTGTTTCTCTCTTTGGAAGTGCTGCATTTAGTCTTTGATAACTGAAGGAAAGGAGAGCAAAGGAGTACAGAACAGGGCTTTGTTATTTTAGTCTAGCCTAAAGTTTAGAGTAGCCTATAGTTTAGAGTAGCTGAGTGTCTCTGACAAAAATTCACTGCTATTGTCTCCCACTTCCCTAAGAGGCTGGGAATCAGTTTCCATTGGGAATTCTCTGGCAAAAACCACACGTCATTTCACAACTAATTTTTGAATAGGAGATGAACAAACTGGTGCTAGAAAGGTCTGGTATGCAAGGATAGAATTTTTATAAACATTATGCATATTGCATGGATTTTATTTTTGATGAATTATCATGGCAGAAAAGCTCAAAATAATTATTTATGTATAAATACCTTAATCAGGTTTGTTACTATGAGCTCCAACAACAAAAAAAGGTGGTTTACAAAAACTGAGCATCTAAGGTTTGTCTCAAGATGAGGACAATCTGAAAGCTGCCAACAAATGTAGTCTGACATGGACTCAGATAGAGAGGAAATATAATAAGGAAGTTATTGCTTGATACCCAAGAGAATAACAATGCCCAAAAGAAAATCAAGACTGAATTAGTTGCGGGGTATGTAGAGCAAACATATGACAGTGCATGTACAGGGATTTTTATTTTTAAACTTTTATTTTTAAAATTTTTCAATTGATTATAACTTTTAGGAATGCATTTTAGTTAGGAGAAGCTGCTTTACCAGCTTTACCAGCCTAGGATGCCTTTGACACTTGATAAATGAGAGCAAGTTTGAAGGTGATAACTTGCCTGATGACAACGTGCAGGGCTGAGTCAGACGGAGGAAATAACTTCCAGAAACTTTATCTACAAGAAAAACTGAGTTTTCCTTAATGTAATTTCAATACAGACTATGTTGTAATATAACATCATTAAATATGAAAAGCTTTCTGATGTCTCTTGGTGTCTTTACTTTTAGGAAAATACAAAGTTCTACCTCAATGCTCTGGCTGGTGTGGGATCTCATCTTAAAGCACAATAAATGCTCACACAGTAAATTCCTATAAAACCAAGTGTGCCGAAGTGTATACAGACTGAAATTACTGCATTAAAAACAGCAAATAAGTTTATATTCTATAGAATTAAATTACTGAATTTAAAATAGCAAATAAATTTTTATTATGGTTTTTTTATCAGTTCTTCTCATTTCAGTCATATCAGCACACAGTGCTGTACTAAAATGCCAGGGCAGCTAGGACTGTCTATGGAGCCTGTCAGCCTGCAGCTGCAGATAACTTTCTTGTTCCTCTTCTACAGTGCAGATCATTTGACAGAACAGTGTCTCTCAAATCTCAGCTTTGCCCACAAACGCTGTGCTCAGAGTGAAACAGGGAAATTCTTTTTAATGAGCTTGGAATGCGCATTTTGAATAATTTCTTAAGTGAGACTTTTTTTAAACAATCTTTTTGCTAGTACATTCCTAGTAAGCACATGGAGATGTGTCTGCAAAATATTTGTAATTCTCAGTTCTCTGCAGTTTGATATCACTCCAAAGAGGTGATCTGGCTAACTAAAGCCACTTGGACATTTGCAAAGCCTCTCTGGAGATGTACCTGATTGAAAGACTGTAGGAAGCACTAACCCTACTGCTAATGACATGGTGCCAGAGAACAGGAGAGTAGACTCCTGGCTGGCAAAACACTGGGCCATTATCCATTTGATCCTTAGATTAGCAGCACTGAAAAATTTGGACATTTCAAAGAATAGAAACATAAGTTTTCTGACACATTAGCATTATGCAACCTAATAGATATTGGGAAACTTTGGCTCTCCTTCATAAATTACTCTTCAATTTAGGGGGAAAATAATATGCAGGTACAATGTGGAGATAGTTCTGAATATAATCACATCTTCCTTAACATGACATTTCCTTAATGTGATATTTCTCAGTTATTCCTGGATGATGTACTTTAAGGTATTTTAGATGCATATATTCTTTGCAATAATGCCTACATAGTTTGATCTGTAGTTCAACCTCTGAGTTACAGAACTCAGGAATAAACTTCACCATATCACGAATGGAAAAGTGGGAGACTGGCAGAACTAAAAATTTGGTGAGTTTTTAAAATTACTTTTGTGAACATTCCCAGAAGCACTGACTACAGGCATTCTAAAAATTTATACCCCCAAAAAATAATCTTCCTTACTAAATTCATATTTAATAGACTCAGCAATGACAACACAAAATGCAAAATGAGTGGTTTGAGTATAGATAGCCTGCATGAATCACAGCATGTGGAAAAAAAGGATTTAATTAGTATCTTTCTCTGTGACATAAAATATCAGAACAAATAAATACATTTGTCAAATGTAGGAAACATTCCATATCTTCAGAAATTCTACCCATTTCTCATGTTCACTTCAGGCAGCCATTCATACAAAGAAATAATTTCTGAAATTATGTAACTGATTTGGCATGACAAACACGTAAGGCTTAATCTAGTATTAGACAAATAAAACAAACACTAGAGGAAGCAAGTATAAAGGCCAACTGTAATGAGAACAACATGTATAGTTTGGATGATGGAGATAATGGTAGTAGGAAAGGTGACTGATGACAGAAAAACTGTACTAATAAGAAATCCTTGGAATCATAAACGAAGATGAATGTGTCATGTAAGGAAAGACAGGTATTGACTACTTTTCATCCTACTGCTGTCAGTCTATATTACTCTCTATGATGATATTTATACTCATTTCACCTGAATGTCATGTACAAACATACCAACCTGTTGGGTTTTTTTTCTCTGTGAACTAAAAAAAGAGTTTGTTTGTGTATCTTTTGGAAGTGGGTGGCAGGAAAAGCACTATTTGCTAGAATAAATTATACTGTTAACTTGGACGATCTGCTTCATCTTAAAAAAAAAGCTTGTCTTTCCTCATTAACTGTCCAGAACAGAAAATAGAATTAAGATGCATTCCTTCACAGGGGATGTCAGACCTCTCATGTGTAATTCACTGGAGAATTACTTCCTTATTCGTCATACAAAGAAGGAATTTCTAGAGATCCCATAATGAGTCTGCTACTGTGTAAAAAGGAAGGGAGGCAAAGGTTTCTAACAGTCCTGTCAAAGTATCTGACACTGCAGAAAAAAATCTGAATGACACTTTTTAAGAAGAATTAACATAACAATGAAGTAATAAAGCTGTAGCCAACTAAACTTCATTTGTACAATCTTTTTTACCCTGAAAAATCTAGTGATTCAGCAGGACTAACCATATGCTTTTCTATATGGTTACATGATTTAGCGGTTCAGGAGAAAGTCTAATCTACCAAGTTTGACCTTAACGGCAGTTTTTACAAACCTCACAAAGAAAAACTAATTTAGTGGGGTTTTTTTATTTGTTTGTTTGTTTTTATAACAATCTTTAATTATAAAATTAATTAAATTTTCCATTTGGAAAACTTCTCAAACAAGATAGTTTATATTTTCTTTCTACAGATAAAATTCTGTTGACTTTCAAGTGATCAGAATGATTGATTCTTTCATTCAGTGTGTTTATGTTTTGTTAGTTATATAACTATTGTGTGATATCACTGCAGGTTACTCTACATACAAATATAACAATAAATAATTGAAATAATTGATTACTTGTATGGCAGGACATTTAAATATTAGACTATCTGTATTAAGTGAAGAATTAATAAGTGTCAGGATCATCCTTACTATACTGATGAAGGTAAGAACACTATACCTCATGATATTAAGGAAAAAAGACATCACCATATTTTGATAACAACTCTGTATTAAAAAATATCATTAAACAACATCTAAATTTAAAAATATTATTGCAAGAGCTTGCAGTATCTATGCAGAATATAGTGTTGGATTAATTTGAAACAATTTAAATTCTTGTTAAAATCTAACGAAACTAAAAGGGTATCTCAGAGACTACACTGAATAAAAAGAAAATTAAATGCTTTTTAAAGGTGTCATGATAGGTCCCCATGATAAACAGAGTGTGAATATAAGATTTAAGAACAAATACAACTCAGTTCATATATAGTAGCAAAATAAAAGTTCGTGAGATTAAGCAGATGCAACAGCTGTCTACAAGTGTTGAGTCAATGAAAACAGCTGGTGGTGTGTGAATCCAGTGAAGCCCCCTTTGTTTTTTCAGCTTTAATGAGACTATAAAAAGAATATTATTGCTCATAATTTGAATAGCCTGTCTTACATTCCCATGCTCTTGATCACCCACAGTCTTGTAATTAATCTGTTGTCTGTTAATCCATCATATATTCAAGCAAACACCAGTGTTTCCAAGAAACTAATGGCAGAATGCAACATCTAAAAAGTCACAGTATATCTTCAGTAAGAAAAATTTTTCTTTGCAACATTACTTCTGGAAAACAGTCAGAGACATCACAGTATATTTTTTATATTTATTTTTTATATTTGTGGGAGATTCCAAGCTGCAGAAGCACAGTTAAAAACTAAATTAAAATTGTTTCTTCCTAATAACTGCTAGAGCACTGAAATGTTGCTTTAACATGAAAGAGAAAAAGAAACTTTTAAATCATAGAATCATAGAATGGTTTGGGTTGGAAGGGACCTTAAAGATCATCTAGTTCCAAGCCCCCTGCCATGGGCAGGGACACCTTCCACTAGACCAGGTTGCTCAAAGCCCCGTCCAACCTGGCCTTGAACACTTCCAGGAATGGGGCATCCACAGTCTCTCTGGGCAATCTGTTCCAGTGTCTCACCACCCTCACAGTAAAGAATTTCTTCTTTATAGGTAATCTAAACCTACTCTCTTTCATTTTAAAACCATTACCCCTCATCCTATCACTACACTCACTGAGAAAGAGACCCTCCCCATCTTTCCTGTAGGCTCCCTTTAAGTACTGGAAGGCCGCTATAAGATCTCACCGAAGCCTTCTCTTCTCTTCTCTAGGCTGAACAACCCCAACTCTCTCAGCCTCTCCTCATAGGGTAGGGGTTCCATCCCTCTGATCGTCTTTGTGGCCCTCCTCTGGACCCTCTCAAGCAGGTTTATGACTTTCTCATGTAGAGGGCCCCAGAGCTGAACACAGTTACTCCAGGTAGGGTCTCACGAGAGCAGAGTAGAGGGGGAGAATCCCCTCCCTCGACCTGCTGGCCACACTTCTCTTGATGCAGCCCAGGATACAGCTGACTTTCTGGGCTGTGAGTACACATTGCCGACTCATAGTCAGTTTTCCATCTACTACTACCCACAAGACCTTCTCCACAGAGCTGCTTTCAATACACTCTTCTCCCAGCCTGTATTTGTTCATGGGATTGCCCTGACCCATGTGCAGGACGTTGCACTTGGCCTTGTTGAACTTCATGAGGTTTGCACAGGCCCACGCCTCAAGCCTGTCCAGGTCCCTCTGGATGGCATCCCTTCCCTCCAGCGTGTCGACTGCACCACACAACTTAGGGTCGTTGGCAAACTTGCTGAGGGTGCAGTCAGTCCCCCTGTCCAAGTCACCTACAAAGATGTTAAACAGCACTGGTCCCCAAACTGACCAAATACTGACTGAGGAAGGCCACTCACCACTGCTCTCTTTTTGGACATTGAGCTGTTGACTGCAATATTCTGAGTGTGACCATGCAGCCAATTCCTTATCCACCAAGTGGTCCATCCATCAAAGCCACGTCTCTCCAATTTAGAGACAAAGATGCCATGCGGAATAGCGTCAAATGTTTTTTACAAATCCAGGTAGATGACGTCAGTTGCTCTACCCTTATCAGCCAACGCTGTAACCCCATCATACAAGGCCACCAAACTTGTCAGGCACGATTTGCCCTTAGTGAAGCCATGCTGGCTGTCACCAATCACCTTCTTATTTTCCATGTGCCTTAGCACAGTTTCCAGGAGGATCCACTCCCATGATCTTGTCAGGCACAGAGGTGAGACTGACTGGCATGTAGTTCCCTGGGTCCTCTTTTTTCCTCTTTTTAAAAATGAGGGTTATGTTTCCCCTTTTCCAGTCCAGACTGCTACGACTTCTCAAATATGATGCATAGTGGCTTAACTACTTCATCCACCAGTCCCTCAGGACCCACGGATGCATCTCATGAGATCCCATGGACTTGTGCACTTTCAGGTTCCTTAGATGGTCTTGAACCTGATCTTCTCCTACAGTGGGCAGTTCTTCATTCTTCCACTCCCTGCCTTTACCTTCTGTGTCTTGGGCACTGTGGCTGGAGCACTTGCCTGTGAAGACTGAGACAAAAAACTCATTGATTACCTCAGCCTTCTTCGTATCCAATATTTATCACCAACATACCTGTAAAAGCTTTTTTTTGTCACCCTTGATGTCCCTGAACAGATTTAATTCTATCAGGGATTTGGCCTTCCTAACCTGATCCCTGGCTGCTTGGACAGTTTCTCTGTATTCCTCCCAGGCTACCTGTCCTTGCTTCCACCCTCTCTAGGCTTGCTTTGTGTGTTTGAGCTTGTCCAGGAGCTCCTTGTTCATTGACGCAGGCCCCCTGGTGTTCTTACCTGACTTCCTCTTTGTCAGGATGCATCACTGCTGAGTGTGGAGGAGATGATCCTTGAATATTAACCAGCTTTCTTGGGCCCCTCTTCCCTCCAGGGCTTTATCCCATGTTACTCTGTCAAGCAGATCCCTGAAGAGGCCAAAGTCTGTTCCTAAGTCCAGGGTAGCAAGCTTGCTGCGCACTCTTTTTGCACCTTAAAGATCTTGAACTTCACCAATTCATGGTCTGCAGCCAAGTCTTCCCTTGTGTGATGGTCCAATGAAACCATAGTTAATGTCTCAAACATCCGATAAAGAACTTTGGTAAAGGAAATGGTTTCTATGGAAATGCTGGGGTTGTGCCGGTAATGACATGAAGACGCAGCGAGAGGACAGGATCCCGCAGAAGTGGGATCACACTTTTCAGAAACTGAACTTCCCTATCTTGAGCGACTCCCTAAAGGGCCAACAGAGAAGCTGTTTTCACGATGCATGTGCCAAGAAGAAAGGTCAGACAATGGTCATACCTGCAGGGAGGGGGGAGTAACTCCCTGTCCTGGTTTAACCACGATAGGGTTAAGTTTCCCCAGCAGTGGGGGGGAGCTCTAGCCGGGTTATTCAGATACCATGCGAACATCACATCCTGGCAGGTCACATTTTCCTGGCGCGGGAGCGCGGTGCACTCGTGGTTT
This sequence comes from Strix uralensis, assembly GCF_047716275.1. Taxonomy (NCBI): domain Eukaryota; kingdom Metazoa; phylum Chordata; class Aves; order Strigiformes; family Strigidae; genus Strix; species Strix uralensis. The sequence goes on along the minus strand of NC_133972.1, from coordinate 88,479,801 downwards.
TGTACATCGTGCTTCTCACTGCTGTATTTGGTAGCTATTTTGCTCTGTTCATTGCTATCACTATTACTGTTACTGTTATTGTTGTTGTTTGTTGTGTTGCTATTGCACTGTTGTATTAAACCTTTCCTTATTTCAGTCTTGGGGCTTTATATTTCACTCCCTTTGTGGGGGAGGGGTAGCGGCCGCGTGGTCTCAGACCCCAGCAGGGGCTAAACCACCACACTCCCCAATGATCCCCAAGTCCACCGACTCATTTCCAGAAGAATCTGGAGGTACAAACTACGCATGTACCAAAGCAAGAATTCTAGAAACATAGAATGCGTGTGATGCATAATTCACCTAATGAGTCCAAGTACCCACGTGGAGGAGGGACAAGGATTTATAAGAGGACATGAGTCAAAGCCCCAGGTGGCGGTGCCCCTCTGGAACTGGACCCCTAGGCTGGATGGATCAACGCTGGAATCAGCACTGGTGAAATCTTTTTTTTTTTGTCTTTCTCTCTCCCTCCCTGCCTCTCTCACTCTCTTTTTATCCCTTTTTCTCTCTCTTTTTTTTTTTTTATTTTATTTTTTTTTTTTATTCTGTATCCTGCATATAAGGCAAGGTTTGTTGGGGCATGTTTACGGCTTGTTGGGGTATGTCTGCCGCTTGTCAGGGTACATTATAAGATCTGCCACTTGTTGGTGTATGTTGTAAGGTTTGTGGTTTGTCTGTATATGTTGTGAGGTTTACCACTTGTTGCAGAGGTTGCAAGGCTTACTGACAAAGTTTCGTGCCAATATCTGTTGTGAGTGAATAAAAATGGAGTTTTGTGAATTGAAGAATCCCTGGTGTCATTTCACCTTAATCTTGACCAGGGAATTGGTGAATTTGAGTCATCGTCCTGAGAAATTGGGACGTGACATCTTGAGCTTCACACTCCCCACCACTTGATGAGAACAAGGTCCAGCATGGCACCTCTCCTCATTGGTTTCTCTATCACTTGGAGAAGGAAGCTATCATCTATGCATTCCAGGAACCTCATGGATTGCTTATGCCCTGCTGTTTTGTCCCTCCAACACATATCAGGGTGGTTGAGGTTCCCCATGAGGACCAGGGCTTGTGATTGTGAGGCTGCTCCTGTCTGTCCATAGACAGACTTATCTGCTTGGTCTTCCTGGTTGGGTGGCCTGTAGCAGATCCCCACTATAACGTCTCCTGCCTTCTCTTTAATCCCGTCCCATAAGCTTTCAGTCAGCTCCTCGTCCATTCCCAGGCAGAGCTCCATGCACTCCAGATGGTCATTGACATAGAGGGTGACCCCCACTCCTTGTCTCCCCTGCCTGTCCTTCCTAAAGAGCCTGTATCCTTCCATTCCAACATTCCAGTCATAGGAGCCATCCCACATCTCCATGATGCCAATAAGACCAATATTTCTAAAAGTTTTGGTCTAAATACTGGACTTGGTGTTGAATAGTTTGGACAATACTTTTGCCTGTACCATCGTGTAACTGGTGATATAAGAGCTATGATGTTGCTTCTATTTCTTAAATTACCTCTATCTTTAAATTGTTGGTTTTGTTGTTGTTTTTTTTTCTGTTGAAAATTGTTCCTTCAAATTCTCATGATAAATAAAACTATTGAATAAATAATGCATTTCTATTCAAAATACTTATGAAAGACCTTAGTAAACCAGTTTTGTTCTTAAGCATAAAACTTCCATGATAAATTTAGTAGGAGAGCAAGAAGAATAATACCATATTTGGATATTTTAATGCAATTACAAAATTGTATTTTGACAAGAATTTGAATTAGGGAAAAAAATCCCCAAACCGTTGGCCAGCTTTGCTTAAAGGAATATAGATAAGCAAATAAAAGTGTCACAAATTAGAAACTAAAACTTCTGTAACAAAACTTCTGTAACAAAAATACATTAAATATTTCTTCCTGCATTTACACAAACCTAAAAAGAAAGTTCAACATTTATATCAACAATATATGTCAAATCCAAGACATAGGTGAATAAAAATTGGTTATCTGTCTAGGAAAGAATTGGAAAAATGTAAAATATTTAGAAACTGAATTTTCTATTTAAATAACCACACTTAGAAAGTATCTTAAAAATAATCAGGTGTGATCATGATGGACTTGGTATCAGAAGCCGAATAAATATTTCAATGTTTTTTGTACTAGGTTCCAATAGCATCAAATACTTCTGTAAAAGTACTCTCTTGGACTACTTTTTAAAAACATTTAGAACACTGTAACTTGGAAGATTTTTTCCTTTCATCCTTTATCTGCTTTTTGATCTGCATATGACATTCACTTAATAACTTACTGGGTTCCTTTTATTTGAAGATCTAAAGTCCACTTCCTTTGTATATAATTTTTCTTCATATGACACTAACATGTTTGAGTATTCCTCATTATACTGATTTTAAAATTCCAGTTCTGTAACCAAAATCTCATTATGGAAATAGTAAGGAAAAAAATTCGCCATTCTTTATAACATTTCTACAAATCCTCCCAAGACTTTGCTAATGTTTCAATTGCTTTCATTTAGTAGCATGATTTTAGGAACTATCAGATACCATCAATAAAAAAAGATATTTTTGACACAAAAAAGGCAAGTATTGAAATGTTTATTTTGCTTGAAAACTGTTGGACCAGTTTTCATTCATCATTTTGGATTTTGTGATTTATTATTTATGTACTATTACTATTAAAATTGGTAAACTGAGCAATACTATTATGAAAATACAGAAGCAGCAAAGCTATGATATTAGGAGTGCCTTGAAATACAGCTGCATACTGTATGACCATTTAAATACATACAAGAATCTGGATGCAGTGGAAGAATGAATATTCTAATGGATGGGATAACACTATACACACATTATACATACAAATATCTACTTCTGGGAAAATCTAAGACAAGGCTATACAATGGATATAATGAAAAGTTATCATATTAGCTAACAAATATTATACTACTACAAAATCAGAACATGCTTAAAGCATACTCCAAGTCTTTCCTTAACTTATAACTGAAATGGTTAAGCATTACTTGTACATAGCAGATGCTTGTACACAAACAAACATTTAAGGCCACTTCTCGAAAGAAAAAGCTCTCTGTAAGCACAGAAGAGTCTGATGCAAAGATTCTACTGTGATTTTTGATATAAAAAAAAAAAAAAAAAATCTGTGACAGACACACAGTTAAGTCTGCTTATCTTGGTTTTCCATAGGCATTTTGAACCATCCAGAGGAGGAATACTACAGGGATATGTCTTGTACCAAGCTCAATTACGAAGTCCAGAATAGCATAACATAAAACAAAATAGAAAGTTCTCTAATTGAGCTATTTTCAGTATTAAGTAAAACACAAAACCTAAAAACATCCAGCATTTTTCAGCAGAAGGTGGAAAGAGAAGGAAAAAACTGTTAAAAATAATGAAAAAAAGGACTCCATTATGACATTTTCTGATCCCAGCATTTTATTCTAGTACATCTTCCTTTCCTTTATAACGTTCTCTCAGAGAAGATCTTTAAACATTTACTTTCACCTTTTTATTAAAAAAAATAACTTAATTGAATGTTGTTACAGCTCCCAAGTGAGCTTTTAAGTTAAAAACACCTCCAAGCTCTAAAGACAACTTAGGGTAAACATTACTGAAATGCATAGCAAAGTCACATTCAATGTTCTATTAGCTATTAGAGTATAGAAATACAATTTTTACTGCCAGCTGGCTATGGATTTAGAGAATTTTATTTTAACTTACATTATACTCTCTTTGACCACACAATGACAGCCAGATGATTTTAATTACAGCAGAGAGGCATTTTAGATTCCTTTTGAAAGGCTATCTTGTTTCTCATCTTTGCTTTAAAACTGGCTATGAAAATTCATTACTTTGAGCAGTGGCAGCATATTTATACATTTGTTTCTGGATAACTCCATAAATAAATTTCCTGTGTAAGGCTAAATCCTGACAGTGTACTTTGCTTTTAGGACGGATGCAGAAATGCTTCACCCTAGTTTATTGATAGTTCAGGTTGACCAGTGTGGTATGCCTTGCCAGGAAACTGTCTGAGGAAAACCAACATTGCTAGACAAAACAAAACCATAAAGAAACAACAAATAAAATATCCTAAAAAACTTGACTTAAACAAAGAACAGTGTAGTGCTGGAATTGGTTTGAACATTGGGTCTATCAAATGTTTTTCTATAAAAGAGTATGTTTAGAAGTCATCATTGACCATTTAGTAAAAGATATATTAATCTAAAATGGGATTTAGACAGAATTAAGGCACCACACCAAAAAATGCAGAAAGTATGTGACCACAGTTCAATGCTCCAGAACAGCTAGCAATGATGGATTGCTGATTCGTCTGTTTTTTTTAAATTAGCTTTTTTTCATTCTCAGCCTTTTGAGAAATAATACTAAGTGTACTATTTCAGCCAGTTCAAAGTACTAGGCATACTTGTCTGAACTTTACACGTTCCACAAAGAGAAAGCCAGTGCTGCCCTTGGCCAGGAAGCATTGCTGCAAGGACACAGGCTGGTGGAAGGGACCTGGAGGCCTTGGAAGACACCAGCTGAGCATGAGTCACCAGTGTGCTTTGTCAGCAGACATGGCCAACAGCACCCTGAGAAGTATTCACAAGAACACAGCCAGGACATTGAGGGGACAGATGGTCCCACTCTGCTCAGCACTCATGAGATCCCATCTGGATACTCTGTCTGAGTTTTGGGCTCCCCCCAGCACAGGAAGGAGGCAGGGCGGTCAAGTTGGCCGAGGTCTGGAGCACTTGCCCTGTGAGCAGAGGCTGAGGCACCAGGGCTTGTTCAGCCTGAGGGAGAAATGGCATGGGGGATGGGGTGGGGGGGTGGAACTAAATGCAGCCTGCTGGTACCTGTGAATAGTTTATTGACAAGATGGAGTCAGACTCTTCGCAGTGGTGCACAGTGGGGAAATGAGAGACAGCAAACATAAGGAAAAACAAGACTAGATATAAGAAGAATCTTTATCACCCTGAGGTCAGCCAAGCAGTGGAAGAGATAGCCCAGAGAGGCCATGAAGTGTCCATCCTTGAAGATTTGCAAGACTTAACTGGATAAAGCCCTAAGCAAACTAATCTCAGCAATTTTCCTATGATCCTGTGATTTCAAAGTGAATGAAAACTAATGACATTTTTTCTACAGCTCTAAAATTGCCTGATGAACATCTAGATTTTCAAATGACAATGCTGTGGAATCTGAATGCCCTATTTTTTTGAAACAAACCCAGTAACTATTTCTGGATTTTGTTTTTCTAGTGAGGAGATGCTAACCATTACGATACTGTGGCAACTAAATTGTAGGTGCTTAAGTTCTTCATTAGACCTGGTCTTAGTCCTTACTGCTGTAGGCTTTATGTCATTTGTGTAAAGGTTTACCCAGAGGGAAAAAAAAAAAAAAAATCTATTTTTGCTGTCATTAGCAATTTAAAAAGCAGATTTTCAGAGTAACTTGTGCATTGATGCCAGGCCTTAGGGATATTTATATGAACCCTTTAAATTAAACCCTTCAAATGAACTTGCTAATCCTATAGAATTGACAACCATGCATTCAGCTGAGTTTATTATTCACATCATAATGATTTATGGACATTTTAACAAGTTACAGCCCATGTGTTGTCATGTCTTTTTGAAGATTGGTTATTTGGATTAGCTATGCAAGTCTATGGATATTTCTTGTAAGATGATTAGTAAGAGACATCCTTTAATTTAGGATTTCCTCCAGCTGTTTGATCAGAGACCATGTTTCTGTAGACAGTTGATCTCTAAACTGCAGCTTTTTCTTCAGACAAAGTGAAGGGATGTTCCTTACACAGCTTACTTTTTTTTTAAATTATTATTATTCTTCCTATAAACCTGTAAACCAAAATTACTTCAGCATTATAAATTCAAATGCAAGCTATGTAATTTTAAACAAGATTTTCTCTAAGAAGATTTGTAATAAGTAGCTTGTTAAACTGTCTGGGAAGTATAACTGACAAACCTAAGAGCTCTTGTTAGTAGTTAATTATTTTGGAAGAAATGAAATAAGGTATGGATTTGGGAGACAGACAAACAGAGGAAGACAGACACAAAAAGAAAGTGCTTAACAATGGTATGTTTAGGGACCAATCTAACTTTAAACTTTACAATCTGTGACAATGAAATTATTAGCACTAAATATGAACGACAAACTCTGTATTTGTTATTAGAATATCTAGACAGACTAAAAGTTCCAAGGTACCTAATGCAGATCCAACAAAAAGGTTTATATCAATTATAATTTTAGTTTTCACCTAGGTCTTCCACTTTTTTTTTTTTTTTTTAATTTAAATTTGCAGCAGCCATTGTGCTAAAGAAAGTGCATTTAAAATTTCTGATATTTTATGTCATGCTGTAGACAAGGCATACTCACTAACTAATGGGCAAGAGAGCAGATCACACCTTGCTGTGATAGAAGAATATCCCCTCTGACTCTTCTTGTGTCTGAGAGTTTCCAGCCCAGCCCAGAGACCTCCCTCACCCCCTCCTGTCCCTGCTTGTGAAATGCAGCCCTGGCTCTGTGCTGGGACGAGGGGGAAGTGCCACTGTTCTTTAATGAATGTTCCTAGGTTGTATATATATTTAATGATACACAGAGAATGGAAAACAAGAAAATTCTACTGATACTTATACACTAGTTGCTTATGTTCAGTGACATTATACACAGCAACTATCCTTTCAAACCATTTCAGAGAGCACACAGTACTTACTGAACATACCATCTTACGAACTTCTCCCTTGCCATTCACAATACTGCAGGCCTCATGATGAAATAAAATTCTTTTCCTAACAGAAGGCACTGAAATAGAAAAGTGCTACAAAAATATTCTATGTGTCCCATCTGCCTTTTAATGCAACAAGCATCGAACCAGAACTGTCATATGGAAAGAGAAAGAACCAGAGAGCCTTCTAGCCTTCTGCAGATTACCAGCTCTACTGGGTCTGGCTGGGATGAGTTAACTTTCTTCAACCGCAGCCCATATAGTGCTGTGCTTTGGATCTGTGACTAAAACAGTGCTAGTAACACACCAAAGTTTTGACTGTTGCTGAACAGTGCTTGCACAGAGTCAAGGCTTTCTCTTTCTCCCACTCTTCTTCCCCAGCAAGTAGGCTGAGGGTGAGCAAGAGATTGGGAGGGGACAGCTGGAACAGCTGACCCCAACTGGTAAAAGGAATATTCCATACCATATGACCTTGTGCCCTGCAATAAAAGCTCAAGGAAAGGAGACAGAAGCAGGGATGTTGATGGTTACAGTGTTTTCTTCCCAAGTAACTGTTATGCATGCTGAGGCCCTGCTTTACATGAAGTGGCTAAACATCTGTCTGCTTATGGGAAGCAGTAAATATTTCCTTCTTTGCTTTGCTTGCACATGTAGCTTTTGTTTCACCTATTAAGTTGCTTTTATCTCAATCCACGAATCTTACAAAGAGGCTGTGAGGCTATGCAGGGCAGAAATCAGGAGGTCTAAAGCCCAGCTAGAAATTAATCTGGCTTCAGCAGTCAAGGACAACAAGAAATGTTTCTATAAGTATGTCAACAGCAAAAGAAAGACCAGGGAGAGTCTCCATCCCCTGCTAGACGCAGGAGGAAACATGGTAACAAGTGATGAGGAGAAGGCTGAGGTGCTTAATGCCTTCTTTGCCTCAGTCTTTAGTAACAAGACTAGTTGTATTGAGGGAATCCAGCCTCCTCAGCCAGAAGACAGAGACTGGGAGAACGACCCCCCCGCATTCCAGGAGGAGATAGTCAGTGACCTACTGCATCACATAGACACTCACAAGTCTATGGGACCTGATGGGATACACCCGAGGGTGCTGAAGGAGCTGGCTGCGGTGCTCGCCAAGCCGCTTTCCATCATTTACCAGCAGTCCTGGCTGACCGGGGAGGTCCCGACAGATTGGAAATTGGCCAATGTGACACCCATCTATAAGAAGGGTCGGAAGGATGATCCGGGAAATTACAGGCCTGTCAGCTTGACATCAGGGCCTGGGAAGCTGATGGAGCAGCTCATCCCGAGTACCATCACACAACAGATGTGGGACAACCAGATGATCAGGCCCAGTCAGCATGGGTTTATGAAAGGCAGCTCCTGCTTGACAAACCTGATCTCCTTCTATGACAGGGCGACCTGCTTATTGGATGAGGGAAAGGCTGTGGATGTTGTCTACCTCGACTTTAGTAAGGCCTTTGACACCGTTTCCCACAGCATTCTCCTGGCGAAACTGGCTGCTCAAGGCTTGGATGGGCACACGCTTTGCTGGGTAAAAAACTGACTGGATGGCTGGGCCCAAAGAGTTGTGGTGAACGGAGTTAAATCCAGTTGGCGACCGGTCACGAGTGGTGTCCCCCAGGGCTCGGTTTTGGGGCCACTCCTGTTGAACATCTTTATTGATGATCTAGACGAGGGGATCGAGTGCACCCTCAGTAAGTTTGCAGATGACACCAAGTTGGGTGGGAGTGTTGATCTGCTCAAGGGTAGGGAGGCTCTGCAGAGAGACCTGGACAGGCTGGAGTGATGGGCTAAGGCCAACTGTATGAGCTTCAATAAGGCCAAATGCCGGGTGCTGCACTTGGGCCACAACAACCCCCAGCAGCGCTACAGGCTTGGGGAGGAGTGGATGGAGAGCTGCCAGTCAGAGAGGGACCTGGGGGTGTTGACTGACAGCCGGCTGAACATGAGCCAGCAGTGTGCCCAGGTGGCCAAGAAGGCCAATGGTATCCTGGCTTGCATCAGAAATAGCGTGGCCAGCAGGGTCAGGGAAGTGATCTTACCCCTGTACTCGGCACTGGTGAGGCCGCACCTCGATTACTGTGTTCAGTTTTGGGCCCCTCACTATAAAAAGGACATTGAATTACTCGAGCGTGTCCAGAGAAGGGCAACGAAGCTGGTGAAGGGTCTGGAGCACATGTCGTAGGAGGAGCAGCTGGGGGAACTGGGGTTGTTTAGTGTGGAGAAGAGGAGGCTGAGGGGAGATCTCATCGCCCTCTACAGCTACCTGAAAGGAGGTTGCAGAGAGCTGGGGATGAGTCTCTTTAACCAAGTAATAAGCGATAAGACAAGAGGTAATGGCCTCAAATTGCGCCAGGGAAGGTTTAGACTGGATATTAGGAAGCATTTCTTTACGGAACGGGTTGTTAGGTGTTGGAATGGGCTGCCCAGGGAGGTGGCGGAGTCCCCATCCCTGGAGGTGTTTAAGAGTTGGGTCAACTTAGCGCTGAGGGATATAGTGTAGTTGGGAACTGTTAATGTTGGGTTGATGGTTGGACTGGATGATCTTCAAGGTCTTTTCCAACCTAGACAATTCTGTGATTCTGTGATTATCACCCGTGGTTTTTTTTTTCTCCCAACCTACAGGAGAAGGGAGTGAGTGAGTGGTTCCATTAGGTGGGATCAACCCACCAAACCAAATGCCAAGTGGCCCACCATTTAATGATCTCTGTTACTGAGATATGGATAGAAGCAGACTCACAAGAGAAATGTCATTCAATACTGAAGACAAGAGATTCAGAATGAGCAGAGTTAAACATTAGATAAACATTAAACTTTTCCACAAGTAAAATCTAAGGTCTTTTGACATATTATAGTTGCTTTAAAATTACATAGGTTTGCAGACATCTCTTACAGAATGATGGCTACTATACTAAATAGCGTATTTGCTGACATCTTTTTCCTTCATTATGCACAGAAATAGCGACAGAAAATTGTCACATAATTTACATGATTAGTAATAATGTAGTTACAAAACAACTTAAGTGCTATAAATTTGATATAATCTGCCGCAACTAAAAAAGGAAGCCAGAGGTAACTGAAGCCAAATATAACATCACAGAAGAGCACCACACTCCAGAATGAAGAACATCTGACCTTTTGCACTAAAACATTGAAGCTGTTGCCAGACTATGCAGTCAGAGAATTCTGCACTTTTGGTTCAATATTAACTTATTAGTCCCAGAGGAAAGATAATTAATGGCCAGTCATACCATGAGAGGAGAGAAGAAACTGAATAGTGTGAAAGTCAACTAGAACTGCCCTAGCAAGCTAATTCAATTTCCAGTTAGTGCAAATCACCTGTGTTGTTACAGGTAAGACAAGTTAATTTGTCTGAGGCTGTGAGACAACATGTCTACATAGTGCTCAATAGGAAGGATGAAGGATACTCAAGAAAGGAAGAAAGAGAAGTGCACGAAGTGAGGACACTGCTTTTGTGACTAGTACAAAATATGAAGTGGCATTTGATGTAGAAGAGGTGAAGAAGGACAAAAGCTTTCTATGTCACATCTCTCACCCAAGTATTTATTAGTTTACTACAGGACTGGGACATTTTGTTTGAGTATGTCCTATATGTTACAGACATACCTTCTTTCTAAGTCTACCTTGTTACTATTCAGTGATGGCATGTTATTTCATTGCCTTTTTTGGTGGAGAGGGGAACTCTACTCTTTCATGTTATAATTCTTTTAAAACAGTTTTCACTGAAGAAGATGGAAAGGCAGCATAAAAAGTGAAACCACTGAGAGGCTGTCTTCCAAATAACATTATAGATTTCACCTGCACAAGAAAACACAGGAAGATTTTGAGTTGATGCTACACATATTATTTAAATAAAGAATAAACCAGAGGCAAATATTTTCATCTTCTGCCTTTAACGCAACATTCAGTTACACTAAAATGAAAAGTAAAAATTAATACTGTATACATTCATTTTGTTGATGTACATCTTAATAATTGAAATTCACAGCTGTCTACTATTAAAGTTGTCTACACATTAATGAAGATGAAAAATTTAAAATGTTTTTTGACATAGTCATGAATACTTTAGAGTCAGCTTTTAAACTCTGCATAACTGCATTTTTCCAGAAGGAAAATACCAGTTATTTCACTGTTTAAAGTCACCTAATTTTTAGTCCTTTTCAACAGAAAGAAGTGAAAAGAGAAGTGGCTATCACAGAAACTAATAATTATTTCAGCTTACTTCTATTGTTTATCATTGTAGCTATGAATATTCATCACCATAGTATCTAAGCATCTTAGAAACATCAGTGAATTATGCCTCAGTCCACAACACTGTAGGGAGTTTCTGTTATTACTGTTTTACATCTCTGAAAGCCAATGCACAGAGAGATTGATAGACTGATTTTTCAGAAGCACATAGCATCTGACTCTCCTACACATTTATTTCATTTGGCATTGCAAACCACAAGGTCATTATTTTTCTCCTATAACTTAAGGACTTTGAAAGTGCCATTTATAAGAAACTTCCTGACTTGAGAGAAATTTCCATATAGATTTTGGAAGCTAACTTTGCCTAACTATGAGGATGGAAAACACTGAAAGTACCAGAGAACTTATCTATTGACTTCCAGCTGGCAGCTGATACCTTGATAGCTGTTGAAGCAGTCAGAAACAGGGAGTTGGACTGTTTTCTTCTTTTTCTTTTTTTTTTTTTTCCTTTTTAATTTGGAAAAACATGATTTCTTGCCTGTCCAAGAAGAAATGTTTCATACAGTATAGCAAGCAATGCTTATGCCTGAGGTATAGGACTTAGAAATTAGGAAATTAGGATACCCCTGTAACTAAACTATCAGTTATAGGTGCCATTGTAAATGACTCTCATTCTCACAATATATTGCATTTATTTTAAACACCTTGATCACATAATCTGATTCTTATTAGATAACTGATATATCTGGATGCTCCACTGATGGTCAGTCATCATAATATAGTTGATAAATGAGGCAAAGATATACTTCTCCATTGTTTCTCATGAACTGAGATGGTATGCAATCTAATGCAAAAGGACAATGGGAGGAGCTAGAGGAGAAGAAAGACAAGAACATCTTTTCCATTCTTTTCACAAAATATTCAGTTCAAAGTTCCATACTTGAATAGGAAATATATAAAAAAATCCTCTACTCCTTTTATCTAGACATAAATAATGTTGTAAAGCATACAAACATGACTTTCCAGGTTCCTATTTTTTTTTCCTTAAGTCAGTTCCAGTAAAACTGAAATTCTACTTGCACAGTAGTATGTAGTATGCACTGGCAATTCAGGATTGTGATTCTGAAATAAAATTACACTGCTGTTAAAGTACAAACCTGCAAATCTAATTTCTTCTGGTTTTGTCAGAATTAGACACAGAAATATCTATATATGAGTGACACATTGCTTATGCCATTGCTTCATAAAGCATAATGTCACATTAAACTACACGTAGCTCAGCAATTTCTCCTTTTGCCTTATTGATGCTGCACCTACTGTATAAGAACTTTGGTATTCAGTTGGTCTAAATGAATACAAGTACATTGATTTCAAAACTACATCTAAGATAATGCACAGATTGAGGTATTATCTTTTGTGAACTGAGGACTTGACCAAAGAACAGAGTATGTCCTGTTATACACAGGCTTGGACCACAACTGCACAAATCATTTACGTGTGTACAAATAACGACACACCATGCTGTGCACTGACTTTAGATTGTTTAAAACAAGAAAAACTAAAACAATCAGAAAACAGTGAGAGCTCATAAGTCTTTTCCAGAAAGCCTAATGTCTTCTGGTTTAAGATAGCCTGTATGTGATTTCATTTCTAGGTCTTATTAGTGAATTATATCTTACCTAAAAGCATCATATATTTTTAAGATTGTATATTTCCAAGCAAAAAACTCAAACATAATCCTTTGATTCTAGTTACAGCAATGAAAACATCTATGAGGTTGAAGTGACTTCTATTTGCAGGCCTGATCGTAGTCATTCATATTAACCACCACATATGTTAGGTGACATAGAACCACACAGAAGAAATTACAGTTTGTTCAGTTTTATGCTGTCTTAAACCCTTCATAATGGAACTATTTAACTAAGTGAGAAACAATTTAGAAGTTATAATGAAGATAAAATTAAACATAATAGCTATCACATTTTATTCTTTCTGCTTTTGCATATGGGAAGACTATAGGTAAAAGGTAGAACTGAGAAAAAATGTGATCCTGCTTGCATTACTGAAAATTTAGAAGTAATACCCCATCAGAGTGGATTAACACTCACACTTATTTAGCCTAACTTCAGAACAGACTCTGACCAGGGAATTTGCACAAGGTGTAAGTTACTGCAAAAACTGCTGTTTCAACATGTGATTTGAACAGACCAATATGAGCCTCAGTCTTCAAGTATTCAACAACTTTGAAGACTACAGTCTTCAATATTGTGAAGTCACAGATTCTTACTTATCATTATGTAATTAAGAAAAATATAGTACATTACATAAGATATAATTAAATATGTAGGATATAATTCCTTAATAAGGCCTGGAAATAAAATCACATACAGGAAAAGGTTTCTCCTTACATCATCTACGCGGACTTGTGCAAAGCATTCGACACTGTCCCATATAACATCCTTCTCTCTAAATTGGAGACACATTAGTTTGATGGGTAGACCACTAAGGAATAAGGAATTGGCTGGATGGTTGCACTCAAAGGGTTGCAGTCAAAGGCTCAATATCTGAGCGGAGACCAGTAATGAGTGGTCCTCAAGGGTCAATATTGGGATAGGAGCTGTTTAACATCTTTGTTGGAGACATGGACAGTGGGATCGAGTGCACCCTCAGCAAGTTTGTTGATGACACCAAGCTGTGTGGTGCAGTTGATACACTGGAGGGAAGGGATGCCATCCAGAGGGACATTGACAGGTTTGAGAGGTGGGCCTATACCTACCTCATGAAATTCCACAAGGCCAAGTGCAAGGTCCTGCACATGGGTCAGGGCCATCCAAAGCACAAATACAGGCAGGGCAAAGAGTGGATTGAGAGCAGCCCTGTGAAGAAGGATTTCGGGGTACTGGAGGATGGAAAACTGACTATGAGCCAGCAATGTGCGCTCACAGTTCAGAAAGCCAACTGTACCCTGGTCTGCATCAAGAGAAGTGTGGCCAGCAGGTCGAGGGATGTGATTCTCCCCCCTCTACTCTGCTCTCATGAGACCCTACCTGGAGTGCTGTGTTCAGCTCGGGGGCTCCCAGCATAAGGACATGGAGCTGCTCAAGTGGGTCCAGTGTAGGGACACAAAAATGATCAGAGGGATGGAGCACCTCCCCTATGAGTACAGGTTGAGAGAGTTGGGGTTGTTCAGCCTAGAGAAAAGAAGGCTCCAGGGAGACCTTATAGCAGCCTTCCAGTACTTATAGGGAGCCTACAGGAAAGATGGGGAGGGTCTCTTTCTCAGGGAGTGTAGTGATAGGATGAGGGGTAATGGTTTTAAACACAAAGAGGGTAGGCTTAGATTACATATAAATAAATTCTTTACTGTGAATAAAGATTGCCCAGAGAAGTTGTGGATGCCCCCTCCCTGGAAGTGTTCAAGGCCAGGTTGGACGGGGCTTTGAGCAACCTGGTCTAGTGGAAGGTGTCCCTGCCCATGGCAGGAGAGTTAGAACTAGATGTTCTTTAAGGTTCCTTCCAACCCAAATCATCCTATGATTCTATGATTCTGTGATTAGTAGTTGACACTTTGAAAAGAATTGGTAAGATTTGATCAAAAGATTCCATCTGAAATTAATACTAGTTTTGAAAATATACTGTATTTCCTTTACGTACCTCTAGAAAGAAAAGAGTGTACATGCAAACATGAATTATACGTAAGATTGCAGTGTGCAGAGTATAGCGCTCACATGAAAGATCAAGTAAGTGATCCCTGTCTATTCTCTCTGTGCCTCCCACAACGTTGCACAGTGTGTGTTAAAACCATGGTGCTGCATTCTGTCATATACATCCTATGTACTTTAAAGATGTCTAAGAAAGAGCAGGTGGACAGCTGAGCTATCAAAAGATGATGAATCCAGTTTATTTGTATATTATTAAGGATTTAATAGAGCATTTCTGCATGGAGGAAAAAAAGCACTACATAAATATTGCAAAATGTTTCCTATTCTCAGATAAGCACGTCTGTTACAAATGTGGTCTCATGTGATTTCATATTTGGACTTGTACTAAAGGCATCCAGATGGTGTAGTAAGAGAGTGTTCCAAAAACCATAACTGGCATCCTTGCTGGCAGTGACAGCTTCCAGCTACTTTAAGATGTTATTTCTTTTTTCTTCAACAAACAGAGAGAGCTTTGTGACAACACTGGAGAAAATGAGAGTCTTTAAGAATTTATGACATGGTAATCTTCACCTTTTTTCATTCAGCTGAGAATGTTCCCTTTGGAGTTACAGAGTAGTTTTTACCACATACTGCCCTTTTCTTTACCTTCCCCTGTCATAAGAACAGTTTCTAAATCTGTCTGCTCACAAAGAGATATTCCTTCAGTCAGGATAAGGAAAAAAATGGACATGATTACACTCTTGGGCATATATCCTTCCTTTTATTACATCCCTTCAATTTAACTTCACTAGAATCATTATTATTGCCTCATAAAAGATGGCAACGGTACCATTATTGCTCCTACTCTACAAATGCTGTAGCTGTTGATAGCACAGAGAATAATGAAGACATAGATTTCAACACACTAAAATCAATTGGAAATGCTTTTAGGTTAGCTGAGAAGCAAGCATGTAAATTATTAGACCAGTTATGGACCAGTTTCAAAGCTGGCTGCAAACACTAGAAGGTCATCCATCCATATCCCTGGATTTTTTAATTTGTCCTTGGTAACTGAATTATGTTTTCAGCAGTACAATCAAACAAGAAGTTTGGATTTGAAGTCTCATTTCAATTTTTGGAGAACTTCAGACCTTTTATGTATAGGTTTTTGTAAAACTGTACAAATGTCTTAATAATCTAGTGCCTTTTTTTCAACTGCTTATGAAAATAAAACTAGATATATTTTTTTTTAATGACTGGCATATGAAATTTTATATACTTAGTACAAATCTGAGTGGCCATGTGTATCCTATGTGTATCCATGATCAGGTCTAAGCTTCCTGGATTTTTATAGACTTTGAGTTCTACTATAGATACTATAGTGTAATATAAAAAATAACTTAATGGTAGTAAAAATGCTACATCAAATTATGCTTACTATACTTGACTGACAGACCGAGTCACTGAGTTATCACACTACCCTGTACTAAGATCACATATGAAATACACCTTATTCAGTATCAGTCTCATTGCACTGTTCAATATGATTTCCAGATTCTGCTTAACAACATTGTAAAACTAGAGTAGAAAGAGTTATGGAAAAAGTTGAGATTTGTTGGCAAAAGTATTGGGTAATAACTGTACAATACTCATAGCTAGGCATGACTCCTGTCAGTGACATCAGAACATTTTTTAATCTTGGTTACATGATGTTTGACATTGAAATAAGCTGCCTGCTACTCAGAGGTACTAACCAGTTTGTCTACAAAATGTTCCACAAAAGAGAGATTTATTTATTTATTTTTAATCTTCAATGTTAACACAAGCAACATTTATTTAAAGTCAAATTACAAACTTTCTGACCTTGGTATATTTCATAATGAATCAAAAAAAGGGCACAGACCCAGTTTTCTTCTCCAAGTCACCTTTAAGTAATTGTGTTCGATCAACATATCTTTTTTTTCTGAACTGCCTAAATTAGAACTGGCTTCCTTCTTATTTCACTAATTGATACTACAATCACTATTTTCCTAAACTTGAATAGCATAATAAGCCTTATGGATTAAAGCCTATCTGGTCTGCCAAGGACAAACTTTAAAGAAACAGAAGAAAACTTAATTCCTGTGGAATGAGGTTCCATGCAGGCTCTGATATAGTCAAGCAGAGTACCAGAAGAACAAATACCTGATCAGAGGAGATACTGTTACATGCACCTGCTAGTTCATGTCTCTCTCAGCACTGTAAGGACCAGTTTGTCAGAAAGTATGGAAATATATATTGTAATTGCACCCAGAGTAAACCATGTTATTAAGAAAAAATAGGCCCCCATTTGGTAACTTTTCAGATTGTACCATGTTTCAGAATGTATTCAAAAAGTGTCATTTATCACAGTCATCAAATACCTGATATTTGATCTGTTCTGCACATTCCATCCATCACTGCTTACTTATACCAAGAAGTAATGTTAGGAGAGACATATTCTATTCTAGTAGCAGAATTTTATGGTATACACTTTACTAATTTTTTTTAGTAATTCTGTAAGGCACAATAATGTCACAGATTGCTGTTGGCAAATCACAGACAGATTTATTAGAAGATGTTCACATTCGTACTCAGAAGACATTAGTTCTTTATTCCATGAATAATTCCACTGAAACTGATGAAACCGCACCTTGGCTAAAGTGCTCCTCAGCCTGAGTATGAGTATCTGGCCCTAATTTCTTTCATCTGCTCTTTCAGTGCTTCAGATTATGGAGTGTACATAACAAAATTCAGAAAACTTAAGCAAAAGCAAGAGTCATAAACCAGTAATAATTAAGGGCTTTTGAGGTAGGTGACAGATTAATTTATCCTCTGAAAGAGATAAAAGTCCTAACTGTTCGGCTGACACACACCAAAATATTTTCTGTAATCAAATGTACCTGTTTTGTCTCTTACCAAATTAGTCTGTCAGATTGAATCCTTTGGGAAAGTTATACATATTGGCAGTGAAATAATATTCTAATCGCCTAAAAAAGGTCAAGCCTTTTTATTTAACCAGTGCTATTTACCACATTCTGTAGATGTTCATCTGCATTCTAACGTGCACCTGAGTGACAGCTTTACTCTCTCCTGATGTTAGTTTATACAGCTATACAATATAAGTATTATACAGATTCAGTGAATAAGGAAATTAAATCTTGAGTATGTGATCTATTCATCATTTTGGTCTGACTGAAGCAAACAGAACAATACAGAAGTTTGAATACAATACAGTCAGATGTTTCAAGACAACCATTTCTGCAAAGAAAATAGGAGTTACATTTTCACTTGAAAAAAAAAATGAAGTAGTTTTTTTTCCAGTCACTGTTATCGGGTAATTTAATTCATGCTTAGAGAGACGTATTCTTTCAAAATCAATATATTCGCATCCATCACAGGCTAAGATAATCACCTGGAATGACGAACCTACCACACAAATATTTATCTTCTGATTTATGCTGATGCCTTTAAAGCCCAACAGTATGAGGATAAAAGATTTACTGTTATTGTTAGAAAAGGCTGTAAATCAGGAGAGAATATTAAGTGTACAATTTTGATGGATTAGCTAGGATTAATACCTAGTCAGAGAAGACACTAAATTTTGACACATCTAGAAGTACATTTGTGTTAAAAGATATTTTTGCTTCATATAATGTTCGTTGAACCTATCAACTATCAAGTATCTCTGAACTGGACCACTGACTGAACAGTGATGCTGAAGAAAGGACAAAGAATATTACATATACAGGCAGCATTTCTGAATGTTTTTAGAAGCATCCTTATTCCACTAAAAGTAAACAAATGCATCTGCTGGTTTTTTTAGGATTTTTTTTTTTTTTTTTTTTTTTTTTGAGTAACAAGTAACTAGTGTCTTTGGAGTGCAAATAGTGAGAAGACTCACCAAAAGTCAGCAGAATTGGCCTGAGCAGGCTTTTAGAATGGATCCATGTAGTCTGTGATTATCTGAGATGCAAATTTCTGGAATTTACAAACCCCTCCCATTGTACCAAGTGCATCTTTAACAGTGCTATTTATACACCATTAATTACTATGTAAGTCACCCGGAAACAATCAGCAAAAATGGATTTTTTTCCCAAACTGAAACAGCATTTTAAATGTCTGTGTCTAATTTTAAAGAAACCAGTTCAAGACATATGTCTCCATATTCTGTGTTTTCAGGTTTGATTTAGTGACTCTCTAATCAAATAACTTACTTTTATGTAGAAGGTGTACCTCGAAGCCTGATCCACTCAGTTCTACTCAAAAGCATTCTATCATTCTTCATTACATGCTACAGAGGCTGGCACGTGTCCCCTAATAAAGTCAGTCCCAAACAGTCTGGAAGAGCCTATTCTAATTAAGCCCTTTACTGAAAAACAAAACAAAAAACCATGACCACCGTTGCCAAGAGTACCAACACCATGACAAAAAGCTTCAATAACTGTATTAAAGGTATGTAGATAATTTGTTTCACTGATAAAGAAATGTTCCCTTCTATTGTATTTCTGAGTTCTCTCCTGTTTTCCCTTTTATTCCTACATCAAATGCAAATCTGATTTTTCTTCAGGGTCTAAATAACTTCCAAATCCTAACACTGAGACTTGCTCCTGACATTTTTTTTTTTTTTTTATTTTCTACGTATCTGCTTCCTTCACAAACGTCTCACTACCCAAATAAAACAGGTTCCTTGAACTTATAAACTGCATGATCTCTCAGCCCTCAAATGATTTTTCTCATATTTTTTACTTTGTTTCCAGTGCTGGCTTATCTCCAGTCAAATTCTTTAAAACAAGATCAAATCCTGCTATCAAACTAGAAAAAGCCAAAGAATTTCTGTTCAATGTTGTGTTTCAGTGTCCTTCCCACTCTTCCTCTGTTACTATTGTATGTTGTCTGTTGACACCTTTTAGGTAGCACAGGTGCTCAGATTGCTTGGGAGAAACTGTTAAATGTTTTACTTGGGGTATAATGTAAGATATCAGATGATCTTTTTTATTACAGTAGCAAAAATCTACTAGAGAAAATAATGCAAATGGGCACTAAACATATGTATCATATTTGAAGATGCAAAAATTTACAGAGAAACTTTTAAGGGCAAGAGCTGTCTCTGTTAAACATTTCTAGATCTTCAGAATTTCAGAGGTATTTGATATCCAAATGCATGGCTGGATCAAAAGTTTCTGGGTACACAACTTCTATTAAAACCAAAAAAATTACTGTTTCTAGTTACAGTGCTTTTCTTTCAAACAATCAAAATCCCTACTTCTATCCAAATTTTGCAGATCAAAGACCTTAATAGTAAACCAGTAGGCTTTCCAGTTACACATACTGACATCTCTGCCTAACCTTAGGCACACAGCCTGTGTGATGGGGGCACAAACGTGTATTCCAAGTACATTCAAAGGGTCATGTTAATAAGGCTTCTAATTCAGACACACACAGTAGATGTCTTAAATTGGACAGTAAGAATTTCACCCATACCAGCAATGACTATTTTTCAAACAGGTATTATACAGAACAATGGCAGAATCTGACTTACAACATACCTCAACTGTAGCAGGTCTAGCATGTTCTGTACTAAACCATAATATAGGCATATTATTTAGAAAGTAAAAAGATTACCTAAACAGCATTAACAATTTTAGGAGAAAATGTGTCAAGGTTAATGATTATGTTTTCTTCAGAACACTGTGAATGTTTTGAAAGTTGCATTAAATGTTGACCTGTTTCTGAGTATCAGCACCCAATCCTTCCGTATGGTGGCTTTTCTACCTCATCCTTTGGGGAGCTCAGTAATTTCTTTAAAGTGTTACTTTTACCAGACTGGGCTTAGGGTACACAGTGCTTCTCAGAAATTACTTTTTTTAAATGTTTGAGATTTATTATAAGATAAACTAACATGTGCATAGTTTGTTCCATTATTCTAAGCCTTCAAATGAAAAATGTACCTACCATGACAAAATGACCTTTGAACTATTCCCATAGGAAGTTAGATTGCCTGCCTTTCTCCAAGCATGAGGATGCTTTGAAAAATACTCTACATACTTTAATTGCTCTGCAAGAAACAACATATAGCCAAATAAACAAAGATGACTCAAACACAAGTATCTACTAACACTTCATTTTAGTCACAATTTTATTGATGGATTGTTGTTGATACATACTATGCATTCAGAGAAGTTGGGTATATTAACTTAAAGTGCTTTTTCTGTGAACATTTATGCAAACAAAATACTTGGTGTTCATATAAAGCAAACACAAAAGACGAAAACACAAATTAAAAGTGAATTCATTTTCAAGGTAGTGGAGCAGTCTTATAAGTTTTGCAATTGTTGAATTCTGTCACTAAATCACCTTAGGTAGCAGCTGACTAATATTTCTTTACACAGTGACTGGAAGACCTTGTATTTAAATTCACAGAGCACTGGTCCAAGTATAAATACACTTAATTTTGTTATGAAATTTGCAACTCTGCTCATGTAATCAGTTAAGAGCTACTCCCAGACCCACATATATGAGGAAAATCTATGTAAAGCTCTGACAGCTTGATATGCAGGCTTTGCACCTGCATATTGCATTTAACATTGGATTTTTATTGGCAGAAATCTATTTGCTCTACCTAGTGGTACTGACTTTCTTGAGTGGAATTCCACCTCAGTCCTAGTCTAACTGTATTGTATATGGTTTCCATTTACCTTTCTAGCTTGGGTGAAATGGGTATTTTGTTATCAGCATAGGAAGGAAAGTCCTACCAACCATCTCAGGTATGGATAAGGCATACAGTGGGAGAAAATTATCTGGGGGACATGGCAAGTGAGTAAGTGGACATCTGAGAAGGTGATTGCAAATTAATATGGAAGAAGGGTCCCAAAATGCAAGTAAACAGGATTCATGAATATGGAATGACTGAATAGATCTAACAGAGGATTTTCCTCTCCAGGTGTCTACCTGTCCTTGTCAAACTTTATGTTTGTGACATGACAGTACTAGAGTCTGACAGACAATTCCAGGACACAAAGTTTAAAGATCCAGTAGGAACATTTTGATGAAATGCCATTGAAAAAATAGAGTTATTTTAATATGATTTTTTGCTCCATTGTGTGAGGCTTTCCAGGAAACATCCTAGTTATTTACCATATAATACTATGCAGTTACAACTTAGGTAATTTAATTTTCTAAAATTTGATATAAACCACTTAATTCTTCACAACCTAAGACACAGCAGGTGGAAAGTTAAATAATATACTTCATGGATATACTTTTTTTAGGGAGGAAAAAAATCAGTTTAAAAACTTAACTTATCTCTCATCTTTAGTTTTTCTTTGGCGCAATGTAATGGAAAGTACTGGACAATTTGCTAAGTAGTGAGTGCTATTGTGCTAACTGTGTCACACTTGCCATCATGAGACACTTCCCAGAAATCCACAGAGTTAACAATGAAAAGTTTTCAGGCCGGAGTTTGTTATTTTATGTTTGATACTGTTTTCTGTGAATTTTATTGATGTTTATTTTCAGCTCCTTTTTTAGACTGGCTAATAAAAACTTCTGTTAATAAAATTCTGTGGCTCTCCACAGAGTACTCTGTTTGTACCTGAATAATGCCTGCAAGTAAATTCTGTATAGCCAGAAAAACACATTTGAAATTAACAAGGCAAGAGATTAACTGATATCACTGTCCTCCATCACAATAAATTTCTAAGAGCGTTTTACTATGATTCTTCCTACCTTCTGCTATGTTTGTGTATGCAGTCTAGAAAGTACTTGTTTACTAATTGATTATCCTTGAGCAAATCTATGCCTGCATTCAGACTCTGTCCAAAAAATGCAACTAATAACAGGGTTTGAATAAAGCTCAGTCCTTAGTAGTTTATAGTGGACATGGGAAGAAAACACAAGGCAGTGGTCTAAAGTTTGAATGACAGTCCTGTTTCTGGTATCATGAAACGCAGCCTTTACATGAGGCAGTAGTCTTCTGTAAGACCTCTATCTGAGAAAGATTCTGGGGTCTTGTTCTATGTTCATACAGGTTGATAAAATTATTATCAACCAGTAAAGCTTCCCGACAGTATAGTAACATTAAAAGTAATATATATGAAGAACTGGCATTTTAATATTTTACATTCATTTTACTACAGACCTAAAATACACAGCAAATAGCAGTTTTTTCTGCTTAGTATGGAACAGTTGTAGAAGGTACAGAATCAGGTGACTGCATTTTTGCTCTTTGTATAAAATATATTTCAGGACTGCCATCATTCACAGCAGTATCAGGTTAATCTGATTCTAGTTGAGCAGACTAAGAATAACTCCTAACCTACTGTTCTAAATACAGTAGCGTTGCTTCAAATGTATACTAAGAGAGAAAAATCTGGCTTGCAGTATAATTATTTTTTATTTAATTTGACCTGCATAAAATAGCCTTAGAAAATCGATTTTGCGTTTTATATGACTGCTATAACCTACCTTCTATTTTTGTATTCACATGGAATATTTCTATCAGATATAAAGGATACAGCCCAGAATGCTGTTGGCTGCCTTTGCCACCAGAGCACACTGCTGGCTCATGCTCAACCTGTTGTCCACTAGGACCTACAGGTCCTCTGCACAGATGCTTTCCAGCTGATTGGCCCCCAGTATGTACTGGTGCAGGGGGCTGTTCCTCCCCAAGTACAGGACCCCACACTTCCCTTTGTTGAACTCCATGAAGCTGCTGTCTGCCCATTTCTCCAGCCTGTTGAGGTTCTCTGAACAGCAGCACACCCATCTGGTGTATCAGCCACTCCTAATTTTGTATCACATGCAAATTTGCTGAAGGGGCACACGGTGCCATCACACAGTTCATTTTAAAGAGGTTAAACAGTATGGGACCCAGTATTGACCCTTGGGGTACACTACTAGGGACTGGCCTCCAGCTGGACTCTATGCCACCAATCACAGCCCTCTGAGCCTGGCAGTTCAGTCAGTTTTCGGTTCATTTCAGTATTTGATCTGTATTTTATCAGCTTGTCTGTGAAGATGTTACAGGAGACAGTGTCAAAAGCCTGACTAAATACAAAGTAAATAACATCCACTGCTCTCCCCTTATCTACCAAGCCAGTCATCTCACTTTAGAAAACTACCACGTTGGTTAAGCACAATCTCCCCTTTGTAAATCCACACTGAATACTGCCAAACATTTTCTCATCCTTCCTGTGTCTGGAGATGGTTTCCAGGATTATTTGCTCCATCACCTTCAGAGGAACTGACACAGACTGATGGCTTGCAGTGCCCTGTATCCTCCTTATTGCCCTTCTTGAAGACAGGAGTGACATTTACTTTCTCCTAGTCCTCTGGAACCTTCCCTGATGCCCATGATCTTTCAAAGATAACTGCGAGTGGCATCGCAATGACACCAGCCAGATCCTCCAGAACTCATGAACTTGTGTGTCCAGTTTGCTTAAATGTTTTCCTTCTGCTAAGTCTTCCTTGCTGCTGATTTTCTCTCTCGCCTCTGGGACCCAAGATTCCTGAAGGTCAGCCTTATCAGGAAAGGCCAAGGCAAAGAAGGCTATGAGTACCTCAGCCTTTTCCATGTCCTTTGTAATCAGTTCCCCTGTCCCATTTAGCAGTGAGCCCACATTTTCCCAGGTCTTCCTTTTGCTGATGATGTCCTTGTTGAAGCCCTCCTTGTTGCCCTTCATGCTCCTCACCAGGTGAGCTTTGGCTTTCCTAAGGCCATCCCTACTTGCTCAGCCATTGACTCAGTATTACTCCTGGGTTTTTACCCTTGAATACAGTCAGGATCTCCTTGATCACCCATGCAGGCCTTTGCTTGATTTCCTGCTCACTGTGATGGACCATTCTTGAGCTTGGAGTTGGAGGAGGTGATCCTTTAAAATCAATCAGCTCTCCTGGATCCTTTTTATCTCCAGGATTGTATCCCATGGGATTCTTCTGGGCAGATGTTTGAAAAGGCTAAAGTCTGCTCTGATAGAGTCCAGGGTTGTGATCCTTCTTTTTGCCCTGCTTCTTCCTTGTAGGATCCTGAGCTCCACCATCTCATTGTCACTGCAGCCAAGGCTACCTCCTAATCTTCACATCCATAATCACAAATGTGAGATGATCCTAAAGCTTTTCACAGTCCAGTAAAAGCTGTATCTGTCTTATTTTAAATATTATTTTTAAAGTGATAAAAGTTTTAGTAAAAAGGTCTTAATCTTGACAAATTGTTTATAAATTTTACTTCCTGACTCTTTTGGAGACTATTAGAAATGGTATAGCTAAAATTTTGCAAAAGATCTGATGTCAAAGAATATTTAACATGTGTAGAACAAAATGGAGAATTTTGACTTAATTTAGCAGATCCTTAAAAAGCGAAACCAAACCAGATTTTTTCCTTTCAGATGAATTAAGCTTTTGCATTGCATATGTGTATTCATTTTGAATACGATGCAACTAATTTGTATCAATAGGTTGAATGTGAGACAAATTGGGTGACAGAAAACACAAGCACTTCACTTAAATGTCTAACATTCAGTATAAAAATAATAAATGCTAAATCAAGGATAAAAAATTTATTTGATCACAAAGTGAAAGCAAAACTGAAGTTTAAAGACAGTCTGTATTTACACAAGGATACATGTTACTTTCAATATTTATTTATTATTGCCTGCTTTCTCTTTTTAAAATTATTATTATTGTTGTTTAGTTGATTAGAGACCTGATTTTTGTAGTGATCTGTAACTGAAAAATACACTGCAGATTTGAGACCCAGATCTTGCAAGACCTAGAGGGCAGCAGTGTAGCTCTTTGTATTCATCAAGCTACAGGGAAACAAAGAGTTAACTGGTCATATATATTGCAGTATCTCATCCTCAAGTTAGATCACCATGAAATATTTGTTATTTGTACCCACAGCTCATATATCTAACAAAGTAAATGAGAGCAGGTGAAATGTCACCTACTTACAAAAGACCCAGCAGGATGGTCAAAGCTACTCTGAATTAAATATTCCAAGAATATGATGAGGTTTAGCTTCCTTCTAGATTTTGCTACTAATCTTGTCAAAAAGGAATGGCAGCTGTTATATTAATGATGTGAGGGACATACATCTGAGACAGCAAATTTTATGTAATCACATATTCTGTTTGAAATACAGCCATGATTAAAATGTGGTCTTCTGTATACAGATGAATGTATTTTGTCACTGAGGCAGATAGGTGTCTTTTCAAAATCCCAGTGGTTATATGTATCTGCATTTTAAAATATACTTATTTGATATCTGCCCCAAAGTAATTTTTGTCTTTTTTTTTTTTTTCCAGTACACAGGAATTGATTTTTTCAATTACTTACGTCTCAAAAAAACCCCAGCAAAATCCCAAAAATCTTTATTACTTTTCTTTTCCTATGTTAAAGTATTTTACTTCCAACAGTACGATGCTGTGAACATTTTAACCAGCTCCACTGACACTGTTCAGGCAATAAACTTAACAGCTCACCAAATCTGAGCAACACCTGGACTTAGCAGAAGTTGACTGAAATATCCACGTACGAAGCAGTAAAACATCCACAGTTGGATTAATAATATGAGGTCTTTTGACTGTTTGGGACTAGATCAGTAACCAAGGTATATATTGTGCTCATAATTATGTTCCTTCTTGTGGTAAACTAAAACTGTATTAACTGAGTTTATATGAGCAGTACCTATTTAAACCCCCAAACAACCTGATTTCAAAGAATCTGATCATGGCTACAGTATACTCTTGAAACTGCAATTTAATCTTGAAAGAGTTCTGGACTCAAGACTAAAGTACAAGGATATTGAAATCATCCTTGGAAATACATCTGGCAACAACAAAGGCAAAGTTTCATTTACATGTTAAACCACCTGTCGTGGTTTAACTCCAGCTGGCAACTAAGCACCACACAGCCACTCGCTCACTCTCTCCCCCACAGTAGGATGGGGGAGAGAATCAGAAGGGCAAAAGTGAGAAAACTCATGGGTTGAAATAAAATGTTAATAATTAAAAATAAATAGGTTGGTGGGGTTTTTTAAATGTAAGGAAAAGAGCATAAAAATAACAAAGAGAGAGGAAAATAAAACCCAGGAAAGACAAGTGATGCAAATGCAAAGAATTGCTCACCACCAACCAACCAACCAGCCAGTCCCTGAGCAACAGCTCCCCCAACCTCCCCCAAAGTTTTATTGCTGAGCATGATGTTTGTTATATGACATGTGATATCCCTTTGGTCAGTTGGGGTCAGCTGTCCCAACTGTGTCCCCTCCCAATTTCTTGTGCACCCCCAGCCTATTCACTGACAGGGCAGTCTGACGAGCAGAAAAGGTCTTGACTCTGTGTAAGCACTCTCAGCAATGGCTAAAACATCCCTGTGTTATCAACACTGTTTTCAGCACAAATCCAAAACACAGCCCCATACTAGCCACTGTGAAGAAATGTAACTCTATCCTAGCCAAAACCAGTACAACACCCTAAAATCACATTTTACACTGCCTCTTCACTTATGCCAATACAAGCATTTGTGCAGCCATTAGGTGTGCCAGCATAAATTATTTTCTCCCCCCCCCCCCCCCCCCCGTATACTCTTTGTGTGTTTGACAGAGACACAAATAGAAATACTGAGAGGCAGAGAAGAAAAAAAAAAAAAAATCACATAATAGGCAAGCAACTTCCATTTTTGTCATAATGAAAGAGAAAGGGTGTTTTGAAGTTTGGAATACAAGACCACTAAGAATTGTTACCCACCTGGAACAAATAAAGTATTTGCCCTCCATCCCACATGTATCTCACAATGTTCTCAAATACTATCAGACCCTGGCACTCTCTTCTAACACTTAGCATGTATTAGGCATGGAAATGGTAAGTAGCTGGTAGGTTCACAGAGCTAAAGGAAACTAGAAAGCATGGAGTGGAGCCACAAAAGATTCATCTGGTGTTATAAGAGAACTTACCCAGCTACCAGCTCTTCTCGGTAGACCTTAACTACACAGGAGCTAGAAATTCTTTACAGTGGAGAACTGACAAGGGTCTTGATGCACTTCTGATGATGTAAACTACAGCTGTTCGTAGAGGTAATTCCTCTGGGCAAAAACCTGCTTTAGCCAGACACAGCTGTCTACATCAATTTTTTAGAGTTATTCTGGATATCTCTACACTGTCCCACACAGCTTTACTCCAGAGGACAGTGACAGTCACAAAGACCTCAAACTGTAGATCATGCCTTTTGCTATGGAGTCATTCCCAAGAGAAGCCTAGAACCAAGCAAATTAAAAAAAAAAAAAAAAATCACTCCCTGTGTATTATAAAGCTTTTTCTAGGGGTGGGAAACTGTATTTAACCATAGCATTCAGCCTCAGTCACAATGTAAGGTCAAGGTTTTTGTATCAGTCTCAGTGACACTTAAAATATATGAGATAAGACCAAAGAACTAATACAGTAATAGACTACATAAAAGATTTATGGTATTTTTTAATTGAAAAAATGAAGAACTGATCATGATCAAAAATATACTACCCTCTTATCTTTACCTCCAGCACCTCTTTGCTTATTAAAACTTCACTAGTGTACTTGTTTCTATTAGAGTTCTAACTATTTTTCTAAAGTTTCCTGAGTGTGGGCTTTCTGTAATGAAAGCATGAAATGTTATGGTGCTTAACTAAACATTATTTAAGGTAATATTTATTTTACAGAGCCAGGACATATTTGGTATTCTGTACAGGAATTTTTATTTTTATTTTTTTTCTTAATTGAATTTGTCAATAATGCTACACAGTTTTTCCTCAGTTTCTCTAAGAGCAAGAGTGTAGTTTCAAAAGACTTATAAATAGCTTCTGGAAAACATTTACACTTTATAAGCTCAGTAATTCTACTATCCCTGTATATTAATGACTATAGCTTTTACATAAATACATAAAAATTCATAATACCTTTTGAGGTACATGAATAGAAATCATTGGAAGCTCCTGATTTGAAATCTTTCTGATAATTATTATTAAGAAACTACACTTCACCTCACAGCAGTTTTCTAATACCTTTCATAGTGCTTTGTGGCACATGTTGTACTGAACCTACAGGACTAATCATGAGCTCTAGAGGGAAGCTGACATAAATGGAGGCCAGAAACAGTTCTTTTAATCTTCAGCATTTGTTTCATTTATACTGTATCACCAAGTACCAATACTGCAGAATGAGGTTACCTCTGTGCTTCTAGTTTTTTACATGCAAAGCTGTTACATTTTCAGTAACCTGGTGTGACATAGTGATACTGAGTACAGCTGTCCTCAAAAGATTTGTCAGCTTTTTCAGTTTAGAAAAATATTCCACAGTGAAAGGTACACATATGCAACACAAAGACGCAAAATGTTTATACACTTTCAAATATTCTTTGAAGATGGTAAACAAAGGCAATTTTCTACATACATACTGTACGGGGTGCAGGTGCCCAGGTGCGGGCAGCAGTGAGGGCTCTGCCGGGTGGGCCCCTGCGGGGAGCGGCCGGGGCTGCCCCGCGCCGGACACAGCCGGTTCCAGGCGGCTCCAACGGCCCCAGCGCAGGGCACAGCTGAGCCCCTCAGCCCCGGGCGGGCGCCTCGGGGAAAGCCTGGGTAAGGAAGGGCAAAGCGCTGCCCGGCAGCCAGGGCTGAGGGAAACAGGGGGAGAAACAGCCCTGCGAGCCCCGAGGGGAGAGCGGCAGGAGGGCAGGAGGGGTTCCAGGCAGAGCCCCGGCAGAGAGGCCCCTGCGGCCCCGGCAGAGACCCCGCTGGGGCGGGTGTTTCCCTGCAGCCGCTGGAGAGGCCCCGGGCTGGAGCAGGGAGAAGCGTGAGGAGGAAGGAGCGGCAGGGAGGAGCTGGGGGGGACTGACCGCAGCCCCCCATTCCCCATCCCCTTGGAGGGGAGGAGGCAGAGGAGTCAGGGATGAAGGTGTGAAGGTGAGCCTGGGAAGAAGGGGGGATGGAGGGAACATGTTTTAGTTTCTGACTTTTTGTCTCACATCCAACTCTGTTTTTAATTGGCAATAAATGAAACTATTTTTTTCCAAGTCGAGTCCATTTTGTCAGTGATGGTAATTGATCAGTAATCTCCCTGTCCTCATCTGACCACGAGCTCTTCCATCTTATTTCCCGCCCTGTCCTGTTGAGGAGGGGGAGTGAGAGAGCGACTGGGTGGAGATCTGGCATGTGGTCACGGTCAACCCATCACAATTTTGTAGAACTTACGTTAGTATGAATACTTAATTAAAACATTTGCTTAAGACACAAGCTGGGTGGGTGTCAACCCACCACACTTACCTACAGCCCTGGGCACATACTGACTTCTCAGGACTGAGATGGAAAGAGGAAGCACGTTTAGTTACTGAATGCATGGCAGAATATCCTCAGGAAATTATATGATGGCCTCAAGCCCCCAGAACAAGTTTTATTCTTAGAGATCTTTACGTAACAGCCTTCTTACATATATCTGGACTCAGGGGAGTTTGCTTGTTATATTTGTAATAGTGCTGGGAACAATAATCAAATATACACAAAAAGCATTTGCGAATTATGCACAGGAAGCCACTGGGTATGAAGACTATATCATTACGTAGGCAAATCTGTACTTGTGTGCTATTGCCCTGTCTGCACACAGACGTGCTATTTGAAGATTTTTGATTTTAGACTAGTTGTATGTTTTCAAATGAGTTCTCAGTGAAAGAACATTTTCTTTGGTAGTGAATGTTGTTTGTTTATTGCTAATCCTGACTGACTGCCACACAATTTGTAGCATAAAATGAACATCTGTGTACTGAAGTAATGCTGATCTGTGCAAAGCAAAAAGAGCTGAGATAGGCTATAAAGATGATGATGACATTGTTCTTCCCTGGAATGAGAACTAAATACATTGAATTTTTATGTCACTTTCCTGTGGATCATATCAACATGTTTTACATGTCATTTTGTTATCCCACCTAGATCAACTGTACTGCTGCTATTTTAGAAAGATGTTACTATTCAATGTAACCAGCAAATCTGTTGGATATCTAAGCACAAGACCCTGTCTGACCAGTTCTTGCTCCAGTGCTCTCAAAACCAGATTGAAAGTGTAAAGAAGAAGTTTTATGTTCTAGGAAGCATTAACTTTCTAGGAAGCATTAACTTACTAAAGAAGATATTAATAATCCACAACAGTGACACAATCACCAACTCTCCTCTCCAGCCCCTCCAAAATCTCTGAGCTAAAGGTGATTACATGATACCTCCGGCTCCTATTTAGTAGTCTTCCTGTTGCTGCAGATGACACTTTTGGGAATGAAGGGGAATCATCAAATCATAGAACGGTTAAGATAATCCATAGATAATCCATAAACTAAAATTGCCCATAGAAAATAGAAATTGTTATAGAATCAGAGAATGGTTTGGGTTGGAAGGGACCTTAAAGATCACCTAGTACCAACCCCCCTGCCATGGGCAGGGACACCTTCCACTAGATCAGGTTGCTCAAAGCCCCGTCCAACCTGGCCTTGAACACTTCCAGGGAGGGGACATCCACAACCTCTCTGGGCAACCTGTTCCAGTGCCTCACCACCCTCACAGTAAAGAATTTCTTCCTTAGATCTAATCTAAATCTATCCTCTTTCAGTTTAAAACAATTGCCCCTCATCCTATCGCTACACCCCCTGATAAAGAGTCCCTCCCCATCTTTCCTGTAGGTCCCTTTTAAGTCCTGGAAGGCCGCTATAAGGTCTCCCTTGACCCTTCTCTTCCCCAGGACGAAAAACCCCAACTCTCTTGGGCTGTCCTCATAAGGGAGGTGGTCCAGCCCTCCAATCATCTTCGTGGCCTACTCTGCTCAAGGATGCTCGAGCAGGCTGTGAGGGGACAATCCAGTCCTAGTGGCAGTGCTTTGATCAAGGTCTGACCTTGCATTGTGCTGGGCCTGAGCTTGCCTGGCAGCTGCAAGCCCTGAGTTTGCCTGGCAAAAGCAACATGATGCCTCTGGGTGGTGACCACAGATACCACCAAGGAAGGGTGTATAAACGGCTCCCTGAGAGCTCCTGAGGAACAGTTGGCCTGTGCCTTGGTAATCTCCCCTTACTTGGGATGTTGGGTAAGGATACTTTCCTGGGAAGAAAGTGATTAGGTAGATGATAAGGAATTTGGACGAGAAGCAGAATAGTCCCCACTTGCTGGGTGGTGTAATTGTTATCTACTCAATAAGCGTCTGTCCTGGGTTTGTGTGTGTAGTGGGGTTTTTGGTAGCGGGGGAGGGGCTACAGAGGTAGCTCCTGTGAGAAGCATCTCAAAAGCTCCCCTGGCTCCAAGTCGGACCTTCCTCTACCCAAGGCTGAGCCAATTAGCAACGGTGGCTGCACCTCTGCGATAACGTATTTAAGAAGGGAAACCTGAGAGGGGGTTGGGACTTATGAGGAGGAGTTACGAGAAGGACACCTATGCAAACACCAAGGTCAGTGGAAGAAAGCAGGAGGAAGGCGGGGAGGTGCGCATGAGCAGAGAGCCCCCCCATATCCTGTGGTGAGATGGCAGGGCTTCCTCTCCTGCTACCCATGGAGGTCACCAGAGGAACAGAAACCCACGTGAGGCCTGTTGAGGACCCCACACTGGAGAAAGCATCTGCAGTTAAAGGAGGCTGGGACTCTGAGGAAAGAAGAAGCTCCCACTGTTGTAGTTTGGCGCCGGGAGGACTGCTACATGCTGGGGTGACCTGCGCCAGAAGAGCCTGGGAACGGCTGTGGCCCATGGGAAGAACTCATGCCGGAGAAAGATCATGGAGGATGGAGGACTGTCTCTCATGAGAGGGGAGCCACGTCGAGCAGAAGAAGAAATGCTGATTCACCTCTCAGGAGGAAAAAGCGACAGACTGACTGAAAACATCCCATTCCCTGCCCCCGCACTGCTAGAGGGAGGAGGTAGAGATATCAGGAACAAAACTGAGCCCAGGAAGAAGGGACGGGTGGGGCGAGGTGTTTTTAAGATGTGGTAAAGCTTGTCACTGCCCCACTTTGTTAAGTGTTTTTGTTGTTAGTGTTTGAATTAAAGTGATGTTCTTTTTCTTCCCCTTATGAGTCTGTCTTTTGCCCATGACCATAATGAGTAAGCAACCCCTCCCTGTTGTTATCTCGATTCCTGAGCCTTTTGCTTCATTTAGCCCTTCCCAGTGCTGGGGGTGAAAAGGTGAGTGAACCACTACATGGTACTCAGTTGCCCTCTGGGCTCAAACCACAAGTGTCTTATCCTAATAAATCTCACTTTGTGCCTCAGACTTAGAACCTTATTCCCTCAAAGTGTAGACAGGGGCAGAGGGTCTGACTGCAACACAGGTCCATGTCTTTCTTACACTGGGGGGCCCAGAGCTGGATGCAGTACACCAGGTAGGGTCTCATGAGAGAGGAGTAGAGAGGGAGAATCACTTCCCTAGACCTGCTGGCCACACTTCTCTTGACACAGCCCAGGAGACAGTTGGCTTTCTGAGCTGTGAATGCACATGGCCAGGTCATGTTCAGTTTTTCATCCACCAATACCCGCAAGTCCTTCTCCTCAGGGCTGTTCTCAATCCACTCATTGCCCAACCTGTATCTGTGCATGGAATTGCCTCAACCCATCTGCAGGACCTTGCACTTGGCCTTGCTGAATTTCATGAGGTTTGCATGACCCAACTCTCAAGACTCTCGAGGTCCCTCTGGATGACATCCCTTCCCTCCAGTGTATCAACTGCACCACATAACTTGGTGTCATCAGCAAATTTGCTGAGGGTGTACTCAATCCCACTGTCCATGACTCCAATAAAGACGTTAAACAGCACTGGTCCCAGTACCGACCCCTGAGGAACACCACTCATCACTGCTCTCCACTTGGACATCAAGCCTTTTACCGCAACTATTTGAGTGTGACCATCCAGCCAATTCCTTATCCACCGAGTAGTCCATCCATCAAATCTATGCCTCTCCAATTTAGAGAGAAGAATGTCATGTGGGAAAAGCTTTGCACAAGTCCAGGGGGATGGCATCAGTTTTTCTTCCCGTATCCAGCAGTGCTGTAACCCAGTTGTAGGTCACCAAATTTCTCAGGCACAATTTGCCCTTAGTGAAGCCATGTTGGCTGTCACCAGTCACCTCCTTATTTTCCATGTGCCCTAGCACAGTTTCCAGAAGGATCTGCTCCATGATCTTTCTGTGCACAGAGGTGAGACTGACTGACCTGTAGTTCCCCTAGAATTAATCTTTGACCTTGCATCTCTCTAAGACCTAAAGAGAAAATTAGTATCGGGCCATTTCTCAAGGATCTATATAAATGCCTTACTGGATACAACACAGTTATAAATCTCAAATCACACCTTTGAATACTTGGGATAATTTAATATTTGACTGTTTGAATATCCCAAATTTGAATATTTGCAATAATTTAATATAAGCATTATAAAAATAACATCATCTGAAACAACATGTATGATGACATTTTTGTTAAACACAAGAACTGTCATACTGGATTAAATCTTATTTCCATGTGTTTATACATGTTGTCTCAATGTCAAAGGCAGCTGAAACACCACTTAGTGGACAGCTAAGGAGTCACTGATTTCTGAAAGTAGCTCCTTCACTTTTTTTTCTGCCAATGGAATTTTGAGTCTTAGGTATTTCAGAGGTATCTTACTGTAAATTTGAGATGGGGAATTTAAATCTGGATATTCTGCAAGAAATTGAAATTCATGGAAATATTGTACTGAATTCTGTGGTAAATTAAATATATAGGCTCTCCTTGCAGCCATTAAAAACAAACAAAACCAGAAAACCACCATCTTGTTTATTATTTAATGTTAATGTGGAAGTTTTCCCATTGTTTATAGAAATGGAAGAATAATTTAAAAGTAACCTAAAAATGATTCAATAGACTTTATTGCCATATGTAAGGAAGAAACATGTAATTGTTAAGGTGTAGGTAGATCTTTAGATGATCTTTTGAGTCCCAAACTACAAAAATTAGCAGAATCATTTCAGCTAATGAGAGGAAAGCATAATTATCTTGACTAGGTTTTATTAGAAGAGCATATAAGTTAGTATCTGGTATGTACAAATACGTTAACAGTTATTTTTTTCCCTCACTTCTTGTCTGCTATTTCAGTTAGGACAAGTTTCATGCTGTTACCTCTTCCAATATATCTTGAATAGATTCAAAATGATTTGATAAATCTATACCAAAACCTTTGTTGCTCTGAAAGATTCAAAAGGAATTTGTTCTTCCTATGCCTGTTTGCCTCCTATGGATAGTTGCTTTTGATCTTTAAGGGCTCTCTTTCTAATCCAAAAAGCTAACTTATTCCAATAGCTCTAAAAGGAAACAGAAGTTTTTTGCTGTCATTTATGCGCTTACATGCTCAAGGCTAGCTTATATCCAAAAGATAATGGCCAGACTACTTACAGGAAAGCTTTCTCTGAAAAACTAATTAATGCTCTGCATCACCTTTTAGAATGATGCCATTTAACCTTATTTTGACACCCAGCTGAGTGAAGAAAATGAAGAGTCTCTTCCTTATAGTCTGTGAAGCAGTTAACACTCCTAGGATGTGATAATCCTTGCATCGAGGAGAATACAGGGATCAAATCTTTGTTAAAATGCATAAGATGTTAGTGAATCTGCATTACATGAAAGTATCCGTTTCAAAAAAAAAAAAAAAGTATGTTTTATGAGTGTGCAGCAGTAGGTAATCTTCAACAGCTTTTTTATACATTGAAGAGAAGTTTTCAGAAGAGTAGTATGTGACACATGAAACACTGATGTAGCAACTGTTTAAAAGACAATGATGATAACTATTTCATTGTTCTTTTAAATAGTTCCATTATTTGAGTATTTTCACTGAAAGTTAAATGTAAAAAGTGGGGGAATACAGTTGATAGCAAGGAAGCAATGGCACCGGAGTTGCACCAATTTATACCACCCAAAAAATTAAATTTTTTGTTCCAGTGAGATGACTCACATTTTGCTCTCCAAGTGAGAAGGGTGTACTTAACTTTTTAACTGCAGAAGTTCGATTAATCTGAAGCTTTTTAAATGACCTTTCATAATGTTTTTATAGCTTTGTAGTCATAAGGTGTGGAGGTTTGAACTCAGCCGGCAGCCAGACACCACGTGGCCGGCCGTTCACCTCCCCCCGCCCCCCGCCCCCCCCCCGGCAAGATAGGGGAGGGACAAAAGAAGAGAATTCGTGGGTTGAATAAAAAGAAAGAATTTACTAAATATAACAAGAGAACAACAGTAACAGTAGTGAGTCCAAAAAGAAAACGGGTAAAAAGCAGCAGTGACTTACCGAGCGTGGCGACCGCCCCCCACCCCCCGCCCCAGCAACAACAAGACCCGACGAGCAGACGGCGCGCTCGAGAGCGAGAGAGAGAGCTCGACTGCCCACCTGGGCATGACATCACATGGTATGAAATACTCCAATGAAAATTAACTCCATCCTGGTCGAAACCAGGACATAAGGAGATGTAAAATTATTTGTATGTCAAAGCTCGACTCAGATCATAAGTTATCCTTCATGTCATAAAAGAACGGAAGATTCTACACAGAATAAAACCAAATGCATATACATATCAGAACCTTATGAAAAGAGTAAACCAACATAAAAATGGTAGGTTTATATATTTTTTTTGCTGTACTCCTTAAAAGCCACACTGAAGTTTCAACAGGGAAAAAAAAAGCTCAATTTAAGATGAACTAAGTCTTTCATAGCACCAAATAGTAAATTATTGTTTTGAACAGTGAAATTAGTCACCTGAGTCTTTTATAATAAAACAAACAAACAAACCAACAAACCGAAGATCCTTTCTATTATCAAGTCAGACCTTTTTCTTATTTCTACTGCTTTTAAACTTTTTCAGGAAATGTACAACCCACAGAAAAGCTTTGCTTTAACTGGGTTTCTTTCCACATTTCGGACATATCAAGATCTTAGGTTCTAAAGCAACAATTCATTTTGTTACTAATATATGAACAACAGACTCCGTTACAAGTGTTTCTAAGCATTAAAGATCTGTCTTTATTACAGCTCGATTTGTTGAGCTACAAGATGGAAAAGGGATTCTAAAATTCTAGGCTGAGTAATCATTTCCTTTATTCCATTATTCATAAAACATTTCCTTTTTTGTATGATGTTTCAACAGTGCTTAATTTGGCTTTGCATTTTAAATAGCATATAAACCAATGGTGCATAGCAAGAAGAAAGTAATGAGCCAATGTTCACGGCTGGCAAACAGTATCAATGATCTGTGATAAACTTTAAAGCATGGTTAAAAAGGAAGAGGAATATTCTGTTTAATTTGTTTATTACTGGAGACGGCTTCAAGGGAAGACATAACTTTCAAATTCAGCCATGGATTTTAATTACAGTTATTCATTTATTGCACAAAATTTTAGTTCTGAGATGAGGAAGCAGCTAAAAATGTCCTTGTGAAATGTAATTTTCAATTGAATATTTTACTGTCGTCTACAAAAAGAAACAATGGCCGAGGTCATTCTGAAAGACTGTTGAGATCTGGATGGTCTCAGCTGGTCTGAAGAGCCAGATCCCTCAATTCTATATGATGTTCATGTCAAGGTTCAAATTTAAATTTGAAGTTTCACACAGTGTTTTGCATGACAGTTTTATAAGGTTTCACAAAATAGTTAAAATAAGAAAACTAAAAATTACTACTTTGAAATTAAAGATGATTCAACAAAAAATTCACACACAGCAGTCTGTTTTTTTCTCAAAAGCAGATGGAGAGCTTGTGGAATTAATGGAACAGAAATGTACTCTTTTCTCCATACAAGCCTACTAATCAGCAACTGATTTTCATATTGAATTCAAATGTCATTCTAAGACATTGAATTTCATTCCAGAGAAGTTATTTTATAGTCAGCCAACATATAGACTGACACGGGACATAAAATAAGGACAAATGATCAGGTTATTTCAGAGAAAATGTACTCCACTCATGCAGATTTATAGTGACTTCCAGGCTTATTGGCCATATATCTTAACTCTTCACTGGAGGAGTGTGTATCTCCCAGTCAGTCTGCTCAGTTTTTGTGCTGAATTATGCCACCGCCTGCTTGCCTGGAACTTGATTGTTAACTCAAATGTGTACCATGAAGTGAGGTGTTGTCTGAAATGGGTGCCTGGTTAAGAGCTGAGACCTGCATGACATCCATAAATTGAGAGCCCTGCTGGCCAAACCTATATGTACATTAATAGAAGTATTCACACCCCGATCCAACCAGAATCTACTTTTGCTTTTTACTTCCATCAGTTTGAGTTTTAATTCATATCTGCCTAGTTCACACCTGAAATACCTCCTGTAGCATTCTCAAATTAGGTCCCTGTGCCCCTTTACAGTCCAATGAAGTTCACATTGCATAAGCACCCTGATTTTAAAGACGTATTTTTAGATAATTAATGGAAGAAGCCTGCAAACTGAATGGTAGATTGACATCCTATTGTTCTTCTATCCTCCCTATCCAATTTAACTTATTTAAACTGTTTCTGACTTTACATTCTTATCATACTATTTCTTATATATCTCCTTCCTCATATTAACTCACACACCTCATCACACTCATAATGAGTCTCCCAGTGCAATTTCAGAGACCTCTGAGATGAAATAGCCAATATTGCTCTTCATATAGCTAACACATGTTAGCATGTTCTCATTAGATATTTTGTTTTTACTTTTTTACTTCTGAAATGCAGTTGCTCATTGATCAACCTTTAGTGTGTTTTCCACTTTAGTAACTAGTTCACTTTCAGGAGTGCATGCAGTTAATTTTGAATTCTGTACCAGTTACAGGGTGTCATCCCCATTCAGTATCATAGTACCCATTCACTGAATTTACTCCCTCAGCTTCAGTATATTTTCTTTCAGCTTTAATAACCTGCATTACAATCACCTGAAAACTTTGCTTTCTCAGTATTTATCCCATGTCCCTGATTAACAAACTAAACATAAATCGTAACACCATTAAACTGCTGCCATGATACAAGCTACTATTTAGTCATATTCTTATGTTTTTGCACATGATAGTACTTGGAAATGCATACCATCTTGTTCCTAATCTCCATTTTTTTCAACTTCTGGCAGTCTTTTCTAAAAATCTATTGCATCTGAACGTCACTAGCATACTTCATGGGAGAAGTATCATATAATATTAATGCTTTAATTTTATCCAAAATATCTACTTCATAGATATGCAGAGGTGAACCAATATAGCAGGAACCAGTTAAAAGATAAGTCACCTGTATCAAAGCTGGTGGTTGAATATATGTAAGTACTTCCCTAATAAGTCGAATGCATCTTACTAAGATTCAACAAAACAGCTGTAAAAAAAAATGTCCACATTACTTCATCCCTCATAATTCTGCAGGTTCTATATAAAACCAAAGGAACTTATATAACAGTAGTGTAAAGTCACTTTACAGCTTAATGAAAGAATTTATACCTATTGAGTGGTAATCCAAATTCATCAATCTCTCAACCACAGAGCAATTAGATTAAGCTTTGTCAGTGTATCCATGGGTCTCCAATAATGTGATAAATCAAGTCAAGAACTAGGAACTAGAAAAGTAATCAAAATAGTTTACATATTAATTCAATTACAAAAAAAAACCAAAAACAAAACCAAAAACAAACCTAATCACTGTGAAATTCGGGACCATTCTGACCTACTTAGAGAAGTGCATTGTAGACATGCTGCATCTGTCAGAATTTCTCCAGTAAACTGAATCAAAATTCTCAAAGCTGATGGATGGCAGATACTTAAATACCACATTCTAACTCTGATCTTGACATCTAAGCAAGGAACCTGATTGCAGATATAATTCCCCAAAAAGTCTATTATCATGTTTTAAATAAAAATAGTTATTTGCCGTACAGCATTTCTGATTTTTGCCTTTCCTTTTATCTTATGTTTGATATCTATAGGGTCAACAAATACAAAGAATTCTCTAAAAGGAGATTAATTCTGGGGAAACTCATACCCTCATTGCTTCTATATTCCTGTGGAATCTTTACAGATTCATAAAAAATAAACTATCATTTATTTAGCATATATTAAGCCATCAAGTCTAAGTCAAATGCTTTGTTAAGGATACACAGAATGCCTCATTTTGAGTGTTAATCTCGTGAGTTCTATGCAGATTGCAATATCTACAGCCAATTACCAGAAGTAATTGCCAGAAAAGTTGTAATCGTATATTATATTATATTATATTATATTATATTATATTATATTATATTATATTATATTATATTATATTATATTATATTATATTATATTATATTGTATTATATTGTATTATATTATTACATTACATTACATTACATTACATTACATTATTATATTTATTATATTAAAAAGCACGTGGGTATGCATCTATATGTTGATAAAGGATTATTGTATCTCATAGTTTGCAAAGTAAATGAACCAAGAAAAAGATACAAGTAAAAAAAGTAAACCATTAATTTTGAAGCAAGACGGCAACTATGTTACAGATCTTTGTTTTAAGTGCACCAATAACAAGAGTTTCAGATCAGACTGTGTCAAGTTTACAAGTTAATTCAGGTTTAAATGTCACTGTAATCATCATTTTGCATATATTTGTATTAATTTAAAATTAAAATTACACTCTAGCATGTTCTCAGCTTTCTGTAATCCTCCCTGGTTTTTCTTATCAACAGCTATAATCCTTGATCATTCAACTATGTGATGCCTGCTGTCAGATGCTCCTGTTTTTTTCCAAAGGAAGAACATGAAGTCTCGTAGAAGGATCAAGAGCTTAATGCCGTCAGCTGCATGTGACATATAAAAAGCAAAAAGGTGGGAAATAATATTGTGGTGTATTTCTGGTGTAGCAAAGCCTGAATGCCTGGCTAGGGTATACTGAGCTAGTTACTGGATATGACTGATAAATTCTGATCTTGTTAGAAGATGTTGTTTTACACAGACATTTCTTCTCTCATTTTGGTTTCATACTTTTTAAAAATAATGACATGACACTAATCAAACTTTTGACTAAACACTAATTCCTAGTTTTCAGCAGAAAAAACAAAAAAATTTGAACTTTTGTCCTGGGTTCATCTAGGATAAAGTTAATTTTCACAAGAAGCTGGGAGGGGGCACAGCCAGGATAGCAGACCCAACTAGGCAAGGGGATATTTGACACCATGCTGATGTCACTGTATAATAGGAGGAGCTGACTGGGGGGTGTGGAGGTGATTGCAGCTTGAACAGGACTTGAGAGAGTGGGTACAGGGTGATGAGCAATTGCATTGTGCATCACTCTCTCCTTTAATTAGTATTGTTGTTATCTTTTTCTTCTTTCCTTATGTTGTTCTATTAAGCTGTCCTTATCTTAATCCACGAGGTTTTCCCATTTTCTTCAGATTCTCCCATGGTGGAGAAGAGTGAGCGAGCAGCCACATGGTGCTTTGTTGCCGGCTGGGCCTAAACCACAACTTTTTAATAGAGTTTGTGAGAAAGATAAGCTACTAGCAAGTGTTTGGATTTTCTTAAAGGGATAAACAGGTTTTGTTCCAAAGTAATGCTCCTCTTACAAAGTTTTCAGCACGGTTTGGGTCTGATGGTCTATCTGGTGAAGATTTTGTTCAACACCAAATGCTCATAAATGCTTCAGAGAAAGGCAAAGAACCTCCCTGTGCGTGGTAAACACTAAGACAAAATTAGGTTGCAACTAAAGTTATAGTAAGAGTTCCCTAATATGACATTAGTCAAAATTTAGCTGTCAGCAAAGGTAGGAAAAAGTCTTTATCATCATGTTAGCTAAGTAGCAGGTAAACCTGACTGGAAATTTAATCCAACCACACAGGAAATTTCTTCCCAGTTGTTTTATGCTTGGAAACATGATGAGTTTTATCTCTTTTTCGTGAGGGGATTTATCTTATCTAAGGGTGTGTTCTCAGTAATAGAAAGAATTAATCCTTTAATACTACAAATGTAGTAGTTTGTTGTAGCTTGTATCAGTGAATGCCAGAAAGCAATTAGCATTGTATAAAAAAATTAAATATTTAGATTTTTAATTAATTTCTTTCCCTTTCACTTGTTGTACCCTTGTAATTGTATTGTGCAACAGTTAAGAAGTATCCAAATGTGTAAATTATCCTTTATGTAACAGCTCTCATTTTTCAAAAAGTCCTACTAGTTTCTGCTATTCATAAGGCTTTAAAAAAAATTGGAATTGTGGAGTCATGCTCAAGCATTTCAGTAAGTAGACAGAATTTTCATTCAATCTGGGCTGTTCTAGAATAGGATCACTTTATCACCTGAGGAGGGGTACATTCTTTGTTTTCTCCTATTTAAGAAGTAATTTTAATGTCCAAATAGAGAACAGTTGGAGAGTAACTATTGCGCAGCATTTTGAAATAGTTCATTGACAAGATTTGCAGTTGAAGTACTGTTGCTCAAAACAGAGTGTAAGATAACTCATTGTCTGATGCTTTGGATGGGATTCAGCTTTCTCGGTATTTCAGTATCTACTGTGTACACATCTGCATCTGAGGGCACTATTCTAGTTTTTCAGTCAATAAAATGAAATTCATACTTTCAGGACCCTGTGACCTATTTCAAGCATTTTCTTTAGAGTAAGATCAATCATGCACTTTGAGTATTTCTTTCTACTGATTACAAAGGAGTTTAGATGGACAGTTCAAAAGCGAGCATATGAACCAGTGAACCTGATAAGTTAAAGCTACCTTACAAGTTAAAGCTGCAAGTGGGTCTTTGTTACTATCAGCACATATTACTATCTCCCAATTGCTTAATTTTCCAGGACTTTTTGTTCTCTATTAAACCTAGCTATTTACTCTGATGATAAACCGTGTGGCATAAAAGCTATTTTGATTGCAATCAACTCATCTATACAAACATCTCACAAAAATACATTCAAGAGATATAGGCTCATTTCCAGTGAATTATGTGACAAGTGCTCACAATACCTGCACATTCTTCAATATGTTCATTAAATGAATACTGAACAGCCTGTATTTGTCCTTGCTTATTTTTTAAACAGTAGGAGAGCACAGTTTTAAAATACTAACACTTAAAATTTATAAAATTATAACAGCATTGACAGAAGTTGATGACTCTTCATGATTCATCCTATTATAGGACACGTTCTCAATACAGAGTACATAACAGAAGCATATCATATCTGTCACTCAATACAAAGCTCATAACAGAAGCATATCGTATCTGTCACTTCAAATCCTCATTCATCCAGGCTTAACTGATGTCTGAGAAACAGCACAGCACCTGAAAACAGCTACAGTAGCTGACACTTGTAATGTCATTGTTTGCTATCTACAATTTTCATGACACAGTGACTTATCAGACATGACTTTACAGTACTGCTGTGGAGTTTGATAATACATAATATGTAACAGAATAAAAGGATTGATAGTCTGAAGAGTAACAAAGTCAAATGTTTTCATAATATCCTCATAGCATACTGATAGACTTTAGGAACAAAGATTTGGTGTGATCAACACCATGCAGTAGGAAAACAGGAAGATACAGATGGGCTCCATGGTTGTAATATGCATGATGAATATTGTGACAAAACCTATCACTAATAGCATCCTCTTAGTTGAAGTGGAATAAACTAATAAGTTTATTATCTCAGAAGAAGAAAGTTGTGAAGGCTGAACATCTGTGTGCAATAATGAACATTGTGTAATTGAAAATAAAGCCAAAAGAAATACCAACTGTTGCACTGAAAATTAGTGGAATGTACTCTTGATTTACTAACAGCTGGAATTTCTAATTATCCTAATATAATGAGGTACGTTAATCTTCACTAAAGTACTTTTTAAAAATCTATCCAAAGATTTTTATTCATCAGAAAAAGTGCTGTTAATCATCATCTATCAACAGTATATGCAGTTTGGTTAAATTCTTCTGTTCTTGGCTCCAGCAGCCTAATTTCACCTGTTGAGGTGAACTAAATCCTCCTGCACTGCAGATATAGTTTAGTGTGCAGCTAAAAAGTGCCATTTATTTTACAAATTTTATTCAGCGCTGGCTTTTTTCTTAAAAAAACCCATGTAGTAAGTACACAGTTTAGCATTTTTCATTGAGTTACTGCAGTTGCACACATAAAGACAGGAAAGGCTTCTGAAAAGCCATTTCCAACACAAAGGATATGCCTCTTAAGGATACGCACGCTCCCCATTTTGGGAGTATGCATTCCGGAATGATATCTGCTATTAAGACTGCAGTAATTGCCTGTATATCTATACTTGCCATACTGGAGAGTTTTCCACCTCAGATATATTGTTTATAGGGACATCTAAATGAACTAGACTTTTCTTAAATATCTTAATGCTTTTGATACCAATAGGTCCAAACAGATCTTGGAAATATCATTTAAGAAATAAGCAGGAACTTAAATTACTTGGGAAAAAAAAAAGAAAAAAAGAAGAAAAAACCCCCAAACCACAAAAAAACCCAAAACAAACCAAACCCAAGATAGAATCCAGAAAGAGAAATGTTTCTAAGTTCTAACATACTTTCTGTCAAAAAATTTGGAGGTCATACGCCTAAACCTTTGCACTGCATTTTGATATCTAATCATGAAAAGGTGAAAGAGCCAAATGTTCTTCTTAGTTTATTTTCAAAATATTTAAATATCTGTATTATATTTCTTGAGCACATTTTGAAGTTTACTTTAGCT
Organism: Strix uralensis; assembly: GCF_047716275.1. NCBI lineage: Eukaryota > Metazoa > Chordata > Aves > Strigiformes > Strigidae > Strix > Strix uralensis. Next base: position 88,435,427 of record NC_133972.1, on the reverse strand, counting down.
GCTAATATTTATGATTTGGTTTAGAATCATAGAATCATTCAGGTTGAAAAAGACCCTTTGGATCATCGAGTCCAACCATCAGCCCTACTCTACAAAGTTCTCCCCTACACCATATCCCCCACCATCTCATCTAAACGACCCTTAAACACATCCAGGGATGGTGACTCCACCACCTCCCTGGGCAGCCTATTCCACTGTCTAACCTAACATATATGTTTTCAAAACAGATATGTTATACAGCAAAAGTGGATAAACTATTTGAAAATACCTTAGCAGTCTTACCTTACAAAAGTAAGCCTCATTAGATGAGCAAACAGGTATTTTTCATCCAGTTTGGCTGAAGTGAAGGTATTTTTCATCCAGTTTGGCTGAAGTGATTAATTTGGTTTTGCAAAGCAAAACAGCAAACTAATCTCAGATGTCCATAACTGGCATTCTGAGTATTTGGTTTGGGCATAAAAACTCCAAATACTCCATTTGGAAAATTGCTAAAATATCGGAAGAGAATACCATGTTGCCTTCTTTGAACCTTTTCTGGACTCGACACAACCTTACTAAAAGGAAGACCCTAAAAGTGCATGCCATATCCAAAGTGGGGTGAATCATGAGTTTACACTCATGATGATGCTTTTTGTTTTTATTTTCTTTCTCTATGGATTTTTAAATTGCAGTAGTCTTTTTTTGACCACTATGAATGCTAAGCTGGTATTTTTACGGAACTATCAAAACACTAAAAACTTGCTCCCAAGTAATAAAAACAGCCTTTGGAAGACATTTATAAAACCAAGTAGGGGATATATCAGCTGGGTCAATCCTATCTGCATCTTTGCTAATTCCTTCAGAGGATTCTTAAGAGATTTGTAAGGCAGGACTCCTTCAATGAAACATCAATTCTTCTCAAACAGACTGTGCAACTCCAGATGCCCACTAATTATTACAGATTTTATTTAACTGGTTTAATACTGATGTCAGACTGATAGGTCTGTACCTTCTTATATCTTTCTAGAACTTTTATTTTTAAAGTCAGTGCTACATTTTCTACCCTACCTTGGTAGCAGGGAAATTGATAAACACTTGCTTAATGTTATTAGTAATTTATCTGCCCTGAGCTCCCTTAGAAAGGAAACACCGTTCTAGTCCTGCTGATTTGTGAGTGTTCATGCTATCAGCTTGTTCCATATCCTCTTCAATTTCAGACTTATTCTCTCCTGAGCCATCCTCAAAAAGGGGGTTTAGCATGTGAATTGCTACCTTTCTTTCATAGTGTAACCTCATGAGAAGAATAATTCCAGCTCCTCCATAAAGGCCTTGCTCTCTTGGAGTGCTCTTTTAACAACCTGATCAACAACTAGCTGAACAGACTCACTAAAGCTTTTCTTGATTTTCCTGTCTGAAGAAAGTTATACTGTTTATTTTGATTCCTATGTCAATTGCTCTTCAAAGTTTTCTGGATTAATTCTCTTTTTAAATTTTGTCTGCTAGAGTTCATCATAATTTCTACTTTCTTTCTGAAAAAGCTGACCAGCTTTTTGGAGATGGTTTCTTATGTCTACTGATTTTCCTTCCCTGCTTGCTTAGCTAAAACAGCTTTCCTGTATTCATTAGGGCTGCACTTCTTGGAAGGTGTCCTTCAGTAATGTCCGTAAAACCTATAAGGATTTAATTCCTTTAGCTTTGCATTTTAGTTTCTTCCTTAAAAGTTTATTTTTATATAAGTTCCTTTTCAGCGGACTTAATGGCTTTTGTAAATTCTGTGAAGGTGTTAAACATAATTACGATTATTGTTGTTGTTGTTAGAGAGTTACTCCTCAACAATAAAATCTTTACCCAGACCCTGAACACTGTGGCACCAAATCACAGACTGCACCTCCTCTTGTGGACTCCCTATATAGCTGCCTCATGAAATAAATAATCACTTACTGCATATAAAACTTTTTCCACTGCATCATATCCTGATATTATATTTGGCCCATGTACGTGACAGAAGAAGAGGCAAGGGGAGAAAATGGAGTCTCCCACTAAACTTTAATTTCTCTCCCTTGCTGCCTCTTCATCTGTTTCAGCATAGAGTGATAAATGTCTGAAGACTTCACTCCATACAGATTCTGTATTACTTGCTTATTTTATTTGACTTGATTCTAGCTCTCTTTAATTTACACTACTAATTTATGACCAGCATGGCTCCTGTGAATTTCTCATGCATTTTGTATTTTAGTGTGCCACTGAGAGAATGTCTTCCTTCCACCAGTCTTGTGTTGACTAGTATGTCAGTGACTTCATGTATGGCCAGACATTTCAGTCTCTTCATCTTGATTCTTAGTCACATTTCTCTCAGAAAATTAGAAGACACGCGAAGTAAATGTTAAACAGAGAGTAAATCAGATTATTTTAGTATATTGGACAATGCAAGACCAGCATCTAGGGCATGTTACCTAATATTAGTGATGAAATTGTGGGCTTAAATGTCAAGAAGGGAGATTCGGGTTAGATTTTGAACTGTAATATTTGGAAAAAACCAAAAACATTAAACGTGGTAATAGAGGCTTTATTATTCATGTCTTTCTGTCCTTTGTGATTCCTTTGCTTATTGCTTCAGGGTTCATTTTATGGATAATGGTCATCAGCTGTTACTTCTACAGATCATAATTTGTCATGGTCTTTTTCTTTGTACATTCCTTACATTTCTCTAATACATTTTCCATCCAATTGAGCAGAAAGAAGTAACATAGTCCTCTGCTAGTGTACTTCAAGATATACCGTGGCTGAAATTCTTTGGGAATAAACTTAATTTTGCAACACACTAATGCAGTAGTAGAGTTCAACTCTTCAAGCTTCTAACTGGAAGTTACAGTTATATTAAAAATAATGTAAGACAGAAACAATGTAAAAAACAATTAAGAACAATGTAATGTGCGTTCTACTTTCCCAAACCCTTAACAGCAAAAGACTTTCCTGCCTGGTAAGGTGAAAGGATTTTCATATCAAGAAATGCAAAAGTTTGTTCAGAATTAACACAATATTGTTGTTTTAAGGAAAGACACTGGACATGGTATGACTAGGCAAGAAAGTGATAATATAGTTCAATTATTAAATCATTATTATGTGAATGTAAGAGTGATAAAAAGATGACATTAGGTTTTTAGCTCTAATGATACATTTCTAAAGTCTGTTTTGGCCTTCTGTGCTAGTTAGAGTGAAATTTATATTTCTGAAAATGGGAAGTTTGTTGATTTAAGCACTAATTATACAATCTTATTATAAATTTTAAGTTTGAAGTTACAGACATTCAACCTGTCATCTTTGAATACACACTATTGAGAGAGGTATTACACCACTGTACCATCCTGTGATATACAGCAATAATAAATGTGGAGTGACACTTTACAGCAGCAGTAACACAGTGCTAATCAGTGAGACAACCATTTGGCTGTCCTTATTGAATGGTGTCAGTTCCATTAAGTGATGCCTCACAGTGAAATATAATCAAGAAGAGCAGGAGAAGAGTTCTGACATCTTCCTACTTCTATTCAGAGACCTGAATTAGTCACATATCAGAGATGATCTTTTCATCATTCCCACTGAGATCTTATCTGATCACACTGTAGCTTCTCGAAACTTCAGCTTTTAACAGGTTTATTCCAAGTACATGTTAACTATCATTGTCATGCTATCATATACCTGAACGGGGCTTCTCCTGTGATATGATGTTCACTCAAATTGTCAGAAGCTCTGATACTGCATAAAGGAACCTTCCTACAGCAACTTGCCTATTTGGAAAGTAGACAAAATGATATCAATATATTATTAAAAATCTGCTGTTTTCAGCAAAAGTTACTTCTATATCCATTCCTACAATTACTGTCTGAGAATCTTCATCAGCAAATGGACATGGTCTCCAAAATCATGGTCTAAAACCTCCCCCCTGAACTTTTTCTCTGCTGTTTTCCAGAAGACTGTTCTGGAATTCATCTTAACATAATTTTCTTACTGAATATAGCTCTATAAAGATGTCTTTAAGTTTTTATCAGCCTAAAAAACCTTTCTATTTAAGTCTTTGAGATTACTCGGAAATTTGAACCCTTTCATATACACCCCCCAAAGAGAAAATACATATATATACACCTGTACAATGAATCAATGAATCATTCAGGTTTTGCTCCAGAAAATATTATAATGAACACATCAATTCCCTTATTTTCCTTTTCTTCCATCTGACAGCATTAAACACCTGTAATAGTCTCAGCATGTGGACAAATATCACCACACAGAAGTCAGATGTTTTATTAGCTTTTCTCAGCAATTTCAAATTGTTGTTTAAACCATCTGACTTTCTTTTATGAAGTTCTTCTTGAAAACTTATTTTCATGAAGGCAATATTTTTTTCATCATTGGTTTGACAGAAATTTTGCTTCTACTAATATTTACTAAAGATTCAAAAGACAGACATTGGAAAGAAGACATGATAATTTATTAACAACCTGAACACTCAGTTCAGGCTGAGTCTTCACGATTACAGCGGACTCTAATTCATGCGAGGCAGGCTCACAAACTTAAGAGTATAAACATTTTATGATGCTGATTTTCATTGCAGTGTTAATTCTTTCACATTCTAATTAGCATATCTATCTTCAGGTAATACCCTATGGTTTAATTACTCTTCCAGTCTCTTTTTCTAGTTTCCTTTCTTGTCTCATTTCACAGGAATATTTAGTAAATACCTACTCAGTACTACCTAGTCTGCCATATTCTCCTCAACTATCAACAAATGAACAAGGAACCAGACATCAGAGTACAAGAAGAAACACTAGAAGATGAGGAACCGATGATGATTAGAGGTAGTACACACACACACACACATACATTACACACCGACTTTCCCAAGAAACCAGTAGATTTCACTTTAATCATTTCATTGTGATTACCTGTAGTAAGGTATAATTCTGCATGGTTCAAACCACTGTGCTGTTAGATGCTGCTGTGTCTGCAACTGCATAATTCTCGCCTGAGATCTGGTTATCCTACTGCAAGATAATACAGCCTTATGTCAGAATGCAAGGGAGAAATCTTTCAGCTCAAAACTAAAAGAGCTAATATAAGAGAAAACAAACTCAACAACCCAGAAAAAGTAATTCTAAAATACTCAGCCCACATAGCCTCTTGTCCTTCTTTATCTGAAGAAATAAGATACCTTGCAAAAAAATGTATCCTGAGAACAGGAACTGAATTTTAAACAAACAGTCACAGGCTGCTATGTCTTAACTTAACAATGTAACACTTTTTTTTTTTTTTTTTTTTTTGGGGGGGGGGCATGAGTGAATCCCACTTTATATGTAAATTTCTATACTAATAAAATAAAAAGTGTCATATACACTCAACAACATAATTGTGCAGTACACATGCAGACACACACAAACACACATGATTACATCAGTATGGTCTGTCTTGATGGCATATATCCATTAGTAGAAGCCCATACAAGAATGTTAGAAACATATCTGGAGCTGTTACGTGATGATTTTTCTTGACAGGCTAATGTGCTATGCTGTGAGTAGAAATTGAGTAAAATTGCTGAAAACAAGAAAACAACCTGTTTCCTTTATGCAGAGTAAATCTCAAGAAAAATAGTGCACTTTGGCAGCACCCAACATCTTAGAGACTCCTTCAAGAAATGCAAGTACAGATATATGCTTTTCACTTATTTTCTGTTTTGTTGAGATCGATGCTGATTTTTTTTCATTTTTGTATTAACACGAGTGCTGCTAACAGTGCTATAGTTAAGATTATGTCAGCACTTCAATTGTGAAAATATTTTCAAGGGACTTTAACTTGCCTAGAAAAATCACTCAGAACCACAGTGTGTCACACAAAAAACTCAGGCTGGTATAAAACCACCTTTTTATGATTAAGACCTCTCTCACATTTAATGTAAGGTTTTAACAGTACATTTGTGGGTTTTCTAAGTCTAAGGGAGAAATATATATTGACAAGTATCTGTTTTAGGTGTTTTCTTGCCCAGCTTCAGCTACATCATTTGTTATGTTAAAAAAAGCACCAATTGTTCCAAAGAAATGCAGTTTTCAGCATAGACCAGTGTTTTCCTCTAAAATGAGTCAGTAACAATAACTTCAGAATGATATATGTGGAATGAAAATGTATGATTTTCTTCATTTCTGGAACCTAGATAAGTGAACTAGAAGAAAAAAAACACTTATACAAGATTTAATTTTTCCGTCTTTATACCGATTAGCTCCATCTAAATAAATTGCCCAGGGTACAGCATGGAAGGCAGAATCAAGCCCAAGTAAATAAAAACTCTACCCTGTCCCATTAAAACAAAACAAAACAAAACAACAAAAAACCTAACAGCAACAAAAAAAACCATCCCAACAACAAAAATTCCATGATGCCATACCCATGCTACTGCTGTTTCTTTGACAAGTGACGATCCTCAAAAGAACATTTAATCCTTAGAAGTGTTACTTTAAACCATCACATCTTCTCCTTTCTCCCAGTCTGTTTCATGGGAAATCTAATATTGATTTTCCAACAGTGAAGAACAATTGCTGTCATTTGTAATATGAATATCTCTGTCAATAATGCTGGCCACAACACTGAGCTCACTGGCAAATATTTCTATTTAATTATAATAAAATGCTACTGAACTCTGAATAGTCTTTTAGGGACTTCACAATCCAGGCTGTTTGATTAACAAGCTACCAGTCATGCTGTCTGTAAGACCCCAACAACATTGTCCATTTTGCCTGTGGTGTCAAATGAGTCTGGAGGACAACAGTCAGTGGCTGCCTCACCTTCATTAAGAGCATGGCCCAAAGATTGAGATGCAGACTTCTCTGACAGCAGAATAGGGCTGATTGGTAAAAAAGATAAATATGGACACTATAAAAGCAAGGAAAAAATGACAGAAAAGCTTGGTAGGAATTATGAAATCAAGACTTGATCATTAATTTCTTTAGATAAAGGAAATCAAGCCACACACTACAAAGATTTGAAGAACACAACTGAATTTTATGATAAGGGCAGTATTTCTCCAAAGTAATTTAAAAGTGAATGACTAGCTAAAAATAACTAGCATAAAAATATGGTCAAAGAAAATCAATAATACAAGTCATTAGACTAAAATGACCCCTTGCATTGAAATAAACCAGCCAGGGCACTTCTGAAGAGAAATCAGTTATTTAGTGTTCTGCCAATTTGAAGAAACAGATGTGTCTCACCAAACTTGCAGCAGCACAAATGTAGTTGAAGAAATCATATTTCAAAGTACACATAACTAACTTTTTCAGAAAGTAAAACTTTAAAACAGAATATCAAATTATACTTTCTATAAAGTGTGGCAGTTTAGTGAGGTGTAGCGACCACAGACTAGGATTCAGTTATACAGATCTTTCAAACTTGGGGTGAGCTGGAAATATCTCTGGTCTGTTGAATTTCAGGATGCACATTTATTAACACAGGCTTTGCAAAAAATAGTATAGGATTTTAGCTGTGGTCTCTATACAGGTGGGAAGGTTTGAGATAACTCACTCCAAATCCAAACTTACTTTCAAATGAAAGGACACCCGTTGTTATCTTGCCTACAATTCAAGTCATGGCAACCATTTTCAGATTTGTTTGTTTGCTTGTTTATATTCAACAGTTACAAATAAAAATTATGATGGCAGAATTCTCCTTTGGTTTTAAACTACTTTCTCCCTAAACCTTAGTTTTACTTGAAACAGCATTTGGAAACAACTCAGAAGTTAGGAAAGTAGAATTCTGTAGCACACATGCCTTTTAAAAAATACTAATTTTCAAAAAATAATGTTTTTATTAAAAATATCAGCAGACAGATATTTTGCCACTTAAATGCACTTCTCAAACAGGCTGCTGAAATTTTAAAGACAGACTTTCATAAACAAATAAATACATTATGCAATATGAAATAGTTGTTAGAAACTGGTGATCCAAGATTTTGTTCTGCTAATTTAGCTGGCTGATGAAAGTGATATAGTCTTCTGTGGAATATTTTACTGACTTAGAGATAGGTATTAACTGAAGATGTCAATATTTACTTTTCTACAATTCATACACAGTAAGACAAAGGTCAATGTTTTTCTTCTCATGAGACAGGATAGCTAGATACTCGTTCAGGCATATTGCTATACTTACATATATTATTGAAGTAGATATATATTGTCACATTCCTACATTTTTACTTCTCCAGAAATAAAAAGGTTAATATTTCTTATAAAATTGTTCCTGAATTACTTTCCTTTAGAGTTTACATTTAATAATGAGATGAACTCCAGGACTAAAATAAAACCCACTCCTCTCAAAACTTCTATGTGGAACAGTATTAGAATTCCACTGCAAGTAATTACATGTTTATGTATGACTGGCTATTACAGTTAAATAATTGTTTATATAGTCTTTAAGAGTGGTGTGTTCCAGCCAAGCTGAAACAAGTAATTGGAATGCAATTTTCTTAGTCTTTGGGCATTTGTATTTAAAACTTTGCATTCAAAGTTGTGTTTTGTTTGGTTTTGTTTCTTTGTTTGTTTCCCCCTTCTATTCATACAATCTCTTCTTACATATTTCTTCTTCAAGGATACCCATTTTTGGCTCCATGTCTTTTGCAAAATCTAGACAGTGTCGTAGAAAAGGCTCTACCTATTAAACTGACTGGTCACCACCTCTCAATCCTGTCTTCCAGAGACATATCTCAAAACCTCAGACCTCATATACAGAAGACCACTGTTTCATTTTATTATGACTCTCCCAGAGTTCATATGTTTCATAGTTCCTGAAGAGCAGAACAATTGGAGGAGATCATTGATTGTGGAAAAAATGCTGAATGTCACAACTGATGTCTGTATACTCCTCTTTCTTCAACAAGTTGTAGTCCTCAAACCTTAAAGATGATCTTGCAGCTGCCTACAAACATGGGCAAACATGCCCTCAAACACGGGCAGATATTTAAACAGGATCTTATTTTCCTTACATAGTTTTCCACAGGAAAAGAAAAATATATGGGATTAATCTTGTTGTGCAGAAGGATGGTTTCAAAATGAGGATGTAATGGATCTTCAAAAATACAGATTCACGAGCAGGCTATATACAAGTTAAGTCAGCATCAAGCAGATGCCATATTTAAGTTCTGCTGTTTTCCACTGAAAATTATGTAGAGTAGAGTTGAGAAAGCCATTAACTGAATAAATTATCAAGATTTTTGCATTTTGAAGTATATTGCTTAGTGCAAGAGAGTAAAATAAGTAATTTGGCTTACAAAATAAGGATTAAAAACACTATCAATCCAAATAGCATTTTCCCCATAAAGCAATTTATTGCTGATGAGCACTGAAAGATTACTGGGGGAAAAATCACTCAATAAAGCTTAAACAGTATCTGATTATCATTTGATTGTTTAAGAAAAGTCTAACATAGTGCAAAAGAATTTTTTGTGATTGGATTTTTTTTCTAAAAACATTTGATATATTGGATGTGAAATGTTTGGAACTATGAAAAATCGATTATGGCTATTATCCTTAAATTATAAACTAACACATTATTAGTGCACAATTAAAATACAGAAGGGAAACAAGTTTGTCCATGTACCACTGCTGAATCTTTAAACTGATGCAAATAACAGTGGAAGGAGATTTCTCTCTAGTACCTTAGTTTACTACAGATGTTTTAAGCAATTCTTAGATTCATTAATTGTATTTGCAATCCATCAGAAAAGATGCAAACCCGAAATGTATAACCATCCAGTTGATGAGACTTTTTAAAAACTCAGTTCAGGCCTCCATGGAGTTTTAATTACTCATTTTTAGACAGCAAAGTTACAGACTATGTTTCTAGGGAATGTAGCTAAAATCTTGCCTGCCTGACACAAAAAAATGAGAGAACCAAACATACAGACTAATTTAATACATTCCAGTGTTTATACTGTGACTTTCAAACATCTCTCCCAAAGCATCAATCACATGATAAACCATAGTTTGGTGGTTCAATTTGTTGAAGATATACAAGAATCTTTGGACAAATTCACTTCAAAATGATGACAAATATGCAATTTAGGTTTAAACAGATATGTGGGTTATGTGTCTAAGGAACTACTGCCATTATGATTTCATTGTATGCATTGCAAAAAAAACCACTTTGCATTAAGCCATGGGAAATATTAAAGAAAGGATTCATTTTCCTTTCATGCTTTTTCTTCCTATGTAGAATCCAAATATAAATGCTTGGACTCAAATTATACAAGTTATTACATATACTTAACTTTACATAGATGAGCTGAAATCAGTGAGACTGTTCGCACGTGTATAACGGACCACATATGTAACATATTGCAAGCTCAGAGCTTTAACTACCAATCTCCAAGAGGAAGGAAATCAACAGATAAAGAGTGAAATGGAAATTGATTAATGTGCAAAAACATTTCATATTATATAATTTCTATTACAGATATGAGGAAAAGATACACATGCCCAAAGATACCATAAGCCCAAGCTACCTTCAAGAGACCTTGGTGCTCATTTTAGTAAGTGCTATTTAGTTAAGAATATCAGGAATAACGTATTAGGAAAACCACAAGGATAAGCAGGAAGAGGAGGAAATAAAGAACATCTAAGAGTGATGCAAGTATCTCTTTAGGTCAGCCATAAATACAGTTCAGCCTATATATGTTTAAAAAAAAAAAAAATTGCTTGAACCGTTTCGCTAGTGGGTGTGCAGACCCCCATTCCCCATCCCCTTGGAGGGGAGGAGGTAGAGGAGCTGGGAATGAAGGGGTGAAGTTGAGCCTGGGAAGAATTGGGGGGGATAGGTGGAAGGTGTTTTATTTTTTTGTCCTTGTTTCTCACCATCTGTTAGGGAAATCTCATTCCTTAACTATCGTATCAATTAGTCTTTATAGTATGAAATTGTATGAACTGTCTTAAGAGATATATATGTAGTTTATGTTAGTATACTGCATAGTCATGGTTAAGGACCCCATGTCATGACTAAAGGACCCCAGCTCCTCGCAAGGAGGAGGAGGAGGGCAGCTCCCACCCTGAAGAATAAAGGATACCCCTGGACTACCGAGATAATGCCAGTACCTTAGCCCCTCCAACACCTCTGTGAAACCCTCACATTCTCTGACATCATAGGCAAGTAACTGTAGCCAGAGAGACTCCAGGGACATCTAGATCAAGAAAGAAGCAGATGGATGATGATGCCATAGAATTATAGTTGCTTTGCAAAACAGTTATAAGAACCATGTGTAAAATCACATTTGCTGTGCCCCAATATGAATGGGACACCTCATGCACATGAATAAGATTACTCTTGTAATTATATAATTTGCATCCTAGTCTCTCACCTCAGTCAGCAGGGGCCAGTTGCAAAATTTTTGTGACACATCCAACTCTACTTTTAATGGTCAGTAAATTAAATTACTTTCCCCAAGTTGAGTCTGTTCTGCCCATCACAGTAACTGGTCAGTGATCTCCCTGTCCTTATCTTGACCCATGAGCTTTTCCACCTTACTCCCTCCTCCTGTCCTGCTGAGGAGGGGGATTGAGAGAGTGGCTGGGTAGATTCTTGCAGATGGCCAAGGTCAGCCCACCACATTAACAAAGTTGACTGCAGTGGTAGAGGGCAGCAATGTTTTTGAACACTAAATAAAGTTTTGCAGTCTGTTCTCATAATCTGGGCTACCAAAATAATCACAACACAAATTATATAAAGCTAAGTAATTTGAACAACCTTTTTTCTCTCTGATCTTGAGAAAAGTTTTAGGATTTGTAGTAATTCAAAGCTGATATAACATAGCTCATTCAGGTAGTGCATAAGGCAATATCACTAATGGCTATAAAAGACTGAAACCTTTTGAGTGCTCTTGGCATTAGCAAGAAATTTCCAGGAGACTATTTCTAGGGAATTTAGCTACCGTAAGAGAAACTACTTTGACTTTTATAAATCATTTCTTCAGGTAAAAAAGTTTTCAGCTCACAGGTGATATTTACTAAGCCAACTAATGTGTATATAAAGTTAGAATTAAAGAATTGCAGAATACATGAGTGATTCATTTGAAGGGCCATATTCTGACATAAACTCATATTCTCTCAGTCCATGAGATGGATGATTTTATCTTAATTATGCACTCTTAATTCCACTGCAGTAATAAATAAACCTTGTCACCGTGCATTTTGGGGTTTTGGGCCCCTCACTACAAAAAGGACATTGAATTACTCGAGCATGTCCAGAGAAGGGCAACGAAGCTGGTGAAGGGTCTGGAGCACATGTCGTACGAGGAGCGGCTGAGGGAACTCGGGTTGTTGAGTCTGGAGAAGAGGAGGCTGAGGGGAGACCTCATCGCCCTCTACAGCTACCTGAAAGGAGGTTGCAGAGAGCTGGGGATGAGTCTCTTTAACCAAGTAATAAGTGATAGGACAAGAGGTAATGGCCTCAAGTTGCGCCAGGGAAGGTTTAGACTGGATATTAGGAAGTATTTCTTTACGGAACGGGTTGTTAGGTGTTGGAATGGGCTGCCCAGGGAGGTGGTGGAGTCCCCATCCCTGGAGGTGTTTAAGAGCCGGGTTGACATAGCGCTGAGGGATATGGTGTAGTTGGAAACTGTCAGTGCTAGGTTAACGGTTGGACGAGATGATCTTCAAGGTCCTTTCCAACCTAGATGATTCTGTGATTCTGTGATTCTCAGGGTTACCTTTATTACTAGTCTCTGTTGAAAGTGCATTTCATAGGGGCAATTTAATAACTGCTAAAACTGAAAGATATAATTGCAGAAAATTGCAGAATGTTAAAGATGAATGCTAATTAGAGCTACTGTAAAATGTTTGAAAGAGTAAGTGAATCTGCAAATCTGAGGGCTTTGCGAGGAGACTGGGGAAAATACGAGATATAGAAAACAAGCTCATAAGTATAGCACAGCAAGGCACTGGCCTTAGACTGAACTCAAATCAGCAATTCTGGCATAACAACAGATTCCTCTGACAACAGGCTATTTGAAAGCCAATTAACATATGAATTGCAAACAGGACACACAATAAAATCTCACTGTTCTATTGAAAAATAATAAAACTAGAAAACTTTGCAATAAAATTTTAAATGAGAGAGAGGTGCTGTTCTGCTAGTCTAGTGACGATCATGGCATACAGGGGGTGGGGCAGGGATTTCCCTATTCTTAAAACTTCAAAATCTAATCTGACATCTGGGACAAGGTCTGGGAAGAACCATGAATAGGAATGTATCTAAATGCTGCCACCTCCAGCTGGACCTCAACATAATTCCTTCTTGGTGGCCTCTGGAGTAAGACAGGAAGAATAATTATGCCTGGTGAGGAAGCAAGAGTATCTGGGGAGGAGTCATGTTACTTGCAGCCAGATTAATGTTACTCTGTCAGTGTAAAATGGCTGAAGGGTAACTTTCACATATGTGTGTGCGGGCGGATATTCGCATCACAGTCCCCAGGCAATTTAACACTTAAAAGATGGGGAATGTATTTTGAGCAGATCAAACATGACAGTTGAAGTGGCTGTAGTTTCAGGGCTCAATCAGTTGATGGTGTAGACACTGAAATTCCTCACCATGTAATCAGTTAAAAGCTTTTAGTTCAATTATATGCAATGTCATTTCCACTGTTATATCAGGCAGACACTTTAGTAATCAATTTTTAGAGTTGAAGAAGGAAGGGTAGCCTGTAACAGAGGGATTAGTGCTGGCTGCAACTCATATTTGTGCTATACTTTCCAAGGGATGGTTTAGTAGTGTACTTTGTTTATCTCAGCAAATATTATCCCACCACCATCACTACAGCCATTTGCTATAAGGCACAATCTTGTCGGCAAAAGCAATGCCTTTTTAATATCTAATTCACCCCTGTATTAAACCAACTCTTGCTTGATATAAAAGAACATCATTAGTTCCTTCCTCCGTCTTTATTGTTGGGTTTTCTAGGATGCTTTAGTAAGACAGCTCCACATCGTGCTTTTATTTTTTATGCCAAGAGACAGTACCCATGATTAAAGCACTGTGATCTTAGTACACTGCTACTTTCAGCCACAATTCAGCTATACAATAATTACAATTTATGTTTGTGCTTGATGTGAAGGAATAAAACAGATATACATACATAATCCCATGGATTTGTTTAGGAACAGTGATTTCATAAAAAAGTCTTGAGGTTTGCATTTCAATTGTATGACAGACAACAGCTGGTAACAAAGCAATAACTATTCCCATCAATTATTCTGCTCAATATGCATAGGAATGGCACTGTGAGATTCACATTAATATCATGACAGTAGATCAGCATTTTGCTATGGAACTACAAATGGTATCAGTTCTTCGAGCAAACATCAAACATATTACTATCATTTTAAAATACATAATATTTGTCTTATTCATGAATAGAGCAGTAGTTATCAGTAATATATATGTAATTTAGTTAATTTTACTTCTGTTTTCAGATAGGTTAGTTATTGATTAGTCTATTTGATCATAGGCCAGAACTTCCACGATACTATTTCAGAACAGGGGAAGCTGATCTAGAAAATGCACAATTCAGTCCACAATTTTGTAAGGATGGTACCTCTTCTGTATAGTAAGATTTTGACATTGCAGGCTGTGAGGTACATTTTTGAATAAATATCTAAACAAGCTAGTTCAGGTACTGACAGCAGTCTAACTCTCAAGGAGCAAAGTCTGCTTCAGATTTCTTTACATATAACTTTGATACACTGTTGTCTGAGGATAACATACACCATGTGTTTATTTTATGGGTAGATTTTGCTACCCAGACACATGTGGGGATCAATTTTTCAAAGTATTTGCATTAAGTAATCAGCTTCCCATTTACTTCAATTTTGAAGGTACCTGGGCAACAATTCTAAGTAGATATTGAACTGCTTTTGAAATTGATAAGCATTAAGCACCAAAATGCCTTGACAGTCTGGTCCTTTAATACTAATTTTTAGATTAAATTTATTCACTAATGGTACTTTAAAATTATTTTTCAAAAGGAGTAGGCTTCCTTGGTGAAAGAACAGCCCTTGCAAATCTTCTGATAAAGGTCAGCATAGAAAAGGATTTTTGACATAAGACTTAATGGTGCAAAAATTACTGAATGTGGTAAGAAAGTCTGCAGGTAATACCATTGGCCTGGATAAGTTTCTCATTGATTTTTTTAGTTATTTTTCTATACTTAATTTACCCACTTTTACTGGAAACCTTTAAAAGTAATCACAGCTCAAGGCTAGCTGCCAAATAGATTGAAAACTGAGCTTATATCAGTGCACCCTTTCTGTAGGCAGATTGCTCTTCTGCTGTACACCCATCTCTATGTTGAATAGTCCAGAATTGCTGTTAAAGTTCTAGTGCCTATTACGTACTCTGCTCTCCTAGATATCCTATATGTAAGTACAATCTTTTTTTATTAAAGACATCTTATAATAACATGCTTTCTCACAGAGCACGACTGAATTGCCCTCTATGACAAACTCTTCATAAAACAAGATACAGGTTTCTACACGGTTCAATTGAGTCTACTTATTTTCTATACTTCCAAAGCTATATATGGAGACTTATTACACTGAATAACATTTCTTTGTCAGTCCTTAATAAATACAGTGTGGGTTTACTTGCTTCTGCATTACTACAACACTGTATTTTTATTTTATCCTTTGGAGGGAAGCACAAGTGACAAGACTCCACTGCAGCTTCTCCTCTTTTTTGGACTTCTAATAATTTCAAATCTGTCACTACTCACTGAAATTGGATTTTCAGAGATATCAGTTGGTCTCCCTGAAACACTAATATTTGATGTCTAGAAGCTTCATCTTCAGCCAAACTCCATACTAGAATACTTAAAGTACAGTATCTTTTCTAACAAGGTGCTAAGAGTTGAATGACTCAGCTTTAAGAGTCCTCAATACACAGTTCTGGACATCACTTCTCAGTAGATGATTCAGATAATCCAGGTAAATTTGTTTTAAACTGGCAGCAAAAGAAACTTTAAGGAAAAAAGTTGTTTCTTGAATTTCCTTTACCTGATTAATTTCAATCTGTTATCTAATTTCTAGTATATATAATCCATTTCATTCTGCTGTCTACTTACTACCATGTAAACCAAATAATCTTAAACACTATTATAACAGGCTTACAGCAAAATGTTTTTGTGTCTACTATATAGTTAATCTTTTTTTAATTTGCTAAGAAGATGACTCTTTCATCTATAAGCAGTTTCAGTGCTTGTATTATAGATTCCAGGTAGATGCCTAAAAACATAAGTAACAGTCTTTCAGTATAGATCCAATATATAGATACATTAGGTTCTCATACTTTTAGGCTTCCTGGTGTTCTTCATATAAATTTTTGTTCACTTTTATTGAAAACAATGTTTTCACAATGATAATATATAACCCCCACCTAGGCATACATTTTAAAGTAGTAGCACAACATCTACAGAAAGTTCTTCCTCTCAAATTAGAAATCTATTGATCCATAAATGATGGCAAATATAGAGACATTACTTTGATGAAAGCTTGTAAAAGACTGGAAAAAAATCTATCGGTCTACTTTTAGACGTAGGGTTGGCTACCAGAATTTTCAGGATGCCCATGCACACTGAAATAGCATTCTAATTTTCACTGACATCACAGGGATCTTTATTTAGTGAAGTGTGCAAGCTAATATAACTTTTCCTTTTTTTATAAGGACTCTGGACAGGTCAGATTAAATTCTAGGAGGAAATATCTGAAAATAGCTCAAACATTCTGTAAAAGCACAATACAGCATCAATATGCAATTTTTCACTAGAAAGCTTTATCAGTGCACAAAATTAAAGACTGATAATATAGCTTTAATTCTACTATAGCTGAAATAATAAGAGAAATTAGATTGTATACAGATTAAGCAATATTACCTAAGCAGAAATATCAGTCCAAATTACAAAACTAAACACTTAATCTCACTTGCATCATTAAAAATGCACAGATTATATGTACTATGCAATGCAGTGAAGTCATTTCCCAGAAACAAATGTTATTGAATCTTACAAACTGCTAGATTCAATCTTTACTAGATTGATATAGAGTATAATTTTAATTTTTTTTTTTTAAAGACTACTTGTATCACATTGTTATAGTAAAATGGTGTATAACAGCAAATGCACAGAAGGAGTAAGTGGTGAGAGATTCCTGTCCACCAGAAAAAGTTTCTATGGAATCTTACACAGAATTGTGTAGAAACCCAGCATTGGGGTCTTAATGGAGTTACTATCAATTTACACTACCAAGAAAGGAACAATTATTTATAGAACCAAAAATCTGAGTTAGCAATGATCACTTGTTAAGCAGTTCAACTCATTTACCCAATGTTGAGTTTCAGATGGTGAGTTGATAATTTTCTGTCTCTAGGACTAAAGTGATGCTTTTCTTACAGTTCAAAGTCTCAACACTTAGTTTTACTGATAAATGATTTTTTCACATGGAAAGAAAAAGACAATACCACTGGTCCCAATGCTGAACATGGAGACAGATAGAAATTATAAGTGGTGGGTCTGGGGGAAAATACCCACTCAGAAAGTCAAATGTCCATTGGCCTTTATAGAGTAATACACAAACCTATAAAGCACTTTAACAGTTATGTTTTTGAATTTTTGAAGATTAACTGAATTACCTCTGTGCCCTTGAGGAAGGGTATACTGACAGGGGCAAAAGCTATGTAAAATAAAAATATAAACTGCATGTATGCAGCAGGAGCAAACCCTGCCTTAGATTACAAGTGGGTCCATACACCACATCATCACACACCACAAAAAGCTTTGTCACAGAGCCACATAAAAGAAAAAAAATCACAAATATTCAGACAAGGGAATTTACATTATCGTTTTAATTTTTGATGCTGTCCTGGACAGTCAGGATATTGGAATACCCAAGCTACTTGCATCATATCAGATCTCTCAAATGTCTGATAGATTGTAAATTATGTGACAGGACAGGCTTCAAGTGCATCAGGCACTTTATGTACTAGTAATTTCTTAGGATTAGTGACATGACTTCCAAATGTCAGTCTAGTTCTAAATTAGAGACTGTTAAGATTTACAGTAGAATAATATACACCCCCAGAGTATTTTGAAAATGATGTTCATACATTAAAATACTTCAATATTCTTACCTAATTCAACTTCATATGCAAATTAATTACTAGTTTCATTTGTATTTAAAGTATTTTTGAAAGAAATAGGAAGCAGATATAATGTGCTGAACACATAGTAGAATATTAGCATGTGTTGTCAGGGTAATCTAGAAAACATTTTATCAAAATGGTTTTGTAAATGATGACAGATGAACAGACAGATCTCCTATCACAGACTTAGTGGCTGACTGCAATCACAAGTTCCACAGACATTTTAGTCACTGTTCCTCCTTTCTATGTTGTATAAGAAGGGTAAAAACCTCAGTCTGTTCCTCCTGACTACTTCCTCTCCTAAATCAACCCTTTTTGCCCAGAACTTTGGCCAAAGAGGTCTAGATATATGTTTCAGTCAATTTTAGGATTTGAGATATCAGAGCTATGTGGTGACTAGATACTCCAGCAGTATTGCTCAGAAATGAAAACCAAGTCTGGTCTTAAGTGCTTGCAATTGATTTACAACCCAGCAGTGTATTCCAGTATTTCAACTTTTTGTCTTCCATAATATTATTCTATGTGTGGTGAAAAATATCATCTATGGCCCAAACCAACTGATAAAAATTAGTTAAGTTCTTCTGGAGTCCTTCATGGCAACCTGCATGCTATTTTATAAATGAAACTTTGTCATACAGTGCATAATTACATTGCAACTGTTAGATAGAGCAAGACCGAAAATGATCTGCAGTTTTCTTACTGATCTTTGACTGCCTAAGATGTTAACAAGTTGTTAACTAAAAAGACTGCAGTAAGTACTAAATTATTTAATATTAACATCACAGCTCAATCTACTTTATAAACATGAATGTATTCTTTAAATTCTCATAAACCTACATATAGTGATGGAAAATCTATTCCAGATATTATTTATGTTTCGCTGTGTTTTACCTAAAAATGTTTTACTCAGATGTTCTTTTTTTCAAAAAATTACATTAATTAAGATATAATTGATAATAAGCATTGCTGGCCTGTACTGCTTTGTGCATCCAGTTCCCATAGGAATTCTCTACATCTGCACCACTAAGCGTTCATTTATGAAGTTGTTCCCCTTCCCCAAGACCTTTTTCCATCTCTACCTTTACTAAGCTCCTAAGCCTGCAATATTCTCTGTAACTCCATTACTAACTCCTTCATGTAACAGAGAGTAGGCTATTACCTGCTGTCTCCCAGTGCAAGCCATACTTTACCTGGGACACCTTCTGACTTGTCAGACCTGCTTTGGGGCTTGCTACACCAGTGTCACAGCAGGGCCCAGGGGACACAGGAGGAAATGCACTGGGCAAGGTGTCACCAGACAGCAAAATGTATCGCATTTGTGAAGTTACTCTTACAAGTAGGAATACAAAGGGAGAAATAGGCTGAATGGCTACATAGGCCTCTTTTTCATAAAAAAACAAAAACAAACAAAAAAAAAAAAAAACAAAAAACAAACAAACAAAAAACAAAAAAACAAGCAAACAACTAAACAATAAAAGCAACAGGGATGTGATGATCCTGTTGCAGCTCTATTCAGCTGACTGTCACAGTGTTTGGTCCAGTGGCTGTAGCTGGGCTGCCAGGAAGGATGGACCTATATCAGTGGTTCTATGAGCTGGTGAGACTCAGCAACCCCAAGAGGTACCCTCCACCTTTCACCAACAGTGCTTCCAGATCAGCAGCTACATTTACACAGCCTGGAGGAGCCACAATGAGATAAGGCTCAACCCGTCTACTGCCAGTTGTTCAGGTGGTTCATTGTCAGTGTACATGTAGCCATGCTCATTGTAGTCACCACCATTTTGGTTGTCTGGAGACCTGTGTCTCCTCTGTCTGACACACAATTAACATCCTAAACAGAGGGAAAGGAGGATTTGGAGCACCAAGTACCCTGGTGCACCAACTCTTACTGTTTCCTTGCTGTATTCCAAGCCTGTCTTGCAAACATTGTACTTGTGTGTACTCTTACACACATATCCACCTTCCCTGGTGTGCTGGCCATGCCTTGGCTACCCTGACAACAATCTGACAGCAGACTGAGGAACACTGCCAGGACATGGAAGGATCCTACCTTCACCAGTGCCATCTATGACTAGGAGTCTGCTTTTGATGGTTGGGGCTGTTGCCTGCAAGAGTATGTCAAGGGAAACAGCTGTTTTGTACTCTGATACAAGGTGCCATTGTACGGCTGGTGAGAGAAAATTGTACAGTATCGCAACAGTGATATGCCCATGCCTGCCTGTGTATAGATGCCTACTGCAGCCTTTCCAGATGAGGGATGTGTCTTCCTAATGCACAGTCACTTTCTGGGCTCTTGATGGGTGCAGATTTCAGCCATGACAGTACACAATCACGATGGGAGCAAGCAGTGCTCTCTACTACAGCAGCCATAGCAAGCTGCAGGTTACACAGATGATGACTCAGATAACAGAGCCCATTCTCAGCTCTAAAGAGCACTGTTATAAGTAAAGTTTGTCTCCCAGGTGCGCTCCAAAAACTGTGAGGAAAGGCAGCAAAACTTGACACTCTCAAGTTAGCCTCAAACCCTGCTCCTATGACTGAGAGTTGGAAGAGGCCTGGAAGGTAACCGCCTTTTCCAGAGGCCAGGGCAGAAGCGGGCAGGTGCAGCTGAAGTGTAGAATCGATGGCTGTCATTTTTCTGGTGGGAGTGTAGGCCAAGACACAGGTGCACAGGGTTGTCTAATGCAATGAAGTAGAAATAGGAAGACTACAGACTTTGTATGTGTGTGCACTTTATGCACAGGAAGGTGTGGATAATCTCTGTCTCCTCTGTATCTATCTCCTCTGTATTACTCTCTGATGCCTTTTGCTGATACTAGGTCAGATCAGCTTAAAACAAGTCTCTCTTTAGGACTACAAATGGGTCAGCTTTGTTCACAGTTATTAATTCTGGCAGGATCTCAGACTGAGGGGGAAACTACACAAGATCAAAAAGTATCAGAAAGTGTTTATCTTAAAATCAGCTTCTCACGAGGATTAAGATGAGAGTGCCTTTTTATCACATCCAGTCAGGAAGGCATACTAATCACACTTCCAGTGCAAGCAATATTGGATTTGCTTACTTCTTCCTGTCCAGTATAGAAAACAAGCATTTTTATTTTATTTCATTTTTTACGTCATCTTCTCTGCCCCTGCATAGCTGTGATCAGTTAAAATTACTAAAACATGCATTGATATTCAGAACTTTTTCATCTTGCGTCGTTACTCAGGTTTACTGTTTTCTTAAGTGACCAATAGGCATCAAATTTATTATTCATATGAATTGAATAGTTGAAGATCTTTGAGATAGAACCACTATGAAAACACATCTTTGTAAGATATCCTGAACATACCAAATGTCCTTACAAATATGTGTGGAAGGACAAACAATTCCTTTAGCATGCAAACATTGGCATGAGCATCAACTCCTGAACATGGACTTTCTGCACCTTCCTAGCTGCTGCTGGAAGAAAAATCAGATGAATAGCACTCAACAGGAATTCCTGCTGATGAGAACAGGAGCACAGAGTGCATATAACATAGCAATCTCAATGAATATTCATACCATCAAGGGAAAAAAAGGTGCCCATTTTTGCCCTTGTAAAGGTATAAAGCAGAGACATAATGTAGGTTCATCTCACATTTAGGAGAGAGTAGGATACAAATACAGTGGGCTCCTGTTCTCCAAATCAATTCTTTCCCCATCTCTAACTTACACTTCATTTTTATTATTTAGTGTCAGATGCATCCTTATGGCATATTTCAAAAGCATATATTCTTTGCAGATTTTCCAAGTGAAATCTACTTTTAGTAGATTCTGGAGTCATGTATCATCATGTATTTAAGATACATAAAGATTCTTCTTAAGGTAACAGAATGGATTCAGATGAACTTTTCTGAAATATATGTTTATGTTTGCTACATCCCCTATCGGAAATACAATTGTTTATCTTGTTACAACTTATGCTGTACTTTGCTTTATCAGTGACAAAGTGACAATGTTAATAATGTTGGTGCTGTTAGATGTTTTGTTTAAAATGACATGACTATTATGTTTCAATCAAAATGAAGGCTAATCATTAGGAACAGTAACCAGTTAAGTCAACTTTATTTTAAATTGCATTTGACTATGTTGTAATCAATTCAGTTCTGAGACACTAAGAAAAGCACATTATTTTATCCCTGATTTTATATCCCCAATGGTCTGTTTATATTAAAATGACTGACAGATTTACGGACTAATTATAAGTTTCATAAGCCAATATACGCATACTGTTAATACAGAGAGTGAATTGAGAGGCAAATCTCTTTTGCAGTTGCCATTAATTTTAAGAAAGAGAAATATTTTCTTGTTAGATTGTTCAGTGAAGCAAGCTCTTTTCTTCTTGCTAACAATTATCCCAAAGGAAAAATGAAAAAAAAAAAAAAAAGCAATCAAACAAAATATGCTAATACTGCTGAAAGCTCCCCCTTTGTTTTAATCTCTAAAAACTCATCCTACAAAGGGACATCCAAGTCTGGATAGCTCACTTTTAGAACTAGGACTTCCGGCTAAGCTAAACCTATGTCCCTTGGAAATGAATTCAGGCAGAACATTCCACACAGTCTGACAGGTATTTCCGAGTCAAATTTTTCAGGTTGAATCAACTACCATTTCATGCTGTACTAATGATTCTCCTACCTAGCATTTCTAGTCTGGACTATCATTTTAACCTGGGAAGATTGATAAACAGCTATCTGCTTAGACACACACTTAACAAAGTAAACACACATCTTGATACTCTATCTTCATCATTATGTGAGCAGCATAAATATATTGGACAGGTATATTCTCTCTATATATATGATCTGTATATATGTTTATAGGATATGTGTATTATCTATATGTATATATATATAACCCAGAGGTAAAAGGCTATGGAAGTGAGAGTAAATCAGACAAGCAACAGATGATGTTGATCAGATTTTCTAGTTCAGCATAAAGACTATAGGCAAGATTTGTAACTTATTTATTTGATGATGTAATTTATTTATTTATGCAATAAATATCCATGGACTCTGAATTTTTTAATCATAGGAAAGAGCTCCATGAAGGTGTTGCAATCAAAACCATGTTATCAGAAGAAGCACACATCATACATATGGAGCTAAAAATTTACCATTGGTCAAACTTATCTAATTGATACAGAAAAACTTTATAATCAGGTTAGAAGTGTTGTACAAAAACTTCCTATTATCTACCTCTTTTCTTTAGTGTTGTGCTTCTATGAGTCCTGTGAGGACTTTTCAGTACAGGAGAAATAAATACCATCAGCATATCATCCCAGTTAATAGGTGTTGGTTATTAATAGTAGCTACCCCAGTTAAATACTTTTTATCTTGAAACTAAGTCAAGTCATCAGGTATACTTGAGGTTAGATACACAACCTTCAATAACTTGAGGTGCCATATACTAGTGGTTTATCCAACCTCATTTGCATTTGTGGTCACTGTAATAGTAAAAGAGATGAGAAGTTATTTTGACTTCCAGAAGGATGAAGTATTTTCTATGGTATTAAATATGATTTTTTTTTTTCCTACATAGTGAGAACACATTCCAGTCCTAGTGGTTGACACTACACAGGGTGTGCTACCCTGTTCCTTGATTAGCAAAAACCAGACACTACCCATGTTAAAGATAAATCACTCTTCCATATATTTATCACCTAAGCTTCATTTTAGCAAGTTTGCCTAACTAACCCAAATTCTAACAAATTAGAAACCTTTCTATTCAAGAACCACCACGCAATAGAGGAGATCATCACTTCCATAAACTAGAGAAAGGAGCTTTAGATTGTTTGATGGGAGCTGGTGATAAAAGCCCTCCGCTAACTAAAACACAATTCTTATCTAGCAAAAGGATCTGAGAATTGATTGCTTCATTCTACTAATGGAAGAGGGAAAAGGAAGAAAAATGAACTGCAGTGTCTTAACATCAGAGTACAAAACACAGACAGATCTTGAAGTCCTAATATTTAGACAAAGCTGCAATCTCACTGGCACCACAAACATTTATGACAAGTCACAAGATTGGAATTTAAGAGGACAAATACAGAACTAAAAAGGGAGGAAATGTTAAATATTAAGAAAGATATGTTTGTTCTAAAAGCATAGTGATGAAGAGATTATACTTTTCTCTGGATTAATATAAAAAGGAAAAGAATAAAGACTTGTAATGATGGAAACTCTTAAACCATTGTACTACAGGTAGGAAATTAGATATTTTTGGCAACAGAAAAAGTAAGAGCTGGTGATAAAGGGAAACATTAATTATCCAATACCTGTTAGAAAGCAACACAGCCAGACACAACTTCTAACAGAAGTTAGAGAATGCACTGGGGAGAATGTCAAAAGGGAGTTAGTTTAGGAAACAGTCTCCTGTCTCGATTCCAATTGACAGGAGGTAGCTGAGGATTAGAAGGTGGAAGGTGCTGGGGATGGTCATAGGAGGATCAAGTTCACAATTCTAAAGAAAAAGAAAGGAAGAAAGAGGCTGAAATAATAATAAGAGCATTTTTTTTTAAAAAAAAGGACATTTTTTTCAAAATTTCCACTTACTGTGGGATCAGATGAGTGACATGGCAAGATCTGACTTTTCATGGCAAAAAAATACAGAATAATTCACAGTTAGTGAGAATAAATACAGATTTCCAGAAGTAGAGGAACAGCAGAAAAACTATACTAAAAATACAATATAGCTAAACCATGATTTCTGTTAGACTTGGTGGAAAAAAAATAATAGTGAAGGATGTCATACAGAATGTGAAAGCAAAACTACAAAATTAAGCAAGACTCTGTGGAACCAGCACAATCATCTAGGGATAAAACGTGGAAGGTTAAGATACAAAATAGATGATAAACAGAAGAGACAAAGGTTCTATAAATACATTATAAGCTTGAAGACAAGAATGGAAAATGAAGATTTCTTATGAGAAAAAGATCATATAAGAAAAAAATTCAAGAAAGATATTTCATTGCTATAGTATCTTTCTCTTTGTGACCAGACAGCAAGTATAGTTAATTCTAATACTAAAACTCAAAATTAACTGTTGTGGTAAAAAGTATTTAAATACATTTGATGTAATTAGATGGGCCAGGGTAGGGGTGGATGGAAGGAGCAAAACCTTGAGCACTTAATGACATAGATGACGTAGTATCAGAATCACAAGTCATTATATTTGAGATAGAAGAGAGAAGTCTCAGGGGACTGAAGAAGGGCAAACTAT
Organism: Strix uralensis; assembly: GCF_047716275.1. Classification (NCBI taxonomy): domain Eukaryota; kingdom Metazoa; phylum Chordata; class Aves; order Strigiformes; family Strigidae; genus Strix; species Strix uralensis. Next base: position 88,409,988 of record NC_133972.1, on the reverse strand, counting down.
GACATTACCCTAAGAAAAGGAAGACTTGAGAAATCACTGACTAGTCACAGTATTTTCAGTATTTGGGAGGATACTGGGAGAAGTTATTAAACAGCCAATTTATAAGCACTCTACAGGAAAATAAAAAGGTGATAAAAAACAGCCAACAGGGCTTTCTCAAGAGTAAATCATGTCAAAACAATCTAATTTTCTTCTTTGACATAGTAACTTTTAGTGTAATGGATAAGAAGGAAGTAGAAGATGAGATGAGATGGCTTCACTTTAATAAAGCTTTTTGCACAGTGCCACATGGGACCTCATAGGGAAGCCAGAAAAATACAGCCTTATAGGCCCAGTCTGAACAAAAGATTTAAACAATATTGAGGATGTATAATACACGCCAACATAAAGGATGACATTAGTGCACAACATAGCATAAAAGCAAAAAGTAGGCCTAGGCCTTCCTAAGCTCAACCACTAAACCTTTTCCTGTTTGCATTCTCTGGTTTCAGTGGAGGGTTTTGTTTATTGCAGGTTTTGAACTTAGGCTGAACTGAAGATAAAGTGGTTTGAAAATGCATTTTATTTGTAACTGCAAGGAGGTTGAGAAGAAATGTTTATAAGTATCTGTGATGGTTTAGCCCCTGCCGGGGTCTGAGACCACGCGGCCGCTGCCCCTCCCCCACAAAGGGAGTGAAATACAAAGCCCCGAAACTGAGATAAGGAGAGGTTTAATACAACAGTGCAACAGCAACACAACAAACAGCAACAATAACAGTGATAACAATGAACAGAGCAAAGTATATTTACCAATACAGGAGTGAGAGGAGCAGATGTATAAAACCATGCGCCCTGTGCTCCAGTGCCAGGATGTGACGCGTCAGGATGTGACCTCCGCATGGTATCTGAATAATCCTGCTAGAGCTCCCCCCCTCTGCTGGGGAAACTTAATCCTATCCTGGTTAAACCAGGACAGTATCTTAAGAAATAATACCTAAATTTTTGTATTAATTTTAAAGCAAGGTGGATCTTGCATAACCTCAGCCAAGATGAGTAACAGAAACCAGCCAGAATGAGGTAAATCCAGTCTGAACTTGCTGTGTCATTGATTGAATCATAAGAGTAACAATTTGAAGGGCAAAATTTGATGTGGTAACAATGAACTGTAATCAGCTGTGATCTGCGCAGTGGCCAATCATCTATGTAACTTCATAATGCTAATCCAGAAGGGAAGATTCCTCCATGGACACATGCAATGTGCAGATCCTTCAGGACATTGAAAAGCTCTAGAACACCATCTCACATCAGATTACCAAACTGGCTAATTTAGTGCCATAGGACTTCAGAGGTTTTATAAGTATGTTATGGTAAGTGAATAATTGATCTAACCGCAGGTATAAGCCATGGCCTGTGCCAAAAAAACACAGGCCAACAAATGCACCTGATAAGTCAATAGTTTCCATACATGAAAAATTAGTTACTTAAGTGAAGCACAATTCATTTCACAGGAAGAAAGTAAAAACACTAGTGTTCTCCTGAGTAGGCTAATCACCAGAGTTTGGTGTCATGCATAGAAGATAAGGTCAACCAGGAGAAAGAGGGAGGAAACACAGAATCTATAAGATATGGTAGAATGTGAGTCTCTATCCTTATTAATGGAATACTGAAACCTGAAACTTCACACAGTAGGAGACTGGTTTTCCTGTTGTCTAATAAAATTGCAGTTCCGCTCAGTCCTCTGACCCTTTTTATTCCCTGATTTTTTACTTTGAAATAGAGGTGTGCTGTAAATAGAAAGCCTAAGTGTGCCAAAAGGAAATATCGTAGTTAAAAATTTGATTAGGAAAAGAGGACCCTTAACCATACAAACAGTATGTATCTGTATATGTATATGTACACATGTACATGTGTACATGTGTATGTGTATGTGTATGTGTATGTGTATATATACATATACATATACATATACATATACATATACATATACATATACATATACATATACATATACTAGTTATCATCCTCATGATACTTCATTAGTTTTAGGCTAACCTTAGTAACTTGGGTTACCAAGGAAATGTCACCACTGGAATTGGGTCTTGAAGAAGCATAGAATCATAGAATCATTCAGGTTGGAAAAGACCCTTGGGATCATCGACTCCAACCATCAGCCCTACTCTACAAAGTTCTCCCCTACACCATATCCCCCAACATCTCATCTAAATGACCCTTAAACACATCCAGGGATGGTGACTCCACCACCTCCCTGGGCAGCCTATTCCACTGTTAGACTACTCTTTCTGTGAAAATTGTTTTCCTAATGTCCAGTCTGAACCTCCCCTGTTGCAGTTTAAAGCCACTCCCTCTTGTTCTGTCACTAATCACCTGTGAGAAGAGACCAGCACCAACCTCTCTACAATGTCCTTTCAGGTAGGGGTAGAGATTGATGACGTCTCCGCTCAGCCTTCTCTTTCTCAAACTGAACAGTCCCAGCTCCTTCAATCTCCCCTCATAGGATCTGTTCTCCAGGCCCTTCACCAGCTTCGTTGCCCTCCTCTGCACTCGCTCCAGCACCTCGATATTTCTCTCGTATTGAGGTGCCCAAAACTGGACACAATACTCAAGGTGTGGTGTCACCAGTGCAGAGTACAGGGGGACTATCACCTCCCTACTCATGCTGGTCACACTATTTCTAATACAAGCCAGGATGCCGTTGGCTTTCTTGGCCGCCTGGGCACACTGATGGCTCATGTTCAGCTGCTTGTTAATTAGAACCCCCAGATCCTTCTCTTCCAGACAGCTCTCCAGCCACACCTCCCCAAGCCTGTAGCGATGCATGGGGTTGTTGTGGCCCAAGTGCAGGACCTGGCACTTGGCCTTGTTGAAGCTCATCCCATTGATGTTGGCCCACCAATCCAACCTATCCAAGTCTCTCTGTAGTGGCTCCCTATCTTCATGCAGATCGACACTCCCGCTTAACTTGGTGTCATCTGCAAACTTACTGATGATACACTCTATGTCCTTATCAAGACCGAGCCCTGAGAAACACCACTTGTGACTGGCCGCCAGCTGGATTTAGCTCCATTGACCACCACTCTCTGGGACCGTCCATCCAGCCAGTGCTTGATCCAGCAGACCATACACTCATCCAGGCCATGAGCAGCCAGTTTTTCTATGAGAATTCTATGGGGAATTGTGTCGAATGCTTTTCAAAAATCCAGGTAGATAATATCCACAGCTTTTCCCTCATCCAGTAGTCGGGTCATTTTGTCATAGAAGGAGATCAGGTTTGTCAGGCAGGACCTGCCTTTCATAAACCCATGCTGACTAGGCCTGATCCCCTGGTTGTCCATTATATGACTTTTAATGGCACTCAAGATGACCTGCTCCATGACTTTCCCTGGCACCGAGGTCAGACTGACAGGCCTATAGTTTCCTGGATCCTCCTTTCAGCCTCTCTTGTAGATGGGTGCCACATTTGCCACCTTCCAGTCCAATGGGACCTCCCCAGTTAGCCATGATTTCAGGTAAATCATGGAAAGCGGCTTGGCGAGTACATCTGCCAACTCCCTCAGCACCCTTGGGTGTAACCCATCCGGTCCCACAGACTTGTGTGCATCCAAGTGGTGTGGCAGGATTCTGACCGCTTCCTCTTCAACTGTGCTGACCTCAATCTGCTTCCCCTCCCCATCTCCCAGCTCATGAGGCTGGGTGTCCAGGGAACAGCCAGTTCCACTGCTAAAGACTGAGGCAAAGCAGGAGTTGAGCACCTCAGCCTTTTCCTCATCCTTTGTTACCATGTTTCCCTCTGCATCCAGTAAAGGAGGGAGATTTTCCGTAATCCTCCTTTTGCTGTTAATGAATTTATAGAAACATTTTTTTTATTATCCTTAACAGCTGTAGCCAAGTTGAGGTAAGGAAGGGAAATGACTGAGGGTCTCAGTGCATGCATATGGTAAACCAGTAAAAGATGAACAAATGATACAGGATAAAGGGTACATATTTTGTAGCACTGAAATCCAGCACAGAAAAAATAGATAGCTATCTTTGCAAAAAATATAGTGTCCAGTCCCCTGAAGAAAGGATGGCCACTCAACATCTCTCTCTTCTCTAAAATCATGCTGCTCTCCAGTATTTTGCAGTAAAATCAAAGAAGTTCAACAGCCTAGATAAAAAACACTCTAACAGGTTAAAAGTCACGTTCAGCTATTATGTATTTGAAATTCACTTAGGTTGCATGAACATATGAGTGAGATTCTTGTAAAGGCTTAGGATGGATCCAGTTCAAACTACTGTTTTCATGACTGATTCAGACAACAGAGTATGAAATGTTCTTTGACATTTTGCAGATATCACCAACCAGGAAAAAAGTAAACAGTTTCAAAGACAGATCTGGATCAGCTTGTCAAAATCATTCTTGACTCCAATTTAATAAGATAAAGTTAACAAAAGAGAAAAACAATATAAAGCAGAAGAAAAAGGATAAATATAAAAATAGAGAATAGCTGTTTCATAGTACTGTTTTAAAAAGAGATTTAGGAGCTTTAATGGACTGCAAATCAAGTCAATGATACAATATTGTAATAAAGGAAAGAAAAATAAAAAGGAAAATATAAAGCTCAGTTCTGGTATGTACTTTACCTTATAAGCAATGAAATTATTCTCCTCTTGTCAGTTTTGCTAATATCACAGCTAGAATATTCTCTTCAGTATATAGCAGTACATTTTATGAAAAACGAATAATAGCTGAGGACACAAAGCATAGCAGAATGAGAAAATAGAAAATACTATGAGATACTGAAGATAAATCTTTCTGTTGTTTAAAAATAAAAAAAAAAAAATAAAAGAAGAGTAATGAAGGTATACATATCTTCCAAAATGCTCAGATGACTGTAGCAGAACTGCTCTGAGTCAGTTAGAGCTTTGAAGGAGAGCTGGCTAGAATTCTTAGTGGAATTTCTCAAAAGTGAGCCAACAGTGAACAAAACATGCCCCAGCAGCTATGAGAAACAAACCGCACTTACTGGTTCTCGGTGTCACACAAAGAAATAGAAAAGAATTTGCAGAAGCTGCAACAAGGAAGACAGGAGTATTAGGAAACTAATACTGGAAGAGGCAGGCACCAGAACAGACCTGGATTTTGAGAATTTAGACACTTGGAAGCAGAATACTGTTATAATCTTCTCCAATTCTACATGTCTATGATTTTAAGAGGCTAAAACTAAGGAGTGGACCTGCTTTTGTCACTATTTTATGATATTCAATACATGCAAAAGAATGTAACTGACAAATTTCTAACACATGAAATAATAGTTTTTGAGCCAACAACTCTCTGGTTAAGATGACGTGTGCTTAACTGTGTTCAAAAAACTTCCTAAGTAGAATGAACTTGTGTCAATAGATTTAAGTATATCTGACCATAATTCTGTTTATGCTTTCATTTTTGACACTTACACCTGTGCTTGTCTGAAAGACTGTACAGAGAGCAAACACCTTCCATAGAGATCTGTAAAACACTGGCATGAGGGAAGTATGAATGGGAATGCATGTGTCTTTAAGTACCAGAAAAAATAACAGACAAAATGGCATGTATTTAGAAAAAGGACATGACTGACAACAAAAAGGTGGTGATCACTGAAGCAGGTACATTTGCAGCAAGACTACAATATAGATGACTTTTCAGTAGAAGACCTGCAGTCTTTTAACAGATGGATTCCTTTTATTGTCATCTCAACAGGAAAACAGACTTTAGCCATAAGATATGGAAAATAAGCCAACAGGCAGCAACCTGACTTCAGATTTATAGGGAGGGAAGTGAGGGACAGAGTACCTCAGGGATGAAAGATCACACCATATCAAGCATTGACTCATAAGAACTATAAAGTATTTTAGCCTAAAATCAATTCATTGTCACCAGTCAAGATGAACCTAAGTGATGACTTGGTAGCTGGCAACTTTATCTCCCATGTCACCACAAGTAATGCTAGCCTAACTAATTGGATATACACCTCTTGGAGCTATGAATGAATGAATAAATGAATGAATGAATGAATGAATGAATGAATGACTAAAATACATGAGGTAATGAGTGTGAGTGACTAAAAACATTTTTGTTTAAAACAAAAAGTCTTTTCTGTAAGATCTTGCTTTGAGTTTTCTTGCATTTAATTCTTACTCAACTTCTGGAACTCTTATTCAAGATAAAGTCAGAATGAAGCACAAAACAATCATCAAACAACAATGTTCTGCTTATGATTGAGTAAACAGTTTCATTCACAAAATAAAACATTTAATTTTTGGCTTGAATAAACTTCAATTTTTTGCTGGTTACAGAATTTATTTTTTCTTTAATTTCTGAGTGTATTCTAGAGGCCTTTATAGCTGTGAGGAAAAATTGTTAGAGAAACTTAGTTGCTAGGTAATAGTCCAGAGATAGCATAATAGTTTCATAAATAAAATTTGCTGCCACTTCACTTGGAAAACTTAATTCTTGAGAAATTATTATTTTTTTCCCCACATACATATTATTTGCTAAGTTTACATTATCCAACAGGTGAAATTAAATTATTTCACTAAAATGGACTTCAGACTATTATCTCATTCAGCAGCAGGATTTTAATTTTCTTTAAATGAATCAAAAACTTTAATTGATCCTTTTTTTGTTTCCACATAACTATTAAAATGTTTAACATACCAGAAGTATTATGCATAAATTCCATGTTAGAAATCATGTCCTCTCTTAGTCTCACAATTGCATGCAGAAAATATAAAAGCAAAACTTCTTGTTGCAAGGAATGCTTAGGCAATTTTATACCATGTGTAGCTGGCCCTTCATATTCAGTGAGTTCACTAACTTTCGCTAACCAATCAGTAAGTCTGCCTTGGCAAATATATTTTCCCTCTCAAAACTCTGACTTAGGGAAGCCAATAATAACTCTGTTTTGTGTGTAAAAACTCATTGAAAGATTAATTTGATGTGCTGAAGTTTTCTCTTGAATTTGGTCTTAGCATTCTGCATACTGTGATGAATATTGATCCGAAATTTAGAGCCTTGCCAGCAATCTTTTCCGTGTCTGATAATATTTCTCTAGGACAATGAGGTGAGATGATTAAAATGAATCCTAGTGGCTAAGAGGAGCATGAAATGCAAGGCTATAAAGTCAGTACTGCCAATTTGTTTGCAGGCCATGCCCCTAAGTCAATTGGAATATGTGTGAAATAAAGCCATTAAATGTAATTTATATTCAGCAGAGAAAAGCTGTGGAAATATAATGTGTGGCTTCAAGCTTTGCCTTTATCATCTCCTAAAATAGGCTAACTAACACTGAAAATTACTCTACTTTTTTTTTTTGTTCCAGTTTAAGTTGGATAAAAGCAACTCCTTTTTCACATTCCTTCTGACAGCATGCAATCTGCTGCCTGCCTGAAACTCTTATCTGCATTTACTCTTTATTTGCCTTTTGTTTCAAAAGCTTCATCACTTTGTTTTGGTCCTTCATGAGGACAATACCATGCATCTCTCTCCACAAGATTCTAACATGTAATAGTCTCCTAGTTATGAATCTAACTTTAACTTCAAGCTCTTAATTCCCTACTGGAGAAGATACATAATCTATTTAAAACAGGGACAAAAGTGCTGTGAGATAGGGCTGCAGAGTTCTTCACAAGAGGTAGTAAAATTTTTTAGTAAATTTTTTCTTAGTAAAAACATTGATATTTTTAGTAAGTGGAAAGAGAAATTGCAAAGTATGAAAAAATTGGGTGGAGTTTTAAAATTCTGTAAAGCTAAAAGCAAATTTTAGTTAATTTGTAACTTTGCACAAATTCTTTAAGGAGAATAAAAAATCTTATTGCCACTTCTCTTCCTAAAATGCAAAGAATTTTATATGCATAAGAATGAAAAATCTTGGGCATTTTTAGAATTAATGTTAAGAAGATCTTTTTAAAGCTGTCACTTAACTAAGACAAATGTGGTTTTGTCTTTAATCTACCTGACTAATGCTATATCAAAGTCAGAATTCTTTAAATCTGACAGAAATGTCAAATTCTGTTAAAATATATTTTTGCTATGGAGGCACTTATCCCATTTCCATATTTATGTTTTGTGAACTTAGATTAAGGAAGAGATCAGGCTTGTTTTGAGTGATGAACTATGAAAGTCTATGAAAGTATTTTTATTTGTGTCAGTATAGTTGTGTGCTAGCTAAAATCAGAAAAGAGGGAGAGGATCAAAAGAACAACTCAGTTATCCAAGAAGGTGGTGAAGATGAGACCAGATACTCGAATCTGTCAATACACAAGTCAGTTTTCAGCAATTCAGTACATTTTCCATAAGCATGTTGATCTCTGCTGTTGGCGAACCACTGCTAAGTCCGTTTTTCCCTCTTGAGCCCATTATTCCTGTTGCATTATACTGAAGATCAAACTGTATCCCTTTGAATAGTTCAGGATACGTTCTAAATATGTGCTTGTCAACTTTATTAACAGTTGTGTAATCCACATGTAGTATGGACTGTGCTTGACAGATTGTGTCTCTGCCCTTTCCAGCTCACAAAATGCAAACCTACCTACTTGATAGATTTTAATAGGTACAGCAGATGGGAAAAATGCCAATATTTTTGTTTTTGAGATACTCATAAAGTTGTTTTTAAAAAGCATGTTGTTAAATACAGTGGCTTTTGAATAAAATTAGCTCATACAGAGGGAATAATTCATTTTATTTGATTCGTATTTCATCATTATCCCTGCTCTTTACATGTGTAGGAGAACAGAATTACACTGAAGTTCTACTCCTTATGCACACATACACAGAATTATTTATCTGTGCAATACAGCAATGACAGACCAGTCCCACAAAATACAAACTACTGCTAGCAGTTCACACTGTCTCTGTTTGCTGCCTTTTTTGCAAGGTCTGGAGATTTTTGCATTTCCAATGATTACGAGTCAAGAACATTTAGAATTTTTAAAAAAGTATTCATTAGGAAAGAAGTCTCAACTGTTAGTCTTAAACTCTCAGTACCATTAGAATATTGCAGTTTAACTGTTTGCAAACCATTATTTCCTTCACCATAGACTAATACAAAAGTTAGGATTTCATTACATTGCTACACTTATTTCACATTTTTTCTTTGTTATTATCATAGAATCCTTAATCACAGAATAATTTAGGTTAGAAGAAATCTCTGGAGGTCATCTTATCCAAACTCCTGCTCAAAAAAGAGCCAATTTACATCATTTAAATTAAGGCTTTATCCCGTCAAGTTTTGAATATTTTCACAGATGGACATTCTACAAGGTCTCTGGGCAGCCAATTTAACCAGCCTCATAATGAAAATAGATTTCCTTGTATCTATTTAGACTTTCCCATGTTGTAAACTGTGTCCATTGCCTCTCATCCTAGGAGAGCCTGGCTCTGTTTTCTCTATATGCTCCCACTAGCTTGTTAAAGGTATCTATGAGACCTCCCCCTTAGCCTCTCTTCCTAAAACCAAATTCATCTGTTAGTCTCTCCTCATGTGTCATGTGGTTCAGCTCTCTAATTACCTTGGTAGACCTTTGCTGGACCTACTCTGACATGTCAATATCTTTCTTGTGGTAAGGAGACCAAAACTGGGCACAATACTCCAGATGTAGTGTCATAAATGCCAAAGAGTGGGGCAGAATCATTTCCCTGAATCTGCTTGCAACACTTCTCCTAATGGAGTTCGAGATGCTGTTGCCCTTCTTTGCTGCAAGGGCACACTGCTGGCTCATATTCAATTTGCTGCCCACCAAGACCCCCAGCTCCCTTTCTACTAAAATGGTTTCTGTCCAGATGATGTCCAGCCAGTACTGTTTTGTTGGGTTATTATATTCATGGTGCAGGACTCTGTTTACCTTTTTAAAACTGTATCAAGTTTCTGTCAGATCATTTCTTCTGCTTCAGTCCCTTTGCACAGCAGGACAGCCCCCTAGTCCCCTTTTTCCAATCTGGCATCATCCAAAAACCTGTAGAGAGAGTGTTCTACCCAGTCAGCAAATATTTTTTTCCATTGCTACATGAGTTAAATGCATTCTTAAACTCATGACCATTTCTTTGGTCAAACTTCCATTGCACTATGTCTCCAATTCTGTCATGCAGCTTTCTTAAGACAGCTGTCAATCACTGTTATGGCAGCCATTACAGTCACAGGGAAGACATTCAGCTGATTAGCCATCAGGAGCTCTACTCCATTTCCTCACATGGGCAGCTAGTGCTATTTCAGCCCTTCTAGTGTATGTTGTCTGCCTGCTCTCTATTGTTGCAGGAAGGTGTGAACCTCCTGTATCATCTGTATCACATGTATCCTCATGGAGATGTCTAAGATACCCTATGAAATCTCAGCAGATGGGTGTATTTAAAAAGCCAGACTGGTCACAGAATCTCAGCCACAGGATGAGTTTAGAGACCTTGTGTACACATGCACTCCAGCTTGTAGAAACTTAATTTTTTCTCTCTTAGCCTCAAACTGAATCACACCTAAGCTTCAGCATTATTTTTAGACCTATAATTGTGCTATAGCTTTTTAAACTTTTCTTTGAACTGCTTTGAATAAGGTTACGTTACAACAAAATGGCATTGAAACAACAATTAAATTAATACATTTAAGAATTTACTTCCCATAAATAGAACCCATTTTACCACATGAAGAAATCGAGTAAAAAGAAAGATAATTTCTTGTCTTTCAGTAAATGCATTAACAAAGTTCAAGCTGGTTTTAAAGGCTGACATAAATATTCTAATTATTTATTATGTCATGTTCTGCTTGAATAGCAGAAAAGTCCTGTTCCTTTTGACTGAAGCTAGGCTAGCATTATTGCAATAGACAACTCCCTGTCCCAGGTAGAATGCTGAGGGTAAGAAAACACCCTCATTAACGGGCAGTCCTGTCAGTCTTGCTGCCAGTGCACACAGCCTAACACCAATTTTTTTGACAAAAGTTTGGAGTTCCTCAAAATAGCAACATGCTGCTAGTACACTGAGCACAGAAACATCTTCTCTGTGGAGCCAGTGGGAGCACAACAGGCTTTGAATCTCTCAGCCCCTGCAGATTATTGTTGGTATGGCTTTGATGAATTCCTCTTCCAGGGAAAAATAAAGCCTTGTCTCTCTGGAGGGCAGACAGGAGAAAGATTTATCAGTTGCCATTCTCCTCCCACAATTCATATTGCTTTCTCCTTTGGACAGCAGAATTCGGTTTTGTATAGTCTGCTGAGAGGATAGGACCAATGTTGAGTACAGTGACCATAAATGAAAGCTTCAAGTCCCTTAAAGTACATTGATTTAATCACAGTAATAAAGTCAAATTGTTCCCATCCCTTAAGGTGCGTCCAAGGGTAAGTAAAGTAGGAATCTAGGCATGACATGTATCCACAGTCCTGCTGCAAACAGCAGATAACACTTTTGCTGCTGCCGACACTTTTAAGTAATATATTAACTCCAACTAGTTCAGGCTTCTCATTCTCTGCTCTCTTTCTGCCTTCATGAATTATTTCCCCAGAAACCTTTTAGAATGGTACTAGAAGCTGACTGGTACAGCCTTCATGCAGGCTTTTCTGATATGTGATAGTGGAAGACTACATAGCTTCTAAAAGCCATGAAAAGGACGTTCAGTTGGGACTGTGTAAGTGGGAAAAGAGAGAGCAGCAATGTAAAAGTGGGCTGAACATGATGCTCATTCTGTCACTTCCCTATGGGCTAAATTTGTAAAGTAATTTTGACTCTGTAGTGCCATTTTTAAATTGGAACTTAAATGTATGGATACCTGCTTTTGTGAAAAGACTCATTAGATTACCTTATACAACGTAAAGTTTATGAAGAGTGGACATTAAGAGGCTTATGGAGGTGTAAGTGAGGATATTTTAAGCATGCTGATGATGAGAACATGACTCAGCTATGTGAGAGAAATAAAAAAGAATTAACAATGGGACTGGCCCAACTTTTATTTCTCTTTTGGAGAAAACAATGTCTTCTTTGGCTTCCTTGAAGGTAGTCCAGTATTTCTTTACTTTCAAAAAATAGGTACTTTCCTTTTGTTCAGTTTCCTTGCCAGTAAGCAGATGAAATTGTTGTCTCTTTGCCACAGAGATGCTTGAAGAACCCTGTATTTTTTTTTCCACTGGAGAAGGTGAAAACAATTTTGTTAGGATATGTACATTTATAACAGACAACTGATGCAGCATTTTAAGACAAAGTGTAGGCAAGGCTTGCAAAATCTTTCAGCATTTCTTCTTGTATTAAGCCCTAAAGTAGTTATTTTCATTAGGACTTTGATGTTCTATCACTGCTAACACACAGGCCCAGAAACTTCCCACTACTGAACAAGAACTTCATGGTGCTTGTTAGTCCATTTAGTCTTTTCTCATGCAGCCAACTGACAGCAGCAAGAACAGCTGAAGTTTCCAACAGCAAAAAAGTCTTCCATTAGGAAGAGCTTAAGGTGGGACTTATATGTAGTGAACAAGCCATCAACTCTTTCTGACAAAACTGTTGATATCACTAATCTGGTTTTATTGTACTTCCCTGTAGGAAGACAGAAACTGCCATTCTGAAAGATCTGTGACTGGAAAGTAGTTGCAGCTATTTCCAAAATTTTGTCCAAATTTATTATCATTCTGACAACTTCTCTGAACCAGCCATCAGAGAGATAATTTGTTGCACTGTAGCATACAAAAATCCTAATTACGAATATGCTAAAAGTTTATTTTTTGTTAATCAAGGTTTGTTAGTTTTAGAGAGCAAACTTTCCTAACAAGCACAAACATACATTTTTTTAAATGCTGAAAACCTCACATCTGGTTGTGCCAACATCTACAGAATTTAAGTTACAAATATATAAGGATGAAATTCCAGTTGTCCTGTGTTTGTAATTGTGGTGTAGGTGGGTATCATGGCTGTGCCCATGTGCACTCCCAATGCACTCAGTCACCAATTCCTCAGCTGATCAAAGAAGACCCCTGGCCAGTTTCTGCTGAAATGAACCTGTGGACTGATTTGAGATGAGGGGATTGACTCCCCAACTTCACCATAAAACATTTCACTAATTTCCAGGTAGGAAATTCAGAGAGTCCAGGTGATTTCCTCTGCTGCACACTTGTCAATTCACAGGGAATACGCATGTGCTTCAATGTGTTGATTAACATCTGGAATGGAGAATCTGGCTGCTCCAGAGACTCTCTGTGGCAGTTCTTGCTGCAGAATTGATTTAACTTTAAATAGATAAAATCATTGTAAATAAGCATTAGAAATTATTCCTGCAGATGCAGAAATGGTCACCTAGGATGTTCTTTTGAACATACTTAAGACATGAGGTGTTTCGTACACAGTTTAAGTTAATCAATAGCAATTTAACATACATATGCTGGAACAGTCACGTAGGACCACAGGACACAAGAAAGGATGTAAGAATTCAGCAGAGCAGTGGTCTGGGGACTCTTTCCTGATCCAGCTAAAGAACTCACTGCAAAGTTCCTTACAGTGGGGACTCCTGCCACCATCCAGACAAGGACTGCTCATGTATCAAGTTTTGAGAGATCTGATTCCCCACGTGAGCATTGTCCTGTTTAAAAGATCCTAATAAGTAAGGGTTTTTAAACATCCCCTCAGTGACAGTCTGGTCCTGTAATGTGACAGCAAGGGCAGCCTGCTCCCTGAGAGAAAGTAAGAAAGGAGCTGAGGGTGACAGCAAGATGGGCAGAAGCAGGGGCCTCACCAGAAAAAGTCCCATGCCCAGTAGCTGGATGAGGCAAGCAGGACATGTTGGTGCTGGCAGCCAGGTTCAGACAAGTGCCCAGATTGCCAGACAAGTCCTTAGCAACTACTTGTTCACCAATCCAGATCTGACTACTCCGAAACTTTCTCAGTTTAATGGAAAACAGCAGTCTCTGATTCTTAGGGAGATTAAAAAGGAAATTCCTTGCATAGACAGCCACTCTGTTAAGAAAACGGGTAATCTCAAAAAATAGATACTTTTTTAAACTAGAGTTTCAGAAACCTTCATAAACTTGAAAGGGACCAGGAAATCCATTTGCAGAAAGAAACCCACAAACCTAGCATCTCTACATGCAACATGATCATTCCAGTTCATTTTGTATTATGTTGCAAACTGTTTTTTTAAAATATTATATGTATGCATTATATTGAAATATTATATATATAATAATATAATACTTTCTTATTGCAAGGTAAGCAGTAGAAAAGGTAAAACTTACTGTAACAATGCTTTTAAGACATAATAGATAAAAGGTAGAGTAGCAATGAGAGAGAAACAAATGTTGATATTGTACAGTAATGCATCTCTAAGAATCTTTTTCATATTTTACCACTCTGCCATTAGCTCTTCAAAACTGGCAAAAGCAACTGATTGTACCTTTAAGTAGCCATTTTGTAATTGACTCCAAGGCTTCTTCTCCTTGTCCAAATAGCAAATGCCAATAATTATTTAGAATAATTCCTTCGTTCCTCTTTCTAGATCAGGGGACACCGTTCTCTACACATACTTTGCTGTTATTAACAGGTTGCTTATTTTATACAATGGTTTATAACTCATTTATTTGGCGTGCATTTTTACCACTACTAGTGTGAAGTGCTAAGGCTTGGACAACAGGCCCAAGCCTGAGTTGACCTATAGATGAATCCTGTATATTTTATAACAGATAACCATTGTGCTAGTAGGTATTGTACTAAGTTATAACAACCCACTTATGCTGGTGTAAAAAGTGCTAAAGTATTGAAATACTGAAGCCTGAACAACAGGCCCCAAGCTGAAGCTGCTAACTTAGCATGTAGTCATTAGTAAAATATGTAAACTCGCTAGTGAAAGACAAAATATAATCAGTAGAGAGGAGAGAATGTATCCAACTTTCCTTTCGCAGCCTTCTTCAAGGCTGAGAACCTAAGTATTTGGCCTTGTTAGAAACTCCCTTGGTCTCCCCCCCCGAGCCCTGGCCAAGCTTTGGGTGGAATCCAAGAGGAGAATGAAACCAGAAACTTTCCACTCAAAACAAAGATACCAGCTATTCTGGCTTGTCGATCTCTGGTATATAAGGCTGGGCCCGTTCACAGCGACTTTGGATGCCTCACCTATGGGTGGACGCACCGCGTAGGATTTCCCACTTGCCGGGACAGGCTCTCCAAATCCTCGTTGTAACCGGGGCTCCCCAGCGACTGCGGATCTGGATGATGATGATTATATATGCAAGTGGTGATGTATTTCTCTTAATTACTATTCTCTCTCTCTCTCTCTCTCGTGTAGTAATGATTTGATGCATTACTCTGTTTGTTGCTTTAAGTGCACTATTCTGCTTATTCTTACTGCATGTTCTCTGTATTACACTGTTACATTACTTGGTTATCACTAGTAAAGTACGCCTACACTTTTCACTCTGGTGTCCGAGTTTAATTGGTATCCTTAATCAGCAAAACATAGTGGAAAATTAATTTCGTTGATAAAGGAGGTTAAATTAAACCAATACAGGAATGAAATCAGATAAATCTTTCTGATCGCAAAAATCTCTGTGAATGCTATGGTTTTCCACTATTTTTACCTTAGCCATTATAGCCTTACCTATTCATTACTAAGCACTGCATCTGCCTCAAGTCTAGTCCACACATATATATCCCTTACTGCAGAAGAATGTCAACAGTTTCTCCTGAAGAGAACAACATGAAGTCCTTGGAAAACTTCATAGTGGGCAAGTTATAACCACTGATTGCCCAGCTTAGTGCCATGACATAAAAACAGAACCCCAAAACTACTCATAGTACCTTTATATATATACCTATATTATATTACTTTATATTATACCTATATAATAAGTTAAATATTGTAATTTTGTTCATAGCACTTGTCACATTTTTCCAAAAGAAATAAAGAACATTATCAACAGAGCAAATTTTACAACATTTCTTCTTTAGATGCTCTAGATTTCTCTCAACATTTTAACAAGAGAAGTTACAGTGCAGCTTAATCTGAAGGTGACCTTAGACACATTACTATTAGCGCCCTGAAAATACCTTTTAGATGTTGATGCTTTTCTGCAGTCTGGCCTAAAGTACTGTGTATTCCACTGGGACAATTTACTTCAAGTTTAAATTACTTTTCACTTCATGTTTCTCAAGTCATATTTGCTACTAGTAACTTTATCTGGCACCTTATTTTAACATAAAACTGGAAGAAAGCAGTTTACAAAATTAAGAATCACATTGCTCTTTGTGCCCTTCCCTGTGTTTCTCTTTTCTAATTTCCTCTGTAATTTTTCAGAAACGGCAATACTGTTGCACATTGAACAGGCTTGTTTGAGAGCTCACATTGCAGGTGGTGAAACATAGCAAGAACTTAGTATTTTAGTGTTTTTGAGGATAACCAAAGGTAATACCACTGTGTCAGCATAAATTAACTATGCCATCCCTGTGATAACAGATGTAATGTGAATCACATATGGTGGTTATGGGAAATGAACAACTGCAAAAGAGTACCTCATTGTGCTTTAGGTTCTCACCAGATTGACTGGGGTTTACTGAGGAACTGATTATAATTTTCAGAATATTTGAAGTAGATATAAGTTACTTTGAGAACTGATTTAGTTCTCTGAAGTCCATTAGCTGGCATCAGATTCAGTTGTGAAGATGGGACACATTTTTCTGTACCTCTCTTGCTAGGATAACTAAAAAAAGCCCCAAAACCCAAGTATTTTATATTATTTTATTTGATGTTTGAAACATACCTTCAAAGTTGACACTTGAGTCAGAAAATGAAATCTTGACACGGTTTTAATCAGCTCTTCTAGATATGAATATCGGTAGGTGCTTTTATCAGTCATTGGCAAAGAAAAGTAAATTGGCTTAAGTTTCTGTGAGAGAAAAAAACATTACCAGGAGGAAAAAAAAATCAATAAATGACAGTTTTTAGAGATAAATAGTCCACCTGAAAGCTAGTAATATTTTTTCATGGAAAAAAAAAAAATTAGAAGCAACATCAAGTAGTTTTTCAAAGAAGATACACAGTGCATTGATATTTAATAATTTTAAAACTGGAAAAAAAAATATTTTTTTAACTTCTGTTTTAATACAAGTGGCCACAAAAGCAGATGTTGGATTTCCTCTTTGTCAGCATATGCAAAACCACATTTTAGGAATGCACTGAGCATTCCCTAGTGATTTTAGCCTGTTATGTCAATTACCATGTTCCTGATTTGGGCCTCTTAGAGAATTCCCAATTTGATCAGGTCCTGAAAATTTTGAATCTTGTATAAATTGATGAAGAGTGATCTCCACATTTTCAACTAATACTAGTCCCTTAGGGTTCTTCACATCTTCTCAGTTTATTGTTCCATAAGTGTTTGAATTTTACTTACCCTCTTACTTCCGAAATTGTTATCAACATTTAGGACAAATAGTGACAGTGGAAAGAAGGGATGCTACATAAATTCTTAATCCTTTTAAATAATCCTACTTTTATGTCCCTATTCATTCCCTAGGAAATACTATCTTGATGGTGTAGCATGAAAACTGCACAGTCCACATGACACAGAAGTCTGAGAGTTGTACAAAGGTTGTGCACTGAACAAAGTTCTCCAGAAACTCAAAAGAGGCTAGGATAGCAAAAGAGCTTGTCTCAAGAGTAAAATATGTGATGCTGGGTTACTTGTTGTTGAAGACATTGAACAACAGCACTGCCTGCCATGAAAATTAAGAAAACTGAAAAAATAAGTGTAAGAAAATTTAAAAATGTTAAAATATTAAATATACCTAAGGACTTAAGTATGCTACTTAATCCATAAATTATGAAATCTTTTTGGAAAAAGAGATAATTTTCAAGTGTCTACAGAGTGGAAAACAAATCTATGTTTTAGATGTATTAACACGAGCATTTGAGTACTTGCAGCTCTTAAGCAAAGCAGAACAATAACATGTAGTTTCACTTTTTCTAGCTATTCCCTCTGTATACACAATTCTGTATATGAAACAAAATTCTGCTAAAATATATTGAATGCTTAAAAAAAAAATCCAAAGTATTTCTGTGTATTCCTTTTAAAATTAATGACCTAAAGAAATACCTACATCTGATCTTGCCAGCTACTTATATAATAAACCATCACTTCATAATTTGTGTATTTGAAATGCTTTTTAATTTATTAGGATGAAATAAACAAGGAAAGAATGTAAATAATTGCAAACAATATGAATATTACAATTAACTATAGAATTGATAGTAACCTTCATGGTCTATATATCTGTGAAGCAGAACTGCAATGACATTTTAGAATTATAAATGTATATATATTTTTATTGTACAGAATATCTTATGGTAAATGAATTGCACAAAAATAAATGGAGATAAACACACTAACTACTGCTTGCTAATCATGGCAAAGCCACAAGCCATAAATATTGACCATGTGAACTAATTAACAAGTAAGTGTATTAACCAAAAGGGAAACTGATTACACACATGTGATCTGCAATAATTATATTGCTTCTGAACACTAGAAAAGGAGAGATATTTAGGCTTTGGTTTATGTATCAAAGAAACAGAGAATTCAATTGGATTTCAATGTAGTTTCTGAAGAATGACTTGACATCGTGTTTTGAAATCTAGTAAAAGAACAGACTACCATTCAGGAATGTAAAGGAATGCCAGGCAAAATAAAAGAACTGTGTGCAATGTATTTTGTCAATACTGCAAATGAGTTTTAATTTCATACTATTTTAAAAATTCTGCAGGTTCTTTTGGGACAGGTTAGATATCAAAGTAGGGAATTTTTAAATTGTTATTTTAATTTTAATAATATTCAGTCAGGTAGTTCTGACAGTGATGATGGCACCATAAACCTGCTTAAGGGCAGGTTAAAGTTTTATATATTCTGCAGAAGAATCAGGGATCTGAATTATATCCTTGACATTTTGTTGGGAGTAATAAATAAGAAGCAGCATTTCCTTTTCACATAAACTAGCAATGTTCATCTTAAAATCCAAGCTAGCAAGCAAGAATATGCTAAAAGAGTGACTGTAGGAAAAGGATAAAGAGACGTCTGAAGGCAATCACACAAAATTGAAGCAGAACACTGTATGTGAAGAGTAGACTGATAATCACTTTTTGTATTTTAGTGGTGCAAATCTAAAATACAGTCATTAAGAAATATGTTCTAATTAAAAGTTCTTGACTGGGAAACATTTTTGCACCTGTACATAGACAAGACGGGTGCTTGATGCATTTTACACATAAATGGATTATCCAATTCAAAATTCATGTAGGTGGGAGAGAGGGATTAAGAGGGAATGAGAAATATAAATGTAGTTCTGTTACTAGCAAGCACTTTCCTGTTTCAATGTTTAAGGTGAATGTGACCAGCATATTAACATTCCTTTAATTTTAAATGCAAGCGACTATTTTTTTTTTTTTAATAAAATAATTTGTCATGATAGAAATGCTTGGACTGGCTCTCAAAATCTCAGAAACCTGTGATCATGATAAATTTTCCATTTCTCAGTAAAACCAAAGAACAAAGTCACCGCTTTACTTTGTTTATCTGATTAATTCTATGTTAAGCAGATGTGGCAAATGCTATGCTATTATTTCTCTTTTGCTATGGAAAACACCCCTAACTGTTATAGATCTCACACTGGAATGTTCTTCCTTGTCACATTATGAATTTTCTGGGACACGTGATCCACCAATTTCAGGGTTTGATAGGCCATAGTCTTCTCATTAAATGTAAGTTAACATAAAACACATTTTTGCTTTTTTGCATTAAAGCATGATTATTCAATACAAAACTGTATTAAGTCCATATTAACAAGTGGAAGTCTATAAAGAATTACATTTAAAGTGCAATCTCCTTAATAAGGAACTAGATTTTTTTTTAATCTTTTAAGCTCTTTGTTACAGTCAGCATCAGTGTTTATTTCTAAAAGAAACCTCCTGAGAGATTATTACTGTTTAATAACCTGTGTACATATAATGTGGTTACTGCCAGGTTCTGAGACTCGTACTTAGCTTTCATAAACTGGTTTCCTCAGTCTGTCTCCTCTGTCACTCTCAAAGATTTCTGAATCATTTACTTAATTCTACCAAGTTTGATAGAGATGGATGCCTGAAACACTTAAGTTTGTACTAGATTCATGCAAAGCTGAAGCTGACTGGGGGAGTGTGATGAATGCACTCAACTCCCCCCAACCAAACTTGCAGTAGTTTGGTACAGTCTCCAAAAAAGGCCTGAGACATAGACAGGCCAAGAACTCCTCTAGATAACACACAAAGGAGCAGGGATCCAGTGAGCACTGATGCATATGAGCTTGGATCACATGATTAACACATGAATAGCATGTGGTTTTTCCAAGACTCTTAGAATCATAGAATCATAGAATGGTTTGGGTTGGAAGAGACCCCAATGATCATCTAGTTCTAACGCCTCTGCCATGGGCAGGGACACCTTCCACTAGATCAGGTTGCTCAAAGCCCTGTCCAACCTGGCCTTGAACACTTCCAGGGAGGGGGCAGCCACAGCTTCTCCAGGCAACCTGTTCCAGTGCCTCACCACCCTCACAGTAAAGAATTTCTTCCTTATACCTAATCTACATATATCCTCTTTCAGTTTAAAACCATCACCCCTTGTCCTATCACTACACTCTCTGATAAAGAGTCCCTCCTCATCTTTCCTGTAGGCCTCCTTTAAGTCCTGGAAGTTCACTATAAGATCTCCCTGGAGCCTTGTCCCCTCCAGTGTGTTGACTGCACCACACAGCTTAGTGTTGTCGGCAAACTTGCTGAGGGTGCACTCAATCTCACTGTCCATGTCACCAACAAAGATGTTAAACAGCACCAGTCCCAATACTGACCCCTGAGGAGCACCACTCATCACTGCTCTCCAGTTGGACATCGAGCTGTTCACCACAACTCTTTGAGTGTGACCATCCAGCCAATTCCTTATGCACCAAGTGGTCCATCTGTCAAAACCGTGTCTCTCCAATTTAGAGAGAAGGATGTCATGTGGGACAGTGTCAAATGCTTTGCACAAGTCCAGGTAGATCACGTCATTTCTTCTTCCCTTATCCACCAGTGCCGTAACCCCATCGTAGAAGGCCACCAGATTAGTCAGGCATGATTTGCCCTTAGTGAAGCCATGTTGGCTGTCACCAGTCACCTCCTTATTTTCCATGTGCCCTAGCATAGTTTCCATGAGGATCCATTCCATGATCTTGCTGGGCACAGAGGTGAGACTGACTATCTGTAGTTCCCTAGGTCTTATTTCCCTTTTTAAAAGTGAGGGTTATGTTGTCAGCAGGAACTTTTCCGGACTGCCATGACATCTCAAATATGATGGATAGTGGCTTAGCTACTTCATCTGCCCATTCCCTCAGGACCTGCAGGTGCATCTCATCAGGTCCCATGGACTTGTGCATCTTCAGGTTCCTTAGATGGTCTTGAACCTGATCTTCTCCTACAGTGGGCAGTTCTTCATCCTTCCATTCCCTGCCTTTACTTTCTGCATCTTGGGTGGTGTGGCTAGAGCATTTGCTGGTGAAGACTGAGGCAAAAAAGTCACTGAGTACACTAACTTTCTCCATATCTCAGGTAACCAGGTCTCCCATTTCCTCCCGGACAGGGCCCACATTTTCCTTGGTCTTCCTTTTATCACCAACATACCTGTAAAAGCTTTTTTTGTTGCCCTTGATGTCTCTGGACAGATTTAATTCTGTCAGGGATCTGGCCTTCCTAACCTGATCCCTGGCTGCTTGGACAGTTTCTCTGTATTCCTCCCGGGCTACCTGTTCTTGCTTCCACCCTCTGTAGGCTTGCTTTGTGTGTTTGAGCTTGTCCAGGAGCTCCTTGTTCATCCATGCAGGCCTTCTGGTCTCCTACCTGACTTCCTCTTTGTCAAGATGCTTCAATCCTGAGGTTGGAGGTGATCCTTGAATATTAACCAGCTTTATCCATCAAGGAACAAAGTTAGTTGTGGGTACAAGGAGTCTCATGCATACTTCTCCCATTGTATGCAATTTGACTACAAACCAACCACTTTATCCCATAAATATGACAGCAAAAGTGAGTCTTCTTTAAGCTCTCCTTGTTAGGCAGTGTGGCTGAATGGTGGTGATCTCCCCTTGACATGGGACGCCCCTCATGTTTGCTCCTCGAGGCAGAGAGACCTTTTACCAATAACAGGTCATTGGAAGGGCCCAATTTGAGTGATCCTTGAATTGCAACTGGACTGCACACCAGGGGACTCTCCCCTTTAACAGGGACACCTCTCAAGGTTTGAGATTCCTTACCAGAGACTAAGAGATTCTTTACCAAGGCAGAGAGACACCTTATTTGCAACAGATCCTTGGTAAGTGAATAATAGCTTCCTAAATTAATAATAATTAAATCCATGTTACTAATTCCATTAGAGATAAACCACTGACTTAAGTCTGGATCCAGGTGCACCTAGATTCCTCTCTGAGAAGTTTAGAAAGAAAGGGGGTCCATTCTGAGCCTTGTGACTCAACAGGAGGTCTTCCTTTCCCTTTGTATCTCTTCCACTAGTCATAAACTGTTGACCAAGTCCGAGACTAAGATTGGATCTAGTCACACCTAAGCTCCATCAGGAGTTTAGAAAGCAAGGGGGTCCACTCTGAACCTTGTGACTCAACGGGAGAGTCTCTCTTACCTTTTTGCATCTCCAGTCTCTGTGTAAATCATTCTAAATTGATTCCAACTAGGTTTTCCTTTGTATAACTTTTCCATTTAATAAGTAATAGAATGAACCTCGCCATCAAACTTTAAGTTGCACATTTACAATATTATATTAAAATCAATTTTGTTACTACCTTTAACGGTGATTCTTTAAGGGATCTAAAACACTCATCCATGATGGGGAGAGATACATACTACATTGCTAACTGTAGGAAAGGCCTGCAATTTATTTTCTAGTTGTTTAAAGAAACTTATGATTTACTTTACATTAATAGCCTTGATATTGAGGCCGGTCTTAATAAAAATATATGTGTCTGAATCAGAGAGACTGATCTGGAAAAAAAAAGCAATTTTTGAAGTATTCAGAACCCAAAGCTGTAATGTGGACACTGACCTCATTTGCTATTTTGTTACAGAATTTTCAGAACTTTTCAGCAGAAAATATGCACAGTACTGCACTTTTGTTCATATACAACTGCAAATAAGAAAATAAGAAAAAGACTTAAAATGTTCTCTTCACTCAGACACAAAGTACAGTGTATCCTTTAAGACTGTGGACTGCATTCTTATTTTCTCTGGTATCTAGGTCTCAGATACTAGTACGCAAAAATGCCTAGTAATTTATGTGTTAATGTAACTCTGATCAGTGTTAATTTGTTTTGCAGTACTGGTCATACAGCCAAACTATTCCACTGTAATTCTGGTGCTGAGGAAAGGTGGAGTCAATGCACTGTTAGCTGTTCCTTGAGGGACTCTTGTCTGGAAGGAAGGAGATGAATAGGATGCCTTCCCATACGTGCTGTGGAAGTATAAACTGAACAAGAGCTACAGCATCTGTTATCCCCATTGCTAGCTGTGGACAGCTGGGCAGGGCCTGTGGGCCACCTGTAACTGACCCATTTATCTTTGGAGTGATTAGTGAAATTAATGGTGCTATAACAGTTTTCAAAATGCTTGAGAGCCTTGGCATCAAGAACTTACCCTAGATATACAGGGGAGCAAATACTCCATGCCTGTTCTTTCTTCCTCTTTGCTTCTCTACCTAAGACAGGGTAGAAACTGTTCAATAGCTCTGTCAAATATAAAATAGATAAAGGTTAGCATAGTAACAACATTTTACTCCTTCCAGGTTCTCTGTGTGATTATCTTTCAGTAACTATAAGCACTTCTTCAGAGGCAAAAATAAGTTTTACATATATTATTTATTTCAACATATTTTTTTCCCTCCAGCTGGTAGTTTTGATTTTGATGGATTTCTGTTAAAATGTGGATTGGAATTTCAATTAGTCTTGCATGGTAAGCTCTATTAATTTAAATTAGTACTAAAGGAAGGTAATGGTGGTTGTTATTTAACATGCAGGAACTATGCAAGTTATTGTTTTAAACAGTTGGACTGAAATGAAAAAAAATTTTTTTTTGCTTCTCTTCCCTTCAAATAATTCAAATGTCACAGGTAGCATGTCAGCCTTACAGAGATGCTTTGCACTTGCACAGATTTTCCTGTGATTCAGACAAGGTACCACTGCTTTTTGACATGTTGAGGACAAAATTCAGATGTCTGAGAACATTTTTGCAGTAAGACACCTATTACCTTGTAGGGTTTTTATTAGCTCAAAGTACATTACTTAATGAGGTACAATAGCAATTAGAAATTACTGCACTCAAAGGCATGAAATCCAAAGCCAATTACCAAATATCACTCTGACACTGCTTTCTGATGAAGAGTAGAAAGGAGGACCCTAGGAACTATCAGCCAGTCAGCCTCACCTTTGTGCCCAGTAAGATCATCGAATAAATCCTCCTGGAAGCTATGCCATGGCATATGGATCACTGGGAGGTGATTAGATAGACAGCTTGGGTTTACAAAGTGCAAATCATGCCTGACTAATCTGGTGGCCTTCTACAATGGAGTGACTGCATTGATGGATAAAGGAAGAGCAACTAATGTCATCTATATTGACTTCTGTAAGGCCTTTGACAGTTTCCCAAAACATCCTTGTCACTATGCGCTTGATAGATGAACTATTAGATGGGTAAGGAATTGGCTGCATGGACATATCCAAAGAGTTGCAGTCAATGGCTCAATGGAGATCAGTAACAAGTGATGTTCCTCAGGGTTTCATAGTGGGTACAATACTATCCAGTATCTTTATTAATGACAGACAGTGGGATTGAGTGAAACCTCAGAAAGTTTGCAGATGACACCAAGATGAGCAGTGCCCATGATTCGCTTGAGGGAAGGGATGCCATCCAGGAGGGACCTTGGCAAGGCATAAGGAATGGGTCCGTGTAAAACCTCATAAAGTTCAACAAGGCCAAGTGCAAGGTCTTGCAGCAAGGTCAGGGCAATCCCCAATATCAATACAGGCTGGGGGATGAAGGTATTGAGAGCAGTCCTGCAGAGAAGGACTTAGGGGTAACTGGTGGATGAAAAATTGGATATGAGTTGGCAATGTGTGCTTGCAGCCCAGAAAGACAACTGTATCCCAGACTACATCAAAAGAAGCATGTCCAGCAGGTTGAGGTAGGTGATTCTCCTCCTCTGCTCTGCTCTGGTGAGACTGCACCTGGAGTACTGTATCCAGCTCTGGGGTCTCCAGCACAAGTAAGGCATGAAACTCTTAGAGTGGGTCCAGAGGATGGCCACAAAAATCGTCAGAGGGATGGAACCCCTATCCTATGAGGGCAGGCTGAGAGAGTTGGGGTGGTTTAACCTGGAGAAGAGAAGGCTTTGAGGAGACCTTGTAGTGGCCTTCCAATACTTAAAGAGGGCCTACAGGAAAGATGGGGAGGGACTTTTTACCAGGGCTTGTAGTGATAGGGCAAGGAGTAGCAATTTTAAACTGAAAGAGGGTAGATTTAGATTAGATACAAGGAAGAAATTCTTTACTGTGAGAGTGCTGAGACACTGGAACAGGTTGTCTAGAGAGGTTGTGGATGCCCCCTCCCTGGAAGTGTTCAAGGCCAGGTTGGACGGGGCTTTGAGCAACCTGATCTAGTGAAAGACGTGCTTGCGCATGGGAGGGTGGTTGGAACTAGATGATCTTTAATATCACTTCCAACCCAAATCATCCTGATTTTATGAGTTCAGATCACTTAAGTGTGTAGAGGCTATGGCTAAAGAACAATGAAAAGGAAAGTTTACTACAGTCCTTGAAACAGGACAAATAGCATCTGACCCAGTTTAAAGAGGTTTTCAATCTGTAGGTATGTTGGAAGATATGGCAGCAGTGTTGTATCATTTGGTATACTTTAAAGCTATCTCCAGTTACGTTATTATAAAAACATTTTCCTAGGGTCTCCACTGAATGGGTAACACCGGACAGTACTCTACTAGAGTGAATGAGGTACATCTTTTATTAATATTCTCTATCAGCTAAAAGTGATTATATATATGAAGAGTATGTGCTGTAAAAACAAGCAAAACAAGAAACTCACTGCTGAGTCAATAATGTCACAGCAAACAGGAGCTATTGACTCAACAGGGTTATTACACTGCCAAAAATTGATAGCTTAACTACACTGCAAAAATATGAAACAGATGCTACTGAATAAAAAGCTGTAAAATTTAATTACTGAAATGCAGACATGGAAGAAAAGTGTAGTCTGTTATGAGATCTAGATTAGTTTTAAATATTTTGACATTTAAAACCCATTTTCAGTAGAATGAACTAATACTTTGAAAGAATACATTTTATCATACTTTTTATCATGCTATAGAGCATAGCAATAGGTTGTTAGATAATAATAAAGCTATGTCTTCTTTTACTTTTCACTCTGTTCAAGTCCAATATTCTGTTTTTATGATAGCCATTTAAGGTTTTCCCAGAAATTAGGAAAAAAATTGATTTCTAGGTCATTCTCCTGAACCAGTTAACTCAGTGTCTGAGTAAATCATGCCTGTAGAGTTGTCTTCATTAGCTGTCACAGAAAAAGTTGTAATTTTAAAAATGTAACATAAATTTGTATTTCCTGTAAATGACTGGACAGGGCATTAAATATCTGTGAGCTTCATTATGGTTAGACATTACTCAACATTTTAAATACCTAATATTTGAGGTTCAATTTTTTTTATTATTTTTATTTTTTTGGGGGGAGGATAAAGAGGTTGGAGGAGTCTAAAAATTTTCCAAATACAAAGTAATGTTTTTAAATTTAAATATACAGTATTTTGCTATAGAAAACACAAAATAGTGAGGCTGTTGTGACATATTCATAAGACAATTTTGTTGCTTACATGAAATTGGAATTTAGCTTAACATTTCCAAATCTGAAGGAGGTTTGATAATGATGTACATTTCATTACAACTAAAATACACTGATTAATTTATTAGAGGAATATAAGCATTTACATTACAGTAGAACCTACACACACACCCCTCCACACACACACCACAAAAGAACTAATTTTAAACTTTCTTATAAAAACCACCATGATTTTCTTCTCTGGATTTAAAAGTAAATTGTAGCAGATTCCAGTATTATGGTGTGGTATATGTTAGTGATGCTTGATTTCTTAGACACTATCATAGAACTGGTTATGTAGTCTTTAACTATATGATTAGAAATCAAAGTGATGACAGCTTGGAAAATATATCATACTCATGTCTACTTTCTCTTGTATGGAAACAGCTGCAATGAACTTAATGCATTTAGAGTGATAAGCAAGAGGCATGGAACATAATAACAAAATTTATATAGCATCTCATAAAAAAAACATACTATGTAAACCCAAAATATCAGATAAAATTTAATGCTTCAAACTTCAGTTCTGCATACCCTTGTATATAATTTGGGATAGGAATCAAAGAAATTTAAGAGATGAGGGCTTTGGCCCCAGAAGTAAGGAAAACTTTAACTCCTTCAGAACATATTTTGGATCATAAATAGAAGTCACACATATAAGAAAACATTGAGGTGCCAAATAACTTAATAGTTATACTCACTGGAAAAAAACACTGTAGGGAAATCTATTATTCAGGTAGCAAAAAATCCTATCTCTTAATACCAATTGCTTTACTGAAGAATCTTCATTGTTTTCAAAACTACTTATCTTTTAATAGTTTATTATGACATCAGTATTATAGGGAAACTAATGATGATAATTTTTCTTTTTCTGATACATATAGCTAACTTTTTCCTAATTACATGGTCAGAGAATTGAAGAAAAATATCTTTTCTTCACTGTTGTGAAGAATTCACAGAGTTGAAGTGGTATGACAGAATAACAACAAGGAAGTTGAGGCAGCACTGCAGAGTGTGGCCTTGCTGTAATAGAGAGTGGAAGGCTGAAGAGAACTTCTTCAGAGGAATCTGCCATCCAGTGCAATGTTGCTTAAAACATTTTGCTACACCAAAGAGGAAAAGAAATAAGACATGTCATTTTTTACTGAACATTTATTCCCAGAAAAGGAATGTGGGGGAAAAAATCCAGACAATTTTAAGGAGAGAAATTTTGATTGGGATTAATGTTGCCCATGCTGTTAAAAGCAAACACTTCAGACACCTACAGCTTTTACAAGGCTGTTTACCAGTGCAGCTGGGTGTCACTCTACACTGATTATGCGTTCTTGAAAGTGCAACAAACTCTAGAAATATTTAGCTTTGTGAGTATACTGAATATATACAGATCTAAGGACTGTGTCACTGTTTATGTATATCCTATGTTGCAATTCAGATGGTAGATGACAGCTGGCAAACCTCAACATACAACTGAAATATGGATGATAGTAAACTATGGATGTTTTACTGATTCTAGGTACATTACAAAATATGTTTAAGTTAAATTTAGAAAGGAAAATAAGTCTCATCAGGCTTTTAAAAAAGCCTGGATATCAGGTTCTAGGATGACAGAAAATGCTGCATCCTACTCTGTATTTCACTTCACAGGAAGAGTGATCTATGTCCTTGAAGGTACCCTCTAGAAAAGATCTAACCACTTTTGTTATAAATCACAGAAGAGGAAGATGGCACACAGTCACTGGGCCAGACAGCTGCATACCAGTTTTCATAATAATCTCTTCTTTTCTCAAATTACTCGCTAGGGCTAATGTATCTCTTTATTTCTAGGAATTTTGGTTTTGTCTTCTTTTCATGCGTGTGCTTTTTAATCATCATTTTTTTGTCATTCACTAAAGTTCAATAAACAAATCTTAAAAATATTTAGATGTCAAGCATAACAAATAGTGCATACAATGTACTCCATCATTTTTCATTCTCCTTGCTACTGCACCTGAAAGATTTGACATGATTTTCACATAAATGTGAGGGGCAGCAAGTTTCACTTTTAGCAGTGATGAGCATGGTAGATACTTCTAGACCTAGGAGAAAGAAAAGACTCCTAACCATCTGACAACCGGATTAAGAAATAATCTATTCCTGGTCATTCAATAGGTCATTTTACATGTATGGGGAGAGCAAATAGCAGTAACACTTCATACACATTTGGCACAGATGCAAATGATAAAAGTAGTTGAGAGCATGGGCAAAAAGTGATACTTTAACCTGCAGTTCCCAAACTTTTCTCTGAATGCCAATTCCATTTGCCCTTTCCAAGCACAAAACCCAAGTTTTGGAATTACTGCCTTGATCATTAAAAAGGAACAATGCCTGAAGAAATTATTCTGTTATTGGATCTCTCATAGCAAAGGTAGTAAAGAGATTCATCTCAAGATAGAAAAGGGTAGACAGGCATCTTTTTATTGTTGTTCTTGGTAGAGGACAGAATGGAGACATATTACAAGGTTTAATAACATCCAGTCTCTCACTGACTGCAGGAAAAAAAATCCACCAGCTAAGCCAACAAAAACTAGAAGCCACTTGTACTGTTCATTTAGCAGAATTCACATTCATTATTTTCCTTCTCATGTCCAACCCAAATAATTGTTGTCAGTTAAAGAACAATGCTACTGCTTCATGACTGGTACTGCTATGTATGGGACTTATTAAAATCTGGAAGCCAAACTCTGACCTCTTCTCACTGTCAAGGTCATGGCTGGGCTCAGAGATGACAAGGGATTTATGGAGCTATATGCTATGACCTAGTGTTCTAAGGCATTGTAGAAGAGACTTTCCATTAGGTGAATATCATGGTATCTTTGTAGTCATCTCTGAGGGATGCACACTTGTGTTGACAGAGCACTATTTCTTCTCTACAAGTCGTGCAAACTTATTTGAAAATCAGTGGCCGAATCATTTCAGTTCTCTTTTACAGTCAGAATCCTCAATATGACAAATACAGAAAAGAAGCAAAATTCTTTTGTCAATAAACAATGTCTTTGCCACAAAAAAGTGGAAAAAAGATTGCAAAATAGAACAAAAATATCACTAAAGGTGATTTGTATGAATCAATTACTTAATTTATGAAAATATTCTGCACATTCTTTTACACATGTAGTTTAAAGTGCCATACATTTGTTGGTGATCCTTAATGATATTAAATATTTTACTGGACTCAGAACAGAAGTAAAAGCAAGATTATGTGTCTGACATTCATCTCTGATTTAGATATATTTGAAAGATAATCTATTCCTTATGCTCAGGCTAAACAGCATTGGTTTGTGATAATTTAGATAAGGTCATAGCCTTGCTGTAAACACATCATATGTGAAAGAGGGAATTGCTGATGAAAATAAAATTGTCTTTGTAGGCATATTCAACCATTTTATATATATGCTGAATTTTATAATTCTGTGCCGTTCAAGCCAGGCACTGCTCCTACTTCACTATGCTTTTTCTCACATGAGCAGCATATGATCTTTAGCTAGGATGGAATGGATGCCAGTTATTATCCCTAGCATGGAAACCACTAATGGCAATACAAATTATTTAAAATAGGTTTAATTTCTCTGATCTTCCCAAGTCCTTTTAAACATTTTTATGATTTCATTTTTCTGGTGGGGGTTTTGTGGAAGACATGCAAAAGGAGAAAAGTGACTGCTCTTACTGAGGAATTACACTAAGTACGTTCAGAGTATAAAATAAATCATCGGACAGACTCCTTCCTCATTGTTCTAGCAATGTTTTGTCACACAAAACAATAAATCATGTCTGGGTTCTTAATTTTTTATTTTGATTTGTTTTCACAGTTGACAGCTTTTCTTAACATTTTTATTTAACTTTAGTGACATAGAAAATAATACAACTGCTTAGAGCCAGATTATGTGACAAAGCTTACCATGTGGGAAACAGATCTTGCACAGTACATGTCTCATCCTGTCAAGCCAAATAGGCAGTCTGCTTATTAATGGGATTCATTTGTACATGAAAGTTTTACCACAGGCTTTTTGTTATCAAGAACTGCTACTTAGAAGTATGGCTTAAATAATGGAATATACAAGATAGAATTTGTGCGAATGTGAAAGACGTACTGTTACTCTGCAAAGACATTTGACATTTGTATCTTGGTTTTATTCTGAGCAGCTAAAGGCAGGATTAGCCTTTGATCCCTTATGAATGTAACAACCTGGAATGCAATCATTTTTTAAATCTTGTTTCTGTGTATCCTTCAAATGCTCTGTGGGCTATCTAGGTCAGAACCAATCTAATACCAAGTACAAGTCAAGTTGCATCATTCTGTGATCATTCTGTGGTATTACTGCCGAGACAGAACTTGTCAAAATCTTTTCACTTGGTAATATAAAGGCTTGCTTTGCACAGCTGGGATTCAAATGTTAAATACAGGAATCAGTTAAATACACCCAGTCTTAAAATAGCAAACAGCATTATGGTATATTGTTTCCACTGTGACACATCACTAGTTATGAAGATTTGCCAGTGCTTAGCGTTCATAACTTGATTTCATACTACTGCAGTAACAGCTGATTATCTATGAAGCTCTATTACATGAAGTACAGTTTGCTTAAGCACACAGTCCTACCACTCCTCTTTATGTTAGACCTGCTCTGAGCAGGTGGGATTTTCTCCCCACAGATGATAGTTTTTTTCTCATCTGACAACGTGGCCTGAATTATTCTGATACTAACAGTCACTGTTCAGGAAACACCAAGTCTTTTTCATATGTTTATTTCTGCCCCCGCCCCCCCCCCCCCCCCCCCCCCAAGTTTTGTGCAAGAATGATCTATTCAGATCACTTTGGAATATCCCGTATGGTCAATTTCCCTGGTCTCATATCAGATAAAATTGTTACATCCTCATCTTTCCTGTCATGTTTCTGTCATGTATATGCTCGTATAAATGAAATGCTAAATAAATATAGATAATTGCTGTCTCATCTACTACAGAAAGGGGTCAAGGAGTGTGCTTAAAAAGCACATTTTCCTTCTATTTACAGAAAAGATTATTCATGACTGACATGACTAACACTATTTTCCAAGAAACAATAAAACAAATTTGGAAAATAGTGGGTTCTCAATTCTGTCATTTACTACATGAAATGAAATATGTCACAGACCTCAGATATAACTGAAGAGGCTGAAAATCCATCAAGAATGTCTTAGAACTTCTAAACCTTCTATATTCTTGTGTATCTACTGGGCACCTAGGTAAGCATTGCCTTTTAACTGGGAGTTACAGATATTTCAGCAAGCTTATGGTCAAATTATTGAAATCTGCAATTAAAGCCAGATACAAATTCTACTCGGTTTTGCTCTTTTGTGGTTGCATTTCTCTCTCAAACAAAAACATGAACTTATTTCCAGGAATGTCCTATGTTTACCTTGGTTATTTTTAAGTTAAGCCACTGTGTCCCTCGAGTTCTCTAACTTATATATACATACAAATATATTCTTTTGAGATAATGCTTTTCAGAAGGAAAAGCTGGGGTTTTTTGTCTTTGACCAGATTTCTTTCCCCACATAATTTATCTATTTCTTTATCTACTGCCTCTGCACCAACAGAACTCCTGGGCAGTAGGATGCAGAATCTTCATTTGACTGAAACACAATAAATTTTTCACCTTCTCCAGCTGTCTCAAGTCTAGCATGGGAAAATAAAAAGGTACAAGTGGAAGAAATTGTATCATGGAGAGAGAATAACTCTTCTTCCTTTCAGTCATGCTAATGTCAAGCAGGGGCAAGCAGTTTTAAAAATCATCAAAATCAGCACTTTAAAATCAAATTAATGCTAAACTTGGAATTAATAGCTACAACACTGGAAAGAGGGTTGTGTACAATGGCTTACAGTCATTCTCTGAATGCAGCAGCAGCTAAAAAAAGCCAGTAAAATTTTGGTCATCATCAAGAAAGGTACTGAATACAAGACAGAGGGATTTATTTGCCAGTATATGTTACCTTGGTGCATCCACATCTTGACTGCTGTGAGTAGTTCTGGTTTCCACACAGCATGAAGGATATAGTATCATCAGAGCAACTTAAAGGATGGGGATGTAGCAATTACCTTTCAAGAAGGAATGAAAAAGGCTACAGATCTCTTTGGAGAAGATGAGGTTGAGAGACCATATACTAAGGCTTACAAGATCATGGAGGAGTAGAGAAGTCAAATGTAGAATTTTTTTTTAACAAATAGGAAAACTAGATATATTTAATGAAACTAGGTTTAAAACAGATAAAGGGAATCTTCAAGTACTGGTAATAATTTGGCATTTGCTGCCATAAGAGCTTATAGAGGCAGGCAAAAATAATAAGTTCAGAAAGGGTTAATCAAGTACATAGACAACAGGTCTATAAAAAGATACAGAAGAGAACAGGCAGATAGGTACCCTCTAACATCTCTAAACCAACACATGAAGAGAATGTTCCCTAGAAAGCAGGAAGGCTTTCATGTTCTTCCTTAATAGTATGTACTACTCCACCATCAGAGGCAGAGCCGCAGGTCTGACCAGCAGAGCGTTTCTTACCCTCTCTAATTCTGAAGCCCATTTAGGTCTCTATATTGCACCTTAAAGTCTGAAAACACAAAGACTTTGGGCAATGGTAGTGAATGACAATGTCAGAACTGGGAAAGCACCAGACTGTCCCTTAACTGCACTTTAGTCCACAGATATGATGAGTAAGGTATTAAAGGAAACCTTCCCATCTATTTTAAGGGACAAAGCAAAGTTTATCAATCTCTAAGGCTAGACTTTATATGAACATAGAAATAACAAGCCAGGATAAGATAGTAGATGATCTTAGAGAAAACCCAAATCACTTGGGTGAGGCAGATTAAACAAAAGCCTTGAAAATAAACTTCTATTCTACTATTGTTTATTTATGGTGGATTCTGTCCTGCAGCTTTTTGATTTTTGTCCAGCAAACCTGGCATCCAAGGTTCAAATTAACAGTCTCCTGCTGGTGAAAAGATCATTCTCCTCCTTTCTGCTACCTCTGATATCTGCCCATATTTATTCCCTTCCTGGTTTATCACAGGAGGCTACCATCTACACTCAAACTCTGCCCTTGCCTTCTGTAACTCGCACTCTAAAAGCTTTTCCCCTGAACAGGTTTGATTTGATCTATGATAGTGCTTAGCAAAATTCTATATTAATTCTTTATGTAACACAGCTCTACCATTTAGTTCCATGATAGTGCTACTGCTTCCTATAGAGGCAAAATCTTGTTCTTATAATCTAGTAAAATTTCCCCACCTAACTGCAAGTCTTTAAAGGCAATGTTACTTAAAACTTCATTTATGTCAGAGGATCTGCTGAGGCTAAGCACAACGTCTCCAGTAAAAAACCTCTTACGTAGGCTTAAGGGAACTGAGCTGGCTTTTTGTACAGAGGTGTATTTTTAAAGGAGAATGATTTTATATACATTCATAGTCAACTAGAGATGTTCTGCTCTGCACAGCAATTGTCTTGAATTTTAGGGAAAGACTCCCCCTTTCTAGGGAGTAACATAATTACGTTCTACTAGCTTATAACTGTCCCCTATCGAATATGACATTGTGGGAGGCTGAATATGATCTGCCTCCCTTTTTGTTTAGGAGGAATACATTTTTGTTTAGTAAAAAGAGATATACAAGGTCATTTGAGCTATTGGTCAGCACAAATGGGCTGAAGTGAGGACCAAGAATCGGCCTTGTGGGAAGGTAAATATAGATTTACATGTCTGTACAAAACTGCTTCTCATTTGTTTGTTTATAGTGTTGCTGGAAACTTTCTGAAACATTGTGAAAAATCAGTCTTGAGTTTACCTCCAAGAAACTGAACTGATGGGTTCCAAGGACATGAGTCACAGGTGCTCAGTAACCAGACTGCACTTTCTTGTGGTGTGGGAATTGTAGTATATTGTGTCATTCTCTTGGGAAGTAGCTTTTGAA
The DNA here is from genome assembly GCF_047716275.1 of Strix uralensis. NCBI lineage: Eukaryota > Metazoa > Chordata > Aves > Strigiformes > Strigidae > Strix > Strix uralensis. Next base: position 88,375,087 of record NC_133972.1, on the reverse strand, counting down.
TCTCACAAACCTGTGACTCAGTCCTCCATAGGCTGTTTATCTCAGTGCCATCTGTGACCACCTGTACATAAAGCTATATGAAAAAGTGTAAAGAATGCTTTGGGGAAATAGTTTCATTATTTATGTATTGCCCACTAATCTCAAAGCATATTGCCTTAACAGGAGAGTTGGCACACCCTGTACAGTTCCTATTTTTGAGGTATTTTAGACTATATGGGATTTCCTAATTGCATTTTAGAGTAAGAGCTATCCTTCCTTCCTCATGCCTTTACATCTCAGCCACATTCAGAAATCCAGAGTAGACTAATGTACACGGTTGTTTTAAGTTTAATAAATACCAAATTCTAGTTTTTGAAAAGAAAAGTAAGTAAAATGAAAATATTGAGGAATAATCATGATAGTCTTATGTGAAAGTCTAACTTTCTTCTAGTTTTGGTGTCCTGAATCTGGAGAAATTCCATAAAAATCAGTATAGCTGACTTGGATTGGTGCCACAATGACAGAAAGCAGAAGCTCACTTTCATATCTGTTAGGGCCTGATGCTATCTACATTAAATGTAGCACAAGAGTCATAGCACTCTGACCATTTGTATATCAACTGCAGCAGCTATGTGCATTGGACTCCTTCCTGTTGCTCATGTCGCCCCATTGCTCTTTCCACTCATGTTCTGTTACACTGGTGTGCCTTGTTCTTTCTGCCCTGAATCACTAGTACAACTGCAGTACTTCATAAACAGAAAAAGCATTTTAAGTTTCTATAAGAAATGCAGTTCATGATCCCAACAGATAACCTCTAAAAATCACTCCATGATAAGGACATTTCTTCCACATCTATGAACATTCCAGTGATCCTGCAACTCAGGTTCTCAGTTTGCCTTTAAGTGAAGAGTTTCATAGGAAAAACAACAAGGACTGCACCACTGCAAAGCATTACTGAACTTTGGCGGGAAGCTAAGCTTCTTAGAGAAGGAAATGCTTTTTCAGAAGGTTACAGAATTTAGAGAATGTAGCTTTGATTGAAATATAATCAGTATGAAGAGGTTGGTTTCAGGATCACATTTCTCAGTTTTATAAGCATGATAAAGCATCAACTGCCACTGAAAGGAGTGCTATTCTTTTGTGCATCCAATTAGTCCGTGCCAATCTCCACCTTGTCAAGCATCCAAGTGCAGCAAACCCGTGCAGCAGGGCTAAAACTTACCTGTGGATTAGTTGCCCTATAGAGTACATGGGGCTTCCACTCCCTCCAGCAGCAGTGTTGAATTATGCTGCCTTAAAGTACCCATAGAGCTTTATGGGTGTACATCTTGAGAAAAAGCCGGCACCTTTTCCACAATACTGTGCCCATCCCTTTTGACAGATGAGACTGCAGATATTTTTAATGTCTTTTTAAATTTTAATACATTCACCATTTATTTTAAATGGAACTTGGATACCTTCTCTTGCATTTTATTAAGTCGTTGTAAAGAAATGTTTTGCTGTTATGAGATGATATAATCTGTAGGAAATAATAATCATTTAGCAACTGTTCCTTGCACAAAACTAACAGCATGTTTTCTCTTAAGAAAAATAACCATGCAGGAGGTTGAGAATAATGTGTGACTTGTGATACAAGGCAGATAATGCTTATGCATCAAACTAAGCTGGATACCTGAAGAAAAGTCTGAAAGTAAGGGAGTCTGAAGGGAGGAATGTATAAGCTTTCTGTAACAGATGATCTTCTAAAGGCATTTATTGAGATCATAGATTTAAGGAGCAAAGGGACTAGTTTTTCCTTCCCCATGAAAAAGGATAGGATTCTAAACCTGAACTCTGAAGATCTCTTGAGAGCTATCTACACAGTCTAGTAAAGGTACAGTGATATCCATTGGTATCCCAATGCTCCCATGAAGGCCATCCACTCCTTCATTTCTCAGCTAACAAAGAGAGTAGCTCTATCTAATGGAACTGAGGTGGAAGAAACTTCCCTCTAACTTAATGGCAACTGGAGTTCCTTTTAATAGGCAATTTTTCTTTGTAAAGGGCTCATCCCCAAAATTAGCACTGCCTACAGGTGTATACATACTTTCCAGTTTGTCCCTTGCATTCTTGATGATATTGTCTGTCAGCCCAGCTGCCATCTTTCACTAAATTCCTGGGACTCTATGTATTTTCCTCCCTGGATTTCCACAAGAAAGGAAATACTGAAAGTAGGTCTGAGATCCTTCTGTTCCCTTCTTTGTTTGTTGAAGCTACAGACTAAGATCCTTTGCTATTTAAGCAATAAAGCTGCATTTTGTGGTGCTCTGTGACAACCAGTGTACAGTATATCCTTGTTAAATTACAGCAAATATTTGGAATTTCAAAACACCGGGTAAGAGAGAAAGGGAATTGCTCTCTGGGGTTCTGATGCCACAGGTAATGAATGGGAAAGGAAGGCAAGAAGCCTGTGACCTTGCACTATGGTGATTACATGCTGTGGAATCAGAGGTTAGTATTGGCAGGGGCCTGCTGCAAGGAAGCCTGCAGCAGCTGTTGCTCTGAACACCAGTTTCACAGGTCGTGGGGTGCAGAGCAAAGGAGAGGGAGGGGAGATATTAGCGATGAAGAACGTTGATGAAATTCAGAGCAGATTAGAAATTAAAGATCATGACATGCTATTTCCAGACTATTAAACATGGCTGTGAGGAACAATTACAGGTGCTTGAAGTTTCCATGACTACAGAGTGTTAATTAAACACATGGTGAAAAGAAAACTTTGGAGGATCAAGACTGCAGCCTTGAAAAATCCAGATCATATTTTCAAAGAACAGCTGTGCTTTTCCACATCAGGAATTTATTTACTTTAATATGGTGGCTGCTGTTTACTTTTTTTTTTAAAAGGCAGCCAAATCATTGTGATTCAGACATGGAGCGTCTTGCAGTAACAGTCTCCTTTGTGCAGTCTTACAAAATGAGAGTCCTCTTAATTTTCTATAGAAGAGATTATAATATCCCCCCACCTCTAAACATCTATCACACGCATCTTAATATGTTCAATTTTGATAATTCTTTTCTTTACTTCTGCTCTTCTGAATATATAGCTAGAGATTAATAGAAGGCAGCCACTTTGCAGAGTAGGAAAATTAAGTTGTTTCAGTTGATCTTATTTATGAATAAGTGTCACAAACTCTTCATAAACAAGAAATTGTTCGTAAAGAGGATGTCTCAACTCAAGTGGGACGCCCTGTGGGGGAGAAGCAGATCAAGCTCTGCGGAGGTGGGGTGGTGGGCGTTTCTCTCCCCCTCCCTCCTGTGGTTGCCCAGAGACAGAACTTGCCTAACTGCGCAGGTACAAGACAGAGAAAATGAGAACCTTCTGGAACAACCTATTGTGCATGCATGAGACTATATAAAGGCAACACTCCACGCATGTCTTTGTCGACCCACCACCTACGGACCAAGCTGGGTACTCTGCAACAATGAAGGATCCAAGGATGGTGATTCCCCTTTCCCTATCCCCTCCCCCTCCCCTTCTCTTTCCTCCTTCTGCTCTCTCTTTCTTACATATATTAATGTATATCAGTTTTTTACGAATTACAATTGGTTGATCATTGACAGGTTATTAGGAAAACAGTTGCATCCCAAAGAGCCTTTATTAGTTTCCTGGACAATTATCATTGATTGTTGCCAAATTGTTTCCATTCGTTCACTGAAGTGGTCAGTTAATAAAGTCACCAGCACTATTGTTCCTCTGAGACATTGTGGTGACTCGGCCCCCGTGCAGCTCTGTGAGCAAAGACCAGCTCTGGCTCTTCCACCAGCACAGTCTTGGGGGAATTCTAAAGATTCACCCCCCTCATAACCCACCACATGGGATGAGACAATAAGGTATGAAATAAGAGTGCATCTTTATTTCAAAATAAAATGGCAAAACAGTTCATTTGCCTGAAACAAATTCACTCAACAGTCAGAATCCAATATAACTGTTAAGCAGGTATTCTTTATTAGCAGAGCTGGGGTCGCCCTGAGGATTCTCCACCATAAGGGCTCCCAAGAACTAGCAAGGGACATCAGTTTACATACACACAAATCATACATATTCATTAGATTTCCTGGAAAGGAATGTCTTATGATAATGAGTTCCCAGGATTCATTTACATAGTCCTAGCATGCATAGTAAAAATAGAGTGGGGGTCTTTGGTGGTGGAGGGAAGAAGTAAGTAGTCTTCTTTATGGTAGTTGACCTTCTTTCCGGACCATGCGCTGTGAAGTAAAGTCCAGGTGTCTTCTTCCTAAATCAGCAAGATCATCCTCCCTATAATAGGATCTCTGTGTCCTTTTTTTTGAGTCCCCCTTATCTTAGTTTGCCCATTCTAGGAGCTGCCCAAGTGTCCATTGAAAGCTTTGAGTCTGCTATCAGTAATTTCCATAGGGAGATCCAAACAGACAAAGGCCTAGGGAAACAGTTAAGGAGTCCTTGGGAAATAAAAAACACAAGCAAAGCTTTGAAACAAACGAAGTAAAACACAAGCAAAGCTTTTATGCATCACAGTTTAGTCTTAATCAATGATTGTCAGAAATGTATTTGTTTGAGCCCTTTCATGCCTTTCATTCCTGCTGTATCAAAAAACAAGCAGAAAACAAGTCTATATACAAGTCCAATCAGATTTACACAGCTGTTACAAGATTTCACTTTAATACCTTTTCCTTCCAACACAGTCTAAGCTGAACATCTCATAAGAACATTTAATTGAAAATTACTGTGACAGATATGTATATTCATTCAAAATCAAATAATACTTAAAATATATTTAGATATTTTCTCTAAAGATGAATATAGTTACTGTTAACTTCATATATTACAGCTACGCAGTATTACCAATTAATATTACTAGGTTGGTGGTTTTAAATCAATTATCTCTGTAATTACTTATGTGAGTGTTTTCAGAAATATCTCCTATTGGAGTGCATAAGAAGTAAGTATAAAATGCTATACTACTAACAGGGAATCCTCCAATTCACTTTATATTTTCATGTCTGTAAAATACAATAATCTAGCTGAATATATCTGATTTCTTCTCATCATGCTTTCAAGTGGTTTCTGCACCTACAGTGCAGGTCTTTAGTTCTTTATAACTTCTGATTAAAGATTGCAGTTTTGATGCTCAGGACTCAGGCAGCTATTATTTTCTTTCTTAGTTGGGTAGTTTGGGAAATTAAAATATATATTTCTAAGTTGTGATCTTTTTTTCCAGATAATTTACCTTCCTAGATTGTCTTGGTGTGCTGATTATGGATCTGCATGTGTATTTTTTCAAAGTTCTCTTTCAGAACTAACCAAATAGATCCTTACAAGACAAATCTGTTCACCATTTTGGGGGTGGTCTGTTCCAGGTATTGCTCCCCATAGGTAACGTGAATATAGCCACACAATGTTTAGCTCTGTACTGTTATAATTCTCCAATATTGTCCATCAGGCTTTATAGTCTCAAAACCCTCTCATTCCAAGGCACAGAATAAATATCACACAACTCCTAAATGCTATTTAATATAAAGATGTTCGGGATAATACTCTAGAACTATTTCAAGTCCTTGCAATAGAAAGAAAAAAAAAAATCCTTTTGGTAAGGCCACAGATCTGCCCCATGAGCTCCAGAGGAAACGTGTATTATGCAGAGTGGAGATGGCCACTACAAAAACAGGAGGCAATAAGAAATAGGTTTGCACGCAACACTGTGTCAGTTCATCTAGAGGCCAGGGATTTCTCCTTGGACTGGATACTGTACAGACACAGCCTGAGAAAATAATTATTTTGATAATTAATCAAAGTAAAGTACATTTTAAAGGTGTTTAGAAGGACACCTTTAAATAATAGTATGGAGTTGTATCTCTCCCGGAGACAATACCTATTGTTAGACATGTTCAGTTTACATCTGTTTAGACACACCCCAGCACACTGCAGAATTTCAGTTTCTAAATCATCCATGTGCTGGGAGTGTGTTGTGCCTCTCTTGTAGCAGAGGCATCAAGATTTTCTTCCTATGTGTGCTGGTTTTGGCTGGGGTAGAATTAATTCTCTTCGCAGTAGCTAGTATGGGGCTATGCTTTGGATTTGTGCTGAAAACAGTGTTGATAACACAGGGATGTTTTAGTTACTGCTGAGCAGTGCTTACACAGAGTCAAGGCCTTTTCTGCTTCTCGCATCACCCCACCAGCGAGTAGGCTGGGGGTGCACAAGAAGTTGGGAGGAGACACAGCTGGGACAGCTGACCCCAACTGATCAAAGGGATATTCTGTATCATATGATGTCATACTCAGCATATAAAGCCAGGGGAAGAAGGAAGGGGAGAACGTTTGGAGTGATGACATTTGTCTTCCCAAGTAACCATTACATGTGATGGAGCCCTGCTTTCCTGGAGATGGCTGAACACCTGCCTGCCCATGGGAAGTGGTGAATGAATTCCTTGTTTTGCTTTGCTTGTGTGAGCAGCTTTTGCTTTACTTATTAAACTGTCTTTATCTCAATCCACATATTTTCTCAGTTTTACTCTTCTGATTCTCTCTCCCATCCCACTGGAGGGGAGTGAGCGAGCAGCTGTGTGGCACTTAGTTGCCAGATGGGGTTAAACCATGACAGTATGGAATTGAACATATGGTAAGCAAGAAAGGACTGATACACATGAAACACCTGTTCCCACGTAAGGTTGGGATGCAGGTAGGGTATACACTTAAACCAACAAGCTTAGCCAGTTTAGACAAAAACACTGTCAGTCTGAATCCTAAGCAATCACAATGGCCAAAATTTCTTGAGAGCCTAAAAATACTGGATTTTTAAAAAATTGTTTCTGTAGATGATTTTTATGTTTCCTTGCCATATTGTTAAGTCTGCATTCACAAGGTTTGCTAATATTCTTCACTGTGACTAAATCAACTTTTTTTAAAAAAGTGGAGTGTGGTTATTGGTAACTTTTTATTTCTTTTTCTTCTGTATCTCAAGGCCTTGGAAGGGCATCAGCAGCAGAGACTGCATGGGGCTTCTGGGTGTACAATGAAAATCAGCCCTGAGCCAGAAAGTCTGTTGAACTAGAGTCTTAACATGGGATAAAGGAAAGAAACCACATGCTTATCATTAATATATGCTTTTGTGTATGTGTATAGCTAGAGAGGGTGGTAAGAACTTTGTTAGTCCAATCAATCCTTTAACAACTTAATAGTCCAAGTTATCTTACAAATATGAAAACCCTCATTAAAAACAGAGTTCTGATTGTTGTTTGTCCCCTGAGGATGCTCACCATTCAGCTGCTATGCCTTTCCCCTGTCAGGATGCTCAACCTCACTGAGCTCCTCCAGTCCCACACTGGCAGTTCTGGTCTTCACCAGGGGCGGGCGGGTGCAGCTACACCAAGGCACCAGCACCCTGAGGCCTTTCCCTGGCAGTGGGTGTTTCTTCCTCCTCAGCCTTGGGCTTGCTTAAGTTCATTTCTGCACATTTCCTCAGTACAGCCCACACCACCAAGGGTACTGCACAGCCCTGGCTCACCTGGGAGAGGCGAGAGGCTCTCCCCCCTGGGCTGGCAGCACTGCCATGCCCCGGCCCTGCAGACCCCAGACCTGCAGCCGCCTTGGCAACATGGAGGCTGCTGCATGGGTGGTTCATGGGCTGGTGGCCCTGTGCCCCAGTGACCCAGCGGTGTTCAGCCACCAGAGTTGAGGATGAGGAGTATGTGGTTTGAACAGAAATTGGTCTGTAAATACAGATTTAAGTCTCGTTATGTCTAAAACTAAGTACATTATGCACAAGAATTGGTTTCTCTGACTCTTTCAGTAGAAGTAAAAATTTAAATAGCCTATTAATCACAAAGCACTAACGTATTCTTCAGAGAAATAATTTGCAACCTGACTCTGGGTGGGAACTTGTGCAAACAGCTACTTCCAGAATTGGTTCACTGTTACATTCAGTAAATGTATTTTTAATGGTGCTTGCTTTTCTCCACAAAGATGAGGAGGGAGATATTGGTGGAGATATAAATGCATAACACCCAGTGATAAAACTTCAGGAAAGTAACACTTTTGCTGTTTCCATAGGAACAACTATGAAAAATGCCATCTGACTTGCATTTACACAGCACTCTGCCAAAAGCTGCAGTTCCTGGCTGACTCTCTCCCCTGTTGCTCCTTCCTGGCCATTTCCCACTTCTTTTAATATTGTCAGTGCAGGCATTTTGTTGGCTGTATCAGGGAGCTGAGGTAACTAAGTAGCACAGAGAACACGACTTGGTTTTTTTTCAGCCAGATTAGCCCCTGATTAACTCCCCGGGCTGCCACAAAAATGTGTTTTGTGAGCACTAGCTAGGCAGTGGTGAGAAGCCAGGGAAACACAGAGGAGCAAGAATTGCTTTGTCACAGCCATGGCAGTTTAAATGCAAGATGGGCAATGACAAAAGCCTATTAGCCTGCCTGTGCACATGATTGGGTCCTCAGATCCCAGACTGGTTCTAGAATAGCAGGAATCAAGTCAGAGGCTTATAGTCTGTCAGCAAACCTACGCAGTCCGTTTTCTTTACAGTCAACATATACAAGAAGTTGATTGCTTGCCAATGGGATCATAATGTCTCCTGTTAATTACCCTAAAGAAGTAGGAGAAAAAATACTAGTAAACAATGCCCCAAGACCTGAATTATTTTCCTAGTTTTTTATTGGTTTTTATAGTCAGATGTATTTTGTATCTTATTTTATGTGTGTCAAAGAATGTTTAGGAAAAATTGACTTTTTCATGTTTTTTCGGATATAACTGTTGATTAAACTGAAATACAGTTAAACAAAATAAACAAGATATACTGAATTATGAATCCTTTAATTGTTTTTCTGTTTGCAAATAGGGCCAACAGACTACTTGAATCCTTCTAATTTCATTGCCTTGGACCTACATTGTTAATCAGCCTTTTAATCTGGTTTCAGGCTTGCTGCTTAGGGATGTTTTTTTTTTTTAATGTTATGGCAAGAGTTAATTCAGCCTTGGCTTTATTCCACAGTTGGTAAGATTTAGAACTGGTTCAACTTTGGCTCCTTTCCACAATGAGTGTAAATCAGACACTAAAATTAAAAGCAAATAACAGATATTTAATATGCTGTATTTGTTAATGTTTGAAAAAAACTATGTTTTGTCATTTGTGCCATCCATGTCATTCGCAATGAACCACCAAGGACAATCTTTGAGGACAAACTCCATAACTTAAAGACGAGTTGATTCATTTCCATCACAGGATTCTTCATGATCTTCAGCAAGTCATTTACTTTTTCAGTTTTCTCTATGAAAATTGTGGGGTAAGACCTCCTTCACAGGATTAGCCTAATTATAGTCAATTTTAAGAATTGTTATTAGTCCTGTTACAATGATACTAATACTTTTGGTTCAAATTCTATCCAGTTAAAATGATACACAAACTTTCTCCAGACTACCTTTTCATTTTGCAGTGTCCCTCTGGATCCTCAGGTGTCTTACTCTGGGTTGGATAATGCAAGCTATCAGTACCCTGAGTCTTTGCTGGCTTGATAGGTTCTTTCTCCTCACTCTAGGATCTAGTAGGTTTATTAATATGGTCTTTACATATTTAGACTATATGGATAGACAGTGTTATGTACATTTGTATGTTTACTAGCTTTGCACTTTCTTCACTGCAAGCCTGTATTGCATCCAGATTTAGTAAGGTGTGTGTTATATGTTGGAGAATTATTATCTTTGCTAATCCTAAAATACATTTTGCTTGGCTTCCAAGGTGCAGTCCTTTAATGACTAGTAATTTACTGTTGATGAGTTGTTTATCATCTTGTGGTCTTCAGTATTATCCTCTACATGTACTTTTAAGGGTCATGCTCTCATTCCATGTCTGCACTACCATTCACTGCATTTTATTTCATGATCAAAGATAGTCCATTCTGTACAGAATGTTATTACTAATCTATCAGTTACAAAAATAAAAATAACCATTACACCACAAAATTGTACAAAGCTCAGGAGACACTAAACAAAATGAGTGGTATCACTTGGACATTAGATAATTATAGTTATAGCTAAACACACTGTAAAATAAATCTTCAGGCAGGCCAAGACAAGTTCATACAAAACAGTGCAAGTCCAGTGAGCTTTCTTAGCTTAATACAAACTTGTGTCCCCTTGTAAGTAATGACAACATACTTATTGCACTCCACTGCTTCTTGGAAGTTACCTGGGGAAGCCTCAGAGGGGATTGACACCTTGTCCAGCCTACTGATGCTGATTTGAAATCCTGTCAACAAATGACTAAACTGTGCATGAAATAAGTAATAGAAGAGAATGTAGTGCTGAATTTGGCCATCTGGTATCTTTTATTTAAGATTTTTGCTTTATGTCATGTCTATAATGCCAGCCTCACGTAACACGTTGTACTGCTTGGTTTAGCAATCATGTAAAACAATTTTTTTGAACTAGTAAGTGATTTATAGCAACATACTCTCAGTCAAATGGTGAGTTTTGTGTAATATTAAGCATTTCTGTGCTCGTAATAATTTTGGAGAAAATAGAAATCTAAGACTTCTGAATCTGATAAGGCCTGCAGAAATGTTTGCATCTGTACAACTAATAGGTAGGAGAATTCACTGGCAGTCCTGTAACTAATTAGCAATATCAAATTCGCATCATTCATAGAATCATAGAACAGTCCAGATTGGAAGGGACCTCAAACGGCTCATCTGGTCCAACTTGTGGGAAAGGGGGCTGAGATGAGATTATCTAGCACCCTGTCCAATTGCATCTTGAAAACCCCCAGCAATGGGGACTTGACCACTTCCCTAGGAAGGATGTTCCAGTGAATGATCTTTCTTGCTGTAAAAAAAATTCTTTCCTATATTGAGATGAAATCTCTCCTGGTGCAGCTTGTACCCATTGCCTCTTGTCTTCTCCATGTAGCTCCTTGTGGAGCAAGAGCCTCCATCCTCTTTGTAGCCACCCTTTGTATAAAAGGATATTTTTTAATAAACAATCAGTTGATGCAAGTGATTGAAAGTTAAGCTATTATCCTTGGTCATATTAGAACTTCAAACCTATTTTGACTATAATTAAACCCTTCTATTAACCCTTCTATTAACATGACATTTGACATTTCTTGTCATCTCACATTTTATTTCCAGTTCTGTTTCATAGGAGCTTTATTTTGCATTTCGGATACTGCACCTTGAAAAGCTAAAAGCATCTATAGGGGTGAAGGGGAGCAGAATCTATAAAACATTTGGAGAGTGGGAGAGAATGATTAATAGTAAATATAGAAATACTAGTTAAAGAAGTCCCATCTCCCTAAACTTTCTACAGTACTCACATATGTTTTGACAGATTTAAATATGATACCTCTGCAGTCTTTATAGAAAGTTTATTATAGTAGCTGAACATCACAGGCTTTAATGTTTTTAACTCATACACTATCCCATGTTATTGCATTATAATAAAAACAGGGAGTGTAGGAATGAAGAGGTCAAGTGATAATGTCCAGAGTTGTAGAGTACAGCCTTGATCTGTACATGCAATTAGTGAAAAGGAGGAAAATTGCAATCTTGTTAGCTTAGTAAACAAAATATTTCTTATTTCAAGTCTGAAGAAATGTCAATTTTGAAGTGACATTATTGCAACAGAAGGGATCTACAGGAGCAAGAATTAATCCATTAGTGTGTACCAAGAGAATTGAGCATGCCTGAGCACCCACAACCAGTCTGCAATAAAAGATGCTATAACTAACCGAGAATAGAATGCATAAACCTATTTCAATGCAATGTATTAGAAATAGCCTTCTATTCAGTGTCGGAGACATGGGATAAACATGGCAAAAGGCAAATCCTTCCTAAATTGCTCTGACAGTTTGGTAAATCTTACCCCATGATAGCTTTAATAAAGGTCAAATGGATAAGATGGTAATGCTCTGAGCAAAATACATGCAAAGCAATGAGACCTAGCTAAGAAAACTGTCATTAGCTTGTGCATGATGTGAGGGAGACACAAATCGCCCCATCAAAATAAGTACCAGAATTTCACAGGGCTCAGTTTCATTACAGAGAAAGCAGGAAGAAGAACAAAAGCTTCGGAAGTGTATAGAACCAAAAAAGAAATTTCAATGTGACCTTGCTTTTGGGTTTTGTTTTATATCTTGATTAAATTCAAAATGATAATATTTTGAACATCTGCACAATTAACTGAGTAGCATTTTATTTTGACACTTCAATCAAATGAAGGATATTTTGTATGCTGAGCTTGGAGAAGCAGAATTACAGTTTCCTCTCCAGCTCCCCCCACTCCTCCTGAATTCAGCCCCTGTGAATAAAATGCAGTGAAGTGCTTCCTTTTAAAATACCATTGGATGATCACTGAAATAAAAATTAAAACTTGTGTATTTTCTTTAAAAAGCCCTTTCCTGAAAATATCCTCTGAACATGATTGTACAGGTAAATCTTTAAAGGAACATATTTAAGAAATAATTGAATAAAACTCTATAACATAAAGTTTAAATACCTGCATTTGTTTTCCATTAAAGCCATGCACACTGGCCTTTAAATTCTGATTTTAAGCAATACATACCAAGGAGATCCAAAGGGTCTTTTCCAACCTGAATGATTCTGTGATTCTGTGATTCTGTGACTTCATTTTTCATGTTATGTCAGATTAATTTACCTGCAGATACCCCCTCCCCCTTCTCTTTCCACTTTTCTCTCTCAGTGGGAGAAACACAGGTTTGAAGTTTCTTTCAAGTTTGGTGTAGAATTTGGACTCTGTATTAGTCTGAGTAAGCCATAAATGCTTCCATAAAAAATGCTTTGTAATTTTTTTGCATTGTGCCCTCTTTATTGTTTGTTTTATTTCTATGCCCCAGGAACCCCTAGTGCTGTATCTCTGAATTTATAGTTAAACTCATGAAATTACTTGATATGATACAGAAGGGTATCCTTTTCCTATCCGCTGTTTACTCTTGTTTTTTCCTGTATTTACCTTAAATATGCAACAGCAAACGTGGAAAATGAACATGTTAATGCACCCTATAGTCAGTGCTTTCCTTTCAGAAGTGAACTCTGCACTATTCTTAGAAAATAAATAAAGCATTTCTTGAAATAGCAAATAACATTCTTGAGTAGAGCAGCTTTTTTTTTTTAGACTGATTATTAGATCTGGATACACAATCCAGGATGTGAGAGCATGCAATGCACATGCTTCAACGTAAATAAAAGGAAATTGCTAATTTTTTCTGGAAGCATTGTTTTGAAGAGGTCAACTTTTCTTATCAAACCCTCATCAGCACTATTCCTGTCAAAATTTCAAAGTAGATGCTTGCATTTAGGATCCTTAGTCTATGTATTGTCACATGCCAATTTTTATACAGGCACAGAGCAAACTCTGATGACTATTTTTTTTATAATAAATACGTATAGTAATCACTGTACAGAGTAATTTCCTCACCATCATCTTTAATTCTATGTAGAAATTAGATAATTATGTAACATTAAGTGAAAGGGATTAAACTCTGCTTTAGGTAGATTTTTATGCCACACTCATCACCAAAATATTTGATTATGTCCTGCTATAGTAAATGATATGATTCACATCTGTCCTACATAACTTGCTTTTTAGGTGTTTGGATCGTATTTTTATGTATGTGTAGATATATTGCTACATGCTTGCATTAGATAAGAAAAATCATGTGTAGGAGGAAGAAATAAGGTTTGTCATGACCTTTAGTTTCCAGGGACACCCTGATCACTCCCTGAGAAACTACTTTCTACTGATTTCACAGAATAACTGAGGTTGGAAGGGATGTCTGGAGATCGCTTAGCCCAGCCCTCTGCTCAAAGCAGAGTCTACTAGAGCAGGTTGCTCAGGACATTGTCCAGTCCGGTTTTGAGTATCTTCACAGGTGGAGACTCACAACCTCTTTATTCTTTCCTCAATTTTTGCTTAGGTCGATCTGGTGCTCATTATTTATCTCTCTTATCAGTCTTTTAACCCAAACATCTGGTTTCACTCAGTCCATGTTTCCCCACTTTGAGTCTTATTTAAGAAGTTTGGCAATACAACTGCAAGGGAGTGGGGACATATATCCTTTGACGCACTCTGCGCTTCCTTGGGCAGCATCCCTTAGACTAATCACAAAGTCCACAACTTGTCCTTGAGGTTTTCTGTATCAATAAATCTTTGAGGCATTAATTCCTTCAGTTCCTTACACCTCCCATAACATGTGCTTACACATGTTGATAAAATCACCCTGAGCCTTCGTTTCTCCATGCTAAACAGTCCTTTCTCAGTCTGTCTATGTACGATGGGTGCTCCTATTCCTTCACCATCTTCGTGGACCCGTGCTGGACTTGCTCCAGGAAGCCTATGTCTGTCTTCTCAGAGACAAGTCCATGTCTGTCTGGTCAGAGCCCAGAAATGGACTCTGCACTGGAGGTGTGGTCTCAGCCGAAGCTGACTGGAGGGGATGGATCACCTCCCTTGACTTGTTGCTGATGCTTTTCCTAATGCAGCCCCAAATGCTGTTGGCTTTCTTTGCCACAAGGGTGCACTGCTGGCTTATGGTCAACTTGTCCAACAGGAACCCCAGATCTTTTTCTGCCAAGCTGCTTTCCAGCCTGTTGCCCCCAGCATGTACTCGTGCATGGTGTTATTCTCCAGGGTATAGGACTTGGTATTTCCCTTTGTTGAACGTCGTGAGGGTGCTGGTGGCCCCTTTCTACAGCCTGTTGAGGTCCCTCTGAATGGCAACACAACCAGCCTTCCCAGTTTTGTATCATTTGCAGATTTGTACTTCAGATGCTAATATCACGTTCAGCTGAAAGACTGTGGTGTTGATGACCTGGTGACAGCCAATGCTCTGAAAACTGGAATGAAGTATTTGGTCCAGATACAAAAGAAAATTGTTTTTTCATAGGAATGAATAGTTAGTGTTAGACCCATCTGAAATGAAGTGGATTACATCTGAGTTCCCACAGCATTTTTCCTCCCCAAAAGTAGAAGCATGGTGATTGATTAAGAAAATAAAAATACAGCTGAATGATATATTGAAAACATAAAAATGCTAAGATGGTGATTAAGGTATTTCTTTGTTTGTTGTTAGTAAATTATGTCTCACTTAAGCAATGTTTGAATACAGAAAAGATTTCTTAGAAATTCAGATGATTTAAGGACAAAGGATATTATGAGTTCATCTCATGTGTTCCGTAATTCAGCCCAAAGAACTGAAACCAGTCATTTCTGTAGTAAGGCTGTAACTTCTGATATGTCTTTAACATATATATTACTATCCAGCCATGGTTTAAAGATTTCAAGTGATGGAAATATATCATAATTAGAAGTAAGATGTGATAAGAGTTAATTAGAAATTAGTATGACACAAAACTATACTGGCTATGTTCATATCACACTGGTATAAAAGCAAAAATGCTTATGAGTGGCTCAGTTCCAGCAGTGCAATGGTACTTTACAAATCATTCTATTTACCCAATGAAAGTAAGCTGTAACAACACAGCATGTTCATACCCATCTAGTTTACCTAGGTAAGTGGAATTGGAGACATTGAGCAGAACAGTATGGCTTCATGACAGCACCTTCATGTAGGAATCCCTTCAAGGTGAAATACAGCACTTCTAATGATCAAGCACAACCATTCACTGACAGCTGCTTTTCCAAAAAGGTGTGGATAAAATAAAAATAGTTATTCTAAAGTTAATTTAAATATTGTTCTGAGCTTTTCTAAGATTTTTACATATAGCCACCATCAAGCTTCAATTGAATAGAGCAGTTAACTCCGGCTGAACTTTTCAAGGAACAGTATTTATCTGAAACATCCAAAAACCACTTTATGTATTCTCTCGCACAATACTAACTAGATTAAAAGTCGTGATTGATAGAGTTCAAAAATAACAAATTGAAGGGGGGTGTGTGTGTATTAGTTTTCAAATGTTACTGAAGCCTTGTTGGCTTATTTTCATTCTCCCTGTTTGCTGGTATGATGTGGAGCTGTAAGGCTTGAGCCCACTACACCAGCAAGTCTTCTTGTTCCACCCAAGAAGTTCCCAGTACCTCTAAACTCCCACCTGGGATTTGGAGGCTGTTAGCCAGGTCAATCTTCAGCAAAGAGTGGGAATGAGATTATCCACATGATTTTCCAGTCATGTCATCTAGGACTGTAACAATTTAGAGAAGACTGTGGAGATGAGGCACATAAGGACACAGGTATTCACTGTCCACATATTTTTTGCTGTACCAAAGGACTGTTGTGGTTTGAACTCAGCTGTCAGCCAATCGTCATGTGGCTATCTGTTCACCTCCCCCCTCCACGGTGAAATAGGGGAGGGACAAAAGAAGAAATTTGTAGGTTGAATAAAAGAAATTTACTAACAGTAACAAAAAAACAACAGTAACAATAATAAGTCCAAAATGGGCAAAATGCAGCAGTGGCTTACCAAGCATGGCGACAGGTACACAGACAACCCCCCACCCCCCGCAGCAGCGATCCGACTGCACCGGAAAATCCTGCCACGCTGACCCAGAAACTGAAAATGGCTTGTGCAAGAGAGAGCCCCATCCACCTATATACTGATCATGAGTCACATGATATGGAATGCTCCGATGATCTATCGGGACCGGCCCTCTAGCTGTGCTCCCTCTCAGCCCAAGGAAAGTTAACTCTATCCTGGCTGAAACCAGGACGAGGACCGCACAGTTAGAGCTTGTATCATTTTGTGCAGAGGACTGTGGAGGAAGGGTCAACAGGAGCACAGGGAGACATGAATGGTCTTTATGTGCTAAGGGTGCTGCTGAACTTGGGGGTCTGGAGGAATGACCAGGAAAAGATAAATAAAATGTGAGAGATCCTTGGAAACAAACCAGGGTCTTTGAATTTGTGGGAAGCACCTTCCAGATCATAACTAAATGCACAGTTACTAAAGGTTGCAAAGCTGTTTGAGATAAAAGTACAATGAGGGGTATCAGGATTTTTAGGTTCTAGTTGGCAGAATGGCCTTTGTAGGGCAGGAACAGGATGGCTAAGCACGCAAGTTGATTATGTGAATCCTGAAAAAAGCCTTGTGGTTGGTAGACTTGGCTATGAGTTTTAATCCCAGTTCTGCTTCCAGTAGTTCTACGAAATTTGACAACTAGTTTTATTTGAAACAAGATGGAGTTGAGGGTTGCCTGGCTCCAGGATAGAGATAGGAGATTTTGATTACAGAATTCTTTACAACAAAGATATAGCCTAACTACTTAGTAGATGATGTGAAATTAGAAACTATAAAATCCAAAACTATAAAATCTTGGCTTTCACCCCAATGTATTTTTTTTTTTTTTTTAATACTAAGAAGTACATGATGTACATTTCTACCTGCACTTCTTATTAATACATGAAACTTAATCGGGAGATGCAGCCAGGAACGATAGTCTGCCAAATGTGAGTTCTATGTAAGATATGTGACACTTGGCAGACCTGAAGAATTTTCAGCACAAACCTCTTGGCCTTTTCTCTTGCATTATAGTGTTGCTAAATGACTACATTTTTGTTACTCATATGGGGATGGACTATTGCCTTAGATTGAGTTGTAGAAGAAGATTTGAGGCAGTGCTTGGAAATATTATGTTTAGTGAGTTTTGAGGGAGGGAAATGTGATGGCATGTAGGGAGGCAAGTAGGAGATCAGGGTATATTTTGGCATGGAAGAGACCAGTAGAATTTTTATTCAAAGATGAAAAGATCTGGTTTTGGTGGTGAGAAAGAATCAAGAAAAAGACCACTGGAAGAAACAAAAAGGAAGATGCAGTCTTCCTGTTCCCTGAGAGTTATCTTGTAATTTATAACCTCAACAGTATCAGTCTAAGGGTGAGTGAAAGTAAGTGGTTTTGACTCTTAACAGTTATAATGTCATTCTGCGAGCAAAGAATAAAATATTTCAGACTAGATGTCAGCAAGGTATTCTTCAGCACTTTATAGTATGTATTAGAAAAAATGAGAGGGATGTTTGCTGCAAAAGAGAACATGTGTCTATGCAGTTTTTAAAATCTAGTCTATATTTCTGTCTCATTATATCCCCAGTCTTGTGATCTCTTACTTCAGGCTTGCAGAGCAAAAGAAGACCCTTCAAGTAGGCCTCTGCTATATGTGCCAGTGCAGATGAGGTAAAGAAAAGGAAGAATTAATTTCCCCTCCTTTTGCTTCTCTGTAGCACAGAATCTAAAATAGAGTTTTCTGTTGATTTTGCACTTTTGATAAGCTCTAATTACAAAGAATTTTTGTATAATAATAAAATGCTGATAGCAAGACACACATGAAGTGATTACCTAATTATTTTCCATTTATTTAATTTGAACACTACTTGATTTTGGAACTGTAAAAGTATTTGTTCTTCAGGGTGGGTTCTCACCATCTTCTATAAGAACTGCTTTACAAAAATGTGATAAATTTATGATGCAAAACTTCATCAATCCAACAGTAATTCTTAAGCAGCCAAACTACATCGACCTTACTTTGTCTATTTTAATGATACATAAGAGTTTTCTCTTCTGTTTTTTTGGTTTGCTGATAAAATCAATCCAAAGTGCATAAACTGTTAGGTAGTGTAGGATAGGGAAAATTGTGCTGCCAGCAAAGTAATGCTGACCCTGTCCCTTTGTCAGTCTTAATGTACTGGCAACATAGTTAAAGTTGTCACAAGCAAGTGAAATGGTGGTGATGCTGAAAGAGAGTAATTAGCAGCTTGACCTTTTACTTAATTTCATAGACATACTATACAACTGCATGAATAATGGGGTTTTAATGGTAATTCAGAAGTTGTAAGAAAAAAATACCTTCAACAATTTACTTTTTTCTTTTCAAATTTTGACTATTTAGCATATCTTCTTTAAGAAAATCAAGACATATTTTGAGTCAAACATTGTATCACAGATACTAGTACTCATATGCACAAAGAAAATACACCCTTTTTGCTCAACAACTCCTCCTGTGTTAATGAAGATTTCTAAACAGGCAGTGCAGCACAAAGTTATGCAGATCTGTCCTCAATTCATACTCCAGACTTGATACACTTGGACTTCTCACTCTTTAAAAGATCAACTTTGCAACAATGATATTTGAAGAGCACACATTGTTTGAACATGGTAACTCATAATATCAAAGGTACAGAAAAAACTATGTTGTGTCTTTAAGTGTTTATTAAGACACGCTTTAAAGTGGATTAAGCTGTTTTTACCTTTGTGTATGCTATGTATTTTTCAATCAAATACAACATCTATATATCACCGTTTAAAACAGGAAAAAATTAGTCGTGATAATGAGGAAAAAAGATTTTTTAAATATTAATTCAGGAAAAAAATTGTATACTATCATTTCAGCTCTTTATGTTCTGGTTTGAGAAATTCTGTAGAGTTTTCAGATTGAATTCAGTTTTTCTGTCTGTAATGCTTGAGAAAAGTTTATTGAGTCCAGAATGCTCCTGTAGTGAGAAGAGGGGAGCTGTGGGGTAGAACAAAAGAACTTGGCTTTCTTGACCTTTTGTGTAAAAGCATCTGGGACAAAATGTCTGCAGTATAGCCTTGAATTCCCTTTGGCATGTTCAGCTTTCCACTTACACTACTTTTGCTGATCCTTGCTCTTGGCTTGTTGTTCACACCTTGTAACTTCTGACTTCTTCCACTTGGCCTTTTCTACAGTTCTTTTCTCATGCATTCTTGCTCTGCTTTCATCTGCTTCCTCTTCAGATCCTACAATCCTGCAAGATACCAGCTCTTGCTGCACCTGTATAAACAGCAAATGCAAGCCAGCTTCTCCTTCCCCTCAAAAAAACTCCCCAAAAATGTATCCTGAATCTTCAGGTTCAGTAACTAGGATTTTTAATAATTCATCTCTCCTAGCTAGACAGGATAGAAAATGTAGTATCTAGAGAATATGGCCTATAGTGATCCCTAAATAAAGTGGAAGATGTTTTTATGAATTTTACCTCTTGAGATAATAATCTGCTCACTTTCAAAAGTATGACATTTTATTAAACTACACCAGGTTCCATCATACTGTAGTTCTTGTTCACCAAGGCCATTCAAGCTGCAAGAAGTGCTCAAAAGAATTGTTAGCATGACCAGGTGAAGAAAGACCCACTCTTAGAATAGAGAGATGAGAAGGGGATGTTATAAATTCTCAAAATGAAGGCTGAAAGAATATTGCTATGCATTACATTTGGAAGCAAACAACAAGGAGGAGCTGGCAAGTTTCTTTTACATTGAAGGAAAAGGAAAAACAATTTGATTATAAACAGCACATGTAATTACATCTGGATGTTGGACATAGGAGCTTAAAACTTCAAAGCAGAACTTTGTTAGAACCTTCTAGTAGGACCCATCGGGTCCTCAAAGGTAAGCATCTTCACTATTGAGGTTAAAGCCAATTCGTTATCTGGTTGCCTTTGATTGCAAGGGATGGGTCTTATTCAACCATAAGCCTGTTTCAGTTTTTTAGGACAATTTTTATTTGCTTAAGTGAACTTATTTGTGTGTGCACCTCTCGCTGGTAAGAGTTCTATTGATAGAGAACACATAGTCCTCTGCTTGTGAGAATAAGTACAATGGTATTCCTTAGGAGTTGAAGGAATAAACTAAACCAGTGGAAGAAGTGATGTGCTTAGTTATGAGACTGCAATGCCTTTTTTTGTTCTATTGACTGCAACCTTAAATTTCAAAGAACTACCTGTCAGCAGGAAAGGCAGCAGTTACCATTTTGATCCTTGAATTGCTGCTAACTGCCAGAGGAAACACAGCTTACCCTCTCAGACCTTCTTCTTTCTGTTATTTTCAGCAACTTAAAATACCTTTGGAAGTTGGAAAAGAAAAGGATCAGTTTGTGTCAGGGAGCTGTAAGGGTTGCTCCCTAAAAGAAGGGAGCTGGGAGCCATGGCTGACCATAGCACAGGCCAGGCAGTGCCATGCCAATCCCATAGCACCTGAGCTGGATGAAAGAGCAGGGTGGTGACAGCAATAGGTCCCAGCACCAGTCCAGTGAGTATCATGTGAAGCAAAGTAACAAACCAGGTCCTGGATCAGTCCAGGAAATCCAAACAGTTTAGAAAGAAGCCAGAGACACACACACCTATGATGTAGTTCAGACAGTCCCCAGGGTGAGTTGAAATGAGGCTCCTGGATCAATGTGAAGGGGTACAGGGAGTCTTGCAGGTGAGGTTAGCCATACCCAGTAAAGCTTATTAGACCCCACAGGGCCCTGAGAGATTGTAGGAAAAAAAAAAAAAAAAATCTAACACTTCTATTGCAAATGACTTGCGCACAGTCACTGCTGTGTTCACTTTCCTAACTCAGCTTCTTTTTCCATGCAAAAACAAGGCGCAAAGCAGATGAGCTCAAGGGGGGGGGAGGGTGGGTGAGCACACCCAAGGAGAGAATGCATGGACCATTTCCTTCATCTCTTTTATCAGAGCATGAGTCAGCTATATTGGCTTCTCCCTTTGCAGAGTAGGGGATTTAGTGTCACAAAAAGGGATGTACACAGGTAAATTTTCCCTGCCTTTTTCCTGAGTGTAGTTTTATGGAGTATATATGAAGTTCAAAGAACCTAGTAAAAATGATAGCAGATGAGTGGACTTCAGAAAGTGCTCTTCTACAACCCAGCAGGTAATGAATCTCTTACCTTCTCTTGCTAACTCAGAACATAAGGGTCATTAGCCTTGAAATAAGTTGCAGAGGAAATACCTCATAGAGCTGCATTATAGCTCATTCAATGACAATGTTGGAGAGATTCATTTATGCTTGAGAGAGCAGAAGTTTATTTTTGTTGCCATAAAGATTATTCTCCTCCATATAAGTCAGGCCTTTTTGGTCTCTGTCTTTACCTCACCTGTCTTACGTTATGCTCAGTCAAACTAGGAATCAGGAACTACTTTTCTCTTTTTGCACTTCTCCAGCATAATTTCTTTAAAAAGCATAAGAAAGGGTCCAGAGACTGGAAAGATGTCTTCATTACCTCCTATATTTTCAGTGTAGCAGGGGTTTGGTTTTGTTTTTTTCCCTATGGTAATCTGTTACTTGGTAACCCGTTGTACTTGATCCAGAAACTTTCTCTCTGAAAACTATGTTTATTTACCATAGCTTCCATGTGCTAGCACAAGGATTATAGTTCTGAGGCAGTCTTAAACTCCCTTGTTTCCTAAGTTACTTGTGCACGTGGTACATATGTTCCCTAGTACCTGGAGTGGTTTGACACTGTATTGCCATTGATCACATTTATATTAATCTCATGTTCTGTCCAATAACTTGTGAAATAATGTCAGTAAGTATTATTACAAAAACTTTCATTGTTGACTGCTGTTGGCTTAAAAAGCATAGCAAATGTCTCTGGTTTTCTGCATTACAAGTCTTGATATCTGTGTCCAAGAAGGTACAAGCATGTATAGGGCTTGTTTATTGCAGTGATTCTTTTTGCTACTCAAAATTAACAGAGTAATGAGGGGATATTCACACCAGGAATTACTATTCAAACCATGATTTACTGATTGTTCTACATGATCTGTAAGCAAGGAGTTTAGTAGGAAATGTTCAAAAGAACTTATGTTTTTACCAAGATCTGTTGCAAAATGCACAGATATCTTCAATCATTCCATTTTCTTACAGTATTTATTGGTTACAGAATTTTTTTTGCCTACGTTATTATATCTATTCATGATCTTCTCCTTCTAGGTTTCATAAGCTGCTGTATTTCTCTCTTAAATTCCCATGCATCATGGGTTTTTTTTGAACAGACTATCCAGAAATAGAGATCATGAGATCCATGTGTACAGGTCCATGTGTATTACAAATGTCTATTGGCAGTTAGGTTTTAGCAACAGCAGACAGCACTGAGAATAGAGAAGATAATTGCCAGATCTAACTGCATCTTAGCATACTCATCTGAGAATATTTTTGTATGGGACTATAAGATTTAACTCTGTACCACTCCTTTCACTGAGCATCTCTGCCTTTTTCTTTGCTTTCAGCATCAAAATAAGTTTCAGAATGAAGCCATCTGTATTTTATAGTGAGTGAAGAAACAACCTAAAACTAAGAACAATCATAATCACATCCCAGAAGCAGAAGATAGGCCACATACCATTTCATATTGTTAGCATTGAAATGAAAACACAAAATATTAACTATAAAATTAACTACAAAAATGGACCTTGACTTTCTAGTTATTTATAGTAAGGCTATGGTATGAACTGAACTAATGTGATTTCATCCCTTGAAATTAAGAGTTGCAGAAATATTCCTTAATGTGAAAAAAGTATGTAGGATGAACAAAATCATGTGTCTTGCTCTTTTTTTTGGCAAGTAGTTACTGGCTTTGATCAACGCTAGGAAACAAAATGAGTAGAAATTATTACAGTTTTATTCTTTATTCTGTTAAATTGATGAAAATACATATTTCATCTGCTTTACATCTGGTACAATTATGTTTTCACAGAGCTCCAGGAGTGCTGTCAGGAGATGACAGAAATACTTAGTTTTTGGTAATTTAGGACATGAATGTTTTGATAGCCTTTTTTTCAGACCAGATTTTACAGATTTCTTTTTTTTTTTTTTTTTACAGATTTTTCACATCTTTTATTTCCAGTTTTTACAGCTTGTAGATTCAAGCCTGCAATGCATTAAATAACAGCTGAAATCCACAGAACACTCCTACATGCATACCGCTTGAAGTAAATGATTGATCTCCATTCAAAAATAAAATTAAAAATATGTTGAAGAGCTCCTGTGTATCTTGTAGCAGAATGCTCACCATGTTGTAAAGAGTTGTCTGTTTAGGAGGCACTCACAGGCCGTATTTGTGACTGCAACATGCTAGAAACAGAAATGAGAGTCTGAGCTACACATCATCTTCTTTGGGTGATTCAGATTTACCTTCCCAGGGTATTGCAACTTCTGTGTCAGTGTGCTATCATTCCATGATTCAATAAAATTTGAGCTGCAGCTACTGTTATTCATATATATTTAAATAATGACTTGGGTGTTTTACCTGCTGCCTTTCTGTTGTTTCAGAACTAAGAACAAGCAAAACAAAAGAGAAAATTTCAAAGAAGCAGATGCTTCCATAAGCCCATAATGTCATCTTAGAGCCTTGAATATAAGGCATTTCTAATTTTTAATATCTTAGAAGTTGAATTTGATTATTTTTCTTCTCTATAATTCCAACAGTTCTAAACGAAAAACAATGTACTTACCCAAAGGTAAAAGATTCAGCACTTTCATTCTTCAAATGATTGTAGAAATTTGCAGAGAGCATAGAACAAAAGTTTGGCACACTCTTTTTCATAAATGTTATTAGGAAATTGTACCAAGGTGAAAAATAAAAGTTACACTTCTTACTTGAATAATAGTGATAAATTTGAAGATCTTCGGTAATACCAGTTAAAGACCCTATAAGTTAAAGTTATTTCCTGGGGTGGAGGGGGAAGTTATCTTATTTTTTGGGATGTACCAGTCAATTTCACAATCATAGTGAAGTGATGCAGTTGAATAATACTTACACCAAGTCTCTGGTGTGGAGGTTGTTAGACAATAGGCATGTATAAAGTTTAATGCATTGTTCCTACTGGATAGTATTCTCCGTAAGTACCTAAAGTTGACTTCAGTCTTGCAGTGTTGAATTACACTCACTTTTAATTAATGCTCTTAACTCAAATTCTACTTCCAGTTGTCCAGTCACAATGAAGTTAATTTACTCAAACTGAGCTAAATGGCATAATAAGGAGTACAGTCTTCTTTGAACATGGCCGAATGTGAATTATCTTCCAAACCTCTGTTTTGAAGGCCCTCATCATTGCCTTCTATTCTATATTTTGTAGAAATAAAGGCAACTGTTACGAGTAACAGTGTGTTCTGACCAATAAATGAAGACATGTGCTTCTCCATTGTCAGGTAGAGGTACTAATATAGTTGGAATATCTGAGCATATAAATAAATGACTTGAAATGACAAATGTCTGAAAACGTACAATTTTAATCACAACTAACAAAAGCTTTTTTTGCTTAAAATCACAGTCTTTTTCCACTCAAAAGTAGAGATTTGAATAAATCAAAACTTTTCATTAAAATGGATTTTGTTGTTTCTTTTGATAGGAAATTATAAAAAAATTATTTTCAAAATGCCTAAGTTATATACCATGACTATATTATATACCATATAATAACAAACACATTTTAAAAAACCACATTGAAAACATGAGATAGTATCAAAATATTTTGGAATATTATATCCTATGGAAAAATGCAGGAGTTTGTCTCTTTCATGTCTTCCAAGTAACATCTAGATTAATATATATTTTTTTTAATTATCACCTTTGTTACCTAGTGATGCCTGTTTGTAATCCTTTTAAGAATTTTGACCTGAACCTGTATCCTTGGGGAAAAAAACATCTTTACGTTTTGAACTGGCTACTCTGGTTTTATTTCCATTTCAAAAACTTTCTATAACACTCTTTGTTTGCAAAATGAAGCCAGAAGAATCACTAACTGTCTAATCTTTCTTATGTATAAAACATTTTGTAGGACTAAACTTAAGAATGTTCACATGGTGTCCAATGTTTGCTTGAGTGAAAAACCTTTTAAAAAACGATACAAAATTAAATTGTTTTAAGTAAGGAAGATACAAGGTTAAGCAAGGTATAAGGTGTTCTTTGTTTTTATTGTTAGTAAGAGAAAATGTAAGCACATCAATTTTTCTGGTTGCACCTTCTCTGTCACAAGATCTTGTTATGCATTTTTTTTTCAAAATATATCAGTTTTTTTAGTATCAGAAATGCCTCCAATAGATTCTCATATACAGATTTTCCTTCTCCTGGATAAATTCAGTCTATTGAATGTTTTAAATTTTTCAGTGCACAAAATTTTTTTTTTCTCCACACTTCAAATAATTATGTCTCTTTTCTAAACCCTTTTGAATATTTTAACATCCTTTTGAAGTCTGAATACTGAAACTGGTGACAGTGCTTCCGTATTTACATATCAAATGTGTAAATTGCATAAACTCTTACTCCTACTTCTTGCTGTATTATTTCAACATTGTTCCAAGACTGCATTTCTTTGCCTAGCAATATGAACAATATCAGCTGCTTGACCAGAACATGTCACTGAGAAGATCTGTTCAATTATTCATGAACACCTTCCACCCTCATGTTTTCAAAGTCACATTTATATTACCTAAACTGTAGATCTGGTCTATGTGTCTTGTTCCTAGATGGATGACTTCACCTGTAGCTATATTCAAATTAAGCTTTATACATTGTACTATCTATTCTGTCTTAATAAAATATATACACTCATGAGTTTTCTGTGGACTTCAGAAGGAAAACTGGAAGCATAGCTTACTGTAAACAGTGGCACCATTAAATTAATAATTAATCTTTAGAAAATTAAATTCAAGTGGTTAGAATTCCTGTGCTTTCCCTAGGGGATCCTGAAGAGAAGTAAGGACTTAACGTGACCCTGACAAGCTATAACTTTTGGATGTAGACATCAGACTAACAGCTTTAGGAATAAACAAATTATCTCTAAATAACAATAGAGTAACAAAAACAAGCCAGTAGTACAATTATCCAGGTCATTTCAGTAGTACAAGGTCAAAAGGACAGAAAATCCACTAATGCACTATAATGGGCTAAACTTAATATCCAGGTGTGCAATGGCTTACATACCCATGGTTATAAGGCAGGCTGAGAGAAAGCTTCAGACCAGCCGACAGACTGAGGGCATTGTGAATTTCCTGGTTGAACTGTCCTCTTTGGCTGAGTTGCAGAAGCAAGCCTGGGCTTGTTAACCAGGCATCATACCCCGCCTCCGCTCCCTTCCTCTGCTTGTTCTTTCCTTTGTGTGCATGGTGCCTGGAAGTACTGTATAAAGCATTGTTAGCACCTTAAGAAGTACAGAAATGAATGCCATACACACAGCTCAATGCTACTACATATGAAAAATGAGTCCAATTTATACAAAAAATCTGGATGGAAGTATAGAATATATCTGGCAAAAAAATTATGTACCGTGGTTCTGGATCAAGGCTACTTGGTAAGTGGCGTGACTCTGTGACTGCAAGCTTATTAAACTACTGTTCTGCAGTCTGTATTGTTGGTTTTGACCTACAAAACCTAAATGATTTAGCAAGAAATCATTTAGGTGAATTTAAGATTCCACTGCTATGTAAGTGCTATTGCTATCTATAAAAATCAGGCACCAAAGTGACTGAGAAGGGGGTAAGGGTGAGGGGGAAGAGTTAAATGTTCACAGCTTATTAGTTGTGGTTAGTTTTAGTATTTCACTGAACAGTACTTTTCATGATGTGCTTTTCAGCTTTAAATAGAGTGGTCTGGATAGAAACCTTTTTAACATTTATGTAATTTAAAAAGTTTTGCAGATTTAAAAAAAAAAAAAAAAATCTGGATGTTGGGCTGTAACTCTGTCACCACAGAAATAATTCAGATTTCCTGTCATTTCACTTTTATATTTGTTATTGCTTTAAGTATAATTTTTACCTGTTAGTATTCATACCAGAAGCTGTATTTTTTTGTGAACTTTGCTTTTTTAATCCATGCTTTTTTTTGGTGAAAATAATAATTAATTGAATATAAATATCTATGATACTTCATTTGTATTCTTACAAAAAAAGACTCAAAACTGTCCAGTTAAATATGCCCTTTTTTTTCTGAACCACACACTATTAGCCATTTCTGTTTATGTAAACCATAGATGTCAGACATAATTATTATTCACACTATGATATTTTCTCCTAATACTTAAATAGTGTTTTTTGCTGTTTTATGTAGATGCCTTGGTAACGACTAGAAATCACTACACTAATTCAGATGCTATGCTGTTATCTTGGATATCATTTTAGAAGTCTTTAATAATTTGGCACTCAGTTGCTCTTTTCTATTCTTTATAGTGCCACACGTATACTGCATATCATTATTTTATCCTCTGATGACATGATTATCTCATTCTAGATTAAGCTTCAGCAACCTCTTAACAATAGCCAATAAACCTCAATGCAAATTAAATTTAATGGAAAGAAATAAAACAGAGCTCTTGGAATCTGAATTTAATTTATAAGAAACACTTTAATCAGCAAGAAATATTTACCTGGCAGTGTGTTTTTGCATATTGAAAATCTCATCATCTTGTTTAATGCTCAGCAGAGCTTTTGCTGTATAGATAAAATCTTGAAAGACTGTTTCTTCTGTCTCAGAAATACTTATTGTACAAAAACTAAAAGTATGTGTGGTCAGTGTAATTTATTTTAATATAACTTACAGGTACTTTGGTTTCTTTTGCTAGCATATTCTCTATTGTCTCTAGCTATATCAGAGAGGAGAGATGAAGAAAATCTACTAGGTTTAAGAGAGTAGATTTGTGTCTTTATTATTGCATGACTGTTGTCTGTGGAAGAGCTGTGAATGTCACCTAATCTTAGGAAATCACCTTGGAAGTAGTTTGACCTTAACAGTAGCAATTTTTTAAATAATATCTAGTAAAAATTTTTACAAACTTGGTTTCATCTCATTATGTTTAGGTGTTGGGCCCTGAAATAGTGAGATAATTATCACTGTGGATCAGTCTTCTATCTTGCATATTTGATTTGGGATATATGGGAATATTTTACTTCATTTATTTATTTTAATTAGAAATAACTTGACAGCCACTCCATTAAGAACATTCTTCAGCATTCTTTACAGCTCATTTCATATACCTGTGATCTCTGTTCTTCAGAATGTCATTTAGGCTCCAGCTTAAAAATATTGTTTCATCCATAAATCAGTGTATACCCAATGGATAAGAATGTATAGCAAAAGTGTTAATTAAGTTGTATTAAAATAGCATATAGAATCTTGGTGATCATCCGTAATTTAGAAATCAAAAAAGTAGGACAGTAGATGTTGAGGCAGATTAATTTTTACGGGCCCTGGCATGGGGAAGCTTATTCACTATTTCAACATATTTATAAGTTTTGTGGATCTTCAAGTAAGTAAAACTTGACTACTTATATTCTTCCCTGAGTTAGTGGCTATCAAACTGTAGGCTCACCTACTCAAGCACAAAAGATGGCATATCCTGTTTATCTGAAGGGTCCATAATTAAATATCTTGTTTTCCTGAAGAGTGATTGTCATTTTGTCTTCTGATGGCAAACATGAGGCTTATCTTCCAAAACATCTCTGAAAAGGTTTAGTTGTCTGTGGTGGGTTGACCTCGGCTGTATGTCAGATGCCCACCAAGCCACTCTATCACTCCCCCTCTTTAGCAGGAACAGGGGAGAGAAAATAAGATGGAAAAAACCCCTCATGGGTCAAGATAAAGGGAGTTTAAGAAAGCAAAAGCAAAGGTTGTGTGTGGAAGCAAAGGAAAACAAAAGATTTGTTCTCTACTTCCCATCAGCAGGCAATATTCAGCCACTTCCCAGGAAGTAGGGTTTCAGTATGTATAACAGTTGCTCCAGAAGACGAACCTTCCCCCGCCTTATCCTTTGTCTTGGCTTTTATTGCTGAGCAGACGTCACATGGTATGGAATATGCCTTTGGTTGCTTTGGGTCAGCTGTCCTGGCTGTGTCCCCATCCAAGATCTTGCCCACCCCCAGCCTACTGGGTGAGGGAGGAATGTTGGAGAGACAGCCTTGATGCTGTGTGAGCACTGCTCTGCAGTAGCCAGAACACTGGTGTGTTACCAGCATCTTTCTAGCTACCAACACAAAGCACAGCACTGTGAGGGCTGCTATGGGGAAAATGAACTCTATCTCAGACAGACCCAATACACTGTCTAATACAATATTGGCTCTTCCTTAACTGTATCCCTTCTCTTCATATTGACCTCATACTACATACCTTAGAAATGAGGAAAAAGATTGATGTACTGATTTCAAACCTTCACACACCAGTTACAGGGGAAAATAATGTGACTGTGTGGATATAGTATCTAACTCCAGGCATGCTTCAAAATCTGGACTTTATGAAATTTCTAAATGTTTAGCATTAAGGATATTGTAAAGTTACTTGTTGATTGTGAACTATTGATAAGTTCTTACAATACTACAGGAAGCAGTGATTTTTTACATAGTATACCAGGTTAAAGTGTTAACCTATGGGCAGCTATGTCTGTTAGACTAACAATATTAACAGTATTTAAAACAGAGTTGATCAAAATAAGCTCTTATTTTCATTTTCAAATGCTATAAACCAAGCATACTGTCTCTGCAAGAATTAAATCCTTGAAAACAAAAATTAATGATACAGTGCACGTCATTCCAAAATTACTTTAATGTTGAATTGCAGCATCGCTGTATGCATTAATTTCCTTCTAATAAGAGCTTTGTAAAAATCAGATAATCCAGATACATTTTTGAACTTCATTGAAATTTCATTGTTAATATCTTATTTTGCAAATACTCCAAAATATTCAATGTGTAGAATGTTTCAAAAATAAGTCAATATTATTATCGATGGGTTTTACATTGGTCTTCTATTTTATCTGCACATACAGAGCCACTATAAACTAAGCTACTTAAAAAACTCAATTTTGCAGTCATTATTCTGCATGTCAAAGAGAAAATTCAGGAGGCTGTTTGAAGAGAATGAAAATAATCTTCAGAGGGCAACTAAACATAATTCAGATAGTTTGTTCAAAGTAAGCATTATGCTTTAAAGGTTATTGTGAATGTTTGGGATATGCCTGTTTAAATAACTTTCAAAGGTATATACTTACCTATTATTTGGCAAGGTGGTAGTTTTTAATTTTAAAACCTAATAGATTAGTTCCATACAGACATATTCATATATGGAATGAAGTAACTGATTTTGTATCTCTTCTGCTGTTGACCCAATCTAATTGATGAAATTTAAGTCATTAAGAACGTGACAGAAATGTACTTGAAAATATGCTGTCATTTGGTGTGATTGTACATCTCTGCCATCCTGCTCCATTGAATAAATTTTTAGAAAATGCACTTCTGGTATCTCATTTTAAATTGCTTTTCATTAAAGGAGATAGTTTGACCAAAGAGTTTTCCTTTGGTTTCCTGTTTTAGCTGTTGGAACAGAACTCTTCAGACAAAATTTCTTAATAATTTAATTTTGCATTCTTTATTCTGAATATAAATGTGTGTATATATATATTTATATAAAATGTGCTGTGCAAATAAAGCTCAGAGTAAAATTGTAGAGAGTAGAATTTGGTTGAAAAACGCAATCTATATTAAAGAAATCATTACAACTGAATAATTAAAAAATATTAATCATTGCAGAAAATTTAGGATATTAATTCAGCTGAGTTCTACTTATTTACCTCTGTATTCAGTTCTAGAGACATGCATTTATCTTTCTTAATTTTCTGAGAGGCATAGGTAAGCAGTTTGAGAATCTAAACAGCATTTCTAATCAGAAGGCATCTATACAAGTTCTGCTTATTTTAACAAATAGTTTTCAGAAATATACCCTTTCAGAGCCACTATATTTCTTCGTAAGCTAAAGTTAGTTAAGTTAAAAATGACTGAAACAAAATTTTTGACAACAAATAACCAAGTTTTGGAGTTTTGTCAAGTGAGATTTCCAGATTCTCCTGGAATCTCTCTTTCTTCTCATGCTACAGATGCAGTGAAAAAGTTCTGAAATGTCTTCAGGACTGAGTAGAATATCTTCATTACTGACATTGGCTAGATTTTATAAAAGTTTAAAAAAAAGATGATAAGTTGTTAAATTCTTTGGAATCCAAAACTGGGAATGAATGAATGCAGAAATAGCAATGACTACCACATCTAAAATTGCCTAACGCTTCCTGCCCCTATGTTTTTACTTGAAGTAATTTTGAAATTCACTTTGTAGGCAACACTTTTTTGTGCTAATACTGTAATTTTAGTATGTTGGCTGCTTTTGAGCACAAGGAATATGCAAAAGTCTCCCTTTATATAGAAAACAACATTTAACTCACTATAATTAAAACAGCTTGGACCTAACTGTTGAAATTATAAAGACAGAAAGAATCATCACTGAACTGGGCCTTAAATATGTGAAGGGTATTGGGTTTGGTATGAGTAAGTTAAGAATATTTTCTCCTTAATATGAGTAAATTTTTTTTTTCCCAGTGCTGGTTCCCATCCAGTTTAACAAAGTTATCTTCAAAAGGTAATACTAGTGTTTATTCCAGGTGAAGAAAGGAGTCAGTTTTACAGTATTTTTAGAATGGGGAATACATACAGGACATATGTCTCCTGGACAAGAAACCATTTTAATCCTTTGGCACAATGATCATGAAATAATAGAGTTCTCTATTCCTAGAGAGGCTAGGAGAGAGGGAAGCAGAACTGCCATCCTGGACTTCCAAAGGGCTGACTTTGTCTTGTTTGGGCACCTGCTTGACAGGATCCCTTGGGAGACGGTCCTGAGGGGTATAAGGGTCCAGGAAGGCTGAGCGCTCTTCAAGAAGGAAGTGTTAATGGCTCAGGAGCAGGCAGTCCCCAGGTGCTGTAAGAGAAGCTGGCGACAGAGAAGACCACCCTGGCTAAACAGGGAGCTTTGGCTGCAACTCAGGGAGAAAAGGAAAGTTTACAGCCTTTGGAAGAAGGGGCTAGCCACTCACAATGATTACAAAGATGCTGTGAGGCTATGCAGGGTGGAAATCAGGAGGTCTAAAGCCCAGCTGGAAATTAATCTCCTTCAGCAATCAAGGACAACAAGAAATGTTTCTATAAGTATGTCAACAGCAAAAGAGAGACCAGGGAGAGTCTCCATCCCCTTCTAGACGCAGGAAACAAGGCAACCAGTGATAAGAAAAAGGCTGAGGTGCTTAATGCCTTCTTTGCCTCAGTCTTTAATAGCAAGACTAGTTGTACTGAGGGAATCCAGCCTCCTCAGCCAGAAGACAGAGACTGGGAGAACGACCCCCCCGCATTCCAGGAGGAGATAGTCAGTGACCTACTGCATCACATAGACACTCACAAGTCTATGGGACCAGATGGGATACACCCGAGGGTGCTGAAGGAGCTGGCTGCGGTGCTCGCCAAGCCGCTTTCCATCATTTACCAGCAGTCCTGGCTGACCGGGGAGGTCCCGACAGATTGGAAATTGGCCAATGTGACGCCCATCTATAAGAAAGGTCGGAATGATGATCGGGGAAATTACAGCTTGACGTCGGTGCCCGGGAAGCTGATGGAGCAGCTCATCCTGAGTACCATCATACAACACATGCAGCACAACCAGATGATCAGGCCCAGTCAGCATGGGTTTATGAAAAGCAGGTCCTGCTTAACAAACCTGATCTCCTTCTACAACAGACTGACCTGCTTATTGGATGAGGGAAAGGCTGTGGATGTTGTCGACTTTGACTTTAGTAAGGCCTTTGACACCGTTTCCCACAGCATTCTCCTGGTGAAACTGGCTGCTCAAGGCTTGGATGGGCACACGCTTTGCTGGGTAAAAAACTGCCTGGATGGCCGGGCCCAAAGAGTTGTGGTGAACGGAGTTAAATCTGGTTGGCAGCCGGTCATGAGTGGTGTCCCCCAGGGCTCGGTTTTGGGGCCACTCCTGTTTAACATCTTTATTGATGATCTAGACGAGGGGATCGAGTGCACCCTCAGTAAGTTTGCAGATGACACCAAGTTGGGTGGGAGTGTTGATCTGCTCGAGGGTAGGGAGGCTCTGCAGAGAGACCTGGACAGGCTGGAGTGATGGGCTAAGGCCAACTGCAGGAGTTTCAATAAGGCCAAATGCCGGGTTCTGCACTTCGTTCACAACAACCCCCAGCAGCGCTACAGGCTTGGGGAGGAGTGGCTGGAGAGCTGCCAGTCAGAGAGGGACGTGAGGGTGTTGATTGACAGCTGGCTGAACATGAGCCAACAGTGTGCCCAGGTGGCCAAGAAGGCCAATGGCATCCTGGCTTGTATCAGAAATAGCGTGGCCAGCAGGGACAGGGAAGTGATCTTACCCCTGTACTCGGCACTGGTGAGGCCACACCTCGATGACTGTGTTCAGTTTTGGGCCCCTCACTACAAAAAGGACATGGAATTACTCGAGCGTGTCCAAAGAAGGGCAACGAAGCTGGTGAAGGGTCTGGAGCACATGTTGTACGAGGAGCGGCTGAGGGAACTGGGGTTGTTTAGTGTGGAGAAGAGGAGGCTGAGGGGAAACCTCATTGCCCTCTACAGCTACCTGAAAGGAGGTTGCAGAGAGCTGGGGATGAGTCTCTTTAACCAAGTAATAAGTGATAAGACAAGAGGTAATGGCCTCAAGTTGCGCCAGGGAAGGTTTAGACTGGATATTAGGAAGCATTTCTTTACAGAACGGGTTGTTAGGCGTTGGAATGGGCTGCCCAGGGAGGTGGTGGAGTCCCCATCCCTGGAGGTGTTTAAGAGTAGTCGACATAGCGCTGATGGATATGGTGTAGTTGGGAACTGTCAATGTTAGGTGAATGGTTGGACGAGATGATCTTCAAGGTCTTTTCCAACCTAGATGATTCTGTGATTCTGTGACTCTGTGAGGAGTTGCTGTGCTTGGGGAGGAGATATGACCTTAGATATGCAAGAGTGATTGTTGCCAAAAATTAGATATGTTACACTTTCTTATATGCTCTAAGATAGTCTCACCTGCCTCCAGCTGCGATTCCACAAATGGTGTGGGCTTCATTGGGTCATGCCTAGCAGCTCCCTTCAGATGCTTAGTGTCATGGCCGTTAGGGCACCACCAGCCCTGATTGCCCCTGCCCAGACCTCCAGGGCTCTCCCCACAGTGTCCACAGCCCAAGATCCCATGTCAGCCCCCTGGGGGTGTCAGCCCCTCTCCCACTGATGCTACAGCCAGGTCAGTCTCCAGGTCTCCACAGTCCTGCCTTGCTCAGCAAAGCCCACTGGAAAGTATATGATGTTATTTTTGTGTCTCTTTGATTTAGAGTTTTCAACTAGTAATGGAAATGTGGAAATCCCATAGGTGCATTTTAGCCATGGGGCGTTGCTGGAACTATCTGAGATGAATGTCCCTAGCTCTTTTCTTGAGTGAGCACTGCAAAACAGCTTTAAAAAGAAAAAAGAAGTAAGGAAACAAGCCTACCTTTCATAAGAATATACAGCAGAACTGTTGAGCTAAAAAAGCTGGTTTTAATAGTGATCGCACTGTTCCTGTTGCGACCTCTGTTTTTCAGCATTTTCATAAATGATTTAGAAGAATAGACTGAAGTATGTGAGTAAATTTTCGAGTGATACTATGGTATTCAAGATGCCAAAGACAAGAATAAACTATGATGGATTATGGAAGGAACTTATACACTGAGTAAACTTCCCATGCTATTTCAGTGTTTTCTCAATACAGATAATTTTTAAATGACACATGGAAAAAGCAGTTAAATAGAAATTATCAACTTTGACTATTGTTTTCTTTCAGGAACTAGGTCTTCTAGATATAATAGATATTTTATGAAAAATTCATTTCTTTGATCAGTAGTGGTCCAGAAAATAAGTAAACTGCTAGCAATTTTTAAGAAAGAAGCAAGGAGCAAAAGAGAAAACACTATTATGCCATCGATAAATCCATGGTTCACTTGCATTCTGACTGCTGTGGCCAGATAGGTCCCCAATCTAATAAAAAATGAAAAACTAGAGCTAGAAAAACTTCAAAGAAGAACCATGATAATCAAAGACACAGAATGGCCTCTCTACAGGGAGGTTACTGGACAGCTCTACAGGCTGAAAACAAACTGAGAGTAGATGAGACAGAGATGTATAAAATCACAATTGGCATGGAGATAGTGGATAGGTATGGGCTCCTCACTACTTCTTCCAGTACAATAATTAGGAAAAGGGGATAAAACTAGTAGATGTGAGATGCAAGACAAACAATGGGACTTGATTATTCATTAGTAGTATAATTCAGTTGTGGAACTTCCAGATTTTACAATTTTGTGAATGCTGATACCTTACATAAGCTCAAGGAGTAGTTGGACAAGTTCATGGAATCCAGGTTATTAAATTGAAATACACTATCTGCAGTTCAGGAAGTCACTGAACTGCGAACTGTGAAAATCAGGAATATTATTCCAAGAAGGCTTTGATGCATTTTTATCCTGCTTTTATGCTTCTCCATAGGTATCTGGTTTTGAGCACTGCTGAAGAAAGACTGGGCTTAGTTGGGCCATTGGCTTCATCTAGATCAGTCTTATGGTTTATCAACAGGACTGCAATCTTGAGGTCTGCTACATTAGCTAAAGGAGAAATTGAGAGCAGTACATTTATTCTTCCATAAGGATACCTCTATTAGAAGACCAGGGGTTTATATTCCATATGAATGTATTTTGCACATGATTTTGTACAGCAGAGAAGTGTTAAGGTTCAGGAACACCTGTGCTCCACTTCAGGTCACAGAGAGAGGCCCTTCTGCATAGCACCTTTAAGCTTCACAGTTGGTATTCTCTTAAATTTCTCTCTCCTCAACTCCTGTCTCGCAACACATAATTTGCAGTCAGTCTCTTTCCCACTGTTTTCAAATTTCACTGTGAAACTCCCCTACATACTGCTGCCCAATTACTAAGTTTGCCCTACAGTTCAGACCTTTGACTTCTTGTATCTTACCCATCTTGTTAACCTCAGGCTCCTTAGCTTCGCTCTGTCTTGCATGCTGCTCAGCATGTTGTTGGTTCTCATTTTTTCCTTTTTTTTTCTTATGGGCTCTTAATCACAATCTTTTTCCCCAGAATCTTACTGAAATCTAGAACCTGTCCTCTTCTTCCCACTATTTTCTTTTTTTTTTTTCTTCTTTTTTTTTTTTTTAATTCTGTACTGGTAGCCTTCTGTCCTTTGCCCAGTCTCCCAATTCATCCCTCTGATTTCCCAGTGTTTGTCACTGCACTCCAACTCTTTGTCTGTTTTTAGTGCACTCTGAAATAATTGGCTATAGTTTCAAAAATTTTTAGTTGTGTACCTTTCCTCCCATTTCTAGAATCCCTTCCCCATTCTTCTGGTTTCTACTTTTATAAGATTCCGGGAGAGTTTCAGGTGTCTAAACATACCCTTTTAGACATTCTGCAGTATCTAACATACCTGCATGAGACTGGCAGATACAAAACAGGACCTACAGGAGACATGCTCTTCTCAAATGGTAGCTGAACATCAAGAACATCTGAATAGCATCACCCTGTAGCATCTAAAATAGCATTAGGTTTTCTGTTCAGACATCTGTATCATTCCTTCTGTGTCCTAATTAATACTTACCTTTCTATTACTTCCCGGATGCAGGCAAGGAAGTTATTTAGACTATTTTTATGTTTTACTTCAATCTCCACAGACCAAGAAAAGTTGTTACAGGGAACTTCAATGCTGTCCTTCCAGATTTAGGCTGACATAGGCTGAGTCACTCTGTTAAGGACGTCCCATGTGCTTCAGCAGTTTTCTTTGTTAAGCTCTGAAAAGTATCTGCTGAGCATGAAGGGTTTATATGCTGACTGAATTCACATGGATTTCCACAGGGATGGTAAAACACATGTTCCTCAAAGAGGCTAATCTGCTCCCAATGCTAGATCCTTGTTGCAAAGCCAAATTTTATAGCTGTGGTCAGAAAAGTTTTTCAGAGTTTTTGTTTTTTACACATGCGTGTACCCACCTATGTAGTTCCTTTACGTTTCTCTCTTATAGCATCTAATTGTTTAGTTTCTGTAATAAGTCTGTCCTAGGTAGACTGAAAATTCATCTCTAAGGTCTAACTTTACTTTTCAGCAAATGATAACAAAACCTCTAATATAAAATGTCAGCAGTATTTATAAAAGATGGTATTACTGTCCTATCCTTTAAATAAACTTTTTAGTTTAGTCTAAAAATGGGAAATGTTAAATAACCTTTTTAAAGGATTATAAAGAAACTTTTAAAAGTTTCTTTACTTTTTTATACTTTTCATGTAATAGTTTATCTTCTAGTAAAAATTAGTCTGTATTTCTAATAGATGACTCCTTTATCTATATTCTAGCAGAAAAAGTCTGTTTTAACAAATTAGAGCCCTGGGGGGTTTTATGGTTTGGGGTTTTTTTTGTATTTGGTGTTGTTTGGTGGTCTGGGGTTCTTTTGCTTCAATCAAATGCTGTTTCCTTTGCAGAGACTGTGATTTAGAAAAGATGGCAAGTTACAAATTGGGTTTTATTAAAATTTATGAACTGAATAATCTATTCCTAATAATAATCAATGGCTGAATCACTGTTTAAATGGTTTTATTTAGCCATTTAGATCAAATATTTACATGCCTACCGCTACAAATGCCTGAAACAACCCAGGATGTTGCTGCAGGAGATGCATAAACTTACCACAGTGACAAGATGACAGTAAATACCATTTACAACAGAACTGTCACACTCCTACACCTGTACTTCTAGAAATCCAATACCCTTTATTTTGTGAACCAGGTAATCTCAGAACAACTATATAGGTAAAATTAAGCCATCACTATCTATGTGAATGTATCCTGACAGATAGTCAGTGAAGAATAAAACCCACTCAACTTCCAGGAAGTTTTTCAGAACAGTTTAATCTCTGATCTCTTCGTCCTGATTCTCAGGGGAACCAAAATTCCTTACAAAAATAAACCTTGGAATTAAAATTCATAACTCTACCGGATACCAGAACCCACAACTTCAGTAAAGATAATGGTTTTGTAACAGATTGTCACAGTCCTCATTGAATCGCAAACCCATTAATCTCTTTGTGTTCCACAGTTTATGAACTACTTTCTCTCCCCAAAGAGATAACGACTTATCTTCTCTCCATCTCCTTCCCTCTCTCTCTTCTGTTCTCCCCCAGGCCTTTTCTAACAGTCATAGGTATATCAAGTATCTTTTCTTTCAGATGATGATCTAAAGAATGCATATTCCTCTAAACCTCTATTAACCTATGATTCTCAGTAGGTACCTAGGTTTGAAATCTGAATCTATTTTAGACCTAAGGAAGAATTAGAGTTCCTGAAAACTTGTCTGATTTTTCCAGCTATATTTGCTGTTTTAATAAAAGGTATTATTTCCGTTGAGAAGCCTTGTCCTGCCTTTTTCCTTGTCCAGACTTTCTGTAAGATAACATAGAAAGTAGTGTTCAGAGGCAGATTGTAAATTCAGATGTATAGTTGAAAAGATAGATAGATAGATAGATAGATAGATAGATAGATAGATAGATAGATAGATAGATAGAGATAGATAGAGATAGATAGATAGATACATACATACATACATACATACATACATACATATTCCGGAGCATTCAAATACCATTGTTCTTGGCAGTAGCAACTTTACAAACTACTTACGTCTGGTTGCATGATCAGGAAAAATGCATAAAGATTAGGTCACAAGTGAGAGTGGCAGGAAGATTGCCAGGAGAAGTATTTATCATGAAAACTTACAGTAAACTCAGAATGATCATTAATGTTTTAAAATAATGAACATGGATATGACAGAGGTTTGGGTTTTTTTAATATATTCTTTTCCATTCATATGTTAGCTCAAGCGTTCTTATATGCCTGTGAACCTTAGAAAACCTGGCACAATTTTAGGCATTACAAATCTTACCAGGCATGTTCTTGTTGTTTATCTGTGTTCTGGGTTTACATAATTGCAGTTTTAATAAAGAAGCAATTGGCTGTTAACATTTTACAAAAGGCTAATTTTGCTTGCAATAGATGCATCAGTATGTATGGAACAGATTTTAAGCATTAGGCCTGATTACACACTGGATAAGAGATCCTGTATGTCAGGTCTTGGGCTAGGTTACTAAAGGCTTACGGAGCTTCAATGTACTATTAAATAATCTGTGTAGAACCTCACCCTTGGAACAGGCTTATTCTTAAAACACATAATTATCTCCAATTACTGATAAAAGGAGTAGAGAATATCAATAGATACTTGCTGAGCAAAAGACTTTACAAGAGCAAAATATACCAGCTAATATCTCACTCCTTATTATGAGAACATATTCAAACTTCTGTACTTGCTTGCCTAGCTTTATGTGATGTAACTAAAATATCAAATGTCTGGCTCTCTGTTATGATTGCTTTCTGATTGTAAAAGTGAGTGAGCAAAGCTCTAACAGAAGTGCTAGGTTATAATATCTTTGGGTTTACTAATGGTCTTTTTATTGAAGGGAAAATGAAGTTAAAGATGACAACTGCTTGGGATTAGGGTGCCTCGGTTACAGAGATGTATTAAATTCTTTTATGTAGATTCTTTTCCTAAACAGTCAGGTGTAAAATTGTCTTGTTCCATCCTACAGTAAAATCTTTCAGCAGATCAAGTATCTTCTTTAGCCTGTTAAGATATTTAAACTGTAGGAATGGAGTTAAAGAAATAAATGCTATTGTCTTCAAAATATTGGAAATAAATACTTTGAGGGAAAGTATTAGAACTGGAATTGTTATCCACTGTAAGAATACACCTTTCTCACACTAAAGTTTGATTTGTTAGATCTTAAAAAGCCAAAATGACGTCACACTAGCAGCATTAACACCCCCCCCCCCCCAATCCAAAAACAAGAAAATAAGGAAGGAGGGCTTGTTAACATAAAAATCAGGTCATAAATAACAAACCAAATCTATTTTTTTTAATGTAAAAGTCAAACAATTACTAAGCTTAGCATGTATCTGTGGCTGTTTACCCTGTTTTGCTTCTATTAAAAAATACTATTTTAGTAGTTAGCATATTAACCTCATGAAGACTTCCATTTTTATTGTTGAATTTACATGGTTTCAGATGGTCTGGTATGATCTCAAGAAATTTAAATATGAAGTAGGACAGACATTTTACTACATGACGGGTATAACAAATGAAAGGATTAATTAATTTCCCTAATATCACTAGCAAAAGGCTTTGAACTGTAATAAAGGAATAGAAGTTTTGTGCCTTCTTATGAAGTCATGAAAAATATTGAATAGGTATGATGGATTAGAGAAACAAGTCCTGTTCCTATTTCCAGGTTAAAAAAAAATGACCCTATTGGATTTTCAGAAGTGGAATTGTACAGTTCTGTAAAATTAATCCTTGTGCTCTGAGGATGATCTTGAAAATCAGCCAGGTCTCCTAGCCTGTATTGGGTTTGTGTGTGGTAGGCTTTTGGTAGCAGGGGAGAGGCTACAGAGGTGGCTCCTGTCAGAAGCTGCTGGAAGCTTCCCCGACTCCAAGTCAGACCAGTCTCTGGCCAAGGCTGAACCAATTAGCAACTGGTAGTGACTCTGTGATAACATATTTAAGAAGGGGAACCTGCAGCAGATAGAGGGATGGGAGTGAGGGAAACACCTATGTAAACACCTAGGTCAGCTGAGGAAAGGAGGAGGAGGAGAAGGGTGGGGGGGGAAGGTGCACTGCAGCAGAGACTCCCCCGCAGCCTGTGGTGAGAGGTCAGGCTGTGCCCCTGCAGCCCATGGAGGTCCACGGTGGAGCAGATGCCCACCTGCAGCCCATGGAGGACCTCACACTGGAGCAGGTGGTTGCACCCAAAAAAGGCCAGGACTCTGAGGGAAGCCCGCACTGGAGCAGTCTGTTGCTGGCAGGACTGCAGCCCACAGAAGGGACCCATGCTGGAGAAGTTCAGGAGAGCTGCAGCCTGCCGGAAGGACTCACTTCGGAGAAATTTGTGGAGAACTGTCTTCCATGGGAGCGACCCCATGCTGGAGCAAGGGAAGAGTGTGAGGAATCTTCCCCCTAAGGAGGAAGGAACAGCAGAAACAACAGGTGATGAACCCCATCCCCTGCCCCCCTGTGTCACTGGAGGGGAGAAGGTGGAGAAATTGGGAGCAAAGTTGAGCCTGGGAAGAAGGGAAGGGCAGGGGGAAGGTGTTTTTAAGATGTGGTTGTATTTCTCACTGTCTTGCTCTGTTTGGTTGGTAAATTAGTATTGGTGGTGGTGTTCAAATTAAACTGATGTTCTTTCTTCCCAAGTTGAGTCTGTCTTTTGCCCATGACCATATCTGATGAATCATCCCTCTCTGTCCTTATCTTGATCTCCAAGCCTTTTGTTATATTTTCTCCTCCCCCTTCCACAGGGGCGGGGGGAGGGGAGGGAAGGAGCGAGCGAGCAGCTGAGTCCTGCTCAGTTGCCCTCTGGGCTTAAACCACAACATAGTCTCTTTCCCTCCAGGACAATTTCTCATGGGATTGTACCAAATAGGTTCTTGAATAGACCCATATCTGCTCTTCTGAAGTCTAAGGTTGTAATTCTGCTGTTTGTCTTGCTTATACCTCTCAGGACTTTAAACTCTGGTCTCATGGTCATGGTAGTCAAGCGTGCCCTTGACTTCATTCACTGTTTCTTCCTTGTTTGTGAGTAGCAGGTCCAACAGAGCACCTTCTCTAGTCACTAGATTGATTACCTGTATCAAAAATTCTCTTGAAGACATTCAGAAGGTCTGTATTGCTTGCACCAGCTGGAGTGCCCTTCCAGCAGATACTGGGGTGATTAAAGCCTCCCATGAGTACTGGGGCTTGTGACTGTGAGGTTTTCTCCAGCTGTCTAAAGAAGGCTTCATCCACCTCCTCTTCTTGATCAGATGGTCTCTAGCAGACACCTGTTACATCACCTGTGCTAGTCTGTCTTCTGATTCTTAACTCCTACCCACTAGTCCTCTACTGATTTTTCTCTGTCTTCAAGGCAAAGTTTTTTACATTTGAGCCACTCCTTGACGTAAAGCACAACCTCCTCCTTGCCTTCCCACCTCTATCCATCCACTGCAGCACTCCAGTCTACAGAGCTATCCCATCATGTCTCTGTAATTCCAGTGATGTTATAGCTCTGCATCTTTGCTTGGGCTTCTGTTTCCTCCTGCTTGTTTCTATACTACATCCATTTGTATACAGGTATTTGGTATGGGCCCCAAGTCATACCCCATGTCTCTTAAAGTGCCCTTACACTTTAAGAGAACGTGCTGCTGAGACACATTTATTTTGCCCCTTGTGCTCTTACTTCTCTTCAGGTTATGGCAACGCTATGCTACATGCACAGTTTAAAATATTCCTGAGTACATTAACAAGTTTGTTTGCAAAGACAGTCCTGTCCTGCTGTCAGATATCCCATCCCTACACAGTAGTGCTTATTGATAACAGAGGGTCTTGGGATCGTAGAAGCCAAAGCCCTGCTTGTGACATCAGGCATATGTTGACCTACTGAATGAGGCCACTTCTGCTGGACACTTTCCCCCTTTCTGGAAGGACCGAGACATCACCTGACCCCCTTATCTTTCACCTTATCCCTTGAGCTCTGAAGCACTCTTGATGCAATCTGGGTTACCCTTGATAGCACTGTGGGTGTTCACATGAAAAAGCAGCAGCAATGGCAGGCCCCTGTGTGCTTCTCTTCACTAACTGCTTTGACAGTGGCTATGTCTATCCACTGTCCCTCAGCTTAAGCATCCCGGTCTGGCAGTCAGTGCTTCCCAGCAGCAGCCTGCATGTTAGGCAAAGCCCCAGCAGAACTGGCAGCAGAGCCTGCAGATGCTATACAAACTGAAAGCACCAACCACAAACAGCAGCACGAGCAGCCTTCAAGGCACCCTGCCTAGTCCTGCCAGATGACCAGTAGTCAGTAGTAAGTAGGTTTTTCAGGCTTACTGAATAGTAAATTTCACTTCAGTATTTAAATAACCATGAAAGCAATTTATCAGTTTATTGTTTTCCAATAGACATTTTCCTTCTATAGTATTTTTATTATTATAAATTAAGATGAAAGGTTTTGCCTGCAGCCAGTTTTAAACTTTTAAATGTTGTTTATCAATGATTCTATTCAAATATTACTGCAAGCATAAATTTTAAGCACTGTGGGATTTTGAGGGTGGCTTTTCAGTCTCTGTGTGTATGTGTTTAGCTTTTGTTTCTCTAAATACAAGGACAATGTGATCTCTATCTGTACATTTTTTAGTATGCTTGAGCAGTGTTTTCTCTACCTTTTGAACTCACTGGAGAAATTCAACATTTTTCAAGAATGCCAATATATTGGAAATAGCTCTCTTTAACATTTTGTTAAATTGGACAGCTGAGTAAAGGAAAGGTTGCAACTTGAGGACATAGTGTTAATAGATAAGAGAGAATCCACAAAATTGAACAGCATGCCCTTCTACAAAGATGTAACCTAGGGAGAAGCTTCCTTCATAGCTGAAGCCTTTCTGAGACACAAAAGTCTGTAAACATGTGACACAAATCTATAGAAAATTAGAGGTCTTTAGATCCAGGGTTGCAACTAGTCTGTCGCCTCTGACTGACCGGCCCTGAATATCACATATTTTATTCAGCTTATATGTCCTTACATGAGCATAGGTAGAAAAGGTATAACTTTGTGTACTACCATTTGGAACAGTGAGCAGTGAAGTCATCTGCAGTACCTGCTAATGGATAGGCCACTTAAACATATAATGCTTTAAATAAATCCAGCTTGTCAATTTATCAAGAGCAGCAGAAATAATGCAGATGTTATTTTACTGGTACCATTGACCCAGCATTTACTGACACATATACCTGGAGCATTAGGATTTTGTCATAAATTATACTGCTGCTTATTGCATGAAATTTGTCATATTTTCCAGATCAAGACCTTATTCTATCCATATGTAATGTTATTCCATTGGAGTTTTTCAGTTAGAAATTGAAAAAGCAAAGACTAAAAATAAATGTGAAAAGAGAAGTTTTACTGGAGGGGATCAACCAGGCTATCATTTAAAAAACTAGAGCTCACCTACACACCTTTCAGTTTAAGCAAACAGTGCATCATATTGGAAAAAATGTAAAGGTACTAGGGCTTTTTTGTTGTTGTTTTATTATTCTATTGTAAACTTTCCTGATTCCAGAAGCAGCTTTCTCTAATTCCCCTACTTCTTTTAATGCCTCTAGTCAACAAACCAGTGCTCTCACAGATGGCTTTTTGCTTAATTTCTCCCTTACCTAGACTGTGCAGCTAAACTGTAGAATAAATGTTAGCTGGTTAACCAACTTACATCTTCCT
Source organism: Strix uralensis (assembly GCF_047716275.1). NCBI lineage: Eukaryota > Metazoa > Chordata > Aves > Strigiformes > Strigidae > Strix > Strix uralensis. The sequence goes on along the minus strand of NC_133972.1, from coordinate 88,330,129 downwards.
GGCAGGTTGCTGCTATTGTTCCCCTAAACCTCAACCTTGGACTCAGCTTAATTTTCAGGCTGTGCCTCACAGTGTTTTTGCCTCTAACTCAAGCCTTCAACAACTCCACTGACAAATGAATGTGCTATTTAAAGATGATTCTGTTTTCACTTTTGTTTTGCCTCCTCCACCACCAAACTGCTTGTCACCTTCCTGCTATCTGAATTTAGCTTTCCCACAATGCCACAGGCAAAAATATGGCTTATGTACTGTCTAATCAGCTTAAAAAAAAAAAAAGTCAATCTAGTTTGAAAAGTCAAGCATGGTGGTTTGAGATGCCTGGGACAGTGTAAAGAGACAGAAGTTACCCACTCTGTTAGTAGAGCTGTTCCTTTGGCTAGGGACAGACAGTAAGAACCAGGGTCAATATTACCAGTAGGTATATTAGCTATACAATTAGCCATATTCATATAGGCTCACTGGTTGATATAACTCTGGTTTTCACTCTGTGTGACTTTGAGTAGCTAACAAAAATATTAGGCAGTTACAATAAATATTTAGTCACTCCATTCCTATTTATGTTGTTGAAGTAAAATTTCAAATAAACTCACAGTTGTTTCACTGCAAGAGTGTCTGATGCAGTAGAAACCTGATCAACATTTGTTTAAAAAAAGCCAAACCAAAAAGTTATAAAATTATTTCTAAGAAGTACAATTAAATGAAACAATAGAGATCTATGGTCAAGAAAAAAAAAAAAAGAGGCAGTCTCTTAAATATGAGAGATTATGAAAAAAGACAGCTTATTGCTTCTTAGCTGAATGCAGATATTTACTAGGAGTTTCTTTAATAACCCTGAATATTTTGTTGAATAGAATAGCTGAAACAAATTTATAAACCATATTCTCTAAATACTATATGCATAAAAGCACAGAGTAATTTCTCTTTAAAATCCAATATAAAGTTAGCCTACTTTGTGATTTATCACAGACGCAGTTAAAACTACATGATTAGTGATATTTTTGTGTAATATATTTGCATTCTACCAACCATAGTGCAAAACTGCACTGTTCAGGAAGGCAAAATTCTGACAGCACTTGAAAGAGGGCTAAGGTTGTCAGCTTATATCGTATGTTTATGGTGAGATTTTCAGGTACCCATATATCAAGAGCAGATGTGCCCATTTTCATCAAGAATTTTTTTTACAGAGTAGAGAAACACACACAAGCTATGCAATTTTTGTAATTTCTGGCATATACTAACCTTCTGTATGATAATTATAACATGGATTTTCTTAGATGCCAAAGTGACCTTAAAACCGAAAAATTTTTCTTGACCATACAAATATGTTTACAGATGTATGCTCAAATACACCATATATACACTCCATGTATATTGGAATACATCTGTATATCATCCAGTCCATACAATTCCATTCCATCCGAGGTCATATGCATACCATCTATTGTAATGCACATCTTAAATCTAGTCATTGCTTTACCTAGAGTAGCAAAGACTAGAGTTGTTTTACACAGAATAGACAGCACTTAGGCTAGCCATGCAGACTGCCTATCTAAAGTTATCCTAGTTTGCCTCTGGAGCTCCTGTGACACTGGCATACCAAGTTGCAATAAAGCTTTCTGCCTGCTTCACAGATGGCTCTGAACGCAAGCAGCCAAGACACACAGAACACTGTGCATTTGTGTAAAATTCCTGCATGGTGTATTTGGAGTTGCTGTTTAGCCAGTTTGGATTTAGATCTGTTTTGTGTTATCAAAATCATAGCATCTGCAGCAGTCTGTAGCATGGCTGGGGTTTTTGCTACATTATTATGAGCCTACACAGCCGCAATGGAATTGTGTTTATTCCTTTATGTGTAAGAAATTTTCCAAAATGTGGGCCAATCACCTTGCGTCAGCAAAGTGCCTTTCAAAATAGTTCAGCCTCCTTGTCTCTTTTCTAAATCCAGCTGTTTTGTTATTAAGCCCTTGTGTAATGATAATCTTTCCTGATGTATTCAATGACAGCTATTGAAGCCTTACTCAGATTTGTTAGTGTAATTACCCAGACATTTATAATAGGTAAGAGGAGTAGATCAAAATCATGAAGTATAAAGCTTTCAGCCAAATTTTATTATAATATTCATATTAAATTTGGAAACTGAGCTTTCATAAATGGCCTGAAAAAATATTTAACTTGGGTTATTTCGTGCTGTCTGTGGTTCTTTGTGGGTGGTAGACATCCAATGTCAAATACTGAGAATAAAAAATTCCACTGTACTCTTCTGCTGTTGTCTTTCATGTTCCTCATTTTATTCAGGAACAAAAGTACACCACCTTGGGAAAATATATTTCCAGAGTACTTTTGTACTTTTTTTGAGGCTGAAATTCTTATCATGTTTTGTAGAGAAAGTTGGTCCATTCAAAGAGAATGGCCCCAAACCCTGTGTAATAACTCAAGCCTGAAGTTTAGGCACTGAATGTGAATAATTTAAGTTTAGCAAGATCTGAAAAGATTCGTCTTTGACACAGAAGAAGGCTTTTAGTTTCTGTTAATTGACTGAAAGCAGGGAATTAAGTGATGAGATAATTTGATGTCTATAGTAGAAGGGTGATTAGAGCTGGTAAGACATTTGTGATGGGCTATTTCAATTAAAGTATCAAAACCCTTTTCAGGTCATTTTTGTCTTAACAATACTGTAAATGAGGAATTGACAGAGATGTTTTAGTCAGCAGGCTAAGGTATTTGAAATGTGTTATGGGATATATATAAAAATTAATTATGTAAATGTGATCATTTTTTTCAAAAAGGCTTCTCAAAGATGGCTTCATTGTTAAGCCCATTTGCCAAATCTTTTCTCTGCCAGTCTAGGTTTTAGAGAGATTTGCCTTTGTAACAGTGCTTCCTTAATTACAAAAATGAAAAATGTTAATTTTTGTCTTTTGATATCTGCTGAAACAAATCATTTTCTAGTTATCTATTTGGTGTGACTGATTTGAACTAATCCTAGGGGGAAAAATAATTATTATTGGTCTCTGTTAATCTCAATGTAACCTGATAGCCAACACAAAAATAACACTTGCAGGCATTTCTGCTTGCATCAAAGCTCAGGAGGAAATACTGCCATTTTCTGGTGGTGATGTTGCAATATTTCAGTAAAACCTGCTAATGGAGTTTGAGAAATATTAGTATTTTTATTAACTTTAGCTGATAAAGCCTCATAAAGTTGATAAATCTCAGTTTATCAGTTTGATTATTGTATTTTTCTGAAGTCCATGGGATCAAAGGCTTTTCCCAGTTAACAGCTCCCCCATTGTTCTCTATCTGCCTGCCTCTAGTCAAGTTTTCAGGTTTATGTTTCTGAACCAAATATACAAAAGATGTAATAAGCAGTTAGGGAGGAAGCAGGTGGAGTGGATTGCAAATTTTGAGAGAGGAAGGTGGCAGGCAGAGAGAGGAAGAGAAAATGTAGGAAAGACTTGCTCTCTCACAGCACAGGAATGAAGATATTTTTATGTATGTGCAGAGTCAAAGCCTCAAGAAACATCACTTATGACCAGAACGCCATTGTGCTGTGCCTTTTGCACTAAACAAGCAGCTCTGGAGAACTTGCAGCTGTGATACATCACAACATAGAACAGAAGATATATTTGAACAAGAAGGGTTAAAGGGGCTCTCTGATAGTATTAGTCATCATCACAGAAATTAAGCTAAACATTTCAACAGCCTAATTGTCACCAAAATTTCTACTGGCATCAGAGAAAAGATGATAGAGTGGATAAGGAGTTAGTTGAGTCAAAGTATGAGAAGGAAATCCTCCAAAATGAGAGGACACCACAGGAAAAATCATGAAAAAGCTACTTTGAAACTATACCTTGCATACAATGTAGGCTGATATCACAGGGCAGCTGAGGATAGACTTGAAATTTGCACGGCAATTGAAAAATGCTTTGAAAGAATGAATTAATGATGGAAAGATGAAATGATGTTATGATTTGAGAAAGACATAGAAGTTTCTGCTTCTGTTGGTTTAGCTCTTTTGCTGAAAATTTCTTTAGTTATTTTTGAGTAAAACACCATTTTTTGGTTTAAATAATTTTCTGAAAGGTCACTTTATCAATGAATAACAGACTCGTTGAGTAAAATTTATTTAAGAGTCTTAAATGAAGATGAAATGTAATAATCACAAGGTATAAATAGTATTATTAAACTCCAGGAGTCATAACTCTTGAGGTGTATATTACTGGAATTAATTAGTAGTTTTGTCCAAAAAGCAGTACCATCTGAACTATATATATATTTTCCAAATCTGGAAACAGACACCCAAAAGTGATTGGGGCATATTTTTTTCTAGTAAAGTAATACGTTTTTTTTTTGTAAATTATATAATTGTTTTGAAAGGGATATCATGTAGCAGTTACTTCTGTAAAAGTACTATTTATCTGTTTGCTCTTCATCCTGGTTCCCTAATAACATATATAGAAATGCATAGAATATCAAATTTGTGCATATACCAATAGATAGCATATCAAATCATAGCTGATGCTGCGTATTTGTCTCCCTATACATAACAATAGTTAATCAATCCTATTGAACCGATTAAAAATATGGCTGCACAAAATGTGGTAATCTTCACTTTGAATTGCTTTCCATCATTTTCTGTGCTTGTCCTATCTTCCTCAGGTAATTGCAGGGAACAGTCATCATTGCAGAGGCAGTCATAAAACTTTCTTAATCAGTTATTCAGGCCAATATATTGTACTTGTTTCTGCATTTCTTAAAAGCAAACCCCTATAATACCACATCAATTTCTTTAATTCAACAAGGGGCAACACAACACATAACTTTTGTTAAAAAATTTATCTTGACATAACAGAGCTTTCTGTTGCAGAGCATGTTAAACTTCCATTCTTTCCAAGCTTAAAATCCAAGTACTGAAATATTTACAATAAATCTTTTTTTTTGCAGTGCCTCAGTGTTTTGCCAGGTGAAACTCATGAATGCTCACTAGAAAGTGATCTTTTCATCACCTGAGGGAGATGACAGGTTTCTTACTCTTTGACCTGACTCTATAACCTTTATGCTGAACTATAGTGCTTCATGAAAGAAATCACAAGGTGGCCAATTTAGGAAAGTCTTAACTCTGCATATGTACCATACAAATACTCTTTTTAGTACATTAAGACAGCATATAATAATCTTGGTAATGAAATGAGTCAAAATAATCTTGCAGAACATCTTTACTTTTTTAAATGATAGCTGCTATCAGTGTGTGAATAATACTGTAACTGCACTCCTTGTGATCAAGCCCTAGATGTCATCAGTCACCATCCAAAAGGAGAAGATCCAGCAGCTGATAGTAAAATTTAAGTGCCCATTTATAAATCTGCAACTCTGTTAGACCTCCAGAACCCCAGCATTCTTGCAAAATCATGTTTATTTCTATATTCTAAATAGATCCACAACATCTGTTTGGGCTTCACATACACCCGTCAAATAATTATGAATTTGTGTATTACAGATTACATAATGAATTTCTGTAATAAAGTGAGGAATGACCAGATGCTGAAACTGTATGACACCACATGGTGGAGTAAGACCTAAAATTTGGCATTAAGATAGTACAAACCGTTAGAATATAATGTCTTCATAATTTATAATTCAATGACATTTAGTGCCTTCCTATCTATTTTGAATTTCCATATATCCATTCTCCTCATTCTCCCTCCTGATTTCCCCCCCCAACTTAAGAAAAGGAGATGTTTTGGGTTTATGGGGCTTTGTTGGGGCAGGGGGGATGTTTTAGGTGGGAGCAGTTGGTAGCATATCATAAGTTTTTTGTTGCTTATTTTCCTTTTCTTCTCGTATACTAATTCTCCCTCTGAACATTATTTTTCCCCGGCCACACACAAAATCTAATAAAGACCCCAGAATAGAGAGCATTTATGTTTCAAAGCAAGCAGAGACCTCTAAGAATGACCTTTCCAGTCAGTGCTCTGAATAGGAATCCTTACAAGTATAATGCTTCTCTGTAATTACAAGAAGGATTCTTTTAAGCATAAAACTGTCCAGATTCTAATCTCATTTTTGCATGTCTAATAAAGAGCTTTATTATATTTTGCAATTGCAAACAGCTAGATGAGGCAGCTGGTGCATAATGGTATACATGCCCTTTTTGTATTGAACTGGCACTTTGCATTGGAATACAAATGTCTTGGCATTACAGAAATAGCTTTTCATATAGGGCCAGTTATATTTTAGTTACAAGATGTAAAGACCAAGTGCCATATAAGGCAGCTGATATATAATGGCATCCTGCACAAAACATGAACACTCCATGGCTCCCAAGAGGCAGCTGGTTAATAATGCACAGGTTTAAATGTATTTGGCAATGGATGCTTTAAGAGGCACTATAAGGATATTAAGCTCAAAGATATTTTATTCATCATTTCTTTAACCTTCATTTGATACAGTCTGATGTCATATACTGTTAGGTATCACTTGCTGCTTCATTAGTATTTCACTAGTTTGAGCACACTGAAAGGGAGTGGGTGACATTCACCAAGTCCCCACATAATTCACATAAATTCAAGGTCTCTTGTTACTTTTGGATGGGAGCATCTAAGAATCAAAGCAAAATTACAAGTGAAAAAAAGTGGGTAGGCTATTTTTATACAGCAGATTATCTATGCTGATTGTAAGGTAAATTTAGTTTGATTTATTTCACAGTAAAAAGTGTTCATTTTCTCCATATTCAATTTAAAAATTAAATAACAGCTACCTTCAAGTACAGTAAGTGCAGTGCTGTGCCTATCATCTCTAATGGGAGTTTCAAAGTTGCCAATTTCAGATCATTTTTTCTTTCTAGAAAAGATAGCAAAAGGGAGAAGGAATTATAATCAATTATAAGCATGGCAATGATAAAAGACATGAGTCATTCAGGTTTTTCTGTTTAGTGAATTGCCTTTATCAAGGATTGGATTAGTACAAAGCCATATATGCCTTAGAGGGAATGCCCTCTAAATGGTGACCTATGAATACATATGTATTATAGACACTCCTACTGGGTAATAAAGTTCAATGCTCCTCTGTGCTTAATTATTAATTACTCTCTTTTTTCAGGAACACATGAACAAGTGTCATGGGATAAAGTCTACTTGAAAGCGTCACTCAGATAAGCAAGGACTTGGTTACATCTGCCCAGTTCTAACTTATTAGATAACAGGCATGTGTTATGAAAATCAACCAAGTACAGATAATTGCGGGGCACGCGGGGGAGTGTAGCTTACCCAAAGCATCCAGACTACATCTGCCCTCCTATAATGGTTTAGGTATGCTCGGAAAAGTAACAAAAAAGGACAGATGAACTCCTAGATTTACATCTATGTAGTCCTTTTGGCGTGGGAAGACAGAATGTGATAGTAACACAGATAATGAGTTACCTAGGGAAAGTCAAAGTGATGGGCTTTGAGTGACAGGAATGATGAGGCCATTGGTGACCAGCTGAATTAGAAAGCTAAAACACTGAAAACAGTAGCCCTTTGAGGGGAAACACATCTACATATACAACACAGTGCAGAAGGATGAGCCAAAGGCCCACTAAATGTAAAGGCTAGGTCACCAGCCAAGACCTGTACACCTTGACCAGTCCTGTTTCCCTGACTCCATGGTACTAATCACAAATGGACTAGAGGCCCTGGTTTTGGTGAATGTGGTCTGTACAGAGAGTGTGCATTTGTCATAGAATAGAAATTGCTGTCCACCCACCATACCCATCCTGCATAGTAAATAAATTCTGAAATTTATGTCACTGAGTGGTGCAGTTCTGGTTTTGCAGCTACTTCACTCCAAGTTCCTCTGTGACACCAATGTGATGGCCTGACTGGATATGCAGAACAATATTGTGGTTTTAACTTATTTCTGGTGGAGGAATTGAGTCTAATAGATCTCCTGGCAATCTTTGTAATTTTAAAGCAGCTGTAATTTACTCCAAAGAGAATGGCTATGGAATCAGTGGATGTTATTTAAAATTTATTTGGACTGACAGAGAGGAAACATAAATGACTCACAGTGAGAATTCGGTTGGAGATTTTGAACAGGATAAAGATAAATGACCCAACCAAGTGTTTGGGTCCACTTGGCCAAAAAGTCAGAATATAGGTAAATGATTTGTTGACTAAGATCTGTGAGTGTCTGAGGAATGTTTGTCATGAGAAATGCACAAGCCATGACTGTGATCCACCATGGACATTCCAGCGAGTTCCTCTCCCCATACTTGGGAATTAAAGATCTCTGTCATAGTTTTGCTGTTTATCTATTTGTTACAATCAAGAAAATGACCCAAAAGATCTGATAATATTATGCATGAGTATGGCACTCTGTACTGTGGCCACAGGAAAACCACCAGTTCATTTGATTGTTTATAGTTGAGAATGAAGCAAATGTGACTTTTTATTTTAAGGAGGTTTCGAAAACATCTGATGGTTTAATACAGGATTTTAGCATCAAAGAAACAGCTGCATGCAATAGTTGCAATATAACTGGTTATACACGTATTGAAATTTTGCTGGGGAAAGGGAATGAAAAGATATTTAGGCCAGAGCCCTGTACTTTTTCTCTATAAACTGCAAGGAAGGTATGTAAGCTGCCCTGTATCCATATATTATCAAGACCACAAACTGTATTAATTTTGTGTTGTGAGTACTGATGATTACCAACCAAAAATATTATCAGGTTCTTGAGATATTTGGGGAAAAGAAGACACATAGCTTCATCCAGGGAATATATATGTGTATTTTTGGACGGCGTTAAGAACACAGTTGCTGTTGCTCTGGGAATGCTGTTGATAGGATGACACATAAACCAGACACAAACGTGTCAAAGCTAAGCACTCATTTTTTAATGGATTCAGTTGTCTGATAATCAGAAACTGATTCCTTAAATAAATTAGAGAATATAATTTGATTCCTATGATGGGATTTGTCAGATGAAATGTTAGTTGTCTACATCTGAGCTGATCACTAGTGGTTCCCTTTGGAGTCTGTGGGACAATAGTGCTGTAATATGATCCTTCTGATCTTAGCAACAGCAATTTCTCTCCATAAGTCTGAAGGGATGAATTCACACGTAACTGTCTGCACTGCAAACATAGAAAAGCTGAATCCCAACCCTAATGTCCGGTACAAACATAATAAAAGCTTTTTCCAGACAGGTCTCATATGGAGCAAGGTAAGGAAGGGAAAGGGCAGGATTATGATGTTAGTCATCCCACAAGTATTTACAGTTAAGGAAGAAAGACTCACCTCCACAGGGCACTTGGTATTGACCAAGTGTTCCAAGATCAGTTAAGTCAGAGAGCAACCCAGCTAAGTCTCATTCATTGTATCGAAATTGTCTTCCACTTTTCTCTGATAATTTATCATTTCCCACATTAAATATGTAAGAGTAGAACCTGCAACTGGACTAGTTTTCCTGCTAGTGCATGAGAGTACAGCCATATCAGATAGAAATTCCAGCCAGTGCTAATGCCAAGATCTGGATCCAGTGCAAGTGGAGGACTATCACTTAGGTAACCGCCTCAGCTAGCATGTTCCACTAATTTACCTCAGCCACAAGATCATCCACCTACTCAGATGATACTGTACACATTTCCTCACCTTCCAGGGGCACTACTGGAAATAATCGTTGCTCCTTTCCCTTCTTCTAAATTAGTTCTTCCTTCCCCACGAAGCATGACTGAGTAGAAAAGATTAAATTTAAATAGCTCAGAAAATTAGTACAGAAGATTTAGTAAACATGGAGAAAAATGGTATTTCCAGGTACAGTTGTTTATTGTTTTATAATGCAGCAAATTCTGAAAACTAATGAGAAACACTAATTATTCATTTCTATATTGCATTTATTGAATACTTTATTGCACCTCGCACATGTTTCACTTTTAAATATGCAAGCTAGGTTTACAATGGTAAATGAGTAGGGAATATGATTTGAAGCAATGTAAGTGTGAAAATATGTGTCTCATAAATTATGAGAGGAGGATAGCAATACCTTTTAGTACTTTGCCTCCCAAATGTTCTTAATGCTGTTACAAGCAAACACCATTTCATCTACCTCTGAAGGACAGCTGTCTCTGACAATGGAGTGCAAGTGCTGACTGCAACATTACACTGGCTTTTAAGATAAGCAATGAGTGTTACATGTAATTGAAAAGCAGAGGAAAATTTATACAAATGTAAATTAATGGAATAGAGGGAGTTTGTGCAGGGAACCAGAGCTTTATAACTTCTGAAAGTGATGACGTGGGGGTTTTAGCAACAAAAGAACCTGTAAGACTTGCATTTAAATCTCATTTGAGATGCATCATCACTAATGGCATAGTGCCTTTTGATTCTTTAAGGGGATTTTATCTTACTTATAGACCCCACACTGTAGAAATCTGTTAAATCACTTGACTGTTAAATCACTCTACTGAATTTCTGGTAGAACATCTACTTTAATGATCAGATGTCAGTGAGCCTAATTTGTGAGATCTGATAATATTTTAGTCTAAGGTAATGTGAATGATTTTCAGTCATATATGTATGTATATAATTGCATGCATGAAAATGTCTTGATTGACATTACAGATCAAGTATTTGCATGTGTCTATGGCAGGCCAAATGCCTGGCTTCCCATGTTCGGTTGCTAATTTGTACTGTATGAAGACTCAAATCAGGCACCACTATCTTAAAATTTTAGAATAGCATCTGAATAGACGCTGAATTGATGTTTAACGTCCAGAGGGGAGAATACCAAACATTTTTTTTCCCCTCTTCCTGTGCTAATAAAAACTTTGACATTATCTAACATTATTAAAAGCATAATTATTTTGGAAGCAAATTTGGAGCTGGCTCTGTACATTGTGTTTAAAGCTAACTGCCAGGTCTGGATTCAGTACACATGGAGTGGTGGGCAGGTCACCTGTTTGCTCTGCAATGAGTGATTTCTGGATCAAGTAGGAAGGGAGATGTCAATATGAAGATTTCTGGCACTTTTGCTATAACTTGGCATTGAGGTATGAAGTACTCATTGGCAAGTGGCACCTGCAGCTGAAGAGGGGCTTATGCTGACTGCTTGAATGAGAGTTGGACTAAAGAAATAAATAGCCTAAGTGTTGCAAATTGTCTATAAGCACCCATTTGCCCATTTATCTCCTAATCTAATTAAAAAGTTAAAAGTATTTACCCCCAGGGGGTACAATAGTCTTCTCTTGGAGCAAGGTGTCCTGGTTTAACCAGGATAGGGTTAAGTTTCCCCAGCAGTGAGGGGGGAGCTCTAGCTGGGTTATTCAGATACCACGAGGACGTCACATCCTGGCAGGTCACATTTTTTCCTGGCGCGGGAGCGCGGTGCACTCGTGGTTTTGTACATCGTGCTTCCCACTGCTGTATTTGGTAGCTATTTTGCTCTGTTCATTGCTATCACTATTACTGTTATTGTTGTTGTTGGTTGTGTTGCTATTGCATTGTTGTATTAAACCTTTCCTTATTTCAGTCTTGGGGCTTTGTATTTCACTCCCTTTGTGGGGGAGGGGCAGCGGCCGCGTGGTCTCAGACCCCGGCAGGGGCTAAACCATCACACAAGGTTAGAGCACTCCCAAAGATAATACTCAGGACCTTATCTGTGTTGGATCCACATGGTTTTTTGCCCCAGAAGAGGAGATCTACCTGGGATGGGACCTTTTGCAGATGCCTGACATTTGACAAGAAGAATGTCTTCTCCAAATAATAAAAGCAACTATAGACTTGGTTGTGGTGCCTTTGGCATAGATCATAACCTTGAGTCTCATTCTTGAGATGATCTGGGTCCCTGAAAGGGTGTTATCAGGATCCTTCTTGACCTCTGGTGGAATCAACTTAGAAGAGGAGTTGAACAAGGGAGTAGCTTTTGGTAATGTCTAGCATGATATGTCACATAATTGCTGATATGAACTGGAGAGTATTGGATGTATATATCATTTTTGACAAGGAGGGTATGGTCTCTTGAGGACATGAAAGCTTAGCCTTTCTTCTGAGTTTTGTGGCAGAGGAGGCTTGGTTAATACAGTAAACCATGTGTCCTGTGCTGAAGGAAAGTAATTTTAGTCCCTTTAAATGTGCTAAGGGATAGATGGTGTAAATGAGGTGTATTATCTGTCCTGACTGCACTGCATATAAAATATTTGCTTTGTTTTACTGGTCAGCCTTTCTACTGAGGTGTAAGAACTACTTCCATGCCAGAAACTAGTTTGCTGTAGTGACTCAGAAGACTTATATTTGCTTTAAGAATGTTCCAATCACAGTAATTCACGATAACAACCATGTTGCCCTTTTTCACCAGAAAACCTGGCTGTCATAATCTTTTTCGTTCCTTGCTTGCTTTTAACATTCCCTTTTAGGTCATCTGCTGCATTTTAGGCGATTGGGAATGAAATATTTTAATTAATAGAACTCCAGAGACTTTAAAACCTCTAGCCTTTAAATCTTGTAAACAAGAGTGATAGTAGAAACTGGCTACATAAGCTTGTAGTGAATTTTGAGAGGAACAGTTGCATTGTTTTCACCCAATAAAAATAAAAAGGTAAGGATACTAAATTCTGGATACCAGTATCCAACAGTAATGTTGAGTTATTAGGCACATTCATTGCAGGCCTTACAAATGACTGCTATATCTGTAGGCCTAGATTCACTTTTAGGTTATGTGTTATGTTAGCACATTAGTGGGGCACATAGACTCCCTGTACAAGAATTCAGCCTGCAGATGTGTCATCACCGTAACCAGATGCAGAAAATGCAGAAGAAAATTACTTTATATACACTTTGGCCTTCTCTGAAACAGAGGGGTTTTTATTCTAGTCATGCACTTAACTTTTCTTGACCTTTAGAGGTTCATGGATGTTTCAAGCCCTGACAAATCTGTTTCTAGCTATGTTCTGAAGCAGAACTTCATATCTGGAGTTTTACTACAGATACTTGTCTGATCATGGCGTTTGAGTTCTACAGAGTTAGAGGGTGCTTGGGGATATAGTTCTCATACTTGCATGTCAATAATGCTCTTTTGTATTCCATTTTAGATTTTTAAGCCTTTTTGTGGAATCTGTACTTCAGTGAGAGCAACACCATGGATACTTGAAGAATGCCAGTATCATGTGTCTGGATTGTTTCTTCTCTTAGTCTGCTAGCTAGGTTTGCTCTTTACCTGATCTTATTTGTTTACTTCCTGAAAAGAATTGAAGAATTTGTGCTTTTATTAACCAATACAAACAAGTGTTGGAAAGCCATCTATAGATGACTTATTTCTAAAACTGATGGCTCCCTGGGTTTAGATATTAGAATAGAAAGTCTGCTCTACTGTTGTGCATCACTAGTAATTCATTGAGGGGTTAGGACTGTGATATAGGAGTGACAAGTATGAGCATAAAATATGTGTGCGAAGAAGCCCTGGATTTCAAATTGAGGAAGATTTTTCAGAGTTTGGGTAAGCACTGTTTTTTCCTGTAACAGTCCAGTGAGCTTTTCTGGATGTCAAATTTTTTGAGGACATGTTTTAATTGTAGGATTATGTATGGCATTAAGTACAATGTCATGTAACCTTAATCATATTTAGGAAGAATGAGCTACAATTCAAACACAGAAGCAAGAACAGGGACTCTTAAAAATGCTTTTCTCACAATGAAAAATATGTAAGGGTCTGTCAGCATCAGCTGTGAACCAACATACTGATGAAACCTGACACAGAATATCAAATATCATGATGTACTTGCTGGGAAAATCAGAAAAAAAATGCAACTCTTCCAGAAAAAAGAGATGTTACTGAGACAAAGTTTCTCTGCTCTGTGACTTACAAGCAATGCAAGAAGACCTTGCCAGACTTCTGACAGTGATTTAGTTTGAATTTGGATTCAAAGTTGGAGTATAATAACACTTTGATTGCTGCTATCCTAATTTCTTATAAGAAAAATGTATTTTACATTATTCACAATTTCAACTGTGATATTACCATATGATAATAGGTAGAGGTTTGTGATGTTATAACTCACTTAACCACATGATGCCATCATAGGAGCAGATTTTCAGGGAAAGGCACTTTTTTCTTTTTTAATCTATGACATTTTAAGAAATGTCATTAATTTGATGTGGGGTGAAAGAAATATATTACTTCTTCCTCCTCACCTGTTCTCCTTAAGGAACATATCTTTGGAGATAATTAATGTTGCTCAAAGCTGACAGAAAATCAGAAGCATTCTTCCAAATATGGTCAGCTTTTCCTCACATTCTTGTCATGTAATCATCTTCTATTTTCAGTTGCACAACTTCTTTTTTATTAGTATTTTTCATATTCTAAGTACGTGAGAAATATTTCATAGTATGAACTTCTTTGAGAAGGATATACTGGAGCTTTATCCTGTTATTGAAAAGGATTTTTAAAGTTCTCTGACATAAGTGGAGTGAGTGTAGTTACTGCGGTGCCTCACTGTAGGAAAGATAGCACTATATTAGCTTTCCAAGTATTTTCTAAAGCAATACCAGAAGTGACTTCATTATTGAGTGGAAAGCTAATGAGGAAGACACTCTCCCTACATCTACTATGATATTTTTGGTAGTCCACTTAAGAAACTTACTCCTTAGGGTACAAACTGCATGAACTCCTTCATATTTATTCTACATTTTACTAGTCTCAGTACATCATTCTCTTAGATGGCGGAGGTCTTGGAAGGGAGAATAGTCTTGGTTTCTCCCTAGATCTTGGACTGTTAACATATTTTACATTAAAGAACTATCAGATAATGCTATCAGATAAAATATAGCATTGGAAAAGGAAGTACAGTGCCACACACTGAGATATTATCACACCTTTTCTTTTTGATTTTGTGCATCTTGCACTCCTTTCAACGGCTTCAAAGATGGACAGTTGTTTGGGTAGATAACTACATCATATCAAAATATGATTTTTGATCCCTATTATTAATGCACCTAAGTATGTGGTCAAAAGATTTAGCTCTCAACTGAACTGGGTATTTGAACCATATTATTTTTCTAAGAAAGTATTTCAGGCTGCTCCTATATCCTTCCTAAACACGCACACACACAAAAGCAACAAATGTATATATAATTTAACTTTTGAACTATAAAAATGAAAACAAAAAACAATTGAATACTTGACTGGAAGTGTTTTTCAGTTCTTTGTCTCTCTCCAAATAATACTATACAACAGTCCTCCTTTTGAAAAGATGAAAGACTTGATCGCTTTTGAAAGCTCCAAACATCAGATGTAACACCTAATAATACTTTATCAACAGAGTATTAACAAAGACCTTTTGCACAATTTTTCACTGTCCCCACCTAATTTTTTAATAAATTTATAGCAACCAGAAAGTTTATTTTTCATTGTTTTACCTATTGAAAATCAAGTATGTGTTACAATCTTGTAGTAGTTTACAACTTTGTAGTAGTTTACCATTTTGAAATTAAGCTATGTGAATAAGACTTGCTTCTCTTGAAACCTAATACAAAGAATAATTTTCTCCTGAACTTTAGCTTAATGAAATTAATTCTATTCTACTTTATTCTTATTAATCTAGATACATCTAGTGTGACTCCACTGGTCTCTCTCAATACATGTACTCTGCTTCATGGTTATCCTTGGAGATTAACTTTCTGCTGAATAAAAGAATCTACCATTTGTTCTTGCAGGTCAAATTGTACAGTTCATGGATTAAAACAAATAGACAAACAAAAAGCACTTTTTGTATCACAGTCGCAGTGCACAAACTTTCCCTTCTCCTCACCTTTTCTTGCAATTCACACTTTAGAAAAGAATAATAAAAAAAGGAAAAAAAAAAACAAAATTGATGATCCTGTGCTGAGAGCTCTGTCCCTGAGGTTATCTAAAATTCAGCAGCACAGACTCATAGCTTTCCTTCTACTGTGCTTTCCACATCACAAGGTATTTTCTATCTTCTTAGATGTATTTTGCTACATACCCTAGTCTCCTAGATTCCCTTTTCTGAAATGTAATCTGCAATTTGGGGGGTTGCAGGAAACAATTCAGGTGGATAAAAATAATTTAGTTGCCTATGAATGAAAAGGCTGCAAAATATGCTCTAATTCAAGCATTTGGGAATTGAGGGAAGATTAGAAAGTAATTTTGGGGTTTTTTTCTAAACTTTTATGTGATACTCTTTGGGATGCAGAGGTTTGTCAGCCTTCTAAAAACCAGAACAGCAATAAATTAACTGAACAATAAGCTGTTTTAAATTATTTCTGACATGGAAAACCAGGATTTTGAATATTTTCTTAGCAATATTTGCCCTTTAGATATGGTATATAAATGAATTTGGCAATCACTGCGAAGAGGTTTGCTTGCTTTGACTAGGCTTTTATCATTATTTATAATCACAGCTTATTCTAAATAAGAAAATAATTGCTGTTTTCAAGCATAGCAAGCTGCATAGGAACATTTTAATATACTGGTTTTACTGAAGATCTCTAAGCATATTTCTTAGGTAAAAGATTGTTGCAGATCCCCTGAGTTTTTACCACTGATAATTTAACATTGTAGCATTCAAAATTAAACATTTAACAGGAATCCTGTGATGAGAACTCCTGATTCAAAAATCATTCCTACTGAAATGGCAATGTAGGGCAAATAAAGCGATACTGTAATTTCTGTCCATGGCCCAATGGAGGCTGCATGGAAGAAGGTGGCTAATGCTGGTTTTGGGGGTATCAAGTTGGTAAGGAAGCAGGTGTAAGAGTGCTAGATAATAGAATTTACTACATGAGGATGAGTTCTAATGCACAGCTACAATATAAATTTTAATTAAGACAATATTTTAAAGCTGTTTCATCTCCTGTTCCATACATCTTGACCTCTGTGGATGTATACTGGTCACAACAATGCTCATTGTTAAGAACCATCACACTCAAAATCATCTTATGGTCAAAAGGGAACACACTACATATTTGGAGCCAAGAATTTTTAGTTAGTCCAGCTTTTTATTTACTGGTCTAATAGTCCAACTTATTTAGTTAATAGAGGGAAGACTCAGTAATAATACAGTTAACGCTGTTCTCCCACACAAGCCCCCAAATCAAGCACACCCTCTTAACAGCTGTCTTTTTTTTCTTTGCTGGTATTATGTTCAACTTCCCAGTGCTCCTCTGTTTTTTCAGGCTGGCCGTTGCACACTCTCTTGAGGGAGGAGTACCACAAGTCCTTGCCAGAAGGCATGTGCTGTTCATAGTGGGGCCTTCTTACTTTCCTCTGCCAATAAAAACATGACCTCAGTATCACCGACTTCTTTCTTCTCAGCTTGGAGGCCTATTTGGGTTTCTTATGACAATAAATCAAACTCTTTTTCTGAGTGATCGGGGAAGTAGGACTGGTGTTCACCATATGGTATTACACAGCCCTCGCTCACTCCAGGCAGGCTTGAGTCACTCACCCCAGGCAGCTGGGGTGGCCAGTGCCATCTCAATGAGGACCAGGCCCCAGAAGCCCCAGAAGCCCCAAAGTCCCAGAGCAGTGGCTGGGCTTCTTGTAGTGATAGCAAAAATCACATTTACTGGGCTACAGAGTTCAAAAAATTTTATAAGGATAGTTACTAGTCCTTTTTCACATTTTTTTGAAACTGAGGAGCCTTAAGTCTAAGGCCATATTTTCCAAAGGTGACCTCTAATTTCTTGGGTTTTGGCTGACCAACTTCACTATGGTCAGAAGGTCTATTTCTTCCCAGGCTGCTGAGTTCTCCCAGCACTGCTATCAGTATGAACAGTGAGTACTCAAGCTGAGGTGTGTCTACGTGGGCATCCAAGCTCTGGGTAAGTGAATTGGGATGTAATTCACTTACTCAAGGTCATACTTTGTGTCAGATGGAAGCACGTAATCTGCTGATGCAGGGTCTGTGGACTCTCACTCAGGTGCTGAATGCATGGATTTATACTTCTACCTGTTGTAATTCATGACCTTAGTGAAGGGAATATAATTTAAAAGAAAAAGAGATCATCTGATTGAATAGGAAATACGTCTTTCAAAAGGGAAAATGCTTCATTGTTCGGGGTGCTTACAGAAGTGGATTATGGCGTGTTTGGATTGTACAGAAGCAAACTCTGTGACATTTGGTGTCATTGTCAAATTTAGCTCTGAAGAAAATCTCTGAGTGAAATAAAACATTGCTTTGAGTCTACTACCTGAAACATCCAAGTGAGCACTTCAGTTCCATTTAGCAGGTGAAAAAGGTGCAGTGTAATCTTCTAAATTTTTTAAATTCAGTTTTCTTTTATTGGGAGGTTTTCAGAATTGGACTGGCAGATTAAGGTGTAGAACAAGCACATCAATGAGAAAAGCAAAACAACCCTTAATGGGCAGATATTTTTGCATTATTTAGTCACTTTCCACATGAGTTTAATCTCTGTTGCTAGCAATTCAATGTTCTCATTAATTTTTGCTCTCCTTTTTCAGTATACAGCTTTCATCTGAGAGGTCCACTGTCAAACCTCACAAAATATGGCATCAAAAGAGCAAGATGTGGTTTAGGTGGAACTCTAAGTCAAGGCTAATAAACATTTATTGACAGAGAATGTTGTTGTACTCAAAATGCTGACTGTCTTCAGCCAAGAAATTTCTGGAAACTGAAAGTATTTCTTAACTCTGCAGAGAGCCCCAGCAGGATTCAGTACTTGCTTGTATTCTACAACAGTCACTATATGACTTCAGCTTTGTTTCGTAAGATTGCACAATAATGGACAATCATTCTATAGATTTTAATGTCAGTTTTAGTATTGAAGACATTATTTTTTGCTTCTACAGTTTTAGTTGCTTTATAACATATTATTTCATAGTTTTAGTGTGTTTGGTGTGTTTACAACTGCTTGATTGAGACTTCTCAACAAAAAACTTCAGTTCCTAGTATTTTTACTAATTATCTTCCTATCTCAGAATCATTCAGGTTGGAAAAGACCCTTGGGATCATCGAGTCCAACCATCAGCCCTACTCTACAAAGTTCTCCCCTACACCATATCCCCCAACATCTCATCCAAACAACCCTTAAACACATCCAGGAATGGTGACTCCACCACCTCCCTGGGCAGCCTATTCCACTGTCTGACTACTCTTTCTGTGAAAATTTTTTTCCTAATGTCCAGTCTAAACCTCCCCTGTTGCAGTTTAAAGCTATTCCCTCTTGTTCTATCACTAATTACCTGGGAGAAGAGACCAGCACCAACCTCTCTACAATGTTGTTTCCTTGCCCCTCCTCCTGGTGGACACTTGGACTCATTAAACTAATTAGGCATCATGCAGAGTCTATGCTTCTAGAATTCTCTTGGCTTTGGTGCATGCGTAGTTTGTACCTTCAGAGTGTTCTGGAAATGGGTCAGTGGGTTTGGGGGTCACTGGGGAGTTACTCCTCCCTCCCTGAAGGTATGACCATTGACCTTTCTTCTCGGAGCATGCGTCGTGAAAACTGCTTCTCTATTGGCTCAAGATAAGGAAGTTCAGCCTCAGAAAAGTGTGATCCCAACTTCATGGGACCCCCTCCTCTCACTGCATCTTCCTGCCGTTGCCTGCATAATCCCAGCATGTCCATAGAGACCATCTCCTTTACCAAAGTCCCCCATCAAATATTTGAGACATTAACTATGATTTTGTTGGACCATCACACAGGACCCCCTAAAGCTGCAGTGTGTTGTATGCCTGATTCAGTTGTGGAAACTGAAAAGCAAAACCATACGGGGCTGGTGGCCCAAGATTTTAAAGAAATTTTTTCTGATGGTACCACTGCACCCAGAAGACCAACAGCAATTTGCATTTACTTGGCACAGCACCCAGTACACTTTTACCCATTTGCCTTAAGGATTTAAGCATAGTCCCACGATTGCTCATGTTGCCCTTGCTGCTGAACGAGCAAAGACACTTCCCTCTGGTGCAATGTATCTCCAGTATATTGATGATACCCTTATCAGTGGAGAAACTCATGCAGAAGTCCACACTGCTATGGATACAGTTCTACAAACACAGATGAAACCTTTTTTAGATGGCCTTGGTAGCAAACAACAAGGGACCCTCTCACACCATTACCTTTCTAGGAATGTGATGGGAAGGAGGACAACAAATTATACCTGAGAATGACTTCAAGTTGTTATTTACACTACCCTCACCTAAAGATAAGGCTGACTTTCAAAAACTTAATGGGCTTGCTATGATGCTGACATAAACACATACCTGAATTTAGCAACCTAGCCAATACCTAATTGCACCATGATATTACACAATAGACTGGCTCTAGACACCCTGTTGCTCAAACAAGGTGGAGACTGTGTGCTCATCAACACAACAGCAGACTGTTGTATCTCCACTGGGTGGTGACCACAGAAACCCCTGAGGAAGGGTGTATAAATGGCTCCCTGAGAGCTCCTGAGGAATGGTTGGCCTGCGCCTTGGTGATCTTCCCTTACTTGGGATACCAGGTACGGATACTTCCCTGGGAACTGAGTGATTAGATAGATGATAAGGAATTTGGAATAGAAGCAGAAGAGTCCACACTCACAGTGTAGTGTAATTGTTATCTACTTAGTAAGTGCCTTATCCTAATAAACCTCACTTTGTGCCTCAGACTCGGAACCTCATTCCTTCTAGGTGTAGATAGCAGCAGAGGGTCTGACCACAGCACCTCGGCTATTTCCTTAAATGAAATCAATGAAACCCCTCTGTTTAAAGAACATTACAGAGTAGAAGCTCTTTTTCTTATTTTTTTTTTTTTTTCTTTTTAAACCACTTTCACCAATAGGAATGTGGATTGCTGAATTTTAATCTAACATTCAGAAATCAATTTGAGGGGGCAAAAATGAAAATAAAGTTGTTTCCTTCAAGGCTTATCTATTTGCATCTTACTGTTATTATTTTATAAATCTTTTTTTTTTTTTTTCCCCACTAGTGTACTGATATTGTCATTGTTGTTAATTTATGCAACATATTAGAGGTTTGAGGACTTTGACACTTAAAGGTAAAGCTCTTATGACATTGCAAGCACCTTCATTCTTGTCCAGTGTGTCTACTGTAGTGAAACTGTGCAAAAGATCTCATAATAGGAAACTTGCTTGATCTGTTCTTGGCAGATCCAAATGAGTCAATGTCTTTCTAAATAAAATTTCAAACTGAACTGCTTTATGTTTTAATATGATGATACTTGGAGACTAGTATTATATAATAGTCTGCTTGTTCCACCCAAACTGAACATAGTAGAAACCAGAAGGCTGAGATTTACTGTCTGAAAATTGTGATGAGGATGCTGCCAAGCCTCTGATGTTGTGAAACAAGAGTGAAAGAAGTTTTATGTTTTGTGCATTTTGATTATAAATATTTATATATTCTTGTGCGTTCTAACAAAGCAACAAAGATGAGCTGAAAAAACAGAAAATAGAACAGAAAATGTTTTCCTTTCTTTGTCTAGGGAGAGGTCTTATCATTTTTTTAAAGTTGGTAATAATCTATTATGTTTCCTGTGTATCTTCATGGGAGGAAAATTGTATAGGAAGTGGTCATTGTCAAAAGTATCATTGGTGCCATGGTTCCTTGATGCTGATGGTGAAGGACCGAACTTGGATCTTCATTCTCCAGCAGTTACCCTAAAATAATTTTTTATTTTTTTTTTTTCCCAAAGTGCATTTGCAAGAGGACCATGTACAATACCAGCTGCTATAAAACCGATGGTAAAATTTCATTATAGTATTGGTATGTGTTGAAATATTTTCTGAAATACTTACTTAAAACAAAGGAAAATAGCTTCCCTAGCAGTTCTATAATGACTAGTTTTGATGATAAGCTTCATCAGATCTAGGTATTTTCTTCTTGTTTATCAGAGTCCAATATGATTAAATAAGTAGAATGAAAGTTGTGGCTCCCCAGTAAGTCAGAACCTGTGAAAACATCATGTAATTAAATTATAACAATAGTAAAACTTTTTAAAACTTATGAAATTAGTATAATCAAACTGTAGGCAGTAAAAATGCTTCAATACTAAAGTATATAGAACTAAAATTTTAACTAACATCAGTATATACTTCCTTTCTTAAACAAAAATAATTAACAGGGTAATTGATTTTTTTTTCAGCTAAGTACCTTTGTAGGCATACTGTGTAGTAAAACATTAGCAAGATGATAATTCAATGGCACTATTACTTGTATATAACGGTTTAGGAATACTGAATTAAGTCACTCAGAATATGTCTGAAGCTTTGGAGGAATTTTTGCTTTCTCCTTATCTGAAATATGGAAATGTATGTTTTTCTTCATCATTTTTCTTAACCTCTGTTTCTCAATTGGCCCCAAATTCATAAATCTATTTCTTTGACTTTTATACCCTTTTCCGTTGTGAAATTTAGGACTGGTTTTCTACTTTCTTTTAGGAGTTTTACACTGTGTGCCAGTACTGAAGTAAATTCAGTGCATAAAACAAATATCAAAATATCTATATCCTTTAGGAGTGTTCAGTTGACTGACACAGTCAACACCGTTTACATTGAGCTTGTAGCATAGTTGAAACTTAAAGGCAAATCTGTCCTATAAATGATTCTTTAATTACTGGAGTAAAATAAATATTGTGTGGAAAGAAAAAGAAAAAAATCTGCACTATTCTGAGATTGAAATCTTGGTGAAGCTGTTCTGAATTAGGGGCCTGATTCTCATTGCTTCAGCATAGCTCCATCAATGTGAGCAAAATGTGTGTTAGCAGCCTGCACTTGAATACCCTTTGTGCAAAGACCGCTCCTGTTTCTTGCATCTCTAGGGATACAGATGTCAATCAGTGAATAAACAGTAAGGTCTCTGTGTTGAGGGCTTCCCCGTGCTGGGGAGGTGAAGATGATGTTTCTTCTTTAGCACCAGACAAGTTTGGAGGCTTAAAGGAGGCAGTTCAGCAGAGACTTTCACAACATTAGGACTCAGCAGATGTCTGAAGACAGCAAGTCATTAGTTCTCAAGTGCAGAATCAAAGGATATGTAAGAAACATCCACTGTGAATAATGTTTTTGGGTTCTACTCAAAGTGAAAGATTAGAAATAGTAAGTATATGTGACTTGTTCAACTATAACTACTAAGCGGAAATAAAATAAATAAATAACTTTGTTTACATTGCCACAGAGATTTTTTTATTATTATTTTCCTGGATTAATTCTAAAGATTCTTGGAGGTGAACAATGTTCTTTTTCTAACCCTTCTTACTTGTTTAGGGGGGGAGAAGAAGTGATAAGAGAAAGTGAAGACTACAGTTGGAAGAAGTCTTCATTTACATTGGTAAGATTAGGTAATTTAAAGTAGTACTAGTCTGTCTAGTCCTATTCAGAAACTCATGTATATCATACTTTCTAACACCTATTAGTACATTTGTTTCAGATGTGATATGCTTGCATTTTGCAATAGCAGACATTCAGGTATAACTTCTGAAATTTTTCTGAGACTTGAGATTATAATTTGATTCTATAGGTATTTTGATCTCTAATACCATCTGTCATCATTTTCTCTTGCATCTTAATGTAAATACTTCAAGTTCTTTGCATCCTAACGCAAAGTATGCAATCCTAGCATACTTTTCAAGATAAAAATCAAATGCATGTAAGTGAATAATTAAAATGGGAAAATAATGACTTGATTTGTTCAAGATCAAAAGCAAATACCAGCTTTCTTCCTTTAGCGACTGGTCCAAATATCAGTGCTTGGAGCAGCAGCTTAAACACACATTTTTGAATCACTACCTTTCTTTCAAACCATTAAAAAATTAGAGATAGCCCATTGCAAAATTAGAGACTTTATAGACTTGGAATATTTGGATTTGTTTCTAATTTGGCTATATTTCGAAATGTAACATGTTTTTATGAGCAATAAGCTATATGTTCGGTGCTAAATAATCTCCCATGCATGTGAGATATTGAAAGCTGAGAGTGCCTTACAGAGCCCCATACATGCTGCTGTCAGCATTTTCTTACTCTTTTAAAGATGTATTATTTTCTTAAGTCCCTTCCTTGCCGTGTTATCAAATCAGGGGGAATAGATGTAGTTTATATAACCTGGAAATTCATTTTGATGAATTCCCATCAGCAGTTTTCAAAATCTCTTTTCATTTACTCTTCCAAGTGTTTACAAATCCTCTAAAATTATCATTTGTTTCCCAAGTCACTAGCAATGATTTTTGTGATGTTTCTTTTTCAACTTTTCAACTGCCAATATAGCTGATTTATGTTCTTTTTTGAAATCTTCCCTTTGGTACCAGCGATAGGGCAATTGTATTTTGCTAAGCAGTAACAGGCTGAAAATTAATAGACTTTGTTTCCTACTGACAGTGTAAGCTATGCAATACTCCAGACTGCAGTTGGTTTTTGTTGTTAGTTTTTTAAATTTGTTTTTAAGGAAAAAAAATGTATCCATTTCCTTCTGCATGCTCCATGTCTCATTTTCTTACATGAATGCTATTAATCTGAGTTATAGAATTCATTGATCGCTTTTTTTAATTACTGTGGCACATGGAAATCTTGAAATAGTAATAGTCAAAGTACTGGCAAGGCACACAAAGGAGAAAGGGCTGTAAATGAATTAAAAGACATACATTTCCCCCTCTTCTTCTTAAGGATGGAACTATCATAATTAATAGCATAAAATTATTGTTTAGTCAGTGAGTAAAATTATGATTACTGTATTGTCCTTAGAAGGAGTTAATTAAAAAATTTTAAATCAATTGATCCATTATGGAACTCTGAATATTGACAAGCTGTGATAAAAAGTGAAGCCAAATGTAACGTGCATCTGATAAGGTTCAGTGTGAAGTTAGGACAAAAAAATCTTCTAAAAATTCCAAGCTAATGAAAAGGCTAGAACGTTTCCTGGCTTTTCAGTCTTTTATTACTGAGGAAGTAGGTAAGTTAGTTACTTTTTACAGATTCATTTCAACTGCTCTATGTGTCTATGGATCATATAGGGTAATTTTCACCACCTACTCTTCTTCCCCCTCTATATCTTTAGATATCCATGTGCTGCATAGCTTTACTTCTAGGTTTTATTTCCAGAGGGAAGGAAAACTACTTCTCTGATGATTCTCTAAACCTTACAGTGTTACAGATGAAGGGTTTCCATTCCCTTTGCTTGGTCACTGGGTTACCCTACTCTTTCTTCAGGTTGTGTTGCTGCTGGGCTTTTTTTACCTGAATAAAAGTTTTATTAAAATCAAAGTAGTTTCTCTTATGGTAGTCAAATTCCCTAGAAATAGTCTCCTAGAAATTTCTTGCTAATGCCAATAGCACTCAAAAGGTTTCAGTCTTTTATAGCCATTAGTGATATTGCCTTATGCACTACCTGAATGAGCTATGTTATATCAGCTTTGAATTACTACAAATCCTAAAACTTTTCTCAAGATCAGAGAGAAAAAAGGTTGTTCAAATTACTTAGCTTTATATAATTTGTGTTGTGATTATTTTGGTAGCCCAGATTATGAGAATGGAGTGCAATACTCTACCACTGCAGTCAACTTTGTTGATGTGGTGGGTTGACCTTGGCCATCTGCGCAACCCCACCCAGCCAGTCTCTCACTCCCCCCTCTCAACAGGACAGGGGAAAAAAATGGGATAAAAAGGTCCTATGTCAAGATAAAGACAGGCAGATTGCTTACCAGTTGCCATCACTGACAAAACAGACTCAACTTGGGGAAAATGAATGTAATTTATTGCCTATTAAAATGGAGTTGGATGGTGAGAAACAGAAAAAATAAAACACTTTCAAACACACATACTTCTGCTCAGGCTCACCTTCACACCTTCATCCCTGACTCCTCTGCCTCCTCCCCTCCAAGGAGATGGGGAATGGGGGGCTGTGGTCAGTCCCCCCCAGCTCCTCCCTGCCGCTCCTTCCTCCTCACGCTTCTCCCTGCTCCAGCCCGGGGCCTCTCCAGGGGCTGCAGGGAAACACCCGCCCCAGCGGGGTCTCTGCCGGGGCCGCAGGGGCCTCTCTGCCGGGGCTCTGCCTGGAGCCCCTCCTGCCCTCCTGCCGCTCTCCCCTCGGGGCTCGCAGGGCTGTTTCTCCCCCTGTTTCCCTCAGCCCTGGCTGCCGGGCAGCGCTTTGCCCTTCCTTACCCAGGCTTTCCCCGAGGCGCCCGCCCGGGGCTGAGGGGCTCAGCTGTGCCCTGCGCTGGGGCCGCTGGAGCCGCCTGGAACCGGGGCTGCCCCTGAAGACACCCCTAGCAACACCTTGACATGGACATCAAATACAGAAGTACACTGATAAGTAATTTAAAAGTCTTAGCCAGTGTCTGTCATACATCTTTTTTTACAGATCCATTGTTATGAGTTCTGTTTTGTAAAATTTTTACTGTAACCTTCTAGACTCTTTTTGCAAGTGACATTACTCAGACCTTTGAAACTTCTACAATTCTTTGCTTATCACCTCTCTAGCACAATGAGTTTTTATTTAGCTTACTCTGTTGTGGGGTGGTTTGGGGTTTTTTTTGGTAGGGGTATCTATTGAATTGTAATTTGAGATTTGTTGCAGATTAGTTTCACAATTGGTTTGCAGTGATGGCTGTTCATATAGCTTGCAACAAGCACCAAATCATAACTGAATTTTCAACAAGTTACCCTGAGGTTAAAGGGTATTGCATTTAGTTTTTGGTCAGAGAACATTGTTTTAAACTCTCAGCAATGCATTTTCTACCTGATCTTGCCACCAAAAAGCAGCTTTGAGTGCCTAAACTTCTTTTCAAAAGCTATACTCAATGACACTTGGGGTTTTTTTGATGCCCTCAAAAATTAAAATGGTGTCTTAAAATACTTGGAGGATACTAATTACAGCTTATAAATCCACTTGTGTTAGAACCTTTAACTGTAAAAAAAAAACCCCACTTCTTAAATAGGTCTTGAGGATATTGGAAATGCTAAAAATTACACAGAAGCTGTGCTCCTGACCTATTTCAGGATATCCCGTGCCTAATGTAGCTACAATTTCACTTCTGGTCTGTCTGCCTCAAAGGAGAACACTTTATTTCCTGTTTGCTTCCATAAGGCTTCTGTAAACATGATAAATCCAGGAAGTGCTTTTAGTGAAAAGATTTAGTAAGTAATAAGCTTTAGAGCACAGCTTAAGAAAGGTTCTGACTGTGACAACCTGCAGGAAAATTGACTGTGGACATTGTTATCAAGTTATGACACCACTGAGATTGCAGGAAAGCTGTAGTACCACTCAAAAATAGAATTGAAGCATGGGATCTCCAAGCATAGCCAGAAAATGTTATATTTTTTGCCACCGCTAGCAGAAGCCCCCTGACCCCACAGTGTCCTGGGGCGAGGGGGTCTGGGGCTTGCAGGGCCTGGGCCTGGTGTGAGTGGCGCTGGCTGCCCTGGCTTCCTGAGAGTGACTCTTGCATCTCTGGGGTGATCTGGGTCTCTGCAATACCATCTGTGCTAATGGTGTGCCATAGTCATTGCTGCATGACAAACCCCAATCTGGGGTGTCCCAGAGGCTGGGGGTAGCCAGTGAGCACCGGTCATGCTGCCCTGGGTGCCTGCAGAAGGATGTGGAGAGTTTCTGAAGGAAGGTATGAAAATAAACATAAGTAGGCCTAGGGCTGAGGAAGAGGAAATCCCCTCCATGGATAGTGACCATATTTCTCCTGGGAAAGACCTCAAGAAGGTGACGCCTTGCACAACCACCCCTGCTCTTGTTGCTGGGGTCTGAAACTCTCTGCTTTAGGAACCAGAGGAGCCCTGGAAGGGTGAGCAAAACACCAAAACAGAGGGATAGAGACAGGGTTAGGGTTTTTTCTGTAGAAAAAATGTAATTGTATCATTGAAACTTTCCTGTAATAATTTGAACTAGATGTGTTGTATGTAGACAAATAATTTGTGTTATTGGTCTCTTTAAACATGTATTATAGAGTCAATTCTTAGCTCCATAGCATGCATTACACTCAACATTCCACCATGAGACTCCTCCTTTGAGGTTATTTAGATTTCTTTGAGATCTGCTCTTTTCCATATTACAAAATGAGTTGGCATAAAATTAGGATAGGAAATTTTCTTTGTAATGTGCTTTTCCCAGGTGTAGAGAATTCTGAGCTGTGTGAGCCGGAGAAGAGGTCTCAGCTTCAGTCTGCATTAAAAATTCAAGTTAGATGCTCTTGGGAATGTCTGTTTAGAAAACTTTTTAGTTGTGTGAGGCTAGTTAAGCAGTAGGTAATGCTTTGTGAGATTAACTCATTAATCTAGGAAAATAATAGAAAACTCTTAAGTATGTAAGGACTTTTTTGACATATATATGGAACCCTACATATAGCTTATTTTTATCTATACCTGGTTTACTGAATAAAAATCAGGGCATCTTCTCTCTTGCTGCTTAATATAGATACCTAGCTACTAGTTGTGTCTTATGAATGTAACTTGTGTTTCTTTTCTTGCCTTAGCATATTCCGACAAATTTAAGTTGTTGAGTGACCTAATTTACCTGCTATGTTGATATTCTTTAAATCCTATTTCTTTATTTTGTTTTCGGTAGCTAGCATGCACTTGTACTCTGCACTGGTGAGGCCACACCTGGAGTATTGTGTCCAGTTTTGGGCACCTCAATACGAGAGAGATATCGAGGTGCTGGAGCGAGTGCAGAGGAGGGCAACGAAGCTGGTGAAGGGCCTGGAGAACAAATCCTATGAGGAGTGATTGAGGGAGCTGGGACTGTTCAGTCTGAGGAAGAGAAGGCTGAGGGGAGACCTTATCACTCTCTACAACTACCTGAAAGGACATTGTAGAGAGGTTGGTGCTGGTCTCTTCTCCCAGGTGATTAGTGATAGAACAAGAGGGAGTGGCTTTAAACTGCAACAGGGGAGGTTTAGACTGGACATTAGGAAAAATTTTTTCACAGAAAGAGTGGTCAGACAGTGGAATAGTCTGCCCAGGGAGGTGGTGGAGTCACCATTCCTGGATGTGTTTAAGGGTCGCTTAGATGGGATGTTGGGGGATATGGTGTAGGGGAGAACTTTGCAGAGTAGGGCTGATGGTTGGACTCGATGATCCCAAGGGTCTTTTCCAACCTGAATGATTCTGTGATTCTGTACTAGCCACAATATTTCATACACATCTATTTATGTATGGTGTTTTGAACTGCCCCAATGTCAAACTTTGGTCTTGTCATATTAGGTGTTCAGTAGTTTTTCTGAGAGAGCAGAAGGGGGGCCGGGGATGGAGCAGATTGGTAAGGGTGAATTAGGAGGGATGGAGACATGATTTTTTTTTTTTTTTTTTTTTTTTTTTGTGACTTCTGTGCTTACTTCTTTGTGCATTGTTCCGATGTTCACATACTGACACCTTGGTTAGCTGTATCTTGTTCACTCTCCTATGGCAATGGAAACATGGTACTTTTTTTTTCAATTACTTTGTTCATTTATTTGAACTTGATTATAAACATATTGGATATCTTCACATTCCTCCTATTGATGTAATAGGTTGAACTGAGTGTTGATATAAGCAGGCAGTGCTGTCACCCCTCTTTTAGCCCACTGTGTTCACACATCTTAAGATAGAATCATAGAATATCTCGAGTCAGAAGGGACCCATAAGGATCAAGTCCAGCTCACTGCTCCTTGAAGGACTACCTAAAAATAAACCATGTGACTAAGAGAGTCGTCCAGACAGTCTTTGAACTCTGATGGACTTGGTGCCATGACGAGTTCCCTGGGGAGCCTGTTCCAATGACCAACCACCCTCTCACTGAGGAACTTTATCCTAATGTCCAATCTGAACTTCCTCCACTGACACAGCTTCATTCTATTTGCTAGTGTCCTATTACTGGTCACCAGAGAGAGGAGATCAGCACCTCCCCTTCTGCTGTCTCCCTCGAGGAAGTTGTAGACTGCAATGAGGTCACCCCTCAGCCTCGTCCAAGCTGACAAGCCAAGTGACCTCAGCCGCTTCTCATAAGTCTTTCTTTCAAGACTTTTCACCATCTTTGTTGCCCTCCTCTGGGCACACTGTAATAGTTTGATGTCCTTCTTATACTGAGGTGCCCAAACCAGCAAACAATACTTGAGGTGAGGCCGCACCAGTGCAGTGTAGAGTGAGACAATCACCTCCCTCAACTAGCTAAATATACCATGCTTGATGTACCCCAGGTCATGGTTTGCCATTTTTGCTGCCAGGGCACACTGTTAACTCATATTCAACTTTCCATCAATCCAAACCCCCAGATCTTTTTCCACAGGGCTTCTCTCCAGCCTCTTGTTGCCCAGTTTCTACATATAACCAGATTACGCCATCCCAGGTGGAGAATCCTTCAGTCGCTCTTGTTAAATTTCATACAGTTGGTGATTTCCCAGCTATTTAGTCTATCCAGATTTCTCTATAAGGCCTCTCTGCCCTTGAGGGAATCCACAGCTCCCCCTAGTTTAGTATTGTTGGCAAACTTACTTAATGTACATTTGACTCCTGCATCCAGATAATTTATAAAAACATTAAAGAGCACTGGCCCTAAAATGAAACACTGTGGAACCCCACTGGTGACTGGCCACCAGCGTGATGTAACCCCATTTACTATAACTCTTTAAGCCTAACCCATTAGCCAGTTGCTCACCTAACATATTGTGGACTGTGTGATGTACATTTTGCCCAGAAGGATACTGGGAGACAGTATCAAAAGCTTTGCTAAAATCCAAAACCACCACATCTACTGGCTTCCCTTGGTCAACTAGATGGGTGACCTTGTCATAAAAGGTAACTAAGTTGGTTAAGCAGGATTTTCCCCTCATGAACCCATGCTGGCTATGACCAAAGACAATGTGTCTCTCACATGTTTTCCAGTAACTACCAGAATAACCTTCTCCATAATTTTACCAGGCGCTGAAGTGAGACTGACAGGTCTGTAATTACCAGGGTCTTCCTTCACTCCCTTCCTGAAAACTGGGACAGCATTTGACGGTTTCCAGTTGACTGGGACCTCTCCAGACTCCCAAGACCACTGAAAAATAATGGAGAGAGGTCCCACGATGACATTGGCCAGCTCTTTCAATACTCTGGGAGGAATGCCACCAGGCCCCATAGATTTATGCACATCCAGCTGGAGCAGCAAGTCTCGAACATGTTCAGAGTCATGTGGGAGTTCATCATCCCCCCAGTCAAGGTCTTCCAGCATAGAGCTCCAGGGTCCCAAGGCCCATCATTGGTGTGAAGACAGAGCAAAGAAGGCATTAAACATCTCTGCTTTCTCTAAGTCCCTATTTGTGAGGTGACTGACCTCATCAAGTAATGGACTAACGTTCTCTCTGATCCTCTTTTTGCTGTTAACATATTTTGAAAAGCCATTTTGTTGTCCTTCACAGTGCTGGTCAGCTTGAGATCTACTTGAGCTTTGGCCACATGAATTTTCTCCCTACAGTGGTGAACAGCATCTCTGTAGTCCTCCCATGTCACCTGTCCTTGCTTCCAACGTCCATGCACTTTCCTTTTCCGCCTAAGTTCTAGAAGAAGGTCCCTGCTCATCCAAGCCGGACTTCTGTCCCGCTTGCTTGACATCTGACACTTTGAAATTGCATGCTCCTGTGCTCTTAAGAGATGGTTCTTAAAAAGCGACCAGTATTCATGGACCCCAATACCTTCAGAAGCAGATTCCCAGGGGACTTTACTGACTAGCTCCTTCAGCAGCCCCAAGTCTGCTCTCCCCATATCCAGGGTTGAAGTTTTGCTGACAGTTTTTCTCCTATCTCCAAAGATCTCAAATTCAGCTACTTTGTGGTCACTGTGACAAAGACAGTCACTAATCACCACTTTGCCCACAAGACCCTCTCTGTTTACAAACAGCAAATCTAGGATGGCACCTTTCCTAGTTGGCTCCCTTAGTACTTGCACCAAGAAGTTATCTTCAACATGTTTCAGAAAATTCCTAGACATGATTGTGTCTGCTGTATTATATTCCCAGTTGATGTCTGGTGTACTGGGTTTGTGTGGTGGGGTTTTTGGTAGCAGGGGAGGGGGCTACAGCAGTGGTCCACATGAGAAGCTGCTAGAAGCTCCCCGAGCTCCTAGTTGGACCCGCCTCTGGCCAAGGACAAGCCAATTAGTGACGGTGGCTGTGTCTCTACAGTAACATATTTAAGAAGGGGAACCTGAGAGGGGGTGGAGACTGGTGAGGAGGAGTTACAAGAAGGACACCTATGTGAACACTGAGGTCAGTGGAAGGAAGGAGGAGGAAGGGGGGAGGTGCACTGGAGGATTGAGCCCCCCTGTCACTTACCATGGTGAGATGACAGGGCCTCCCCCGCTGCCAGCCACGGAGGTCACCGGAGGAGCAGAGATCTGCCTGCAACCTGTGGAGGACCCCATACTGGAACAGGCTGCTGTGCCTGAAGAAGGCTGGGACTCTGAGGGAAGAAGAAGCCATCTCTGTTGTAGTTTGGCACTGGGAGGACTGCAAGGCGAGGGGGTGACCCACACTAGAAAACCTTGGGAATGGCTGCAGCCCATGGGAAGAACTCACACTGAAGAAAGGTCATGCAGGACTTTCTCCCATGAGACAGGAGCATGTGAAGCAGGGGGAAGAATTCAGAAGGGTACTTCCTCCCAGTCCTTGGAGGAAGATGCGGTGAACTGATGGGCCCCCCATCTCCTGCCCTAGGCTGCTGGTGAGGGGAAGGTAGAGATATTGGAAAAAAACTGAGCCCAGAAAGAAGGAGGTGGGGGGGTGGGGGGAAGTGTTTTTAAGATGTGGTAGTACTTTTCACTGTCCCACTCTGTCTGTTGTTGTTAGTGTTCTGAAATAAAGTTATAATCAATTTTTCTTCCCCTAAGGAGTCTGTCTTTTGCCCATGACCATAATGTGTCAGCTAACCCTCCCTGTTGTTATCTCAATTCCTGAGCCTTTTGATTAATTTCTCCTTCCAAGTGCTGGGGGGTGGAAGGAGTGAGTGAACGGCTGCGTGGTGCTCAGCTGCCCTCTGGGCTCAAACCACAACATCTGGGAAATTAAAATCACCCACAAGGACAATTGATAGAGATATCCCTTAATTCCTTGTAGACTAGTTCATCGGTGTCATCATCCTGGCTGGATCCCCTTCTTCCTTATCCAGAGGCTTTCAACCCTGTCATCACCAACTGTAAGCACCATAAAACCCAACCCCTCCTCACATACAGATCATTAGTATAAAGACATTTCAAATGTACTCCAGTGTACTTAGCACATTGTGGAGCAGACTGAAGGACCTCACTACTACACTGTCCCTCAAACATTGGCATGCCGCCCCCAGGTTTATCTCTAGTGAGCCTGGTTTTATCCCTTTCCCCCTTCTAATCTAGTTTTAAGCTCTTTTGATGAGCCCTGTTAAGTCTTGCACAAAGATCCTTTTCCCCCTTTGAGAAAGGTGTACCCTGCCTGTTGCTAGTAGGCCCGACGTCTTGCAGACCAACTGTGATCAAAAAACCCAAAGTTCTGTCACTGACACCAATCACAGAGCCAGATGTGGATCAAGTGGGTTGTGCTGGTTTTGGCTGATAGAGTTAATTTCTTCATAGTAGTTAGTATGGGACTATGTTTTGGATTTGTGCTGAAAACAGTGTTTTCAGATGTTTTAGTTACTGCTGAGCAGCGCTTACACAGAGTCAAGGCCTTTTCTGCTTTTCACCCCACCCCACCAGCGAGTAGGCTGGGGGTCCACAAGAAGTTAGGAGGAGACACAGCCGGGACAGCTGACCCCAACTGACCAAAAGGATATTCCATAGTATATGACATCATGCTTAGCATGTAAATCCAGGGAAAGAAGAAAGGGGGGGACGTTCAGATTGATGGCGTTTGTCTTCCCAAGTCACCGTTACATGTGTTGGAGCCCTGCTTTCCTGGAGATTGCTGAAGACCTGCCTGCCTGTGGGAAGTGGTGAATGAATTCCTTGTTTTGCTTTGCTTGCATGCATGGCTTTTGCTTTACTTATTAAATTGTCTTTATCTCAACCCATGAGTTCTTTCACTTTTACTCTTACCATTCTCTCCTCATTCCTCCGGGGTGGGAGTGAGCGAACAGCTGTGTGGTGCTTAGTTGCCAGGTAGGGTTAAACCTCAACATTGGTCTTGCTTCTTCCCTCATCATTCCCTGAAACTGGAAGGATAGAGGAGAACAGTACTTATGCTCCTGATCCCTTAACCTGTCATGTCAAGGCCCTGAAGTCTCTTTGGATTGCCCTTGGACTTCTTGTTGCAACCTTGTCACTGCCTACATGAAAAAGCAATAGCAGATAATAATCTCAGGGCTGTACCAGGGTAGGGAGTTTTCTCTTCAACCCAGGCCCCAGGGAGGCAGCAAACTTCCCTAAGAAGCAGATCAGGTCAGCATATTGGACCTTCTGTTCCCCTCAGGAGAGAGTCTCCTATAACAATGAGCCATCTTTTATTTTTTATGGGAGTTGTTTTAACTTGGGGAACAGGCTGACTTGACCTTGGTGACACCTCCAACCTAGATAAACCATCATCCTCATTATAGTTCAGTTTCTCTTGCAGAGCCTCACACCTATCATGCAAGGGAACCTGGGAAGGTGAGGTGGTCACAGAGGAGACGCACCTGCTGCACCGGGCAGGAACGTGTTGCCATTGTCCCCTATCCCTTGAGTCACTGTGCTCAGCCAGGCGGAGAGAGGATAGGGGATCCTCTGTATTGTGTGTCCTGTCTGCCCAACAAGTCTGTCCCAGGGATGGCAGGGTGTGGTTCCAGTGGTCTCTCTCTCTCTCTCTCAGGCTCCCTGACACTCCTCAACCTACTCACCTCCTCCCGGAGCTGTCACTAAGCGCAGGAGTTCCTCTCCCTGGGTGCAGCTCCCACAGGTGTGCTCACTGCTGCTGGCCAGTCCTGGCCTAAGAGCAGGGCCCACCCTGCAGCCTGGCACCGGGGTGACAGGGTGTTCCCACCGCAGCTCTGTCAGCTGCTGTTGTGTGAGCTGCAGGCTCCTGATGGGACTCTCCGCTTCCCTGATATTTCCCCAGGAAACCACCCTGTGCACCGCACTGAAGCGCTCTGCTGCAGATTGTGCCAGCACCGGAGCTGCTCACCTTGGCAAGATAAGTGCAGAGAGATTGTTCAGGCAGGACATATACAATTTAAATGTATAAAGCAACTATTTACTTGTACACACATGTACATAAAAGATAGTCAAGGTTTAATGAACT
Organism: Strix uralensis; assembly: GCF_047716275.1. NCBI lineage: Eukaryota > Metazoa > Chordata > Aves > Strigiformes > Strigidae > Strix > Strix uralensis. The sequence goes on along the minus strand of NC_133972.1, from coordinate 88,294,971 downwards.
GTTGGGTTATGTGTTTTTATATTGACCACCACCACTAAGCTATCCAAAAAGGCTTTCCTCACATGTGTTGGTCAGGAGGGGAAGGGCTGTCTCCTGTGTCTCCGCCATTCCTGAGTTGCTGTCCACCACTAGCTCTGATGCTGATGATGTGGACAGATGTATCCCAACTAGCCTGCTTGTTTACTTATTTTTAAATTATTTTCTATCATATACTGTTGGCGCTTTTCCTCTTGAATCTTTTAGGTATTGATGATCCCCATCTCACTCAATTTAACCTCTGTCTGGAGTTTTAGCTTATTTTTCTCAAAACATTCCTACAGTTTTTCTCACTATTTAACAAGTTTTAGTGAAATCTGAGCTAGGGTCATGCAGCTTTGCCACATCAGAGCTGGATTTTGAATCCTTGATATACAAGCAGCTAAACCTCTGTATGGGGAGCAGGAAGATTAAAGTGGGGGACTAAAGAAAGGGTTACAGCTCCACCTGTCAAAGACAGTATATTTTGAACCATGGTGACATTGACATGGTTATGCTTGGTAACGGGGTCTGGTATCAGGCTGAGCCTCTGCTTGCTTCTCTGCCTAGTAGGAGGTAGCCACCAGCAGGGTTAAGGATCTTCTTAGCACTAGCTAAACCTAGTCTTGCCCCTGTTACCATGGTTCATTCAGGATGTGATGCTGCTGTGAATTCAGACCTTGAGGTATGATTTGATTCAGCTTTTCTTAAAAACAGAGAGATATTAATGAATGCTTGACAATTTCCTGAATGTTTGTTAGTTCAGGACACCACAATTAATGAAAATCTGTAGTTACAAATAGGCTTTAGTAGTTACAAATACAATTTTACCTATTAGATGATATAATGCTCTGTAGTATATGTATAACTTTAAGTACACAAAAATGTTGTTAAATACTGGCTTTTATATATATATGTGTGTGTCATATGTATCACTGAAGAGCAATCAGTGAGGGAGCAATTGTGCTACGGAGAGATTTGGATCTGGCTACTAGATACGGAGATTATTTCAATTCCTTTTCTATGTTGGGAGGGGAGTAGGGGCTAAAGAAAGTAGTGAAGTAATTGGGAGAAAGGAAGTAAATAGTGGGGGGATTACAGTAGGGAAACCACTGAAATGGCAGACAATCACTTTGGGATAGACTTCCTCTAGATGTGTGTCACCCATGCTGTTGCTTCAAAAGCAAACAATGTATGTGTGACAGTTTGCAATCAGCCTGCAAGCTATTGCTATGAAAATATTGGAAAAAAACTTACCATCGAATGTTCCAGTTGATAATGATAGTTTCTGAATGTTTGCTTCTACCTGATAGAAAAAAATCTCAAAAAACATTCTTTCAAACTGAATAGAGAAATGAGTTTCCTTCAAAGGAATAATATCATGAATGAATTTTCAAGGCAGAGAAAGTTTCCTTCAATTATTTTTGTGTATAACACTGAAATAGATGACAGTTCAGACAATTGGATGTGATCTAATGTAATCAAGAATACCAGTCTACTGTGATAAAACTGTAATAGATGACTGTGTGTTCATAAAGGATGTTTAGAATTAGTGGATCATTTCCTATGTTACCAAATATTTAAATTACTAGCATACTTGGCACAGGTATAACTGACAGTAGAAAGTTGGTAAGTACCTACCAATTATCTCAGCTGATGATTTTTTGGCAGGTTCAACTCAGGAATGAATTTTGGCTTGTGTGCCAATGTTAATTGCCTTCTCCCAAATCGGTTCTTCCCTTGCTTAACTGAGACTGACAATATGGAAGGAAGCCTTTAAAAATTTCATAAAGTGTGTTTTTAGAAATACTAAGTTTAAAGGTCTTGTACATGCCTTCAGCATCATTAGTGACCTCTCCTTGTTCTGTAATCATAACAGTGAAGATGGTAAATCTTTACGTTCTCAGCTTGATATAAAAGCAGTTTTTCAAGTCAAAGTAGTTTACAGTGTAAAATTTTCCTCTTTAAATGAAATTTTCCTTTACTCAGAATTTGTTTTTTACTCATGTGTATGTGAATTTCCCTCACTCTTTTTAAACTGGCTTTTTATTTTAGGCATAGTCTTCAATCTAAACTTCTAGTTACAGAAGGTCAGAGTGAATAATTACAGTGAGAAGCTATTGCAACTGAAATAGCAATATAAATTAGTTTCTCTGAGATTTTACTAATCTTTTTCCCCTTTAATGTCGTCTTCTTCCTCCATTGCTGGAAGCAGTAAACAATACTTGTTTATATCTGATATATTGTGTTGCTTCAGGATATATGAAGCTCTCATGGGATATTTTTACACTTGGATGCCATGTCTTCTGCTCCCCCAAAGCATTCTTTCTCAATGTCAGTTGGAGTTTATTCATATGTTAGCAGACAGAACGTTGTTTCAAAAGCAGTTGAACTAATAAAGTCCATTTCCTATGGATATGTGCTCTACATTCTCTAGGGTTTCTTCCCTCCCTTCTCTTCATTGAACCCTAGATGTACCTCAGGGTTGCAACTTCTGCCACTGGACAGAGGACAAGAGTGGCTCCACTCTTGTGGATCGTTGTATCCTTATGGCCAATGCCTGTTGCTAAACCATGTGTGATGGTTGCATTCTACATTTAGCACTGCTGGGACATGTTCTGTCTCTGTAAAGCCTGTGGGAATTTGATTCTCATTTGGGGTCTTTATTGCTCTGTCAAGTCTGGTTAAAATAGTCCAATTGGTCAAAAGTTTACTAAGATTATGCTGAGTTGGTGTAACAAACTGAAGCAGGGATAGGCAAGCAATCTTAGAAAACTTTGGAAAATTCTGCCATTTATTACATTTATCTGCACTCATCCAATAATGTTGAATAAGCAATGGAATTTCTGACATATCTCTAACAGTTTAATAGAAGACACTATTTTCCTGAATGTCGTCACATTTACTATCAGCCATGTATTAAGTTCCAGTTCAACAGCTCTTATAATTTAGTTTTGACAAATTGATATCTGTTATTGTTGAAGTATTTTTCTTATCACATTGTGGATAGTAAAGGCCCTCTTTTGTTACCATTTCATCACATTTTCTTCCTAAACTATCTCTTCATCTTATGCACAATGATTGGCTCTATTTTAGTACCTTTTAAAATGAGTACTAAACACAAGCCATAGATCTTACTGGTTCATATAAAAATGAGTATATTGCTCAGTATTGCAGAGCATGATTGAACATGTCTGTGATAACTCCTGATGTGTACAAAGACACTTCAGTGGCTGTCATTTTTGTGATCACTTAAATGAAAAAATCCTTATCTGCACAGATGGCTTTTCCTATGTGTCTTTTAGTGATCTGACTAATTTCCTTTTGGAGTATAAATTGTATATGTTGTAGATAAAATAAGCTGGCTCTCATGTCTAAAGATTATATTTTAAAGGAGTATTAATATAACCTTAGTAGCAATCTTAATGTTTTCTTGAGCAATAGCTAGTTTTAAAAGTTCAATGTACTTTTAACCATTTGATCAAAGTATGAGTTCAGATCTTAGTTTAGAATTATCGTTCCTTGATACCATTTGGATAACAGTCTTGCTGAGTGGAGTGAGCTAAAAAAAGTAATAGCCTCTCTTTAAGATTCCACATAATCCCAGAGCTATCTGTATGATAAATTATTTTCCATGCTGCTTAAACTAAGGAAAAATGGGAACTAATAAAGAAGGCAAGACCTCTAGTTTGCTTATTCAAATCAAATGTACTGTGTGCTGCAAGAGTGTTAAATTCTCAGAAAACGTCCTTTTGAATTACTGCAGATGCAGATGTTTCTGTTCTTCATTCTTGGACTGAATATTCTCAGCAGTTCTAGCTTCAGCTAGGCTGTGCTTCAGCACAGGCTGTATAAATCAATATGATGGGCTGTTTGTGAAGCCTTTGTTGTCATCTAAACATGAAATTAACTTATTCAGCCAGAATTTTCTCTGGTGTTTTGAGGGGCGGGCTTGTTTATGTTTTGACTTTAAAAATCCATGCATTGTAATAAAGCTGCTTCTCAAATAACCTTCACCTTGTATGTTGATTTTTTTGATTTTATGTTTGGGCCTTTTTATTTATGTAAATGCATACTTAGAGCACAAACGTGCATTTTGCTAGTACACTTGTCTTCTGACTGTGTTTATATGTCACAATTGCTACAAGTATAAAATTATTTTTCTGGCTTTCTGTCCTTCAAATTCTCTCTTTCTTGATCTTTTATTGGAAAAATAATTTAAATACCCATACTAATTTAGATCTTGTGTGGAAATATGAGATGGTGCTCTAAATGCTTTTACTTCAAACAGCTTTAAATGCCTCTTGGGAGAAGAGGAAACTTGTTCAAGGTGTATGTTTTATTCATAGTGGATGCATCTTTGATCTCACTGATGTTCAATAGGTACTACAATATTTCAGCAGAGAAAGTGTATTTGTATCATTTGTATGAGCAACCAATTTTGTCCAAATTTTCTCATACATCTCAAAAAAATAGATTTTTTGTCCAGAAGTTTTTTGATTGCATACTAAATTTCTAAATTTTTTTTTTACTATTTTCTCTGCACTAGGTCTACCTAGGCTCTACTCTTGGCTTTTCTTTTGCTTCCACAACTTAAGAGTGTTCTATAGCACTCTCAAACCTTCAGTAATTATATAATAAATAACATCTTAAAGTCTCCTATGAAAAGTTCAACTGACAAAACAATTCAACAGAATTCAACAAAAGAGTAATTCTCAAGTTATCTCATAAGTAACATTATTTAAGGAATAACTCAACAGTTTATTCAATTGTTTGTTTGTTTTGTTTTTAACAGTTCACTAGTACTAATAACATGGTATGTTGTTGTACAAATGGCCAGTTCTTATTGTATAAATGGCCAGTTCAAGTAGTAGTAGAATAGGTTCTCTGTGTTGGACCTCTCTATTCAAAAACGTCTTGCCTTGCATTGGACACCTTTCTGCTTTCCTAGCAAGGACTAGTGCAACAGCATGCTGTCATTCACGAATTAAAACCAGATTTCTGTCCAGGTGCATCTACTGTTTGGATTGCCTAAGACTGCCTGCTGTGATCCAGCTTGGACCCCAGTTTGGGTGCTGCTACTTCTGGGTTTCTGTGGTTTTCCTTAACTGTCTCTTCTTTTAAAAAGATGTTCAATAGCAAGGTTCATCATGCTAATGCTGCATGAGCACTTTTGTATTGGCATTAGAGGTGACAAGAGCAATACAGGAGCAAGAACAAAGATCTGAAAAGGCCAAAGATGGTGATGGTTTTTATGAGCATCATAAATCATCAAATGTGACATGAGTCTTGAGTACAGCAAAGATGAGGAACAGATAGCCTTATTCTGATCAATAATGTACTTGGGAAAGTCCAATAAGGGAGGCTTATGTCAAAACATTTCACTTCAAAAAAGAGATTAGGATAACACACACAACTTTGACGTGTCAGGGTTTATAAAATTGAACTACACTCCAAGAGACGGATGTTGTCTTCTCTGCATGTATCACAGAGTAGCAGATCCTTCAACAAGCTCTCTATCTTGCTTTTGCTGGCTGGGCATTCTGTATTTCCTGGACTGCTGTGTGCTCTATGACATCTTTGGGACATACTTGACTGTATTCTGACATCTCACATGCCAGCTCTTTAACTACACTAGAATGAAGTGCAACAGACCCAGATAATCAGAGAATAGGTGGTTTACTTGAAATACATTCTCAAGTCATTTTGATGTGTGGCTCAATTGTGAAGCTTCAGGAGGAACAACAGAGGAAGTGCAACTTAAAATCAAAAACATTAATGTGCTTGAATGTCCACAAAATTTATAGACAAAGGTGATGTCATAGTTTAACCCCATCCTGCAACCAAGCGGAATAACTTGACTGCTCGCTCACTCCCACCCAGTGGGATGGAGAAGAGAATCAGAAGGGCAAAAGTGAGAAAACTTATGGGCTGAGATAAAGGCAGTTCAATAGGTAAAGCAAAAGTCATGTGTGCAAGCAAAGCAAAGCAAGGAATTAATTCACCACTTCCCATCAGCAGGCAGGAGTTCAGCCATCTCCAGGAAAGCAGGGTGCCATCATGAGTAACGGTTACTTGGGAAGACAAACACTACCACTCCAAACATCCCCTTCTTCTTTTTTTCTTTCCCATAGCTTTTATTGCTGAGCATGACATCATTATGGCCTGGAGTATCCCTTTGGTCAGTTGGGGTCAGCTGTCCCAGCTGTGTCCCCTCCCAGCTTCTTGTGCACCCCCAGCCTACTCACTGGTGGGGTGGGGTGAGGAGCAGAAAAGACCTTGACTCTGTGTAAGCACTGCTCAGCAATGGCTAAAATATCAGTGTGTTATCAACACTGTTTTTGGCACAAATCCAAAACATAGCCCCATACGAGCTCCTACAAAAAAATGTAACTCTATCTCAGCCAAAAGCAGTACAGGTGACAAAGGAATCTTTTCCTAATTCTTTGAAAATAAGAGAAAGCAATAGACTAACGGTGCTCAGCCAGCTTTGGAGACTCCATTATGAATCTAGCAAAACATTTTCAAACTCTGAATGAAAGTATTCCACACTGACAAATAGGTATACAACTGTCTGTCTGAAGAATTGAAATTGCTACTTATAAAGCCATTTTCTAATTGCATCTACTTATTGTATATGCTGAAAGCTCATTATCTGTAAACCAAACATCTAATTTTGACATCTATTACCATGATATCTGATTACTTGTATTTCAATTTTGGTAATCGATAAAGAGACATGAAATTTACAAAGGCAAGCTGATGGGGACTTGAAAACATTTCACAGGACTAAAAGAAACACTACAAAGTAAAAAAAAAAAAAGATCTAAGCTGAAATTTGACTATAACAAGGGCATAATAATTGTCTTATTTATTCATGGGGTTTTTTGGTAGTGCATAAAATTAACAAGCAAAACACCTGTCAGAAATATGTTGGCAAGCAGGGTTGTATCACCTCAGTGTAGTTCTAAGGTATTATCAGGTAAAATCTTTGAACACAGAATCCTTGATATTAAACACTGTGTGCACCATCAGCAGCAGTCCTCTCTCTGAGAAGCAATTGGAGATTCTGAGCTTTATTCTATAATATCATAGGTATAGAAATAAGGTATATAGTGAAATTAATATCAGAACAGATTTTTAAAAGGTATTGCATTTGTAAGTGTATTGGTTATGTTTCATATTGAGAGAGAACAGTAATATTTTTTTTTAAATCCATTTAAGAAGATATGCACTTCCTTGAGGTGTGTATACACATCAAAAGAGAATCCAAGATTTCAAAACTTTTTTTGCTCACTGCTTGTTTCTAGCAATAAAACATGTTGAGTGATAAATTTTGGCTGACTGAGGTATCAACATTTCAACATTACTTAAATACCAATTTACACATTCATCTTACAGTAATGCTTATTAGTCTACAAAATAATAAAGTAAACAGTTGGTAAATATTTTCATTCTTCCCCATCATTCTGTGGTAAGGGAGATGATAAAATCTGTTTGGATACATGTCTCCTAGTAGTTGTCATACACCATTAAATAGGTGCATAGGATAAAAGAAGAAGGGAAAAAAAGAGTTGAACATAATCCAGAGTGTTACTGAGTGGCTGACTGGGTAGGGTTGCAGAACCGAGGTTGATTCCTGTTTTGAAGTGGAAAGCTAGCATTCCATAAACTCTGCTAAGGAATCTGTAGTAGTTCTGTGACAGAAACATCAAGTTTGGGTGAAATGTTTGAGTTTTAGTTGTTAGAATATTTCTTCAGTTAAAGATCCAAGCTGCTTTGAGATTGCTAAGCAATACTGAAATTTTTAGGTATAATGCAAAGCAAAGCAGGTTTTTTGTTTTGTTTTGTTTTGTTTTTTTCTGTTTCTTTATGGCCCAGAGCACTCATTACAGATGTTACTTTAATAAAAAGCTGGTATTTGTAAATATTTGTATCTGAATGATCATGTGATACTTCATTTTTCCTTTCCAAATTTCAGTCATTTAAGTGCTAGAGGTCTGCAAAAAAAAAAAAAAAAAAAAAAAAAAAATCTTATCTACTGTGTCTCCCATTCAGAGTATATTGTAGAAAGATATTATTTCTGTAGTTTATAGGTGCAGCACGGAGTACATTGGATGTGTTCCCACTTACTCATTTTATTTATAATATTAAATGGTTTTAGTAAGGTTGTTTCATTTTCTTTCTGCAATGATGGGTTCTTAGAAATGAGTTGGAATAAGGAGTAAAGGTAGATATGAATGAGGCTTATGTTCATAATCACCTCTATTAACCATCTGTGTTCATTTGATATAATCACTATAGTCAGGTTAGCCTCTAAAAGTTAGGCCTCTCTAAGGCAAAGAGGTGTTAGACTGATGAGTAACTTTTGAAATTTTCTTTTGTTCTTTCTGAGAAATAAATTTGCTCTCTGCCTTGAATTATTCTGTGTTTGGATTCACAAATATGAAACAATAAAATATATTCAGTTTGGAAGATAGATCACTGATGCCAGTGAGCTTAATATGACTTCAACAGGTCAAGAATTGAACACATCAGACACTTTCTTGAGGGAGAGTAGGGTTTTCTTCTGTTCCAGATTCTTTATATTAACACAGTCCTTTCAGATGGAAGGAAATAGGGATAACAAAATCTATCAATACTTCTCCCAAGGATTATGGAATATAGCAGAAATAAAAACTGAGCCAAACTTCCATGGGAAGCTTAAGTACAGAACAGTTTTATTGCTGAGAAAGTTCAGTAATAAGATCCATTTTTCATTTTGCGTAACTATAAGAAAGAAAGATACAGATAATACTACCAGACTCTTTAGTATTCTGGGTTTGAATCCTTGCAATATAATTGTTTATACTAAGACTGAAAATATTAATTCATCAAGTCAGGACATATAGTTTAATATGTATCATGTAGTATGCTATATATATGCACATTCTGAAAAGAAGGGGATTTATAAATTTTGTTTAAAAGAAATTAAATGAAGAACTGCTGCATTTAAGGTAATGAATTAATTTGGTAAGAGATGAGTCCCCTTGCGTTCTAGCCGGTCCTCAGAGATTAGAGGGGCTAGGAGTGGCTGGACTTATCTCTTAATAGGTATGCCAATTATGGCCATAACTATAGGTCTGACCCAGATGCATGAACAACCCATGTGCTGTAGGTCCGGTTGCATTCAAGAGCAGCAGTCAGGTTCACGAATAGTACGGTTTATTCTTATGCAACATCTACAGATTCTTTGAGATTGCCTACGATAAATGCACAAACTGCAGGTTGGCTACATAGCACTACACACAAAAAGAAAAACAATTGCAATCACACACACTTAATTCCCGGGTAATCACTTGGCGTAGCTGAGGGCCCAAATCTTACCAAAAGGTGTCCCTTCTGGGGGGGGGGCCGGGTGCGAGGAGCACAAACCCATCGATCTGTTCCTCCGATTTGGTGTTGGATTATCATCCCTCCAATTTAGATACAAACTCGGGGTATTATTTATCTAAGTGTGTATGTGTGAGTGGGTGGGACTGTGGCCAAGCCATTGTTTCTTGAGTAACAACACAGCACATTCCTTGGTGTAAGGTGTGCACTGTTTTTGTGGGAAAAGAGGAAGAATGAGAGATAAGGTGTGCAGAGTACTGCAAAACAATCCTTGAGAGAAGGGAAAGAGCAGGAGATAAATCTGCATAGCCATGTCAAATGTTGCTTGAGAAAAGTGAAAGAATGGGACCATGCAGCCTCCACCTCCCTTTGCATTCCTCCTTGGTGCCACGGCAACACAAATCACTGGATCTCCATCCTGTCCTGTGTTTGTTCTGGGCACCATGTGTTAAGGAAATGTGTGTCTTGCAGATTTTTCACTGGTTTGCTTTTCCCACACTTCCAACAAGAACTAATGCATACTTGTTGAAAATTCAGAATTGCACAGGAAATTTGTCAGCTGGAAGCTTAAATAGCCTTCATTTTTTTTTTTTTTTCTAAAATATGTTTTATTAAGTAGTCAGTGGAATACCATGACTGGGAATGACTATTGTTGGACCACTATTCCATAGAAATCGAACTTGGTGATAGACTTCAAATGGAAAGATGGCCTTTTCAAAAAGGTCAGTTTGCATTAATGACATTATCTCCTTGTCACTGGTCTCTTCAGGACAAAAACAAAAAAAGAAAAAAAAAAAAAAGGAAAAATCTGAGCACTGGCAATGTTTCTCAATGATACACAATAATGGTACCTTCAGTAACAGGCCCATTGTATTTATGTCATTAAATTCTCTGGCTTCAGTATTGTTTGTCAGCTGCTTGTTCTGATTCAGCAGTCTTATGTGCTGATGAGATGTAGCATCTAATACATGTCTTAAAGCTTAAAAGAAATATTCTTTCTCCTTGTGTAATGAGGGAGTCAGTCATTACCAGAAGGTCACAACCACTACACTGCACTTTGGAAAGGGAGTCTGTCTCTAACAGACTGACTGTAGCGTCAACTTCCACTGAAACAGCTTGCTTCTCTTGCATACTAGCACCATGGTTCCTATAGGTAATTGTAATTTCTTCAGCCTCTAAGGAGATCCTAGAATTCAGAAACCTTCCAGTAAGATGCTTCCTCTGAATAAAAAACTTCATAGTGAGAATGTTCATATTTCAGATCTGATAATGGTCATAAGAGATGAACAGTTATAGTTCTGCAAGGGTACTACTGGCTGTTTGAAAAGTTACTGTAAAAGGAACAACTAAAGGCTAAGAGCTTTGTTCTTTCAACTTACCTAGTCCTAGGAGTATGTTTCTCTTGTAAAAGAAATCAGAGAAATTCTACTGTCATCCTTGTTTTCACTGCAGGTTATCTCAGCATTTTCAGAGGATGAAAAGTCAGTACTATAATAACTGCCTCTTTAAAACAGTATATCTGACGTGTTTATTTGGACTGTTTGTTCATTGTAAAGACACAGATGACTAGTTACCCTCCCAAAACACTTGATAATCTTCTTTTCAGAGTGCTATGGTAGGCTTTAAAGGCATCAAGTAGGGTGTTCTTTTCAATTCCACATGTTTACATACTCCTTCCCTATCCTTTTTAAAGAGATACATTAAGTATAATGTTTTCTGTCTTGAGAAGTTCAGTATTGTTATTGGACTCAACTCTGTCCATCTGACATATGCATGACTGAGTGGGAAATCCCTGGACTTCTTGATCCTGTGCCAACATCCAAAACCTGACTTTGGTGTCTTTCAAATAGAGTATCAGTCCATCAGAAACCAGTGGAGAAAGTGCAGGTCCCTCTGGAAGCCAGAGTTTTGCCTTTAGATTAGTGGTAAAATCTGAGAAGCTTAGATGTTGTGAGAATGGCATTCTTCCATCAATTCCAGAATCTTAGTAATAGATTAACTTCATTTGGCTTGCAGGTTCACCCAGACTTAGGTTTCTTACTCTTCCTCCAATATTGTCTGAATGTTCCAAAACCTGGACTAAATTGCTAACAATGATCAAATCAGAAATTTGCTGCTTCTCTGTCAACTTCTGTTGCTCATATTTGTAATGAATAAATACACTGTCAGGCACTGGCATATGGTTAATAGCTCCCGATAGGTAATAATCTGATCTGTATGATTCTGATTGTAGTCTTTTAAGAAAGATAAATGTGCCATTTAATAGTCTTTCTCATGTGGGTATTATATCATTAAAAATTTTATGATGAAACAGTCCAATTCCCAGGCCCTCTGGAGCAGCTTGGGCTGGCAGGTGTATCCTCCTCCCAAAGTCGCTGCAACCACCTGTCAGTCCAAGGCAAAGAGTGTTGGGCAGTCACATTGTGAAGTATGCAAAGCATGCTATATACAACAGTATAATGGTATATATAACTATATATAAAACTATAATGTGAGACCCCACCTGGAGTACTGCATTCAGCTCTGGGGCCCCCAAAGTAAGAAAGAGGTGGACATGCTCAAGCAGGTACAGAGGAGGGCCACAAGATGATCAAGGGGCTGAAGCATCTTCCTTGTGAGGATAGGCTGAGAGAGTTGGGGTTTTTCATCCTGGAGAAGAGAAGGGTTCAGGGAGACCTTATAGCAGCCTTCCAGGACTTAAAGGGGGCCTACAGGAAAGATGGGGAGGGACTCTATCAGGGAGTGTAGTGATAGGATGAGGGGTAACGGTTTTAAACTGAAAGAGGGTAGATTTATATTAGATCTAAGGAAGAAATTCTTTCATGTGAAGGTGGTGAGACCCTTGAACAGGTTGCCCAGAGAAGTTGTGGTTGTCCCCTCCCTGGAAGTGTTCAAGGCCAGGTTGGATGGGGCTTTAAGCGACGATCTGGTGGAAGGTGTCCCTGCCCATGGAAGCGGGGTGGAACTAGATTCTATGATTCAATGATTCTATGATATGCAACTCTCTCCCTCTCGCTATATAACATGCTGTATAAGTATGCTATATTGTACAATGCAGATGTACTCAAAGAACTGCATTTAAGGAGTTTAAGCTTTGCTAAAAAGGAGTGTAACATCTCTTTTCCTAAGTTTTACAGGAGATGACTTGTAACACACAAATAGTGTTGCTACAGCTTTCCTTTTTTTTTGAGAAATAAAAGCTAAAAGGGATACAAATGCAGTTGGTAAGATTAGATTTGTTGCTAAAGAGAGACTTAAAGACACTTTATCATGAAGTACAGTATTTGGAAAGCAGTGTTAGAAGGCAATGAAGGATTATAACAGCTTTCTTACTACCTTTTTACAACATTATCTTTAAATCAACTCACCTTTTTACCACCTGTCAACTGGGCTGGCTTGAAGAACACCTAATTTTTACAGAAAATCATATTATGCTACACAGCAAAAAATTCTTTAAGCTGCATCTTTCCTATGCCTATAGGATCCCTGCTCTTTGCTAACTTTGCATGCAAAAAAGGGGCAAAGAGCTTGCACATCTATGCTGGACAAGGGAGAAGGAGCATGATAGAAAAAATAAGAAAAAACAAAAAATTAAGAAAAACTAAAAATAAAAATTGAATCTTTCCCTTGTATTCTGCAGAAAGCAGTCACAGCTGGCTGCATTTTCTTCTCTAGCATTTCTAAGTTATGCTTTTCACTCCCCAAGCATCATTCTAGGGATTAGTCTCTCCAAGGTATTTTTAACATTGACTCTAAGCATCATTTTGAACTTCTTGTAGGCTGAGGTAGCTGTTCAGTTTGTACTTTCCATGTAAGAATACTTTAGATATTCCTGACTTAGACTACTAATAAATGGAACAGCTATAATCTCCTACTCCAGAAACACTGCTACTGGACTAGGAGTAATGTTCCTGGAGCTTTAAAGCAATAATCTTTTCTATGCAGATGCTTCAGAACTTAGCTGACTCTATAAGGAAAGAATTGGCTATGGAAATGCACCTTATCTTGACCATGACAAACTACTGACTCTATGTACACAAGCTCCTAGAATGCTCTTGCTGTTTTTCTGACAGCCAGTGAAAAAAAAAGTAAAATTTCATTCAGATAGCCTGAACTGAACTATTTTGAACTGCACAACAAGGCATGCCAAACCCTCCTTTCTCTTTTAGCTGCATATGCTGCCCTTCCTAATTATGGAATAAATTCTCTGCATTGACTATTGTTTTCCTTGGTAGACCCTTTGGATTGCTTCCTGCAAGTTTGGGACACTTATAAAACCTGTTTCACACATTGATAGAATGAGAATTGATTAAGTTATTTATTGCATTACCCATTTCAGAGCATGAGGTCATTTAGTGTACGGCTCCGGATACCATCAGGTGCTTTTAGTCAAGAACATGAACTAGATTATATGAGATGCAGGTGTAATATTAATGGAAATATGATGCTTTTAAAATATTGCATTTCCTGTCATGGGAATAATCAAGTTTTAAAGCTCATGCTAGAAAAAAATGCTGCAACATTATCTTTATGTATGTCTTTGGGTATGCTACCTTTGAAACAAGTCATAAGATAAATAAATCTGAAGAGAGGCCAATTCACTGATTCCAAAAAGGTCTCTAATATAAACCAATATCTCTAATATAAACTAAGACTACATTGTAATACATCAAATGAAGGTATAATTAATCTTGTCCCTTCCTTGCAGTACCTTGTTTAGTTGGTCATGTTAGTTTAGCTTATAGATTGTAAAAAAGTTCAAAACATTATTTCCAGGTATAAAACTTTCTACTTCAGGATTCCTTAAAAGAAATTTCTCCCATTATACACAGGGGGGATATAATGATTATTTAAACAGTTTTATAGTATATGACTTGAAATTATTTCCTATTAACATTTTTGTTTACCATTCTTTCTTCTGTATATTAAGAGAGCATAAGCAAATCTACAGGAGAACATTCAGTTAAGTCATGTTTGCCCTTAGCCAGTAAGAGCTTCTGAAATGAAACATTATAAGCATCACTGATTATTCAGAGTAACGTTTCCCTACTGATGTTCTAATTTCTTGCTTTCTTAATTTTGATTTGTGTAGTAATCCCTTGTTTAAATCAAACTATTGGTATCTAAATGTCTATGACAGAAAACTAATTTTTCCTTTGGTTTTTTTATCTGTTTGTTACTCACTGTTAGGATGTGGCTTTAGTTTTTGGTGATTCTTGTACCAAAAAATACAAAATTCTAAAGGTAAAAATAATTTTTTTTTTGATTCAGAGCTTCTTCATCTTCCTTGAGAATAGTCTGTTTCATGGATGATCTAGGACAGACAGCACCCTGAAATAACAAGGGATTCCATAAATTCGTAATAAAAGTTTATATCTAAGGAACTAACAAGTCAGTCTAGGTTTAGATTTTACTTATATTCACAAACATTTTCTAACATCCTTAAGTTCTTTTACTTGGAGAGAGATCCTCAAGGAGAACAAATCATTATAGTTCCCCTGAGATAAGCTACACTATACCTATTTGCATTCATCATGATTTTGATACTACTTGATTAATAGTTTTCCTGTAACTTAGTTTTGTGGTTATTAATATTTAATGACACAGAGATATATTTACTTATCTTGTGATTGACACTTAAAAATTTCAGAGTTGTCAGTGTTTTTCCCCACATTTTTCTGCATTGCAAATCCTTTCCATAATTGACACAGCACAAGCATTGACTTTTTATAATGAATCTTTCCTGGGAGTGTACTAGACATTGGTATTTAAACATATAGTAGTAACTGAAGATGTCATAAGCAAACAAAGCAGAGTTCTTAAAAGGTAGCTAAAAATCCTATGCCTTTCAAATTCTTCCCATTACATTTTCTTGAATACTTTGATGTCAATTTCACACTTGTCACAGATACTTCTAAGCTGGCCAATCCTAAATTTATCATCCAAAATGCAAGCAGGAAAAAAATCCCAGTATTTTATTGATTTCAGAAAAAATCCATGCTGACTTTATTCGTAATGAGGTCATGTAAGCCACAGGTAACACCAGTGGCAATCTAGGCCAGCCTTCTCCATCTGATGGTGGTTGATGTCAGCTCTTTCACATAAAAAAAAGCAAAGGTTCATAATGAACAAGAATGACCTTAAATGAAGTTTCTTTCAGATCCACTTCAGATGGTGATTGTTTTATACCTTTAGAAGAAATTTTCAATAAAAACTAGTATTGTTTGTTGTAATCTTGAATTATTAAATCTTTTTCTGTCACACTGTGATAGTGACCTCCTTAGATATATACAGTGTTATGTAGTAGAATATACAGCTCATTTTGGTTGCACTTTGTCATATTGTTCTTTATAAATGTTAAAATGGGCAAGTTAAATCGGGCAGTTTCTTTCCTGTGTTTCTTGTTTCTTCTCCCAGTGACAGATATTTAAGTAATGAGTAAGAGACATTTAGATAACCCTAGCTTTTTGATGACTAGTCTTTCTTGCCATTCATCTTAAGTCTTACTTTTTCTGTGGCTTTTAGAAAAAGAAGGGGGTGAAAAAAGCACAAGCTCCTCTTTTAAAAAAACAAATGCAATGAATGAGGTGTGGTGACTATGCAATCCTTTTGTGTTTTGCTTTTTGCAAAGATGTTTAAGATAGGAAAGGGAAAGGAAACCTGACTGTTATTTTATCCTGCTCTTACTGAACTGGAAGTGGTCCAGCATAACACTGGAATATGAATCTGTTTTTTTCTTTTGCTAGATATGAAGTTCACTTGTCCATGTGACTGGTTCATCAAGAGACCTGTTGAAGTAAAGCAGTTGTATAATTTTGTAAGCTAGTTTTCAGGCAGTCTGACAAGAAAAAATCTCAGCCCCAAAACTGAGTTTGAGAGGAGCAGTGATCAAAAAGAGGAGTTTTATCTACATTGTAAGGACTGTAATTTGTTCGTAAAGAAGTTCTATCAGACTTTACACCAGTGTAGATGGCTTCTTTTGACAGATGGATATTTTCCTGCTGATATGACTGCATTGCCTTTCCATGTGATGTGTACTAAGATGTCAAAAGTTTTCTTCTTGGGAGGCTGTCTAGATCTGTTTGAGACCTGTTTATTAATCATGGGAAGCAACATGGAGAGGAAAGAGAGAGGGTTTTTTTAGTACCTGCCTGCTTCCTGCCTGCAATACTTCGTAGTTCATATGCACTGGGACCATTAGCACAATGGAGGAAAAAAAGACAAGCGTTCTCAGGTATATTTGTTAATATTCACAACAATAAAAGTACAGTATGTTTATAAACACTGTGCATGTTAAAGGTTCACTATATGATCCATTGTAATCTATTTTACATGGGATTGTTCTCAGATAGGCTGGAGTAAGTTTCTTGATTTTTATGAAGTTGCTTTGGATTTTTACCAGAAATACATCTATTTCTTTTTTCACATTGTATATGTCAACTTGCCATTCTCCAAAGCTGTATTCCTGGTATAATTTACTGTGTACCATATTGCTGATGAAAGGTTTATTGCCTGATGAAACTAATTGCTATGGATTATGCAATGCTATACAGCTCTTTGAGAAATACAGCAGTTTTACATGACTATAAAATTAGTCTTTTACTATATAATTAAAATAATAATGTCTTTGTCCTGATTACTTTATGGTTTGATTGACATGCACACATGCATGCATAAAATAGTTAATACATATAAAAATTAAATTTGCTCTGCCAGCTTTGGTCATTCAGAAGTGATATACGGCAAGTGCAAAATCACATATAGTCTAGTGATTTAGAGAAAGACAATGAGACAGGAGACAGGATTTATAGAGCTCATCCTGTGTCATCTATTCTTATGGATATGGGAGGGAAATTATAATCCACTCTGCTTTTTCCCTCGTGTGTAAACACAAATAACAGAACAATGATTTTGTTTGTGACTGACTGAAGATGGAAATTATGCCTTGGGGGGAAGTTTATCAACACCATGCAAGGCCTTTGCTGTAGGGAGATGTGTTACTGGAAAAATATATGTATAAATATGAATATACACATATGTACAAATATACAAGCATGTATGTTTATATACCAATGGATCTTACTTTCTCAGCTTGCCAGGGTTCTGACCAATTGTGTTAACTGCAGAAGAGTTAACAAAGAGCAACTGAATTTCAAGCCAAATAGCGTGGCCTTTTTTTCTGGATGGTGCAGCTGCCTCTGAAGCAGAATCTACACTAATAACAGCTTTGCCCTTCCATTTGGCAAGATCAAGACTCGTCTTCTGGCATAGGAGTAAAAAAAATCAGCAGGTAGGAGATGCTGATGGCAACCCTCGATATTTGTCTGATTTTCATTAAAGGTATAAATGTTGTCTTTTGCAACGACCAGTTGCTGCAATAACCACTGCTTTCCATGACCGCTTCCTTTTCCCTCTTCCAATTCCTGTCATCATCTTCTGGGTACTTAAATAGGTTCATTCTTCATACTGTTCAGTTTTAAGAGGCTTTTTGGGGTATTTGTTTGTTTTTCTTGTGTTTTTTGGGGGGTTTTTTGGTTTTGTTTTTTTTTTTCTTCCCCTCTGTCACACCTTACAGTTTCCTCTTGTGGAAGTTAATCTCTTGTGGTATAATTATCAGTGTTATCTCTTCTGGAATCAATGTGTATTCTGAAAACCTGCTTAGATATTGTTTGTCAAAACCTTCACCTTCAAGGGTACTAAAGTAAATGCAATAAAGTGAGGAATTCCAAACTCCTTTATCTTGGAGCTATTTTAGTTCTTGCTAGTGTAACTCTTTTTAAAAAAAAAAAAAACAAACCTTTTGGTGCTTGTAATCTTGAGGTGCAACTGCCATCTAAATTAATCTTTAGCTTTAACTGGAAAAAACCCAGTGCACCACAAAGTGGTTTTAATTTCTTAAAGAGCACCCTCTTACTAAACTGCTGAAATGGATTGTCTTCATAACTGAGGAGGTTTCAAACTGCAGAGTTTTTTTCTCAGACATTTTCATCCAAGCTTTCAAAATCTGATATTTGGCATTAATTTGAAGTACTTCTGCATGCAAGTGTCTTCTGAATGCATATCAAAGTATCCAGTAGTTTGTCAGTGCAAATAATTTGACTTTAAGAAGAGGGGAGCAGTGTTGTTTGCTTGTTTGTTTTTTTAATTTGCCACAGTTGAAGTGGACCAAAGAGGAAAAGACTTGTGTAAGCTCAGAGCAGTACAAGAGAGAAGAGCCAATATGGCTGTCTCTCCTGTAATGCTGATGTTAGCAAAAATAACCTTAGTCAGATAAATAAATGTTGTTGAGCTTTTGGGAGCGAATGGAGTGCTTTAAAAGCCAGCATAGATGAGTGAGACTTAGAAATAGTTATTAAAATTGAGACAGAAAGAAAAAATTGTACCAGTTTAACCTTTTAATTCCAAATATATATTGAAAATATTTTTTAAGAAGTTCAGAGAACAAAAGGTTTTTGAGTCTTTCCTTATGTTCTGTCATCAGTTGTCATCAGTCTTTTTTTCCCCCTTGTAGTTAACTAATCTGGTTTTAAACTTCACCAATAATTATTGGGAAAGGAGAAAACAAACTGATAGCTCAGTAGATTTGAAGCAAATTTTGTTTTGTTTTGTATATTCTAGGTTATGTGTTTTTTTCCGGATACCTGCGCTAGAGTTGTGATGCTTTTTCTATGCTTGCATGTGTTGCTGCTCCAAAGAAATTTTAAAAATCAGAATAGCTGCTGCAACAACTAAGAAAGAAACAACAGGGGAGTTTCTTCTGAAGTGTATTGTGTGCACCTGGTACTATGTCTGATATTCAGTAATCCAGAAGGAAAGAAATATAGGACTCACATTTTCATTCATTATCTGAAAGTTGCATGTGCCCTTTTATTTACACGGCCTATCTTTCCTAGTTTGCTTTATTTAGATATGGAAAAAAATAAAAAATTTTTTGAGGACCGAACTATTTGATAATAAATGGAAAGCATTCTATGTTAATGCTTTCACAATTAAAAGAAAGCATAATACTCCATAGCATTTTTGAACAAAATGAATAGCATTTAGACAATTTGGATCCCACAGTTTCTAATCAGCTTTTCTTTGACACAGCTGTGGTATGAATACTTGGTTGACTATCAGAGCAAAAATGCCGATTTAAGAAGTATTACAAAATTCTTCTAGGTGTCTCATTTAGCAATTGCACAGCTAAATGTGGGTCTAGAAATATTGTAAATTAAAGAATGTCAAGTCTTCCTATCCAGAACTTTATCTGTTATAGGAAGGAATAGTTTTGTTCAGAATCTGAATGGTTCAAAAAGAAGTCATCAGATGTAGAGGGAGATTTAAACTAGAACATGTACTGTGTGGTTTTTGTGGCCTCCTTATTTTGGTTACAAATGGTTGATAAACATTTGAGGCATCTGTTGACATCAGCTAGATCTGGAGTGGTTTGTTATCACTCTGCAACTGGTGCAATTGTGAGAGAGACAATGTCATCAGAGTATATGCTCATCTTGATATTTAGGCCAGTGAGCTTCAAAGAGAAAAAGGGTCATTAATTTTCTAGTTCTTGTCAATGTAAGTTTGAGCCTCTCTTTTCCTGTCAGAATGAAGGAGTGCTCAGCTTTTTTTTTTATCTTCTCATAGGGAAAATTCTATTTCTCTTACTTCCAGCTTCCCTGATTAGCACAAAAGTAAAAGTATGCTTCAGCTCTACCTCTCAACTGAGAGTAGACAAAGGGACTCTAGCAAGTCACAAATGTCTCATAAAGAAGCAAGGTGTTTAAGAAAGAAAGCATGGAAAGTGGAAGTGTCCCATTTGCATACACTATGTAGGTCATGTCAAATCTGCCACAGCTCTTCTCATTGCCTTTTTGCACGGATCTTAAAGTAGCAAAAGGAAGAATTATCCTAGCCTTTTCACAGTCAAATGTAAGCACTCAGTCTGGTTCACTTCTCATCCAAGCAAGAAAGATCAGCTTATTTTGACACCTGTTGGCATCTTAAATTATACCCCAAAAAATTATATTTACAACATGATTAGCTACATGTGGATGTGTGAACTTGCAAGTGTTTATGTGTGTGTTTGTGGGATTATTACTACTCTTCCACTACATTAAGTTGATTGGATTTTTAACTGAATTGGATTGGATTTTGTATGGAGCCAAGTAGTATACATTTGCTTAAGCATATATCAATATAAATGCATGTATCAAAGATAGCTTCAAATCTATTTCTTTGCACCTCATTTAAAATATAAAGCAGAGTGTGTTAGATTGTTTGACTCTCTTGACATCTACTGGCTACTGGAGCAATGGCAAGCTGTTTAATCTTTCCATATTGTACAAAGGAAGTTTGTGGGGACAAGAAGTCAAATTAGAGTTCTTAGTAATATTTTTTTTTTTTCTCATCACTAAGAAATGTGAAAATATTGATGCTATTTTAACACTCCTGGTGATTGGGTGAGATCTTCCACTTTACAGAGTTTGAACAGTGCCATTATTGAGACTTGTTACCCTTTGAGAAATGAAGGAAAACTGATTATTCACAAAGGCCTCTCTCCCACTGAATGCCCAGTATTATCTCATCCTTCCCTGTGTTTAGCATAACTCTTTACTTCTTCAGTGATGAGATTTTTACTTCAGAGTAGACAGCATCAAAGCTCAAGTTTTATGCCATTTCATTTTAATGATGCAAAGCTAATATTATCCAGAATTTTTATTAAATTACCTGCGAGGCCCTTGGTAGGTGGCTGAAGTATGTTCAGAGAAACTACATTTTATTAGAAGGCAGTAAGAGGAGTTGGTGTGGTTTCTGTTTGTACCTCTGAACATACACCTATATTAAGCACATTATAATTTTTCTCAAAAATCAGCTGAAAATATTTACTGCTTGGTGGGGGGGGGGCGTATCTTGTTTTTTCATTTGTAGCTGCAAGAGGGAACAGTTGTCTTCCTATGTTTTCTATGTATGACTTAGAAACTTTCCTGGAGGGAAAAGCTTTTAATGATTTCTATCCTTTAATAGGTTTTATGCAGTTGTGATCTTCAAAACTCCCCCTGAATTATCATCTCAATATTCAGATTTACTGCACAGTTAAAAGAGATTCATGTGAAGAACGCCTTTCAAAAACTCAGTTTTCTGTATCATATGGACTTGCCGTTCACTGTGTCATGCTTTCATTTTAAATTAACTTCATAAGAATAAAGGTTATACTTCTGTACTCTTCAATGTGATTATAACAGTCATGGTAGAAAAGAGGAAAATCATAAGCTGTTTCTAGCTATCTAGCTGTCTGTGAAAGTCTAGACCAAAAAAAAAGCAGTCTGATTTAGGCCTTGCTATCCTTTTACCTCCATCAAAATGAGAATTCATATTATAATCAATTTCTTCTTTTAGTTAAGGCTAGGTGGAAAATCTATGGAAAACTGCATGTAGTAATCATGTTTGAGTTTGAGTTACATTTACTCATATTTGAGTAAACGGTTTGAGTAATGTGGCAGTTTATATATTTATGTAAACATAGTGCTGAAGTTGCCCTGTTTACATATATAGAAGATGTGATACACTACCTTCTGTTTATGTATCCATCTCAACCATTTTTGGTTGTGATAACTTGCAGTTATCTCCCTACAATTTAGTTGGGGTTTTTTATAATTCCGGATTGCTTTATATTTTAATTACAGTCAAGCAGATTAGTAAGACTTGTTTACTTCTGGAAAGAGAGTGGTAATACCACTGTATAGAATTTTTTTGGGCCAGAAGAGGTACTATACAGTTTAATAGGAAATCGTGCTAAATAATTGCTAAAATAATTGCTAAAAGTTTCATGGTTTTGTTATGGCAGGTCGAGCTGTGATTTCTAGAGGGCTGTTTTAGGGAGGCAATATATCTGTTAGGAGTTGAAAGACAAAATCACAAAGCTAATAATAGAGTTGTCAGTCTCAAAAATGTTAGTGTTTATTTAACAAGCAATTTAAGGAATATTTGTTGTCATTTTATATACTGGAAATAACAGTGATGATGGGTTGGTTTTAAAGGACACGCCAAGTTAGTACAATAAAGTGCTCAAAGTCCTATTCAAGCCACTATTTAAAAGGTACCAGTGTGTAGAACCTTTGAACTCAGATTTTAAAACACACTGCAAACTCCACAGTTTTTCTGTTTTCTATTTTTTCTTATAGCGCAACAACTTAAATATATAGTATAGCAATTTGTAAATAATGGGCAAATCAGGAAATCAAAAAGCCATGTATTTGAATAACTCGTACATTAGTAGGTACCAGTGAATCATTTCATAAAAGAACTAAACTAGTTTAGCAGTTTAGAGCTTTAGTTCTTTGTTCAGAACTAGTAAGATTGAATATCAGTATATCAGTATAAAATAAACAGTATAAAATAAATTCCTTCTTACCTAAATAATAATTTAAAGAAACCCCTATCTTTCTAGACAACTTAGTAAACCAAATGAATACTTACCTACCTGAATTTTTTTATTCTTCCAGAGCATTTTTTGGTCAGGGTTTTCTGAATCTTCAGATGTTTTTTGCAGCCCATCATCTCCAAACTGGAAGGCAAATTCTTAATTCCATTTACATTGTTTTCTGTTGTTAAAGAAAAAAATGTGCTTCTCTTGTTTTCTAGTTCAGTTCTTCTTATGCCTTGAATATGCATAGGATATGCATCCTTATGTAACTAGGGTCCTTCCCACAAGAAAATGATGGTGACCAAGAGCGTTATTTTTATTTGCATTACAGTATTGCTTTCTTCCTGTGCAGCAATGGACAGTCCCCTCATCTCATCAGGTAACCACTCTACCAACAGTTACTGTATCCTCTGGGGACTCCTGTCAAGCATCCTCGGTAGGAGAGTGTGTCACAACCTAGACTGGAGGCCCAGAGAATTGCAACAGTTCTGTGATTCCCCTCGGGTTAAATTAAGGTGAAATGACACCAAATGACTGGTTAAAATGTTTCACTTGCAGTAGAGAACAATTTAAACTTGGAAAAGGATAATAAGCAGTCTGGTCCCTTATAAATCTATAAGAAAGAAAAGAAAGGAAAGAAAAAGAAAGGAGAAAGAGAGTCAAAGAAATCCGGATCACCACCATGGATCCAGTGTTCTCTCAGGTCCAATAATCTTGAGTGGTGCGTGCACATGGATCTAGCTTCCATGGTGGGTGCACACACAGCAAAGTTTCCTGTTGCCTTTTAAGTTCATCGTATCAGCTGATTAGCATATCTGCCCACCTTTAGTTCTTCCTCTGGTCCCACAGGTTTTTGCTGACTTCATGCTTCTTGAGCAATCATCTGGCTTAAGGGGCAGAAATGCTTGCCTCTTATCAGTTCATTAGCGATGCATGCATGGTGTCTGGTCTACACAATAGGCTACAGGCAGGACCCAGTGATAAACATTTGGTTTCGCTCAGTCCATGTTGTTATAGACTATCTTGCCAAAATGATGCAAGTTAGGACAAATTAAATTTCAATTATTTATTTTAGCAAGCGGCAATAAGCAAAACAGCGCTGGGCGGCCGGGGAGTCCTTGCTCCACCAACGGCGCGCACTCACTTCCCGAGGGTCCATCTTTTTTATATCCTCCGCCTTCCGGTATCGGGTCTCTCTGAGGGGCATACTCTGCGTCTGCGCACTTTGCAGCTAGGGGGTTGCTCCATCCAGGTCTTCCTCACGTCACCAGCTTCTCGTATTTCCTACTTTCCTGAGAGTGGCTCACAAAGCCTTTGTTTATATCTTACAGAATATAGACACTACCCCCCTTTTTTTTTCTTCTTCTTCTCCCCTTTGTCTTTCTCCCCTTTGTCCTTCTTCCCTTTCTCCCTCTTTTCAGTCTTTTGCCTAGCAGGAGTCCTTGCTTCAGCATTTCAACTTAGATAAGCACTTGCAGTCAGTTAGTCGTTACACAGTGTAATAGTTAAGATTAAGCTTAGGCCTACAGTTTATGGAATAACATGTCACGAGCTCCCAGTATCTTCAATGGAATTTGATGAACAAACAGTTTACTGTCTATCACACATGTGTCCCCCTTTCAGGTTTATCTAAGGAGTCTGACAATGCAACTGCAAGGGAGTGGGGGGTGCATCCTTCAATACACTCATGCTTCCTTGGGTGACATTCCTTAGACTAATCGAAAGGCCACAGCTTGTCCTTGAGGGTTTCTGTCGATGAATGTTTGAGGCATTACTTCTTTCAGTTCCTTACAGAGTGGGTTGTGTGTTCTGATCCAAAGCAATTACAGGTTCCTCAAGCTCAGCATATACTTTGCTTTTTCTCTTTCTGCTGCTGGGCTTGCTTGCTCTATGACCCTCCAGTTTTACGATGAGTCATGTGTAGATCACAGGTGGCTTTCCACTTGTTAACTGCAATCATACTGTTAGAGCCTGTAGAAATTTGCTGATGTACTGTTGGGGAAAGTCAAATCTGGCCTCTGTCAGATGGTCTTCCTTGTAACAATTCTCCTTACTTTCTGTTCCTCTACCAGTTTATGTCTGTGTAAATTAGCAGTTTGGGCCTTTAAGGTACTTTGTTGGACTTAATACATTTAGAATTACCTTACAGCATAACCTTACCATGAGATCACACTTCTTGATTACTGCGGTTGGATGGTAAAAGCTGACCCATTAGTTTTCTGACTCTCTTGGTTTTCTGACTTGTCAGGCAAACAGTGTTTGCTTTATTTTATCTTTGCAGACTTTTGATGTATTTAGCATATAAATTATTCTATCATCTTGACAAATGTTCTGATGCTGTTTGATGTTGCTATGAGTGAAATTTCAGTGTATACTTCGCTTGGTGTCTTTATTTTTTTAGCTAATAGCTGTTATCTATTTCATTCATCTGTGACTATTCTGAAACTTCATAAACAAAATAATATGAGATAAAATAATATGAGCTAAAATCATAATGTTTATCTACTATTGCTCTGGATACCAGTGTTTTGGAGATACTGGAGCAAGGAAGCAGATGGCAGCTTACATCATCAATATTTCACACCTCTGATAGAAGGATTCATAATACAGTCTCTGAAACTTCATATAGGGCCTTAGTATATGTGTTTCCAAAGAAAAAGACTATGTCCATTTTCCAGAGAAGGGAGGGTGTCTTTGCAGTATTGATAAATGAAGAAAGCAGTATAAATAATAAGGGGCACATATAAAGAAAACTTGTAGTGCAGGACCTGAGTCTGAAATGACAGTAAGGGATTTCATTAAATGAACTATTATTCTGCTATAACCCAGATGAAATTCTGATAGTATTTGAATAAACATTTGAAGACTAACTCCTGTGGAGAATGCAGTGCACAAAGCATTATATTGAACTGTCGATAGGTACTGAGAAGACATAGGTGTAGTTCTAACTATTCCTGGTTCTTGCAGTAAACTGAAGACAAGTTAATCAAAAAGCCAAATAACATGTGAAAAACATGCATTTAAGTTCTGAAGGCTAAGCATAACAGCATTATTGGTGGGAATGAATTGAACTTTCAGTGCAGCAAAGTACACAATCATTTTATTGGATATTAAATGTAATAATGAAATTATAGAAGAAATGTATTTTTTTCCTATATATCTTGTTCCTGGAATGACTCCACAGCAGTGCTAAGGAAGAGAGTAATGAGTAGGCTATAAGTAAAACTATAAGGCAAAACTGGATAAAGCTACCCTGAAAAAATTGTTTTTCAGTGTTGTCTCTGGCAGTGACATTTCATTTAAGATACCTGGGGGGTGTGGTGGTGTGGTGTGAAATTTTAATTTTAGAAGACTACTAGTGAAGGAGTTTATTA
This sequence comes from Strix uralensis, assembly GCF_047716275.1. NCBI lineage: Eukaryota > Metazoa > Chordata > Aves > Strigiformes > Strigidae > Strix > Strix uralensis. The sequence goes on along the minus strand of NC_133972.1, from coordinate 88,268,805 downwards.
ATGTTTCAAGGATTTGAATAGAATTATATTTTTTAACGTTATGTTAGTTCAATGTGTAATTCCCCTTTATTTTGAGTAACGATGAGAAAACCATACAGTTATAGTACTATTTTACTTCATCAACTTAATTTTTATGGCTGCAAAGACTTGTTTTTATATGTTTCATAGACAGTGATAATTCATTTTAATGTTTCCAACCTAAGGGCAAATTTCTGCATCTATCAGACTTCAGGCAGTTTTATGTTAGATACCCTAGCTAGTTTCCTTAGGACTTGTTCCCTTATCTTTTACTCAATGTTTGTTCAGTTTTGCTTAGTGTTTCACTCTTCCTTTCTGCCACCACCAATCATCTTTGTGCTCATCATCTAGTAACTACTTTGTACTTGTCTTACAAAGACTGCCAGCTGAGACATCAGACTGAGCCCTGTATCTGTAAAAGAAAAATTTGGCACTCCTGGGATCAGTAAAAGCACTTGGAAAAGCGTTGGGCTAGTCAACATCAGATAAACTAAACTTATCCCTGTGGTATATGGTGGTATACTTAAGGATACTTCTTTTCATGATACATGATAAGGTTACTGCACTTCCTAATGACGTCTAAGGGTCAACATAGCACTGAGAGATATGGTGTAGATGGGAACTGGCAGTGTTAGGTTGGACTAGATGTAATGGTTGGACTAGATGATCTTCAAGGTCCTTTCCAACCTAGTTGATTCTGTGATTCTGTCTCTGACCAGATGGTTGATGGCAGATGAGAGAGAAACATAAGAACTGCTGCATATAGGAACAAGGTTCATCAGTACTTCTTAGTCTTTGCTATTGCAAGAAGAATGTCTATAGATTTAGCAAACAGAAGTACAGATATCTGGCATAAAATGACATCCTAAATATCTCAGCATTATGATGGTTTTCTTGGATCCATCCATTGGATTCCCATAAATACTGACCAACTACTTCAATAATATGGTATTATCTGTCATTATAACATTACCACAGAAAACATAGATCTTCTATTTCTCTCAGAAAAACACTTTGGCATTTCTGTACCCAGGTACATTGGTCATGTTTAACAACAAAATTAAAATCCAGAAGACTTTGACCTTAACTTTTAGGGCTAGCTAGCTAGATCTGCTCCTGATGAAATCCTGACCTTTGGACTCTGCTCAACTGGTGACATGTTATCTGTCCCTTATCTAACTTTAATACCTTAGACAGCAGACACTTATTTAAAACTCCCATCTGAGAATGGGGTAGTGCTCAAAAAGATAAAGTCAAAGAGCCAGTTAGTAACTTAAAAAACCTCTACAAGTAGACTATCTAGTAATATAAAGACCCTAAGTGGCTTTAGGCCCAGAGTAATTGTAGGAAAAGAGGGGCTGCAATTGAAAAACCATGCTTAGATTCAAGGAATCAGTAATATGACTGGCACATCCTTATTCCCTACAGGACAGACCTCCTCTTGCTCTCTCAGCTCGATGAATTTCAATAGAGTACATTTTTTTCCATATATGACAAGTTCTAAAACTGCAATGAGATTTGCTTGTCAGAAGAACTAGAGCATACAGTACATATTTAATGTTAAGAGGATGAATATATTGTATTGCTTCTAGCATGTTTGCTGTATTACAGGATAGTACTACACCTCTGCTTTGCTTTTCAGGCCCTTTGTAACTATATCTGACACACTAGAAAAAATTCACTTCACATGCATGTCAGCCTTTCTTGGGAATCAAGGAGATACATCACCAAAGTACAAGCAGTTAATTAGTCTGAGAGCTACAAGACAGAAACATGGAGTCTTTCCCAACAGCAGCAGCTAGGTTCAATGTCAAAACCAGACCAGTAATTGGTTGTTGCTATTGAAACTTTTTTTTTTTTTTGCCCAGAAAAAGGTACACCTTGTTATTCTCCTTTAGGGTATCATATCTGAAGAATTATTGACTCTATATGCATCAAATCTTTGAGGTGTGTAATGCAGCATTGAACACACTATTTTTTTGTTTAATCCTTAAACATAAGTAATCTGGGATTTGTGCAGTTTTTGCAACTGAATGCATACCTATGTATACACATACCAGGAATCTCTGTCTTTAGAGTTTCAAATTTCAGAACAATACTGGATTAACATTAATTAACAATATACACTACTAATAATTAGTTCTTACCCGTTATCCATTATTGTCACTCCATATAGAATACAATTAGTAATTTAAAAGTTTACCTACAATTACCTGTGAGTATGCTACACAAGGGAGTTGATGCCATGAAGTTAGCACTGATGGCTGGGATCCTTGATGGTCTTAGCTGTGGAGATCAAAGTAATGAGGCTTGAGAGCTATCAGTGAGGGAACTCTGTGGGCTACTTCTTTATTCCCTGCCTTTCCAGTTTCATTGTTTTATGTTCCTCAGCCTCCTCCCCAGAGCAAAATAGGGAGAATCTATCTGCTTCTGACATAGCTCATCTTAATTTTTTAGACCAGGCCTCATTCTGGTTTTGTCAGTCATGTTTTATTCTTTGTTCTGCAGGATTATTCTGCTTGCACCGGACACCCTGCTGCAGGATTATTTTGGTTTTACCACATACCTTTCCTGCCTGCTTTCATCCTGGGTTCTCATCTTGCAGATTTTACTATGTGCATGCTTTCCTGTACCTTATTTGGACAACTATACCACAAGCCCCTATTTGTCCTTTTGTGGTTGCCTATTACTTATACTTAGCGGCATTACAGTGTTAACAAAAGTTTATGTACAAGTTACCTGTTACGCGTGTATCTATGCCTTGGTTCAAGGGAAGCTTTGGGTTAGCCTTGGCTGGCTGCCAGGAGCCCACCTAGCTGCTATCTTAATGCCCCCTCCTCAACAGGAGAACAGAGAAAATACAATGAAAAAGCTCATGAATGACAGGGAGACCACTCACAAATTATTGTCATGGGTGAATCAGACTTGGGGAAATTAATTTAATTTATTGCCAATTAATAACAGAGTAGGATAGTAAGAAATAAAAATAAACCAAAAACCACCTCCTCCCCATCCTTCTTCTTCCCAGGCTCAACTTCACTCCTAACTATTCCACCTCCTCCCTCTATGCAAGCGACATAGGGGAAGGAATAGGGGGTTGTGGTCAGTTCATAACAGTCTCTACCACTCTTTCCTCTTCACACTGTTTCCCTGCTCCATCATGATGTCCCTCCCACAGGATACAGTGTGGATACCTTCTCTGACATGGGCCCCCATGGACTGCAGGGGCACAGCCTGCCTCACCATGGTCTTCGCCACAGGCTGCAGGGGAACCTCTGCTCCAGAGCCTGGAGCACCTCCTCCTGCTCCTTCTGCACTCACCTCCATGTCTGCAGGGTTGTTTGTCTCACATTTTTCTCACTCCTTTCTCACAGCTACTGTACAAAATTTTTTACTCTTTCTTAAATATGTTATCACAGCAGTGCCACCACTATCGCTGATTGGCTCAGCTTTAGCCAGCGGTGGGTCTGTTCTGGAGCCAGCTGTGCCTGGCTCTGTTGACATGGGGACAGTTCCTGGCCTCTTCTCACAGAAGCCACTGCTGCAGCTCCCCCCACTACAAAAACCTTGCTACATAAACCCAATACAGAAGCAAATGTCAACTATCTCTTGTTTAATCAGCTTCTGCTTCAGAAGTGCACAATGCTTATCTGAGAAGATACTCAGGACTTGAGACAGAAAGACACCACTACCTAGTTACTGAACATTACATCAGAAACCAGTGAGCTGACAGACCTGATTCATTTCCATTGTCCTGAACTCAGATGGGAAATGTGAAGAGGAGTGGGAGCAGGTATACGTACTGTGGTCCACACCTAGTCTTCATTTTATTTCTGCTGAGGACCACTAAGCCTGAGTCCTAAGGGAACCAGAGAAGAACATCCAGTCCATATTATATTTTAAAAACCCCAAACAAACAAAACCAAACAAAGACAAAACCAACCAAATTGAATCATAGGAAATAAAGGAATCATGTAATTATTTTAACTATGTGATGAAAAACAGATATGGAACTTCCAAAATAGTAACCAGTATGATGAGAAGAACTGCCTGTAGGATTTGCTAGTACTTGCATAGATATAAAAATAAAAATAAACTGCGGTATCCTTTTCTAGGCTATTTGGTTTTATCCTAAAATATGTTTTTGACTAATATTGACTGAAGTCTTCAAGTTATTTGAAAATCAATTACATTGGAAATCAATTATTTAAGAACAGAGAATCACACTAAATGAGGAATTAGGGCAAACACGTTGCTAAAAGTCTGTGATTATATTTTATAATCTGCTGTCCAGCTCTTAAGTTTTATGAATACATGTCGGTCAGATGTGATTACATGCCTACTTTATCACTTCAATACTATCTAATTAAGGTGATTTAATCACTATCATAATTTTGTATGTGATGCTGTTTATTCACCGGTCTTTCATATGGGTGTTCCTGATTTCAACCATACTGATCTCAAGTGACTGCATTTCTTTTCTAGTACTTGGGAGAACAAAAGCATTTTCATAATCAGGTGTCATACATCACTCTCTCTTCTTTGATGGCTAAGTGCCTGTACAATCTCTGAAGAATCTATATCTGTTGGGACTTGTTCTTTTTGATGCAGCTGTTCCTTATTCAACCTTGAATTTGCCACAGATATGCATCTAGTAGCTATATTTTCATGTCACAAACAGAAGTAAAAAACTCTTATATTTTCAGTTTTTAATACATTATTATTTCAATACTTTTCCCCTTCTGATATTTTCAGACTTCCTTTAGGAACTGTTAGGTGTTGGAAGTGTGGGAAGAGCAAAACAATGAAAAATCTGCAAAACACACAGTTCCACGACACATGGTGCCCAGAACAAACATAGGACAGGATGGAGATCCACTGATTTGTGTTGCCGTGCCACCAAGGAGGAATGCGAAGCGAGGTGGAGGCCACGCGCCGTCCCATTCTTTCACTTATCTCCTCTCAAGGAATGTTTTGCAGTAGTCTGCCACCTTGTCTCTCACTTTTTCTCCTCTCCCACAAAAACCAGCGCACCCCTCGCACCAAGGAATGTGCTGTGTCATTATTCAAGAGGTAATGGCTTGGCCACAGTCCCACCCACTCACACATACATACTATGATAAATACTACCCCGAGTTTGTATCTAAATTGGAGGGACGATAATCCAACACCAAATCGGAGGGACAGATCGATGGGTTTGTGTTCCTTGCCCTCCCCCCCCCCCCCCCCCCAACCCGAAGGGACACGTTTTGGTAAGATTTGAGCCCTTGGCTATGCCGAGTGATTACCCGGGAATTAAGTGTGTGTGATTGCAATCGTTTTTCTTTTTGTGTGTAGTGCTATGTAGCCAACCTGCAGTTTGTGCATTTATCGTAGGCAATCTCAAAAATCTATAGATGTTGCATAAGAATAAACCGTACTATTCATGAACCTGACTGCTGCTCTTGAATGCAACCGGACCTACAGCACATGGGCTGTTCGTGCATCTGGTGTCAGGCCTATAGTTACGGCCCTAACTGGCATACCTGTTAAGAGATAAATCCAGCCACTCCTAGCCCCTCTAATCTCTGAGGACTGGCTAGAACGCAAGGGGATCTATCTCTTATCAAATTTAGCCTCACCATGAACGCAACAGCAACAGTTTGATCATATTGTAGTTTTTACTTCAGTAGTATCTTCTGATTCTCGTTAATGTTTTTAACATTTTGATGTAACTTTTAGGGAAGAAAACCTTTTCTATTTGTTTTCTTTAAAGAAAAGTAAGTAAGGGTGTCAGACGCTTTTAGAATGAATTTAGAAACTAAATGAAGTATGTCTAGTTTATAGGATATATTCTTAAATTTGCTTGTTTCTCCATAGGCATTGTAGTAAAACCAAAAAAAAAAAACAAAAAACCAAAACCAAGGAAAACTTTACAACATGAAAAGAAATGTATTTAAAAAATCAGTTTATTCACTAAATTCCTTTTTTTTTTTTTTTTTTTTTTTTTTTCCCCTAATCACTGGCGCATTCTGTGAGACCAGGGATATTAAGTCTTCACTGAAAATTTAGAGTGTAGTAAGAATTGCTGTAGTTAACCTAGGTTTCCTGAATAAACTGTGAATTTGAGCTTTATAGTCCAAAAGAAATATTTGCATCTTCAAATGGATATAAACCATTTACTGTTAAGTTTAGCAAGCTCTTCTCTGAAATCTCAGTCCCATATGCAAATGTAAAATTTACTTGCTATTCCTTTGATGTTGATATTGGAATCAAGGAGGTGTGCTAAACTTGAATCAAAATACCATGACTGTGGATAACAAGAAAGTAACCAAAGCTGTTCTGGAATAGAATAATTAAAGGTAGTGCTCCATATATGAAAGGTTGAAGAGAAATATTTTTAAAACTCTTTCTATCTCTGGAGTGAGGGGGCTATCTCTAGTTACTGGAATAGAATAAAACTAAGTCTCCGGTATATGGTTTTCTGAATATTGAATTCACTCAGGTAGATATTTAAACCTTTGGGGAACAGGGGAGGGTACTCTGCAAAGGTTCAAGTTTTTACCATTTCATATGAAAGCCTGAGTAAAATGTCTTATATTATTGTTACTCATCTTTACAAATGCCACAAAAAAGGTTTTTAAAAGATCCTCAGACATTTGCCATTTATCTCATTAACAGAAAGGATGTTGTTGAAGGATGTAATTAGCGATACACAAAATAACTATTTGGGTCCTTCAACAGGCTGCAGCTTCCTTCAGGAAATATCCACCTGCTCTGGCCCGGGGCCCTCCACAGGCCACAGTGCAGATACCGGCCCCAGCGGGGTCTCTCACAGGGGCCTCTCTGCCGGGGCTCTGCCTGGAGCCCCTCCTGCCCTCCTGCCGCTCTCCCCTCGGGGCTCGCAGGGCTGTTTCTCCCCCTGTTTCCCTCAGCCCTGGCTGCCGGGCAGCGCTTTGCCCTTCCTTACCCAGGCTTTCCCCGAGGCGCCCGCCCGGGGCTGAGGGGCTCAGCTGTGCCCTGCGCTGGGGCCGCTGGAGCCGCCTGGAACCGGCTGTGTCCGGCGCGGGGCAGCCCCGGCCGCTCCCCACAGGGCCTCACCCGGCAGAGCCCTCACTGCTGCCCGCACCTGGGCACCTGCACCTAATACAAATACTTTTTTTTAATATAGAAACCTTAAAAATGCACCTATCATTGCAAATTAGGTTTATTATGTTTTTTTAGACAGATCTGACATAGACATCACATCCTTTCTTCTTCTCTCTTCTCCTTGTTTTTACACAAACACCCCCCCGCCAGGTATTTTTTTGCTAGCAGTTTTAGGGTATATTTCAGAGTTTTGCAGAGATAATCCTGAATGCCTTCACCAGGTAAAATAAATGGTCCCACTGTTGTCCCAAAAACTTCTACCCGGTGTGCAATGAGCCAAAAAACAGAGTCAAGATGTTTGTTTAATCCAAATGTGCGCAGAGATGGGTGCGAGGTGGTAATTTCACAAAGTCAGCACACCACAAGTGATATATTTATACACTTCAACCTACATGAATACACATTTAATGTAATGACCATTGGTTAGTTTCTTATTACTTTGTTCCTCATTGGTTAACAACATACCTCCTCTCTGTTTAAAGTTACAGTCTCTTTTTATTATTCTGTGTAAACTCAATGGGTGGGAGTCTTATCTGAGTAGGGGGCTTTTTCTCATTAAGAGGTGTGGTTTTCACATAATAATGAGCTAAATTCATCTAAAGGACACAATTTGGGCAGTCTTTATGGTATCTTTGAGCACATGACCAAGGGAGGTTTCCTTGATCCTCAATTCAAATTTCCAACTGTTCTTTTATGTTCTTTTGTGTCTTTGTAGCAGGTGAGAGTGCTACTCCATGTGTGGTGGCTACTCCAGGCTCCACCTGCCCTGCCTTCCCTCACCCACAAAGAATGCTGCTCACAGAGGCTCTTACTCAACCCCCATCCCACACAGGAGAGTTTCAGTGCTTTACAGGGTGATGAGTGACGTAGAATGATAAATGTACTGAAACACTTACCAGCAGGGACAGGGAGATGATGAGAGGGGGAATATGTGAGAACACAGGGAACACACAAATCTTAGCTTCTCTAGCACTGCTATTCTATGCCATGTATGAGTAGTCTAGGTTCAAATCAAGTTTGTACTTAAGATTTCCTTTGTCAACTATTTTTTTTTGTTCAGTGTCAGAGCTTAATGAATGAACAGAAAAAATATTTTTAAGTTTTCTCTAGTCTGTTTTGTCCATTAGTTCAGAATCAAATTCTGCTGGATAAAAAAATTCCTTTTATGTTTGTCTGCCTCTTCATTGGTATGCCTTTGCCACATTATTCTCTGTGTGTTCAAAATACTTCTGGGTTTGAGCTGTCATTAGCAATGCTGAGAACTCATACAGTTTTCTGAGCACTATCATTTTAAGCATTAATGCTTCATGTTGACTGATGGCAGTAACTGTGACAAAACATTTTCTTGATATGCTAGTAAAGAAAGTGTAGTACTTTTCAACATGTCTTATGAGTGCTATAAATTAAATATCAGTGTATTCACAAAAGTTCTTCAGAAAACAGAATTTTGTGGAGAGCTCTTAAGACACTTACAACCTCACTATTTTTCTCTTGAGTAAAAACTGCATCATTTCAGAGTAAATACTGTGTACACTATATTTAAGTCAAAAGTATAGTTGTTCTAACAAAAACTTTAAGGTACCTATGGGTGACTGTGTTGTAATCTATGTTCTATAGCAACAGCAAGAAATAAGTGCCCCCCCCACTTTTGGTGAAATATTCTTGGTCAGGGAGGAGAAAAAAACTTTATTACATGCCACGACAAGAACAAATATTTCTGCATAGCTGAACTGCATTTATTGCAAAAATATCTCGAACTGAATTAAAATTCTAGTGTTAAAATATTGAGGTATGTAATTATTTCAAGCTGAGAATTTGAAACTATATATATTTGTGAAGTTTATGACCACAATGATCAAATCTACTTTCCACAAGTATTTCGTTTTAATCAGTTGACCTTTCTGTTCTCTTCTATATGTATTATAGCCATAAGCTACTGTATTTCTGCTAAGAAGTATGAAAACTGCTGAGGATGCTTTTAAAAAAGCTTCTTATATTAAGGTATAAATTCATGATTTAGATGAATACTTTTAAAGAGAGAAAAGAACACTAATAAACAATGTTCCAGAGCTTTAACCCCCATGAAACGATGTAGATGCTAATTGACTACTTTTGACAAACAGACTTTTGGAATATAAAGATCTTTTTCTGAAATAAACTAATTGATCTCCAGAACAAAACTGCAGATGGCTTTGGTGGCAAATCAAGACAGCTGAATGCCTCTTCTGTCCTTGCATCACAGTAACTCTGTTCTGTCCCTCTTGATATTACCTGTGAAGGAGAGAGAAAACTGGTTGCTGCATCAGTAACCATCAGCTGATTTGATATCGTGGAATAAAAGAGTTTCTGAGAGTAAAGGATGAGGCAGATAAATTGAAGAGGAAAGCAATATCAGTGTCTAGAAGAGCAAGCATAAAGTTAACATAGAGGTTTAGAAGTAAGAAAATCTGAAGAGCATTACTGATTTCATGATGAAAAATGAAGAGGACAACTGCCTGATTCTGGTTCTTGAACCACTGCAGAATGTTTTCTTGCATTGTATCTTCCTTATGTTTGCTAGTATCACTGGTTTGTCTCTGAATTGGGGAAAATACCAACTTTTTTAAGAAAAAAAAAGACCAATGCAAAATGCATGCTAACATTTCAGATCAGATTTAAGTTTTGCTATTTTAGAAATATGTTCTAGGGGAATATGAGAAAATTTATTACCCATTTTTGTGTATTTCTTTACTATTTATATGATTCTGTAACTTATCCTTCATTGTAAAAAGCCTGGCAGCATCTTCTCAGTAACTCCTCATAGCTGCTCATACGTCCCCCTAAGCCAAGCTGAACAAGAAGACACAGAGCATTAGCCTCTCCTCACATAGCAGGTGATCCAGCTCCGATCTGCTTGGGGGACCTCTGCTGAACTCACTCGTTTGTCAGTCTTTCTCCTATCACTACACTCCCTGATAAAGAGTGGCACCCCATCTTTTCTGTAGGCACCCTTTAAGTCCTGGAAGGCCACTATAAGGTTTCCCTGGAGCCTTCTCTTCTCCAGGCTGAAAAACCTCAACTCCCTTGGCCTGTCATCAGAGGGGAGGTGCTCCAGCCCCCTGGTAATCTTCATGGCCCTCTTCTGGACTCACTCAAGCAGGTCTATGTCCTTCTTATGTTGGGGGCCCCAGAGCTGAACACAGTTACTCCAAGTGGGGTCTCACGAGAGCAGAGTAGAGGGGAAGAATCCCCTCCCTCGACCTGCTGGCCACACTTCTCTTGATGCATCCCAGCGTACCATTGGCTTTCTGGGCTGCAAGCACACATTGCTGGCTCATATTCAGTTTTTCATCCACCTATACCCCCAAGTCCTTCTCCACAGGGCTGTTCCCAATCCACTCATTGCACACCCTATATTCATGTTTGGGATTGCTCTGACCCATGTACAGGACATTGCGCTTGTCCTTGTTGAATTTCATGATGTTCATACAGGTCCTCCTCTCTCTCCTGGCTGTATAAATACCCTCCAGAGTGCTGTTTGACAGGGAACACTGCTGGCTCATACTCAGCTTGTGTCTGCCAAAGCCTTGCTAAAGGTGCCTTCCTGCAAATCTGCTCCTAGCCAGCAGGCCCCAGCCTGTGTCCTTGCATGAGTGCTTCCTGACCAGGGACAGGACTTGGCACTTGTTCTTGAACTTCATGAGATTCCTGTTGGTCCATTTCTCTAGCCTATCTAGGTCTCTCTGCATGGCCTTGAATATATTGACTATTCCCTGTAATTCTGTGTCATTGCAAACTTGATGGTGTCCGTTTCTGTGGGTTGTTGATAGATATATTAAACAGATTGTTGTGGTGTTGCATTTCACTGAAGCAGGTCATATGTGGCTCCTTCTTCATTGTCAATGGTAGTTATCAATATCATGTAGGAGTCCTAGTCATGGAGTAAGAATATTGTCTTCAGACATTTTGCAAATGGATAAACCAAAATTTAATCTTTCTCCTAAACTTCCTTTCTGTTCTTTTAATTCTCTGCTCTATGGCTAAGGATTCACAATTTATCTACGTTTATTATTTTTGTTAGGATTTTTGCTGCTCATTTATGTATCCAATTCTATATCCTTCCTTTGAAGAACCAAGTGATTATATATTTCCACATGCACAACTCAGCTTGTGAATATACTTGCATTAACATGTTTGTATGATTGACCCCTTGTAATAATACTTAGAATTTCCCACTCCCAGGATGACTATGACAGTAAACATTCTTTCAGTCAAGGAAGTTTTAAAATAAGATTTTTGTGTGTGTGTGTTATTAAGGATTCTAATAATGGTAGGTGGTAGTTTCCTGGTATATGACTAAAGAACTTCTCAAGGTCAAGAGTTGTTTATTTATTTATTTATTAAACACCTTGGGCATGTTCATTTAAACATGCACATATTCAATACTTTGTGTGTGAAAGGGAAAATGACTCGAGATTTGTCAACATCTATGTGACGCTCAATAGATGTAAGATAATCTTCTGAAAGATGTATAAGGGGTAGGCTTCCCTCTTCTCTGTCTCTCACTTTATTGATGCTATCTAATTTCTCACAGCATTTTCATAGTGTCTTAACTGAGAGATTAGTTTCCACTGCAGAATCAGTGGCGAGTTCAAATGTAGTTGTAACATAAGTATTATTTTAATACTTTTTCTGCAGTGAGATGCTGGGAAGGTGATAGTATTTTGGAAAAGGTTCTTTGAATCTAAAAAAGAAAACAATTTCTGTTCCCTATTTTCCAAATTTGTTTCTGTTTGTAGAAATCTGGAGTTAAAATTCTTGACAGAAAGAATGTAATCATTATTTATCTATAGAAGGATGTTTCAGATGCTTTGTTAATTTGCCTTGGAAACCTGTGCCTAAATAATTACACTTTGAAACTGTCACTTACCCCTTGATTGTAATTAGCAGATGTCTTTTTTCACTGTTATGTTTTACTGCTACCCATCTTCTCCATTCTTTGACTAGATGCAGCATCTTTACTGGATTACCTTTTACCAGGAATTAGTTTTCTGGTTATATAATTATGAATACCAAGGTGGTATGTTCATTTTACTTCTTTACTTCCTACTTTGTCTTTGTGGAGTAATGCTTACAGTTGTCAGAAAGATTGTGCAACCTGCAGGTTACTGAGCATCCCTCATACAGTAAAGACACACATTTGTTTTCTCCTTTGTAATTCATGGAGCATTCCCGTTTTGCTCTTCTTTGGGTTTGTGGACTCATTCCTCCTTATTAATGGTTGGAAGATTTGGGAGGAAAAACAAATATTTCCCTCGTTGCATCTCTTCTGTTTAATTAGTATATTACACAACCAAAAATACACAAAAGATGACCAATGGGTCTTCTTTTATAATTATTACATATATAATGTTAGCTGTTACTTCAGCTTTTTTATCAGCACTATCATGGTGGATACTACTTGACTTTCAGCTTCTGTGAAGGGCTTGAAAATTTCTCTTGTAGTGGGAAAGGATGCATGGATACCTGACATTTCAGGAAGCAGTGATGTTGATTCCAAAGAGAGGAGATTTTCTAGAATATGTTAGAGATGTATATAGATTATAAGAGGGTTTAAATGGGAATTTGGAGACAGAATGGTAACATTGTGTCATTGACAAAATATCTGGAATTTTGACTCCAAAATACTTGCCTAGCAAAGCTAATACTTCTAAAATTAACTTGTCTGTTATACTGATTTGCCTGTTGAATTAAGAAAATATAACGGATTTCAATATAAGTCTAAAATCTGCATCTTCCATCACTTTATACAATACCTGGTTGGTCATATGGCTGTTTTGAAGACAGCAACATGATAGTGTGATTGATATAGTTAAGAATGCTTCTAGTTTCAGCATGCACTTGTTTGATTAAAGCACTGCCTTACTCTTGAATGTTACAAAAATAAAAAATGGTTATTTAGGAGTACATAAAATCTAGCATTTAAAGGGGATTTTTTTTTTTTTTTTTGCATTGGAAGCTTATTTTGCAGTGTAGTCATGGGTCATTGATAGCACTGCACAAGGCATATTTGCAAGATAAGGTCTTAAGTGATTGATAAACTAAGGGGAATATTCAAGAAGTACTTTAAATAAAAATTCATATTCATGTTACTCTTACATTTGCTTTATAAGCAGAGTAAATCAGGGTGAGAGCTAGATTTTTAAAGCATGAAGCACTCAGCTTTAGCTGTGGAGTCAAAGAAATACCTGTATGGTGTTGAAAGGAGGGAATGATCAGGGTTTAGTTACATGGAAGCCCGCTGAAATTCACTTTTCTGATGTTGTCTGTATTAAAATTTAAAAAAAAATTATAGTCGTATACATTTGTCTGCACATACATTTTTACTCTACATAAAAATGTTTATGAGATTCACTCCTAAATATCTGCTGTATTTTGTGATCAGTGCTTGAAGCACCTACATTCTGGTTTATTTCTATTTGCAACTATGTATTGGGAAGTATGGTTTCTCTAGTCTCAGAATAGTTGCAGCCTACCTAAGCTTCAGATAGGACACAAAAACTAGGAGAAATAAGAGAGTGTCTTTTAACTCTGTGTACCAGGCAAAGGAATCATTTCCCATTTAGGTGTGAAAAAGAAGTCACCTTTTACTGACTAATTACTTTCAAATGGGTACTGATAATTTATTGTCCTAAAAAGCTTGCAGCAGCATTTATGATCTGTTCATTCCCAATGTCCCTGAACAGTCCCAATTTGTGGTGAAAAGAAGAATCAGAAAGGTATGTTGAAATGTTTTTTTTTCTTTTTATTTTATTTTTTTACTTATGTGTGTACACACAGTGTAAGTGCTGTTCATATAAATACCTAATAAAAGACATGAAAAGCAAAAGAAGAAATAATGGCAGCACATAAATGAAACACTAATGATACTGTTGCATAAAATAGATGTGCATTTTTAAATCCACTCGGATAGAGGAAGCTTCCAAGAGTTACTGAAAAAATGTTTTACGTTGAAGTTAAAGCTTAAAGGGGAAAAAGAATCTGCCTTACTGGGGCCACTTTAAAGAAATTTAAAACAAATCTACACCTCATAAGTAACTCTTTCTACACTTTAAAATTAACTGATACCATCATCAGTGCTGCTTATTATAACCATGAGGAAAATTACATTCTTCTAACTGAACTACAGTTGTATCCAAAATAAGTAGTTGTTTGGCACTGTTTAACCCTGAAAGAGGTTTTTTACTTCCCTCCTAAGTGATGCTCAGGAATTTCGATCAATAATTATTTTAACTTTTAAATGGAACTTTTTCTACAAACCAGGAGAAAGTATTCCAGCCCACATGCTTGGCAACATTACTAGTGGAGAACTCCCACGTATTTCCAATGTGGTTCTACTCTACTCAGTCCACCATAGACAGTAACAAAACACCAAAAAAAGCAGTATTGGGATTCAGAACTGATAGAGAAGAAAATGCCAGGAGCATGGTAGACAACAACTGAAGCTGGGTGTGCACTTAGTTTGGTTTGGTTTGGTTTTTTTTAATGGTAGACAGCTTTCTTTCAATGGTATTCAGATTTCAGAGGTATCTTGCAGGCCAAGCTGAGGTGGTGGTGTTCTCTTGCAGAGATTAAAGGCTTTTTTGGTTACATTTAGGGAGCAGTTTGTGCCTACAGCCTTCTTTAGGAACCTCAGAGGAATTCTTCTACGAAGATACAGGGCATCTTGGTATGATTACTCCTACAACATCAAGAAAAGTAGTCTGAGAAAAAGGATCCAGTGTTTTCTAGAAAAGCCTTAATGTCATAAACCAGAGAATGCTGGGAGCCTGCAGAAGCATTGTTCCCTTTCCATAACTTGAGAAAATTTCTTTTGTTCTGGAAGGAGAGCTGAAGTGCTGAGAGAACCAGAGCTTTTAGAGTGTCAAACAAAAATACTCTGCTTTCAAAAGCCATGTTTAGTTTTTCCTGGTTTACCCCTCTAGGACTGGTCAAATGTTGCTGATTCTGAATCAGAGATGAAGTACTATTCAGGAGGAATAATATTTTGTGCAATCTGAGTTTTCATAGTATATAGAACTGCTGTATGACAGACCAGTTGAATTAATCAAAGGCAGAGTAAGTACAGGCAGCACTAACAAATATTCTCCTTCTGGACATTTATTACTAAAGGTTACTACTAGACTAACAGTTCTGGATACCACAAATATATAGTTACTCATAGAACAATCGTGCTACATGCATCCTGGCTGCAGGTTCCTCTACTCTGCTCTACTGTAGTATGCTATTACCCAGGGAGGTTCTTAAGATGAAAGGCTCTGTGCTACAACAGCTGACGTGTAGTGAGACACTGATTCTGACCTAAAATTCTATTTTCCCCTTGCTAATGCAGGTCTGGTGTTTGTTAAGCTTCATATATTCTGCAGTAAACATATCAGCATCTGCAATATTCAGTCCTTCCATTTTATTTAAAAATATTAATATCTAGTTAGATTTTTGATTGGAAGCTTTACTGGATTTTCTACTGATACATAATTTATGCTAACACTGTATACACAAGATGTGACCTTACTCACTACCCAAAGAGAACTACAAGATTATGCTTCATATTAGCACTTTAACAAACCTGGTTTAATTGAATTGTGTTTGTTATTTTTTCTTGCAGCTACTTTTCCCGAAAGGATGAGGTAACAGAGAATGATAATGTAGAATTGTTCTGAGAAACATGATAGTATGCTGTAACTGTTTGACCTTTCCATCATTTAAGCAATAAGACACTCCAGGGTGTGCTGTTGAAGCATAATATTAACACAGCTCACCTACATTGAGTTTAGTATGCATGCTGATATCATACAGTAATGGGCACCCTGGAGTGTTTTATGGAAGTATAAAATGCTAGATAAATTGTTAGAGGGTTTTTTTTTATGTCTATAATGTTTTTAAATGATTAACACAAATTTATATTTAAAAACAAAACAAACAATAAATTCTCAACCATGAAGAGCTCTTAAACAAATCCAAAGGTTTTCTAATTATTACTAATTATATCTATTTGTTGATATTCAAAGGCCAATTTATCCTAGGGCATGTTGCCATAAACTCTAGTATAAATACGTAGTATTAGAGAACCCCTGTCTGGAGAGAGACTAATTGAAGTAGATCAGCTAGCTAGTTTTGTATTTAAATGTAATTACTAAACAGGATTAAACAAATATGCAATCACTTTACTTTCAGATTTGTGTTTTCTCAAACGACTCAGTAGCTCAGTTACGTTTGATGTATTACTTTCCAGAGTTTTGACACAAATGCATATTTTTATCTCTTCCTAATGTTTTACTGTGTCCCTTGCCACCATTAGTGGATAACCTCTTTTTTTTGTTTTCACTCTTTCACACGCTTATGTATGGATATCGCTTGCCTCTTTGTATTCAATAAGTATCTTAATAGGGTTTAGAAACAAGAAGAATATATCAAAAAGTTCACCTAATATTTTCATTGGAAAACCTATTATATAGACCTGAATTTGCCTTATACTTTTATGCTGAAGACATTTTCTTATTTGCAGACCTGGCTTCTTGGGGAGTACGATTTACCAAATTACAAAGATTGTTTGGATCTTGTAAATATAAGTAGAAATATTTCCAAAAGAATAGAAAGACAGTATGAAACCTGTTGTCAAACTATCATATGAGTCTATATGTGCTTCTGTGTGGTGTCACAGCCTCTCCCTCACCCACATCTCTGATGATAGGCTGTACATAAAAAACAATTATTCTGTGGATTGGCAACTTGGCAGTGGCTATCACTTTAATTGTTGAATGATCACTCTTTATGGTTTAGTCTCTAAACTGTACTAATTGAACTATAATTGAAAATCTTATACCATTTTTAACTATTTCCTGGGATGTTGATATTAATGGTGCTACAGGAAAATTCTACAGGGATGCACAGAGAGAATTACCAGCTAGGCACAGTATAACACAACACAGTATAACACAAGAACTGCTGTGCAGCTTCTGGATAGGACAAAGATATGGGAATTGTCATGTGTAAAGCTAGGTAAGGAACCCAAAAGCCGACTCCCTCAGAGACAGAGAAGGGGAAGAGCATCTTCAGTCATAGGCTTGCCAAGCTGGTGAAGAGGGCTTTAAACTAAAGTTGCCTGGGTAGGAGCACCTCAATCCATCCCACTCCTACTAGCTTGATGCCAGTGCCAGCGATAGTTGCCTAGATCCTGGAGAGGGGGTCACAGGTCAGCAGGGGAGCAGCTGAAGAGCAGCACAAAGGAATTCCAGCCAGAAAGTCAGCTTCATTGAGGGTCCAAGTTAACTGCCTCTATGCAAATGCACATAACATGGGAAATAAACAAGAGGAGCTAGAGACCTGCGCATGCCTGCAGGGCTAAAATCCTACTGGCATCATGGAGACATGGTGGGATGGCTCCTATGGCTGGAGTGTTGGAATGGAAGGATACAGGCTCTTTAGGAAGGACAGGCAGAGGAGACAAGGAGTGGGGGTCGCCCTCTATGTCAATGACCATCTGGAGTACGTGGATCTCTGCCTGGAGATGGACAAGGAGCTGACAAAGAGCTTATGGGTCAGGATTAAAGGGAAGGCAGAGACAGGACATGTTATAGTGGAGGTCTGCTACAGGCCACCTGACCAGGAAAACTGAGTAGATAAGACCCTCTATGGACAGATAGGAGCAGCCTCACGTTCACAAGTCCTAGTCCTCATGGGGGACTTCAACCACCCTGGTGTCTGTTGGAGGGACAACAGAGCAGGGCATAAGCAATCCAGGAGGTTCCTGGAATGCGTAGATGATAACTTCCTTCTCCAAGTGACAGAGGAGCCAGTGAGGAAAGGTGTTATGCTGGACCCTGTTCTCACCATCAAGGAGGGGCTGGTGGGGAGTGTGAAGCTCAAGGGCAGCCTTGGCTGCAGTGACCATGAAATGTTGGAGTTCAAGATCCTAAAGGTGGCTAGGAGGGCACACAGCAAACTCGCTACCCTGGACTTCAGGACAACAGACTTTGGCCTCTCTTCAGGGATCTGCTTGGCAGAGTAACATGGGATAAAGCCCTGGAGGGAAGAGGGGCCCAAGAAAGCTGGTTAATATTCAAGGATCACCTCCTTCAAGCACAGGAGCGATGTTTCCCGACAAAGAGAAAATCAGGTAAGAGCACCAGAAGGTCTGCATGGAAGAACAAGGAGTTCCTTCACATGCTCAAGCATAAAAAGGAAGCCTAGAGAGGGTGGAAGCAAGGACAGGTAGCCTGGGAGGAATACAGAGAAACTGTCCAAGCAGCCAGGGATCAGGTTAGGAAGGCCAAATCCCTGATAGAATTAAATCTGTCCAGGGATGTCAAGGGCAACAGGAAAAGTTTTTAAAGATATGTTGGTGGTAAAAGGAAGAATAGGGAAAATGTGGGCCTTCTCTGGAAGGAAAAAGGAGATTTGGTCACCCGAGATATGGAAAAGGCTGAGGTACTCAAAGACTTTTTGCCCAGTCTTCACCAGCAAGCGTTCCAGCCACACCGCCCAAGACACAGAAGGCAAAAGCAGAGAGTGGGAGAAAGAAGAACCATCCACTGTAGGAGAAGATCAGGTTCAAGACCATCTAAGGAACCTGAAGGTGTACAAGTCCATGGGATCTGATGAGATGCATCTGCGGGTCCTGAGGGAACTGGCAGATGAAGTGACTAAGACACTATCCATCATATTTGAGAAGTTGTGGCAGTCCAGTAAAGTTCCTGCTGACTGGAAAAGGAGAAAAATAACACGCATTTTTAAAAAGGAAAATAAAGAGGACCTGGGGAACTACAGGCCAGTCAGTCTCACCTCTGTGCCTGTCAATATCATGGAATGGATCCTCGTGGAAACTATGCTAGGGCATATGGAAAATAAGGAGATGATAGGTGACAGCCAACATGGCTTCACTAAGGGCAAGTTGTGCCTGAGAAATTTGGTGGCCTCCTATGACAGAGTTACAGTGCCGATGGATAAGGGAAAAGAAACTGATGTTGTCTACCTGGACTTGTGCGAGGTTTTTGACACTATCCTGCATGATATCTTTGTCTCTAAATTGGAGAGACATGGGTTTGGTGGCTGGACCCATCAGTGGATAAGGAATTGGCTGGATGGTCACACTCAGAGAGTTGTGGTCAACGGCTCAATGTCCAACTGGAGAGGAGTGATGAGTGGTGCTCCTCAGGGGTTGATATTGGGACTGGCGCTATTTAACATCTTTGTTGGGTTCATGGACAGTGGGACTGAGTGCACCCTCAGCAAGTTCACCTATGACACCAAGCTGCGTGGTGTAGTCAATATGCTGGAGGGAAGGGATGTCATCCAAAGGAACCTGGACAGGCTTGAGAGGGGTGGGCCTCTGCAAACCTCATGAAATTCAGCAAGGCCAAGTGCAAGGTCCTGCACATGGATTGAGGCAATCCCATGCACAAATACAGTCTGGGTGAAGAGTATATTGAGAGCAGCCCTGTGGAGAAGGACTTGGGGGTATAGGTGGATGAAAAACTGAATATGAGCCAGCAATGTGTGCTTGCAGCCCAGAAAGCCAATGGTACGCTGGGATGCATCAAGAGAAGTGTGGCCAGCAGGTCGAGGGAGGGGATTCTTCCCCTCTACTCTGCTCTCATGAGACCCCACTTGGAGTAACTGTGTTCAGCTCTGGGGCCCCCAACATAAGAAGGACATGGACCTGCTCGAGCGAGTCCAGAAGAGGGCCATGAAGATTACCAGGGGGCTGGAGCACCTCCCCTCTGATGACAGGCCAAGGGAGTTGAGGTTTTTCAGCCTGGAGAAGAGAAGGCTCCAGGGAAACCTTATAGTGGCCTTCCAGGACTTAAAGGGTGCCTACGGGAAAGATGGGGTGCCACTCTTTATCAGGGAGTGTAGTGATAGGACGAGGAATAATGGTTTAAACTGAAAGAGGTTAGATTTAGATTAGATATAAGGAAGAAATTCTTTACTGTGAGGGTGGTGAGACACTGGAAGCAGTTGCTCAGAGAAGCTGTGGCTGCCCCCTCCCTGGAAATGTTCAAGGCCAGGTTGGACAGGGCTTTGAGCAACCTGATCTAGTGGAAGGTGTCCCTGCTCATGGCAGGGGGGTTGGAACTGGATGATCTTTAAGGTCCATTCTAACCCAAACCATTCTATGATTCTGTGGTTAATAACTGTTAATTTTTTAATTTGTCAGTCTCTTTTCTCTCCTGCAAGCACTTGGAAACTTATAAACCAACCCTACAATTATTGACATTATATATAAGCAAAAAATTTCAGTATTAAAGAATGCATTTCCATATATTATTGACCACAGTACCAAAACAATCCACACGCAGATTTTGCAGCATCTAACCACCTTCCTATAATGCCATTTATAGTTCACAGATCTAAAGGAAAAAACGTGCAGTGGAGGTGAGGGATGCTCTTCTGTTACAAAAGGCAAGTTCAAGAAGTACAGCTTGCATTTGTAACAGAAGGTAGCTCAACCTGGCACTTTGACTGAAATGGATGGAAACTGGGTTTACTGTCCCATATAAACTTTAAAGAAGTAAAATTTCTTCCCACTAGGAGAATTATCATTAACAATAAGAAACGATACATTCTAGGATAACCCAACAGTAAAATAATTTATTTCCATTCTGACCAGAAATTCTGGTCATTTAAACAAACTTAATAGAGTTTGTGAAATCTGATATATTGTCTGAGGAAAATGCATAGAATTCCTCCATTTTTGGTTTTGCCTTTCTAAAAAATCAATGTTTTTGTTTCAGATAACTTCCACTTGACCGAAAGGAAGTGCACTCTTCTTTGTTGATGAACAATGCCTGCCT
The DNA here is from genome assembly GCF_047716275.1 of Strix uralensis. Taxonomy (NCBI): domain Eukaryota; kingdom Metazoa; phylum Chordata; class Aves; order Strigiformes; family Strigidae; genus Strix; species Strix uralensis. The sequence continues at coordinate 88,247,827 of NC_133972.1, read as the reverse complement.
GGAAGGCACATTCTTGCCTTAGGAACATAGCTTGACCACAGGCTGCATTTATTTTAAATGACTGGCACTAGCCAAAAATGTTCAGTGATTAGATTGTTTATTGGTGGAGAGATTACTAATGCAGTATTTCTGCATTACTGAAAGGCATACAGATTCAGAACCAAATCTTGCATCTCTCTGCTCTCTGAGTTAGCTTTGGCACACACCGGAGTGGTTAAAATCATTCAGATTTCCACTGTGGAGGCAAGAGAGTTAACATCTCATGGGCCTTTGCAGGCCTCACTAGTTAAGAAACATTTGCAGCTAATGGTCCTGTCAGTCAGCACAATTTAGTTAACATAGGAGTGGACCAGTCCTAACAGGGTGTACTGTCTAAAGCCTCCTTATCAGAAGGATTTCAATCGCTGTTGTTATTTACCATATCCTGTTTATCTGGCACAGTGCTGGTGAAGAATGGATTGTATAACTTAAAGGTATATAAATTTTTCCTACTTGGACAGAGTTTTTATCAGCAGAGTCTGACACATTGCTGCTGTGTGTTCTCTCCTATAGCTGCAGTAATACACTACTTCTGTTCTGACCCAGTCTGAACTGTATCCCATTTTTTTCCTCAATGTCGTTAACATTGATGAAAAGGCAGTTTTCTGCAACATCAAAATAGCTGTTCCCTTCAGAAGGATCTGTGAGATAAAACCTTGTAAAATGCATGCACTGAATGGGATATCATGTTTTATAGTATGTTGAATTAGGAACACATGAGTGTATATAAATTCCATAATCGAGCTACAAGAAAGCAGATTCTGATCTAGAAAACCAGAGTTAAGATTAATGCTGTTTGTTTAGACATTAATTTGCCTTATTGATCTAGTATGTACATGCAACCTTTAACCAACCTTTAAATTCCTGATCATGTAGTGATGGGTTTTTTTTATTATTTTCCTTTTTTGGGGGGGACATGGAGGTAGGGGAAATGTTTCCTTTATTTGTGTACAGAAATAGTACAAAATACCATAAACATTACAGGAGTAACGCTGTAAAACCATTTTATTTGTACAGGTAATATGTATGCATATGTGAAATGAATGCAAGTTGGGAAACTTCAAATAACACAGAAACAGAAAATTACATGTTAGTGAACATATAGACTATTCTGCTAGTACACAAAATGTATTAACTTTTGTTCTTATTTAACCAGTCCTCTTAAGTGGAAGCCCAAGGAGTAGAAAAGTTTAGATTAGGACTGTGAAGCTGGAGACCATAGTTTGTTTGTCTGGTTACCTAAAACGGCTGCAAAGGATATAAAGCTAGTGATAAACATATAGTAAATGTGCCAAATGCTATGGAATTCCATTTTAAAAAATACAGTGACATATCAATGACTGAAACTTGGTTATTATTTTTGTTAAAATACATATTTGTTACAGAAGAACAGACCCCTATCTAGGTCAGATGTCAGCAAGGAAAAAGTTAATTGCATGGAAAAAGTATGAAGGTCAGACTCAAAGCCAGTAATTACAGGGACAAGACCTCTTTAAATGAGAATGAGAATGAAGATAAACATTAAATTTCATTACTAAGTGATAAATGACTTATGATTGATTTAGTTTTCACTGCAGTCACACATTTCAAAATGTCACATTTACACTCAAATAACCTTTCCAGGGGAACAAGAATCTATGCAGGATGTATAAATATTTTGCTAAATGGTCTCATGCTTCACTGAGTTCTCTCCATTTGCAATTCATTATTTTGTTCATTTAAATGACAAAGTAGTGTACTAGCTTTTTTAAAGAAACCAGACAAAAACCCCCTTTCTTTTAAAATATGAAAATCACTTCCTGCTCTAATATAATGCAAAACATAATTAAACCTGAATGGAACACATAAAATTTCGATTCTGAAATAATTTTCAAAGGGATTTTTTCATTTTTAGACCTTCTAGCAACAGTTGTGTTGTTTGTTTTTTTGATTTTGCTTTTTTTCCCCTGAAAGATAATGAAGAACTCTTTGAAGGAAATGGTACGGTTTAAATATAAAATTATGTCATATAAGTACATTTGAGTAGCTTTTAAAATCCTTTCAGCCTTCATGCAAATTTTTCACCATCTTATGTTGGCATGTCACTGAAAGGTCATAGAGTCATTTAGTTCTACTTTCTCTGACAAGTTTTCAACTTTTTTTCCATCAGCTTACAATATTCAGCACCACAGGGCACTAAAATAATACTGTAGAATAATGTACTGGGGAGGGGAAATCGGGGGAAAACCCTGTGCAAATTAGTACACAGTATTTTTGTTTCTTCCTGTGATACTCATTTGCTTGCTAGCAGCAAATCTGGCACTATGCTTGCAAAGTGTTTTTGGTGTGAAGCTTGAAAAATAATATTTTACAGAGTCAGCATACTTCAGATTTTCAGCCATGACAGAAATAAACCCATAGATTTTGAGAGAGAGAGAAAGTCAAGTTAGGCAAAATGTTCTGCCTGTCCTTCAGGCAGTTACTAAAGAAGTGGTGAAGCATTGCATCCTTTAAGGTCTATAAACTTTGTATTTTGGTATAGAGGTTATGAAGGAACACATGTTTAGATGTCCTCCTCAGTAAACACCTTGAAGTGTTTCAAGGGGGCAGTCATGTTCCCAGAGGAAAATACATGTATTTGAAATAATCCCGAGGATTTGTTTTACAATCAGGGAAGAGCAAGATATTTCCTTGGTGCGTCATGAAGTAAAGAAGTAAATGAAATCTGATTAAACATGTCCAAGAGGTGTGGTTTTGCTCCACTAACTGTGAAGGGAGACTAGGTGACTAGCTCAGATGAGACACAAAAAATAAGGTGAGATGAACTGCACTCCTTTATCTTATGGACTTATAAATGGCTACTTAATAAAAGAAACACCAACCAACCAACAACAACAACAACAAGAAGCAACCCCAGAACCCCAAGCACTGTTTGTAATACTTGGTATGCTTAGAAAAGAGACAAAAATAATCCTAAAATAAGGAAGTTTCTGTTGTAGTAGCAATTTCTACTCGATCTCCAGCTGAGGTAATGGTATTATTTGTTTTTAGATAATATACAAGAAGGAGCATGTCCAAAATGCAGGTGTAGAAACACAGCAGTGTAGATACTTGTAAATTATGCTAGGAAGAAAGCTCTTCCAAGTAATGGAGAACCGTTAGAACAAGAATATTGGAAAGGAAACAACGACTGTTGCCTTTTAAGCCCAAAAGGCAGTGAGCGTCCTGTACTCCTGAAGGTGTAATATCTCTTGTTTTAGTTTAAAACTGAAGAAATATTGTTGACCTAAAATGATTTCTTTATACAAAAAACATCTCTGTCAGCTCAGAATTTGGAACTATATTGGCCTGCTTGCTCAGTATGTTTGGTTTTATTGATTAATTTCAGAAACTATTATTATTTACACTAGAATGAAGAGAGGAATAACTGGTTATTAGAACATTTGATAGCAGCACTGGTTGGGAGATAGCATTATCAGCATCTGGAACAAAGAAAGACATCCACTTATTGGAGAGCCAAGAACCTGAAACAGAAAAAAGAGGACTATCTCATCCTCTCTGAGAGTTACCATTCTTCAAGGAAAAATAGATGCCTATCACACCTTGAAGATTTCCTGTCCTTTCCTTTCTCTCTTCTTATCTAAGATCAAATGACAAACTCCTGTCATCAACTTATATGCTGATTGCACAGTTGGTAGATAGGAATTTAAAGTAACCTTACTTGATAGAGTGTTCTTTGATTTTTGACTTGCTCTGGCTAGGGAACTGCGCTGGTATTCAGTTCTGAGGATGAGTTGCCTGTGATTTACCCAAATAAAATGACAACTTCTGAAATTCAAATGGACTTAGCTGTGAAAATTAGATAAAAATATTCTGACTCCAATGACTGTGCATTGCTGTGTCATAGAGGTCATTGAGATGACTAATGCAGAGCGTGTAATAAAGATGCGTAATTTGATGAGCAATTTCCCGATCTTACACCAGTTACTTTAATTTAGATTGTGACTTGATATATTTAAAGCTGTTTTCTAGTAGCATATAGGGTCATGTCTTGAATAGTCTTAGTAGATATTAGTAGAAGAATTTCAATCCTTAATATAAAAGCATGCTGAAATGCATTATATATGTCCAGCTCTGTGTTTTCTGTCTCTCCCATTACCCTTAGCTCTGTGCTACTCCTGTCCCCCTGAATGTGTTTCGTTTTCTCATACTCTTTCACAAAGACTCAAAACCTTCCTTTTCCTGCAGTCAGTATGAATTTGCTGGTTGTGCACTCTCTATAAAGGCTAGGGAAGTTGAGAAGGTCCTTTCTCTTCAGAGGCATGAATTAGTTTTAGGTTTATATTGAACAGTTACAAATAAAACTCTCAAACAGCCATATAATCTGTGTATTGTAGGAATGTATAATGTATAATAGGAATGAAAAAGGTAGGAAGAAATATCTTAGAAATTTTGAAACGTTTGTTCAGAAATGCCTAAGGAAAAGAATAAGCTGGATAGGGAGGGGAGCAGTTGAGACATACACATTTAAAGTCATCTGTAGGCATGCAATAGAATGTTACCTTCTGTCCTGGGAATAGGAATGAGAAATGTGAGACAGCTGTGAGTGCATGATGATACCTACTCATCTCAGTATAGCTTTATGTACCATATAGTATTAGCCAAAGAAGACATAAGGAGTTAGCCAGAGCTTACAAATTGATCTTTCTAAATCTTTCTGTAGTAATGTTTCTCAATGGAACCCCAAAAGGTTCTGAGACACAAAAATTGGAATTTTTCAGAATATAAGCCCCCATATTTGCAATTTCTAATAGAATGACTATGTAACATATTAGAATGAAAAGTTCTCTATAAACAACTCCCTGTCTATTCATGGATCACTGCAAGCTGGACTGTGCTCCTAGGTTAGTTTCAGTCTATTCAGTGTCTGTCTGTATTACTGCAAATTCTGCTAAAACCCCTTTAGATCTTTTTTTTCCTGTCCCCACAGTGGCCTGCCTGTGCGTTGCCTGCTTCCTTCAGTAGTCTATGTCTTTACATGAGCTGCAGTTTGGCCACTTGTGCCATGACTGCTTGATGTAATTGGCAATATGGAAACTCCTCTGGTGCGTATCACTGCCCTCTTTCCAGATCTACCTTGTGTGGTCATATTTCTTGAAGGAACAAAGCACACAAAAGCACACAAAGAAACCAATACATAGAAGGAAAACTGTTCAGCAGGCTACCACTCCACATACCAAGTCTGTTAGTGTTAAGGGTTAGATTGCAAAGAACAAGCTACACACACGATAGACGGTGGGGGTGTGTAGGAAGCAAGCAAACATATAAGAGTCAGATATTAATGTTGGGCAAAATCCTGCAGCATCATTGGTGAAAGCTTGACTGGAACAGGATTTAACAGCTAGGATCTGTACTATTATAGTTTGTTTTCTGTGTTGCAGTTTATGTGATGTGGATAGCATATGTCTGAAAAAGTGTTTGATTTAAAAAACAATTTTCAGAGAATGAAATCAGCTGTTGCAGTACTAACAGGAAATTTATCTCAGGATCCTTGGAAGTTTTGCCTCTGTAAGGCTATAGAATTAGATTCATAATGCTTGTGTCATATTTTAGCACCTAATACAACCACAGAATTGTAGAAAAGGTCAAATAGTTTTATTTTAGGCTCCAGCAAACCTAGTATAACTAGGAAAATAATTCTGCCAGACGGGCTTGTCTGCAACTTATACTACTGCCAGTGGAACCAAAATATGATGATGGTGCTCTCTGTAATATAATTAGTGAGAAAGATTCAGTAAATTACTGAAGAAATCTTCTGTCATAGTAGTGCATCTTCAACCTAATAAAACAGGTGGCATTTGGACTATTTTCTGTGGGAGAACAGAGATGGCTGCAAGGAGAAAGACTGATGGAACATGAGTTAATAGGCACAATAATGATAATTTACCATGCTGCACATTTGCTGTAATTACTGGGAAGTAGTACTGTGGTGTATCAGATCAGTGCTACCTTTTTATATTTGTTTGAGAAATCTTTTTCTTTTATTTTTAACATGAGGCTGCAATAAAACTTTCATATGTGTGTAGTAATGTTGCTTTTCATAACTTGTTTGGATTCCAAAACAACTGATAAATACTGGGTTTTGTGATTTATGGTTTACTCCTTTGAATACTAGTTTATTTTTTCACCACGTGGAAAGGTCACGGTCAAGAAATAGAAAAGAGATGATGGCAGCACTTATGAAACAACTTATTGTTTTGTCAAAAAATAATAATTGACAGTGAATCCTGTCTAATCACTGATGTTACTGTATGAGGCACACTGACTCCATTTTCTGTCAGTGCTTGTAAGGCAGCACAGTACTCTTATAAATTTTTATAGGCTTTCCAAGAATACCAGGTTAGCTAGTAAACATATCAAATTACTTCAGATGGCTACTTTTACTCTTGGTGTGCTTTTCATAGTTTGTTAGGGTTGTTTGGGGGATTATTTCCCCCTAGTTGGTAAGTTACAGTGGAAGTGATTTGGATGAAGTTGTTTGTTTTGTTATTTCTTTCTATTAGAAATTATTTTAACAGCATTCGAGTAAAATATATTTGAGTCAGAGTAAGACTAGCAATATGGGAGGATGTTAGCACATAATCTATGATAAAACAACACTGTATGAATGTTTCACGTGTTTCACAAAACAAATGAAATGGATATAAAAAGCAATTCTTTTGGTCTGAGATTTCACAAACACAGCAATTACAACATCATATTTGCCTCATGGAATATATGGTGCTTTCCACCATGGATTTTAGTCTGTATTAGTGAAGCTCTCAGTTTTTCCTATGTTTTTCTTAGTTGCTATTATTTTTCTCAGAAGATAAATTTATGTTGTAAATTTAAGTTCTTCACTGGAAATAAATCTGCTGACCTTAAAAGATGGCAAGAAAGCATAGGCTTTCTTTTTTGCCACCAAAAGAAAAGTTATTTGATCTATTGATCTGTCAGTATGTATGTGTCTGAGAGTCTGTGTATAAAAATTACTTTTTTCCTGAGAGAGAGAGAATTTGACAACCTAATGTATTTACACAAATACCTCTCTCTATGCTTTTTTCTGGGGACAGTTGAGTTTTATGGCTCAGTTGTATTTCCTTTGTACAGGCTTCCAGTTTGCTGTAAAGTTAAAGGTCCTCAAGTTTCTTTCTCTAAAATCTTCAGGTGCAGTTCAAATGTTAGACTGTCAGGATAACTGGCAGAAGTAGACTGAAGCAAGACAGTATAAGATGCTGTCATGCAACTGTAATAGGAAGATACAGTGGTTGAGAGCAGGGCTCTTGTCAGATTAAGACACCACTTAAGACTGTGACTGTGGATGCAGTTTCCTCCAAGTGCAGAATTGAAATGTGGGATCAGCATGTATAGCCTGTAAATATGATTTTGCCATCATCATCAGAAGCCCTGTGGTGCCTTGGGGCCTGTGGGGCCAGTGCTTGGTCCTGGTCCTGGTCTGGGTGGTCCTGGCCACTCCCGCTGCTGGGGAGTGAGTGACTCTCTCCTCCCGGGGTGAGCTGAGGCTGTGCGATACCATCAGTGGTGTGGGCCATGCTGAGAGAAAGTACAGAAATAAACCCAAACAAGACCAAGGAGGAGGAAGAAAGCATCGACATCCTACTCCTTACAGAAAACAGGAGGAAGAAACCCCAACCACGTGTGACCTCCCCTTCTCTTCCCAGTGCTTTTGTTTGAGGAAGACTGAAGCTGCGCGTGGGAGGATCCAGAAGGGCATTGCAAGGCTGAGCTTAGCACCAAAGAAGGGGGGGTCAGTATTAACAGATTTTCTTGTATGGTGTTTTTAAAGGTGACTTTATTAATGGAGATTTTACTGTTGCAGTTGGACTATGAATATTAGTGTTACTGGACCAGTCATAACTTGTGGTTTTAGTTAAATTACTAATACTTTAATTAGGCTAACAATGGTTTGTTGGGGGTTTTCTTCCATTTTTTTATTCCTTTTTTGTCAGTAACAAGATTTTGAGTGCAACACTGTCTAGTCTAGTTGCTATAGCTTTAACTAAAAAGTTAAGTATTCTGGTCTATATTCTAATGAAATCTGACTTTGAGTTTAAAAGGCTTTTCTGTGCTCGTTCTGCAAAAATGAGTGATGCAGATCTTTTTCAGGCTTCTGAGTCCCATCACTACAATCATGCAAAGATCTAATGAGACTTGTCCATTGTTCCACATTGGTGTGCATCCTCTTGAAGTATGGCATCCTTTAGGGGAAGCAAAAATTAAAAATTCATCTAACACTATAATATTTCAGAGAGATTTACAGTTTAGCATATTTTTCTATTCTTCTGTCTAGAAAATTTAACACATTAAGGCATCCTGAAAACCTATATATATGCTCTGAAATGTTCTGCTGAAGGAGGGGGACTACTTTCAGTATTCTGAAACAAGAAATGGCAATTATACTTTATTCTCCCACAACATAAAGTTCCTTTTTTTGTGTCCTACAATACTATGAGAAGTCACATTTTAAATCTGTGCAGGACTGCATCTTCTCTCTCTTTGAGATTGCATCAATGAAATCTTTATACAGTATATTAATACTTAGGGTACAAGAAAAGTTGCTTTCTCTGGAAAGCTTTTTTTGTCTTTCCACTTTTTCTTTTTATAAATGCTAGCTTAATGTGAAAATAGACCCCAGGAAGAGGATTTAGTTGCCCGATAGAAAGTGAGATTTTGTAATCAATTTCATAATTAGTTTATTTTTTATCAATTTATTGTCAGTGTTTGCACAATATGGTTTTATATATGTATACACAGAATGAAACCTACCTGTTGTGGTTAAACAAGGGGACAAAAAACTCACCAAAAACTGGTATGAAACATTTCACGTAGAGACGATGTTTTTTGTATTAGAATGTAACAGTGGGGAAAGGCAAATAACTCAAATTTCTTTTCTAGAAATGAATAAAACCTTTTGGGGCATTGCCTGGATATTGCTTCTCTTCCTAGTAATGATGTCCTCAACCTCCTGAAGCAGTCTGATAATCCTCAAAAGGAATTCTCTTTCCCCGATTAGGAAATCCCAGTCTAGATTATTTCCATTAAAGCATATCCACTAAATATTTTTCAATAATAAACTTTGGTAGACAATATGATACTGTGAAAATTTCATTTAGAGAATTTACTATAGTTAAGCCAACTTTTAAAGAAAAAACATATTATAAAATATGTGATATCTAAAAATAAAAGTCTTGGGGAACCTGGAATCTGCCTGAAAATTGGAGCGGGGGGAATTTGTGTGTGTGTATATCATCATATTTCAGTTTATGATTTCTTTTTTAATATTGTGACTTTTTTTCTCAAATAACATATTGTTCATATGCTGCTAGGTGTTTCTGGTGTTTTAAGAAATGCTTCCCTGTATGCATTCTTTAACTCATTAGTCTGAACATTTACAGTCTTTGGTGAATTGTGAGTTCATGGCAATGTGGCCTTTGGGAGAACAGTTTACTGTGTGTTGTAAACCTCAGTATTTATAATGACCTGATGTATGTGAGTGTCCTTCATTCTTCCACAAATCCTGGTCAGAATAGTTCTGGAAGCACTCCTCAGTTCTGATCAAAACAGTAACTAAGCTTAACTTCAGGAGTGAAAACATAATAGAGTTCCTGTGACAGCAACTAAAAAAAAAATATAGTCCTAAAGGTTTACTAATTGGACACCTGTGGCTGTATGAAGGTCATGACTAATTTTAGGCTTGGAGAAGCAGTGGCTTTATAGATGGTCTTCTGTGGAAAGTGAGGTGAAGTGCTGTCTTTAGAAAGGAATACTTCAAAAACTGGAATAGGAGTCAGTCATCTGGTCTAGAAGGTCTCCTAGGTAAAGGTGCCTTTTCAGTGGTAGTGAAAATGTAAGGAGAGATAGTGAAGTAACTTACAGCCTCTTGACTGCTAGACTTGCCCTTCCCCAACCCGAACAGTAGTAAGAGGCCACAAAATTGTGAGTTTTCCATTGCAGTTTGTCTGCATAAGAAGGATCTTATAGACATGACTACTCTTCATGAATCTGTCTGTTCATGTTGCCATTAGTTTTCTTGGCATAATTGTTTACATTCCACAATTTTTGTGAGTGATCTAAATTTATCTACAATGATTCTACAATTAAGTTATTCCAGATGGAACAGGCAATAGTTATTGTGAACTTTTAGACTTGGCTTTTTCTGACCTATAATGTCAAATTCATTTTTTCTTGCTAGTGGTTTGACCTAGAATTTCAAGAAGAAATGGGAACCATCCAGATCCTGTATAGATAAATGGTTTTCTGCTGACCTCTAATGGAGAAGATAAATCTGAAACTACCTTGTGGCCAATTTCATGTTCATAGCTCAACAGAACAAGATCACATAGCAATAACACTGTGATAATACTGTCATCCTGTTAAAAGCAGCTATGTTGTATGAGATGTGAAGAAAATGATACTGAAAAAGAATAGTTCGAGAACTGACTTGTTTTGCAAACCTTAAACCTGCTTTGTATTGAAAAATCTGTGTCTACTTTTAAAACTTGGAAATTTTAGACAGAAATGGAGAATATATGTGCTTGTGAACCTGGGTGTTGTGCTAGAAAGTCCTGCAGTCTGTGAGCTGTCACCAGTGTGGAATTAAAGACAAAAGAATATAGGAGTTAGTTACAGTGAAAGATTAAGCAAGAGTTTCTACGTAAGGGGGCTTCAACATTTGGTGTAGTGGAATAATGTTCACCTTTGCTTTGTCTTTAATTCATAGGTCAAGAAAATAGTGCCAGAGATAATTACATGCATGGAGTACCAATTTTCACTTTTTTGATTTTTTTTAAAGATCAAAAATCAATATAGTATTGTAGAAATAAATGCTGTGGTAAGTCAGCTCCACATGTATGATATTTTAGATTACAGAATACCGGAGGCACCAGAAGGTGCCTCTGGAGATTGTCTAGTTGTGCAGGTTGACCCTGGCTGGCAGCTAAGCCCCCACTCAGTTCCTCATTCATTCACCTCTAGCAAGATGGGGGAGGGAATCAAAAGGGCAAAAGCAAGAAAACTTGTGGGTTGAGATAAAGACAGTTTAATAGGTGGAGAAAAAAAAAAAAAAAAAAAGAAAAATAAAAATTATGCAAAGACAATCACTCACCATGTCCCACCAGCACACTGATGACTAGTCAGTCTCTGAGTAATGACTACTTTGGAAAAATACCCCACAACCCCATAGTTTTATTGCTGAGTGCGATGATATATGATATGAAATATCCCTTTGGTCAGTTCAAGTCAGCTGTCTTGGCTATGTCCCCTCCTAAAATTTTGCTCACCCTCAGCCTACTCGCTGGGGGAAGGGAGAGGACAGAGTGAGAAACAGAGGAGGCCACAATACTGTGCAAGTGCTGTTCAGCAGCAGCTAAAACATTGGTGTGTTATCAGCACTGTTTTGGTCACAGATCTAAACCCAGAGATGTATGGACTGCTACTAAGAAAATTAACTCCATCCCAACTGGTACACTAGCCGAAACCCCCTGCTCAGAGCAAAGGAGTCCAGGTCTATCCACAGTACTGCAGATGTGTCTCACCAGGGCTGAGCAGAAGGGAAGAATCACCTCCCTTGCCCCACTGGCAGCAATGCTCCTGCTGCAGTCCAGGATGATGTTGGCTGCCTTTGCTGCATGGACACATTGCTGGCTCATGGTCAGCTTGTTTTCCGGGACCCCAGGTCTTTTTCTGCAAATCTGCTAATTGGTATATTGGTTTTCCTTTTTTTAACTGGGTACAGCTTACCTGCTTTATGCCAATTGTTTTTGGACTGATATCCTAATATAACTCCATAAGCCTGAATTTCTTGTTAAACTCCCAGTAACTTTTTAAATGGGTGGACAGTTCCAATAAAATTTTCAGTCTTATAGCTATTCCAAGAAACAGCTAACAGTTTGCCAAACAGAACATGTACTGGTTGACTACACACATAGCTCTGAACTAGCCAGAGTATGAGTAGCTGTTGTCCAGTGAAAAGAAACCCTTCTTTGAAGGAGCTTCTGTGAAGAGAGCTGTGTATCACACTGCAGAGGAAGACAGGCACTAGTGACACAGAGGGAGTTTGGCAAGGTTGGGAAGATTATGTGCTGAGAGACACAGCACACGAATCTGTTTGAAACCACACTTCATTAGTTACTCTGCTCACAGAACAATTTGCGAAGCTTGTTGCATATATAAACATTTATTTAACTGAAACTCAATGCTCTGCTTTCACTGTAAAGAGTTGTAAATGCTTCATTTACTCCAGAAGATGGTGCTCTCTGCATTTATTTTAGAATTTATTGTGACAGAAACAATTTATATCCAATTCAGCCTTTGTTGACTTGTAAATTATTGAGGATACCTTTGTAATAGGAGCTGTTAATGCAGCCCTGCTCCGAGGCTTTCACATTTACAAATAATTTGCATCACATTTCTACATGAGAGGTTAGAATATGTACAATTTATCTAGTAATCTTACATTAATATAACCTGATATGTTAAAGCAATCTCAGTTATTTTTCTACCTCTAGAACATACATATTAGATTAAAAAAAGACAAAATAACATTTTATTCAATGCAGTAACTGCAAAGTTGACTTTTTAACAAGAATATTTGTAAATTCCACTGCTGTGATGATTCTTTCTGGAAGATATGTGGTCTTTGCTATAAATATTTATTCATGGTTATAGAAAGATGCACAGAATATGCATATAACTATTGCTTCTGATGTAATATATGAACTGTAATGTTAAAATCAGTATGAGAAATTATGCTTTGTGGTTCTGAATCACATCCTCTAATTTGTTACAAAATTCATATTGCAGTATTATGCTTCTGCATTTGTAATTGATTTTCTACTCCTGTACAATTAAAAGCAGTAGACTTTTCTTGCTTTTTGTGTTTCTTTTCATCCTGTTTCCAGGGAAGATGTTAATACAGCTTGAAAAACTTTCTAAGATAAGTATACATTTATGTATACATTACAGTCTGAAATATTGCAGCTAATACACTTTTGTGCAGGGAGGATCTCACAACAGATGACAACCTCAACCAGAAAAATGAATCAAATTGCTGTCTACTTGTGGTCAGTAATCACAACTGTTCCTCATCAGCCTCTCAGGTACAGGTATCATATGTTTACTATTTTGTACTATTTTTGTTATTTTGATACAGTTAATTAAGTTGTTTCATGTCTGGGATTTGGGTAAGAAAGTAGAGAGATGTAGAAGGAGTAGTCAGAAAATCTGGGGAAGAAACACAGAAAGTGGAAAAAAGGATCTGTGTATTACAGACCAGAATTAGAGAATAGTTGAGATTGGAAGGTATGTCCCTAAATCATCTAGTCCAACCCACTGTTCAGAGCAAGGTTGATTTTGATGTTGGATCTGGTTTTGTAGTTCAATCGGGTGGCTCAGGCTTCATCCAGATCTCCCTGGGCAACCTCTTCTCATGTTTGGCAGACATTGTGGATTAATTTTTTTCCAAATACCTAACTGAAATTTTCTTTGTTGTTGTTTGTACCCATTGTCCTTCTTTTGTTCTGTACCACCAAGAAAATGCTAGTTCCAGCTTCTCTGCAACCATACGCTGAGTAGTTGAGGACAGCAGTAAAATCCTCCTTTAACCTTTCCTTCTTTAGGCTAAACAAATCCAGCTCTCTTAATCAGTACTTGCATGTCTCATATTGCAGCCCCTAATCATCTTGGTGACTTGGTCAACTGAAGTGTGAACCTCCCAAGATTCTCCTGTGATGTTCCACATCTCTCATATTGCTCTGGTGTTCTTGTTTTGCAATATACAGCTTACTTTTACTTTTAATATATGTGTGAAATATTGCTCCTCATGTGTGCAAATTCTCTCCTGACTTTGCTGACCATAGCACTGTTTTCTTAAACATAGCACTGTTTTCTTGAGTGTAAAAAATTCAAAATATTATTTATTAGAAATCTCTCTGGGACTGGAGTTTCATTAAATTAAAATATGCTTTATCACCACCAAAAGACATTTTTAGTTACTGCTTTAAAATTAAAAAAGGCAGTATGCATGTAAAAAAAAAAAAAAAGTCCTTAATACATAAACCAGAGATCTATAGTTTTCTCTCTATATATCTGTGTTTATAGATATATGATCATCTATACTGACTTATTTAGTAAGAATATTTCTAAGTTATTCTGGGTAACCCAGGCTAACAGCTGTAATCTAAAACACTACTGTTCTTGTTTCAGTGGGTATAAATGAATAATCAAACATTTAGGTTCTGTTCTTACAGGTAGGATATGCTTGTGCCTGATGAATAATGGTGACTTTCATAAACGCTTAGTACATGGAAAAAAAATATTTTTCCCCCTTTTTTTTTGAATATTTCATGTTATGACCAGAAATCAGAAATTCAGAATTTAGATATTTTGATAATTTTTGCACTAAATTATGTGCTCTGCAATTTCCAGTGACTCCGAGTACCCTCTGGGTTGAGAAACAATGGTGATGTTAAAAGCTTTGTTCTCCAATTCACCTATTAGTGGTTATGCTTCATCCTGGGGCTTCATAAATTGTGACCAAAATAGTTCCCTTTAAAAACAAGGTAAAGAATTATGTAAATTCAGTCTCAGGCTCTAATGGGAAGTCCCAGTTCCCTGCTTCTTAAATATCCGTATGTATATTTTCTTTTAAAGCTTTCCAAGGTTTCAGCAGATTAAAAAGACTTCTTTTCAGCCTGCCTTCTGTTTTCCCCTCCCCCCCCCCCCCCCCCCCCCCCCCCCGCCCCCCCAGTTTTTTGTGTTTCAAATGTTGAGATGTATGGCATCAGACTCGTGGTCAAAGTTAATCTGACCTCTCATCATGTAAAATTTGGATTGATTGACATGCCATAACGTATATAATAAAAGGCCAGATGATAAAACAATCTCCAGAATATAATTTCACTGTTGATAATATGAGTTTGAAGAACTAGAAATGGAGTGAGCAGGTTGTGAGTGCTATGCATGGCACTTAAGAGGTTGGAGAAAAACAATGCTGAGAACTCTAGCTCATTGTGGAAAGCTAAAAGATTTAGGATGGTTTGAATGAATTGAGAATGACTTTTGCAATTTTTGACTATTTTACCTTTCATTTTCACTGCTGCTAATTCTCATTGTGTTGTGGCAGTGCTCTCATTATTACTTTACAAAGTCACCTTCTTTGTAGAAAGAGTGATTTCCAAAAGAAGTGCACACTGTGCCATTCCATGTTCCAGCACCTGAAAATAACTCAGAAATTTGTGTTAAATAAGAATTAGCAAACCTCATGGAGTTAAAAGTTGAGTCATCTTCCATGTTAAACTAATTGTCATAATTTTTCTGCCCCACAACTATAAAGCAAGGATAATTCCATTGATATTTCTTTAGTATTTTCTGGTTTGCCCTTGAATCCTTTTTACCTACAATATTTTTTTAAAACACTTTTTTCTCTGCAAGGTTGATCTGATTTGAAAAATTAACACCTTTGTCTAGCCCAAATGAAATATTTTATTAACCTTAAGTGTGGAAAAGCTTTGCAAATCTTAGACTTATCAGTAATAATTCAGATTTTATAAAATATCAAAAGGAGAGATGTCAGAGCATCCCTTCTATTTATTTTGAAAATAACTAGGAAAATCTATTTTATTTTACACGGGAAAATGTTTTCCCAGTTTGGAAGAAAAAAATGTATCTATTACTCTTAATGATGCTAATTTAAAAAATAAGTCTCGAGAAATGAAGATATCATTAATATAAATAATTATTTGAGCAATAAACATTTCCTTATCTTGGTTAACCATAAACCTGGGAACTGGGATAATCTATCTACTAGCATAATCTATCTAGTCTATTTTTTTATTTAATGATTGGAAGCCTGTTAACTCAGTCAGAAATCAATAAACCCTATAGTTGTTAAGAATCAATTTCTGTAATGGATGTAGAAAGCTTATTTCTAATAGTGAAAATAAATTGATGAAATGTTTATATGTTATTGATGATAACAATGATTCACTTATCCAAGTAATTAAAACTAATACTTTGGTTTTTAAGAAAAAAAAAAAAAAAAAAAAAAAAAAAGGCCACATTGCATTAGATAGAACAAAGATAATTCATCAATCTCATTTGGTCTCTCAAAGTAACCTAAACATCTCATATCTTTCCAGATAGGTACAGTTTAACTGTGAAAAAAAGAGAGACAAGTGTTTATAAAATAGTATCATCTGAAAAGTACATTTGGGAACTACTGAGTTCTGTCTTTGGGAACTCCAGTACTGTGAAAGAATGTTCAGAAAGTATTTCTGTGGATTGCTTAGAGAAATAAATACCTCAGAAGCCAGGTCTGGTGTTAGCAAATTTACCTAGGAAAATTTATTTTCTTAGATAAAATAACAGTTAAAATAACGAGATTAAATTAGGTACTGTTTAAATGACATTTTTAATTATTTTTTGTTATTCAAATTACCCATATCTGTAGATAGACAGAATAGCACGGCAAATCAATCAGAGGAACTATTGCATACATTATCCTTTATTTTATTTAACACTTTAGTGGAGCACAGAGAAGTATTTGGGAAAAGCATTAGAAACTGATTCAATATGCTACATTTTAATCTCGTTAAAGGGCTTTTAAGTAGTTACCAGGTACTCTGAAAGAGTACCACAGAAATCTCTTATAATGATTTGATGAACAAATTTTGACATTTAATTTTCTTTCTCTTGTTCGTCTGCTCTCCAAGTCTTGGACACCCAATATTATTCATATTAAGTTTGCTCATTCTTACTTCAGAGATTAATGAGTTGGTCTGAGCGCTATGCAAATGGAGCCAGGTGATAGCTCCTGAAATGACATGTTTACGATGAGTTGTCACACCATTACCTTATCATTAAGGTTATACAAGATTTTCCCCTAACAAAATCATCTTGCATTTGGTAATTTCAATTTTTGCTGAACTTTAATTTTTAGGGAAATGAGTCCTTCTGCAAAATGTAAAACGGGAAACTGACTCTCTCTGGAAGATGTTGCTGCAGTGTTTTTTTCTGGTGTTATAAAAATATTCTCATTTTATGTTAGTATAAATCTGCAGAGACAAAAAAAAAAAAAAGTAAAAGTCTCTCCAATCTCATATCCTATTTCCTAGTTAAGTTTTGAAAATTAGTTAGCTTTTACATGAAGCATTCTGAAAATACTTGCTGAAACTAAGCTATATCAGTAACTTAATAATGACATGATAGATTCCTGTAGATGACTTACTTATTTGAACAAGTCTGCTCTGAGGATGATCCTTTAAAGCTTCTCTCTGGGACTGGGATTCTCATCTGACATTCCCACAACCTCCCCATTCCTTCTTGGGGAATCCTGTTTCTTGAGCTACCATCATTAAAATGGAGATAATTATAGAAGAAATCTTTGGAATGGACCTTACCATATCCAATTGCCTGTTCTCTGGACTTTCCGTCTCTTTCTTTAAAGATGATTGTTCAGACAGCCTGTTCCATAATACTGTATTTTATGTATGCTAATATAATTTAGTTCAATATCTTGATTCATGTTCAGTTTGAGTAATTCATTACAAGCTGGTATTTTTTTCAAAAACCCTATCTACTTCACACTGTTTCTAACTGATGATTATTCTTTGCTCTTCTTTACATATAGATATATGATATTTTAAACATTTTTTGATAATTCAAATAAAAATTTTGAATTTTGATCCTTTCTCCCAAGTCCATGAAGTTCTTCCATCTGCAAATGCAAATATTTTCTGTTCCTTTTAATATGTTGAATAGCAGTGATTACAAGAGCTATGCTGGCAGAGCCTTACTGGATACAACCATCCAAGTTAAACAAAGAATATTGATTAGAGTTTTGAGTGTTTTCATAATTAATTCTGGACCTTTTAAGTATTTCCATATAAAATATATCACCCCAAAATGCCTGAGAGATTCTCATAAGATAGGATCAAAATTTTTCTCATATTTGAAATATACTGCACCTATTTCTTCCCAAACTACCAAGTTTTATTATTCCAGTAGTTTCCTAGGAATTTCATCTGTTAAGCTGTCTGCTTTATAGTTTCTTGTGTCCTTTTCTCCTTCTCCCCCTTCAAAGATACTGTAAATATTTGTCTTCTGCCAGGCTGGCTTCTTGTTGGTTCTAAAGCTTAGCTGTTAGCAGCTCTGAGACAGGCTCATAGGTTTACAAAGTAATTTTTAGCAATTTTCATGGCTTCCAGCTGATTTGAGAAAATTTACTTTATCTAAGCAGTCTATACACCATTCTTTCAATATTCTATTTTACGTTCTTACTCCTTTATTCCTGTCTGTTGTGTCAATCTTCTGTTCTGTATGTCTGTGATTTATATTCAGTCACAGATTGGGACTTATGTAATCAAGGGCACTTTTAAATATATTTCCTGTGGCCAGTGAATGAGGCATATTCCAGAGTCAAGTCCCTGGTCACAGTTTCCTGAATTGGAAGATTTGATTTTACAAGATTTCTAAGTAAAAACCCTTCCTTTGCAAGGCTTTTGGTCCTGCCCTTCTGCTCCAGCCTTTGCACAGATCCTTCCAGCTTTTTACTGTCCCATTCTGAGCCATATTTCAAATTTTCACAGTCTGAGCCCATTTATTTCCTTCTCTGAGAAAGAAATGCCACTTGTCTATGCCATACCATGGAATTAACTGTCCTGCAATTTACATATTTCTTAAGTAATTTGAGTCCATCTTTTCCCTCGGAATCTAGACTTCTGATGATTCTTTGACCAAAAAAATTGAAGGATCCTAGAGCAATTCTACAACTAATTCTACAACTAATTTTTGACTTCTACTAATACTGCTGACCGAGTATCTCTCTGGGAGAACTCCTTTCAGCTAACTGTTTTTCTCTGATGTAGATGAATGCAAATCCAATTCTTGCATCTTCAAAATCCAGATGTATGCTTCTAAGCTCTTTTGCTTCTGTTGACTAATTTTCTTCCCAGGAGCTTCCACACGGGGGAAAAAAAGAGAGGGTGGATTCAGTAATTCACTGAGAAAACACTGTCTATTCTTCATCTGGGCAAGGTAAAACTTCATCTGGTCATTAGGTGAAGAAGTCTTTCAGCTGTGTTGATAATGTTAATTTTTAGCCATGTAATTAGTCTTTTACATGACTAAAATAAAAGAAAAAAGAGGCATAATAAGTTCTTCAAAATTTTTCAGATAATTTGTCATCAGTTTTCTGTTACCATTGATTATTTTACTCTTGTTTGTCTTTCCTCTTGCTGCTGAGGAATTTTAAGATATTTTGTCAGCCTATTCATTTTTGAGGAACATAAAAGGTTAGTAATATAACCTTATCTTGTAGGTTTATGTGAAAATAGATGTATTGTAAATGAAGAATTCTCATGGAATAGTAAGAAAACTATACAAATATTGCAAAGTTATTTATGCTTTTTTTGTTCCGTGAAATACTTCAAATGAGACCTGAAGACAGACTTTAAATGTGAAAGATAGAAAGAAACTTCCTATGTACTGAACAAGACAGGAGCCTTGAAAAAAAGGGAAACTGTCAACCAATCAGGTAATAAAGACTGTAGGAAAGTCAAGATAATTTGCTCTAAAAATTGTAATTTCTGCAAATCCTTTCTGTATGGCTGTTATATGAATATTCTGATATATTCTGGAGAAAGCAAGGTTGTTGTTTTTCTTGTCCCTGATTGTATTCTTTTGTCTTGTGTAGCAAGATATGTCCTGTCTTATTATACTTTCGCAGATGGCAATGTATATTCCAATGCTTATCATATGAAGGAATTCTCAAATATAATTAAGAGTATTACAAGTTTGTTTCTGCCTAATAGTTCTTAGTTTTGAAAGAGATATAAAGAAATAAAAATAAGAAAACCTGTCAAATGTTATAGTTTGATTTTTTAAGCTTAGAAGAAGTTTAAAGATTGGTGTAGGTTAGTCTAATATTTTTCTTGTAGTACGTTAATACACCCAATAAGCAATAAGAACTGGTTAAGTCACCATTTTGTACATGTTCTTAAACATACATGTACAATATTTGGCCCAAAGAAATACTGAAAGAAATAATTCTGCTCAGTTTATAGTTTTCTTTTCTTTTTTATATTTCTTGGTGCACTAAATAGTTCTAAGTGTTGAATTAATACGAGGCCAGATTGGTTTTGTTGCCTTTTAAATAAAACATCTTTTTCAGCATGTTTTCTGATATGAAAACTGTCATTAATGGTGCTTTCCAAGTGGAGATGGAGAAAAGCAAAGTAACCAGTTAAAAAGTGAATATAAATGTCAGAAATAAGACAGTTCTCTTGGTCCTCACTTTCACATCTTGTCCAATGTATCAGCGATTTCCCCTTAGATGCAGATAGCTTCCCTAGGCACTCACATGCCTTTGAGGTGGGAACTGGATCAATGCAAAGTCACACAGGGTTCTGCTGCAGATGCTCTGTGGTTATGTGGAGACCTATCAGGTTTTGGAGTGGGATCCAGGTTTTCTTAATGATTAGCTTTTATATCATTGTTACTGTACCATGATTTATTAATATTTCACAAAAAAACCCAAAGAACAGATAGTGCATTTTGTTCATGTTCACAGATATGCCTGTAAAAGCACTGGATTCAACAACAAGCTTATGTGTAAGCATGGTGTCCAAACATCTACAAAAGGAAATCCAGATAAATAATGTGTTAATGAAGTAAGCAGCAAGACTGTAGTAGTGCTTTCCCAAATTACATTTCTTTTCTACTGGTTGAACTGGTGCAGGGGAGACAGTATACATTCTAATGTTCTTTTTTTTTTTTTTTTTTTTTTTATGGAGAGTAATTAATCTCTTTTCTGTTCATAAAAGGACTATATTTACTAGGTGGAAAAACAGAATGAAGTTTTAATCTGTGGCACCATTGTATATTCTCATTACTCTCATCCCCTTATGCTCTCTATTCTTTATTTTGTACTAGTCATGCTATGTGTTTTTAACTTAAAAAAGGATGCTTTCTGTGCATTTAGGCCAGCAGCACCGGGAAAATATCATAAACACAGTCACAGCAGTTAGGCTTAAAACAACAAGGAAGCATTTGATAGCAAGGTTTTGGTAAAATTGTTATAAACCATATGTTGCATCATCGCTGACATAACGTTTCAGTCTTCTGAGTGACAAACAGTACAGGGCAAACTGGCAGCATTAATCAACAAGTAAAGTAGGTAAGATTTACCAATCTGTCACTGCAAAGTTACTGCCTTGTTATTTTATTCAAAACGCAAACAAATATTTCGATTTGTAAAGGAAGGTTATGTCTCAGGGTTGAGTATTTTAAGCAATGTTGGTCAGTTCTCAACATGAAATGCTAAGTTTTTTAATCTTTCTTCAACAACAGAAAGCAATGATGAACTTAATGAAACAAGGCAAGTAGGCTTCTATTAGTAATTTTCAAGAAAGCTCCAAATCACTAACTCGTGTATTTTCTGTCACATTTTTAAACACCGGTCAAAACATGATGATAGTTTGCAGTAATTGGCACCAGAAAACTACAGTCTCTCTGCTATTTAATAACAGATATTGTTAAAGATAAGGTGAATGTTCATTGATACCTGAAGATAAAAGAAATTGAGATGGGATTCAGTTCAAAATTAAGAGACACAAAGTTGGATGTCTGAGTTCAGTGTAACCTGCAGCAGTATCCAGCTGTCACCTACTGGCTCACATTTTGAAGTGGTTGTTATCTCAGATCTGTATAATTTGCTGTCATCAATGTTGCAGATACATAAAATTTTACTTGATTTTAATTTTTTTTCCCCAGAATTTATAAGATAGCTCAGCTTTAGTTGGTATCTGTTTGTTTTCATTTGGGGGTTTAGGGGTTATTTTTAGTCAAGCCTGTAATGCTTACATCACGTCCATAACAGGAAACCTGTTTAAGTCCAGGTCTTTCTTGGAATATTGGCCTTTTCTTAAGGTAAAAAAGTGAATGTGTTTTACAGTAAATTCACCTGTATACAGGTGAATAAAAAACTTATAAATCTGTCAGTGAAACCACCAAATTTCACGAAGGTGTAAGAAGGATTTCCTGGGCAGAGGTGGACTCTATAAGCCTTTCTTTAAAAATAAGGACAATTCATGGAAATATTAGGCTAAAACACTTCTCTGGCTTAGGTGAAGGGTTCTGCATGTTTGCTGGACCTTGTACTATAAGAAAAGCTTTGGAGCTACCATAAGTTCAATTTCATTCCTCATCCTTGCTGGAGCCCTTTCTCAGCCTAGGCACTTCTTTGGGTTTCGTAGGAGTGCTGTTTATCCACTATAAACAGAAACTAAGGCAGTCTTTTTAACACATCAGTGTTGTAATGTATTTCTAATAGGTTATACATTCTGTGGTACAGATCAGAGGGCAGGTAACAGGTAGCTTCTATAGATATAAGAACTGGGAAGGGGAACAAAAGCATATGGGTGATTTGATAATTATTTTATCATTGCTTTCAGCATCTTTGCATTCTGAGCATTTGGAAATTCCATTGTATCTGAGAAAGGTGTCAAGAAAAGCTTTCTGTAGTATGTCTCCTTTTAATAGTGTCTTCAGTGTAATATTGTGTATATCATCCATCCTGAAACAGGTAGACAACCTGTTGAGTTTTAATTAGGAGTCAGCATGTAAAGACCTTCCCAAATTGTAGTTATCTCGCAGCAGTAATTTGTACATTCTTTTTTTTTACATGCTTGACAGTAGGACCCCAGCCTTGTTGGTAATCTCATTATATTGTGTAATCAGTAGCTTTTCTTTACAATCTGAGTTAAATATATCTAGGGGCAGGGAGGGGAGCTTTGTGGTGGTAGTGTTTGCAAACATTTGTAGTATACTTTATATTTCCAGAAATATTTAAAATATTATTTTGAAATATTATGTGATCTGTGATAGGAACATAAATGTGTGTGTAGTCAGATGAGATATCTCACAATTGAGGATATAAGAATAGATCATGGGAAAAAAAACCCTCTTCTTCAATACTTAATAAGGAATAAATCCAAACTGAAGTTATACCACATAATCTGGAAATAATTTTAGAGGTTTTATAAAACAGTAAATAATTTCCTATTTACAAATTCTTTGCTTTAACAGTGGGAAAATGCTTATATTCCGTTTTCTTTTTTATACAAGTTTTATTTAATATCAAGTATCTAAATACATAATATTAACATCTGAGTAAAGATAAGGAAGTCAGTGAATGCTTTAGTACCTGATTAAGAAACCAGAACAATCAAAGGGAAGACCAGTTCTGTCTTTTGACTTTACAGACCAGTAGTGAAATAGCATGTACTTTTGGTATAAAAGACTTATTCAGGAACTAGGTTTAGGTTACATCTTTAGGATTTGGATTTTTCTCTAAGTAGTGGTCACAGATTCTGTTGTCATTTGGGAAAAATTTCTGCTACATTCAAGTTTCTTCAATATGAGAATTGTACAAGTTATGTAGGAATGACAGAAGGTTGTACAGGAGTATTGCTGTAAAAGGGGTCAAAAGTAAACTTTATAGTCAAACTAGCTGTGGGGTTTTTTTAATGGATTTAAAACCTATATGTATGTAGGAAGAGGACATTGTTACTGATCAGGAGTAAGTTATTACAAAAAGTTATAGGATATTAGGGAAGCTGTACAGATGAAAAGAGAGATAGGCAATTTTGATAACCTCCATACAGAGTGGGTAAACGTTACCTCACTGGTAAGGCAAAATCTTTTCAATAGTACAAAATACTTAATTAGAAAAGAGCCACTCTATAATAGTAACAATAATGAGTTCTTAGGAGGAATGTAAAGAAAAAGATACCCTTAAAATGTAGGTGTCACGTCTAAACAAAAGAAATAGGAAATTCATAAGCTTCAAAAAGATGTATAATCACAGGAAAAAAAATTAAAAACACAACAAAAAACCTAAAGAGCTTGTTAGAAGTATAAAATCTAAAAATAGAGGTTTCTTCACACAGATCATAGAAAGTTAAATATGACTATGGTACAAAAAAGACTTTTAAGACTATGATAGAAAAGATAAATTCTTTTTGTCATTGTTTACCACCACCAATCTCAAAAAATTATCAGAGCAGGGGTACTTCTAATGGTGTGTAGAAAAGGAAATTTTGAAGTTGAATATATTAATAAATGACCTGAAATTTAGAGTGGAAGTGTCCTGGATCCCACTCTAAAACCTGAAAGGTGTCATGGTACCAAGTAACTGAGTATACCAAATAATAGGTGGAATTCAGTTTTGTTAACTGCATTTTAAAGAAAATGGATTGAAAATTTCTAAAGTTGCACACACTGATGGCTATCATTGCTTAGGAAAGAAGTCTGAAAACCAGTGCTGACTGTAGTCTAAAAAATTTGCTGTTAGCAGTGATGAAAACCACAAATAGAGTGTTATGAATAATAAGAGAAAAGTCGGATAGCAAACCAAAACCAGATTCTGACTGCATCTTGTCAAAAACTAAGTGCAATTGATAAGGGAAAGCTTAGGCAACAGAGTTTATCAGAGGAATGAACTGGCTTTCATAGAAGAGATTAAGGATTCTTCAGTTTGAAAAAAGGCAGTTTAAGGGACAGTATACTGGAGATCAACAAACTCATAAATGGTGTGAACAGTCATGTGTAGTTCTTATAGCTCTCTTTAATTTTCCAAAATCAATTTGATGCTTAAAGTCAGTTGAGATCACCTAGAATGATAAGCCTCTTGATGTCATATGTATTTAGTAAAAGTGATCTGCTCTCTGCATTTGGGTACTAGTTGATTATCAGTATTACTGATGTAATAGTACAGTCTTATACCTTCTGAGGTAAAGATATAAGAATAAGGTTTTGGTTATGTTATTCCTTTATTTTTATTTATGCTGTATCTGAATATGAATTATTTTTTTTTTTTTTTTTTTTAGATTTTATTTAAGAGTATGAGAATCCTTTTTCTCTGCATTCTCGATGAGTCTTTTCTTTCTCTTTGACATGTTTAATGTCTGATTCTGCTCCATTCCTTGATATATGATACTATGCCCAATTCTGGTGAAATCCAATATTTTAATCTCATTACCTCTGTCTCACTTATATTCTTGCATTGTATGAATGATACCACCTGTGTTCTTCCATATGTTCTGGTCATTCTTTCTATCATTCTTTGTTCATCATCTCATTGTCAGTCTTTCCTTCATGTTTTTTCTTTATCCTCCTAATCACTTTTCTTCCCTCCCCCTACTTTTTCCTATTTTTTTCCTGCATTTTCTCTCATTTGTTTAATTCTTTAAGATATTTAATATCTATCAAACTAGGACTGCTTCTCATCAATATATGTAAAGGGTTTATGATCTCTTTTTAAATTATTTAGCCTACCAGTAATGGTCTGGTTCTCAGTCTAATGTCTGAAATCTTTCCATTTCTATATTAAATAAGGACAATGAGACTTAATGAAGCTGTTTCACTGCGAAAAGGAAACAGTCATGTCTTTGGTACCGAAATGTTTTTGATTGCTTTGGCCTAAACTGCTACAGTAAACTCCTTTTAAAATTTAATTTAGAAAATTTAATAATTATCTTGTGAATCAAACAAACAAAAGCTTTGTTCTATAGAGTGTACAGGGAACATAATGGCTAAAAGTCATTTAACATTTTTTGAAGATATTTATATTATGCTATACTTTGTTATATTGTTTAGCTTTTTTGTAATGAACACAGCTGTGTCATGGATGGAGTCATGTGCTTGACTCACAAGAGAGAAGCAGCAATATGTTTTATTGATATAGGACAGTGAGTTAACAAAGTTTGTAATGTAAATGTGACAGTGGTTTAACAAGATCTGATGGCAAGATTCACTTATTATTTACTGCACAGAGGACAGAGTTGGACAAAACTGTCAGGGAGACCCTTCCATTGAGTCATGAGGTTCAGAAAAGACCCCCTTGTGTTCTAAACTCCTCTCAGAAGGGAGTTTAGGTGTGCCTGAATCCAGACGTAGTCCCAGACTTGGTCAGAGGTTTATGTCTAAAGGGTTATATATGCACAGTCATTCCTTTATGTCACTTATCTAAGATTTTGGTTTCAGTGCTCATATTCCCAATTCACTTCCTGAATATTCGATGTGATAAGTATTCTCTCAACCTCAAGGAGTAACCTTGAGAGCTGTACCTACTCAAGGGGAGGTACTGGCGTGCAGCCCACTGCCGTGCCGGAGAACTCAATGGTCCCTGGGTTGTCCGATATTTATGGAGTAAGATAATTGACTTATAGTCATCTTTACATACTGACTACAGATGTTAGTTTCTTCCCAATTTGGCTTGAGTCAGACATTGACCAGCACTGTGGTTAGGTGGGCTCATTGCTCAAATTAACCCTTGGCTTTTTTTATCTGTCTCCCCAAGATCCACATGATGACATGCATCCATTATGACCATCACAGGTGGTTATCACTTGAGAAGAGTTACAGGAAATAAAGGTCAGGTTGGGACGGGGGGGAGCACACCATCACAAACTGTATAGTCTGAAAACTGAATTTATGTACTCAGGAAACAGGATTTGTAGAAGCCATAAGAAATTTTGCTTTAGACAGTTACAGTGACTTCAGCAGGCTCCTACAGATGAAAAAGACAACCAAGTTTTATGCCTGTTTTTGACTCAAATGAGTCAACTTTTCTGAAAAAAATAGAGAAATCTGTCAGAAAATAAAAAATCGTTTTGTCTTTTGATATCAAAAGATGGAAAACTAGAACTTGAAGACAAATGTGTGATGAATCCTTCAGTAGGAGAAAAGGTATGTGACTCACTGCTGAACAAGCATTGTAAAGAGTTTTAGCATACTCAGAATTATTTACCAAAACTGTTGTTTTACCATAGAGTAGCCTAAGCACTGCACAGCCTTATATCCTCTTCTTAGGGCCAAATTTTGCTTTGACACACTAGTATTATTCTATTGAAAATAATGAAGTTACCCTAGTTGCTTACACAACCAGTTGTAGAATTTTATTTTTTTCCCCAAAATACAAATGTACATTATGAGACTTTTTGGCATATGATTTTGAAATACACTTTAAAAATCTGAAGTCTCTCTTTTTTAATGCCATCTAAGAAAAGATCATTGACAGTATTTTAATTATGCCACTGATTCTTTTAGAAGTCCACAATTTTAATTTTTTTATTTTAAATTAAAACATATCAGAATGCAATGCTAATAACACCTTGAAATCAACTTTCATCAATCTATCCATTCAAGAGAATTTAAAGGATTTTTTTTCTAGTATTGGTTTTAATACACTTGTTATTTGGCTGAGTTTGCAAGATTGTGTCCAGTGTACAGAAATAAAAACATAAAAATTAAATGTAACTTATTTTTCATGAGAGAATTGGTAACAGGTTGGGAGCTTTATTTGCTCCAATGGTACTGGAATAGACTCCTAAATGCAACAAAATCAACTTTTTTTGAAGTGGTAACATGGGAATTGAAAATATTTTTTTGTGGATGTGCACTGACCAAGCTGAGATGACACACTATATTTTCCTGTTTCTTTTGTGAGGAGTGTGTTAGAATCTAAAAATAAGGAGCTATAGTTTATTTGCTAAGAAGGGTATCTGGAAGTTCAGCAGAGGCTCGTTGATTTGGATTTATCCCTGTCATATTTGTAAGTACACAGAACAATGTTGTAATAATTATACTGTGGATAGTATGTTTTATCACTTATAGCAATATTATATATAACATTTAAAAACCTTATTCTTATCCCATTCCTTTCACATCATATAAATAGATTTCCACTTTGAGTAGATGTAACAATAAAACATATAATATCTTAGCATTACATACCTTTATATTAGGTATGTGAAGTATTGTATTTCTTATGAAAGCATGATGATGAATTATAAAGCTTTAATTTGCTTATTCTTTTTCATTTGTTTGCGCATTATTTTTTGGTTTTCACAATACGAAGTTACAGGTTTGGTAAGTTTTGGGACTAAGTATCAGCAGAAAGGACAGTTGGGGAAAGAAATGCATTTCAGAAAGACAGTTGAAAGAACTTTTGTGCGAGGATGCTTGGGTTTGGCTGCCAAAAATTTAGGGAGTCTCTAAGGTTAGGAATGAAAAGAAGCTAACAGCTTCTGGGAAAGGGGCAAATGAGGTAGAGAAACAATGTCAGACTCCCAAGTCTTCAGTGTTTCAGCCTATGAAGATTTTTTCCAGCTACGGCTGCTGCTTCTCCTACGAATGAGAGCAGCTGGCTTGCACAGAAAGGAAAGAGGGAATTTTTTGTCAGTCAGGTACAGGAATTGTTTATCTAGTGAATATTTGCCTTGCCAAGAGTTTAAATACCTACAGAAGGACTGTATATAACACACTGGTCCATGTGCTATACAGATTCCACTATGTAGATATTACCTGTCAGATAATACTGCTTCCAATACCATCACAATACAGCTTCTATACCACTAACAGTTCTTAAATAGTATTACCCAGTCAGACATACTGCAGATGCATAAGCTGCCAGATTGTCTATAGATGCATCTCTATCAAGCCACAGTCAAATAACTGTTTCATTGTATGAATAGTATTTTCTTATACTTGTAATCTTTCAAAGTCCATCTCAGAATTAAGAAAACAATGCAGGAATGTGATTCAATTTTCAAGTATTTGACATACAAGTAGGAACTATGATTCTTGAAAACAGAAAATATTTATAGCTTACGTAAGTAAAAGTGAAATAAATCTGCACATATCTAGGAGTGTACAATGCCAGTTCTGAAAGAGTAATTGAACTAAAATTAGAGGAAACCTTTTTAAAATTTGCTCTGGTCTTATTTTTAGTGATAAGACTATAGCAATTAAAATGAGCGTATTCCTAAGGGTTCTAATTATTTGCAGGATATTGTCCTAAAGGTTCAAACCTTGAAGAATCAGATAGAATAAATTGATGAGCAAATCTTATGACTCCCTTGGAATGGAGAAGGAAAAAAGTACACATAATGACTAAATGATGGAATACTACTACTGCTGAAATGAAGAAATTTAGTACTATAAACTGTATGGCTATTATTGGACAGGTACAGTATAAGCCTTTGTGAATGGCCTAGGTTGTCCTTGTAGGGCCTTGTATCTTTTGGGATTATTCTTGTTACATATCCTCTGATCTGATGTTGTGTTAGTTTAAGCCAGAGACATTTTAGGAATATATGCTGTAGCTCCATTATTATTACATTGAAATAATTTAATAATTCTCAGAAATCACACATAGCATTTTTAAAGAATTCATTTGATAAAAGAAGGGCTGGTTTGAGAACCTTCCTGTAGTAGAGGAAGTCCATAGACAGTTCTGGCTGTGGGGTGTTATCAGGAAGGAAATTCACCAAGTGCCTCAGAGCTACTTGGTCTCTCCCCTTTTACCTGTGGGACCCCCTGCCTTGGGGTTACAACCATAATTCATGGAGGATTTAGGAAGATATTTTAGGAAGCTTTGTTCTCTTTTTGGCTTTCCTGGTAATGAAGCAAGACTATCTGGTGATTTTTGGATAAATAGCTGAAAATGTGAAGACTCTGTAGACTGGATTCTTACACAACAGCCCAACAGCACATCCAAGAATAACAGTGGCAATTTTCTCTTTATTCCTTCCCTACAATAGGAACATCTGTTGTGCATCGCCCTTTTTTTTTTTTTTTATTTTTTCTGGGTTTTGTTGAGATGATGACAAACAAGCTCAAATATTATATTTTCCAATATAAACTACTCTATTTAAAAGGTCTAAAAAGTTATTTTGAGCAAAATCAGCATTAGTCCCATGTGCCAAAAGAGAAGGAACTACGTTTTACCTATCTTGAGCTGTTCATTCAATTTTCCATGATGCTTTTAAAGTGATTGTCATGGCTTTGGACTAAGTTTCTTTGTGGAAGGCCAGGCCATTTTCATAAACTGGTTCTTCCATGTTTTATTGATCTTTATTTGCTGTAGTAGCGATGAGTGATATCACACCCTTTGACCTGGGATTTTGACCTAGGATGTGATATAGGGCATCATAAGCTCTTTGAGGTGGTTTAGATATGTTTTTACACACAAATGTATGGGTTGTGACAGATGGAATAACTGAGCTCCAGGTGCTTAAAATAATATTAAAAAATTTTTAGGAAAAGAAACTGATTAAGGCAACATATTGCAGTGAAATGCAGACTATAGTGATTAACTTCATAGACATTTGGAAAGAACTTTTGGATGCTCTCTGCAAGATGCTTAATAGAGATGTTGAACCCAGTGAGATAATTCAGATTCCTCTGTAGTAGTCAGCAATGAATCACAGTGAAGTCTGTATCCTTCTGTAAGATAGTTACTCAGGATACCCTTGCTGAGTAGTGAGATTCTGACATAAAACTAATTATTCTGGCTAATAAGTAATGGGAAGGACTAACACAAACCTGCATGAATGTCTTGTGAGTGTGGCTGGGGTTGTATTTGTTTATTTAATTCTCCCAGGGTGTTGTCTGCTGTGTTTTGTTGAAAGGGACACAGCTGGATGTGGGTAGGAGGTAGGCTGCCTGTTTGCCATGCCCGGACTGCTGTCTTCTGGCTCAGCCTGAAAACTCAGGAGAGGACAAAAATTGGGATTACTGAGCTATTTTCAGGAGAGCAAATGCTCTAGGGACAGGGAAGTTCACTGACTTGGTAATCAGCAACACCACAGCGTAAGTACCAACTAAGAGACTTGCAAAAAAGTATAGGGAGTGAAGCAACTTCGTCATGGATGGAACTACAAAGGAAGACACCTTACCTGAGGACACACTGAGTTCAGCATTATAAATAGTGTTATTTGACACTTCAATGGAGAAATGCAATTATACTTCTGAGTTCGAGCTCCTTCATTTGGAAGGACTTTAGTGTCAGTCTTGAATCACACTTGTTTCCTGAAGTCCTGAGAGTAGCTCAAAACTGAGAGTTCTTCAAGTCCGTCATGGATAAAACTTTCTGAATGACCCTATGAATGAATTGAGAACAGACTAATTTGAAGCTGAACTGTAATTCTAATCTGCCAAAACCCGAACTGCAAATTGAAAATTTTCTTGTATAAACTAAAAGCAGGCATTTTTTGGTAAATCTGGGATTTTGATTCAGATACAAGTTTTGTCCTCAGTGAATAATGATGAATTTGAGGTTTAGTTTCAATCTGTATTAGGATAGTTGCAATGGCATAAATGAAATTTATTCTAGTTTAAGGAGGATTTTAGATATTACATACTGGTCTGTACTCATCTGTTTTAGGGGGAGGAAAAATTACATTTCACAAAAATGTGTGCATAATTTAGATAAGAAAAAAAACAAACAAAACAAAACGATTTTCAATCTGTGTATATGCAAACAGATTTAGATGGCCTGATAAGGTATTTGAAATTATGACTGACTTTTAGCAATTTAGTACAAAAATGGAACCCTGAAAACCATGACTCCTTATGTGATAGAACTGAGTACATTCACAAAAGCTACGCAAGCAAGGAGTTAAGGGTTATTTTTCAGTTATAATGGGCCAAATACAAGTTTTGATGTAAAAGCTGTCAGCTAGTTAACTCTTTCAAAATGCTTTGCAAACAGCATAACTCTACAAAATAATAACAGACAACTGTGCCATTTCGTTCTCAGATTATTGCGTAAAAGTATAAACCTTTCATGATCTAACATACAAATGTGTCTTTTAAAAGTGCTATGAGCAATGTCATTTGATCAAAAACTCATAATTCTTTTCCTGAGCTGTTGCCTACTTTAAGAATCCATGTTAATACAGTCCACTGATTAGTGGGTTCTGGTAAAAGATACCTTTCGGGATAGGCTCTTTCGTTTTTCTTCTAGTCATACGTTTATTTCATAAAATGAAGAAAAGCACAGGTAAAGATTACAGACACAAATTTACATGAGTGGATGAAAGAGTACCTTTAACCTAAAGCCAGTCTGGGAAAATGAGCTGCTTGATATCTGGTTAGTAGGGCTGATCAAATAGTGTGGTCAAGGTAATATTTGTTCAAATACAAATTACATCTGCCCCTTTAAAATTTGATTAATCAATGTGATTGTAAGAATATATTCTTGATCTCCAAATGCTTTGCTGAATAACTATTCATACATAAAGATGCCAATATTCAATAAGAGTATGGATTTTTAGAGATTTTACAAAAAACCAAGGGTTTTCTGAGAGAGAATAAATATAAGAAGAAAAAGTAGCCTCTCTTTAGTGAAGAGAAAGTGATGCCAAAACTAAGGTTTTTCAAATAACCCTGTAAAGTGAAGAATACATTAAGAAAATAGCAGAATATTCAAAGATGGAGATGAAATAATCGAAAAATATATTCCAAAGCAAAAATTCCCAAATAGTTATTTCCCTAGATCTCTGAGTTTGTGTTCTGTAGATATCTATTCTAGAGGATAACATTAGAGTAAATTGTAGTTGTGTAAAGTAAAATGTAGCAGTGATTTTTTTTTCTTTGCCAATGTATTTAATGAGAAATTTATGTCCAGTTCCTTGCCTACTGTTATTTCAGTTTCTTTTGCTATTAGTGCTTTTCATTTTTTTAAGAAAAAAACCTCAACTTAGTTCTTCCTAAATACTTACTTCCTCCAAATAAGGTAGCATACATATTTTGCTGATAAATGTAATTATTTCTTTATTTCCAGATTTATTATAGTTCCTTCAGTATATCTTCTTTGACATTGTGCACACCTCACCCATAAATTCTAAATTGTTTCTATAGTCCATATATACTGCTTTCACATGAGAATATATAAAAAATGGAGCAGATGCTACCCTTTCCCTGCTATAGGGGAATATATTCCCCTGCAACAAAAGGGAATAAGAGTAACAGCAGTTTCAGTACTCATCCTGTTTGGCTGTTTATTCCTGGATGTTCCATGATCAACCTTTCTCCCTTGCCTTCCTAATTTAATGTTAAAATGATTTCTAACTCCAGCAATTCTTTTGCTCATTCTCATCCAACATATGGTGAAAAATTATCCTTTTGTTAGTTATCAACTCAGCAAGAAAAATGAATGATCTTTGGACAGTTACAGCAGAACTGTCGTATAGGTTTCATTCACAGAATCACAGAATCACAGAATCATCTAGGTTGGAAAGGACCTTGAAGATCATCTAGTCCAAACATTAACCTAACACTGCCAGTTCCCATCTACACCATATCTCTCAGCGCTATGTCGACCCTACTCTTAAACACCTCCAGGGATGGGGACTCTACCACTGCCCTGGGCAATCCATTCCAATGCCTAATAACCCGTTCTGTAAAGAAATACTTCCTGACATCTAGTCTAAACCTTCCCTGGCACAACTTGAGGCCATTCCCTCTTGTCCTATCACTTGTTACTTGGTTAAAGAGGCTCATCCCCAGCTCTATGCAACCTCCTTTCAGGTAGCTGTAGAGGGCGATGAGGTCTCCCCTCAGCCTCCTCTTCTCCAGACTAAACAACCCCAGTTCCCTCAGCTGCTCCTCATACATCAATAAGGACAGCCCGATCCTAGAAACTTGTGAAAAACTCATACCCAAAACCTCATGCCCATACCTTAATTCAGCTAAGGCCAACACCTAAATTATTTGGGTTCTTCACCAAATTATTTGCATGACAGAAGGAAGCTATGTACTCTGGTCATAACAAGTGCTGCCTGGTGCATCTTTCATATTACTGTCTCTCTTCGGAATTCACTATGTCTTTCTGTTCATAGCTGGGCTTGTGTGCACTCAGGTAAAAAGAAGTATGAAGATTTACAAGATGCATAAGCAAACACAAAATTTGAGAGTGCATGCATGCAAGATGCATGTAAACCTACAACAGGATCAACTTTTGCTGCACCTGAAAGAACCATGGTTACTTCAGTGAGACTATTTTTACTTATTCGGCCATTAGTGACAATTCCTTCTAATTGGAGGACTCTGCAGATTTTGTTAAAAGTTTGTTACATTGTGCTGTGATTTTTAAGATGTTCCAGAAAAATAGATTTGACAGTGTTCTCAGTATTACTTTCCCAACCACCAATTTGTTATTACAAACTTACTTCAGTTTGATTTAGTAGTGCGATTCATTTGTTGGTTTTGTGTCCATGACATTCGTAATTTACAGTTTTTCAGCAAGTTGGCAGATTTCATGACAATATCATGTCAAAGTCAGTTTGAATTAATTCATTATCAGTGATAGTATCTGCTGCCAGCTAATCATGATTACTTAAACCAACAACAACTAAAAGAAACAATAATGGCTAGCTGTGTAGATTGCAGCTTGTCTTACAGGTAATGCGTGTGTTGCAATTAGTTCTGATATGATGTTCAGATTGCACTTGCTTGATAAGGAAAAAAAAGACATCAGAGATTTGACTATATAGGCTGTTACTCATTATGTAGGTGATGGCAATGATTCTTTTCAATTAAGTATTCGGGTTCTACATTGGGATTTCTATAATGTGATCTTTGATCATATATTGACAAATCAAGCATGCTGAAGGCTCAAGACTGTCATGTCAGGAACAAATCCCAAGATAGCTAGAAAAAATATGTTTTTAATTTAGCAGAGTAAAATATTCAAATCCCAAAACCTATGTGTCTTTGAATATTTTTAGTGTTTAAGGTTCTGATTAGACTTACATTTTCCTTTGCCAATTAATAGTTTTCTTAATTTCAGAAAACTCTGTTCTCCTTCATTCCTTTCCTGTTTGATATTGTTTTCTCCAATCAAAGAGTTAGGATGTTTAATTATTCAAGAACAAAAATATATTCTCCAGACATATACAGAATTACAAGCTCGCTGGAATAATATACATGCAGGACTGACTTCTGCTCATGATAAATTAGTGTAATTTTGGAATGGCTTAATAAGAATAAATGATATTCAAATAGGAAACATTAGAATTTTTAGTAGCATTAGCCCTTCCCCACTACCTATCAGCCCCCAAACAAAGCAAAATACATTAATAATTTTATTGGGACAAGTTTCTATTTTTCCAACAACATTTTTTACACTGCACAAATGTTACCTTTTCAGTGTTTGTATAATTACATGGTGTCTGCTAACACTATCTTAGATGCAGACACCATTATCAACAGCTTACTTTTTTTAAAGAGAAGTCTTGGAAACCAAACTGTCTCATCTGAATTTTCTATGACTATACAAATTGCCATAACTTAAAAAAAAAAAAAAATAAATAATGGCAGTGAACCAAAAAGTTATATATGAAAGAATACTTCAAGTCTAGCTCTAAGCTGAAGAAAATACAACTAAAATTTTATCACCATATATACTAAATAGTTTTTGCTTTATAACACATTCATGCTGTACCATCTTTTTTCTTTTTCCAACAGCTGAAGACCCATTTTGCTTAATCAGGCTCTCAAGACAAATGGTATGATTTCTTTTTCTAGTAATCTACATTTTATGTTCTTATCTCTGTTTGTCCATGCTGAATTCTGAAGTTATTCTGAGGTTAATTCTAAAATTAACTTCAGTTCTAGGGATAGATTAATAATCATATAATTAAGCTTATGTGCAAATTATAAGTTAAATGCAGTGCTTTGGCTAATATTCCCAGATTTTGCTGCCTAAGTTAACTAACCTGCATTTGAAGCTGACTCCAAGTTTTGCCTGACACAGAGGGAAGGACCACTTGATTTTATGTTCGGGATCAAACTCTTTTTCTCTTCAAAATATAATAACAAAATGAGAATAATACAAACATAAAAAATCTCTCTTGTGGTGTAACTGGTCATAGTGAGCCTTTCCCTTTTACTGAGGCATGGCACATACAGTTAACAAGTGAGAGTCTTATCTTATAACATCTTACATATCTTACAGTAACTTCCAGTTTTGAGTAAAGTTTTCTGCATTTAGAGTTGCTGTCATGTAAAACCTGAAGCTTAATTAAACCTTGTAAGCAGTATCTGTCTGTCCATTACAGGATGAATACTTTTAACTCACCATTCTGAGAGAAATTTCCTAGATTGTTTATCTTTTCACATTACTGTAAATCTGATTTTTATAATGATTTTTTCCCAATCTTTTTTTCCCTGGATTGTTATATATGTTATAGAACATATGTATGTTTTTATATGCACATATAGGTATGCCTTCCTGCCCCCCAAATCACCCATATATTTGATTTTGAGGACATCATTCTCTTTGTATAAAACATCTAGTGTGATGGTGTGGAAATGGCATGGCTTAGATCTGGCAAATACATCTATTTGCTATCAGAGAAAAAAAGTTGTGAAACAGTAGTAACAAATCTAAAGTTTCCATGCACAATCTCCTGTAACTGATTACTAAAAAATATTGCCTATCCACACTGTTTGTTTCCAGCAGATGACCTTCAACTTACCTCCAACAGACTGAGCAGGTGCAGGTATGTAATAATAAAAATACTATACCTGCACAAACATTATTCTTTCTTTTGAAATAACAGACCATGTGTAGTACTCCTTGGTTTACAGGAGTGACTAGGAGAGCAATAGCTGCAGTAGATCTTCATGGATCAGATGCACCTTTTTGGTACTGTGCTAACTACATATGTGAAATCTTGGTGTGACATTCAGAAATGTATCGTAAAGTAATTCAAGTTTATTATTGGATAGGAGGTATTGAAATAACTTATGTTTTAATTAGGAATTGCTGTACTAGACTCTAATTTGTGGTTGATTCTAGAGGAAACTATTCAGTTAGGATATACGTGATATACTTTAATTGAATTTTTGTTTTCTTTTGTAGATTAGCAGTGATATTTTAGATACGTAGATGCATAAACTTTGTATGTCAGGTGAAATCCAGAGACTAAGATCTTGAAAAAACCTTCAGTAATGGACACTATATGTTACCTTGCCTATCTATCAAATAACAGAAAGTTTTTCTTTCAGCTACTTCTGCTTGATTATATTAGATATGGAGTTTAAATTATCACTATCATCTAAATAAAATACATCCTTAAAATGTATATTATTTGACTCACCTTGGTCAGATCTTATCATATTTATTTGCAGAAACAAAAGAAAATATGCCCCTTGCTGGTTTCAGCTTGCATCAATTCAGACTTCTTAATTTAATTTTCAGTAACCCTTTTTGCATCTTAGATGAACCTATGCTGTTTACATTGTGATAAAGGTCACTTTATTTTTTACACGAACTATACTCTGGTGATGCACATGACGGGAGCATGGTTTTTTTAATTTGTTCCAGCTAACATTCTCCTATTTGCTCTCCACCACCATTTTTTAATTTCCCTTTTTATCCCAGCAATGAAAACTCAGATTCCAAAGTTAACATAGAAAAGATACTCATGAAGCATATTATTACACTGAATTTCAAAAAGGAAGTGAAGATATGAAGAATGGTGGACAGAAATGTATTTTTCCTGCACTAACAATGGCAAGTGAGCAGGATTAACACAGCTCCCAACCTGCATTTGAAAGAAGAAAATTACTGATTGTAGTATGAACATTGGAGAATGTGGGCTGTTGCTGGTCTTTTTTTTTTTTTTTTTTTTTTTTTTTCCAATTAGAGAATATTTAAGCTTTGCAAGAATAAAAAAACTAAGTACACTTGCCTTGAGATTGTACCTTGCATCTGTTTCTTGGGAGACCAGGGCAGAAATCTCTGTGCCTCTTGTAGCAGTGTCTGAGGGTGACAAAATTTGGAGCTGAAGCTACAAATAGCCTTAAAAATCATAAACTATTTTCAGGTCCTCTCTGAGGATAAGCAGTGAATAGACTGCTATAGACACTTACTCTTAAATCCTTGTAATAGCCAAATGGTACATAAAGGAACATAAAGTAGAAAATGTGTTAAATACTACTAGAAAGACAGTGAAGACTACATTTTCTGACTGTGTGCACCATCGCTGGTCAGTATTGTTCTTCTGGAGGGCACAGTTTGAGTCAACAGTGGAAGGAAAAACTGATTGTTTCCCATTCCCTCCCTTTGAAAATAAGGGATTAATTTTGAAATTTTAAATTTGGATTTACTACATTAGCTATATTTTGGGATGTTAATGTGAGTTTTCATGTTAGATTTAGGGAGCTCAGTACCCATCTTGATCACTGCAAGTATGTTTGCATTTCAGGTCCTTGGAAACTACTAGCTAACCACTTCTTTTAGTAGTACTAGTCATTGCTTATCTGTTAAGACTGGTAATACTCCTTAGTTCATACTGGTAATGTACTGTTATGTAGGGCCATCTTCACCACTTAATTCAATTTGTCCTTTTAGAACTGCATTTCCTCTCCCATAACCAATGTAATTGTATATTACCAGCTTGAAGATGTAACAGTTGCAGTGTATGATTATATTCTTCAGCATACTCCTGATACTGTCAGTGTTTACCTTTTTAATTTTTTGTTATTTTGATTGTTTTTCTTTTTTGTGTGTGATTTTCTAAAACTGTAGCTTGGGTTTTTGTTTATGACTGAAAGAAAGCTTCTACTTGGTGTAATATTCCCTCTAGTGTGTGATTTATAATTTCCTTTCCTTAACTAGTTGATAGTTTTATCACAACACATTTCCATAAGTCTCTCAAAGATAAGAATGAAGGGAAGTTTTGTGAAGTTTTGCTTTAGTTATCTGAGAAGAGAAAATCTTGTGGTATTTAAATGTTATTTACTGCACTGTTGCTTATTTTTAATTTGAATCTATTTCTTCTCAGTAGTTTTTGTCTGTAGCATTTTATGTATCCCTTCATGTGCACACAGCTTTGTAAAGACACTAATTAGTTGAAGCATATGTCTAGCCATAAATCTCTTGCCATGTTTGGGGTGGGAGGGAAGCCAATGAAAAACCTACTGTCTTAATTGACTAGTGGTTTGAGTATTTAATCTATGTATTCACATAATTGTACAGCTATGAAGAGGCTCAATTGTCTCAAATTTCCATGAAGATACTGACCTGATTGTGGTCTTGAGCAGTTCCAGGTGGTTTTAATCTTATTCCTGAGAGATATCCAACAGTTGTAACTCCTACCTCACAGTATCAAAATTTTAGTGGCAGACTGTTTAAATGATGAAAAGGGAAATAAAGCTTTCATGACAGAGAAGATTAAAAAGTCCTAGTATGCAACTAGGTTCGTATATGTGCAACCTGGTATAAATCCAGAATATGGAAGGTAAAGGAGTGCTAATATAATTGTTTGAAGTTTTGAGATCTCCTCTGGCATACTAGGACATGTAGATCAATCAAGTATTATCTGCAGAGCAATTACCATGTCACAGTCATTAAAAGAAATCTTCAAATTAAAGCTTCTACTTCTTTCAACAGAAGAATGAAATCTTTCAATATTCATAAAGTGACTGTTACCTTCACGTGCCTTTAAAGGGGATCTTTTATTTGGAGAAAACAAAGGGTTATAAAATACATGGATTTAAACCAAATTAAGACAGACTACAACAATTATTCAATCAGAAAAAAATGAGAGGAACAGTTGAAGATAGGTACAATTGAACATAGGACACTGAGAAGAGCTGACTAAGGATGTAAGAAATTTTTTACAGCAATGACTGGTGAACTGAGGTCCCAGAAGTGGAGTGTGGAAAAGAATAAGAAAATATTTTTTAAAAGAGAATGTGAATGAGATCTTCATGCTGATTTAAACAGTATGGATGATGAATGTATGCAAATTTAATGTTTTGTTCTCTGAGACTTTATCTCTGGAGGAAGACTAACATCTTCCCACCAGTAATAACAGCTGTTTTCTTACAGTCTGCATTTTGATTTTCTGTCCTTTCACTCGTCCTCTTTCTTTTTCTTCAAGTTTTATGGCCTTTAAAGTAACAATGTTGCTGAACAAGAAAAAAAAAAAAAAGACTTTAATATCTGACAGTT
Source organism: Strix uralensis (assembly GCF_047716275.1). Lineage (NCBI taxonomy): Eukaryota > Metazoa > Chordata > Aves > Strigiformes > Strigidae > Strix > Strix uralensis. Next base: position 88,207,941 of record NC_133972.1, on the reverse strand, counting down.
TCATTTTAGGCAAATACAGCAGAATTTGAATAGGAGCAAACTAATGGTGTTATCTATTACAAAAAGCTTTTTTGAAATCTCTAATCCCCTTATGAAAGTTACTGTATTCTTGAATCTTCAGTTTTGGTATGCTTGTTAAATCTATGATTATGGGAATATACCCATGAAAATTTCACTTAAGAATTGTCTAAGGCTGAAATATATCTACTGCATTAAATAGCCTGCATCATCTTGAAATAATTATAGGACTACCTAATGCCCTCATTTTAGATGAACTGGTTTCAAATCTGATTATAACTTCAACAGAAATTTGACCAGTTTGCAGAGGCTATAGAATATACTATCTGAAATGAAGTCATATAATTAATCTTAAATTTTACATAGCTTTTCCTTTCTGTAAACTCTCCTGGTATCTCCAGCCTACGTAGTCAGATCACTAGTCAGATAAAACAAACATTTGTTTTCATGACTTAGATCAAGAAGTTTGTATGGAATTCAGACCCACAATGCTTATGAATATCTGATACGTCATGTCGATCCACATGAGAAATCTGCTTGTATCATGGGTATATGCAATCCTGTCATTGATTTATGGATGCAGATTTTCCTGGTGCTGTTGATTTGTGCACTTGATTACTTTATATATCAAATATGCATTTGACTTACTGCATTTTAGAAGGGCTTCACAAGTCCACCTAAAAGGCTTTTGTGGGTTTTTTTCAAGTTTCTAGTATTTTTATTATTATGTGAGTAGTCCAGATTTGATCATTCTTTGCATATCCGTCCTTAAAAAAAAAAAAAAACAAACAAAAAAACCAATAAAAACCCCCCCACAAAACAAAAACCACTCCATTTTCAAACTAACAAGAAGACACTGAGCATTCTATAGGGTGATAGTGAAAGTGTAAAGATAAGTAGTTTCATCTGAATTGAAGGATGCAGGCTTCACATTTTGTTTTGAAGATAAGCTAGGTTAGGACTGCTCTTTGTGCTGGGTTCTGAATTTTTAACCTAATTCTCATGAAAAATTTCTTTCCTCCAGATAACAGGAAGTGTTTGCCCTCACATTCTGGTTTTCAATGGAGCAAAGAAATTGCAAGAGGGGGAGAAAGGAGCTTTCAAACAGCTAAGTTCCAAAGCATATAGTGCTTTGAAAATCAATACAGCAGCCTTGAGTGTGGGATCTTTGTGTGAGGAACTAGTGCAAATAGTTCTGTAGGGAACAAAAAATGCTGGATAATGATTTCTGAGCCAGATATACCATGTATTCCTTTATATAGCATGACATGTGGATAACCTGAACAAAAAATGGACTCAAACATACGGGTAATAAGCATGAAAGAATCTCAGAAACAGGAGAGCTTTCATGAAGAAAAGGAGCAAATTGACTATTGGGCAAGATGGAGAGTTTGGATAAGGTTAATTGTTTTCCTACACATGTGTAACACTGCTACTTGATCAGAAAATTAGAACAGTAAAAGGTAACATAAACCCACATTAAAAATAGCACATTGAAACTGCAAGAAAACAGCCTTTTCTACACTTGGTCAAACTTGCTTCCTGTGCAAAACACTTTGATCATTGTTGTTGCATTCGGTGAAACAGGGTATCACTATGCAAACCACTAATCAATTCAAAGTTCTTTTCCACTGTGATATTTGGATTGTTTTACACTGAGATGTGTTCACTTACATGAGCAGCTGCTGCACACTTACATGTGTGATAACGTTCTTGGGTTTGTGCTACCCAAGCAAATATGAAAACTACCATTGTATTTGGCACTACATGTTACCCCTGGTGCCTCAAAACTGAGACTACAAGGAATGTCTGTGGAAAGTTTATAAACTTTCCTCTTTTTGCCAATGTGTAGTCCTCCCACTTATAAAGTAAGATAACTCAATAGAATAATGAGAGGAAGCAAGTTGGAATTTCTTCTTTACTTTACAGCGCTGATTACTCACCAGTACTACTATTCTGTTACTTCTTGAAAGCACTAAATGTTTGTTAAAAATTATGAAGTTGTTTAGCATATCAGTGTTCTTCTATGATTCTCATATATCAAAGGTGTTAATCTCTGGGTGTAGATTCTTATGTACTTTATTTGTTGGACTTTAACAGACTTCATTAGAAATGAATTTTCATCATCATCATTAGCAGTGTATCTATGGCAAACAATAGGGAAAAAACATTTTAAATAAACTTCTGTATATTACAGAAAAATGACATCGGAGACCATAAATTTCCTTGAGTGCTTTCAAAATGCAAGAATTTTACAGATGTTAATTCTTTACAGTCTCTCTTATAAATCTTTTTTCTAGAACATGAGTTAGATATTTGATCACAAACTGAACAGAAGGTTATAATATAGCACATAATGTACATTAAGAAAAACCACAATGCAACAGTAGATTAGTTAGACATTAATATTCACAAGTATGTATCTCCCAATTAAATTTTCATGAGGAAAAGAAGTTGAAATTTTTTAAATTCTTAATTAATTTAATTAATGTCAATGCTCTGTTTTGCTTATCTTTTCACAACATTTTATTTCGCTTCTTAGTATTTACTAGGGCAGGGTGGTATTTTACATTAAGTATTGCATGTTAGAATGTTTTGAAGAGATGCTATGTATTGTTCTATAAGAAGTTTAAAATTTTTGGCATTTTATTCAAATATTTATTTAACCAAGTTTGAAAGGTTTGTTTTTCCAGTTGAATGGTAACAGAAAAAATAAAACCAACTCCCTTAACTGTGATTTGAAGTGAAACCCAATTAAGTTCCCATCAGTAATTATCATTGTGTTCTGAGCTGTTAGGAGCAGATACTTTTGAATATTAAATCTAATTTCTGATATGTGGTGAATTTCCTCCTTTTTTTTGTTTTCTTTTTTGTTTTATTGTGTTCATTGTTACAACATTACCAATCTTGTCTTTTGATTTTTAGAAATTATCCATTTATCTGAAGTGTATGAATAGGGTTGATGAGTATGAAGGGCTTGTAAGTCAAGAAAGATGTATTTTTCTGCATCTTTGAAATTTGTAATTGGTCCTCACTAACAATAATATTTATTTTTGTAAAATATGTGTGCTTTTTGCTATAAATAGAAGTTAATTACACTTGCTAGTAAATTATTAAACTACATTATTTTAAAATTGTAATTAGTACAACATTTACACATATATATTTTTTAAAAGGCATGAGATATTGTACAATAGAAAATGTAAGCAGTATCCTATGCAGAGAGTTGAGGAGCCAAAATCTTTTCAATAAGTTGAAAAGAGGTAGCTCGGTATTAACATACACATTTCATTTACTTAGCTTATTCTTAACAGCATCTGTCAAACTTACACATTTGAAAGCATTCATCTAGAGAGAAGTATGTATCTATGTAATTGCCTGTCAGGCTGAGTAATTTGTTTAATGGCCAGGGATAAAAGATTTTCAATTAATTATTCTGAAGATTAGCAGAATCTGTTACATGTAACAAAATGCATGTTTGGGGCCAGACATCATCTCAAAACCAATTTGGATTTGTAACATCTATAAAAAGTAGCACCAATTGTTCACACCTCAAATTCAGCTTCTGAAATTGTATCTTCCTTGATCAAATGTCTCCAGATGAAAAGAATAAAAGGTTGTCTGTCAGATTAAAAAAGAAAAAAAGATTGTGTTCTTTTCGTGTCTGTCATTATGCACTCTGCTGATTCTTTTGACTCTTGTAGCAGGAGGAGTGTGAACTCCTGGAGGACTGATTCTGTCTTCGATACAACAACAGTCCTGGCCTCAGAGCAGGTGTTGAGCCAGTTGCTCAGCCCTTTGCCAGCTTGGTTGTAGCTATGTTAGACAAAGCTGGCAGGTGCCGGGGAGGGAAAGCAGGAAATCTGCAACTTTTGTTCATTATTGAGAAGAAGGAAAAAAAATCAAGGAAGATCGAATCTTTTCATGTCTGATCCTCTAATCACATGAAAAAGCAGTGGTGCACAAATATTTTTTGGTGTTAATAGATAATTTGTGATGTGTATTACTGAAAAATTGACATAATGTGCTACCAAAGCAAAACTTTTAAGGTACAGTTTAAAACCAACATATTTGGCTAGGGATGTGCTGTTAATTTCAAAATGTTGATTGCAATATTTCTCAGATATATTCTGTGGGAAAGAGAACATTATCTTTCTTTGTGCTCATAAGCTAATTCTGCTGTGTAGAAGGCTGTTGTCCCAGGAATAGTGTGAGACAGTTACCGATATGTGGCAAGCTGACAACACTCAGGCATTTTACATTGGTGTGTAACCTTGGCTGTGTGAGTTTCTTTTCATAGTCTGCATCAAAAGGTCTCTGACTGTGGATCAAGGAGGAAAAGATCTGAGTTTAAGCAGGAACTTCAGAAAAAGCGTGAAATGTTTTTTAAACAGAAATAATTTTACATGCTAGTATTTGTGGGGAAAGGAGTTAGAATTAGGTAAAAGAGATGAGGGACTGGAATGGACGAGAGGGTTGAAGACAGTTGTAAGAGAATAGGTGGCTGGACAAAATAGAGGGTTAGGAAGACCCAGCTGACCAGCTGGAGGAGAGGAGGATTTGAGAACACAAGATCAGTGATATGAGCATGATGGAGAGAGGGAGATGGAGGGTCAGAAATAAGGATGTCAGTCAAGTTCTTCTGTATATGTTTCTTCCTCATGGGAGCTGAGTAATTGGAGATTTTGCCTGCTGGGGGGAGGGGACAATTGATGCTCATGCTTTGTTCTGTATGAGAAAGCGTAGATGAGAAAGCGTAGATGTTCAGGCAGTATTCCATCATTATGGGGTGCAAAGATCTGAGTTCATCGTCTCTCTTATGTTGGGATGTTTTGGTTGTGCGTGCTTGTTTTTCTGGCCTTCATGGGATCCACCATTTAGGAAAACTTTTCTGCTTTAAGTTAACAATAATCATGCTAGAGAGGCATATCTGGATACTGACAAGATGTTAGCCTTGCATTGTGTGGATTAAGTAGACTAATGCAGATCCCTTACCCTTGCAACACACATTGCATAACAAGGACAAACACAAGCTGAAAAGGCAAAATATATTGATCGTGTAATTATTAGTGGCCAAAATAACTTGTATTCAATAGTGACATGAGGAAATTTTACTAACATTAAGATCTAGAGAAATTCTTAGTTCTGGTATCTTTACTGAAAAATGAAAAAGAAGATCATATATAAGGAAAAATAACAGCATTCTTATAATGAAAGGAAGGAAATATAGACAGGAAAATTCAGATGGCAAATAGTAGCTAAAAAGGTCAGATTAGATGCACATGAAACAACACCAGGTCAGATTAAAAGAGAACATGTGAGAGAACAGAGAGGAAGGAGCTGAAATCTGAAACAGGAGAGTAATACTAGGCAAAAATTTATTTAAGGGGAAACAAAGGAAACACCAAAGAAGTTTTGCAGTGGTAGGGTAAAGAACGAAGAACAAAAATATATTGTTATTGGAAAATCATTAATGAAAAAGCAGAAAAGCAAAATATGTGATAGACAATACAGCAATATTCTTTTCAGTTACTAAACACAGGAAAACTGGATCAGCTGCTAACTGTTGTTGAATTTGCCTTAACATTTCCTTAGAAGGCAGATGAAGAAGCAAAATACCCCCACACAGAAGGGAGACACGTGAGGCTGAATTGTGGAGTATATTCCTCATTAGTATGTGAAAAACCAAGATCAGTGGTGCACATTGCATTAGAAACACAGTGTTGAATTAGATCATTGGAGCAGGCAGGATATACTAGCAGAAGCCCAGAGATGGTGAAGGAAGAGGAGGTAGTGGTATCCATTATTGCACCAGCTGTTGGAACTGTAGTATTTCTGCAGGAAGCAAGAGTGGAAACAAGGAGGTTAGAGTGCTGTCGTCTCTTCCACACCTTCCCCCCACACTGGTTCTGTTAACTGCTCTCTAATCTGTAGTTCAAATATCTTTAATTTAACGCATTTTGAACCAAATCGTATCAAAACTAAATGTCTCAGTTTAGTCTTACTATTTGTAGTTGATATGTATTCATTTGGAGTCAAAAGCCTGCATCCAAAAACTTTGGCTATCTAGTATTCAGACTTTGAGTTTTGATCCACAGCTACATCACTGACATAGTAAATATTAATTAAAAAAGTGGAAATATAAGTCGTATGTAATTTCAGAGCAATCTCATTTAGACTATGTATCTGTAAACAAAAGCAACAGTATCAGTTGTATCCTTACTTTGAATACAGAACTTCAATGCAGAGGTTTTGTGTCTTATTGGGGTATTCTGAGGATAAAGGTGTGAAACAAAATAGGTGTCTATTCCCAGATCTCTTTAGTCTCACAATGCTTAATGGTGTAGTATTTTATCTTACTGCTAATTATTAATAAATGGAGCTTTGATTTAGCAATAGGAAGTGTCTTTGGGAGCCTTCTGAGCTTAAAAGCTCTGAAATAAGTGTCTTGCTATTTCTGTATTCTGTATTCAGAAGACTTTCATCTTTGATAGTTATTGAAAGGTGACACATACGCCAAAGACATTGTATTCATATTCTTGGTAGTTAATGAGAGGCATTATGGAACAATATGCCATACTGCCACAATTTAAAATTTTTGAGCATTTTTGTGCTGCATAAACTGTTAATTTTTAGGCAAACAGCTGCATTCTGAATTATTTAGAACATTTGTTCTTTAGTTAATTGACAGTTAATTGATGGAGAGACAGTCAGCTAAACAGCATGTGAATGGATTCAGGCCTTACTTCTCATGGAGACAAGAGACAGTTTATGAGCTCCTTCCACCAGGACAGCTGGTACCTGTACTGCAAAAACAGTAACAATAGTACATAATATTGTTGAACAAACCTATCAGATGTATTAGACCCTGGGATGCAGGAGTAGTTATTACTTTATAGCATTCTGAGAAACAGTAAAACAGTTTTTGAAGTGAGATGTCAGCAAAAAAGGAGCACAAAAAAGGTATTTAGAAGGTCTGGATGATTTTTATTCTGAATGTTCTTCAGGATCCCTAACGAACATGCAATGCTTGTTGTGAAACTCATGTACAAAAGAAATTATGAAGATGCACAGTACAACATTGAATGTTACTTCAACATTTAGAAATCTACAAAGTCCACCTACTTTGAATCTGCAAATACATGTTCATGCAAGGGTTTCCAAATTATTTCAACATCAACAGCAAAGACAGCACCATTCAAAACATTTCAGTACTGCTGTCAAAATGTTAATTTGTTCAGAAAAATTCTTCAGTCCAAGGAACAGTACAACCATATTAAACCATATTTGGTGGACTAAACTCAGTATCCTCTCTTAGATTATGATTTAACATCAAGGTCTTAAGGAAGACCAGAAGAACAAGGGTAAGCATGTAGAGCTCCTTCCCCAAAATGTTCTCCCTTCTACTAGGAACTTGGAGTTCTTCCTCCAGAGATGATATCTTTCTTTTAAGGAATTGTTGAAGTATTCAGAGGGCAGCACATCTATTTATGAAATGCCTTGTTTTACCCAGTCTTGGTTTATCTATCTCTCTTCAAATTTCAGATGTATGTATACTAATGGTTTTGGACCAAATGATACACCACATGAGAACAGCAACTTGAAGATTCCCAAATTTATTTTGAGCTGCTGAATAAAGTAACTAATTTTGCACTTCTAATGTATTACTTTTTTTTATTTATTTATGAATAAATTTTGTTAATTTGAAATACCTTGCCCAGCTTGGAACAGTGACTTCCCTCTTACAGAACTGTAATTTTTTTCTTCTGTATTTCCATACTGGTTTTAGTTACAGTGCTCATCTGACTGTTAGAGATTATTCCCTCGGGATGTTACACTACCTGTTTTCTCAGCCACTTGTTAAGGTGTTGCAAGATTTATTGAACTGATACAGAAAAAGTAGAATTGGACTTATGTGGGACTTGTAAAAAAGAGAAAATACAATGCTTAACATATGTAGGTATGCATTTGACTTCATGGAGTACAGAGAAGCTATAGTGGCTGGGCAGCATTTTTGTAGCCTTAAAGTTTTGCTCTGTATGGGAGAAGAGTGTGGTTGTTTTCCTCTAGATGGCATATTTTGGCAAGCTTTTTGTACACATATAAGTACATAGCTAGTCTTTCAGGCTAAATTGACCAGTTTAGACACTAGCTTCATCCTACTACCTTCTTTCACTATCCCAGGTTTGTGTGTGTGTATATATATGTATATAAAAATCCTCTGTGGTAAGAAACTGATCTTCAGACCCCACAAGTTCTCCTTACCTTCTGGACCCCGATCTCCATATTTAGGCAGTAGATAAGGTAGGAAATAAACCTCTTGTAGGCAAAGATCTTAAAAGTCTCTTCTAAAATGTTACTGAATTAAATAGATCAGGAACATCTCGTTTTATTTTAAAATGAGTATATAACTCATAGTCATGGGAAAAGTCAGAGAAGATCCTAGTTTTCTATCACTTTCTGAAACTGTTTAGATGTTTATTAACTTCTGAAAGATAGTTAAGCCATGTATCACAATCTTCAAATGAAGCAATTTGTTGCAATTGCATCCCAAAGGATGACAGGGTGAAACAGGGTGAAAAAACTGTTTTGGAGACTTCAGTTATTACTTATGAATTGTCACATCTTTCAAATACAAAATTCTAACTTTCAGAGTTTTGTCTAGTCTAAGCATATATTTGCATATAATAGGAAAAATACTACTTAATTTCATAAGCAATGTTAGTATTCTTTTTAAGAAAATGAAAACATACTATATATTTACTCCTTCATTTGCCACATTTCTTGTGCATAACTAGGTTTGTCTGTATAAGAGTGTGTGTGTGTGTGTGTGTGTGTGTGTGTGTGTGTAAAAAACGATACATAAGGCAAAGCTCAGGATACAGAACAACTGCATTTTTTTTCAAAGGAGAATAAAATAAAACCTGAAATTCAGATTTATCTTTTTGTGAAACTTCTGTGGCTTTGCTTTTTAACCCACTCTCTATACATTATTTGTGAATGAGAAATGACACTGATAATTTAAGTAATATATTGCCAGCATTTCAAAATCGGTATTTGGCAATATTCATTCCACACACAGTAATGAAAATTCAATCATATAGTTTGCAATGCTCTTTGAATTAGACATAATATTCATATCAGCTTTTCAAACAGGGCAGCAGGGAACATATTTTCTAGAATCCCTTTGGCTGCAGAAATGCATCATGACTGAAATATTGCTGGAACAGATATTGATTGCTGTACTTGCCGCCATTTCATGCAGTAATATCCCATGCAAACTCTTTTGTACCTGTGTGTCCCTTATAATCCATTCACTACCAATAACCAAACCCACAGTTCCTGTAATAGCTAAACTCTCTATCTTTGTGATGGTACAGGAAGCTAATGATATGAACAGGCTCTTGAAGAATGACTGTTAGGATTCTAAAGATTATACTTTGAAGTATAACCAGATTTTTGTACAGTAAGATTGTATTCAAGAAGAGTTGCAGACTGCCATCTCGAGGGCAGAGAAATGAAGAAACAGCAAAATGTTCAAAGAAAGTATTTAATGGTTTTCAGGGAACAAAACATTTCCATAAAATCATAATATCTTTCAGTGCTTGGTTTGTGTGTTACTTCCACATGTGAGGCTGCCTTTTCTCAATGTATTCTTTAGTAAAGTGTTCTCTGTTTTTTAAAGTTTTTGTTCTGAACCAGGTTTCCATAAATACATTTACCAAAAAGCATGTCATCAGTAGTGTGGAAATTGACAGATTTGTGGCTAATAGTACCTTGTTCACTCCCTCTAAAATGTCACAAAAATTAACAAGCTGTAAAAACAAAATTAAATGCTCATGGTTTCTCAGTTTATCCAGTAAAATTTTATTCTCAGATAAGATTTCTAGATGTGATGTTAATGCCTAAATGGGGGAAAAAATAACACAACTGTAAACAACACAATAGCTGTAATTTTATCGAGTGAGAGTTCTCTCTTAAAGACAGCTTTTATATGGTGTCCTATAGCTCAAGATAAGTACTTTGGGTTATACAAACAAGGACTAAGCTAAGAAAATGGAGAAAAAGAGGAGTTATGTCTCTTGTTTACTGATGTGAAACATGTGCACTTCCCTGTCCCTGCAAGCACGTCTTTGATCTCTCTTTCCTGTCAGAATTATTTCATGACCCTGAGGGTAAAGCAAGAGATTTTTTAGAATACCCAGGTGTATGCCAAGAAACACTCAAATATACAAGATAGCCCTGCTACACTTGTGTACTGGGTTTGTGTACAGGGTTTATTTTTAGTTTAAAATATTATATAGTTTCTTTTGGGATATGTTGATTTACTAAACTCTGCTTTGTAAAGGGATCTATTGAAACAATGATTCTAGAAAATTATTTAAATAATTAATATTCATCACTATCTTGTACATAGGGCAGTATTTCTGAATAACTGAGGCATGGAATAATCTGCATGTTTTAACAGCTTCCACTTTGTAATTCTTTATTTCTGTGCCATCAAAGAGCAATACTTTCACCCACATTCATGATGACAATCCTTTAGTGCCTCACAAAAGGTATTACCTGTTGTTATCATTGTGTTACTTGTCATGTGTCTATCACAATGGTATAAACCCTAATTCAGGATATCCCTCCTATTGACAACTTATTCTTAGCTCCACCTGTTCACCAAAAAAAGAGCTGCTAGTGACATAACCTGCATATGCTACATATTGCAGCTTTTCTAGTGATATTTGAGAAATTGCCACTCACTTTGAGGCAGAGTGATTGTTCCCCAGCAATCATGATTTTATTTAATTATTTTAAGGAGTTGTGTCTCATGGTAACCAACTAAAAAAAAATTACGTGTGAAAGAAGCCAACCATTCTATTGTAAATACTGAGTCAGTATAACAAACATTATATTTATTAAAATCTTATACTTTTGTTTTCCAATAAAAGTGCTTTAAACATTTTTGTATTGTCTACATATAGGAAAATAAGTCAGTTCCAGAAAACTGCATGTGCAAAAATTGCATGAGCAAGTTCATAAGAGTTCCTGCACTGCATTGCAACAAGTCATTTGCTTAATAATAAAGAAGTCTATATGGAAATCAATGCTAAAGAGGTAATGTGTAGTATTATTGTTCCTTTGCAGCTTCTGGCTCCACTTCAGCTCGATTGCCTGTTTCACAGTGCTTTCAGGGACTTGGTCACTGAACAAGGAAAACCAGGAATTAGGGCACAGGAGGGGGTGAGAAGAGGACTTTCTGGGAGATAGCAAGCATGGAATTGAGAAGGACCTGTTGTGTTGCAGCTCTGAAAGAAATTATGTGTGCCTCATATCATACAGTTGTGTATGTCAAAGCTTCGTAGAAATAGCATCATCGTTGCAAAAATACTCCAGCTCTCAAAAGCCTACACAAGTACAAGATAAATGAAGGAGTGGTTTTGTGGTGTTTTGCTAGTAATATTAATAAGCTGGTGGTTTGATTTATTACTTTTTGTAATTTATTTTTAACAGATCAAAATCACGCTTTTGAGGACAACTACTGTTCCTGTTACTTAGGTTTCTTAAGAGCCCTTTTGCAACAGAAACAGGAGTCTGATCAGTCAGTTCTTATACAGATGTTTGTAAATAAATTAAAGACAAGATTTAGGCAGACATAGGAAACTAGTTAGCCATTACATTATTTCTGTTCAAACTACTGTGTTTTGGAGCTCATATTGTTTTACTTATTATTGGATTAGCATGATCTCTGCCAAGCAGTCAACGTATGCGACAGTTATCCATCTTTTCTTGTATATATGCAAAGGTTAGCTAGTTGAATTGGGCATTAAGTTTGAACATGAAGGCAATGAAGTTGTAGAGATTGTCTAAGAGCAAAATGTTGCCTAGAATTAAGTTTAATGAATATATTTCTCACCAGTGACCTTATGTAGAGTTGCATGTGAAGTACAGTTTAGTTGCTGGCATGATAGATTGAGCAGAAATGCACAATAGTTCTAAATAATCAGTAAAGACCACTTCATTTGTAGTTCTAGAGAGTTAAGACAAGTAAGATGTAATTAAGGGTATTGGGATTTTGCCATCCCATTTTATCACCTCTGATTTTTGAGTAGGTTTTAAAGGAATCTTTAACGAGCATGAGTGATTTCAGCCTAAATTTTGTTGTCTCATCCCAAACTTAGTACATTGACATTGTCAGAAAGTATCTGAATATTATTATCCACTACCAAAAATATTAATAAGATACTCCCTGGGAAGAGAACTGCTGTTAACAGTGCTGAGCTGTCCTTCTAGTTAGTGCCTTTAAAGGCTGAAAAAGGGCATAGTCAATGGACTGTAACTTTTTTCTTGTTTTATAAATCTACATGTGCTCATCATATTTGGCATAATAATCAAACTAATAAAGTTTCCAGCTCTGAAGATGATTCTAGTTCATTGCACCAGAATGGCTGAATCCATAAGCTACCCACTAAAACTAAATCATTAAGTAGCAACTAAAATGAAATATGTTTATAAAGCTATTTTCAGGTATTATCTAATGGATGCATATCATCGTACCACATCATTTTATTTTCTCAGCAAATTGTTTTTAGGGGATATGTGCAGCAGAGTACTTGTAAAATTTAATGCAATTCAATGTAATGAAGAAATTTGCATTTGAAGCACAGTCACTTACAAATGTTATGGGACAAGCAGCATTCTATTACAAGGCATTTCAAATGTTTCTGAACAGCAGCTGAGGAGGATATTTCCTGATGTGGCTCTATTACTGCAGCACATTTTCTCTTCATCTGTAACTACTTCTTAAAAATAGAAAAGGCAAAACGGAAACTTCAGTTACCAGAGAATACAAAGGACCTCAATTCATCTTTTGAGAGAAGTAATGAGCAGAAGGCAGCAGTTAGTCATCCACTGAAGCTTTCCACTGGAGAGACTCTGATAATTTGATTGCTCATTTTGAAATAGAAGTTCTCCCTGTCCCCGGAAGGTTTTTCTTTTTATTGGCAGCTCTGATAGGTAGTTTGTTTCATGAAAAAAAGGTAATAAATAATGGCTCATGAAATTTTCTCTATCAGACTCTCTTTTTTCCTGTCCTCCTCCTATTGTTTCTTCCAGATTTTTATTGGCAAAGGATCCAATACTCTTCCTGGATGATAGCCTGAGGAATCAGGCTCTATGTATAGCCAGTTCATAGAAATGTGTCGTAAGTCATCCCTAGACTACCACATTGCCCGTGGAACTTCTCTGTTCTCATTTTTGTGTCTCCAGCTTTAATAGTCTCTCTGTTCTTTATGTCCATGCACATGAACATCTTTAACTTTATTATTGATTTTGTTTTCTCTGATCTACCTCGAGTTGTTTTGTGTCCCAGAGCCCCTCTTCCAATGGTGTCTTGTGGCATTCTGACACGCTGCATCTCTGTAGAGGTTACTTTTGCTACTACTAGAAAACTACTTTTATTAATGTTTTGAAATACAGTAGTAAAGTATGCGTTCTCTGTGGTTCATTGAGGCACAGGTGCCAACAAACCCTCAGAAAAAATTTGGCTTTTTTGACGTGGAGTTGAGCAGAGAGCTAGGCAGTGGAAGTAGTGTAAATGTACAGTGCTGAGTGTGGAAAATGATTTTCACCTCTGTGATAGTAGCCATCTATCTACAACTGTCTCCCTACTGATGTTTTTAAGACTCAATTTAGAATTTGTTTGCTTTGTTCACCATTTGGATTTTAAACTGTCCCCTGTTAACTATCAGAAGTGACAACTAAAATTTTAACTGCATGCCTATAAAAAGTGCAAACATAGAACACTTAATCCTTAATTCCTGCTGAATTCCTCCTTGTTTCTACAACTTAATGAATCCTGAAAGACCAAAAAGAGGAATTATACTTTAGAAATTTAGGTTATTCAGTATGTTAAAGGATCAAGATATCACACAGGATATAGAACGATCAGTCTAAGCTGGTTTGGTCCTTCTGAATTTCATCATCTCAGAAGAATTATAAATCAAAGGCATGTAGCTATAAATGTACCCTATGGAAAGATATAGACTCCACAACAGTATGCTTCATCAGCTTATTTGGCACTGTGGCTTAGGTGGAATGACATTACATAATTTGTGATGACTTTGTTCTGACATCTCCCCATCACAAAGGATTGATGGACCAAAGTCACAGAAATGTCACTGGTGATAAATTCAAGCTAGACTTTAATCTTCCTCACTTGATGTAACATCAAAGAGGAATAACACAGCCTGCAAGATACTTTAGACAACTTATTAAAGAAAAAAGATCCACAACTGACAGATTGAGTGAAAATTGTATTGATAATTTAAGGTGTATTTTCCTTCTGGGTTTGTAAGGACTTTACGCATAAAGGCTCAGGTTAACCAGAATTTCAGAAAAGATGCAAACCTCTGTAATTCTGCAGTGAGCGTATTTCCTATCTCTTTAGTAGATTTAATGTTAATTGTTAAAAGGGCTTTGAAAAAGTGATCTATTCTGCACCTAATGCGAATAATAAAGATATAATTATTATTGAAGACAATACTGCTGAATGCTTGCTTTTGAAATTGGGACTCTAAAATTATACATAAGGCTTATGCACTTTGTCCTAGAAAACTTCAGGTATTTGCTTTAAGTAAAACAGAAGTGAGGTTTAGTCCTACCATAATCAATGGATAAAGACAGGCAGCTCCAGAGAATGAATCACTTCATAGGTATGTTCCAGTGATTTTTTAATGCAGTGTAATACTTGGGGTTTATTCCTCCCTTTTCATATTAAAAATCTAATCTTTTCAAAAATAGAAATCACAGTCTGTGTGTATTGGTCAAATTCTGTTTTGATCAGTGATGTTGATATTCATCTTTCATGAAAACCTACATGGACACAGTTTGGAGACTTTTTTTAACCCCTTGCAGTCATCTGGAGTATTTCTGTTTTAATTGTCTCGATTGCCTCATTTCAGTGACACTATGATCTCAAATCCACTAATGACTAATTACTGAACTTAATGTCAGTAGAGAAGCTGGTGATCAGATGGTGAAAAATTGAGACTAAATATTGATGCAACATTGTCCTTACAAATATTAACCTCTTTACAACTTTTTTTTTCAAAAGCTGATCTCTCCAAAACAAAGATGGAATTACCAGTATATCCTCAGGAAGAATATGTTTTCTTTATATTGACTAAAGAGTTGATCTTTGTTAAGGAAAGTGAGAAATCTACAGTATTTCATATTTGGGTTTTGTGGGCTTTTTGCTGTTTGTTTTTGTTCGGGGTTTTTTTTATATCATAAATACCCACTATAAAGTAATATGATATTGTTATATCATTTCACATACAAGTCACAAAAAAACATTAGTTGTTATTAACTTTTGGACAGTTCTAAACTGGGCTCAATTTGAACCTATGACTTCAAAGTGATAGGCTCCAGATCCCATTATTAAACTTGTGATCCATGTGGTTCTTTTTAATGTATGGGGGGTTTTTTTCACTGTAGAAGTTCTTTTGCTAAACTGACCTATATTTCAATGCAAAGAAATGGTTAGACTGAAGTTTTAATATTCATACTCTATTTTTTTTCACTAACACAGTGCAATTATTTCCTTTTTCAAAAGCTAGTCTCTGCCAGATTGTTTTTCTTTTTTTTTTTTTCCTCATGCTTGAAATGTCACTTTATTCAGACTTAGAACTGCTATTTTAAGAGACATGCTGGAACATAAAGCAAAAAGCTTACAGAAACCTTCAATGTTTCTCTGATTTTTTCTTCAATTTAGTCACAAGTTTGACTGGATTAGAATGTAAAATCATAACTACCTCATAATTTTTTTGACTTTGTTTTTTAAAAAAATCAATAATAGCGGATAGTTTGATTGATATATCAAGCAGCAGTTCCTTTAAAAGCAATGCCATCTCTGTTTCTGCAAAAATAATGCAAGGTCTGAAAGGTTAGTGACATTTCAGCAAAAGAAATAGATTTTGAGTTGCTGGCTAGCAACATGTCCTTTAGAATTATTTTTTTTACATTTCATCAAAGGCAGTGTAATTAACCTTAGAGCAATGGATAAAACCCACTACCATCAATTGGCAGAATAACTTTGTCTTCTAATGGCTACTGGTGATATAGTGTTCTTTCAATAACACTTTATGTAAAAGTTGTAACAGAACTCTTCACCACTGTCTCAGATAGAATTCTGCCCCCTCTCTTTCCACACAAATACCCTCTTCTATTGTTTAAGAAATGTGACCTGTGCATTGAAGTTAAGGCAATAACATAGTAAAAAGAAAGACAACAAATAGTTCTATCATGTGAAGAAAATAGCACCAATGTCAGATACCTGTGAGCTTCAGGTAGTAAAGGAATAGTGGAAAGCTTTTATTTCTCTAATCTACTTTAAAACCTGGGAGATGAGAAGAAAAGGAAAAATATTTTCTGGCTTAAGCATTTGGTGGTGTGGTGTATCGTCCTTATAAATTAAAAAAGATGTTATTCTATGCTGCATGATTTATGTCTTCAAAGATTTGCTGATGTTAAAATGAAAAACACACATGCATCTCAATGAGGGGAGTCTTATGAAAGAGTAAACATTCAAGAGGAAATCATAACACAGTTGCTACAGGTTAGTCTACAATGCTAAATATTTATATAATGCAAATAAATTTTACCGCTTTTTCTAAAGAAGGTGTTTAATGTGACTAGCTTTATTGCACAATGACTTTTTGAATTTGGAATACTCCCTTTGCAAGTGTGATATAATTCTTTCTTTTAAAATCTTGTGGTGACTTGTGTTGACGGTTTCTTTTACTGTTAACAGATATTACTGGCTAGGAGACAAATTGAGTTTCTTGTTTTGATATAAAGCCCGATTTCATTGGGCCAGTATGTTTCATTGTAGAGAATTTATTCTGCTTGTTTCTGCCTACTAACAAAAGCTTAGGCTGAGAACAGCAAAGATAATTACTTTAGTAGATCATTTTGGAATCAGAAAAATTCATGATCATATTTGAAAATGCTGAGATTTAGAAGGAGATGATCCAGATCAATGAAATTTAAAAAAAAAAAAAGTTGATTTTTTTCCATGATAAAAAAAAAAAAAAAAAGAGAGATGCCTGTGAATGTGTTTCCGCTCCTTTGAAATATTGGTAGGTAGCTTTTATTAGTTCTTAGATATTCTTTCTTCAACAATCTGGTGTAAAACTGCCAACAGATGGTCTTAATAAAAATAACACATGCAATAGCCAATGACATAATCTTGTCCTTCCTTACAATTCATGTCTTTTAAGTACTTCATGCTTCATATTGTACATGGTACATCTTGCCATTAGTTCACTAAACAGTCCTTCTGAATTGGTCATATTTACCCTATTTTAATTCTGCTTACCCTCTTACCCTCACAATTATCATCTCCACTAACCTGAGCCGTTCACAGACTGCGCATTCTAATCTCTTCTTTAAGTAAATAACTTTTCGGTTCAGCCTCTGCTTTCCACGATTTCAGTAATTTCAGTAATTTCTTTTCATGCCCTAGCATATTTTATGGCTTCTTGTCAATGATTATTTGAACATGGATGTCTCCTAAGCATTTGTCCCCTCCCTGATCCTTCTTGGCCTCTCTGTCCCTGGGCTAAATCTCTGCATGGTCACAGCAGTTGCCTCATTACCTCATCTCATTCTGACAGATGCTGTTTTCTTTGTTTTTGTCTACCATGGTTCTTCAGTTCCCATAGAAACCTGTTTAGATGCACAGCCAATTCAACCTGATATTTTAGCTCTCTGTTGTCTGGAGACAGGAGTGGTACCCTCAGGTGGAAAGAATGCCTGGGCCTGGCTCTCCCAGCCTGAGCATGAGGAATAAGCATGCCCACCCTGTGAATTAGCAGTCTCAGAGAGGGTGAGTCCAGAGTAACCAAGGAATTATTAGCTCTGTGATACTCATTACAGATCTTCATTTCTTAGGTTCAAGTCAAATCACAATTCCTCTAAACACTAAAAATATGTAGTGTTTCCCGTGCTTTTAAGTTCTGACAGCAGCTGCAGCAATAACAGCTCCTCATTTCATGCCTTTATAGGGTTTCTTTACAACTACTATGAATAGAAACTCAGCTTTTCTGAAAATAGGGAGAGAATTTTCTTAGAAATCAATGATTTCAGGTCCTTCTTGTCTGTGAGAGCTTTCTGTTTGTCTCAGGTGAGAAATACTCTGCAGATCTTTTTTTAATGTGCCAAATACAGAGTCAAGAATTGCAGTGGAAGATCAGGTTTGCTAGGCAAAGAGGTAAAAGCAATATCAGTGTCTCTGCCAAAATTTTGGTTTCACACCTAACTTTATGAAATTAAAATAAAACTTTTAAGAACCTGGAAGTGTAAATTGAAGCATAAAACTTTTAATGGATACTAGTCTTTCTGCCTCAACTGATGCACCTGCACATTGAACCTCAGCAACTGTATTTCTTAACTTGGCACCAAATCCCACATACCTTTTTCACATGACTACCCTGCTGAATGTCAGCAGACCTGTGCCTATGAATAACATTATAACATTTGATTATCTTATTTTGAGGTTCTTGAGATTTAAATGATATTTAACTCCTATGCAGATGTATGGGGCTATAAAATAATAATAATTGTTGTTGTTCAGGAATTTGTTTTCAACTATTGTTAAAATGTCATTGAAATATGATAACTGGGGGGGTGGGGGGGGGGGTGGGTGGGGAAGAGCTGTATCTAGAATAGACTGAAAAGCATTTTTCATCAGCTTACTGCTCCATCTCTGGATAGATTTTTCTATTCTTCAACACACTGTGAAATGTGGTCCTGAATACTGATAAGCAATAATGTATTGGTAGTAAATTTAAGACACTATAAAACAGATATTCAATGAGTGGTGCTTGATAAGGAAGGATAATTATTCTTATTCAGGTACCTGTACATTTTTTGGTCAAGGTCTTTCAAAGAAATTTTAAGATGTAGAATACAAAATTTGGATGTATACTCAAAAGTCCCAATAAATATAATTGCCCTGTAGTTTCTCTTGTTCCTTGTGTTTCAGAGACTTGTATATGAAAAACAAAAAAAAAATTATATTAATATCTTGTTTCATTTGACCTAACTGTAGCTGTCAGGTGAAAAGTTCGCTCACTTGTGGTCCAGTCTTTGCAATTAAAGTTAGTTGTTTTTGCAAACCCATCATTCTCCTGAAAAGAGAAAATAGATGATGCAAATTCAATCATCGAAGAGAGAATTGTGTGCAGATCCTGAAAACTTGTTATAACAGCTGACTCATTTTCAGAGCATCTGAAGGAGAAAATTACAATTTCTTGGTTTTGTCTCCTTTACAGCACGAGACAAAACAGTTCTGGGGTTTTATTTGTCTGTTGGATTCTTAATGGTGGAATTATTGAAGAAATATTTGCCATTTAGCATTTTTTAGTCTCTGTTTTCTTAGTGTAATTTTAAATGTTTCTTTTCCTCTTAAAAAGCAAATAGGAGAAACTATTGAATTGATGAGAACCATCCTATGTTAGGCCACAGATACAGTTATAGGGAAGAAAGTTGAAGACTTTGTTTCTTTTCAGGGGGTACATTTTGCTGGTCGTGAAGTGAACTGGACAAAGGAACAGAAAGAAGTTAAGTTCTTTAGTACCTAAGTACCTTAAATGTTTGGGGTTTTTTTTGCCACTCATTTTTGAAGAGATGCATTTTCTTCTCTCCTTTGATAGGATCCAGTAACAAGCCAGCTCACTACCTTATTAGCTTAGGTCTCTCCTTAGAATTATTTAAGGTCTGTGGAGCAAGAGAAAAAAGTCCTCTATTCTTTAATTAAAAAAAAAAAAAAAAAAAGCATGAGGTGTGCATATGTAAAGAAGAAGAGGCTTGAATCGTTGTAGAAAATCACAGGGAGGAGATGAAAGGGAGATATTTATGGAAACATGTAAGAATGGGAAGTTTTGAGTGGAAAGGAAGAGTAAAAATAAGGCTAGGTGGGGAAGGAAAATGCAAGGTTTTAGGGAGAGGAGGAAGAGAGTAAAAGTAATTTAGAGAGAAGAAATTGAAATTTAATAGAAGTGGGTGTGCAGAAGTGTATTGGAGCAAAAAGAAGCAATGGAAACAT
The DNA here is from genome assembly GCF_047716275.1 of Strix uralensis. Taxonomy (NCBI): domain Eukaryota; kingdom Metazoa; phylum Chordata; class Aves; order Strigiformes; family Strigidae; genus Strix; species Strix uralensis. The sequence goes on along the minus strand of NC_133972.1, from coordinate 88,187,822 downwards.
ATGCATGGAATTGAGGAGCCTAGGAGAAATCTGGAGCAAAGAAGGTATTAGTGATGTTGGGACACAGCATGAGTCTGTCAGATTGCACAGTAGGAGAGAAACAAAGAAAAAAGTATTTGTACTTGAGAGCTGGAAAATGAAATATGTGAGCTTTTAGGGTTATAAAGAAATCTCTTACACAATGTAATAAGCAAAATTGTCCTATCCTGCCACATTTTATTAAGGATCATATGCTCTAACAAGTGCTTTCATCAGTATTGTGATCCTCCCACACTTACAAAAGAAGTAAAGAGATAACACTGTCCCTTGAACAAACAATGTGCTGTAGGGTTGTAAAGTTCAAGACAAACAATAAAAACAAAGTTTTTTTATATGAATGTTAAAATAATTCTGAATTATGGCCTAGTCTATTAAAATTCATTTAATCACCTCTCCATCAACTGTTCTCCAGTTTAAAATTAAATGTCAAAGTAGCTTTTGGCCCTTTTGCAGTTAGATGTCGATGTCAGAATGTAACAGCATAAAAAAACATTTCAATCAAATATGCAAAGAGAATATATAGACAAAATAGATACCTATTGAATCCAGTAATATAGTCCTCATGTGCTTTTTATGAGCAATATTCCCTGAAGAAGAATAACAGCTTGGGCAGCATCTGTGTTTGTTAGAATTTCGATCAATGTTGTAGATTATTCTTTGCTAGTAATTTTTGTTGCCATTGTATTTGGTTGCTTTACTTAAAATTCATAAATGTTGCATAAGTGATAAAATGTCTGAGAATTGTCACTGATACATTCTTTTTTATCTTCTTACTGGTAATAATCGTAATGGAATATGATATACTTTCCAACTCTTGTTTAATAGAATGACAATTATATTGGAATTGTTCTTGAATGATCAAAAGAAAATAAAATTTCATTCTAATGTGATAAGATATTAAAATGTATTTTGATGAATGAGTATACACAATCTAATTAGTTCATGCAGATGCCATACCCAGACTGCATGATATGTACTAGTAAGTGAGTATTACGTTGTTACTACTGCTTTAATTCATAGAGGAAAAAATAGCCCATGTCAATTCAGCATACACCATGTACACCATGTTTCCTTTATCTGTCCAAAGACAAAAATTTTTTTAGGATACACATAATCTAGTAATCCCTTAAACAACAAAAGATTCCAGGATAAACATTGATTTTTTAACTCTTCTGGACGAAGTGAAAAGAAAAACTCAGGCCTTTGTTTGAAAGCTAAATAAACTAATGTTAATTTTAAAAAATGTGTGAGTCTAGACCTTAAAATGACTACTTTGTTATTGTACTACTGAAAGTAAAATAAAACTGAAGTTCTAGTTTAGGATAAGAGACAGCTTCCAATGAATAAAAAATTTTAAACTGTATGTTTTGCCATCTCAGACTGTAAAGCTGTTTTCTTAGTAGTAATTATGTACATGCAGTCCCCCACCAGAATTACATTCACTCACTAAAAAAGGCACTCAGAATTTTACATCCCAAGTTTACTGGTTTTATATGGTGTTTGTTTCACTTTTTAAATCAAAGGTGGTGAAAGAACATGTAACTTCACTTTAAAGATTTTCAGAGATCTGGGCCATCGCAGCTTAAATCTATAAACTCATATATCCCACAAGTACTCTTTCAAAGGCTCTTCTAAAATGTGACTTCTGGTGTAGTTTAAAAAAGACCTCAGTTTAAATGTTCCTTCTCCAGCTGTAACTTGTATATATTATACAGCTCTCAGATTTTTCTTTAATATTTTATTATCTGCATTATCATTTTGAGGAAAAAAAAGAAGCATCTAAGGATAACTATAATATATCCTACTTGTTATAATGTACAAATAGACAAGATCAGGACTGCAGTGAAGCACTTACAAATATCTTTGCATTTGGAAATTTGAAGCAAAAATAAATGATTACTTGATACAACATTTAAGCTTGTAGTTATGTTCCCTTGTTGCAGGCAGGAGGAAAGGAAGAAGTAAAGATTCTGTCCTCATCTTCCAATTACATGATACAGATGCTGAAGACAGCCCTTTGAGGAATATTAATCATCTGTTGAATTGCTACTTAGCTAAAGGCCCAAATGATATTTTCCAAACACTCTGTTTTTTAGATTTTTTCGTAACTGGTGTAATGATTTAAAGGTCAGTTCATATTAGATGTGTCATTTTCATCTGATTTAATGACTCTTCATACTCAAAACCTTTACCTCCAGCATATTTAAGAGAAAACAATGCTTTCAGTGTCTACTAGTAGAATTAATCTATTTACTTGGACAGTGACTACTCATTTTTCTCTGAATCCTCTCTTCTCAGCAAGAATGTGGTCATTACAATGTTTACTGCAAACTGATACTCTGCTACTGATACTATTTGTATTCCTTCAGCTGAGGTAAAAGCAAAATGCACCACTCACAATCCTGTGCTCTCTCGGCAGTTTGTTAGCTCTCAGCAAAACTCAATGATACCTGCTTCAGTCTCATGGTTGCTAATGAAATTATTTGATTTCTATATGCCCACTTGATGCAACTCTGATATCCTTCATTCTCTCTAACTCCTATACACAGTGTATTTTTTAGAAAAAAATTCATCACAAAAGGCAGTCAGATTAACTGCAGAAGGAAAAATGTGCAAGAAGGAGGGCAAATATATACCTTATTATTAACTATTGTTTTGGCAAAGCCTAGTGCTTTCCAGTGAGGAGGGAAGTACAATCATTTATCACAAAAGATTGTCTTCTAATTGTATTAGTCCTTAGAAAGTAAAACACCTCTTTGTGGTATGTTTTCAGATTTCATTTTCATGTACTCCTTGTTGACAAACTCTTTGTTTTGTTTTGGTTTGGTTTTTTAATCTTGTTCGATGACCTATAAGGTTTGATATGGTCTTTTAAAATAAAGCATGTAACACTAATGAGTCATGTAAACATGTGTCTAGATAAGGTCATATACAAGAATTACTTTTGCAGACAGTAGCTAAAGGTTCATTTTAAAATGACCTTGCTCAAAAGCAAGTCCAAAAAGTCTTTTAATTAAATGAAACAATGTATAGTGCTTTGGGAGAATAACTACAAATATGTTCTTACCATTTCCCTAGTGACATTATGAGCTATGGAAAAAAGAAAACTGAGAAAAGTAAATAGTTGGAAAGTGGATTACATTGACTGGGGAGATGGATACAACATACCAAAGCAAAATTGAAATTACTATAATACTTCTATTACTGCTACAAAATTTTACCTTCCTAAATGGTTTAACACAAACTCAGATATGAGATGTGAGAGGAAGAAGATTTTACTTGAAGTTTAAATAAATAATGCACAAACTGTGAACAATAAACAAGAGAAAACTTTTAATAAAAAAAATGATGTCTTGAAAGTATGAAAATTATTGGTTAAAAACAATCACCAATTTTGTTAAGAAAAAGGGCCTGAGCACCACAAATCCCTTTGAAATTCGTGCTTGTAGCAGTACATATGTCGAATATGTTTGATAAGAAATATCTCCAAATATATGCAACCTTTTACTCAGGAACACCAGGAGTTATTAGTGCATATTAATCTGAAACGTGAATTACCTTTTAAGTCTTTGAGACACAATTAGGCTCATAAGATTTGGAGCAGTACAAAAGGTGCCATTTACATTGTATGTACTGAATAAGTACTATTGTGATCATTAACTTATGAATATTCAGGTTCAATAGGGAATGACTTTTTAATATGGTGCTTATAAGCATGCTGCACCATGTAATACGCAACAGTTTTGTCTTGACGGCTATAATCATGGCCAATCTCTTGTGATTAGATTATAATATAATTAATATACCTACATGTTAAAAATGTTTTCATTAAGTATGCAGAAAATAGAATGATGATGAGCCACTAGACATATTTCAACTTTCTGCTAATATGAAACTGACAATTACCAAACCATGCTTCCACAGTCATTGCAATGTAAATACAATGTAGTTAAAATCAAATTTAAAAGTGCTATTGCATGCTATTTTTACAAATTTTATGGTTGTGGAACAATCTGAAAAAATTCTATCAGAGAAAGTTTAAAAAAAAACAAAACCCTCTGAAACAATTTCAAATTTTTATAAATCAAATTTAGATTCAGTATCAAATGATTCATGAATTTACCTCTTCCTGGATGAAAAATATGCTGACCCATGAAGTAATTTTAGTCAACAAAGATCACTTTAGGAAATCTTGCTGGAATTGGATTTCAAATCCTATTCCAGGGAGTCAATAACTTCATCTTCTTCTGAGAAAATGATGCATTTGTGACCTCTCAATTTCAACAAAGGATACAAATCCATTAGGAAACATGGAAAACAACCAGAAAGTTAGAAATTACAAAAACTGAGGAAAGCATCAACTAATTTGAGTTATTTAACTTAATGATTAGAAGACTTTGTCAGGAACAGAATAACAAGGTTTTAAATGCGTGAAGGTGGCTGGTAGAGAGGTAAGAATAGTCTGGTTTACTGTACTGCATGGAGAAAAAGGGAATATGTTTAACCTGCAGCAGTGAAATATGGATTATATATTAAGAAAATATTTCTGAGTGAGGAAAAGAAATGATGCATAGTTTCATCTTTGTTGTGGTTTAATCCCTGTAAGCAGCTAAACCCCACACAGTTGCTTGCTCACTCCCCCTGTAGTGGGATGGGGGAAAGAATCAGAAGGATAAAAGTGAGAAAAGTCATGGGATGAGATAAAGATTAATAGTGAAAGCAAAAGCTGCACACGCAAGCAAAGAAAAATAAGGAATTAATTCACTACTTCCTATTGGCAGGTAGGTGTTCAGCCATCTCCAGGAAACCATGCATAGAGGTTACCTGGGAAGACAAATGTCATCACTCTGAATGTCCTCCCTTTCTCCTTCTTCCCCCAGCTTTTATTGCTGAGTGTGATGTCTCATGGTGTGGGATGTCCAGTTGGTCAGTTGGAGTCAGCTCTTCTGGCTGTGTCCCCTCCCAACATCTTGTGCAATGCCAGCCTATTCATTGGCAGGCAGTGTGGGAAATAAAAAAGGCCTTGATTCTGTGCAAGCACTCTACAGCAATAAACACTGTTTTGGTCACAAATCCAAAACACAGGACCATATGAGCTACTACGAGGAAAATTAACTCTATCCTGGCCAAAATCAATACAAAAATGCATTTAAGGTTTGCATTTGTAACTCAGAAAAATTCAAAGCTTTACCACTGGACATACTTCAGGAATGCTTCATTCTTTCTGGTCAGTTGGAGAATTACTTCATCTGATAGGTCATCTCATTGATAATTCTGACTTTTCTTTTGAACAGTTCTACCTGGAGTTTATGCATCCTATTCGGTGAAGATGAATATTGCTTTTTTCTGAGTTGTCATTAAGTTTGAGACTGATACCTTTCTCTATTGCCCCCAAAAGCTGTGATGTAGAGGGAGGAAAGCAAAGTAGTTTGGTTTTCTTTGAGATATTTTCATAATATTTACTTCCTTTAAATATTTTCCAAGTGACTTGTAAGACCAATCATATTCTTGCTTCTAAAACCAGATTATGAGAAATGAAATCCCCACTCCACCCATCATCAGCAATGCTGGTAGTGCCTCTGTGATACCATATTTAAGAAAGGGTAGAAAATGCTGTGCAACAGTTGGGAGACAATTGTGAGAATATGTGTGAGAAACCACTCTGCAGACACCAAGGTCAGTGCAGAAGGAGGGGGAGGAGGTGCTCAAAACACCGGAGCAGAGAATCCCCTGCAGTCCATGAAGAAGACCATGGTGAGGCAGGCTGTGCCCCTGCAGTCCATGGAGGTTAACAGTGGAGCAGAGATTCACCTGCAGCCCGTGGAGGACCCCACGCTGGAGCAGGTGGATGTGCCCTGAAGGGAGTGTAGCCCATGGAGAGACCAAGCTGGAGCAAGTTCCTGGAAGGTGCTGCACCCATGGAGAGCAGCTCAAGCACGAGAAGATTTTCTGGCAGGAACTGTGGCCTGTGAGGGACCCATGCTAAAGCAGTCTGTTCCTGAAGGACTGTATCCTGTGGAAAGGAACCATGCTGGAGCACTTCTTGAAGAACTGCAACCTCTGGAGAGGACCCACTTTAGAGAAGTTCATGAAGGACTGCATCCCGTGGGAGGGACTTCATGCTAGAGCAGGGGAACAGCTATTTGTCATATTTTCTTCCCCTGATCTGTTGAGGAAGAGGAATGATAGAGCACCTTGGTGGGCAACTGGTGTCCAGCCAATGTTAACGCACAATGTACTTACAAAACGTAGGATGTTCTCACAGAACTATAGAAGTGGAAGGCAATTCTGGATTAAAAAAAAACAAAAAAACAAAAAAAAACCCCAGTGCTTTATCATTACAGGCAGACATGATTTTACCAAGCATTGTTTTGACAGCGCTTTGTTTTCTTTTTCCCACTATTCCTACTAACAGAACAGTACATACTGGACGTTTCTGTCAGTCAGCCTAATTCCTGTCTTAAATATATCCATGTTGGTTCTTGTGTCAACATCTGTCCTTAAGTTTTAATAGTTTTCTGCTTCCTTATGGCCACAGCTTGATAGCTTTAGGTAAAGCAACCAGATCCTTTGTTGGACTTAATTTTCTTAGATCAAAACTACTCCTCTTTAATAGAAAGATGTCCATTTTCCACAGTCTTGTCAGTATCCCATCTTTGTGTCTGTTCCAGTCTGAGGATTTTATTCTTCATTACAGGTGAAATGTGCATGATGGTTTAGGTAAGGTATAAGCATTGCCTCTCCTTCACTGGAAATACCTGATCTGCAATCACACAGCTGTGTTGCATGAAGTGCATCGCACGATCAAGTGTTCACATGGCCAATCCTATTGTCTTTGTCATTTCCAACAGATTAACTACTAAACACAAGAATTTTTTTTTTTTTTTTCCCTAACTATGTGGTCTGTTGTGCATAGCACTGTCAAGGATTTAGGCTGTCTTTCTCAACCTATATGAACAATGGTGAAATGTAGGTGAGACACATAGACCTGTGTTCACTTTTATTTCATACTGTCATAATGTGAACCAAATACAATCCTTATTATTGTTCTTTCTGATCATGTGAAGGAAGTTCAGTTACTCTTCGTATGATTTTCCCTGTTTTGTTAGATTTCTTAAAGGCTTCTAATATTTTGGTAACTCACATTAAGGTCTGGCATGATAGAATACAAGGTCTTCACCCATTTTCATAAGAATATCAGAGGCTATTGTTATTCTTCTCCATTTCTTGCTATTTAAATATGAAAAAACCTAATGGAAAAAAAGATAGTGTTGTATAAATAATATACCTATTAATGGTAATGCTGAATCCTAAAGCCTAATTCTTTGTTCACCTGTGAGGAAATCTTTATTGAATTGGATTTAGGATTGCTTTACTGCTGGAGTAAAATAAAAACAATAATATTTACTGAAATCTGACTTTAAAAGTTGATGTTTTAAATTAAATTAAATATGAGGTGAAAATCTAAATATTAAAAATAAATAAGAGCAGTGGATAGTAACTATTTCTTTGTGATTGTGTGTTTTGCCAGCTGCTGCAACTGGAGTTCACTGCATTACCAGTTATATGTTTTGTTCTGTCAATTATGATAGCTGTAACATTCATAATAATGCAGATGGCTATAAAGTGCAAAAAGTTGTTACCGCTTTCTTTTAAAAACTAGTGAAATATTTTCTGATCCTGAATTTGGCATAAATACATAGTATTTCAAGATCTGGAGTAGTGGATAGTCATAGCAGAATATAAATTTTAGGTTCATATAATTACTTTGGTGATAAATATATAACTTTATAGAAAATTGGTGTTTAATTTGAAGCAGAAGTGAATCTTGGTATTTTGGGCCATGGAATCATAGAATCATAGAATCATAGAATGGTTTGGGTGGAAGGGACCTTAAAGATCATTTAGTTTCAATTCTCCTGCCATGGGCAGGGACACCTTCCACTAGATCAGGTTGCTCAAAGCCCCGTCCAACCTGGCCTTGAACACTTCCAGGGAGGAGGCATCCACAACTTCTCTGGGCAACCTGTTCCAGCATCTCACCACCCTCACAGCAAAGAACTTTTTTCTTGCATCTAATCTAAACCTACTCTATTTTAGTTTAAAGCCATTATCCCTTGTCCTATCACTAAATGCACTTGTAAAAAGTCCCTCACCAGCTTTCTTGTCTGTATACAAGCTGCTATTGCTCTCGTACTCAGAAATCTGGACTATATGAATATGCAATTGTAAACCTGATACAAATGTTGTTACTAAATGAATCCAAGTTTAGTGTATTTTAATTGTGTTTTAAAACTAATAAAAAACCCTCTTTAGATTTTATATTTACATTGGTATAGTGGATTTCATTTCATGAATCCCAGATTATATAATTTTTTTGTATCATTGTAGGTTTATTGACTTGAATTTGAAAGATGGGCACAGCTGATGCAAATGTCTTTGGAACATATTTTTCTAGATGTCCACATCCTAGCATATTTGTTTTGCACAGCTTTCTTTGGCCTACTGCTTGTGCACACTCTTGTTCCTTTCGAGAGTTTAGCCATTTCAAATCCATTTTGAAGTTGGCTGATCATGGGTTTTAATTCTGCATTCACTCAGGCTTTTATAGATATGTGTTTTTATGCCAGTTGTATAGCAATAAGCCGTTGGCTCAAATCACTAGTTAGTCATCTATAACAAGCTTTAACAACAGCACTATTACACAGATACATAAATCCTTAAATTTTTATTCTTTGTCACTTTGAGAACTGAACACCTCATATTGTACAAAAATGGCATTCTTTTTTCATACAGTATTGTTACTCTGTGTAACTGATCATTGTCTGTTCCCACCTTGTGCTTAATGCAAACTTATTTAAAAAGTTAAGAGTGTACCTCAGAGATCATTTTGCGAAAGCAAATAAAGAAATCCTAAAATTTTTGAGATAGTATGTAGCTGTAATTTGCAGAAAAATCTTTAATATTATAAATTTGTTATCTACTTCAAGATAGTGATAGATAAACATTCATTTCTGGTTGTGTTGAAAGACTGACATTTGACAGTGGGAATTGATAGAAGGGTCAACATCTTTGCAGGGTTTAGGCATATTCTGTGCTTTTTTTAAATCTATCTGTCAAGTTTATCTAATTTCTATGCACTGTTACTATTAATGTTATCTTTTCTGAAAGATGATTTACTCCTGCCACCCTACCCCTGCTTTGGATTGAAATGTAAATGAACCATGTATTTGCTTTAGTTTCAAGTTCACCAGTCAAACTTGAGATAGACTGATTGTAAATATAAGCAAATAAATCTCCTTGTACTGTTCAGTGTAGTGACCAAAAGACTTATAATGATATATGTATATATGCAGATATGCAGCTTGCCATGCCTACCTCAGTCATCTCATTCTTTGCTCTGTTGGATAGGTCACTGATAATTAAGGCATAACAGATTTTAAAACTGCATGTAAAATGTAATCTAGGAAATTATGCTTTTAGACCTAATAATGTTACATGCTAGTCTATTATTTTAAATGTTTTTGTTGTCTAGCAAATGGAGGTAAATGAGCAATTTAACAATATATTAAAATATTTTGTGCATTATGGTTTACTTCATCTGTAAATTAAAATGTCAGAAATGTTTCTATTCCACATGTTCAAAAGTCACTAGGGATTTATTTTAGCTCTTATTTAAAAAGCTGAAAATCAACAATTTATTTTTGAGAGAGGAAAGGGTATCAGGATGCAATGAAATGCATGTTTAAACTATCTCAGCAGTTTCATGGATTCGGCAGATCTTTATAGTCTTCTGTGTCTTTCCTACTGTATTTTGTATCTTTATTGATACCAGTTGAATATATTGTGATAAAATGCAGAATTCTGTTTATGAATTTTTATTATTAATGCTTTGTATGTACAAATACCAGGTTGGTATTTGCAGTTCATACATGAAGCCTTTTGCTTCTTTGCTGTTTTTTTCAGCCCCGTCTTCAGAAACAGCTCAGAAATGTGAGGGTTCAGTGATAGCAGAAATAGGGCTATTGCTTTAAAGTCTCCATTGCTGACCTGTAATTTTTCTAAGCAACAAGCTGGCTCTATTTAAGGAAAAACTGATTTGTTAAAGGGAGACTCTTGACAAATTGGTTAGTTCCAGTAATGATTCCAATCAGGTTTGCCATCAAGCAGGGCAAGAGGAAAGACAAAAAGGAATGGAAGTGGAGCTGGTTTTGATTATCAGTCATGTTCAGCACTTAAGGCTGAGGAAGACCATCTGCATCCAGAACTAGAGATGGGGGAGGGATCCCTAGACTAGTCACAACACCAGTGCATTAAATGTTGAGCATTAGGGCCTTTGTCGTGAAAGGGTCTTGCATTTTTGCCATCAAGAATAACAGAATAAACATGTTGCATTCCTTACTGGCAAGATACTCAGCCATATTTATGCTGTTAATCTTATACCTTTATTCATTAGGTTTCCAGGTAATACTAGGGGATGTCTGGTTTGGATGAGTGACAGTGGTGCTACATATGTTGAAAGTCTGTTATAATTATCTCTCGTTTTGGATATCTTAAGCTGCTACCTTCTTTGTTTTCCTTCTTATAGATAACTTACTTTTTCCCACACACATTTTCTATTCCATTTTACAGCTCCTTTCACTGTCAGTTCTGCTTATCTATCTCCTTTTTAGACTTGCTGTTAGTCTAGGATCTGTAGACCAATATGCACCAAACATATCATCAACTGAGTGAGTGCAACAGTCATCTCAATCCTGGAATAATATTCTGATGGATCATAAATAGTGGTATAGCCAGAAAAAGTGTAATTTGCATTGATTTGTCATGTAGTGAGTAGTTAAATTAAGTGTATAATAAGTGAGCAAGATATTTTAGCAGGAAATGCAGCTGACAGGAGGAGGTGAAATAATCTTCAGAAGGAAGTGACAATCTTTTACCCACTTATCTCCATTTTTCTATCATCTGCAACTGTAGGATCCAATTTATAGCTGAAGTTACTGCTTGCCATCCCAGTTTTACTATAAAAATAAATTATTTCCATTTTTTGGGGTGCCATATTTGATCAATATTAAATGCAAATGTTTTGTGGACCCTTGGAAATATGAAGCATACACAACTCTTTCTATACTGTTATACAAGCCCTTTTTTTTCATTTTAGTGCACAGAGGGAGCTTATGGCATTTATGTATATCTTTTGTTTAGTTTAAAGAGTCATTTCATGCAGCCTCGGGGATAATTTTTTAGATATAATAAAAATAGACACTTGCCATTTATGATTGTAGATTTAATAGACAAACCCCACAAACTTTGTAGTCCGTCCTTCCTTCCTTCCTTCCTTCCTTCCTTCCTTCCTTCCTTCCTTCCTTCCTTCCTTCCTTCCTTCCTTCCTTCCTTCCTTCCTTCCTTCCTTCCTTCCTTTCTCCCTCCCTCCCTCTCTCCCTTCCTGCGTGCCTGCGTGCCTGCCTGCATTCCTCTTTCCCTGGGCTTTTGATGCTGAGCACAATGTCATGTGGTTTGGAACATCCCTTTCGCCAATTTGGATCAGCTGCCCTGGCTGTGTACCCTCCCAACCCCTTGTGCCCCAGTCTGCTTGCTGTGGGGGGGAAGTGGGAAGACAGAAAGCCTTGATGCTGTGCAAGCACTGTTGAGCCAAAACACTGGTGTGTTATCAACACTGTTTTAGCCACAAATGCAAAGCACAGCACCATATGGGCTGCTATGAAGAAACTTAACTTCATCCCAGCCAGACCCAGTACAGAGTATCTTGTATTGCTGAAATGCTGTACCTATATACTTATAATGAAGTCAGTGTTCATGAAGACAAAAACACGAAGACTGTTAAAAGACAGAGGGGAAAACTGCAAATTGCTTGCTCCTTCCAAGTAAATTGTTCAGTAATATTATGTAAATTTGTTTTGAATGTATTAATCATACCTTTACTGTGTTTTGCAATGTAGGATTAGATTTTGTAAATAATAGTATCATTTACTATATACCTTTATATTGCATTTTCCAATGCATGTTATGTTCTTGTTTGACCTTGCTAGCTATGTTATTATTTGCCAACCAACTAACATAGATACAAATTACTCAGGAACCTATTCGTATTCTGAGATTAAAGCATTTGTCTTATGTTCTCAGTTTCCAGTTATTACTTCTTACTTGTTGTCTATTTCTAATGTGTAAGAAACATTTTGACTTGTTTTCTTAAAGACCATCACTGGTTTGCTAATACTGTATGGGGGAAGCAAAAAGAGTAACTCCCTTAATAAACTGACAGCTCTGTTTTGCATTAACATTCCCTCATCTGAAACTGTGTCTGGTTTACAATCATCTTTTTAAAAGTAGCCTAGTAGACATCAGTACTATTTCACAGAAACGTTTCCTTTACTTCTCTGTTGTCTTCATAGACTTGTGAGAAGTTTGCAGACTTCTTTCTCTAAGATAAATTTAAATAAAGTACTGAATATTTCTCTCATGTTCTGCAGAAGGAAAGGGGTTTCTTAAATGTGTATTTTCACTGCAAGTAACAAAATCATACTAAGAAAACAAAACTTCTATGAAGCAGGATGGCATATTAGAGAGATACTTTCTAATTTTAGCATGATCTGTAGAATCTTTGAACCATCTTATCTAATATAAATTCTATTTTTTAGTTAGTGACAATTAACAATAACTAGTTTTTGTGATGCTTAATCACTTTTTTTTGTCATTTGTTTTCACTGAAAATGTTTAGGTTTTGCCCTGCAAAATCTTTCAGTAACATACCATTCCTCCCACTGAAAATGTTTAGCTTTTGCACTACAATATCTTTCAGCAATATACCATTCTCCCTCCTTCCCCTTTATGTTTAAAAACTTGCTAGCACTTTATAGACAGGGCTTCATAAACTGTTTATAATTAGAACTGATTGGGCAGGAACAGACAGCTGGTGATGCAAGTTTTCAGTATCACCTGTGTTGAGAAAGAAAACATATAATCTAACTAGTTCCATAAAGTTATTATCTTCAGGTAATATTTTCATAAATGCTTAATTTCAGATGTTTCTTTCTTGAATACTATAATATTTTTATCACGTCATTTTAGTTTGATATATACATAAAACCCGATTGACTATATATCAGAGCTATATATCTGTCACATAGCAGTACACAATATTGATCAATTTAGAGAAACTTTAATCAATAATTAGGACTGCAATAAAGACACAGTAGGCTGTACTGCAAAAAGATAGTGATGGCTGGTGTTTTTTTCACCATCATATATTTTTCACTATTCTATGACTGCCAAGTATGAGCTATGATAACAATACAGTTTCTGTGAGCTGGATTCTTTTTCTTTCTGGGTATGTGTGCATACATATACATGTATATGCATATATAATATGTGTATATGCGTATAGATACACACAGATATATATTTATAAGTAAATATATTTATATATGAAAGACAGTGAAAGTTTCCACCAATAGTTATATATTTATATTATAAGGAACAGTTAATTTTGGGAAAAGCATATAGCTGTTCTTCTGAAGAGAGGAAAATGGTCCACAATGAAAAATATTTTTTCTGTTTGTCTTTTTGTAAAAAGTTATTTTAGAGATAGACAGTTGTTAGGGATACCCATTTGCTGCTTGCTATGTATTTATTAATTTAAGCAGGATTTGGTTAAAGAGTCAAAAGCACATTTACACTTGAAAATATTATTTAGACCCCTGAAAGTACCATGGTCAGTATGGTACTACTGACCGCTTGATTCAGCCATCTTCGGATACTCTTCCACAATTTCTGTAGTAGTAGTAAGACTGAACATAACTCAGTAATAACTCAGCAAGTAATTGTATGTTGGTTATGTTATACTTTGTGAGAAATTTTGTGTTATAGGAAGAAGGATCAAAGTTGAAAAATCAGAGCAGGATGATTTCTTGTAGCCATTGAAACTTACTGTTTCACAGGGGATGTATATTCAGATAGGGCAGATGGGAACATTTCTAGAAACATCTGTTGTCCATCATTCTTCTGCACAGCAACCCAGATGCTGTTGACAACTTGTATGTAAATCATGCTGTCAATTTGTTCAGTGTCTTTCCTGCTGTGACTGAGGTTGTTCTTGTCATACCATCTATCAGATATAGAAGATATGGTGGTCCTGCAAGAGTGGTTCCAACTGTTTTGTTGACCAATGAGCAATAGTAGTCATTAAATCAGAGAAAAAGTTTCTCTAGCTAGAATTTATCTCTATCTTACAGAAGAAATTGTTACCTCTTTCCCTGATTCTGTGTGAAAATTAACATTATGTACTAAATGTTATGCAGACTAGAAAAATGCTAAATTGCTTTCTATAATTGTTCTTAGCCATTTTCCTTTATTTTTTTCAGTGACATTGGCAGATATTTCTCTGACCTTGTGTTTCAAAATTACTTCCATCTCAAGGATGTGACATACAAGGGGGAAATTATGCATGTATTATTGTATAAATCTCAGGCTTTTTAGTTTGCAAATGCTGCTATAAAATCTTTACATTCATAGGAAGTTGATTTATACCCCATATCAGGCTTGAATCTACATCTTCCTAATTTTGTACCCTAAATGAATCAGAAAGATTTTGATGTTGTGTTAAGGGCGGGGGAGGAGGGAATGTCTAATGTTTCTTTAATTTATAAGGTTCTCCAAATAATGAACTAAACTACTGGATTTTAATAGATTAATATGTAACTGTTATACACTGTTTAAAAGTCTTCTCTAATGTGAAGAAAAAAAAAATGTGTAGAATGATATCCTGCTTAAAGACACTGAAATAGTATGGATATTTTATGAAGTATGTAATACAAAATTCTTATGTAGCAATTAAGAAAGCCTTGCAGCTTAGTTATGATTGTTTTAAACATACCAGGCATTAACAGACTGGGGTGAGACTGCCATGGTCAAATGTTAATGAATACAAGTTTCATAGGATGGTCAAAAGAATCAGAGAAATACAGTATATGATGATATCTGAGTGCTTCCTGAAAAGTATCGAATATACTCCTAAATTTATGTAACCCTTAATGTATAAATATTCTGAATAACTTGCAAGAACATGTGGAATTAGAAGACCAGAAAACATTATATAGCTGCAGACAAGCCAGTGTCTGTACATCGTTAATATATCTAATGATCTGAGTTTTTCACTTCATGTGAATATATGTTGTCATTCTGTGATGCTACCTAAGTGAATGCAATAAATGAAATCTAGTCTTTATAATTCAGTTCATTTTATGTAAATTAGGCTATGTTTGGTTAATGTAATTACAATGCTTCCCACTTAATGACATAAACAATTTAAAAAAAAAAAAGTTTTTTATACCATTCAGAAGGAAAGATATTCAGAAGGGCAGACAAAATGATCACAATCATAACATAGTCCCTGAAACTTCACCCCAACATCTTTACAGAATGCCCACGTATTGGGCTATAATATCAGCAACCTAATCCAGTAGAAGGTGTCCCTGCCCATGCAGGGGGGGTGGAACTAGATGATCTTTAAGGTCCCTTCCAACCCAAACCATTCTACAATTCTATGATTCTATGTTTTAGAAATATGTCCTGTGCTTATTTACAGACCTTATTATCTTTGCTGAAATTTTAAAAAAAGTTAAAAATTGACTGGTTTTAGTCCAAGTTTCTCTAGTTTTATTTTCCCATAATTTTTGTTATTCCTGAAAATACATTTATTATGATTAACATCAGTTGTACTATTTCAAAATAAATTTTAATCTGTTCTTAACTGATTTTAATAAGAAAGGTAGAAAATAATGATAAAGTAGTTATTCTAAAGTGCCACTATATCATTGCTTCTTACTGTGATTATAATGGATTTAAAATATCACTACAGTTATTTATTTTACAAATTAGCAATCAATAATGATTTGGATTCCAGCTTGCAAACAAGTTAGAGGTGAAAAATCAAACACTTTATACTATATTTTGTGACAGGTTTTTTCATAAATTTATCCCTTTCAAAGAATATTTCACCACCTTGAATTATTATATGCATATGTAACAAGATACAGAACATGAATATCTCTTGAGATGGAAGATTAATGCAGCATTATGGTCCTACATTTGACTGATCTATGATATGTGCATTAGCAGGAAACAGGTATGAGGTCTGTACTCTGCAAACTTTTCTGAAATTAAGAAACATTCACTTCCTATGCTTCCAGCTACAGTCAGACATAGCATTTAAATTGTAATAGTCATAATAATCATAATATTTAAATTGCAGAAAAGATTGAAAATAAACTGCATGGAGCAGTGAACCCATGAACTTATGGTTAGTTACAGTTATGTGAATCATATGATGCATTTCATTTCTGTTAAATGGTGCAGAATGCCATGTAGTAAAAAAGTTATTCCACTGAAGAAGGTACAAAGTGGAGTAGGCGTATAATACTTCAGGTATTTTCATGCTTTTGTAAACTAATGTCCAGTAATATACCTAAAAATTAGTCTATTAGCTGTCTGTGAAGAGAAAAACAAAAACAAAAACATGAGTTTATTGGTATGTGCTTCTATCTCATGAAAAGTGACCCTGAAAGATTTCCTGACTAATTCTTTTAACTTTTTTTTCTGTTGCAAAAAATTTAGTTGGGTCATTTTGTTTGTCTATTGCCACTAATCTGACCTCTTCAAATGACAGTGCAAAAGTATTTTTACAGTCCTTTTAAGAATGCAGCAAATACCCTACATGTGGAAAATTTTTCAGCTATTGTGGGTTCTGTCATTTGTGTTTGGATATATGTGACTATGTTGAAAGAACAAAGCATGAAACAAAGAGCTCTATCAAAAGCGTTTCTTTCGCATCTCTATTCTGGTGAATGGGTGCCCAACCAATACTATCAACTGCATACCCAACAGCTACAGACCCAGTTGCAAGTAGAACATTGTGATAGCTATTTATCTTCAATTTTTTGCTAACCTTTTAAAATAAAAAGTTACTGTTTCTAGTCTATTTTTGTATAATTATTTTAGCCACACAAACTTATGTATGTGATAACGTCAAAAATAAGGGTTTGATAGTGAATAATGCACATCAGAGATTATGGATGTTTTAGACAACAGGCTATTTTTCAAATATATACATTAGATATAGTCTTTCTCTCTGTGGTGCTACTTATAATTACAAATACTGGGTGTTCTACATTTCCTTTTTTTAAATGTATTTCTCTTCTGTTATTTGAAATTTATCTCTAATTTCCCAGTTTTTCAATGCCAGGTGAAATATCATTACAAGTATTTTATATCAAGTTGCTGCTGTTCATACTTTATTGATTGAGTCTGAACATCTTCATTTTTTAAGAAAAAACAACCATCCCCCACACAATTAAGGAAGTTCAAAAAAATCTTACCTTATGCTAATTTCAATTGTGTGAAATACTAAGTTTAAATGGCTACATTAGTAATGCAAATGTTTTACACTACTCTTACAGAACATTCTGGCACATTAATTTCAGTTCAAAGTCACTTTATTTTGTCAGATGCCGCATGTATCTTGAAATTTGCCTAGCTTTTTAACACATTCACATGCACTTATTCTCATATTACTGCTCTTTCTTTCAGTATTGCTGTCATCTGCATGCAGGCAAACTCCTACAATACACCTTGCATGCTTGTTCATACTCATTTTTAATCAGTCATCTGTAAGGGAAGACTGGTGACCAAAATCTTCAGAGCACAGGCCCCAAAGAGGAGCTCTGTATCAATTAAAAATTAAGATTTTTCGGTTTCCTCTCTGGTTTAGTATGTTGATGTGAACTTCCTGTAGAAGTTTATCTCTTTTGTTGGAAATACCTGAAATAAATCTAGGTCTGTCATTTTAAGGCATACAGCTCCTTGGTATCTGCACAGAAGCTTGGATGTGCATGTAATTTCTATTTGAGAATTATTGGATAAAATGCATAAAAACACTGGGATCAGGGCCTAAAATCTAAGTCTTCCCCTCAAGGTAAGCATCTGCATCAGTGAGTTACAAACTAAAATTCTGTTTGTCAAACCACATAAATCTTACATTTCTCTCTACACCATGATCAAGTTTCACCAGACAGGGAGAAGAAAGGATCTCATCCCTGACTGTTCCAAAACTCAGCGAGTTTGTCTTATTTCCTAGACAAGCACTGCAGTCACAAAAAGGTTGTCTGTTCCTGATGTGATGTTCCAGATCCCATGTGAATACAAGGATTACTTGTGAAAGCCTGACTTATGTTTCTGTTCAAGATTATCTGTTTGCCTGATAGTCCTTGTAGGCAACATTGTGCCACGGTACAATGTAAAAGTACTAAATTTGCCTCAGAGAGCAGAAAAGCTTTTATGTAGCCTATGAGGAATGGTAAGCATACTCCAATTAGACTAGTTTAACAGATCTGAACCACCATGATGAAGGCATGTGTGAAGCCTGTGGTTTAAGTTCCACAACCCCTGGGTTAGACGGCTAAATAGATGTCTTGAGATGTCTAGTTTGCAGATAGCAGCGTGACCCATTATTTTGAAATGAGTTTTCCATTCTTTATTTAAGAAATATTTTTTCATACTCATTTCTCATTTATAGAGACTTTATTTTTAAATATATTTTGAGAAAATTCACTCAGTGTTGAGTACTTGCTACAGTTCTAAGATATGCAATTGTTATTTCTTTAGCAGAAGGAAGGGAATTGAATTAAATTCTGCTTTAAGCTCAAAAATTTTGTCGTGGAGTCTTCAAATAATGTATTTCAACAATTGTATCTAAATGTTATCCAGTCATATGGCAATATCTATTCTACCACCTCAAGGAGATCAAAAGGTTCCTGTAAATATCCAGCTTGGGATGCACTTGTAGAGCAGGTCCGTCCTCAGACTGTTTCCAAAATAAATATGTGGATCCAAAAAGGGAATAATACAAAGCATGAAGATTAATCTGCATGCCTTCCTAGGCCTTTTACTTTACTGCCATATTGAAAGTAATTTTGTTTTAGAAACTGAAAAGGGGAAACTTAAAAATTTGAATATTTTATTCATTTTCTTGGAAAGCAATGAGATACAGTAGGGATATTGCTTCAGACTTCACATACAGGTCCTTGTAAAATAGACTTTAATTATTCATGTAGACCATATAAGGTGTATCATACTGATAAATAGAATGAAAATACCATATTTTCATACATAATATTTCTTACTGGTGTCTAACAGTTCTTTTCAAATAGCCCTCACAAAAGTTAGAGCAGAGTCAGGCAACTGCTAACAGGCATTTTGTTGGGAGAAAGACAGCTGCTCTGAAAGGTTAGAGGCTGAGGTAACTATACAGCAAAATTATTTTCATTGTACCGTTATGACCTGTTTCCTTGTTTAACTCACAGGGTATACATGTTGAAAATATGGCACTTTCATTCTTGCCTTCTTATCTTGTATTATATCCAATGTTCTCCCACAATTTTTGGCCAGACATGCAATGAGCACTTTCATTTTCTTCACCTCAAAAGGTAGGGTGGCTGAACTGAGGAAATGTATCAGACCTATTAATGCTGATGTAAGCTAGAATGTCAGCAAGCTTCTATAAATATGAGGTTAATGTTAGGACTTTACTGGCACAGAACAGTTCCAAATAATTATTTGGTGACATAGATTAAGTTTTGTGAAATTATAGAATGCATACTAGCTCAGTTTTGGCTCTTCTGGGATTAAGAATCAAAGACTACAAAGGAACTAGCAGTTCAGCCTTTGTTAGCAGCATTGATATTGTTGGCATGGTGATTTGTAAAAAAGTTCATTTTATGGCTATTCTACTTTAAAAGAACCCTCTGAAATTCAGCGATCTTTGCTTATTTTATCTATGCAATGAGTTTTGTTTTACAGCAACAACCTTATGACTTAGTAGAAACAGTCTGTATTTGAATAAAAAAATGCTTTCCTGTCTTATAACAATATGAATTCTCCCCTTTGTTAATATCTTATCTGTATATACAAATTTATTTTAAATCCTGAGGTAATTTTTTTGGAGTCCATATGTTTGAAAGAAAGCATTTAGTACTCTAGATTAGAGGTTAGGTCTTGGCCCCGCAAAAATGCATACAGTTAATAAGACATATTCAAAAATAATAATAAAAAGTTTTAGCTCCATGGAGGTATTTGTATGTAAATGCTTATAAGTTAAGAATAAAAACTGATTGAACTTTGATTTTGTTCTTACATTCCCTTTCTCAAACGAGTTTGTTAATTCTCATTGATTTTTTGCCACACATGTTTTTTCTCCTCTCCTTTACATAAATGCTAGTCAAAATAATGAGTAAATTTTTGTTATGTAAAATGGATTTGCTCTTTTAATAGATTGTGTATGTGTATGGAAAGACTATTCTTTTTTTTTTTTTGAGCCTTTAGGCTCATGGGCTTTTGCTAAACTCTTAACAAAAAATTATTTTAAATAGCATTCATAGAGAAGTCAGGGTAATTTTATAATCTCAAGTGGTAATTTGGTTCATCGTGTTCATGATTCATTTCTTCAATGTAGCCTCTGTCAAGTATCTCTGTAGGAGTGTGAAACATTGTTTACTTTTTTCATTCTTATATCTTTTGTCTCATCCCTTTATAGCTCTTGCTATGATCTGTGAATGCCCTCTAGTTATTTGATTCTATGTCTGGCACAGTAAAACTAGTCTGTAAGGGAAAAATACCATAGGAAACAATGTGTATGTCTGGAAGATGGATGAAATATGTTTACTTTTTTTTTTTTTTTTCCAATTTATATTTCATGGCCAATCTACACTAACACTTTAGAGTATATTCCAGACTTGATTTTGGTATGTTAATTCATTTTACTTTTTTTTTTTTTTCTCTCTCTAGTCCTTTACATTTTAAAATATCATTAGTATTATACTATTTAGTATTTAATATTTAAAGAATTGGTCTTGCAGCTAAATTTGAACCCAGGGTGATTCTCATTCTGCAAAGCATTTATGCCTGGACTTGAATATGATAGGTCTGAAACTATTTTCTACTTTAGTCCAGCTCCATTACATTCAGATTACTTCATATTTCTGATGTGACATTAAATTCTTCTCTGTAATGGTGCTCATTACTTGAAACAATTTATACTAATACCTTTTTCAGTAACACTGTTTTTAATTTCAGTAATGCATCTGTCCCTAGATACTGATGACAAAATCTTTATTTCAGTTTGTTTTATTTTGTCTGTGAAGCAAATAAAAGCATTTGGGAAACCATTACAAGTAGCCAGACATTTGTTGTAACTGTGTGAACAACAGTAGGATTTCCATCACTTGTTCTCTTTCCAGAAGATTTAGAAGAGTTTTAGGGGAACAGCGATACTTTTAGCTAAATATAGGGCATAACTGATACAGGGCTAGTTCTGAGGCAAAAGAGTTAGGAAACACAAAATTGAGGTTATATATTGATATTGATGACAATAATAACCAGATTCACAAAAGTTACTTCTTTTTCTGCTGTAGAAATAACATTTTTTTAGAGACTTACATCTATTTTTTGTATTTAGTAGGTGCTGGAACATAACTGCTCTCTTCCTATTTCTATTTGGTCAGAGATTTTTATACATTTTTCTCTGAAAAGTTTGAAAAAAAGAATGTTCCAAATAACCCCCATTCGGAATGTCACAACTGTTCCTATTGGGAAATGTTCACTGGAAACAATGTCAGGCAGACCTTGCTTCAATTAAACTTCATTTTTTCTAGGAGCAGCTCTGAAGGTGAGATGAAGAAGCCAAAATGGATGGAAATCCAGGGACTGATTAAGATCTTTGAGTCTTATTGCTGGATACACTGGAGTATGTTGAATACTGTCAAAGCTCTGTAGAAACTTGCAGTATTTCCTGTTGCTCTCTTGATTAGGAAATGAATTCCTGTCATCTGGGGTCATGAAAATTGAGTGAGTACTCTCACTGACAAAGACATGAAGTTAACAGCTCTCTTGATAAAGATAACTTTCTTGTCATATTTTACTTAGGAAAGGAATAACTGTTATTTTTTAACAGATTGTATAAGGTAGAAGCATAGAAGCATGCTGTTCATGAAACATATTCGCTTTAGTTAAGGTAGAAATTATTATAAGATATGAGTTAGTTGGATGGGTCCTGTATATCTGAAAGACAAGCAGAGCAGCTCAGATACAGAAAGTGGATATTTTAAACATAGAGATAACTAAACTTTTGCAATTTGTTCTAAGTTCTAGTTAGAATGGTTTCAGATTAACTTTTGGTGGAAGAGCTCTATCATCAGAAATCTTTGATGGTTTTCTAAAGCAACAAGAATCAAGAGATCAGTGTCTGCCTTCTATCTTTTAGTTCCCATTGTAGCTTTTGAACCCATGAACAGTTAGAACCAAATTTCTCAAAGATGTAAAAGTTAGAAATTTGAAAGACAAACAAAAGAGAGAGACCCATATGTGACCTCAAGAGCAATGTCTGGCCTGTTACTTGGTGTCTCTTGATCAGGAAAGAAAATGTTGGACCTGTGATAAAAATAAGTGGAAAAGGTGGTGGAAGAAATGCAGGAAATATGAGTAGGAGGGACAAGGTCTCTGCAAAATGAGGAGAAGTATAGGTACATTTGTCATCCCTAGGAAATTAAGTTTTGTTATTTCATTTGCCCTTGGAACAGCTTGTTTATTGTTAGGAAAAAAACATACTGGAGCTGTTCTAAAATGTGAAGTCTGTCACAATGAAGCTTTAATAAGACAGGTAACTTCCATTTCATGTGAATGACTTTATAATCCTGGGCCACCAACCAAGATTTTCACCAGTGACTGGTGTCATTATGACTTTTATTATTTTAATAACCAATATTAGATGCTGTAAATGGACTTAATTTTCAGCAATTACTAAACACAACCTTTGAAATATATGATTCTTCTTTTTTGGGGTGAAGCAAGGTAGAGTGAAGTCAGAGAAAACAGCATAGAAGAAATGGAAATTACAGGAAGGACACTTCTTCCTTTCAGTCATCATCATGAGATAATTTATAGGACTGATTACTGTCTAATGAACCATGTTCTACAGTTATGTTCATTCTACAATTGTCTTGTTTAACAATTAGGATTCTTTAATTGGTGAATCATTCCCGGGAAACATTGTTGTAGATTATACTACCTCCAGCTACACTTAACAGTTATCTTTTATTTTTAATAAAAATAATAAATATTTAAGTAGTTGTCAGATTGTCAGTTTAAGTAATTAATAATGTAGGCTAAAAAGATATAATCTTGAAGTGCTGTTTGCAACATAAATGGGAAGAGAAAATAAATTATGCGAAATCTCAAGAAGTAAAAAAATAACAAAGGACTGAAAACATTGCTAGGGTCATCATATCTAGTCATTTTATTATCAATCAGTCCCTAAAGCTGTGTAATACCTTTCATAAATCTCATCAGAAAAAAACAAAAACTGTATCAAAAGTACTACATTATTAAATGAATTGCAGAACAAGTAGAATTTTGTTCTTACAATTGCTAGAGGTCTAAGTTTCATACCTACTGTTTTCCAGTACAGTGCTTTTGTGTCTGTAACAATACATAATATGGTAGGTTGCTAAAATATACTACTGTGGTTCAGTCGCACCTACTTAACTTCCTTGAGTGTGATGAAAAGGTCTCACAAACTTCAATATTTCTGTAACCTGTTGTGAGAGACTGAAATGTCAAATGACTGTCTCAAAGCTTGCTTGTGTCTGTGCAAACCTCAAGGACAAGCTGTGGCCTTTGGATTAGTCTAAGGAATGTCACCCAAGGAAGCAGGAGTGTATGGAAGGATGCACCCTCCCCTCCCTTGCAGTTGCATTGTCAGACTCTTTAGATAAGCCTCAAAGGGGGAGACATGGACTGAGCGAAACCAAATGTTTATCACTGGCTCCATCCTGTAGCCATTTGTGGCTCTATTGTGTAGGCCAGACACCATGCATGCATTGCTAATGAACTGATAAAACAGGCAAGCATTTCTGCCTCTTAAGCCAGATGATTGCTCAAGTCACATGAAGTCAGCAAAAACCTGTGGGAGCAGAGGAAAAACTAAAGGTGGGCAGATATGCTAATCAGCTGATATGATGAACTTAAAAGGCAACAGAAAACTTTTCTGGCACCCACCACTAAAGAACTGAAGACTGAGGACCAACAGGACGCTACTGGATCCATGGTGGTGACTATTCTTGCATCTCAATTCCAGATGCTTGCTTGATTTCTGTCTTTTCCTGCCATTCTGTCCTACTACTACCAGTCTTCACTTTTAGTAATAAAAACTGGTTTGGGTGTACAGCATTTGACCTCGTTTGTGTCTTAATCTCGCTCTTAGGATCATATCGAAACTTCCCCCGACACTGGATCGGGACACATGTGTTTTGTATATAATTCTACATTGTATTTCTGTGTGTATTTAAAGTTTAATACAGAGAGAAGCAAAATACTGTATGAATAGCTACAAAGGGAAATGAACAACAACAAAAAAGAGTAAGAAGCTTAGACTGTGCTTTTATTGGCTATATAGTCTTTGGTCATAATTATGATGATGTCAAACTATTCCACATATATGTTGGTGAAGAAGGTTTACTTATGAATGAGATACTTAAGGAAGCTCTGAATATCTTAATTTTATTCCAACTCTGATGATTATGCTTTAGTTTAATTTCTATCTGCCATAGCTGTACATTTGCTGAATGTGTGTAATGGGAATAAATGTACTTTCATCAACAAGCTGGTTTTCTAAACAATTACTGGAGAAAAGGATTCCTTTGGAGGATGACTTTGAACGGAAGATTATGCCCTGAATACTCATCAGGTAAGTGTTTTGGCCAACCCAAGTGCAAGATGTGTGCTATTCTTAGGGGAATTGTTACCTCTGTTCTTTCCTTTAGAAAAGGAACCATAGAAAAGAAGTCATGTAAGATGTGATGTGTGGAAAACTGTTCAACAAGAAAGCTTGTAACTGTGTACTCTCTAGTCAGTCACCCATTTTACCTCGGTGGCCCAGGAAACAGGTTCCTACCCATCCCGTCAGGAAGGATAAAGTCAGCAGGGAGACTCTCACACTATATGACACTGTATTACCATTTTTTACAAAGTGGTATTGCAAAAGGAATTCCTTCTGAGAAGGGCAGGATTACTGTGTGCATACCTGGGTTTTTCAGCCTCTCATAATTTCAACCAGCAAAGCTGGCATAGGTATGAACCTTAGACCTCCAGTACTTTGGCATCAAATCTGCTGAGGAGAGGGGCTCCAAAGAGGAGGATAGCGGCAGGGGACCCTTCTGAAAGCATCAAAAAACCCACGGCAAAACCGCAAGCTGAGAAGGCAGAAGCCCAGGCAACTAGGATTGCCTCGGGCTGCCTTCCCCTGAGCGGGAAGAGTGATCTGTGATAGAGGACAGTGGGGACTAAGAGTGGGTGGAGATGGGAGTGACGACGCCCAACGCCTCTCACATACAAGAGCATCCACCAAGGAGTGCGAGCAACCAGGAGCGCAGCGAACGGGATGGGCAAACAGGGCGTGGCACGTCAGAAGGGTGAGGCGCATCAGTTTGCATGGCAGTTCGTGCAGGCAGGGTGAGCGGACAGGGCACAGTCCATCTCCTGGGTCTAGAGCTTATCTGAGCTAGTTGTCATCTTATCGTCCTCCACGAGTAGACTGAACCATGGTCTCCACCCGCATCAGAACCACCACCAGAAAGAACGTGGTGACCCAAAGGGAGCTGCCACGCAGACATGCAGCGGTCCAGGTCCCAGGCTGCAGGGGGTGCCTGAGCCAGTCAATCCTGTCGGAGGGCAGCAGTGACAACACCTGTGTGTGCTGTGATCAGCTGGATGACCTGCTCAGCCTGGTGGCGGAACTCGAAGAAGAGGTTGAGAGATTAAGAAGTATTAGGGAGTGTGAAAGGGAAATTGATTGGTGGAGTAACACCCTAGCACCCCTGAAGTAAAAGGAGCAGATGGAGGCTCCAAAGGAGGCAGGCGATCCCTCACCCTCTTGCTACCAGGCAGAAGGAGGGGACCTAAGAGATGGGGGAGATTAGAAACAGGTCCCTGCTCAGGGAAGCAGGAAAATCCCCTCCTGACCTCCCTCACCTTCCATGGTGTCCCTTCACAATAGATATGGGGCCCTGGAACTCTTGAATTAAGTAGAGAAGGACAAAGAAAATGAGTCAAACAAGGAGGAAGATGAAGGTCCACCAAGGCCGGGTCACTCTAGACCAGGTATTAAAACTGATTTTAAAAAGAACTCCAGAAGGGTCATTGTAGTGGGTGACTCCATTCTGAGGGGTGTCGAATATGCAGACTGGACCCACTTCATAGGGAAGTCTGCTGCCTCCCTGGGGGCCGGGTGAAGGACCTCATGGCAAAACTCCCCACTCTAGTGAGACCCAAGGACTAGTACCTTCTCTTGGTTTTTCAGGTAGGTAGTGATGATATTATGAGGAAAAGTCCTAAATCAAGAGAGATTTCAGGGCCTTGAGGAACCTGGTTAAGGGGTTGGAGGCACAAACAGTGTTCTCCTCCATCCCTTCAGTTGCAGGGACAGATGAAGATTACAGGTTTATGTTTTAATCTGTTGAGATTACAACTCAACAGATGAACTTGTGGCTCTGAGAATGGTGTTACTGGCAGGGCTTTGAATTTTTCTATCACGGGTTAATATACAGGATGCCAGACCTTTTGGCATCAGATGGGATGCACCTGTCCTAGAGGGGAAAAAGGATCTTGGGGCAGGAGTTAGCTGGGCTCATTGAGAGAGCTTTAAACTAGATTTGAAGGGGGAAGGGAACAAAACTGGAACTCCCAGATAAGCCCCAGGGTAGATTACCCGAGTTTGTAGGCTGTTGTGCCAGCGATGACCCTCACCCTGCCATCTCAGTGGAGGCAAGGGATGGAGACATGCCGCACAACAAAAATGCAAGGGATATGGATGGATCAGTAACCATGGTAAAACCTGTGAAAGGTCAGGCTGGATTTAGGACCTCTAAATGCAAAAAAGTGCTGGGGATTTCAGCCCATCTGAAGTGCATGTATACCAATGCACACAGCATGGGTAACAAACAGGAGGAGCTTGAAGCCATGATGAAACTGGAAAATAATGATGTAGTGGCTATTACAGAAACATGTTCAACTTCCCAGACATCTGCTGGAAATACAACATAGCAGAGCGGGACCAGTCCCAGAGATTCCTGGAATGTGTGGGAGACAACTTCCTGACACACCTGGTGAGTAAACCAACCAGAGAAGGTGCCCTGCTGGATCTCCTCTTTGTGAACAGAGAAGGACTGGTGGATGATGAGGCGGTTGGAGGCCGACTAGGGCACAGCGATAATAGAGTTGTCTATTCTTAGAGAGGCCGGGAGAGGGGGCAGCAGAACTGACATCCTGGACTTCCAAAGAGCCGACTTTGTCTTGTTTAGGCACCCTCTTGACAGGATCCCTTGGGAGTTCATCCTAAAGGGTATAGGGGTCCAGGAAGGCTGGGCACTCTTTAAGAAGGAAGTCTTAATGGCTCAGGAGCAGGCGGTCCCCAGGTGCTGTCAGAGAAGCCAGTGGCAGAGAAGACCACCCTGGCTGAACAGGGAGCTTTGGCTGCAACTCAGGGAGAAAAGGAGAGTTCATGGCCTTTGGAAGAAGGGACTAGCCACTCACAATGATTACAAAGATGCTGTGAGGCTATGCAGGGCGGAAATCAGGAAGTCTAAAGCCCAGCTAGAAATTAATCTGGCTTCAGCTATCAAGGATAACAATAAATGTTTCTATAAGTATGTCAACAGCAAAAGAGAGACCACGGAGAGCCTCCATCCCCTGCTAGATGCGGGAGGAAACATGGCAACAAGTGATGAGGAAAAGGCTGAGGTGCTTAATGCCTTCTTTGCCTCAGTCTTTAATAACAAGACTAGTTGTATTGAGGGAATCCAGCCTCCTCAGCCAGAAGACAGAGATTGGGAGAACGATCCCCCCACATTCCAGGAGGAGATAGTCAGTGACCTACTGCATCACATAGACACACACAAGTCTATGGGACCGGATGGGATAGACCTGAGGGTGCTGAAGGAGCTGGCTGGGGTGCTCGCCAAGCCACTTTCCATCATTTACCAGAAGTCCTGGCTGACCAGGGAAGTCCCGACGTATTGGAAATCGGCCAATGTGACGCCCATCTATAAGAAAGGTCGGAATGATGATCGGGGAAATTACAGCTTGACGTCGGTGCCCGGGAAGCTGATGGAGCAGCTCATCCTGAGTACCATCACACAACACATGCAGGACAACCAGATGATCAGGCCCAGTCAGCATGGGTTTATGAAAGGCAGGTCCGGCTTCACAAACCTGATCTCCTTCTACGACAGGGCGACCTACTTATTGGATGAGGGAAAGGCTGTGGATGTTGTCTACCCTGACTTTAGTAAGGCCTTTGACACCGTTTCCCACAGCATTCTCCTGGTGAAACTGGTTGCTCGTGGCTTGGATGGGCACACGCTTTGCTGGGTAAAAAACTGGCTGGATGGACGGGCCCAAAGAGTTGTGGTGAACGGAGTTAAATCCAATTGGTGGCCGGTCACGAGTGGTGTCCCCCAGGGCTTGGTTTTGGGGCCACTCCTGTTTAACATCTTTATTGATGACCTAGACGAGGGGATCGAGTGCACCCTCAGTAAGTTTGCAGATGACACCAAGTTGGGTGGGAGTGTTGATCTGCTTGAGGGTATTGAGGCTCTGCAGAGAGACCTGGACAGGCTGGAGCAATGGGCTAAGGCCAACTGCAGGAGTTTCAATAAGGCCAAATGCCGGGTGCTGCACTTGGGCCACAACAACCCCCAGCAGCGCTACAGGCTTGGGGAGGAGTGGCTGGAGAGCTGCCAGTCAGAGAGGGACCTGGGGGTGTTGATTGACAGCCGGCTGAACATGAGCCAGCAGTGTGCCCAGGTGGCCAAGAAGGCCAATGGCATCCTGGCTTGCATCAGAAATAGCGTGGCCAGCAGGGACAGGGAAGTGATCTTACCCCTGTACTCGGCACTGGTGAGGCCACACCTTGATTACTGTGTTCAGTTTTGGGCCCCTCACTACAAAAAGGACATGGAATTACTCGAGCGTGTCCAGAGAAGGGCAACGAAGCTGGTGAAGGGTCTGGAGCACATGTTGTACGAGGAGCGGCTGAGGGAAGTGGAGTTGTTTAGTGTGGAGAAGAGGAGGCTGAGGGGAGACCGCATCGCCCTCTACAGCTACCTGAAAGGAGGTTGCAGAGAACTGGGGATGAGTCTCTTTAACCAAGTAATAAGTGATAGGACAAGATGTAATGGCCTCAAGTTGCGCCAGGGAAGGTTTAGACTGGATATTAGGAAGTATTTCTTCACAGAATGGGTTGTTAGGCGTTGGAATGGTCTGCCCAGGGAGGTGGTGGAGTCCCCATCCCTGGAGGTGTTTAAGAGCCGGGTCGACATAGCGCTGAGGGATATGGTGTAGTTGAGATCTGTCAGTGCTAGGTTAATAGTTGGACTAGATGATCTTCAAGGTCCTTTCCAACCTTGCTGATTCTGTGATTCTGTGATTCTTGTAGTATTAAGGCATGTAGATCACAGCAGGTGAAGTCTGGTACTGTAGGATGGACAGGGCCTCAGCCCTTAAAAGAAGATAGGTACCTAAGGAGGCTGCTCAATGACTACAGGCTAATTTGCAACCTGAAAGATATGCACAAGGCCAGGGGCTGTAAACACTGTAACAGTGTTTGAAAACGTACAGTTCCTGAAGATTCCTCTCGTTTTGGGGTTTCCAATTGGAAGGTAAGTGTTCTGCTATTCCTTTGCATTGGACAGTGTTTGATCTTTTGGTGTATCATTTTCATGATGCTGAATTAAATCAAGATGTGAGTTGTCAATTAAAAAAATCAAAGGGCTTTTGTGATCTTTCAGATACTCTTTAGATTCTTATGCGAAGGTGAAGGAGCCAATATAAAAGCTCTAAACTGTCTTCCAGAGGGGTAGCATTCTCTCCACATACAACCTCCTAATTTATGCATCTAATTTTGCCTTTTCTTCTGAAAAACAAGGCACTGAAACTAAAGATGTGTGAAGCCTTTCCTGTCCTTTCTGCCACATTCTTGAATTTGTATGTTTATAGACTGTTATTTAAGCCTTTTGCCGTAAAAATCTAACATAAAGAATTTGCAAAATTCAACTGTGAGCATCTTGAAAAACATGAATTTGTTTAAAGATTTCCATCTTACATATTCACCAGCTATTTTTTTCTGTCTTTTTCATAACTATCTCACTGATGAGTAGTGTAGAGATCATAAATTTCATAGAAACCTTTAAAAGCTGCCACAATGCAACATTTTCTCAACATTTTAGTTTTAGATTGCTCTCACTAAATAACTAGAATTTGTGGGATTGCACTTTTGATTGCTTTTATTTTCTTCTCATTCATTGTTCTCCATATGTCTTATTTTCAAATGCCTGCTTTTTTTTCCCCTCAAAACACATTTTATCATATTACTTCTTCATAGAAAAGAAGGTACTGTTGAATTGGAGACCGGACAAAATGTTACAGTATTTTATTTTTATCATGAATAAAACATCGATACTTTTAAAGGATATTATTTTAAAATTAATAACCTAAGCTATCTTGTAGTACATATATTCAGCATCTATAAGGATGCTATATAGTTCTCCTTTATTACACATAATCACTGACATCTGTTTGTTGTGTCTTACAGTGTGCATTGTAACAGCTTATTCTATAGTCAGGAAAGCATTTAATACTCTTATCTTATAAACATCTTCTATATTTCTTATTAAAATGCAATTACCATTGCAAAAACATTGTAAATATTAATATTACAGTAACCCTTAGAAAGATGATCTATATATCTTATTAATATAGCAATAATCATTAAACTATTTTAATATTAATAAAAGTGTATAAAGATGTCATTTTAATATATAACCCTGGTATCTTACATACACAGTACAATCATTGTAATGTTAAAGTAAAAAGTAAATATTGGTCATAAATACAGCAGACAGACTTTTTGATGTAAAGTGAAGAATAGTTTGAAAGAATTCTTACTATCCAACAAAACCCAAAAGCTGTATAATAATGCATGCTATGCTCAGGTAAATATACTTCACACCTAGATTGATTAATCAGTGA
Organism: Strix uralensis; assembly: GCF_047716275.1. Taxonomy (NCBI): domain Eukaryota; kingdom Metazoa; phylum Chordata; class Aves; order Strigiformes; family Strigidae; genus Strix; species Strix uralensis. Next base: position 88,156,637 of record NC_133972.1, on the reverse strand, counting down.
GAACATTTCATTGAATCATAGAAACATTTAGGCTGGAAAAGACCTTTAAGATCATCAAGTCCAACTGTAAAACTAACACAGCCAAATCCAGCACTATACCATGTACCTAAGTGTAACATCTACACATCTTGTAAATACCTCCAGGGATGGTGACTCAACCACTTCCCTGTGCAGCCTGTTCCAGTGCTTGAAACCCTTTCGGTGAAGGAATTTTCCCTAATATCCAATCTAAAACTCCCCTAGCACAATCTGAGGCCATTTCCTCTTGTCCTATTGCTTGTTACTCAGGAGAAGACACTGACATCCACCTCACTACAACCTCTTTTCAGGTAGTCTTTTCAGGTAGTCGTAGAGAGCAATAAGTTCTTCCCTCAGCATCCTTTTCTCCAGGCTAAAAAATCTCAGTTCCCTCAGCCACTCCTCATAAGACTTGTTCTCTTGACCCTTCACCAGCTTTGTTGCCCTTCTTTGGACACGCTCCAGCACCTCACTGTCTTCCTTGTAGTTAGGGGTCCAAAACTGAACGCAGTATTCAAGGTGCAGCCTCACCAGTGCCGAGTACAGGGGGACAATCACTTCCTTAGTCCTGCTGACCACACGATTTCTGACACAAGCCAGGATACCACTGGCTTCCTTGGCCACCTGGGCACAGTGCCAGCTCCTGTGTAGCTGGCTGTTGACCAACACCCCCAGGTTCATTTCCAACGGGCAGCTTTCCAGCCACTCATCCTGAAGCCTGTAACGTTGCATGGCATTGTTGTGACCCAAGTGCAGGATCTGACACTTCGCCTTATTGAAACTCAAACAGTTGGCATCGGCCCATCACTCCAGCCTGCCCAGATCCCTCTGTAGAGCCTTCCTATGCTCAAACAGATCAACACTCCCACCCATCTTGGTGTCATCTGCAAACTTACTGAGGGTGCACTCGATCCCCTTGTCCAGATCATTGATAAAGATATTAAACAGAACTGGTCCCAGTACTGAGCCCTGGGGAACACCACTTGTGACCAGCTGCCAGTTGGATTTAACTGCATTCACCACAACTCATTTGCATACCTATTTAATGGATTGTAGTTGTTATTGCCAGGGTGTATAATTATACCCATTAATTCCTTTTAACTGGAACATATATTAACACTCAGACTTTGAGCAGCTACAAACAATGGTCTTTTAAAAATAAGGGGAGTGGGAAGAAAGCCTTATAAGAAAATGTCACCCCTTCCCACCAAATTGTGATTTTATGACTGTTTGTCTATGACAATATTGTGCTAATGAAAATTTTAAAATTTTATGCATGATTTCTACCTAGTGCATAAACTCATTTTACTTTTTGACTTGGAAATTAAAACAGGAAGTTTCTGCAAACAGTAGAACTACTGAAAGCATTTTTCTGGTGGATTTGAGTGTTCAAGGTATAGAGCTCTCCAGATTCACTGATATATTTTCTGCAGTTTGGAGAATAAATATATATATATTTTTCTTTTCTACCTGGATATTTAATTTCATGAAGGCTGTAGAAATAATATCTTTTTAAACTATTTGCATTCTGCAGATGTAGTAGAAATCAGGCAGCTGATTTGCAAGGCACTAATGGGGGATTTACATACAACAGTATATTGGGTTTGTGTGGCAAGGTTTTGGTAGTGGGAGGGCTACAGGAGTGTCTTCTGTGAGAAGCTGGTAGAAGCTTCTACTATGTCCAATAGAGACAATGTCAGCCAGTTCCAAGACAAACCCACCACTGACGAAGGCCAAGCCCATCAGTGACAGTGATAATGCCTCTGTGATAACATAACTATGAAGGTAAAAAAGCTGTTGCACAACAGAAACTGCAGCCAGAGAGAGGAGTGAGAATATGTGAGAGAAACAATTCTGCAGATACCAAGGTCAGTGAAGAAGGAGGGGGAGGAGGTACACCAGTTGCTGGAGCAGAGATTCCCCTGCAGCCTGTGGTGAAGACCATGGTGAGGCAGGCTGTGCCCCTGCAGCCCATGGAGGTTAACGGTGGAACAGATGCCCACCTGCAGCCCATGGAGGACCCCATGTTGGAGCAGATGGAAGCACCCAAAGAAGGCTGTGACCCTGTGGAGACCCCATGCTGGAGCAGGCTCCTGGCAGGACCTGTGGAACCATGGAGAGGGAGAGGAACCACACTGGAAGAGGTTTGCTGACAGAACTTGTGACCCAGTGGGGACTCACACTGAAGCAGTATGTTCCTGAAGGACTGCACCCTGTGGAAGAGACCCACACTGGAGCAGAGGAAGAGTGTGAGGAGTTCTCCCCCTGAGGAGGAAGGAGCAGCAGAAACAACGTGATGAACCGATGACAACTCCCATTCCCCATCCCCTTGAACTGCTCAGGGGGTGGGAGGTGAAGAAAATTGGGAGTTAAGTTAAGCCCGGGAAGAAGGGGGGGGTGGGGGGAAATGTTTTAAGATTTAGTTTTTATTTCTCATTGTATTATTCTGATTTGATTAGTAATAAAATAAATAAATTTTCCCCAAGTTGAGTCTCTTTTGTCCATGACAGTAATTGGTGCGTGATCTCTCCCTGTCATTATCTCGACCCAAGAGCCTTTTGTTATATTGTCTTTCCTCTGTCCTGCTGAGGAGAAGAAGTGATAGAGCAGCTTTGGTGGGCATCTGGCATCCAGCCAGGGTCAACCCACCACAAACATCCTTGCTTCTGCATCTATATATGTGTGTATGTGTGTATGTCTACATATATAAGTACCCTGTTTTCTTACAGGCTATAGCCAGTAATAACAAACAAATTAAATGCTGATTAATGCATTCTTAGGATTTTGCAAACTATATTAGTTCTTTTTTTCCCACTTTCATGTAGAGTCATGCATTTAGTCCTCCAATATAAGAAGATCCTTATTATTTCAATAACTTTTATTAAAAAACCCTAAATAATATCAATTAACTCATGTATGAAGTCCTGAAAATATGTATACATGTTTATGTCATTGTCACTCAGTGGACAAAAGACCTAAATCTCTGGTTCTTCAAGTATACAATTTCTGTGTGCATACACTTTAGCTATACTAACCTAAATAATCTCATTTTTTCAAGTGACTTAATTTCTTCATAGTTAAGCACTTTCCTAGGTTTCTGAAACATGAGAGGTTGAAGCCTACATAAATATTTATTTGGAATTATTTGCTTGCCAATTTTCAGTACACAATGTATCTTGTTAATTAGCAGACTGGAACATTTTGTAAATATTAAGCTACAAATTCTATGGTAATATTAACAATTAAAGTTTGTTTGCATGTTTCAAAAATATTATGGTTTGAAACCTATATTTTAAAGTATTAGGACAAGATTCTTAGTTCATAAGATGTCTTAAACACCTGCAAATGAGTTCCAGAAAGGATTTTAGATTTCAAAAAATTCACTAGAACAATGCCTGTCATATTTCTTAATTCCCCTTAAATGGAGTTTTGGTTGTCCTTGAAATGAAAATTCAAATCTTAAGCAATTTTATGCATAGAAATGTTAACCTGCTGATCACATTTTCTTATTTTTTTCCCCTATGTTTCCCTTTCAACAGCTTTGTTTATTCTTTTTCTTTAAAATGAAAAACTAAAACAAAACCCACAAAATAAAATTCTTTTGCTATTTCTTAAAACATATCAGTACTATGACCTATTTAATTTGGTGACCTTTCTTCAGTACTGGGATAATAAATTGTTTGCTCAATGAGAATGAAAAATCAGTAATATTAATAACTTATGTTGCATTTTTCACATATAGATCTTGTCTTTATTTAGATAGTATCCATAGTTTTATGGGATTGATATGACCAGGAATAAATAATCCACTTTGAATTCACTTTTTGTAGATTACAGTGCAGAACTATCTTTACTATAAATTGTTTTGGTTGAATAACATGTATCATATTTCTTTCTAGACAATGAAACCTATATATTAGTATCAAGAACTGTTGAATAGTGATCTTTGGCAAAGATACTGCAGAATTTGTTTCATTGCTGTTCTCTTCAGATATATATTTATAATTTACAGATAAATTACAAAGGAAATTATGCATCTGTAATAAAAAGGCAGATAATTTACAATGAATAGTGAGAATCAGTAATTATATCAAAGATTCCAACAGTGTTATGTGTGATTTAATAGCTCTCCATGGTATAGACAATAATAGCTGGAAAAGAGGTGGTATTTTCAGTACACTGAAGCCATCATCAGAAGCAATTACTGCATGATGGTAAATAGGTCACTACGAATTCACTTCAGTAAGTGCACAAAATCCTAGAGTCTGTGATTAGATATGGTTACTTATATGGTCCCCCAGAATCTCATTTTTACATTAACTTTTGATAGCACATTGTTATAGACCTATAACAATAAAGTAATATTTATCGGGGATGCCAAAAATATGCAGGTCGAAGTAAAGAAGAAAGTCATATCTCAGCATAAGAAAACTGTATAGCATGTATGCTTCTTTAAAGTGTTTTAAAATACTTCATAAAATCATAATGCATTTTAATATTTTTAACTTCTAACCTACATGCAATGACTTCATAGAATCCAAGAACCATAGAATCATAGAATAGTTTGTGTTGGAAGGGACCTTTAAAGGTCATCTAGTCCAGTTCCCCTGCAATGAGCAGGGACATCTTCAACTAGATCACGTTGCTCAGAGCTCTGTCCAACATGACCTTGAATGTTTCCAGGGATGAGGCATCTACCACCTCTCTGGGCAACCTGTTCTAGTGTTTCACAACACTCATTGTAAAAGTTTTCTTCCTTATATCTAGTCTGGGTCTACCCTTTTAGTGTAAAACAATTACCCCTTGTCATATCACTACAGACCCTAACAAAAGGTCTGTCCCCATCTATCTTATAAGCCTCCTTTAAATATTGAAAGGCCACAATAAGGTCTCCCTGGAGACTTCTCTTCTCCAGGTTGAACATCCCCAACTCTCTCATCCTTTCCTCATAGGACAGATGTTCTATCCCTCTGATCATCTTTGTGGCCTTTTTCTGGACTCACTCTAATAGGTCTATCTCTTTCTTGTACTGAGAACTCCAGAGCAGGACACAGTACTCCAGGTGGGGTCTCATAAGAGTGGAGTAGAGGGGGAGAATCACCTTCCTTGACCTGCTGGCCATGCTTCTTTTGATGCAGCCCAAGATATGGTTGACTTTCTGGGTTGCAAGCGCACATTGCTGGCTCATAGTCAGTTTTCCATCCACTACTACTCTCAAGTCCTCCTCAGGGCTGCTCTCAATCCTTTCATCTTCCAGCCTGTATTGATACTGTGGGTTACCCTGACCCAGGTGCAGGACCTTGCCTTTAGCCTTGTTGAACCTCAGGAGGTTCACACAGGCCCACTTCTAGAGTTTGTCTGAGTCCCTCTGAATGACATCCCATCCCTCAGGCATGTCAACCGCACCACTCAGTGTTTTCTGCAAACTTGCTGAGGGTGCACTCAATCCCACTGTCTATGTCATTGAGGAAGATATTAAACAGCACTGGTCCCAGTATGGACCTCTGAAGGACACCACTTGTCAAATATTCATCTGGATATTGAGCTGTTGACCATCTCTGGATGCAACCACCCAATCAATTCCTCATCCAGTGAACAGTCCTCCCATCAAATCTGTGTGTCTCCAACTCAGGGAAGGATGTTGTGGGTGGCCTTGTCAAAGGCCTTACAGAAGTCCAGATAGCTCTTCCTTTGTCCACTGATGTAGTCACTCCATCATAGAAGGCCCATAGTTTGGTCAGGCAAGACTCGCCCTCGATGAAGCCATACTGACTATCTTGAATCAGCTCCCTGTCCTCCATGTTCCTTAACATAGCTTCTAGGAGGATCTGTTCCATCATCTTCCCAGGCAGAGGTGAGGCTGACATGTCTGTAGTTCCCAGGGTCCTCCTTTCTACTCTTTTTAAAAATAGGTGCAATATTTCTCTTTTTCTGGTCACCAGGGACTTCACCTGATTGACATGACTTTTCAAATATCATGAAGAGTGGCTTGGCAACTGCATCAGCCAATTCCCTCAGGAGTCTGGGATACATCTCATCAGGTCCCATAGGCTTATGTATGTTCAGGTTCCTCAGGTGGTCACGAACTCAATCTTCTCTGGAGGGACTTTGCTCCCCCAGTCCCTGTCTTGCAGTCCATCCACTCAAGAGGTGTGTGAAGAAAGGTTGCCATTGAAGACTGAGGCAAAAAAGTTGTTGAGTACCTCAGCCTTCTTCTCATCCCTTGTTACCAGTTTGCTAGTCAAAGCCCTGGGTGGCAGCACCCCTCTGGAACTGGACCCCTAGGCTGGCTGGACCAATGCTGCAACCAGGATTGGTGAAATCTTTCTTTTTTGTCTTTCTTTCTCCCTCCCTGCCTCTGAATTAAAGAATCTCTGGTGTTGTTTCACCTTAATACTGACCTGGTAATCAGTGAATCTGAGTCATCATCCTGAGAAACTGGGATGTGACACCATCCATAGCTGCACTCTAGTCATGGGATTTGTCCCACAAATAATGGCAACTAGGTTGTAGCTTTCTAACAGCAGGGTGGCTTCCAATCCCTCCTGTTTGTGGCTCATGCTGCATGCACTGGTGTGGAGGCACTTCAGCTGCACTGTCAGTCATCTCACCTTCTTAGATGAACACCCTAATGTCAGAGACCTTGACACACTTGAGAGGTGGGACGGTGCAAACATCATGAAATTCAACAAGATCAAGTGCAAGGTCCTGCACATGGGTCGAGGCAACTCTATGCACAAATACAGGCTGTGTGAAGAGTGGATTGAGAGCAGCTCTGCAGGAAAGGACTTGAGAGTAGTAGTGGATGATAAACTGAATATGAGCCAGCAATGTGTGCTCACAGACCAGAAAGCCAACTGTACCCTGGGCTGCATCAAGAGATCTGCGGCTAACAGGTCAAGGGAGATGAATCTCCCCCAATACTCCACACTTGTGAGACCCCACATGGAGTACTGTGTTCAGCTCTGGGGTGCCTAGCACAAGAAAGACATAGACCAGTTCAAGTGGGTCCAGAGGAGGCCACAAAGATGATCAAGGGGTTGGAGCACCTCTCCTGAGGACAGACTGAGAGAGTTCGGGTTGTTCAGCCTGGAGAAGAGAAGACTCCAAGGAGATCTTATAGTGGCCTTCCAGCACTTAAAGAGGCCTACAAGAAAGATGGCAAGGGACTCTTTATAGGGGAGTGTAGTGATAGGACGAGAGTTTAAACTGTTTAAAATGGTTTTAAACTGGAAGAGGGTAGATTTAGATTAGATAGAAGGAAGAAATGCTTTACTTTGTGGGTGGTGAGACACTGGAACAGGTTTCCCAGAGAAGTTGTGGATGCCCCCTCCCTGGAAGTGTTCAAGGCCAGGTTGGATGGGGCTTTGAGCAACTTGATCTAGTGAAAAGTGTACCTGCCTGTGGCAGGGGGCTTAGGACTAGATGATCTTTAAGGTCTCTTCCAACCAAACCGTTCTATGATTCCATTATTCTATTTCACCAGTGTTTCCCTGTTGACTCCTCAGGAGACCCTGGCTCATTTCCGTAAGACTTCAAGTGTTCTCCAGTGTACCCAGCACATCTCAGAGCAACAGGTTGAGGACCCTTGCTAGCACCCGATCCCTCTAAACTTAGTGTGTCATCCTACAGCTTGTCACAGGCAAGCCTGATACTATCTCCCTCCACCTTCAAGTCTAGTTTAAAGTTTTGTCAATGATCCCTGCTAGCTCATGAGCAGAGACCCTCTCCCTCGTTTGAGAAAGGCGAATCCCATAATTGGACGTATGTTTTGCTGATTAAGGATACCAATTAAACTCAGACACCAGAGTGAAAAGAGTAGGTGTATTTTACTGGTGATAACCAAATAATGTAACAGCATAATACAGAAAACATGCAGTAAGAAAAAAAAGCAGAATAGTGCACTTAAAGCAACAAACAGGAAAATACAAGGTAATGCATCAAATCATTACTACACAAGAGAGAGAGAATAGTGATTAAGAGAGATACATCACCACTTGCATATATCACCATCAACTGGGGAGCCCCAGTTACAGCGAGGATTTGGAGACCCTGACCCGGCAAGTGGGAAATCCTACGCGGTGCGTCCACCCATAGGTGAGGCATCCAAAGTCGCTGCAAATGGGCCCAGCCTCATATACCAGAGATCGACAAGCTGGAATAGCTGGCACCTTTGTTTTGAGCGGAAAATTTCTGGTTTCATTCTCCTGTTGGATTCCACCCAAAGCCTGGTTAGGGCTCGGGGCAGGGGGGGGGACCAAGGGAGTTTCTAACAAGGCCAAACACTTGGGTTCTCAGCCTTGAACAAGGCTGTGAAAGGAAAGTTGGATACATTCTCTCCTCACTACTGATTATATTTTGTCTTTCACTAGTGAGTTTACATATTTTATTAATGACTACATGCTAAGTTAGCATGTTCAGCTTGGGGCCTGTTGTTCAGGCTGCAGTATTTCAATGCTTTAGCACTTTTTACACCAGCATAAGTGGTTTGTTATAACTTAGTACAATACCTACTAGCACAATGGTTATCAGTTATAAAATATACAGGATTCATCTATAGGTCAACTCTGGCTTGGGCCTGTTGTCCAAGCCTTAGCATTTCAACGTACAGTACCCAAAAATGTTTCAAAGATATAAAGAAGTTGTAATAGTCTGACTTCATAAAATGTAAAGACCATCTAGGTCTTTACATAAAACATAAATACTTATTATTAGTACCTTTCTAGGTTTTAACAGTAAAAGGGAACATGAAACACAGAATGTGAAAACTAGACGAATAGAATAGAATAGAATAGAATAGAATAGAATAGAATAGAATAGAATAGAATAGAATAGAATAGAATAGAATAGAATAGAATAGAATAGAATATTTCAGTTGGAAGTGACCTACAACAATCATCTAGTCCAACTGCCTGACCAATTCAGGGCTGACCAAAAGTTAAAGCTTGCTATTAAGGGCGTTGTCCAAAGTCCTCTTCAACACTGACAGGCTTGGGGCATCGACCATCTCTGTAGAATGCTTGTTCTAGTGCTTGACCACCCTCTCAGTAAAGAAATGCTTCTTAATGTCCACACTTAACCTCCCTCGTTGCAGCTTTGAACCATTCCCATGTGTCCTATCACTGAATATCAGGGAGATCAGCACTTTCCTCTCCACTCCGCCTCCTCAGGAAGCTGTAGAGAGCAATGAGGTCACCCCTAAGCCTCCTTTTCTCCAAATTAGACAAATCCAAAGTCTCTAGTAGAGAGCGGCACTCTCACTGGCCACAAAGTTTGTTGATTGGTAGCAATTTTTAAGGATAATGTGCCATAGTTTACCAGTTTGGGTAGACCCCCAGTGCTTCTTATCCAAACGCCAATATAACAGGTAACCTTTCCGCAGCAGTTACTTTGGCCTTGGCTGCTAAGGAGGCTTTGGCACTTGTTCAGATATCACATAACTAACATAACTTTAGTAGCTGCTGTACATCCAATACCTGCTGTACAGGCAATGCCGGGTAATTTTGTACATGGACAGTCAATTTAAAGAATCTCTTCCATGTGAAGTTTTGAAACATACACGGAAGAGATGAGAAGTGGAAAAGTATATTTCACACAGAGAAAGAATAGGCACTATTTTGGCCTGACTTCACATTTCATACTTCTACAGGTTGACAGAATATAAAGATGTATTGAAAAGTTCTTACAGGTAATTGAGAGCTACCTGATAGTACTGGGGAGATTGAGTCAGTGAATGTTTGATTTTTGATCTAAAATATTAATTTTGTAATAATACTAAGGAAAGTGTAATCTTCCCACTCACATATACTAATATTCTGACATTTGTAAACTTTATGAAATATATTTTTGGCAGACAAGGGATAGTAGGGACTTTATGAATAGATAGTTGCAGAAACTGTCCTAGAATATAATAAATGAATCTAATTTTAAAGAGATGTTGAGATGATCCTGAGTGAGGTACAAGCTTAGCCTACTTTTTCTCTCACATTTTACTTAGAATGCTTTGTGCTAGCTAATCAACTGATATTAATCATTCAGGTACCATGAAATACGTACAAGCCCTAGGGGCAGTACTGTTACATTTATCTTATTGTGACAGAACTGGTACAGAACTGCCTTAAGATATCTGTATTCCTACAGTGTGTATAATTTCACCCAGAGCTACCCCATGAACATGTGGCAAACTAATCAATTCTGTGAGCTTGCTCCTCCTCTGCTAGCTGATGCAGGGAGTGTAGAATGGATGCAGGAAGAGAGGAGAAATTATGACCTTAACTGTAAAGCAAATGTCTCTGGAAGGGTGGAAAAACATGGAGAGCTCTTTCATTTGTGTTGGGACTGTCATATTTATACCCTATCTCATAAATGAAAAACTAGTGGCTTTTCTTTTTCTTTTCTTAATGTGAAACTTACATTGATCATCAAGCTGCTCCTGTAATTAGTTGTTATAATTTAGTTTCCCCACTTGATGTCTTTTGGGAAGAACAGGTATTTGAGAGGGGTTGTATTTGCTCAGTGAGGTTGACAGCAAAAGATTTTCCTTACCTGGACAATCCATTTAGTATTTTAAGGCATTTTATTTTGACAGTCTTTTCCTCCCTATATATTAAATTGGCCGAAGTGTATGGAATCCAACCCTGAACTACAGCATGTCAAAAAGGGACAACCTATCTTGAAATAATGGACATGAAAACTAGTTTTTAGTGGTGTTTTATTATTTGGCTTGCTTGTTTGTTTGCTTAATTTAATCATTATTCACAATTATAACATGCAAGTATGTGATATTTCCCAGGCTTTGCCAGACTAAAAATTGAGGCCTCATTCATATAAATTCCAAGTCAATTTTATTCTGTCTAGATCCTATCAAAATATTATGTGATGTCATCTTCATGGGGTACAACAAGATTCTGACCCCTTGTAGAGGGTTGTATGTATATATTCTATTCTTCTAGTAGAGTGTGTTTTTCTTAAATGTGTTTGCTAATAGACACACATGTATTTGAATAAATTTGCCATCTTTTTTAATTTTTAATACCATTGGAAAACTGAAGATGAATTAATGTGGAGCTTGGCTTTAGTATTCTCTGTTCTTCTAAATGGGCCTGGAAAATCAGTTGTCAAGTACTTAAAGTACTTTGTTCTGTAACACTCCTCTTTTTTATTTGTTTTGTTTGTCAGAATAATGTACACCAATTGCAGTGAATTATGTCAACAGAGATCTTCAGACTTCCACTGACTGCTAAAACAAATCTATGCATCTTCTATTTTTTCTGAAGTTCTACAAATTGCTTTGTACAGTGATAGAAAAATCTTGGTGAAGAAGAAAATTCGGGACCTAGGTCACAAGAAGGAAACTCAAGTAGAAAGAATTCAAAGTCATTGACTTCTCTTGCAACAGTTTTATACTACTGTTTTTTATCAGCTTCAGCAGAATTAATCCTGCTATACAGTAATGTAAGGGTAAGCAAAATCACATCCTAAGTCTTTAGATATCATTTCAAAGAACAGTCTGAAAAAGATATACTCTGGCACACTTCTCTTCAAGCAAGAATTGGAAACTAAAGTCTCAAATTGCTAAAAAAAATTGCATGTATCTGAAGGGGAAATTAAAATTAATTCTCACTCATCTAATGTGTATCAATCAGATGAAAATTAAAGCTCTTTTGGCTGTTCTAATTAGATATATTGTTCATACTAAGATTAATGTTTCAAGGAAATATTTAGATGCTGCTAACTTCAAACTATGTGATTTAAGTGAAAAACTGAAGGTTCTTTGCCATGTAATAATCTCATGTTTTTTCTTGGATCTATGCTGCATAGAATGGAGTTCTGTGGTTTAGTGAAGACCTGAAGTCAGTGGAGCAGAAAGGAAGGAGTATTAAACCAGAATAAGCAGCCTCTTATATATGTCTATATACAAAACTATATATAAAAAAAATTATGCATACATACATATAAAAATAGAGTTTAAAAAGAAAGTATAGCTATTCATTATGTGATAATTAAAATAAACGGTGTCCCAAGATAACGTGCTAATTTTCTACATATCAAAATGAGAGTTGTCCCTACCAGAGTTAGAAGGGGTAATGACTGATTTCTAATGCTTGATACAGATATATTAATCTTCAAAAACTTCTTAAACCTCTTCCAGTGGACCCTGGACTAAGTCAAAGCATCCTAATCATATCTGTCACCTTGTATGCTGCCATTCCAATTCACCTGATTTCTTTGTGCTTAAACATTTTCTGAAAACTTTTGTCCTATCTACATTTGGAGAGAAAAATAAAATACTCAAACAGATGAAAAACATAAATCAAGCTCATGACTCACTTTAAGAGTTCCTGAGAAGCCGGCTTCTCCTCCAAATGAGTCACATTCTGGCTATGAAACATATTTCAAATATTTACTTGATATTTGTGCATTGCATTACATCTCATGCTGAACTGCTAGGTTAGATCCTGAGTTCATCTGAGCAATCTCAGACACAAGCTTGCTGTTACCAAAGATTCCCTCCAACAGGAGCAAAGTATGTGCTTCTGCTGCTTCCTTTGCAATTGCTCTATTGATTGTCTAATCTTTTTCTGATCCAAAGAGAAAAAAAGAAGAACAACTTTTATGCTGGGTTGCTCAGATGAATTTACAGAATCACAGAATCACGGAATCATTCAGGTCGGAAAAGACCCTTGGGATCATCAAGTCCAACCATCAGCCCTACTCTACAAAGTTCTCCCCTACACCATATCCCCCAGCATCTCATCTAAACGTCACTTAAAGACATCCAGGAATGGTGACTCCACCACCTCCCTGGGCAGCCTATTCCACTGTCGGACCACTCTTTCTGTGAAAAATTTTTTCCTAATGTCTAGTCTGAACTTCCCCTGTTGCAGTTTAAAGCCATTCCCTCTTTTTCTATCACTAATTACCTGTGAGAAGAGACCAGCACCAACCTCTCTACAATGTCCTCTCAGGTAGTTGTAGAGAGTGATGAGGTCTCCCCTCAGCCTTCTCCTCCTCAAACTAAACAGTCCCATCTCCTTCAATCACTCCTCATAGGATTTGTTCTCCAGCCCCTTCACCAGCTTCGTTGCCCTCCTCTGCATTTGCTCCAGCACCTCAATATCTCTCTCGTATTGAAGTGCCCTGGACACAATACTCCAGGTGTGGCCTCACCAGTGCAGAGTACAGGGGGACTACCACCTCCCTACTTCTGCTGGTCACACTATTTCGAATACATGCCAGGATGCCGTTGGCTTTCTTGGCCACCTGGGCACACTGCCGGCTCATGTTCAGCTGCTTGTCAGTTAGAACCCCCAGATCCTTTTCTTCCACACAGCTCTCCAGTCACACCTCCCCAAGCCTGTAGCGATGCATGGGGTTGTTGTGGTCCAAGTGCAGGACCTGGCACTTGGTCTTGTTGAAGCTCATCCCGTTAATGTTGGCCCACCGATCCAATCTATCCAAGTCTCTCTGTAGGGCCTCCCTATCCTCATGCAGATCGACACTCCCGCTTAACTTGGTGTCATCTGCGAACTTACTGATGATACACTCTATGTCCTTATCAAGATCATCAGTAAAGATGTTGAACAGAAATGGTGCCAACACCAAGCCCTGAGGAACACCACTTGTGACCGGCCGCCAGCTGGATTTAGCTCCATTGACCACCACTCTCTGGGACCGTCCATCCAGCCAGTGCTTGATCCAGCAGAGCGTTCACTCATCCAGGCCACGGACAGCCAATTTTTCTATGAGAATCCTATGGGTAATTGTGTCAAATGCTTTTTGAAAATCCAGGTAGATAATATGGATAGCTTTTCCCTTGTCCAACAGTCGGGTCATCTTGTCATAGAAGGAGATCAGGTTTGTCAGGCAGGACCTGCCTTTCATAAACCCATGCTGACTAGGCCTGATCCCCTGGTTGTCCATTATATGAATTTTAATGGCACTCAGGATTGACCTGCTCTATGACCTTCCCTGGCACCGAGATCAGACTGACAGGTCTATAGTTTCCTGGATCGTCCCTTCTGCCTCTCTTGTAGATGGGTGCCACATTTGCCAATGGGACCTCCCCAGTTAGCCATGATTTCAGGTAAATCATGGAAAGCGGCTTGGCGAGCACTCTGCCAACTCTTTCAGCACCCTTGGGTGTAACCCATCCGGTCCCACAGACTTGTGTGCATCCAAGTGGTGTAACAGGTCTCTGACCACTTCCTCTTCAGCTGTGCTGACCTCATTCTGCTTCCCCTCCCCATCTCCCAGCTCATGAGGCTGGGTATCCAGGGAACAGCCAGTTCCACTGCTAAAGACTGAGGTAAAGTAGGCATTGAGCACCTCAGCCTTTTCCTCATCCTTGGTTACCATGTTTCCCTCTGCATCCAACAAAAGAGGGAGATTTTCCTTAATCCTCCTTTTGTGGTTAATGTATTTATAGAAACATTTTTTATTATCTTTAACAACTGTAGCCAGGTTGAGCTCTAGCTGCGCTTTGGCTCTCCTAATGTTTTCTCTGCATAACTTCACTACATCTTTATAGTCTTCATGAGAGACCTGGCCCCTCTTCCAAAGGCAATAGATTCTCCTTTTGTTCTTGAGATCCAGCCAAAGGTCCCTGTTTAGCCAGGCCGGTCTCCTTCCCCGTCTGCTTGTTTTTCAGCACGCGGGAACAGCCTGCTCCTGTGCCTTTAAGACTTCTCTCTTGAAGTATGTCCAGCCTTCCTGGACTCCCATATCCTTCAAGGCAGCCTCCCAAGGGATTTTGTTACTCAATCTTTTGAACAGGTCAAAGTTTGCCCTCTGGAAGTCTTACTCGCCTTTTGGTTAATTCCTCAACAGTCAGCTTAAGAAGCATCAGAGTTGGCACATAGGAGGTGGTAGAATGCTGCAGAAATTCTGGAGATGCACAGGAGAACTTTGTGAAGAATAAAACCTTTGTTTTTTGTGTCAGGAAGCTACCAAATTGACTCATCTGTATTGTTTAGCCATGTCCCTGTTTGCTAGGCAGCGATTTCAATACCTTTATAAAAATAAACATTTGTGGTGTGTTTCAGGCTTCTTGTTTGTTCTAAAAGGCTCTTATTGATGCATCTCTGACTTCATCACACAAAAAAACCCACCCACCAACTAATTCAGTACATTGCTTTTCCACCTTGATAATATATGAAGATATTTAAATTGATATCTTTCCTAAGTTCATTACCACTGTCATTCTCCTGAAAGGTTAATGTATCCACAAACTCATTTGGACTCATTTAGCACCTAAAAAGCATTTTCACCTCCAGCTGTGCAATGATATTGCACTATAATGTACTTCAAATTATGGGGTCTATGTTAAAAAAAAAAAAAAAATCAACAACAAACCAAAACTCATTTTCAATGTTTTCCAGAGTTCTGATTTCCATTTATGTCTGACCATCTCATCCACAGTGAAATTAAAAGTGTTGAGGAAGGAGGCTTCAGTGAAGGAGAAAGAGGAGCAGAAGCTAGTCCTGTTCAAAATCCAAAAAAGAATATGGGGATCCAGATTTTGGGTAGTCTTGGGTAGTAATAGCATTTAAATAAAAGCTGTCGTAAAGTATTTAAGAGAATACTTTAATTGCATGTGGGATTGGGAGCTGTGTGCTCTAATCCACCAACATAAGCAGCAAATACTTGGTCCAGTTATTCATTTGCAGCTCCAGCTTTCTGCATTCAAACAGATATGACAAAGAATATATCAAAACAATTGTGTTCATCACCAGTCATGTACAACTGTCTGATGCAGTTTAGTGCAAAATCAATTACATTTGCTAGCTTCTATTTATCTAATTGTGCTGTTAACAGACAGTTAACTAAATCCAAATTGTGAGTTTTTTAGACGGAGATGATTGTACACAGAGAGAAAGTGGAAAAAGCAACTAATAAAAGATTAGGCAGTCTCAGAAGTCAGTGAAGTATTAATGCTTATCCACATGGCTTTGGTTTAGTACATTATTGCCAAGTTTAATACAGCTATTAAGGCTTTATTTCTTACTTCCCAGAGACAATTTTAAGGTTGTTGTGTTAGCATTTGGTCAATTTTGAAGAGGCTGCTTTTATGTCTGGTCAAATTAAGAGGTAGGCATTTTTCAAAAGTAAGCAAGAAAGCTGAGAAAGTTAACAACAAAAGAAACGTATAATTGAAAAGCTAAGGCTTGGACAACAGGCCCAAGCCAGAGTTGACCTACAGATGAATCCTGTATATTTTATAACTGATAACCATTGTGCTAGTAGGTATTGTACTAAGTTATAACAAACCACTTATGCTGGTGTAAAAAGTGCTAAAGCATTGAAATACTGCAGCCTGAACAACAGGCCCCAAGCTGAACATGCTAACTTAGCATGTAGTCATTAATAAAATATGTAAACTTGCTAGTGAAAGATGCAGCTTAGACAAAATATAATCAGTAGTGAGGAGAGAATGTATCCAACTTTCTTTTCGCAGCCTTGTTCAAGGCTGAGAACCCAAGTATTTGGCCTTGTTAGAAACTCCCTTGGTTCCCCCCGCCGAGCCCTGGCAAGGCTTTGGGTGGAATCCAACAGGAGAATGAAACCAGAAATTTTCCGCTCAAAACAAAGGTGCCAGCTATTCCAGCTTGTCGATCTCTGGTATATAAGGCTGGGCCCATTTGCAGCGACTTTGGATGCCTCACCTATGGGTGGATGCACCGTGTAGGATTTCCCAGTTGCCGGGACAGGCTCTCCAAATCCTCGCTGTAACCGGGGCTCCCCAGCGTCTGCGGATCTCGATGATGATGATAATATATGCAAGTGGTGATGTATTTCTCTTAATCACTATTCTCTCTCTCTTGTGTAGTAATGATTTGATGCATTACCCTGTATTTTCCTGTTTGTTGCTTTAAGTGCACTATTCTGCTTTTTCTTACTGCATGTTTTCTGTATTACACTGTTACGTTATTTAGTTATCAGCAGTAAAATACGCCTACTCTTTTCACTCTGGTGTCCAAGTTTAATTGGTATCCTTAATCAGCAAAACAATAATGAGCTGAGAAAATTCATAGGGCATGACTGGTCAGGATTGTCTCTAGGAGCCCTGAGTAAGATGCTGTTGTCAACTGAAAATGAGCTAAGACAATTCTGAGACCTCAGACCTGATCCCTAAAGAGATACTCAAGAACGTTGTAAGTTATCACCATACTTTTTTCAATCTATGCAAAATGCATGCAAGGACTGTAGGAGAAGATCAGGTTCAAGACCATCCAAGGAACCTGAAGATGCACAAGTCCATGGGACCTGATGAGATGCATCAGTGGGTCTTGAGGGAACTGGTGGATAAAGTGGCTAAGCCACTAACCATCATCTTTGAGAAGTCATGGCAGTCTGGCGTAGTTCCTGTTGGCTGGAAAAGGGGAAACATAACCCCCATTTTTAAAAAGGGAAATAAGACTCAGGGAACTACAGGCTAGTCTGTCTCACTTCTGTCCCTGGAAAGATCATGGAATGGATCCTCATGGAAACTATGCTAGGGCACATGAAAATAAGGAAAGGAGGTGATTGGTGACAGGCAACATGGCTTCACTAAGGGCAAATTGTGCCTGACTAATTTGGTGGCTTTCCACAATGTGGTTACAGCGTTGGTGGATAAGGGAAGAGCAACTGATGTCATCTACCTGGAGTTGTGTAAAGGATTTGACGCTGTCTTACATGACATCCTTCTCTCTAAATTGGAGAGACATGGATTTAGCAGATGGACCACTCAGTGGATAAGGAATTGGCTGGATGGTTGTACTCAGAGTTGTGGTCAACTGCTCAATGTCCAAGTGGAGAGCAGTAACGAGTGGCCTTCCTCAGGGGTTGGTGCTGTTTAACATCTTTGCTGGTGACATGGACAGTGGGACTGAGTGCATCCTCAGCAAGTTTGCCATCGACACCAAGCTGTGTGGTGTGGTCAACACACTGGAGGGAAGGGATGTCATCCAGAGGGACCTTGACAGTCTTGAGAGGTGGGCCCATGCAAATCTCATGAAGTTCAATAAATCCAAGTGCAAGGTCCTGCACATGGGTCAAGACAATCCCATGCACAAATACAGGTGGGGAGAAGAGTGTATTGAGAGCAGCCCTGTGGAGAAGGACTTGGGAGTATTGGTGAATGGAAAACTCACTATGAGCCAGCAATGTGCACTTGCAGCCCAGAAAGTCAACTGTCTCCTGGGCTGCATCCAGAGAAGTGTGGCCAGCAGGTTGAGGGAAGGTGATTCTCCCCCTCTACTCCCCTCTCATGAGACTACACCTGGAGCACTGTGTTCAGGTCTGGGACCCCCCATAGAAGAAGGACATAGACCTGCTTGAGCAGGTCCAGAGGAGGTCCATGAAGATGATTGGGGGCTGGAGTGCCTCCCCTATGAGGACAGGCTGAGAAAGTTGGGGTTGATCAGCCTGAAGAAGAAAAAGCTCAGGGGAGACATTACAGCCTCTCAGTACTTCAAGGGGGCCTACAGGAAAGATGGGGAAGGACTTATTATCAGGGAGTGTAGTGATAGGACAAGAGTTTGACCTGGTTTAATGATTTTAAACTGAAAAAAATGTAGATTTAGATTAGATATAAGGAAGAAATTCTTTACTTTCAGGGTGGTGAGACACTGGAACAGGTTGCCCAGAGAACTTGTGGCTGTCCCCTCCCTGGAAGTGTTCAAGGCCAGGTTGGACGGGGCTTTGAGCAACCTGATCTAGTGGAAGGTGTCCCTGCCCATGGCAGAGGCATTGGAACTAGATAATCTTTAAGGTCCCTTCCACCCAAACCATTCTATGATTCTATTGACCCACATGTGCACACTAACTTGCTACATCTAAAAGGGATACCATCACCATATGGCAATTATCCATTACTTCTAGCCTCAAATAGGTAAGTACAGTTCTATTCCTCTCTGCTGAAATGTTGCTGACACTAGGAAGAGCAGGATGGTGTGAAAACAAGGGTTGGAGACTCACACCTGGAACCTGAGCTGTTTGAAGATAATCAAGTTGGACTCGGTCTGTTTAATTACTGAGTTATCTATGTTTTATACTTTTATAAGGTATGTTTGTATCAAGAATAATCAGTGATTCTTTATTCAGTAAAACAACAAGAGCAGTCAAGAAAGATGCAGTATTTTCAGTTGTAAACAAAACTGTTTAAAAGTTTTATTGAACAAAGGTTTTCAAATATCTATTCCAAACATTGGCAGCTGGCAATATTGCAACATATATTTGTTTTGATTTGATTTACATTAAAACCCAAACTGTCCACAGTTTAGTGTCTTAGAACATATAATTTATGCAGAAATAATAATGAGCCAGTTTTGACATTGCTGACTGGAAATACTGCTCCTCGCTTCACACACACACACACACACACACACCGCCACACACACACCCCTCGAACAACAACAACAATAAAACTTGAACCCCACCCAATGACAGATGTGCATGTGTGGCCTCTGGTCACAAGTGTTCCTTGTCCATCTGTTTGGGTGGCACTGTGTTTAATCACAAATTAAACAAAGCCTTCCACAAGAGTATTATGGTTTGGCTAAAATAAGTTTGGAAGAAACTTTTTGTATTAACATTTCATATTTTCCTTTATGCTAGCACTGTATGTTAGTAGATTCCTCCTGCATTTGATCACATCTGTTCAGTTCTTAGTCAAAATCCAGTACATGACCAAGAGAAAAGGAAAACAGTTTATAGACAGTCAAGCCCTGAACAACAGCTTGCATAGCAGTGGGTGTTTGAGAAAGTCAGAATACAGGTTTTGACTTTAATAGGGAAAAAATCCTCCCCCACAAGATGATGCCATTCACTTTATAGTGCAAACCCTCACACATTGCCAGGAAAACAGAACTGTGAAAAATGTGTGAGATAACTAATTAGCATGAAAGTAAGGAGCAGTTCATAGGGTATAACATCTGCAGAAATAAGGTGTGAAACACCTTTTCAAAAGGGTTAAAAGAAATAAGGATTTGTGCTTTTCAAAGAAAGCTCCTGGCTATTTTTCCTCTACTACTTAGAATTTTACTCACAAAGGATTTTTAAAGAAAAAAGTATCAAGTGTTTATCTGAAAAAAGGATGTCAAGATTTCATTTTTTCTTGTTAAAATCTGAAATAACTTCACTGAAATGTACTTACTCTCCTTCAAAATTTGCATATAGGAAAATTATATCAGTTTCACTGCTATAAATATTATGACGGCAGAAGCTGAATTGGCTAAATTAGGTGTTCTATTGCCATGTTTTAGAAAGCATTTTATGAAAGATGAGACCTTATACAAAAATTGCATTTTGTCTTGGCCTGAAAAATATGTGTTCCAATAACCTTCTGCAACAGCTGATCTAGCTTCCTTGGAGAAATCATACGGCCTTCCTTTAAGTCTGTGAATGCCGTAATAAAGAATGGCTTACATTTAGTAAGAGAATGGATAAGGCTTCAGGAAACTTTGAACACCATTATATTTTCATATCTTGGTATTTGAAAAACAATACAGGTCCTTTATACAGTAAGTGAACCTTCCCAATGTTTTTACATGGAAAGAATGAATAGTCATAGCCTCAGGCATCAGACACAGGATTTGACTGACCAGAAATGTCTCTCAGAGTCTTGAGCAGAATGCCGTTACCAGCTGAAAAAGAGCTAGAACAATTCTGAAACTTCAGTCCAGAAGAGAGGCTGAAGAGGGTCGCAATTTTGTCCTATACTTACAGTATATGTAAAACATATTGAGAGGTTCTTAATAGAATTTCACTGAGAGATGCAGTATGGGGGTGGGACATGAGACCTTTTGTTATGAAGGTAATGTTATTTTAATCTTAACTCAATTTTTTTTCTTTTTAAAAGAGAGTATTCATACAGATATTCCACTAGTATGCAAAATCACGTAACAAACACCTGAAGTTTGTCCTTTTTCTAATTCTTTCTAGTTTTTTATCAATTGCATTGATAATAGGACATCTATTGTTAATAATTGATAATAGGACATCTAGTACTTGAGTAGACTTTAAACAAAAGACTTAAAATAATGCAGTTGAAACAAAAATTATTCCAGCAATCTAATCTTTCCTGTGGAATCAATTAATGCCATCATTATGTGATTCAGCCCAAAACACTAAGGTGAAAGTACTTTGGCAGCATTGTTGCATAATATGCATCTGTTTAAAATGTCAGTCCAATTGAAAAAAAACATAATGTTTGGGGGTACAAGGGGGATGAAAGACTCACAAATCAAAATAGGAAGATTTCAAACCCATTTAAAAGTGCCTTGATTTCCAAATGTAGCATTAGATTATGCTGTGATTTTACTTCTTTTCTTTGCTTGATGTTATCAATTGGTACACCAATTATACTGATAATTGGTGTTTGGATAAGATGATATAATTTTTTTTTTTTTTGGTCTAGATGTTATTCATTCTTTTCCCATTTGACACAGCACTGAAGAAAAAATGTTATGATTGGGATGTTGCTTATTTGGGAATGAGAATTACTTTTCAATGGTTAATTTTGTATTTGTAAAATGATCTTGTCTAGAGAAGAGATTTCAAGTGTTCTGATTCAAAGTTCCTGTACCTCTTTTAGTGGTATAATAGTATGCCTTGTGTAGTCACAAATCTATATGACATGTTCCTTGAGCTACTCCATCTTCGTGAAATTGATCCCTTGAATAATATGCTGAAATGTGAACTAGATATGCTGATCAGAGCTCTGTCAGAGAGAGCTGATATACCTATATTGTGGAAATGTTACGACATATACTAGTACTTCTGAAATAATTTCTTAGATTCCTGTACACTTTTATAATGTGTTTTCCTAGAATGTCATATGCAGTTAACATGGGAGTCAGGACTTCAGTTTGATACAAGTTCTTGGTAATACAATACCTAACATTTAAGCAAGTTACTTTTTTTTTTTAATGTAAACATATCATTGTTGCTTGCTAAATATTTGGCTTTCTATTTAAGTATACTTGAGAAAATATAACTGCAACACGCTGATCTTTGCATATTCAGCACAACAGATGATATCTTACACCGACATTAGAAATACAGGGCTTCTTACTGAAAGGCAGAAATATTTGGGCATATAGAATGTACTGTAGACAGTTGTATCTTGAATCTCTCCTTAGTGGCCTAGGTGATACTCTTGAAAAGTATACATTTTAGGAATACCACTAACAAAGAAGATCATAAAATGGACCATTTTTGTATAAATCTTGTCATCCTTCATAAGCCTTCTGGTTAAGATAGCAGCAACGCGTAACCAAATATATTAAAATCAATTAATAAATGTGGTGTGGTATTAACATATACATCTGATTCTCGGAGAAATTATGAAATAGCAACAGTAATGTTTTCCCTGAAATACAGTAATGCCAGTAAGAGCTATAGGTCATCTTCAGCCACAGTAATGCCAGGCAGAGATACAGGTAATCTTCAATCTCAGTCAGTCTTCTGAGAGTAATAAGTAAAAACCTGCTATACTGCTTCTGGTTGTTTTCATGAATCAGGGTAGGGTAACAGACTTTGGAGTTCTATCTTCTTTTCCCTAATCTTGTTTTTCTCCTTATCCATCTGGGATAGATGCTATTGAAGTAAATTAATGGTGTTTCTCTTTGGAATTGCACCAGGGTATAGTAGTAGAATCTACTAAAACTTATTTTCAAATTCAAGCTCCCTTCTGCCCAGAACAGAGAGTGGCTTATGACCATCTCTGCTGAAGAAGAAAGTTAAAAAATCCACAGTCCACTGGTTTTATAGCTCTGTGACCGTTCTTCTGTATTGAAGAACAGATTACTTTCAGAATGAATAAACAAGTTGTTTTTTACCTTGTACATACTTGTTTCTCAGAAACAAAATATTTTAATAGAAGGTTTTATTTATTTATATTTTTATATTTACACGTTCTCTCTACTTTCTTGATTGTGCATGACAAAACCCACTATACTTATGAAAGAGATTAAAAGCTCAGAAATCATAAAGTAGATGGTCCTGATTAACTCAGATTGGCTGCTGCTGAACTTACATTACAGTTGTCTCATGATATATCAAACTCCTCTACCAGACTTAGGGCTCTACTTTCGCTAACATCAGCAATGGAATATCAAGGCACCAAGAGGGACTAGAGCGTAAAAACATTCAATTAGGCTACTGTGCTTATCAGAACCGAACTGAACTTCTCAACTCTTTGAGGTACATCCACTGTTACCATGGAAGAAATAAAGCAAAACCGATGACAGAAGGAAACATCTGCCAGCTTTGCAAGTAATACAGCAATATTTTATTGTTATATTATTTTAATACTTTGTCCTGTAGTAACACTTCACAAGAATCAATGAAACTTATTGTTCAACTTGCACTATTTTATAAATAAGAATTAATTTATATTTCAACTCCAGTTGCAGCATGAATTGATGCTCATTCATTTCACATTGCATCTAGGCAAAACCTAAAGTGCTTGCCTCTCCTGTCTGACATTCTCCTTTTCAACATGAGTTGCTTTTCCCTTAATACCCTATGTAAGATAATTGTGCATTAAATGGCTTAGAAATTTATACATAGCTGACAGTGACCAGGAGGAGTTATTATCTGTGGGCTTACACAGACTGTATCTGCGCAGATAAATGCTGATTACTATTGCTTTTACTTAATTAAATTAATGGATGTAATCATAGAAATGTTTTGTTTTCATTGAAATGGACAGAGATGACAAATAGCTACAAAGTTGAAACTTAACTATTCAGACTATGTATTTCCTTGTTAGCTCTGTGGGTTGTTTTGTTTTTTCTTACAAAAAACTTCGAGGAAGGTTTCCCCTGATCTTCCTGTTACAAGTCTTCAAAGTTACTCTCAAATCTGGTTTTAAGCATCTTCAATAAAGCTGGCTGGCATTCATGTTAATAGTGTTAAGGCATACTTCAGAAACAATGGTCTTTGCTTGTTTCATAACACATGCTGTACCTGATGCTGAACTAGCATCCTTCTGTAACAATGAATAATCAATCAGGTTTATAGCTCCAGAACTATACAGATTTGAATTTTGAAAGCAGATACTTTGAGGATTGTTTGCTTGCTGCCTTAGATAAAATATACCCTTTCATTTTGCAAACTTGTTTTATATCTGCAAGAATGCTATACCCTGAACCAAATGTAGAAGGCTACAGCATTTTATGTAGTTTCACTTTAGATATTTGATGTTGTTCTAACAGTTCTTAAGAGTAGAGGGAAGGCCTATGGTATTAGTTAAGGCACGCCTATGAATAAAATGACAGTATCTCATACTCTTATTTTGATGTTTCTTAATGTGCTATCAGAAAGGAATAAATACATCAAAATCTTAAATCTACTTTTAACAATACTTACAATTCATTATTCAAATAGTGTTTTTACCCTATGCACTGGAATTTTAGGGAAATATATAGCATTTACTTTTATCTGTCTGCTAATGTCAAGGTTTTCATTTTTTAATGTTTTATTATTTGAAGGTTTGGGGTATTTTTTTAAATCCTGCTATATGGCAGAAAAGCATTCTGAAGTTTCATTGGGCAGTTTAACAGAAGATTCTGGTTTTTACGAAACAATAATCTGGTAGAGCCTCATTTACAGGGAACAAAGAAACAAAGAAGTTTTCTTTGCATTTGAAATAAACTCCAGTTTTTAAGAATGCTAAAACTACAAAGGAATCTTAGTCCAGTCATGTTTGAAAATTGTACCTATGAAATGGTTTATTACACATTACAAGACTGAAAAATTTGACAGCCTTTATCACATAGAAATTGACATCATACTCAAACACCTTATTAGTTAACATTATTAAGGTTGCGAAGGCAACTCAGGAAATGCCATTACTGAGGTTTTCTATTGGATTTGTGTGGCAAGGTTTTGGTAGCAGCTGCTAGAAGCTTCCCCTATGTCCAGCCAGTAGAGCCAATGCCAGCTGGCTCCAAGATGGGCTGAGATGGACCTTGATGGCCAAGGCTGAGCCCATCAGCAATGGTGGTAGCGCCTCTGTGATAACATAGTCAAGAAGGGGAAAAAAGCTGCTGCACAACAGAAACTGCAGTCAGAAAATAGGAGTGAGAATATGTGAGAGAAAAAACTCTGCAGACACCAAGGTCAGTGCAGAGGGAGGGGGCGGAGGTGTTGCAGGTTCTGGAGCAGAGATTCCCCTGCAGCTCATGGTGCAGACCATGGTGAGGCAGGCTGTGCCCCTGCAGACTGTGGAAGTTAACAGTGGAGGAAATATCCACTTACACCCCATGGAGGACCCCACGCTGGAGCAGGTGGACGCCCGAAGGAGGCTGTGACCCTGTGGGAAGCCCACACTGGAGCAGGCTCCTGGCAGGAGCTGTGGACCCGTGGAGACAGAGAAGCCCACACTGGAGCGGGTTTGATGGCAGGACTTGTGATCCCATGGGGGCCCCACACAGAGGCAGTCTGTTCCTGAAGGACAGTATGCCATGGAAGGGACTCACACTGGAGCAGTTAATGAAGAACTGCAACCCATGGGAAGGACCCACACTGGAGAAGTTCTTGGCGGACTGTCTCCCATGGAATGGACCCACACTGGAGCAGAAGAGCGTGAGGAGTCCTTCCCATGAGGAGGAAGGAGCAGCAGAAACAACATGTGATGAACTGACCACAAGTCCCATTCCCTATCCCTCTGCACTGCTCAGGGCATGGAGGTAGAGAAAATCAGGAGTGCAGTGAAGCCCAGGAATAAGGGAGGGGTGGGGTGAGTTGTTATAAGATTTGCTTTTATTTCTCTTTACACTACTCTGACTTGATTGGTAATAAATTAAACTAATTTCCCCATGTCAAGTCTGTTCTGCCCAGAATGGTAATTGCTGAGTGATCTCTCCCTGTTCTTATTTCAACTCATGAGCCTTTTGTTCTATCTTTTCTGCCCTGTCCAGCTGAGGAGGGGGAGGGATAGAGCAGCTTTGGTGGGCACCTGGTGTCCAGGCAGGGTCTACCTAGCACAGGTAGTTTGTGCTTATTTCTTTATTTTATGTGTGTTATGATTTAGTTTTAATCATGTGGTGTTTTTTTCAGGTTTCTCCTTTACTGAAAGAAAGCTGGCATGCCCTTTGTAAGTAACTATTGTCCTCGTCCAAAGGGCGGCAATACATTTCATTTGCTCTTCTGCTCAGAGTGATCTATCAAGTATTATGTTTTTTTCTGGTGTTCCTATGGTGCTCACCACTATAGAAATTGAGTGTTTCACAAACAATTAATTTAATCAGAAAAATCTTCATAGCCTAAATGGTTCATTTATTGGTATTTTATAAATTAGAAGCTGAGGACTAACTACTAAAGTAAGAAAATACCTTCCAGCTGAGATATGTAGCTCTGAATTCTTGGTCTTAAGGATCAATGGTTTTTCATATCAGAAACATTTTTCCACAAGTTTGGAACTCAGAAATTCAAACCTATATAGGTTATGATTGCCGATGCTTATTTTATTTTAAGATACTGTAGTAGAAGCAGAAATAGAAAACTGCTTCCCTGGGAAGAATGCAGTTTTTGTTGGAATCTTGTACTGTAAAATGTCAATCTCTGTATCAAACAAGGCAAATCTCTACGCAGAATAGCCATTATACAGTAGCCTTGAACCATTCTAAAGCAAGTCTACCCAGTTCATAACTGAGGAAAATAGAGCAACATGAACTAACATAGAGGAGAATGTAGAAATTGCCATAATACTTGGAGTATATGGAAATGTGCAATAAGGAAGAAGGTTTCTTCCTTTCTCTTAATAGTGCACTAGTATAGAAGGCCAGACTGAGCCCTTAGATACAAAGGACTGTTTTTTTACAAGAACTGTTTTTCAGATGATATAATGAAAGGTCAGAAGACAACCTTCATGCTTTTTTTTTTTTTTTTTTTTTTTGTCTTCCAGCCTCACTTATGACAGGGCTGCTCAGGTCACTGTTTTGAGATGATGATGCAGGAAGGTTTATATATCTTTGGCATAATTGTGCATACTAGTTGTCTAAAGTTTCTCTGCTGGGAGTGTCATCTGGAAAGGTTACTGTGACATTTACAGAATTGTGTCTTGTTAAGATGAACAAAACATGTTTGTTCCCCATGTCATGCATATATATCGTGTACATATATATTAATTTAGAACATACTGTCCTGGTTTTGGCTGGGACAGAGTTGGTTTTCTTCCTAGTAGCTGGTACAGTGCTGTATTTTGGATTTAGTATGAGAACAATGTTAATAACGTGCCAATCTTTTAGTTGTTGCTAAGTAGTGCTTATCCTAAGTCAAGGATTTTTTTTCAGTTTCTCATGCTCTGCCAACAGGGAGGTGCAAAAGAAGCAGTGGGGAACATGTCCAGGACAGCTGACCCAAACTAGCCAAGGGATATTCTATACCGTAGGCTCAGTATCTAAACTGGGCAGAGTTGGCTGGGGGGGACCGATCATTGCTTGAGGACTGGCTGGGCATCAGTGAGCAAGTTGTCAGCAATTGTATTATGCATCACTTATTTTACTTGCAATTTATTTCTCTCTCTTTTTGTTATCTTCCTTTTAATTACTATTATTAATAATATTAATATTAACATTACTATTATTATATTTTATTTCAATTATTAAACCATTCTTATCTCAACCCACAAGTTTTACTCTTTTTCTGATTATCCTCCCCATCCCATGGGGGTGGAGGAGGACTGAGAAAGTGGCAGTGTGGTGCTTAGTTGCCACCTGTTGTTAAACCACAATACGTACATACATACACATACATATATGTGGAATACTATATATGAGAGGAATTAGTTTCTTTATGTTGTATTCTGCTTTGAATGCATCAATAAAGAGTAGCAAGCAAAGCAATACTTCTCAACATGAATAATTTGGAAGCGAGAGAGAAGATGGGCAGTGTCTTTCCAATAATATTTTTCATGACCCTCTGTGTTATGAACAAGTTTCACCAAATTTGTTACTAAATGTTTTGTTATTAAATTTTGCTTACAGCAGCTAAATTAACTACAACATAGTTTACTGTGTCTGATGGACTTTCATGCAGAGTGAAATACTTTAGATGGCAATTTAAACATAGTTAGATTAGACTTAAGAATTGTTAGTTGTTACACCAGCAATGCCTTGCAAATGTAGTCACTAAATTTTCTTCAAATAAATTAGTACTTTGGACCCACTCATGTTAAAATGCAACTGTAGTGAGGCAAGGTGAGTTTAGCTGAGTATGGGCAAAGTAAAGTTTTTCTATTAATACCATCTATCATTTTGATGGTCTACTTCTCTTGTTGTGGATACTGTTAAAAAATTTTCTGGAAAAGTATCCCATGATGATTCAGAGCAGTTTCAGGTATAAAGAAAGAAAGTCAAGGTCCGCTGATCCATTTGCATTCAGAATTATAGGATGGCATTTGTTTTTGGGGTAGAGGGAATGTCATAAAAATGAGAAAACATGCATCATTGTACCAGAAGTCCAAAGGTCTGTAGAGCTTGTCTTTGATGGTGGCCAGCTGTGGATGGTTGGGAAGAGCGAAAGTACAAAGTTAGCATGTAGTGATACTTCCACACAGAAGTTACTTCTATGGTCTCTGGTAATGTAAAATTCCAGGGCTTCTTGAATGACCATTGTCCTGGTTTAGCCAGGATAGGGTTATGTTTCCCCAGCAGTGGGGGGGGAGCTCTAGCTGGGTTATTCAGATACCATGTGGACATCACATCCTGGCGCGTCACATCCTGGCGCGGGAGTGTGGGGCGCGTGGTTTTATACATCAGCTCCTCTCACTCCTGTATTGGTAGGTATACTTTGCTCTGTTCATTGTTATTACTGTTATTCTTATTGTTGTTGTTTGTTGTGTTGCTGTTGCTCTGTTGTATTAAACCTGTCCTTATCTCAGTCTCGGGGCTTTGTATTTCACTCCCTTTGTGGGGGACGGGCAGCGGCCGCGTGGTCTCAGATCCCGGCAGGGGCTAAACCATTACAACCATAAATTGCATTGAGGAGCTTTTGAAACATTTCCTTCAACAGTTTTGTAATCCATGTAAGCTATTAGCATCTACAAAACCTTGCAGCAAGGAAGTCCACAGCTTTAGATATATTTTGTCTAAAAAACAACTCTTCTTTTTGAACCTGATATTTTTTGGTTTTATTAGATGATTCCTTTTTCTTTTATTGAAAACACAGTGAATAGTAGATCCTTTATATCACTCAGATTTTCATAGACAACTGTCATATCTACTATCAGCTGAAGAATCCTAACCTGCCTCATTGTTCCTCACAGAGAAACCATTTTCTGTCTTTGATCATCCCTCAACCTCTTCTTTATCTTTTCTAGATTAGAATATCTTGTCTGGGGGAGAATGTGATAAGGACTGCAATAAAATATTCAATACAAGGACATGACAAACTAGCTTTTCAGGAAAACTTTTCAGGAGTTATTGATCAATGAATTGCTTGGATTTGCTGTACTTTTTGTGATCATACAGCTGCAAGTCATACTACCTTGTCATCTTATAGTCTATTTGGAATTTAAAAGATACTTTCTAGATTTAACTGTGGGCTTTCCTCTGGCATTTTAATGACTTATATAAATAGAATTTGTTCTGTTTCCCTCAAAAGGACAGATATAAGAGAAGCTTTCTGAAAGTTTCCACACACAGAACCTAAACATGGGTGCCAGTATATTTAGAAACTGTTCTTCTTCCAATGCTTAATCAGTAATTAAAATATTATTTTTCAAACATTAATGGAAATGTTCAGTAGTATTTTGCCAAGTATATGTTCAAAATATATCTGATCTCTGATTTTAAGCCAAAAATCAAAGGAATATTTGTCATATTTCTTTTCAAAGAGTTTTTTATTTTTCATTGTTTACTGAAGTTGACAACTTAAAAACGATGACGTTTTCTCAAAATTTAAATGATTGCTTTGAATTTTTTTTAAAAAAGAGAAACATTCAGAAAAAAACATTAGTTTAAAAACTGTCATTTTGATTCCATAATTGACTATATTCCTTTAAAGGGAAAACAAAAATAGCTTTAAAGAAAACAATTTTTTTTTTTAAATAATTCTACCTATCTGGCTTATTGTATTTAATGACTCCCATGTTATTATTACTATATTTTACATCTTCAGTTGTCTGGAAAGTGACTGTTCAGCCAGTTCAACCATATTAGAATAGGGTTTGAGTAAGCCTCTGAAAAACCACAGAGACAATAGAGAAGCCCGTGACATTTTGTTGGAAAAAAAAATTGTATTCACATCTCCTTATATTTGCTATTATCTCCTTATGATTACAATTTACATAATATTTTTGGACATAATTGATAAAAATGTTATGAATAAGTGAAATTGATTTAGCTTGAACATCTATCTGCTCATCTTGCTGTGAACGGATTACTGCTGGGTGATTTCTGTGCTGTTCAAGTGAGTCTGATAACAACAATACAGTGTTTGAAGGCTTCTGGTAACTTTTATAATCATATCCCTAGCTCACTCATTTGACAAAAATGTAAGGAAGCCTAAAATATTTTGTTGATATGTTTATATCAAATATATGTTACTAACTAGCTTCCTAAAAATTTAATTGATTTTTCTTTTGAATAGCTAGTGATGGGTGAATAGAAAGTATTTACTTTTTCCCAAACGTTGGATAAACCTAGATGAACACTGTCAAATAATTCGACATCTGTTAGAATAAATGCAAACCAGTCTGAAACAACCTGGAGCAATGACTGGATTTAATTGTCTCCACCGTTTGTGATTAGCATAGTAAGCAGCTCTGTAGCCCTTAACAGGTATTTTTGTAGTTACTCCAGTAGGAACAAATTATAAGAAGAGCTTTGAAAGAGAATAATGTAGCAAATTTGGTTCCTTTTCTTCCAACTTTGTGTGATAAATTGCATAAAAATAATTTTAAAAAATCACTATAGGAAATGTGATTCAAGGGCAATAGAGTCACAATGGACAATAAGTGAGAGGAATGAAGGGTAGACTCTTGACAAACAGTAATATAATTGATAAATAGTTTGGCCTGGGAATAGTATTGCATGTGGTTGAAGGAGAAATGCTGGAAATGTGACACCTTGTAACAGTGAATGAGTGAAAAACATCTGCATATACAGAGCTGGCAGCTGGTAGATATTGACCTGATAATGTGCAATGTGAGGATTTTGTTGATTTGGGTGCTTGTTTTATTACCTGGGTTTTTTTTAGTCTGCTTAGACAGTTCTTACCGTCAACCTTTACCCCGAAGGCCCTATGAAATATTGTTATTTTTGCTGTTGTTGTTAACATAAGATCTTGTACATACCTTCATTCACAAAATTCCTTTTTCAAAAAAAAAAAAAAAAATCAGTTTGTTGCAACAGACTCTAAGAACTCACCATTTCCCGGGGGTCCAGTGACTGAAACAGTTTTGATATGTTTCTGAATTTTTAAACATTCATAAGGTCTGTCTTGTAAGTCATTTGTAAGTTCCACCTGAAATGCAATATTAATGTATTTTCTCTTTGTTTAGTATGGTCTTGTGGCATTTGTGTCATAAGAACGTATAGAAAATTCATTCGGACTAAACAATACATGGGTCTTGTTTATTACATGTTACATTTTGTTACGTTTCATACATCTTCATGTGGCTAGGCTTATTAGGTACTATGTGGGAAGCAGGTATCCTATTTTACATTTATCCATTTTGAATTGTCTGGGAGTCTCAATTTCCAATTCCTCGCTATTGTAAGGGTATAAGAAAGACATTGAGATAGTGCCCTTGATGCCATCTGGTATTCATGGCTTTTATCTTTTACTACATGGCCTTATGTTTGAATAAGCTGTTATGACTCATCCGTGGCATGTAAGTACATGGAGAACATTGTGGACTATTCTGTGACTGCAGGTAATACTAAGGACAGGATGCAGGTGCTTAACTGATCCAGTTCCCAAAATAAATTAGATATGACAATGAATTACGACTTCCTGAATGCTTTTTTATGATATGTCTGCACAGGTGACTGCATGTTCATATGCACACTTTCACTAGGCTGAGATATTTGTACAGTAAAATGGTGTACATTTGTACAGTGGAATGCTATTTGTACAGTAACATCTGTAGTGCTGAAATGGGATTTTTTTTTTTCTTTTCCTAAAATGTAATGGGAAATAAAAATCCAAGGATATGGCAAGGGGTAAAACAGATTTTCATTTATACTGTTTATATAATAATTTTAGTAGTATGCTTACATATTTTATATACTCCTACAATGTATACTACTATTTAATAATTCATACAGGATTAAATTTTAAACATTATGTTCAGATTATGCTGAACAATTATAAAATAACTTACTTAAACATAGTGATAGACAAATATTTCCATATAATTATTATTCAGAAATAAGTACTGTAATGCAAATTAAAATGATAGAGTCTTACTTGCATTTGCTGATATGTTTAAGGAGTGAGGGACCTCTGTGTGTTTGGTTTTTCTTTCTGGAAACAAACAAATATTCTTACTGAGTTATATGTAAAAGTGTTGGCTGGACATGTTTTAACCAAAATCTTGTTTTTAATGAAGAGGCAATAACCAGCTGTATTACAGCCTGTTTTATCTTCTGCCCTAATACAGACTCAGTTAAATATGTAGGGTGTCACTGATGTATTTAATGGATGAACTTTGTTTGTTTGTTTCTTCGTATTAGATGCTGTTGAAGGACAAACGGAGATTAGAAAGGAAGAAAAAAATTGATCCATTTCATTAGATAATCATAAAGAAGATCAACCATTTATATGGCCTGTAAGACTTCTACAAAGCTTTGTAACACTGATTATCTAAGATGTTTCTTAATATTCTCAGAAATATTTTCTATTAAGGAATATAAAAATTCCTTAGTTCATTAAAGTATTATTGAGTGAAATTAAGAAAAATCTGTAATCTTCACAGTTTCTTAATAGATCAAATACATTAACTTGTATCAAGTCAATAAAAATTTTGTCTCCATTGCACCAAAATAGCTTGCATAATGGTACTGTATTCAGCTTTCAACTTCATTGGGTTTAATCACTCCATTAAAGAGAAGAAATATCTGATCAAAGAAGAAGTCAGCATTGTACTTTTTGAAGAAGTAATATATTTGCAAATCTACTGATTTTATGAGAGACAGAGGAGGGATTATCCTTCAGATGTGTTTCTTCTACAATAAATAAGTAAATACAGACCCTATAACATCCTGCTTTTGCTCTGAAATGATATCATGTCAGCAATGTTTCAAAATCACAATGCTTATTTACTAAATGGATTTGTGTAATCTAAAGATTGAAATTAAAAAGAGACATCTTAAAATGTCTACTTTGTTTTGTGATGACTAAAGTATGATTTCTGTTGCAGTTGGCTAGTTGCTCAGGTTTCTTTTTAGTAGACTTTTCCAAGCTATTAGAAAACTCGGTAAATTGGGTATGGGGTGTGTTAGTTTTACTGACACTTTGTCAGTCTTCAGGCTGACAGCTTTAAAGGAGATTCGGTTACCCTCAGATGGTTTCAATACAACACACAGCAGTTTGTCACCAAATGATTTGCCTTCATAAAAGGATGGTGCTTAAAAATAATTGTTCAAACATCTTTTTACACTTTATCCATTGCAGTTACAGATCACCTCTGATGACGCAATTGTGATTTAAAATGGAGAACAATAGAACAAATAAGGAAATAGAACAAATGAGTAAGCAAATAGGTCTATAACTTGATCCTCTCCCTGTGAGCACAAGCACTTCAGATTGTGTTAAATCTATGGAGAATACGGCAGCATAGAGTACTAGCAGTTGTCTGTGTTGTCACTAGAGAAAATTCATGATCTCTTCATGCCTGGAATTGATGGCCAGAACAGGCAGGCAAGCATCAACATAGTTGTAAAACCTGGTTTATTTCTTAAAAATAAATACAAAAATATAAATATAAAACATTGGCAGATAGAATTTGATGGAATGAAGTTGCACAAACTTTTTTTTTAAACCAGCTGCATATTACACTTATTAACACCACGTGTACATTTTGTTTTAATTTTAATGTACAGATCAGGACATATTGGATTTTTTCTTCTTTGCCATCTTAAAAGCTGCACTTGCAAGGATAGGACATGTACCTAACAGAAGCGGCTTGTACATGAGGTTGCTTAAGGGATTATCACCCTGTTCAAATTTCTGAAGGTAAGGTATTTTTTATTTTACTTACTAAAATGGACAACACTGAATTTCCATAGCTTTGGCTCTTGGAAGGTGATTAAATAAAATGCTGTATATATTCCAAGTGGCATCCTACTAGAAAGAATGAATGACATTAATGGACAAATTAAAAACAAATTTTAAAAGGAAACCATTGTGCTGAGTGGCAGGAAAATTTTCCTGAATGTTAAATACTGTTGAGTGCAGAAGGTGTCTGTAAAATTACTTCCGCTCAAAGGAAACAAAAATGTAGCCTACTGTAGATTAAGAAGTGTCTTTGTCACTTTCCCCTCCACCGTACATTTCAGCTAGCTTATTGAACCGAGGGCCCCATTCTCGGAGGTAATCATAGTTTTGGTCTCCTTCAGTAGTACCCGACTCTAAGGAGCTCAAGGATTCAGCTATTGAATCATTTCCTTCATAGGCATAGGTTGCAAGCGAGTCATACGGTGGTGCAGAAGGATCAGTATCATGCTCTTTTAACCTTTGGTTAATGAAATCTCGGACATCTGTGTTATCTGGGGCTGAAGGAGTCCTCCGTGGTACAAAGAACGTTTCAGGGATAATGTCTCGTCGAAGCTTCTTATCTTCAATAGCTGCAGGATTCCTCAGTGTGCCAATATCAAAGGCTTGGGTGTCTTCCTCTCCACCGCCTTCATCGTTATAACTCACAATGTTGTCTCTGATGTCCTCTTTAGAGAGGATTAAAGGCTCCTTCTTTCGTTGCCTCTTTAGAGCAGCAAACAGCACCACTATAACTTAAAGAGAGAAACAACAAATGGGTAAAGATCTCTATTTAACAATTTCTTAGTAGCAAATCCACCAAGTACAAAAGCTTTATTTCAGCTATATTTCAGAAATTCATTTCTGTCTGATAAATGGATAAACATCTCCATCTGTATTACAGTAGCACAGTAAGATCTATATCAAAATGTGCTCTTTTGCACACACATTGTGTGCTCTGCTTTATAGAACCATGAGCTTGTCTATATGGTCTTTCTGTAACTTTAATGAGTTTTAAAGTAGACAGGTCTGTTCTGAAGATCTTTTCCCTTTTTTAAGCCCAAAGTATATTGTTAAAAACTGGTTTTGAGGTGAATTATAGGTCATTAGTGATATTCTGAAAACCACAAAGTGAAGGTTTTACAAAATTTACATCTTTTTATTATAGCACAGAAAACTCTGAATAGACAGTGCTTTAATATAGTAAAAATACTATTTACTTGCATATTCGGTGTGAAATATATACTGCATGCTGACTTTAGATAGCTATTTAATATAAAAGAGACATTTCCTCCAAAAAATTTAAAATTGAAGACATGAAAGTGAATTTTGATTATGCTATTCCTTCTCTGATTTTCTTTTTCAGACAACTTAACGAAAGAACAAAAATGAGCTTCTGGTTGCACACTAGTAGCTTTAACAGTCTTGGACTTGAATTCTTATTTACAATGTCCAATTCCCAGACAAATGGGTTTTGCCTTTTTTTTTTTTTTCTTTTGTTTTAAGTTGCAGTTGAATTCTTCTTGCAAAACCCATGACCATTAATTTTACCAACCTATACAGTTTTGTAAAATGAGTCAGGCCTTTGTTCATAGCGGGAAACATGCTTTTTTTTTTTTTTTTTTCTTACCTAGCAGGATAATGATGCAGAGGAGAATGGCAACCAGTGCTCCTGTGCTGAGGCCAGCAGGGAGGAGCAAGGCCTCAGCGTTGCAGGACTGCATGTTCCCCCGGCTGTCACAGGCACACACTCGAATGGTCAGTGTGCCAGTGCTGCTCTGGATCGGGTAGTCATTGTCTGATATCACCACTGGTAAAAGGTAAGTACTTATTTCATGTCGACTAAAGCCATTCCGTCTTGTCAGAATTCTGGCAGTGTTATCTAGATTGATTAAAATATACTGTTGTAGACTATATGAATATAAAATGTATCATTTATAGAACATGCAAACCATCATATTTTACATCACTGGTAGCATTTGAAACTGTTCCTAATATCACAGTGATATCTCTCTTTATCTAATAACATTCCCATTTGATTCGAAAGCTATTTAGAATTTTTTATGTACATCTGGCCCAGTTCTCTGTGCTTCAGCACCACCTTCAAGTATGATTTGAAAAGAGGATTTCTCAAAGCTTAAAATGTTTTCTAGATTAATGCATGCAGTGTGTGACACAATTCCAGTTCAGGGCTGAAGCCCTGAAATGAAGTGGTCAACTGAGAAAAAACAACCTTCCACTTCATGCTGTTCAACAAGCACTCTGTTCTGAAAGATTCTTTCTACGGATCTTTTGTGACAACACCCACGGGAATGCTATCTCTAAACTCAGTATGAGATTTTCCACACCAAACCACTTTCAATGTATTGTAGAACAATGAATTATGTACCTTAACACATGGAGTAGATTTTGGGAGTAAAAATTGTCTTAGGAATTTAGAAAATGTGAAAAGCAGTAGGTTTTCCTGCACTGTTTTGAGAAGTGAATTTACTAAACTGTATTTGTAGCAAACAAATCTTAGTTGTATGCAGTATCTTTCAGCATCAAAAGCTGTTCACTAAGTGGCCAGAGGGAAAGAAAGGAAGGGAAGTAATGAATAACAGGGAGAAACTATTTCTTTTATAGCTAGGGCCACAACACTGGAGTTGTTAACTTTTTAGTCCAAAAGAGAGAAAATACAGATTTAGTCTCCATTAGAAGGGAAATTTAATTTTCATGATAGTTGTGGATCTCTTGAGGTAAGGGGTTAGCTATCTTGCCAGACAATTTCAGGCTGAATTAAAATAACCCATGTGCAAAAAGAATGAAAATAATTACAGATAGAAAAGAAACAGCAAGATCTATACCTCTATACACTCAGGATTTAGTCACCAGGATATAATGTTGTCTAAAACTTTTTTTTTTTTTTTTTCTATAGCGTCCACGATGTGAAACACAAAGTTTATTGCATCTCTTCATTGGTTTGGGGTATTTGTATGTTATTTGTGTTCACTCAACACCAAAATTATGTGTCTGATGGATCTTTAAATACCTTTGCTGCTGGGGATTTTATAAGGTACTCAAACAATTTGATTTCAATCCTCCACTTTCCCTACTGTTAGAATTTTTTTCTCTATCTACTGTAAAATTCTTCATGTTGCTTGCAGGCTATTACTTCCTGAAATCTTCACCAGGAAAAGAGGATTATTCCCATTGCCTTTATGCCTTTAGCACATTTGAAGGCTGATAACATGTCCCCCCTCATTTATTTCTTCTGTAATCTAGAGCCCTCTCAGTTAAGTCATACTGATAAAGTGAAAAATCTGAACTTGTTGGGTGAAGCCATTTTTAAGCATTTTATCCAGCTACTCACCTCAAACCAACACTTTTACTGATTTTCTTTATAATTTGTTTTATCACATTTTTGCCATGTTATTTTTTTGCCTCCCTTACACAGATAGAAATGTAGAAGTCCTAAACCACAGTCAGGTTAAATTATAATTCTTGCTAGCAGTAGCCTCAATGGCTTCTCCACATACTGATAGATATCAAAATGAAATATATTTCAGGAATGTATGCCAGACAGCAAAGATAAACTCCTTCCCTGGAACAGGCATGAATTTTACCTTCATTATCCTGAACAGTGAAGTTAGGGTTAACAGCAGCTAAACTGAAGAAAAATTTTTGTCCACCAAGAGGGTCATCTTTGTCTACTGCACTTATGGTTTGAATAAGCTGCAGGGAAAAAAGGAAGCAAACAACAAAAAAAACCAAATACACCCAGGTTTTTGATACAGCTGTCTGATTACTTTAGAATGACTAGAATTGTTAAGACAACTTAATATTCAAACTATGCACTTATTGACTTCATAGTTAATAATGACTTAATCTGTAGAACATATTAACTGAAAAAATGTTAAACAAGCATATATAAGTTTTTCCAACAAGAGCAGCCGTACATGTTTCATGTGGTGGTACATGTATAAAATGGCCAGCTTCTTAGTCCTCCGTTGTTCCTTTTTTTCAATACATATTTATATGTTTTTGTAACTACATAGAGGACAAAACTCGCCAAAAATAGTTTTATCTGTAGCCTAGGTAATTTTTATTCTTCATCTCTGATACATGATTTTAAATTCAAATCAACACCTAAGACAGGAATTCAGAAGATGTTTTATATTCTTTTTGATAAATATGGTGTTTTATCAAATAGATGCTCCTGATAGTGAAGTTAAAGTTTCAAATTAAATTTCCAAATAAAAAAATAACTTTCTAAACCAAGATTTTTCTATTTATTAGTATAGCAAAATACACCAGTAAGATTCCTGAGATGAAAAATGCCAGTTAGATTATATATATATTTCAAATTTTGCAAAACATTGTAGCATACTCTACAGATGCACAACCTCAGCATGGAATGAGAATCCGGTGTCATAATTCTCAGAGTAAACTGCATCAAGTCAGTTCAATACTTGGACTGAGTGCTTTCTGCAATGCATACAAAAAAGTTTGCGTAGTTTTTGGGGAAGTAATGGCAAGCCCTTTATCAACATTTATTTATCTGTCAAGTAAATGAATGTGTGGCATTTTTTCACTGAAGTTTCTATACCTAAGGGTAGCAAAAT
Organism: Strix uralensis; assembly: GCF_047716275.1. Classification (NCBI taxonomy): domain Eukaryota; kingdom Metazoa; phylum Chordata; class Aves; order Strigiformes; family Strigidae; genus Strix; species Strix uralensis. The sequence continues at coordinate 88,117,824 of NC_133972.1, read as the reverse complement.
GTCATTTCCCAAACAAAATACAATTTTTGACATATTTATTGCTTTATTTCAGACTGGGGTTTTTTAATACCATAGCAATAAAAACTGTACCTATAGCTGAATTTTTTGTGCATGCATGAGTGAATGTTCAGTTATGTTCTTAAGTTTAACTTCCAGAAGTAGGTTACTCTTTAGCCTAAGTCATTTTTATTCTTCATTTCTGATCCATCATTTTAAATTGCAGTGTTTTCTCAGGCATGGAATTACATCTAATTTTTGACACTCTCATTCCCTATGGCGTACTTTTTAAACCCTGTTTGTTTTTCCTCTTCCAGTTCTTCCAAATACAGCCATTTCTCTTCATATCACAGCTTTTGTCAGGACTGATCATCTTTAACATTAACAATTGCAATGTACTCCTGTTTGCCTTAACAAATGCATGATTAACTCCCAACTTCTCTCTTGTCCATTGAGAATACAGCAACAAATTTCTATATGAAGCAAGGATTGGATTTCTTTAAAGTAGCAGCTTGCTTGCTTTCTCAAATGGACTTTTGTCTTTAAATTTATTTTCTCTCATAAATCTCTAATAATTCACAAGATTAACCAAACAGACAATAGAAGCATATAAAATTATTTGTTTTTAAAGAATGAAACTTTTAATTATTTAGTGAATAATTAGAAAATAAATCTTTAGAGATTTTCAAAATTAAGTCAAAAAAACATTAGTCCATTTTACTTTACAATTAGAGACCACGAATGTGGTTGGTGTTAAGCTGATGAAAATCTGCTCGTCCACTTCTGAGTGTCCATATTTAGTTTAAAAGGAGTATGTAGAATTTTTTTATAGCCTAAAATCATTTATGGTTTACAGGGATTATTCACCTACTATGTACTACCAACCAGCATCCCTTAGTAGAACACAGACAGCAAGAAAAGATCTCCTATTATCTCCCTCATTCATCACTTATTGTAGCAACTGAAGTTCTCTGGGAACTTCTCTGTTCAAATACCGATCATGTTTAACCTTATGATACATTTTGCAAGCAAATTCAGCTAATTTGCTTACATTACGAATAAAAAAACCCTGCTTGTGTTGTTTTTGGGTTTTTTTGTGTTTTTTTTTTTTTTGTTGTTGTTGCAAACATCATTTAGATATTAAAATATAAGGAAAATGAAAAAATACCAGTAATCATTTGGCTGACTAAAAATTATGCAATTTCAAGTTACTTGCTGTTTAATATCTTCATAAGTGATCTGGATGATGGGATCAAGTGTACCCTGATGAAATGTGCTGATGTTACAAACTGAGTGGGGAAGTGAACACTTCGTGAGGGAGAGACACCCTGCAGGAAGACCTGGATAAGCTGGGACAGTGGGCTCACAAGAGCCTTATAAAGTTCAACAACGACAAGTGTAAGGTCTTGCACCTGGAAAAACATGATCCAAAAGCGTAGCACAGTCTGGGACCTATCTGGCTGGGGAGCAGCTCTCTGGAAAGGGACCTGGGGGTCCTAGTGGACAACAATTTCTATATGAGTGAACAGTGTGCTGCAGTGGCAAAGAAAGCCAACAGGATGATGGGTTGCATCAACAAGGGCATCACCAGCAGAGCTAAAGAAGTCATTACCCCACTCTACTCAGCACTTGTCAGACCACACCTGGAATACTGTGTTCAGTTTTGGTCTCCACTATACAAAAAAGATGTAGACAGGCTGGAGAGGGTCCAGAGGAGGGCCAGAAAAGACCTGGGAAGCCTGCCATGTGAGGAAAGGCTGAGAGAAGTGGTTTTGTTCAACCTTGAGAAGATAAGGCTTAGGGGAGACCTTATCACCATGTTGCAGTATTTAAAGAGTGGCTACAAAGAAGGTGGAGACTCCCTTTTTACAAGGAGTCACATGGAAAAGACTAGGGGTGATAAGTTACTCCTGGGTAGATTCCAGGTGGACACGAGAGGAAAATTTTTCACAATGAGAACAATCAGCCAATGGAATAATGTCCCCAGGGAAGCGGTGGATTCCCCAACACTGGACACTTTTAAGATTCAGCTGGACAGGGTGCTGGTCCATCTTGTGTAGATGGTGCTTTTGCCAGGAAAGGTTGGACCAGATGATCCTTGAGGTCCCTTCCAACCTGGTATTCTATGATTCTACGATTCTATTCTTTAAAAGGCAAAGTTTTAAGCATGATCCTAGTGAAACGTGCTTACATACATTGTCACATTTACAGCAGATTAATTTGCAAAGTATATCTAGATTAAATTGTAAAATATATCACAAACAAAAGCATTATTTGCTTTGGCATTCTCAATTAGAACCTAAACTTTTAAAATATTTATAATTTTTTTTTTTTCAAATAAGGATATTACTGGAAATTCACACTTGAAGTGCATTACTAGTTCCTTTTCAAATGAGGCCAAGTACACATTCCAATGGAGCAAGTACTCATCAACTCCTGTGTGAGTCTGGAAAGTTCTCCTTGCATTATTACTGGTGCAATCAAGTTTCTCTTGTATGTCATCACAAGGAACGTTCTATTCACCAGATTGGGAGCTCAGTGTGGATGAAGCTTATTTAGAGTTGGCCTTTGGTCTTTGGAGGGAGCAGCATCTTCCTTTTAACTTTTTGAGGCACTGCATAATCTCTTGTGCTCTTTCAAGGCCTGTATGTGAAGCGAACTTCAGACAACACATGGACATAACATAAAAATGAGCAAGGGGGAAAACAGATTCCTCCTGCATTGCTGGGAAGCAATAAAAGTACAGATGTAGGCCATAGTCAATGATACAGAATGTTTTGGTGATTCCTTTGCTTTCCTGCTTCATCTCTCTCATAGACAATTACAGCAGCATCACAGGTTTGGATGCCCTAAGTAGCATATATTTGACTTCCTGATTGTTGACTTGAGCAAAAAGAGTTATCACAACTTCTGTTTGAGAGTAGGTTGATGTCTGGAATCCCTCTTAGCTGCATTTCTTTTTTTTTGGGTTTTTTTTTTTTTTTTTTTGGTCAAAATAGTTCTGTTGTACTTGTTTCTTTCACTCTGCTCTATTTCCTTTATTTCACCAGTTGTGATCACAATGAAGGTGAGGAGCCACTGAGAATCCCAGTGTGGCACAGGGACTTATGCTTTCACAATTTTTTTCAGACTAGCCATTTGTACTCTAACCAGTCCGCCTCTTCTCCACGACTTCTCTAATTAAGACTTGGGATGGAGTCAGACCTTTCCATCCCATAGCATTTGTATTGGACTGCTCTTTGTGTTTGACTCTTCCTTTTGTTCCCTAGTGCAAGCAACATGTGACAGAAAGTGTTTCCTAAGACTGACACTTACTATCTTCTGGACTTTCAGTGTATTGTGCTCACTGCTCCATTTCTTGTTCCTTCAGCATTCCAGTCTCAGCCATCTTGCGGCTCCTTATGGATCTCATGAAAGTGGGTCTTTGCTCAAATTTTTAATTATTTTCACAAACCTAACCACTTTAAGCAGACTGTACCACTGTATGACAGGTAAATCCAATGACTCTACAATTTTTATCCAGTTATTATCCAGTTGTTTGTGGGCACAGAACTGATAGGAGTAATTAAGATTGTAATTAACCAGGGGAGCTGTGTTGCACGAGCTTTCCCTTTTGTGCAGTTGCTAGGCAGCCACTTGCAATACTGTGTTTTCCCAAACTTAGACTCATTCTTGAAGATTCAAGGACCAATAAAGACTTTGGTGTACTGCTTTTTAGCCATTGCCTGCTTGACTTTGAACCTCTGGACAGTAAATGATGGCAGGGTAACTACTTAGAGTCTCTTAAATATATGTAAATCCAATTGAATTAAAAAGAAATTTCTTACTGGGTACACCTCTTTATTTGTAACCAACATGTATGTTAGTAGCTTCTTCCTTTTCTCAGTGACTTTCAAATATAAACCTACAATTGAAAGCAACAGAAATGGCAGAGAGTAAACTCTGCCTTATGGGTCATCTACCACCTAGTGTTACATTGTAAATATAGACAATGGGTATTGCAGAATATCTGCTACTTTTAGTGTACATTTTTGTTATTTCTTAGTAAAACTGAGTGATACTAATCATTAAAGGTTTTAGTCCTCAGTTTCTTAAATTTGACTATACCATTTTGTACTATGTTTTTTAAAAATGTAATTAAAAAAGCAGCAGTAACTAACCAGAAAATAAGTACTTAAGTCTTATTAGAAAATCCTGATTAAGGGACCCTTTGAAGGAGGAATTAAGTACAGCTAACTTCTACTGTCCCCCTGCCTTTCTGTGAGAAACTGATTTAACAAACTAGACTTTTATAAAGTGACAGATTACCAGGAAATGGCTAGTTGTCTGAAGTTTAGAAGTTATCAAAAATTTTTATTCCAAAAATAGAAATTTGGGAATTCTTTTGTTTCCCTGGAATTCTCAAAAAATTATTCTCCATAGCCTTTATAGCTACAGCAGCTATATTGGTAATTGTACCGACACAAAACAGTAGTTATAAGCTAAGAGGGTTATTACATGATGTTATGCATACCAGTATGTATATACTTGAAGAAACTTATATAATGTTGGAGTTTTGACAAGAGACAAGCCTAGTTAGTATTCCAATGTGTTCAAATGCATAAGTTAGTGTTAGTCTTTCTTTGTTCTGTTTGACTCCCATAGGACAGGTCAGGGGGAGTGCTTTTGGTTTACATTAAAAAAAACCAAATAAACAGAAGTTGCAAAAAGTTATATTGCATGTTTTGCATACTATTTCCTGATGATACTGGTAACTATATTAATGTGATATATCCTGTTTTACACATGGTTTCATATAGTGCTGTTTTTCTCTTAGACCAATCACCTATGGGATACCTGCACTACACCCAGAGTAAGTTGCTTCTCCTTGCTAGCAATGCCACAACTTCAGGGAAGCCAAGGATGTTACTCTGTCTGAAAACAAGCAGGAAAGTAAGGGCTGAAAAGTAGTCAAAGAGGGTTATTAGCAACTAAAAACTGATAAAACAGAAGAAAGAAGTTTGCTGTGTAGACTGCATATTCCAAGCACCTTTGTGCTTGGTAGGTCCTCACTGAGCATCAGTTCTACCCACTGTTTAAATAAGTGTTTATTTTTTGCTAAAACACACTATGTATATGCTTTTAAATTCAGTACAAAGAGCAGAAAATATAATGTGCTATTAGGAACAAAACCTCACAACTATTTAGAAACCCTGTATTGATTTGCATTACAAAAACTCTCTTACCAGAGTAAAAAGGTAAAACTCTGGGAGTTTTTGAAATAAGTAAGGCAAGAAGAAAATTCTGTTACTACTAAAACCACTGGAAGATATAAGATCTATGGAAATATACTGAAGGAACTAAAGTAAGAATAAATCAGAAGAGATGGAAAAGAAAGAGAAAAAAATATTCAAATAAATTGACCACAAATTGTAGTATGACAAAAGAAATTGAGGGAGAAGCAAAAAACAAAGATAAAACAACATTTCAGGATCAAAGGATATAAGCAAGTTCTAGAAAAACATCTGAAAAAAAAAAAAAGAAGGAAAATTGAATGCTAGAAAATGAACCCACAAGGAATTTAGTTTTTCAATAGATATATAAATATTAGCTATTTTTCCAACAAAAGGAATAATGATTAGAAAGACACCTGGTGAATATAATAAGGAAATTGCTGAAAATATAAAGATATGAAAAGCCATGTTTAAGTAAGGTTATGGTGGGAAAAATATCCCTGACAAAGTTTTTTTTTATAAGGGTCAAATGAGTTGATAAGATGAAGAGCAACATAAGAAGAATTGGTTCAAGAAACCTAGTGTGTTTATATAATTTATGCTGAATTTAGATATAGAAAAAAGAAAAAAAAAATCCATATTTTAAAATGTCATTGAAAGAGACTCCACGATGAGCTAGACTGATTCATATAACATTGGGATATGTGAAAAAGGAGTGGGGATGTATAGATTTGGTAAAATGAAGGCTAATAGCAAGATTGTAACAAGCATGCTTAGAGACCCAAACAGATGAAAATACAATTTCCTCACTACTTTTGAGGCTTTGAAATCTGTAGGGAACCATACAGTTTACCAGCTTCATACCTGTGGCTCAGACAGGCAGTCCTTCAAAGAAAGGACATGATCTTTGAAAGGAGCAGAACACTACTGGGCACCCATCACAGTATAGGTCTGTTAACGCAAGGATGATGTGATTTGGTATGTGTTTGTTACTCAGTATTTTTAAATTTCATGTATATAAACCGCCAGACACACATATACATATGTATTACAATGACCAGAGTAGGGGAAGATGATGAACAGCAAAAGGGAAATAAAATTAAGCAGTTGCCCATTTAAACATCACAATATATTTGTGCCAGCTGCAGGTGCCCAGGTGTGGGCAGCAGTAAGGGCTCTGCCGGGTGGGCCCCTGCGGGGAGCGGCCGGGGCTGCCCCGCGCCGGACACAGCCGGTTCCAGGCGGCTCCAACGGCCCCAGCGCAGGGCACAGCTGAGCCCCTCAGCCCCGGGCGGGCGCCTCGGGGAAAGCCTGGGTAAGGAAGGGCAAAGAGCTGCCCGGCAGCCAGGGCTGAGGGAAACAGGGGGAGAAACAGCCCTGCGAGCCCCGAGGGGAGAGCGGCAGGAGGGCAGGAGGGGCTCCAGGCAGAGCCCCGGCAGAGAGGCCCCTGCGGCCCTGGGAGAGGACTCTATGCTGCAGCAAGTTTATCCTGAAGGACTGTAGCCTATGGGGAATACCCACACTGGAGCAGGAAAAAGTGTGAGGAGGAACAAGCAGCAGAGAGCAGGAGGTAGAGGAGTCAGTAATGAAGGGGTGCAGATGAACCTGGAGGAATGGGAGATAGAGGGAAGGTGTTTTAGTTCTTTGTTTCTCACCATCCTACCCTACTTTTAACTGGCAGTAAATTAAATTAATTTTCCTGAAGTTGAGTCTGTTTTGTCAGTGATGGTCATTGGTAAGTGATGTCCCTGTCTTTGTCTCAACCTTTTTCTTTTTCACCTTAATTTCTCCCCCTATTCTGCTGAGGAGGGAGGGAGTGGCTGGGTGGGCACCTGGCTTCTGTCCAAGGTCAACTCATGTCTTCCTTTCTTCTGGGAGGTCATTTATAAAGGGAGAAGAAGGGCCCCTCCTCTGACCTTGAGTAAGTACAAAAAATATACTCAGCTTCAATGTAAAACCTCTCTAAAGTAGGATTGACTTCTGCTTTCTATGCTGATTCCTGTCCTTTACATTAGAGGATCTTTGGACTGGCTGCGGAGTTGCCAGATTTGTGACATCTGGGAGCTTACAAAAACAGTGGGAATCCATGTGCCCAGATGCCCAGCTCCTGGCTTTTCTCACCTGGGTGTAGAGGAGAGCTGAACTTCTCGGCATACAAGGCTGCAGCAGTACAAGCATCTCACTCCTTTCTTCCCCTCAACTCCTACTGAGTCAGCCTTGTATAGTTCACATGAATGCCTCCATCCCCTGTATGCCATCACACCAAGATTGCCCTCATTTTGGGGGGTGTGGGAGGTGTGTGTGTGTGAAAGAACAGCCACCATCAAAATGGCATTCTGCCACAGGTGCTGCCTGTTTGTAGTTTGAGCTTTTTGGAATGGGGTATTCACGTTTACAAGGTTATGGTATGATCTGACATCAGTAGTGACAGCAAGCAGAAAAACAATCACAGGCCCTTTGAGTCACTCTAACTCCAAAAATCACATTTCCTAAAAAATACTCTTGTTATATTATGCATATATGTGTATGTATATACACTTATACTTTATATGTTTATTATATATAGTGTGTGTGTCTATATATGTGTCTTTTATATATACTTCTATGTAAATCACACAGTGGAATTCTAAAGGAAAATAAAGAAACTGGAAAACTACAATATTCGTTAAAATGTTTGTCAGTAGGAGAGAGGAAATATTTAAATGAATACCACAGAATTTGTGACTGATTAAATATCCTAATAGTTTCAGTGATATAATGGAAGCTTTAAATTTGATCATGGATCAAAGATAATTATGAAAACCTGAAAGGAACGAAAAATACGAAACATAAATGTGGGAGGAACCAAACTTAGAGAATGATGTTCAGTATGGATTGATTAGATTCAATTTCTCAGGACAGACAGAATTCCAAAATCACAAGTCTTACTTATGATCTACCACTAAGAAAGAATATAATTACTTTCCAATGGATCATTTATGTTATCCTGCATTGAATTTTTTTCTCTTCTTGTTAATTGTTTTCTTTAAACAATCATTTGCTACTCAGACTTTTTTTAAAAAACTGTTTATAGCCCTTTTAGTAAGCTTGGCACTTTTTTCTAATAAAGGAGACACTACTGAACTCTGTAACAATTTAAACAAACATTTATGGATGCGTACATTTATTTAGCTTCTCATTTATTAATTATAAATGATTAATCCAGGTTTTTTTCAACTTTTTAACTGACAGCCTTTTCTGAATGTGAACAGAAAACCAGTGTAATGCAGAAATAACTTTTATATTTACTTGTAAATTATACTGACCTCAATATTCTAGATAGCTCAAAAAAATAAAGTTCCTCAAAATATGTTTACATGAAAATATAACACTTCTATTAAGCATTTGCGGCACCCTCTATAGTTAGTAACCTGAACAGACAGATTCTAAAACCTCAAATGGAGTAAGATTTGTAGATTAATGCATTTAGATTTTTTTTTTTTACCCAGGATTTCTTTTGTGAAACTGGAAGAGGAAAATACAGTGCTCTGCTTTTTCAATACTTAATCCCTCTCTCATATTGAAAGTGATTAAAATATTATTTTAGTATTTACAGAAGACACTGCAACTGTCAGAAATTCTACTTGTTTAACCAGCAATTTCTAGTTATCTAACAGCTTGAATTATCTTATAACTCCTATAGCAGACAAATGCAGTTGCTCAGTATGTTTAGATATTTTATGCATTATAGATTTCGGCCTTAAGCCCTCTGTTCTATTTTCCAACTGATGTTACTTTAGAAAGAAGAATGGCAACCTGAATGTGAAATTTGTAATACAACCTGTATGCCATACCTGTAGGTCTCAAACAGTTAAGAGAAGCTGGCACTTCTCCCACATTCTATTCAAAGGTGCTAAAATGATTGCACTGAGGTACTACTGCTACCTCTTTAAAGGATTTATTATCGGCTAACTGTGCTCTGGGACATGCTGTGCTGTAATAGGAAAACAGTTTTTTAACAGTTCTAATAAGCAGTTGGCTGTTAGGAACTACATACTAAGCAGTGCAGTCATTTCACTTAAACTGGAGTAAACATTCTGTAGCCTTTAAGAGTCAAGCCAAAATATTATGTTACCAGTTCAAAAAGGTATGTTTTGTATTTTCTCCTCAAAAGTTTTTGCTGCAATGATAAAAGATAAGCCTGACAATGGCAAAAAAAAAAAAAAGTGACAGATGTAGATGTCTGTAATCACCATCACCATTGTTTGAAATATATCTGAATTTTGCTATTTGAGAGTTATTGAAAATATAGATTAACTTTTTAGTAGTTACATTTATCATTTTACTTTGTGAAGATATGACCATGTCTCTTGGACATATCTAGTCAGGATTTAACAGTAGTACAGGGTTAGGTAAAGTAATTCACACACTGATGCTGTTTTAATATACTGATTTTTCACTCTAAGCCTCACCTACAGAGCTACTTTGCTTTGATTTTTAACATTTCAAAAGCTATTTCAGACATGATTTCTCCCAAGCAACAGACAGGAATGATCTACAGTTGAGTGCTGTAGCAAGACTGGATAGTGGGAAGTGTTTATCAAAGGCATACCTGTCCAGCTCTTGCATTTTCACAGACAAAAGTATCGTAGAATACAGCAAACTGTGGGGCATTGTCATTAACATCCAAAATTCTTACGTAGACAGGAACACGAGTAGTATCTTTGGGGTTGTCTGACAGGAGAAGAGAAGAATAATGACTTTATTTTTCTAATAAAATTTTTCAGTTTTCTTCCAAATTTCATAAGCAATAGGTAAGCAAGATTAGGTGTGAAACGTGAAAATGCAGTGTACAAACTGATACCAGGTAAGAACCAGGTCTCCTGAAAAATAAGGAGATTATTTGCTTAGAGTAAAAAATAAAGTATTGGTATCTAGTGAGCAATTAAGATTTTACATGAAAATAGGGGCTGCAACTGTTAATAATCTATGCAAATATAGTCTATGAAAATTATGCCCACTACTATAATGACAAATTTCATTATAGGGTGGGCTTGAGAGTATTATTCTGCTGTAAGGTTTTGATTTTTTAATTTCAAAATTATTTATGATCTGTTTTGTTTTACATAGAAAAGACATTACTGACTTTGTGTATACATATTTTGAAAATTTTTCAATCCTGGCTTTCCTCTCTTGTGCCTTATTAAGTAGGGAGAAATTCCAAGAAAACCAATGAAAGCATCCCCCCAAAATTCTGGTGATGAATTGATAAGAATCAGAGGGTTTATGTTACATTGCCTTAAAAAATATGAATTTAGATTTTCAGACCTTAGATTAAGAAACAAGATTAGTAACCTTCCCCTTGCCAAATGCCAAACCCCTAGCATTATTTAGAGTGCTTCCTGTTCTCACTTGCTCTATCTAGTTACCATACCAATAATCTGAAATAATGCCCGGGAGTAAAAATGTGCAGCCATTACCTGGAATTCTGCTAGATGGTAGCTAAACACTATATGATTTTGCAACTTTAATGAAATGAGGATAAGTAAAAATAGAGATGATTTAAAATTACTTTTTTTTTTTTTTTCCTTTTAAGCTGCTTCAAATAAAACAGTAAACATTTAGGAGTAGCTGGCATTAAGTTCACTTGCTATTAATAACATCTTTGCTAAAGTGTAATGTGGATCTTTCTGACATCCATTTTTTGACAATTCAGTTTTAAATGGCAGGTTTAAAGCACTGTTTTTCATAGTCTTGCATTTTTGTAGTAACTTTCCAAATATGTTCTATTCTTAACACTGCTTTTCTGTTGTGTCATGCTTCACAGGTAATATTTTTAAAGATTTAAAGACCTAAATCTCTCCTTTCACATCTTTCTCCAAAACTAATGTACCTTTCTGGAGAATGCTAGCTACTCCAGCTAAGTCCAGAATGTAAATTTGCTAAAGTATCCTGACCAGGAAGTAAGTTTAGCACTATGATATAAGCATACAAGGATACTAAGTTTTTTCATTATATAAATACTTCTGAAAAGTATTCTTACAACATTGGACAGCACTGTGAAGAACTGTAAGCTCAGGACCATGCATCACAAGGAAAAAAAAAAAAAAAGTTTAAAAAAACCCCCCACAGCTATCGGGTGTGCTTAGTACAACCAGACTATTACTCTGGACTACAGAAATGGGGACAGGCAGGTTGAGCAGTTAATTGGCTGGACACGATGTTCCATTTAGTTCTCTGCAGCATAGTTCTTGCCAGCCATGTTTCATTGCTGATCAGCATTTTTTCTTTTTTTCTGGCTGATATAGAATTAACCTTAAAAAAACAATGTCTTTGAAACCAAGTGATCCTCACCAGCTGATTTCAAAAGATCAGACCTTTGTCCATTAGGAAATTTTCTGTTGGGCAATTTGAGTTAACCTCTATAATGTAGCAGGTTTAGCTTTCATCTTTGTACTTTTAACATGAAAATATCTATGTGTTTAAAATAGTCCAAGAAATGCTACAGCTTAGGGATCAGACTGAACCTAACTTGTAAGATGCACTGATTCCAAGAGCTGTAGGTGTAGATATGATAGGAATCCTGAGCTCTGCTGCTTTAACAGCAAAAACATGCCATTGTCCTCAAAGAAAAGGAACGAAACAGAATTACTCCAGTGTTATTATCTAATTGAGTAACATTTCAGAAGTAGCTTGGATGTTAAAGGTCAGTGGTGGAAGTAGGTGAGGAAAGAAGCAATGAGAAGACAGTTGCTGTTGGCCACACCCAATTTACTTTCCTAGAATATTTTGCAGTAAGTGGTGGGGGGGGAAGGAAGGGAGGTTTTTTTCTCATGAAGTCACAGCTGTAACTTTGCAGGCTAAGGAAAACTGAAAGGAAAAGAAGACCAAACTGGCTTACTGATCTCAGCTGCTATAACACTAAGGTTGTGCCACTGTGATATTTCACGGTCAAGTGGCTTAGAAGTATAGATGGACCCGTTTCCAGAATGAATATTAAATATCCTGTCGAGGTCAGTGTGACGATCCAGAGAAAACCTGATAAAGAAATGAAATGATAAAAAAATAAAAAGTATTGCCAAAATGGTAGAAACAATGGAAGAAGCATATGTTTCACAAGTCAATATAGCTTTTAGGTTCTATATATTACACTACAAAGGTTATTTTTTTGAAGGCATACATTTAGCTTCTATAAACACTTATGAAAATTCTCAGGGTTAGTTCCATAGAATAAGGAATAAAAATTGCAAGAATTTAATAAATACGTGTCCTGGTTTTGGCCAGGACAGAGTTAACTTTCCTTGGGCTGAGAGTGAGCACAGCTGGAGGGCTGGGTCCCGATCGATCATCGGACCATTCCATGTCATGTGATGTCAAAGCTCAGCATATAGGCGGCACATGCTCTCTCACGTGTGGTGTTTGTTTCGTTTTGGGTTTCTGGATTGGCTGGGAGGAGTTTCTCTGGTGCGGTCGAGAATCGCTGCTGGGGTCGGGCTTTGTACTTGTCGCTGTTCGGTGAGCCAGTACTGCATTTTACCCGTTTTGGACTACTATCATTACTGTTGTTTTTGCTAGTAATTTTTTTTATTTAACCTACAAATTTCTTCTTTTCTGTCCCTCCCCTATTTCACCAGGGAGGGGGGGGGGAGTAAACAACTGGCCATGTGGTGATTTGCTACCGGCTGAGTTCAAACCACAACAATACGATACAAAAGTGTAATATTTGATCATCTGAGCTTTTATGCATATATATGAGGATCATAAAAATGTCAGAATTTCAATAAAATAATTAAAGAATTGTTTTAATCCTGAAAGAAAAATTGTCTTTGATGTACTGTTCCTTCAGACTGAGACTGAGCTAATTTATGAGCTTTTCAGAAGTCTTTTTATAAGCTCATCTGCGACACTTTAGAATATATTAATTTACTAGAAATCAAGTTAAAAAAACCTCTATAAAAATAAGTTCACATGCAGAACTTTCACTTTCATGAATGTGCTGATGTTAAGGGACCTTATATGTTGCTATAGTTGCTATACTTCTGCAGGCATAACTTCTACTAAAACAATATGGCAGAATGTCAAACTAGAATCACAAAATTGCACTTTCCTCCATTTTTTCTAATATTTAACACTGCCTTCAAAGTTAGGATTGAACCTTTGCTGTGTTATTAAATGTAGGATTTTGTGAAAAACAGAACATTTATCTAACTACCTGGCAGAATTGGGCCTAATTAAAATAAAGTCTGCCAGTACACTTGTACAGTGCAATAGAAACAATTGTTTAAGTTTCTATGAATTTTTATGAGTGATCTAAACAGTTCATCAGGTGTATCTGTTTTTACTTAACTAAATTGAGCCAAATGAAAAAATGCTGTAATATGAAAATAATATCTATAACATTTTGGTGGGTTTTGTTTGTTCACCACACACAATAACATAAATATGTAAACCAAACAAAACTCCAACAAAAAAGCTGACACCAAAGTGAATACAAAAACAAAACAAAAGGAAATTAAAACAGGCAAAAAAGACTTCTGAAAGTTCAGGAAAGACTTGCTCTTTTTTTTTTTTTTTTTTTTTTTTTACTACTAGTTAAGCATAATAACTGTTAGCTAAAAATGAAACAAAAATCTGTCATTTTTCAGATAAATTGTATTTAAGACTATTTGGCTTATGATAACCATTTGATTTTACTTCATCCATGGATGGCATTTAAATGAAGAAAAGAACTAATTTTGACAGCACTCTAGCTAACAGTTTTCCAATTTGCAATAATCACTGCTCTGGCTAACAAGTTTCTTGTTTGTTAAATGTTCTATGTCATTTGATAATAGCTATGAGATAAGCACATACTTTTACCCCATCATATTATTTCTAATGCCTGAAAATGCTACCAAAATTGTTATTTTCAGAAAATACCTCCATATTCATCGAACAGAAATAAAAATCAGTGCAACCAGGAGCTATTTGCACTCTATAGGAAGCCTTATATAGAATGTTAATAAACAGAAACTAATATTTTAAAATAAACAGCTAAACAGAAGAAAAAATTGAATCAATTCTACAACCTGAAACATCAACAGGACATAGAAAAATTATATAAAATAATCTTTAGGTAGTTACTCTGTGTAAATAATAGTGATTAGGGAAATACCTGCCACAGTTCTTCTTCAATTCATCCAAGTTTGTTCTTTTTCCAGTCATGATTAGGAAAAAATTACTACTAAAATTGTCAGTTGTCTCATGCAATTAGAGTGGGTAAAGATGCAATGCTAAGTTATTTATATATTCTTAAATTTTAGAGATCTAAATTTTAGTCATCTCCTATCTTTTCCATCTACACAGATCACCATGGGAGAAAAATAGATTCAGTTTCACTTCCTAATCCAGTTTTACCACTTGGGCCTCATTAACAAGTATGTGGCAATTGACTTCAAAGTCAGTAAATAAGGTTCTTTTGCCAGAATGTAATATTTGTACTTTGTTCGGCATTTGAGACAACTCACATCCACCTTGGACAGTGTTGTCTTACCAGCTTCTTAAAGTTTATATATTATAGAAAAACAAACAAAAAAACCCACACCAAAATATGGTTTACTGCATTCAGCTAGATGCAGTGTAGCATGTAGCATCTAGTAGTATACATAAAAAAGATTTTTAAATATATTAATTTTTTAGTGTTTAATTTCTTGGGGCATTTGAGCACACACAAAGATTATTTTTGTTTTGATCACTCTGGCAAGCCTACAAAGCAGCAGGCAGATGAGATCAACACTGCATACTTTCCAGGACTGACTAGAAAAAGCATTAGAAAGCTCTGTGCCCTTCCTCAGCCATAGACTGGTTTGTCACTTTTTCACAGTGTGAAGCAAGAAGTAATCCCGAAGAGCCTACCTGAAATCAGTGTGTAATTTCTAAAGATTTTTGAGATTTGAAGTACTAGAAAACATTTCCTGTGTCTCTTGCATGCAAGTGAATGGCTGTTCCCTGAGGTGTTCGGAGTCTTAGCATCATTCTCAATTCTGTCTATCTCTGGGACACTAATGAATAACAGAAAAAATATTAGCATCTTCTTCCTGTCCACCATGTGTACGTGACAATTCTTGTTGTATTACTATTTCTCTAGCAAATTACGTGATTATGTGTTTACAGAGACTGGAGTATTACCTTATAGGACTTGAGGCCGAATCAGGATCTCGTGCCATTACAGTTCCAATTATTGTTCCCAACTCAATATCTTCATGCACCTCAAAAAGGTAAGAAGATCTGCTGAAGACGGGAGGTTCATCTACATCGTCTACTGAGATTTTCACAATAGTTGTATCTTTGAAAGGCCCAAGATAATAGAAGCGTGGATCGACATGGGTATTCTCAGCTTCTACTTTCAAGGTATAAAGTCTTCTCGTTTCATAGTCCAGTGGCTAAAATAATGATGATAAAGTTTATTAAATTACATTATATATTGACAGATGTTGACCTATATACATAATGGAAACTGAAGAGGATTCAAGCCTTGCCAGATCTTGCCCTGGGTTGCAGAAACCCCAAATACAGTTCAAATTTTCCACAGCATAGGGACCACTTTCTCTAGTAAGAAATTTCCATTGTTTTTGGAGGAAGTTTCTCTTACTAAATATTATTTCAATTGTCATAGCACCAATGACAAAAAAATTTTCAGTGTAAATTTACCAATTATTTAGTGAATTTTGCAGGTGTTTCAAGAGAATATGGATTTGAAACAATCATATAAGCATTTAAAATAACTGAAATACAGACTTGAAATACTGACATTTCAGAACAAAGTACTTAATACTAACATTTCTCAAGAAATACTATAAACTCTTCAATACTCAAAATGTCCTGAGTATCCTTGTCAAATAAATGTAGCTGGCCTTAAATATCAGGAATGTTTTTTTGTTTCTTTTCAGGAGGGGATGTGTGTCAAAGTTCTCTATATCCAGAGAAACAGTAAGAGTTTAATCTTGTTCCTTTTCATTTAATTTAATGAATCCAACATCAGAGATTTTTTTTTTTCAAAATAGATTTGACATTTTTGTCAGCAGTTCCTTTTTAAAATGGAAGGAGGAAAGGTTCTGGGTTATAATTAGAAACCATTTTGGATAGAGAAGAACCTTGATTCGTTCCTTTTTCTAACTGTCATAGATGAAAAGTGTTAGCTAATTTATGATATTGAGGAAATGAGCAAGCTGAGAGTTTACCTTTCTGACACAAAGAAGACTTCATTAACTCCCCCAAAATCTCAGGGAGATATCAAACTGGTGGTTTTCATTCATCAAAATGGTTGGTAGAAGACTTGTTTTTTTCACCTAACTGCTTTTAAGTACAAATTAATATTCATGAAAGATGCCAGAGTAACAGCCTAGAAATTTAAATAATTTATTTAAGAGCAGAAAGATGAAGTCCAGTAAAAGAATGAGTTTCCCCACTGACCCAAACTTGTTTTTAAAAAATAGAGCAGAAGGGAGAATATCTATGTATATAATTGAGAAATACAACACAGTGCTGCTATTTATGCTAGATCTGAGACTATTGTGTCTATAAAGTACAGCATGCTGCTGTGAAGGGATGCTGGCTTCAAGCCTAGAAGTAAAGAAGCCATGTTAGTCCTGCTTTATTCTAATTAACTGGCTTAATTTGCCAGAAGGTGTGCCACACAGATGTACTTAACTTGCTACTAGTACATTCACATGCAGTTTTGACATCTCCAGGCTATGCTGCAAAACAGATATAAAATGTATGGATTATACAGGCATTCCAACATATCACCAGTAATGAACAAAACTGTTGCCCAAATATATGAAATTATGGCAAAGCAATTATTTTATCTGTGAGAACTTGTATAGAAAAACTTGTATAGAAAATAAATTCAGACTTAGTAAATTCAGGACTCAGTAAAGGAACACCAGCTATTTGTAGTTCTTCACCACTGAAAATAGAAATGACAATCAACGTGGCCAAATAAAAAAAATAAATAATATTTTCATAAATGAACAAACTGAACATATCTTCTTCCTTGCTAGTTAATGCTGTTGCTATCCAAATAAGCTATTTATTTATCAATATGAGAAAGCATCCTGAAAAATGCAAAATCTGTCAGATTGCTAATGACAAAATGAGAAGATCTTGTTTATTAGCATTTATTGGTGACATTTTTGGAGCTGCTGTGTTATAAGTTATGATTTTTTTATGCCTGATCCAGTTATTAGACTGTTTTTTCAAGACCATATTGATTTAATATAATAGCAGTCTGTATGAAAAATCTGAAGGAAGCAAGCAAGAAAGGGGCATCTCAAGAGAAGCCTTCACAAACTTCTAGGAAAAGGAAGCTTTGTATTTTCATTCCTTCCCAGATTAACTAGAATGCTGACTGTGAACATAGAATATAGAGATTAAAAAGGAACACACTCTAATCTTTGCAGAACTTTTCTTGGTTGCCATTATCAAGACCTGTGGAGATATATTTTATATTAGTGTTTAATTCATTATTCTGTGCTTACGAAGATTTGTTTTAAAAGCTATTATAAACAGTGCTTTATGTTAGAAATGGTGCCTGAACTCCTTAGAAACGCACCTCAAAATGCCAAAGAAAAAACTGAGGTACTTCTGGAAGAGAATTTGAGCAGCAGCAGAACGTAATTTCTCGAAGTGTGAGATCTTGTACTTCTGAAAATGCTCTGACATGCCAGACAGAGGGCAGAACTAAAGCTAAATCTGAAACAGGGACACCATCATTATTCACTGCTCATGCGTTAACCAGCTGACACGTTTGGAAACAGGAACAAAACAATATAGCTTATGACTCTGCTTCCATGAGCGTGTTTGTGTTCTGCCATACACTGGTCACCTAAGTTGATGGGAATCTCCTAGATAATGAAAACCTATGTCTCTCAGTAGTGAGTGAACTGCATATTGCTTGCTGAAGAAAATAGGTTACATGAATACTAAAGAAGTCTGTATTTGAAATCACAAAGATAATTAGTACTAACATTGGGGATGGTCCATTTTTTACATACTTTGCTGGCAATAATGCTTTATGCTACATCTCAGATATTGTTACCACCTGTTACTTCCAGTTCATCTTAAAAGGAAATAGTACCGATTAGTCACTGATGGGGGATGCTTGCAAGTGTTAAGCAGTTAGAACATGTCATCACATGATCTAAGCACTTTTTTCCAATGAACATTTGTGGCATAACATTGACACCAAAATCATTTAGTGAGTGTTGTTAATAGACACCTTTCGCACAGTTATGATGCCTTCCTGTGTGTCCTTCTTTGTCACAATATCAAACATATCTGTCCCATCGCCATCTATAATTCTGTACTCTACTTCTGCATTTTTTCCAGTGTCTGCATCTGTGGCTTTGACACTGCCAATGGCTGTTCCAACTGGGGAGGACTCGGGAATGCGGAGGTGGATGGTACCTGTCAAAGAGAAAAAGAGCCACTCAGGAGCCCCATAAACCACTACCCATGCATTAAGTAACATTGTCTCACACAATAGCTGATTACATATTTTTGTGTATCTTTTATTCTAGAGAACTTGCTGTTTAATACTGGGAGGATGGGCAAAATGTGAAGCAGAGGACTGTGCAGGGAAAAACTTTAAGTAGAAGACTGTAAACAAAATTGTAGAAAAACAAAGGCAATGAAAAACAAATTCAGAGAAAAAGAGGTTTGAAAAGGACTTCTCCTATCTCAAAGAAGAATCAGATATGTCTGTACTTTTCTTGTCTATGTCATTCCTGAAACATCATCTTGAAGGACTGCTCTGGTTCCTTTCAGGATTCACTCTGCTTTTTTCCCCTTAATATCTAAGATGAATCTTTTGGGATACATTTTACATCTATTTTATCATGGAAGCAATACAAAGAACAGAACCCCCTGACTATGCTGGCCAATTCTGAGCAATTTCAGCTTTCAAAATTAGATAGTCAGATACAATATTAAATAAAATTGAATGACATCTTAATGAGGGGATAGGTTTTTGAAAATCCACAAGCAGAAGGTGTGCCTACACTTGTTAAAACAGTTAATTCATACTTAAATAAGGCTTATGAACATTGCAATTTTGGTTTTGTGCTACTTTCTGCAGCTCAGTTGTATCCATTTATTGTGGTGTCATACAGCTGATAAAAAACATAGGAATAAAACTGTCATCATTTAGACATGCTGCAATAAATGGAAATAAATATCTTACCATACATTTTAGTATTCTATGTCTTAGCCTTACTGTGAAAACTGTAAATAAGGGTTGAGATCTCTGGTCCCATCTGTCAGAACATACGGCAGGAAAACACGTGGAATACATAATGCACTATGAAGAATTCTCAGATTATTTTAAAATGAATGCAGATACAGTTGTCATTCTAAAGACTGAAGTTAAGTCATCAAAACTCTACCGAAAAACATTTTCTTCTCTGGCCTTATTTAAGTGTTCGAAGATTTGCCGTTTTACTTAGAGACTTCCTAAGGTAAGTGAAGTGACTTAGAAAGACAGTTCAGTTAACAGTAACACAAAAGTGGAAGTGGTAAAGGCCAGCAACCACAACAGGGAAAAGCTGAACAGGCTACCCAAAAGGCAGCACATATATACCTCGTTACAAATAAGAACTACAGAAAAGGCCATAAAGGGAGTTATTAGTTTTTTGTGATCAGGAAGAATTGTGGGGAGAGAGTGGTGGAAAGGCAGTATGGGAAGGCCACTGGCAGCTTGATCTTTATATCTTCAGGAAAGCACAGATGAGTCATGTCATGATTATCAGTGTGTCTTAACAGAGTACATTAGAAGCCAGCTACAGAGTGACAAAGGAACTGGTTTTGATTTTGGGAACACTCACTGAAAAAAAACCAATTATTCATTGGGATGTTTGAGAGTTTCTCTTATTCTACAAAACTAGTCTTTTCTGTTACATTATGTTATAGTTTGTCAAACATAAAAAAAGAAAAATAAGCAAAAATTCAAAAACCCAACACATTCACATATAGTTTGTAATTAAATGTTGAATGAGAAATATTGAAATTGAATTTCTTCATAGAATTTTGCTTAGGCAGTTTTTCATATGAAATGGATATACAGCCGCAGAATTAATACTTTATGGCCATATACACTCCACATTCTATTTATATGAATTTATTTTTGCTCAGTTACATTTTGGTGTTTCAGTCTAGTGATTTATCTTGCATTTGCTCTGACATTTTCATTACCTTTCTCTAATACCTAAATCTTTGCTACATTAATATATAATCCCTCTGTAATCGCCTAATGGTTAAAAAACAGAAGAAAAAATAGCTTCTGCTCCCTTTAATATTTATTCAGTATTACGTAAGACTATGGTGAAAGACCACCTTTTTTCCCAACTAATATTTATATGTTAGAATTAACTTTATGGTGTGTCAGCTATTCCCCACATTTTCTTCTGGAGTGTTTAAAGACACATCCCCAAGCTATGCCCTGTGGATGGTACTTGACTTCCACTGCAATACCCAACTCAATGTAGTCTACAAAGCTTGTATCTTGAATTGCTAATAAAATAGTGGAAACAGAGAGTGAAAATAAGCAGAAACCTATCATCTGAAAGATAATTTTATGTCTAACTTATCCATTTATAGAAATCACCATAGGATGAGACATTTTGTTTTATTATTTTTGTCACTGAAGACATTTAATATATTGACTAAATATGGGATGCAGTGTAGCTTTAGACACTATATAAGAACACAAACTACATCAAACTAGAATTATTCTTGCAAAACTGCTGTCAATCCTTTTTCTCTCACTTCTCCTCTTCCTCAAGGAGAGTAATTTACTGTTTGCACTTACTCCAGTGAGTGATGTTCTTTCATTTGTCTGTCAGGAATAAAAATGGGAGGCACAAGAAAAGGAAAAGCTTTTCCATATACTAAGGCAAGTGGAAATCAGCTGCAAGATTAAAGTCTACACATTTGTGTCTGGAAATACTTCAGTCAGTCATAAAGAATGAAAAAGCAATCTTATTCATGTTTACCCTTCTTCCTATTTACTCTTGAATAGGCACATAATGTAAATGTAAAAAATTTTATAGAGTAATACAGGCTATAGTCTCACAGGAGACGGGCTGCCATAACTCAGATGCACTGAGTTTCAGTCAGACTCTGGCTCCTAAGTCCCTAAACAACTTCTTCAATTTGTCATTGGTCAACACCATTTTTTTACTTCTGAGAGCACTTGGAGATATTACAGTTGAAACAGAGATCTAATATCTGAGATCTTTGATGACCTTTCTGTGCAGAACCTTGATAACATTTTAAATTTTATCATGTTTCCTCAGAAGAACAGCCACTGCTACCTATATGGTTTGCAGGAGATCTTTAAAAGGAGAAAAATATTCTGAAGAGTTCTTGCTCTGTAATGTAAACAACAGAGGAATTAATGGCTCTTCTGGGTTTTTTTTGGTTTTTTTTTTTTTTTTTTTTTTTTTTTAAGAAGTATGATAAAGTAAAATATGTAGAAATTTCCACAATTCTGAGTTTCTTGTGGGAGAAGTTTAATCTATTATGAAACATTTTACTGAAACATGTAGCTGTAATATGCTGAGTTCTGAGAAAACATAATAGACCTTTTAATATTTTTGCTGGTAATTTATAAATCTGATATGAATATGACTGTCTCATGAATCTCATACACATCTGTTTTTTTATTAGTGGAACAGAATAATTTAACTTAACCTGTATCAATTCTGGTAGTCACTGAACTCTATTAAAATCATGAATGATTAGAATATCTATTTGCATTTTGAAATTAAATATAAAGATTTTTAAAAAGTCAATAGCTATTTTTTACTTTCATATATCTAGTAAAATGAGTCAGCTTTATAAATGTTTAGTTTTCATTTCCAGTGAAACATACATTTATATCTACCAAAGCTATTGGCAGAGAGAAAGTAGTGAAAAACAAAACAAAACAAACCCCCCCATGAGAGTAAAACTAAAAAATTTCTCTAATGCAAAGGTCACATCTGATTTACACTGACATTAATAGAAAAATGCAGAGATATTTCTGGGATGCTACATCAGATCCTCATCTGACTCAAATATGATGTTGGACTGCCAGATAAGTCATGTAAAAAAGGTCTAGAAAGTTGATTCCATCATTCTAAATATTAAGTTAACACACTGTGTAAGAAACAAGATAAAAATTAAAAAAAGGACAGCATAAATATGCATGTTTGATGTTTATATGCTGTCTTAAATTTAACTGTTGAAATTAGCTTTTCTGTAAAGCTTTGAACATTACGCCTCTTTGAATAGTCTTCCTCAATAGGTCTAGAGAGGAGTAATACAGCAATCCTCACCTACACAGCGTTGGAATTACCATAATCTTCTATATATAAATGGAAACAAAAATAATAAATCAAAAAGTTGTGGAAATAAAAAGAACATAAAATGACAAATTAACAATAAATTTTGTCCAGAATAGGGCCTGTGTGGAAATGCACAAACTCTAAGTACTCAATCGTTCATGCTTTTTCTGAGTGTGTATATGAAATCACATGGTAATACAAAATCTTAACTAAACACATATATATCAACTACAATATTAAATTGAACAAATTTATATACTCCATTTGTGCCATAAAGAGCATATTAAAATCATGATCATTTCAAGCTGATTGTGTTATTTTGAGCCTGAAGGCTGATTATCAGTAACTACTGGATTCAGTAGTTACACAGAATAAAAAATGGGTGGTGAGGATATTCTAGATCCTTTAGCTATTAAGTATGTCCAAACCATCTTGCAAATATTACAACTTCGGTATATGCAAAAAGCTTCAAATATATTTAAAATGCTTAACGTTTAACAAGTTTGATGTTACATAGTTTAATATTTCCATATGACATAGAGACCAAGAATGTTTTTATATTTTAATTTGAGGATACAAAGTCTTGATAGCTGTACTATTAGAAGCTAAAAAGCATTATAAAATCTCTGGTAAACACAAGCTGTTAAAAAAAATTAAATGTCATTTAATTTACTTTCGGAAATTTTCTATTAGGTTTTGTAACACTGTAACTGGAAAAGAACAAATCTGCTTGATTCCCTTCAAGTAATTTTTTTTCCACGTTCTTCATGATTAAATATTTAAGCAGATTCTACAATTCAAACATTTCTGCATATCTAGAATTACTACATGTTTTATTTTCTGGCAGGGGAGTATGTAGGATTTAAGCAATAGGTAAGGGAAAAGAAAAACATTGCTCTAATGCTCTTATGAGTCCACCTACCACCCCCTCCCACAGTACTGGAAAGTATTCCAGGTTTGCTGCAGTTATATTTGACCATGTAACTGTTTTCCTAACAAATAAATGCTGTAACATTTAATACACTGCTTTAATAATAGTGAATAAATCAGTACATAAGTCTTCTGTTCATGTGTGCCCCATAATCTAGATTTACTGTAAATTAAACCAGATGGTGATTGCTTAACTCTTTAGTTTGAAGCTCACACAGTGCAAGGCAAATATTAAATGCAGCTTACTCTGGGGGAATCGAGGTGGATTGTCGTTGACATCAGTCAAAGTGATGTTCACGGTGGTGGTCCCTGATAATCCACCCATCTGGCCTCCCATGTCCTTTGCCTGGATAACTACTTGGTACTGCTCCCTGTTCTCTCTGTTCATGTTTGGCAAGGCAGTCCTGATGATGCCTTAAATAAAGAAAGAAAAAACAAAAATTGTTAATAATCTCTTTATTTTTGATGTGCAGCAATCTGCTGCATCTTTTTTTAAATTACTCTCTGAAATACTTTTTAAAAATATTAATTTCACGTTTTAAAGTAAACATTTCTGTTCCTTTTATATATAGCCTTCATTACAGGCTACCTGTTGAACAAACCTTAGTTCTACATCACAGCTCCCTTTCCAGTTGTGGTGGCTTGACCCTGGCTGGATGCCAGGTGCCCACTGAAGCTGCTCTATCATTCCCCATCTTCAACTGGACAGTAGAGAAAAATACAGGAAAAGGCTTGTGGATCAAGATAAGGACAGGGAGAGATCACTCACCAATTACTGTCATGGGCAAAACAGACACAACTTGGGGAAAATTAATTTAATTAATTGCCAATCAAATCAGAGTAGGGTAATGAGAAATAAAACCAAATCTTAAAACACTTTCCCCCCACCCCTCCTTTCTTCCTGGGCTCAACTTTACTCCTGATTTTCTCTGCCTTCTCCCCCTGAGCGGCACAGGGGGATGGAGGTTGCAGTCAGTTCATCACGTTGTTTCTGCCACTCCTTCCTCTTTGGGGGAAGGACTCCTCACACTCTTCCCTGGCTCCAGCATGAGGTTCCTCTCATGGGAGACAGTCCTCTATGAACTTCTCCAACGTGTTTCCCACAGGCTGCAGCTCTTCATGAACCTCTCCATCATGGGTTCCTTCCATGAGGTGCATTCCTTCAGGAACAGATTGCTCCAGCCTGGGTCCTCTTTTCTGGCTGCAGTTTCTGTTGTGCAGCAGCTTTTTTCCCTTCTTAATTATGTTATCACACAGGCGCTACCACCATCGCTGATGGGCTCAGCCTTGGCCAGCAGTGGGTCCGTCTTGGAGCCAGATGGCCTTGGTTCTATTGGACATAGTGGAAGCTTCTAGCAGCTTCTCACAGAAGCCATCCCTGTAGTTCCCCTACTACCAAAACCTTGCCTCACAAACCCAATACACCAGTTTATATTTCATGCTAAAAATGATTCAAGATATTTATGCACATGGTTTATGAGTAGAAAGAACACCTTTTATTAATCCAAGTTAGAACCATTAAGAAAAAAAGAACAACATTTTCTAGGACAGAAACCTTCATTCTTGCCTTTATCAGAGATGTTAAATAGCTATCAATAGTATCACTGTAAAGCTACTTATCCTTCATAGTGTCAGCTGTTATCTCTAAGTTTTTATATTTATTATAAGAATTATAAATTATGAGGAAAAAGGCAAGAAATATTATTTCAGTTAGTTTTTGAAATGAATTTTTTAGGTGATCTAAGATTTTTGCAATGAAAGAAAAAGTCTACAGTTTATGGTAAATGGAAATAATGACAATTTTCCTGACCTGTTTCTGGTTCCACCGAGAAATATGGCTGTCCCTGAAGTATGCTGTAAATTACTCTGGCACTGTTTCCATATGAAGGGTCATCAGCATCAGTGGCTGTAACTTGCACCACAGAAGTACCTGAAACATCCAATGTCAACTTAGTTTCACATGGTACTAGGTGGAGGTCCAAGAACATCAATTTCCATTCAAGCAGATGCCAAAGAAAATTTCAGCTATTATCAACTGGACTTTTCAAATATTTATGATCTTAGAGTCAATTTCAGGTACATTATTCTCTATTTCAGGATCTCATTCTACATAAATTGAATCTAAAGTTCCCTAACCCCACAACTGTGATTAAGATCTAGTTAACAAAGCTAAACAATAGTTATGGTTGAGTTGAATTCTTATCCACTTACAAAGAATTCATACTAATGTACTCACTTCCTCTTTTCAGAAGACTTATTTGTTTTTATTACAATAAATATCTGCTTTCCATTACCAAGAACAGGTTTTTCTTTTTGTCCAATGATGTCAACATGATATGAAACTACACATGCAGGAACATCACAGAAAAAGATGATTAAATAGGTCATTGGAATTTGGGAAAAACTAGTCATCAATTCTTCCCACCTTCTAAGTGCTAATATAGATAGATACTACCAGAAAATATATTGCCGTATGGACTTTGAAATCTGCTGGATAGACTCCAGAAAATTTTCTAATCTTAAAGACCATCTCTAAATTTTTGTGGAATATATCAGTTCTTCAAAACATGAAACACTTACCATTGCCTCTACCATTTCTTGCTTAATCAAAATAGTTTCTACATCCTGTTCAACTCTTGCACCAGAGGGATAAATTAACAACAAAGATCTCCCCTATTGTACCTTCATAAAGTGCAGATATAATTTTAAGTATATAGGAAAGAAGTGAAAAAAACAAGGAAAAGATAATAAATCATCATATGCATGTGACTGTTAGCCACAGGCTACTCTGCAGATTAGAAGACTTTCAAACCTATTTCTCCTTTTACCCCAATTCTTTCCCTCTAACAAATATTGCCAAATATTGTGAAATAAAACACCTGCAAATCCAAGACACTTAGCACAACTATTTATTCCCTCTCATAGTCTGACCGCATTACACATTTATTCTAACATACATAGAAAGGTAAATAGAAGTAAATGCTAAGCTTCCTCTGTTTAGGATTTCACAAGATGCTAGCAAACCTGCTTTTGACAAGCCAGTTGTTCAATCATGTGAACAACTGTGCCAATATCAATGGAATGAGCATGTGCCTAACTGTTGAATCACAGATGAGGTCTCAGAAACGTTCAGTTTTCAGCTGTTTTAGAACAGAAACACTTGTTTCGGTGAGTTCCTAAGAGTGCTTCCATCTCATAAAGAAGGCATAATAGTCAAATTCCTGATAATATTATTACTGATACTAAAATGGAATGAATCACTGATTTAACAGAATAAAACCTCAAACACAAAATAAAATTTTAAAAAAGATTAAAAATTGCTACACAAGTATAATGATAAAAAAAATATAAAAATTATGAATACCTTCCACAGTACTAATGGTTGCTTTAGTGATCATCTAGACTAGGGCTGAAACTGAAAATAGGAACATCTTTAAAATATAAGAATTTAGGGGTGGTAGAGCTGTCCTAACAACTTAATCTTTTTCTGATTCACACTGTCACTTCAGCGATTTCCAGCCACACTGAACTCCATTTGTAGATATGTGTCTATGTAACTATTCTGTTAAAAGATACAGAGGCATTTTTGTTAAATATATTTAAATTCTGAGGATTATTGTCTTGATTCTGAAATGCACCTTTTGGACCATCCTAGTGTGTAGCAAACTGCAGTATTAGAATATATACCTGCTCCTATAGAACATTTGCTCTGAAATAGCAGAGGTGTTGTGTAAAAAAAAGATAACAGCAAATCATGTTCAGTAACTTAAGTGCTGTGACTAAAAAAAAAAAAAGGCAATAGAAAAAAATTAAACCACGAAGTACACCAATTATCATGGCTTTATCCAAGTAAAGTTTACAAATCCTTCATTTTATATCTGTATAAACAGAGAACAGCCATCATCAAGACATCTATCACAATAGCTCAATGTATTAACCAGAAAAGTCTACATTGCAAACACATGAAAGGTGATATTTTGTCTCTATTACATGTAACTGAATAATTTCTTGTTTCTACTTTTCACATTTCCTTCATAGGTTTAAACTAGAAGTATTCATTAATACGTCAAATGTATGAAATTTTATTTAATTTTAGTTTAAAAAAACCATGAAAATCAACTTTGAAGGATAATTTGGAAGAAAACTGAAGAAAGTGTTTAATAGCTTTAAAACAAATTTTAAAAAATTTCCATGTGCAATGTAATAATATGTGTTTAACAGTTACTGCTGCCTCAGTTATGTGTCATAATGCAGTTATAAAATATTAATTAATGCTATTTTAATACACATACACATGAAACAGAACAAATCATATCCTTCTCTCTAGCTGCAATGAGCATAGCTGCATATATACCAAATAAAATCTATCACTTATTCTGAAAACTGTAGATTTGATCCTGTTCTCTTTAAAGTCTGTGGGAAAAGATCTGGGCCCCTTAATTTCATCACTATCACACAGTGCTATTTACTCAGTGGGTTGTGCTCAGGGTAACATACAACCCATTACCCAAAACCAGTAAGGGTAAACTATACTTTTTAATGTTGCTTCAGCTCTTTGGCTTTTGCGGACCAGCCACCAGTCAGGTACCTGTCAGGAAAAGTACAAGGGCACTGCTACACTTCTGCTTGCCATTCAGGATGCAGAAGTCACCACTTTGATATTGGCCCTTGCTCATAAAAGGAAGAGAGACATGCTTTCTAGGCTTCTGCTGAGGTATTCCTATGAAAAACCTGACAGAAACCATGCAAAGAAGTGAACAGGAGGAGTATACCAGTTATGTTGTGCACATCAGCTGTCAAACCATCAGCTTGTTTTGCTTTGTTTCAGTTCAGTGAAGTCACTGAAGACCACTGATGCTTATACTACACATATATTGTTTGCTCTGGTCTGAAATCTGGACCAGAAATCACAAGGCACTGAAGATGACAAGTCATACAGGAGTTTAAAAACTATGGTGTGGGTGTGACTTAGCACTACATGATCTGGGCCTCATTCTGTCTTTTACATAAGCATAGATTGCTTCTGATGAAGTTGGTAAGAGTCTTTGGCCTTCAGGATCTAAAGACTAATCTGAACTCTATCGGAGGGCATAAAGGAGACAGTGATAATATACTGGAGAATATGGTGCCAGCTATGTTATTAATCAGATATATGAATTCTGTGATTTTCTCCTCGTATACTTGCAAATTTTATTACACGATAAACTAGAATTTCATGATGGTAAGCTAGGCCCCCAGAAATAAACAGTCATTTGTCAGAATATTGTATTTCTCAGAAAGCATATTTTAACATAATTTTAATTATAATGTTTGAATCTCCCTAGGGTCTGGTACTATAATAGTAGTTAATATATTTGGCCCCTTTTAATGTGTTCCTTGCACGCATCTTCAAACACCGTACAAGTATTAATGACTTTGACCTCACAACACATTTATGATGTAGATGTATTAGACAAGAATCACTGAAGATAATTAGCTAGGAAAAAGAACTCACAGAATATCCATTGTAGAGCTGAATTTGAAAATTTTATTTCCTCTTCCTTACTCCCAACTGAGTTATGTGATATTTAGCTACAGCAAGTACCCTCCCTAGTAAATTATCCATACAAATGACAAGTCGAATTAACAGACATTTTCTGCTCTTTCTAGCAGAAAAGAGAGGAAATACTGACACATGTTCTCCCCTGAAATAAACTATTTAATGCAGCAGAATAGCAGAGATGAAGTAGAAAGTGATGCATATTCAGAGAAGTCAATGTCAGAAAGATCTTTGGCTACATGGTACTCCTGTATCTTGGAAAACAATAAGCTCCAAAGAAGTACATCAGTGGATATTTCCAATTTGTTTAAGATGTCCCTTTTAAAGAAAAATAATGTTTAATCTTGAGATTAATTTTTTTCCTCTTTTTTTCCCCTCTCTTTATGGCAAGATTTGTGTGCAGAGTGAAATCAGAGTTTGTAAAAAATTTAAAAATGTAATACAATAATTTGGGTTTTCAAAATCTGTCATTATTGATAGTATAAAATTATAATGTAAAAGGGTTTGGTAAGAGAACTGTAAAAAAAAAAATTAAAAATCTTTGTAATAGGAAACAAGAAGGACATATTATAGGATAAATGGCAGAGAGGACTAAGCATTGGGAATTGGTGGAACAGCACTAATGAGAGAGTGTACAAAAAGCCTAGGAGAAAGACAAACAATAGTAGCTCTACATGTTTTCTGAAGAGAAAGACAAAAAGATAACCACAGGTAAAGATGACAGGCTAACTGTGGGACACCCAAACTGTAGTTCACAGGTAAACCCAGAGAGAGGTTACATTTTACAAAGCATATATTGATATCCCTAATTCAGAAGCAGAAAAGACCAGCATGACAGGTAGTAGAAACAGCACTGGAGATACAGAATGGAATAAGGATAATGAATGATTACAGATTGATTATGATTATAGCCTACAACAGATAAATAGAGAAATATCAACAAATAAAAGAAAGGATGTGATGATTAAAAAAAAAAAAAAAAAAAAAAAAAAAGGTCTAAATAGAAGAAAGTTCTGAAAGCTTGTCTAAAAGATACCAATAGGCAAAATCCACAGGGAAAGCCATATAGAGGAAAACAGACTCATCTGCAGTTCTGAAAAGCAACCCTGAAATGAGCAGAAAGAGACAGAAAGGTGAAGAACGTGGTGGACAGAAGATTGTTGTCAAAACCATAATATTCTGAGTCATAATCTTTGAAAGTAAGGAAAGGAAAAAGGTGAAAGAAGATAAAATGTACTTTGTAATCAGTGCAAAGACTTCAGGAGAACGAGATCTTTTCTCGGATATTGACCCAAGTGCAAGATCCTGAAGTTGGCCCATTTATCTCTGCCTTTACTATGATTAATGAGCAGTAGAAGAAAGATGAACAAGACAACAAAGAATTCATGGGCCTTTGTCAAGACACTGTATTTGATAATAGAAATAGCCACATTCTCAAGCTTCCATCTGGCTAATACTGCAGCCTGAGGAAGAAATCAAAACTGCTGTTTCTGGTCTGAAAGAGGCTGGTGTATGGCTACATCATGATTTGATACCTTAAGAGTTATTAAGTAACAGAGGTATGCCATATACTGATGAAATGAATTATATATGCAATCTGGCTGAAAACTTGAAATGAATGAAGAAAACCCAACAGCTCTGAATTCTAGCTGCTATCTACATTATACAGTGTAGCTCTTAAAGCAATGAAGCATATGAGTAAACTTACAGAGTATGATATGCTACCATGTCTGTCATCTTTCTGGTATTCAAATGAGTACATATAGAGTTAATATGAACGTCTCATTACTGTGGTCGCAGTATAGATCTGTATAAATAGATAACAGAGTTGAAAAACTGCAGACTAGTTGACTATTTTTTGATACTTCTTAAAATAGAGATAAGATTAAGACCATCCATTTGAAACAGTGATATTCAGGACTGGGATTGAGAATGCAGGCACTGGATTTTGAGAATACAGTGTCAGAATAACATACTAGAGGCCCCAAAGGCATAAATAGAAGTTGCAAGTTACTGGTCTTATTACAGACTGACTTGGATGTAAAGTATAACAAAAAGAAAAAAGAACAAATATCTACAATCTGTAAAACATCACTTGAATGGTTAAAATATAGAGAAGATAACTAGATGATATAAAAGATGATGCCAACCTCTACAAGGACTGGAACCAACGAACAAGAAGTATTGTTCCAGTGTTGTCTCCCTCAATACATCTGATCGATAGTACCATCTATTTGCAGCAGGTGTTCTTTCACCTTTGGTAGTGAAAGAGCCATACCTTTTTATTTGCTATTCAACCCATTTTGCTATTACCACTCACCAGTCATACTTATATCTTTCTCTGTGTAGTTGGTTTAATTAAATTGTAATTTTAAAAAGCAGCATTTGTGTACGTGCCATCTAGTGCTCCAACCTTCCCACCTGATAAAGTGATTGATAGTAAACTATCAAACTTGGATGCACAGACAGTAGCAGGAGTGAAAGGCATTCTATAAACACATAGATACAATTTGGTGAATAGTTCTATCATAGAATCATAGAATATCTCAAGTTGGAAGGAACACATAAGGATCGTCAACTCCAACTCCCTGTTCCTTGAAGGACTACCTAAAATTAAACCATATGACTAAGAGCATTGTCCAGACACTCTGTGAACTCTCACAGGATCGGTGCCATGACCACTTCCCTGGGGAACCTGTTCCAGTGACCAATCACCCTCTCAGTGAGGAACCTTTTCCTAATGTCTGATCTGAACTTTCCCTGATGCAGTTTCATTCAATTTCCTTGTGTCCTATCGCTGGTGACAAGTGAGAGGAGATCAGCACCTCACCCTCTGCTGCCCCCTTGAGGAAGTTGTAGACTGCAATGAGGTCACCTCTCAGCCTCCTCTTCTCCAAGCTGAAGAAGCCAAGTAACCTCAGCCTCTCCTCATAAATCTTGTGCTCAGAAACTTTCACCATCCTGATTGACCTCCTCTGGACATACTCTAATAGTTTGATGTCCTTCTTATATTGAGGAACCCAAGCCTGCACACAGCACTTGAGGTGGGGCTGCACCAGTGCAGTGTAGAGTGGGACAGTCACCTCCCACAACCAGCTAGCTATGTTGTGCTTGATGGACACAGTTGGTCCTTTTTCCTGCCAGGGCACACTGTTGACTCATATTCAACTTGCCATCAACCCAAACCCCCACATCTCTTTCTGGAGAGCTGCTCTCCAGCCTCTTGTCCCTCAGTTTGTACATATAATGAGGATTACCCTGTCCCAGGTGGAAAATCCGGCACTTGCTCTTCTGTGTTAATTTTGGCTGAGATAGAGTTAATTTTCTTCATAGTAACTAGTATGGGGCTGTGTTTTGGATTTGTGCTGAAAACAGTGTCGATAATACAGAGATGCTTTTGTTATTGCTGAGCAGTGTTTACACAGATCCAAGGCTTTTTCTTCTTCTCAAAAAACCCACCAGCATGTAGGCTGGGGGTGCACAAGAAGCTGGGAAGGGACACAGCTGAGACAGCTGACCCCAACTGACCAAAGGGTTATTCCATACAGTGTGATGTCATGCTCAGCATATAAAGCTGGAGAAGGAAGAGGGTGGATGTTTGGAGCAATGGCATTTGTCTTCCCAAGTAACTGTTACAAATGATGGAGCCCTGCTTTCCTGGGGATGGCTGAACACCATCCCACCGATGGGAAGTGGTGAATGAATTCCTTGCTTTGCTTTGCTTGCACACTTGACTTTTGTTTTACCTATTAAATTGTCTTTATCTCAACCCATGAGTTTTCTTACCTTTACCCTTCTGGTTCTCTTCTCCATCCCCCTGGGGGTGAGTGAGCAAGTGGCTGTGTAGTGTTTAGTTGCCGGCTGGGGTTACACCATGACATCTTATTAAATTTCATATGGTTGGTGATTGCCCAGCTCTCTAGTCTATCCAGATCTTCCTGTAAGGTTGCTCCACCCTGAAGGGACTCCACAGCTCTTCCTAATTTAGTATAGTTGGCAAACTTATTTAATGTAGCTTTGACCAGATAAAGAGCACTGGCCCTAAAATGAAGCCCTGGGGAACCCCACTGGTGACTGGCCACCAGCCTGATGTAACCCCCATTTACTGTAACCCTTTGAGCCTGACCCATTAGCCAATTTCTCACCTAACATATTATGGACTTGTCCAGCTGTGTGCTGGGCATTTTGTCCAGACGGATACTGTAAGAGACAGTATCAAAAGCTTTGCTAAAATCCAAAACCACCACATCTACTGGCTTCCCTTGGTCAACTAGATGGGTGACCTTGTCATAAAAGGTAACTAAGTTGGTTAAGCAGGATTTTCCCCTCATGAACCCATGCTGGCTATGACCAAAGACAATGTGTCTCTCACGTGTTTTCCAGTAACTACCAGAATAACCTTCTCCATAATTTTACCAGGCGCTGAAGTGAGACTGACAGGTCTGTAATTACCAGGGTCTTCCTTCACTCCCTTCCTGAAAACTGGGACAACATTTGACGGTTTCCAGTTGACTGGGACCTCTCCAGACTCCCAAGACCATTGAAAAATAATGGAGAGAGGTCCCACGATGACATTGGCCAGCTCTTTCAATACTCTGGGAGGAATGCCACCAGGCCCCATAGATTTATGCACATCCAGCTGGAGCAGCAAGTCTCGAACATGTTCAGAGTCATGTGGGAGTTCATCATCCCCCCAGTCAAGGTCTTCCAGCATAGAGCTCCAGGGTCCCAAGGCCCATCATTGGTGTGAAGACAGAGCAAAGAAGGCATTAAACATCTCTGCTTTCTCTAAGTCCCTATTTGTGAGGTGACTGACCTCATCAAGTAATGGACTAACGTTCTCTCTGATCCTCTTTTTGCTGTTAACATATTTTGAAAAGCCATTTTGTTGTCCTTCACAGTGCTGGTCAGCTTGAGATCTACTTGAGCTTTGGCCACATGAATTTTCTCCCTACAGTGGTGAACAGCACCTCTGTAGTCCTCCCATGTCACCTGTCCTTGCTTCCAACGTCCATGCACTTTCCTTTTCCGCCTAAGTTCTAGAAGAAGGTCCCTGCTCATCCAAGCTGGACTTCTGTCCCGCTTGCTTGACATCTGACACTTTGAAATTGCATGCTCCTGTGCTCTTAAGAGATGGTTCTTAAAAAGCGACCAGTATTCATGGACCCCAATACCTTCAGAAGCAGATTCCCAGGGGACTTTACTGACTAGCTCCTTCAGCAGCCCGAGTCTGCTCTCCCTATATCCATGGTTGAAGTTTTGCTGGCAGTTTTTCTCCTATCAACAACGATCTGAAATTCAACTATGTCGTGGTTGCTGCAACCAAGACAGACACCAATTACCTCTTTGCCCGCAAGACCCTCTCTGTTTATAAACAACAGATCTAGAATGGCAAATCTAGGATAGGTATTGTGTGTTTTCTGAATATTTGGAAATTAGCATTATATCTACAGTTATACAGTGAATAAGTGAATGGTGTTTGTTTGTTTGTTTTTTTTTTTAATAAAAGACTCTATATATTTTTAAGCTTTTCAAAATTCTTCCTAAGGAATTGTATGCAAGAAGTAGTAATAGCTCATATTCCAAAAGGCTATTGTTTATGAATCTGACCAGCTGACATGATCCAGACCACAACTTTGAGTTAAGATAGGAACTGAAAATACATTGCAAACAGAAGAAAGATTAACTCAAACAGCTGTTTAAGATTCTTGAAGCTGCCCTTCATGAATGAGTTAAGGGAGAAACTGAGAGAACAAGAGGATTTGTTCATACACTAAAAAACTGAAAGCAAAGAGAATAAAGAGTGTGTCTACCTTCAGGCAGTGCATCAACAGCACATGAGTAAACATGTAACTCTCCTCAGCCACAGAAAGTGTGAAAGTGAGACAACTCTCCATTCAGTGTTTATCACTACTGGGACATCCAGTGAAAATGAAAGAAAAAATTAATTGAGCTTTCAATAGCCTTTCAACAGAATAGTGATCTTATTCTCACAGTTCTTAAGGAGGAGTGTGATTCACCATTAACTACTATTTGAATTTATATTCCAAATCGCGGTGAATTAATAATTTGAATATTCTAAGTAGAAATAGATCTCGAATCACAAAAATCTCTTTCTAGATGCAATTCCAATATTTGAACAAACAAATCAAATGAAAATACTTAACCCATCAGGTAGAATTCCCAACATGACTGAATTTTCAGAGGATGGGGAAATTATTCAAGTAACATAGAACAGGCATTTGTGCCTCAGTATAAAGCACTCACCCACTACTGACATTTCAGGAACACTAGCAGTGTAAATTTCTTCCGGAAATGTTGGTTCATTGTCATTGATGTCATGGATTTTGATGACAAACTCAGATTCAGGTTCCACTGGTCTCAGAGTTCTTCTATTAATAGCTTGGGCACGCAGGGTGTAAAAAGCTTTCTCTTCCCTGTCAATTCTCCTAGTAGCATGAATGTCACCTGTTTTCTCATCGATTATAAAAAGAGTACCAGCCCCATCTCCTGACAAAATGTATTTGAGGGATCCATCTCCCTTGTCCTGATCAGAATGAAGCTGAAAAGGAAGAAAGAAGAACATTTTATTTAGAAGTAATAAAAAATTGCATGTTTGTTTTTTTTTTTTTTTTTAATAATAATTATTATATATTAAATACTTCTGCATAGAACAAACATGTTTAATACCAACACAACAAAGTAATTTTCAGTCACCATTGACTGGCAGTCATGGTGTCATACTGAGGCATTTGTTTCCTAATTTAGTGCCAAGAATCTTTTAACCTGACTGTTGTGGCAGATTTTAGTTTTGCAGCAACACCTGTTCTCTGCCAAGAAACCTTTGCACCACAATTCTTAAAGAAGATTTTTATGTTAATACTGACCTTTTCCTTCCTTGAAGAGATCCTATTAAAAATTCACAACCTGCTCTGCTAGATGTAAATTCACTAAGCAGATAAAGAACATGGCAGAATACATGACAATTAAGGAAAATAGAACAACAGGTTCCATGTCATACTAATTTTTTTAAAAATTTATTTCATATTATTTATATTTCTCCTAAACTGGAGAACATTTAATTTTAAGTCATTATAATTTTCACTCCATCAACTAATGTAAATAGCCTAAAAGAATCAAATTTATTAAGCATTCAATATTGATTTAATTCTCATTCTGTAAGTAATATAAAGCTTAACTTCATCTATTAATGACCTATAATACTGACTGACTTTAGTACATCATAACAAAAAAAAATATTCAATTATGTTGCTTTGTTTAGTACAATAATGTGGTTGGCTCATTTGATCTTTTGGAGACACCTTCATTTCTGTCATCACCTTGTTGGAAAGTTCCTTCCAATCTCATTGATTTCATAATTAACTGAAAGAATCTGGCATTCAGATTGATTTTCACCATGAAATGTATACTTTTTAAATTTTGGGTTTCAGCAGAACAATGAAATCAGGTAGAAGCTGTGATTACAAAAGTGAAGTGCAAATATAAAGACTTTTTAAACATCACACTTTAAAAATATCAGAGCATCGCAAAAACTTTAAGATAGAACTAGTGCATTTTTTTGCCTTTCTAAAAAGAGTTACTTAAACACACATTAACAACATCAATTAGAACTACCCCAATATCGTATTTAGTCATGTAAGGGTTTTTTTTTTTAATTTAAGCTCACATTTCAGATGATGGAAAATATTATACGTGTAGCTTAGCATAAATATCCACCTTGGCATGCAGTCATGGAAATATTTCTCTTTTTTGTCTATGGTACCCTCATATTGTCTTCCACACCATCCATTTTAAGTCAGTATCAGAGGTAGAATATTCAACTGTTAGGGCTTTGAATGTGCCTTTCCTTGCTTTTTGTGCTGACACCAAATGTACACAGTGGACTGGTGGGATAAGCTGTAGTCAAACAGTAAACTCTGCCATGAAACATTTTCAAACACTGAATATTGTCCACGGATTTGCCATATATGGAACAGAAAAGCTCATGTGGGATCTTAGACCAAAGCCTTTTTCTATATAAAGGTTTTCTTATTTTCTTTCGGTTCAGAAATAAACTTTGAGAAACACTGAATATTTATCAAAGAATGACAAATTAAACTTTGCTTACATTACATATGTGTAAGTTTACTTTACAAAATACACATTTTCTTACTACTTTCTTTATTTCATTCTATAATAAAGAAATAAATAGGAATCTCCACCAAACCTGAAGAATATGAAAGTAGACATTAAGAGAAGCCTTTTGCAAATAAATCTCATTCTTTCTTTTCCTTCCATTTCTCTTGGTGACTTCAAACTGAAGGTTTCAAGATGTTCTCACCCCTCTTTTGGGGAATGAATTTCTACTGTGAACTTTAATCCCTCATGCTCCTCTCTTGATAGCCCATTAAAGTTGTGACCTTTCACCCTTCTAAGTAACATTCTTTTTAGGGGACTAGACAGTATCTTGCAGGCTGTGGCCCATTTAATAATTTCATTAACTAGTCTCAAAAGCCTTTTAAGTGTTTTCTTCTCCAGGTCTTCCTAGGATACCACCTTATCATCAAAAACTTTTTGGTCCTAAAAGCTCACTGGTGATCCATAACCACTAGATACAATATTTTCACAGCAGAGTGAAAAATAGCAGTTATAGAAGGCTGCTCTTCCTTGGACATGTGTGCCAGAAATACAAAATAAAGGCCCATTTGAGCACGAAAGATTGGAGGGGGCGGGGGGGGAAGGATCTTTAAATAGGCACATTGCAGTTTTCCCATATGCTTTCCCAAGTGAGATCTGGTATCACAAACTCTTACAAAAGTTGATGATGTACATGGAGGCTGTAGTGCCTGTTCTTCAACTCAGAAATCAGTCTGGTAAAATCCATTTTAATAAATTCTCTATCTCCAGAATAGCATAACCCTATGCAAAATGTTCCAAGGAATAGTATCTGGCCAAATTTAACTCACAAATCATGCATGGAAATTGTTTTGAAGAGTGATATTTAGCAAAAGTATGCCAGGAACTTGTAAAGTAATTTAGCAATCCCAATAACCGCATTCTGGTGCCTGAGAATGTTTCCTGGCACTAGAAGAACAAACAGTGTAGTGAACAGAACTGAATCATAAAATGAAGAAAACCCCTACACTACAAAATATGAAGCTTTTGAACAATTATATTTAGATCCAGTTCAGGATGTAAAGATCTTTTAACATACTTATTTGTCTAATACATAAGGTCCTATTGATGTTGATGGTTTTCCATTGCTCCCCCTGTAGTTATGTGTGTGTCAAAAATTCTTACTAAGATGATTTGGAAGTGAAAAATATTCTTTTGACACCACTCATAAAATCATTAACCTCTTACCTCCAACAAATTTAAACTTTATAGTTTTTTTTTCCCCAACTATATTAGCCAAAAGACTGTAAAGAGACCTGAGTATAAGATTTTGAGACATCCACATAAAGGCTTTTAGGGAGCTGATAGTTGCAATTCAGAGTAACATATTTATAAGGAATACCAACCTGCATAGTTTAGAAGAATGCTTTAAGCTATAACACATTGCATTTTCTAAAAAAATTAATAATTTAACTTTGGATTGGCAATCCAATTTAAATTTTATGTATACACGTAAGAGTCCACAGTTACTGTAGAAAAAATTGAAATTCAGAATGACATTTCAGAAGGTCTTCTTGGGTAATCAGGAAACACAAAGCTATAGATATCTTGAGCAAGGCTTCTAGACATAATAAAAGGAGTGTATTATATATAAGAAAGGAAAGAGAATAGCTCTCATTTCATTTTCTTAGCCCTTAATTCTATCCAGATGTTGTTAGAGGACTCAAGATGGCTAAAGACCACCCTAAGTGATTGACAACCTTGAACACTGAATCTTTACCCAGCTCTGAAATGAGCACTGTGTCAGTCAGCACTGCAAAGTTTTGTCATTTTACTCTAGTATTAAAAAAAGTTCTGTGAAATATTTCTCTGCTAATTTTAGTATAAAGTGTTTCCTATAGTTATTTTGGCTAATGGGCATCTGTGATTCATGTCAGCCAAACTAAGAAATGGAGAGACATCTGTTTCATTTAGCAATTTTATT
This sequence comes from Strix uralensis, assembly GCF_047716275.1. Classification (NCBI taxonomy): domain Eukaryota; kingdom Metazoa; phylum Chordata; class Aves; order Strigiformes; family Strigidae; genus Strix; species Strix uralensis. Next base: position 88,078,704 of record NC_133972.1, on the reverse strand, counting down.
GCACAAAATGATCAGCTGTGAAGATGTGGTTTTGTTTTCATATCTGTCACTGATATTTTGCAAACTCTTGTTTCAGTGAATTTCTTGCTGTTCTTCCACAGAAATACCTCCCTTTTCAGCTGTCAGTGGTATATGTACTTTATATATAATTTTTCTCACTGTATAGAAAATCAGAATGTCTGTTGATTTTATTTTATATAGCCCTGCTTCATCATACAGTAACTGCAATTACTGTGAAAGACAATTTTGAGTATTTCATCATCTAGCTGAACTGATTGAACAAACTTTTAAATTGAGAAGGATTTCATATAAATGAAAAAGGAAGGTATTGCTAAGTAGAAGATAACTAATATTTAGAGAGGGTAACAGTGGAGTGTTATGTGAGTACTTAAAAAAGAAACTGAGTTACCAATCCAAGACAAAGAGAAAAACAGGTGTTAAAAGATGGATTTCTTTTTTTTCAATTACAATAAAAACAGAGTTAATTAATATATATTACCTTGCTCTTCAAGGTAAATGCAACCATAAATAAAATGAGTTAATGAAAAGATGGCACAGTAAAATTAAGCTTGATATCTTTTTAGAACTGTAAAAGGTCTTTGTAAAACATGTTTCAGAAGACTTTAGAGGAACAACATAATTCTGCTTTAAAAACTACTTGAAAATTACAATGTGGGAATTCTATGTTAATTGACTTCCAATTATTCCAACCTGCCAATTGTAGTAGTTTGGGTCTTCTTTCCCCCCACAATGAATTCCACCCATCTGAAATCTCCTAGTTGAATATAAAGGTCCTGGACTTTTTTCTAATAGCATACAAAGTGTTAATCCTATTTTCACCAAAAAGTCAGAAGATGCTACTGTGAAAAACAGAGAGCAGATTAGGTTAGTCAGACCCATTTTATCAGACAAACTACTTCTGGAATTTGAAACGATTTATGACAATGCCAGATAAAGACTTAAAGATTTGTCACACCTATTTCTATTTGAATTTCAGATTCAGAAGTTCCTCTATGAATTTTCAGTGATTGGTATTCAGATAACAAGAGACAAGAATATGACTGTATTAATGAATCAGCCTTTCATTTCAATTCTTACTTTAGGCATTAATACAGTTCAAGCTGGCTTCTTTAACCTTCATTTAATACGCTATAACATATAGCACACTTTCCAATACAGTTCAGTTTTTCGTAATCTTTACCAAATAACAGACTATTCCAATATTACCTCACTAAACGCATTTTTACTCTCCTAGTTTATAAGTAATTTTTATTTGTATAATCTAGAAAATGTTTTTTCTGCTTTCTTCTGCAATATATTTGTCAACATTTTAATTTCATCCAAGTATCACAGTAACAATAAGACCTCAGTAAACTCCTGAATTACTCTCTGTTTTAGATTTTATTCAAATAAATCCTGAATTTCTACTAATTCTGAGGACAAATTTCAGGGCAAATTGTAACCTATTAGCTCTTTCCTAAGTAATTATATTAGGCATGTGATGTCAAAATGCACCTGTGGATGCATTCACAATTTCACTCTAAATTTTCTAGGGCACATATAATATTAGCACCTTCACTGGATACTTTGTAGAATAATAATGATAGTCCCTTTAAACATAATCACAACAGTGGGCAGATTTGACCTGAAATCAGCAGAGAATAATTGATATGGAATTCTCACAATGGAGATATTTATTTTAAGCATCATGAACTGAACTATTAAATTATGTAGTTTTTTAACATTAGCTGCACTTATTCTAAAAGATTTTCAGACGAGCTCATGTCCTGTGCAGTATTCTCTTAGTTGCCAGATTTAACTGTCATGGCTTTGAGACAGGTTTTACTCACCAAAGAGATTCACTTATTTCAATTTATCCTTAAGGTAACATTTAAAGCAACTCTCTTCAGTGATGCAAGAATTTGCACTAAGTTTTAATGAGACATGTCACACATTTAATTTTCTCACTCAGTTATATTGTCAGTTTGCCAGTCCTGTGCTATTGCGTGTTATTTAAAAGACAAGATAGGTGGAAAGGAAAAAGGCACATTTCAAAAAGGAAAATTTTTTGAGACTGGAAAAGATAAAGGGAGAGCAAACTAAAATGGAAGCATAACAAGTAATGAAAGATGAGGAGTGCTCTGAAATTCTTTTGCTTGCTGAGAAGAAGCCACAAACAGAAATGAAAAGCTCCAGTCTGCAGTGCATTTTCAGATTATATTAGTTTACTTTACCTTGATGCATTATCCAAAGAAAAGATAAAAATTATTACCATTTCTATTGAGAAAGATTATAGTAGTTCCTTGCTGTTCAAGTTTTTTGTTCGCTCCTACCAATGTTTTAAAATGGTAAGAGATAAATTAAAATTAATAATATTTTTAGCATTCCTTTACACATCCCTGGTGAAGCAATGCCTATCACAGGATTAGAAATATTATTTTCCCAGCTTCCTACAATCTTCACTACCAAGTGATATCATCAGCAAGATTTTCAATTTCCACAAACTAATCATATAGGAAAGCTATTTTTTCATAACTAGACTTGCATTTTTTCCCCATTATTGTATCTTATTCTAAAGCAAGGATTCACAGTCTGGAGAAGGTAGATGTTCCTGTCACTGACAAAATCTTCTAGGATTTCAGTTGAGAAAGGCAGTTTCTTTTTTTATGACACATGATATGAGCAGCAGAGAGTCTTATATAGATGCACTGAGTCAATGTGCCAGTAACCTAACTCTCTCGTCAAGCCAAGGTCTTTAGCTGATGTTCAGAGAGCTAGAACAAGAAAGTTTCAGCTTCATTAGACTGTTGCAGTTTCCACTCTAGAAGACACAGAAGCATTAAACTAACATGAACTGGAGACTAATTGAATTTCATACACCAAAGAATTCTTGCATGAGCCAATATGCATGTTCTCTTCCAATTTTAGTGTAACAAATATAGTCCGTACCTGAGGTTAAGGTAGAAAGTAGAGAACTGTCAGTGAAACTGAAGTGCCCTTACTTCCTGGCAGCTTGGCCTAACACCTCCTGTAGATGACTGGTTATGAATTATCAGAAGGGAATTCTTGTGTTAATGGGGAAAAAAAATCCTGACTTATGTCTGCTGTTCAGGTTCCCATTTCTTAAAAATTGGGCTAAATGAAGAAACATTCTTTGGTCCTCCTACTCAGCGTGATGTGGCACAAACCTGTATTCCTATTTCCGTGAGTAGTCTCTATAGACTAACCTACAGTCTCAGGATAGAAATATGTCTGATAAGATTTTCCTCAGACTTGGTGTTTTTTAAATATACATACTTCTTATGTTTTATGTTGCTTTGCTGATTCTGAACTAAAATAAAAATCTATACCAAATATTGTATAAAGGATTAACTAGCTTCCAGAACAATCTCTCTATTCCACCAAGGAATGGTCTAGGAAGTTTAATATGCTAAAACAACACATATATTTCATTTACTGAATTCAGTACAGCTTTTATGTATTTGAAAGCTTTGGGTTTTGTGTGTTTAGTTCTGGGGTTTTTTTAAAGGAAAAGTAACCACTAATCCTCATGCTCTCTGCATTAATGACAAGGAGGTAATTAAGAAGCAATTTTAGGTAATTCTTTTTTTAACAATAATTTTTAATTATAGCTTGTATATGTTTTCCCAAAGTAGCCTAGTTATTAACAAAATAACCATTAAAACAGCTTTAGTTTTTATATATCTTGATGTACAATTTGCACTATACATAAAAAGCACTGCATTTTTTTTTTAAACAAATGCAGAACACTGCTAAGAATAGTGATGCTTAGTTCATGTTGCCAACTGCTGGAGCCCATTTAGAAACATGTTAAATAAGACTGTCTTTGTTTCCATCTAAAATCACTGTAACATGTAAATTGGTAAGAGCTGTGAAGGTTTTCTACCTTTATTATGTGTGCATTTTCTCCTCGTGAATATTCTAAAGTATATGTACCTTTGGAAGAGGTATACTTAGGGGCAACAACAAATACAGCACAGAGAACTGAATGACAATGTCTATCAACACAGAAAGTGAAAAATGTCAGCTAAGGTGGAGGGTATATATCAGAATTAAGGAATAAAAAACATTACGGTGATATTTTAATAAACTCCAAAACAGTGATATCCATGATAACACAGTATTATCGTTAAATTTAATCCCAAGGAAGGGAAGAGAGAGAAAGAGAGAGAGTAGACATCTTTTTCATATGTCTCAGGAAACTACTGATGAATCTGAACTGATGCTATATCTATTAGTTTAGTCTGGAGAAGAGGAGGCTGAGGGGAGACCTCATCGCCCTCTACAACTACCTGAAAGGAGGTTGCAGAGAGCTGGGGATGAGCCTCTGTAACCAAGTAATAAGCAATAGGACAAGAGGGAATGGCCTCAAGTTGCACCAGGGAAGGTTTAGACTGGATATTAGGAAGCATTTCTTTACAGAACGGGTTGTTAGGCATTGGAATGGTCTGCCCAGGGAGGTGGTGGAGTCCCCATCCCTGGAGGTGTTTAAGAGTAGGGTCGACGTAGCGATTAGGGATATGGTGTAGTTGGGAACTGTCAATGTTAGGTTAATGGTTGGACTAGATGATCTTCAAGGTCTTTTCCAACCTAGATGATTCTGTGATTCTGTGATAAGATTTCAAACAGTGAGGAACGAAGATGTTGTGGACCGATCTGGCTTCATTTATATCACAGTGAGATCAGTGGGGCTATTCATGTAATAGATGCATAGTCTAGGAGAGATATATTGATATCTTACAACCCTACAAGGGTAGTCAAGGTATTAAAGATGTATCTATGAGAGAAGAGAGATGGAATATGTATAAACCCTTAAATGCAACTCTCATTTTTATTTGCCCATCAAATTTGTCTCTCCTTTGAGTTAATTATGAAATCCATTATTCTAGAGAATAGTATTCTCAAGGAAAATCCTATCTATATACTAATTACCAATCAGTACAGAAGTTATAGTTTAAATCATTATATACAATCACATTACAGAATGGTAGAGGTTGGAAGAGACCTCTGGAGGTCTTCTTGTTCAACTCACCCCTGTCCAAGCAAGGTCACCTAGAGCCAGTTGTCCAGGACCATGTCTAGACATCTCCAAGGATGGAGACTCCACAACCTCTCTGTGGAACCTGTGCCAGTGCTCAGTCCTCAGGACTCACAGGACAAAAGCTCTTCCTGATGTTCAGAAGAACCTTCTGTGTTTCACTTTATGCCCACTGCCTCTGGTCCTGTCACTGGACACCACTGAAAAGAGCCTGGCTCTGTCCTCTTTGCACCCTCCCTTCAGGTATTTGTATACATTGATAAGATCCTCCTGAGCCTTCTCTCCTCTAGGGTAAAGAGTTCCAGCTCTCTCAGCCTTCCCTCATATGTGAGGTGCTCCAGTCCCTTACTCATCCTTATGGCCCATCACTGGACTTCCTCCAGTATATCCATGTCTCTTGTGCTGGAGTGCCCAGAACTGGACACAGCACTCCAGGTGTGGCCTCACCAGTGTTGAGTAGAGGGGAAGGATCCCCTCCCTTGTCCTGCTGGCAATGCTTTTCATAATGCAGCCCAGGATACCATTAGCCTTCTTTTCAGCAAGGGCACATTGTTGGCTCATGTTCCGTCTGGTGTCTGCCAGGTCTTTTTCTGCCAAGCTGTTTTCCTGCTGGTCAGCCCCCAGCATATATTGGTGCCTGGGCTTGTTCCTCCCCAGATGCAGGACTTTGCACTTCACCTTGTTGAACTTCACAGAGTTCCTGTCAGCCCATTTCTTTAGCCTGTTGAGGTCTCTCTGGATGGCAGTATGACCCATCAGCCACTCCTCCCAATTTGGTGTCAGCAGCAGACTGGCTGAGGGTACACTGTGCCTCATCATCCAGATCATTAATAAAGATATTAAATAGGACTGTACCTGATATTGATTCCTGGGATATATCACTAGCTACTGGCCTCCAACTAGAATTTGTGCCATTGATCAGCATCCGATGGACCTGGCCATTAAGACAGTTTTCTGTCCACCTCACTGTCTGCTCATCCAGTTTGTACATCAGCAGATTCTCTATGAAGAGAATGTCCAGGTAGACAATATCCACTGCTGTCCCTTCATCTTCCAGGCCAGTCGCTTCATCACAGAAGGTTATCAAGTTGGTCAAGCATGATTTTCCCTTGGTGAAGCCATGTGACTACTCTTGATAATTTTCTTGTCCTTAATGTGCCTGGAAATGGTTTCCAGGATTAGCTGCTCCATCACCTTCCCAGGGATTGAGGTGAGGCTGACTGGCCTGTAGTTCCCTAGGTCCTCCTTCTTGCCTTTCTTGAAGATGGGGGTGACATTTGTTTTCCTTTAGTCTTCGGGTATTTCTCCCAATTAAAGATCATCAAGAGTGGCCTTGCAAAGAATCTGCCAGCTCCCTCAGCACTCATGGGTGCATCACATCAGGGCCCATAGACCTGTGAAAGTTCAGTTTGCTCAAGTGTTCCCAGGCCTAATCCTCTTCCACCAAGGATACATATTCCTCACTCCAACCTTTTCCCCTGGTTTCTGGGACTTGCGATTCCTGAAGGTTGATCTCACTAATAAAGACAGGCAAAGAAGGCATTCAGTACTTCCATCCTTTCCATGTCCTGTGCAGCCAGGTCCTCCATCTCATTAAGCATCAGGCCCACATTTCCCCAGTCTTCCTTTTGTCTCCTATGTGCTTATAGCAGCCCTTCTTGTTGTCTTTGAAATCCCTGTCCAGATTCAATTCCACTGGGGCTTTAGTCTTCCTAACCATCCCTGGATGTTTGGGCAATGTTTCTGTATTCCTGACAGGTTACCTGTCCTTACTTCTACCCTCTGTATACTTTTTTTTTTTTTTTTTTTGTTTGAGTTTGGTCAGGAGCTCCTTGTTCGTCTACACAGGCCTCCTGGCATTTTTATTTGACTTCTTATTTGCTGGAATGGAGCTCTCCTGAGCTTGCAGAAAGTGATCCTTAAATAGTAACCAGGTCCTGTGGGCTTCTTTTCCCTCTAGGGCTTTATCCTATGGTATTTTTCTGAGCAGATCTCTGACGTGGCTAAAGTCTGCTCTCCTGCAGTCCAGGGTTGTGAGCTTGTTTTTCAGTCTGCTTCCTCCCCTCAGGATCCTGAATTCCACCATCTCATGGTCACTGTAGTCAAAGGTGCCCTTGAGCTTCATGTCCTCAGTGAGGCCCTCCTTTTTGGTGAATATGAGGTTCAGCAGAGCACCTCTCCTTGTTGGCTCATCAATCACTTGGAGAAAGAAGTTATCATCAATGAACTCCAGGAACCTTCTGGATTGCTGGTGCCCTGCTGTGTCATTTCTCCAACAGATGTCAGGGTGTTTGAAATCCCCTATGAGTACCAGGGCCTGTGAACGTGACGCTATTCCTATCTGTCTTTAGAGGGCATCATCCACTTGCTCTTCAGGGTCAGGTGGCCTGTAGCAGACACCCACTATAATGTCACCTTTGCCTGTCCTCTCTATAATCTTAACCCATAAACTCTCCATTGGCTCCTCTTCCATCTCCAGTCAGAGCTCCATGCACTCTAGCTGCTATCTCACATAAAGGGCAACTCCCTCTTGTCTTCCCTTCCTGTTCTTCCTAAAGAGCCTGTATCCCTCCATTGCAACACTGCAATCATGGGAGCCATCCCACCACATCTCTTTAATCCCAACAAGATCACAGCCCTGCAACTGCACACAGATTTCTAACTCACTGTATTTATTCCCCATACCGCATGCATTAGTATATAGGCATTTAAGAGGGGAATCCCAGCATGTTGAGTTCCCAGAGAGGGTTTGGGAGATTTATGCACAATAGACACCTTGTGGGCACCTGAATTACATAGGGAATTACAATTACATAGTGAAATTTAACTGAATTTGATTATATTTGTATTAAGACTGGGTAGGTATTAATTAAATATTTAATGAATATTGAAATTAAGACATCCTACCAAAGTAGCATATTTTATTCCTCTATCAGACTGTAAAATAGAAAATAACCAGATCTATATATAAATCTTGCCATAAATCATACACCGCATTACATGCTGTGTGTGTATACATACAAAACAGCATCATCAGCCCAGTGAACTGTATTCCTCAACTACTTTTATGGAGACAGAAAGCCCATCCTGATCTTCACTGCTACAAATTAAGAACTGTACACCATAGCAATTACTTTACTTTTCAATGTTAGTTATTTTTGAAAATGTGTCTGTGTAGTACATCACTGATAAAAAATTATTTCTAACTTATGTGAACTCTGGTAATCAGTTGATAGGGCCAGCTGGTATTTCCATAAAGCTTCTATGACTTTTGCTGGCATTTGTAAGACATCAGAAGCACTCTGTACCTAATCTCCATTTTCCTAATTTCAAATAAAACATACTATACTAGTTATGCTGTTGGTGTTTGGTTTGGGTTTGTGGTTTGGTTTTTTTGTTTGTTTGTTTGTTTTTTTTAAATCCCCTTGGTTTGGCATAAATTACTGCTTTATAATTTATACCATAACCCTCTATTCTTTTTGTTTTGTATATAGAACCACAGAAAGCTTTTGCATTCTCTTTTTTCCAGAATTAGGCCAGTTTCACGAAGCTTTAGTTCTTGCCTTGTGAGCTATTAGCTCCTACTTCTGTTGGCAGTAAAATGAATTCTACACTATTCCTAGAAAAATTCCTAAGTCTCTTTTATGATACACAGTCTTACATGGCACTTGAAATAGTATTCCTTGTTCCTTCAATAACTTTGTTTTCTATAGCATGTCATTATCCCTTCCTAGCAAATACATCAGTATTACTGAAATCTCTACCATTATTCTTAAATGATAAACCTTGATTAATCCCATGCAGCTCTTTTCAGTGTCACACCACCTGGTAGTCCTCTAGCTATTACATTTATTTTACTCGGTTTTTATTAGACAACATGCCATTCCTGACACATAGAGAACGGTCTGTCAAATAACCTGACCTAACTAAAGAGATAATTAAACAATCCATTTCCTTATCTTCCAACTCTATTATTTATATAGCAGACTCATTATCCTTTTGGAATGACCTAAGACATCCTGCTGTTTGCTAAAGGTATTTTTAAGTCCTCTGAGGAATTCTCTGTGGACCTGGCATTTTCAGTAGCATCACTGTGCAAAAATGTGACCATATTCCTGCATAGTAGTTCTTACAAGTGACAGATATTTTTAAAGTACAAAGGAGTGGAGAGTTCTGGGAAATTTTGCAAGTAAAAAAATTAATACCAATTTACAAGTCTTGTATCTTTCCTGGCTCTGTCCCCTCATAGATGTATCTATCTGCTATTTAGCTATACCCATTTAACCTGTCCTGAAGCTCATATATTCTATTTATCACATTAATTTAGCATTTCATAAGTACCTCCACTTCATTAAAAATTTTCCTAAATTTTAGTAACATGGCCTGGATCACTGCATTACCTTATCTATCTTTTCTATTTCCTTCCTCAAAATTGATTGTTTCATGACATTTGTTTAAACTCCTACACTTTAAAAAATAAAATTTATATAGAACTTTCATTTTTTCTCCAGGTTTACTCTTGCAAAATTACATTAGTCATTTTTCCCACTGTCAAAATTTAAAATATCAATATAATTTTTATCATTAAGTAGTAAACTAGATTATTTATAACCATGATTGCCTAGGTAGTAATAGTTTTTAATTATTATACTCACTCCAAAATTAGGTTTCTTAAATATTTCTACTTCCTAAAGATCCCATTTGTAATGGAATTGGCAATCATAAACACAGAGACTCAGAAATTTTAATTTATGCATACTTTACATAAATGCCATACTTCAAAAAATAGATATGCAAAAGTTCTCATTGGAAGATGGGGTTCTTACTATAGAAGGAACAAATATTTCTTACTACTTCATGTCTGTATATCAAGTGTAATTTATTCTACTAATCACTATATTGTAGCATACGTACTTCTAAATTATATATAATTACAAAAAACTATTAAAACTTTTTAGGAAGAAATCCCAGAAAAGTATTTTCATAATATAAAACAGTTTCTAAACTAAATGGGAGGAAGAGAGTTTGCTTCTTTACTCAGACTGTTTTGAATGAGGAAGAGAAAAAGTATTCTGAATGATCATCTCTACTGTATCATGCAGCTACTTTACAAAATACTCAGAATTACACTCTTCCAAGTTCTTCTACAAAGTAGTATGGGGGCTTTTTGTTGTTGTTGTTGTTTGTTTTTTTTTTTTTTTTTCCCCCACCACAATTTCACCCTAAAACATTTCAAATCATCAAGTCCAACCTCTATTTCCAACCTTGTTGTCTTAATAAACATAATGTGCTTGAGAATTATTACAAAAGGACAACCATTCTTTGGGCAATAAAAAACAGAAGTCACCAAAATATTGGCAATGAAGGATAGTATGAATACCCTGAACTTATATCAAGAGGAAAGTTAATATGTTCATGTCTTCCCACCACTGCTTTAATATATAAGCAAGTTGAAAGAAAAGCCAGGCTTGAAGGAATAAAAGAGCAGAAACAGAAATCACCTACACTTTTCCCTAAATAAAAATGACCCAAGAAAATTTAATTCTGTATGGGTTTGCATTGTGTGTAAAAGATAATGCTAAATCCAGGTAGCATAGCTGAACTGATGACCACAGATGTGGGAAATAGTAGAAAGGCACAGAGTATAAATGTAAGGCAATATAAAGAGACAAGGCTTTTCTACAGCTAGGGAAAGAGGCACAGAAGATATGAACAGAATTGCAATTGAGCAGTGAGGTTTTCTTCAATTTCTACATATTCTTGGATGGCTATGAGTCTTACAGTGCAGGCAGTAACCTTTGCAACTACACAGTTTTCAAAACTACAATATCATGAACATCCCAGAACATAATATTCACTCTTTCAACTCATGTTTTTCATCTAGATGTATTCATACAGTCTGTTTGGACATGCCTTTTAGCATGCAAGCCACCTGAATATTCATTAATGCCTTTCCAAGTTAGGTGTGTTCAGACATGTAAGGTACCTTGCACCTGTGTTTCAGGCAACCGGATGGTCAGTGAATTGGATCTTTGAAATGAAAACAAGACATCTTCTCAGACTTGAAGAGTGTATCAACTTACCTGTGGTTGCACATTTAAATTTGCTATAGACCAAAATATTGTCAAATATTTTGCCCCTCAGTGGTCCAGTCCTCCTTTAACACTCTCAAGAAAATAGCTATTAAAAGACTCAGGAAACAGAAATAATTTAGTTTGAGGAAGTAACACTGTTGAGTTGGACAATGAAGTTTGTTTACTCCTGAAACAAATCCTACTGTACGCCAGGGACTTCAGATACATTGACTGTATAGCTACATACTGCCTCAAAACAGAAGGTGTTAGAGGGTTTGAAAGATCTTGGTGTTACAGACTTTTTGTTTCAGATTATTTTAAATTATCTTCAAAGACAAAGACAGTCTTATAAACATAAGGAAAATCTTCCAGCCAGAAGACATTTTAAAAGGGTAAACATCAACTTTTAACTTCTTAGAGCTTTCTCCCTCATGGGTATTTTGTTACAAGTCACCAATTTTCCCTCAGTATTATCCCCCAGGCTCTTCCTTGCTATCTGTGTATATAGGATATTTAAAAGGTCATCTGCATCTGATTTAAAAAAAAAAAAAAATCAAGAGAGGAAAAAAAAACCTCCAAAGTATCAACTTTTGAATTGCTCTTGAAACTGTTGGCTATTTATACATTTATCATTTCAAACAAGGTGTAGGTCAAACATTTCTAAAGTTCCCTTTTCTATTATGTTTTTTAATTCCTTGAGTGAATGAATTGGACTCTACTTTTCCTGAGCTATGGATTTGAATATAAATCATTTCAGTTTTATCAGTTCTTTCCTTTTTGGAATATCTTTTTGTGACAAGCAGGTACAATTTTAAAATTGAAAGAGAAATTGAACTAAAAGGAACTGGAGAGTTCAGACTAAACTACTTTCACATTTCTTATATTATTCTGAAGCATGATTCTATTTTAAGTGCACCGCATAACCAGGTACAAACTCTGAATTTGGAAACCTCCCAAGAGAGCTATAACTCTTCTCTGTGAAGGTGGCAAAATGCATCTTGCTGGTGATTTTACACCTGCTGGAAGGATGTCCATAACTTAGACTATCTTCCCTCTAAATCTTCCTGACAACTGATTGATGCTATTGCACTTTGTGCTTGCTCAGAATGGAATGATCTCTTTTAGAAATTAGCTTCAAAATGGCAGGCCACTGCTATTGGGATTATTAGGGGAAAAAAAAAAAAAAAAACCAAAGTCACACATTTTAAAATTATTTTCTCAGAGACTGAGAAAGGCAGTGGTAGGAAACCTATCCCAGTGACTAGTAGGACCATGCTGACCACTCAGTCTCATTATCACTTAACTTCTCATCAAATTGATAAATGGCTTGCACTAAAGTATCAATGCGTAAAAAAAGTAAAATGGAGAAGTCAAATTAATCTTCTTCACTCTTGTATAAAAACTAGCAAGGTTTCATTATACATGCCCAGTGGCTTGCATTTACCATGCTGCCTTGTAGCATTGAACACCGTTAGATGTAGCTTCCAGTTACCTGACAGAAAAAGAAGAAACAATATTCAGCTACTAGTCCCTACTCATATTTGCATGAGTTTCTGAGTAGACTTGAAAAGTATTTGCATAAGGGGTAGGGACATGAGAACAATTAGATGGATGTAGAAAATCATGAAGTGAAACCCCCACACTGTTTTGAAAGTGTTATTTGTGAAGCACTCACAGCAGATTGAAAATAAATATGAGCATAGTCTATGATTCTACAATACTGAGATCTGTTGACGCATAGGAAAAGAAATTACAAAAAACTGTTTTAATATACATGAGTTAATTATGTTACCAAATAGGGTGCAGGTGCCCAGGTGCGGGCAGCAGTGAGGGCTCTGCCGGGTGGGCCCCTGTGGGGAGCGGCCGGGGCTGCCCCGCGCCGGACACAGCCGGTTCCAGGCGGCTCCAACGGCCCCAGCGCAGGGCACAGCTGAGCCCCTCAGCCCCGGGCGGGCGCCTCGGGGAAAGCCTGGGTAAGGAAGGGCAAAGCGCTGCATGTGACATATTATAGCAAATAGTAAATACGTTTTAGTGCTTTACATCAGAAGTTAAACATACCAATAGTAGTATGTAAAAGCTGTGCTTGAAACAGAAACCTTTTAAATGCCTGCAAAGGGTCATTTTGGTCAGGAAGACCTAGAATGTTTATTTAATTTTCAACTGATTAATAACTGTTCAGCAGAATTTAATGTTTCAAGACCTGTTTCAATGAGCAGCTTCCTGTACTTTGCAGCTCCTACAAGAAACGACATGCAGTTTTAGTTTCTTTTCCTTAAGATGTGTAAGGGACTGTCAGCCATTTTGTCTCAGCATTGTTGTTACACCATTACCACCCCAGCCCCCCCGCCCCAAGCCACAGCATGGTGTAAGATGGCAGCTGTCTGTTTCAGCACCGTGCCACTTCATAGTCCGGGCCCTGACGTCCCGTTGCCGGGAGGACAAAATCTGCCCTGAGCTAGAAAAGCTGCACGTGCGCACAGGGCCAGGGGATGAGGGGGACGTGCAGAAGCTGAAGGCATCAATGGCCGATCCCCACCTTGGTACAACCACTGTGGACATCTGGACATGAGCACATGGGGTAACACAGGGCGGCGAATGTGGCAACAAGCCAACTAGTGGTGGAGACTGGATAAAAGGGGCTGCATGTTCCTCTCTGGCTAAGCTTCTCACCTCCAGTAGTTTTTCACTTGCCTTCTCTCTATCGCGTGCTGAAGCTTTTCGCTTGCTTGCTCTCTCCTCATCGCCTGCTGAGCTTTCTCTCCATCCGCCTGCACCGGGACTGGACCAACGGAATGCTGCTAGACTCGTGGTGGTGGTAACTAGTATTGCTGCATCTGTTTTGTTTGCTTGCTTGGGTATTCAGACTTTTCCATTCTTTTCCCTTCTGTCCTATCGCTATTATCAGTTATTTCGTTAAAGCTTACAAGGTTTGTGCTGCATCTGACCTTGTTTGTGTCTTAATCTCACTCTTGGGATCATTTAAGACCCTCCCCAATATTGGATATTTGGTGAAAAAAAGAATAATGATTAAAACAATCTCATGTTTTTCAGAATCTATTTCAGCTTCCATGCTTTGAATTTCAATTAAAGACCATTAACAGTGTTAAACTTCTGTTTACTAGTATTAAACTTTTTAAGTATAGTACTTATGGTCCAAGGAGAAATAAGAACAGACTATCCAACTAGCTTGAAAGATGAGCAAATAAAACTTTTAGGGATGATACCCCACTACATTCACTATAGCTCTTCCAGTTATCATGACTTTTAAAATTATGCAAAGTATGTATAACACTGTACCCGTAGAAGTGAAAAAGGTCCTGGACTGAGCTTAGTGTTTAACTTCAAGCTGTTGTCTAACAAACACATTTACATATGCCAATCTAAGCCACAGATATGTCTACCTAAGCAAGTTAGTGTCTTACAGTTCTTTTTATGTGGCTTGCCTCACTTCTCTGTTTGGAGTCTTGGGGTCTCAGAGAGTGGTTTGTGTCTTCTTGGGACCATGGTTCACTGTGTTCACTAGGGCATGACTTGCCATGTGACTCAAGGTCTTCTGGCAATTAGTTATGAATGGATGTGTGATGTGAGCCTGGAACTGGCACAGACTTCATTGCCAGTGAAAATCTGATGCAGATACAAACCTGGAGCTGTGGTGCTTCCCCCATTTTTCACCATACCAGCTGGTAAAGAATACCAGCTGGTAGTCCATTTGATTACAACTAGATTAGCACTGTTAGCCAGACAGTTTTCCCTAGCAGCACCCATACAGTCATTGACATTCTCTGAGCTCTTTTCCTTGTGTCCAAGTCATACAGTAATAAATACATAGGACACACTGCCTTTCGGTTCTGTGAAACCAGATCTCTTCTAAGCTAGAGTTTGAATGACACCACTGTTCGTTAGGCTACTTTTTCATCTTTTTAGGGTTTTTTGATTCATTTTGCTATCCTTGCCTATATCCATCCATCCATCCTTCCTTCCTTCCTTTCTTTCTGACCTATGCATGCTGTATCTCCTCTAATACTTCACTTGACAGCTTGAGGTACCAGCACCTAATGAGACCCCACTGGTTTTATGAAACATGTCTCTTGCAGTGCTAGGTGTTTCTGATTGAATGAACAGTCCTATTGACTTTACCATTTTAGAGAAAAAGCACAATCCCAAAGCAGTCTGCCTGTTTGATCTTTAAGGGCAGATTTTAAACAGACACATTCAAAACGTCCAGCATTTCTTCTTAACAGAACAAATACTGACACTGAGCTCCCCAAGAAGGGAAAAACTTCCTTGGAACATCTACCCTCAGCTCTGTTGGATGTGGCCTGCACTCCTAAAAAAAAAAAAAAAAAAAAGAAAAAAATAAAAAAAGTCTAAAAGAACAGTAATCCATTACAGTACTATTTCACTGTGAAGAACTGGAGTTTCACTGTAGGTTTCTGTTCTTCCTCAACCTTTCCAAGATTTGTCAGTCTAAAGAGGCAACAGGGAATGCTCACTTCAGTATTTCATTTACAGTGCCTGGCACATCTGAGCAAAATTACAAGCAGATAATTTGAACACTGGGGATCATTGCCTTAAGCAGTTGTGTTGAGTATGCCCTCAGTATGCCCTACCCAAGTGACTTAACCCCTCTTCCCTTGTTACCAGGCAACACTTTTAAGAAACTCATATGCACAGACTTGTTCAGGGCTGGAAATCCACAGCCTTTGAACAAGTGTATCTGGCTTTGGTTTCAGGCACACGACAATTGTGGCTTCTTCGGTGTTCACTAAAAGACTGGTGGATGCTACAAAGCCTTTGCATTCCTCAACGACTGTCTGTTAATTCTGTCCTGTGTCATCCAGCAAAACCCAGTGTCTTGTAGGGTGTGACAGTCTGATGAAACCATAGTTAATGTCTCAAAGATACAATAAAGAACTTTGGTAAAGGAAACTGTTTATGTGGAAATGCCAGTGCTGTACAGGTAATGGCAGGAAGACTCAGCAAGAGGAGAGGGTCATGAGGAGGTGGGACCACACTTTTCTGGGGTTGAACTTCCCTATCTTGAGTGACTCTGTAAAGACCCAATAGAGAAGCCTTTTTCATAATGCATGTGCGAAAAGGAAAGGCCAGACAATGGTCATACCTGCAGGTAGAGTGGAGTAACTCCCCAACGATCCCCAAGCCCACCGACCCATTTCCAGAAGAATCTGAAGGTATGAACTACGCATGTACCAAACCAAGGAGAATTCCAGAAGCATAGACTGCACATGATGCTAATTAACAGTATGAGTCCAAGTGCCCCCCTGGAGGGGGGGCAAGGAATTATAAGAGGACATGAGTCAAAGCCCTGGGTGGCTGCACCCCTCTGGAACTGGACCAACGATGGAAACAGGACTGGTGAAATCTTCCTTTTTGTCTTTCTCTCTCGCTCTCTTTTACTCTCTTTCTCTCCTTTTATCTCCCATTCTCTATCCTTGTATCCCTGCATACAAGGCAAGGCTTGTCAGGGCATGTTTAAGGCTTGTTGTGGCTTGTTATAAGATCTGCCACTAGTTGGTGTTATGTTGTAAGGTTTGTCAGTGTATGTTATGAGGTTTACTGCTTCTTGCAGAGGTTACAAGGCTTACTGACAAAGTTTCATGCCAAATATCTGTTGTGAGTGAATAAAAATTCAGTTTTGTGAATTTAAGAATCCTTGGTGTCGTTTCACCTTAATCCTGACCCTGGAATGAGCAAATCTGAGTCATCATCCCAAGAAATTGGGACATGACACAGGGATACATCCAGTAGAGTAGCTAACAAATAACTCATTTTTTATGGGAATAAAATCTTACTATTCAGCCAGGTCAGCCACCAGTACCTTCTGCTACTGTTTAATGAAGCAAGAAGTCACACACTCCAACATACACAGAGGTTTCCAAAGGAATAGTCCTTTTGCAAACAGAAAATATAAACCCTCTGTACACTTCAATTTAGGGTAAATGATGAATCTAACCAGTTGTAGTCATAAACTCCTTGCTAAGCTGGATCCCAAAACAGTTTGAGAAAAAGTTTCATCTCAGCACTCACTGAGAATCAATCAGCTTCCAGGACAATCTTACAGGAAGTTTTTGATACCTCTGCTGTTATGGAAAAACAATGGTTGTACCATGTGTTTTGAGAAACCATCATAGTTCCTGTGCTCTGCACTACAAGAAGAGGTAGAAAAGAACTAGCCCTTCAAAAAGAAAAGAAATTGAAATGTGTTTTACTCTGACACTCTTGACCTGTGCTGAAATATCTAGGAGCCCACACCTGTATCCCTAAAAGCAAGCTTTCATATCCTTGCCATAAATTGATGCCTGAAATAACGCTCCTCACTGCCTATGTGCTAAGTCTTGCAGAGAAATAAATAAATTTCTAAATCTTGTTGTCCCTCAAATGTTGATTCCACTACACTGCAGCGTCTTCAATAAGATTTCTGAAGTTACATAGCTATGGACAACTTGCTTTTTCCATCCTGTAGAGTTACACCAAAAAAATACCAAGTGGAAACTGTTAAAAGACAAGCTGTCCTCTTTCACCTTGGCAGCTGAGTCCTAGACACGGCAGATCACAATTAATTTATTCAGTTTGAAGAATATCTTTTCTCCCTTTTGATTCTTCTTTATTGATCCCTGTCACAAGAATCTGCTCTAGATGAAAAATCAACCTGTACAGAACTTCAGTGCCACAGAGCTGGTTTCCTTCACCTGAAAGGGAAGGAATTTTATGCTCAATCTGACGCTCACACCAAATATTAAGCCTGCATATGAGCACTTTCAATTAAAATCCTACTCTTTAGTCTCTCATTGCACCAAATGTCTTTATAAAAGAAAGAATTATGGTAGAAACACTCTTCAGGAGTCAAAATACAGAAGTTTTTAAAAGGTTTTAGTAAGTCTTCATCTTACCACTACAACAGCAACACTTCATTGGAATATTTTTTTCTGTGTCCGATATTATGGCAAACCCTTTGAAGTGAAGACAACATGCTCTTTTGTATTACCCTCTCCAAAACCAGTATTCTTGGTAGCTGCTTCATCAGAAGGAAAAGTCCATTCAAAATTCCTGCCCAGTACAGTTACTGTCTTTCATTTCTTTCAGAAAATTGTTTTGTTTAATCTTTCCTTAAAATGGACTGTTTCTCCAACAGCGACTCTATGCACGTCTGATCTTAGATAACCTTTATGCTTTTATGTTAACAAAGCAGGGACTTTTAGGAAAATGCATCTTTTGACTTCTGATGTCAAATTCTATGTAAAGTAGTTCTCATTGGATTATGGACTGTACAAAGCAATACTAAAAATTCTAAGCAATAAGATGGAATACTAGCAATAATAACTTAAAACAATGTATTTAATTCCAATACGTATAGCTTTAACTAGAGTACAAGCAACAGTTGAGGCTTCCTTACTTTACATCTTTATGACTATGGGTTCCATTCACACTTCTGTTACACATTACTCTTGAGATGTCTCAAAGCAATGCCACTTTTGGGATAGCTGTCTTTCAGGCTTTATCCAGTTAAATATGTGGGACCCTCCTTCAGGTAGCAGTTCTGTGGTATATTATCCACAGTATCAATAGACACAGATAGTTACTAAAAGAAAATGATAGGCTACCAACCAGTAACTGTTCTTGAAACTGTGTGATGTATGTATACATTGCTAATACCGCAAGTCCTTTCCTCAGAATCCTGTCTGTGTTGCGGTTCTCGAACTGAGACAGATTAAGTGAAGTTGACATGTTCTGCCCTTTACACCATCAAAGATAATGGGTGTTCTTAGAAGTATGCAATTATGAATACTACCAGGATAATCCTTTCTAGTAACAGTTCTAATATGGCACATGCAAAATTATATATAAATTTATGTGCAAATATATGATAAATTATCTCTGAAGATACTAAAAACCACTGCAGTGTAATTAAGAAATTCAGTCGCTCAAAATACTGAAAAATTCATGTCAGTTGATTACTCAATAAAACTACTGTGATGAAAATTGCTGGAAAAAGTCACTATTTCAAAACAGAGTGGGAAAAATATTTGCAAGAATAAAAAAAAACCCCAAGATCTGGTGAAATAATAAACTTTATTGTGGATGAAGAATTTATTTGTAAATTTATTTTTGAATGACTATGTATTAAGACACTCCTTGTACACAGTAGTGCTTCCTTTAGGTGACAACTATTAGAGTATAATTTTTTGATTTAAAAGAAAAATGTCTTTTCCAGATTTACTCAAAATAAACTGAAGTTTTTCAGAACAAGTTTGAAAATGCATAATACTTTGTAATTGCACCACTTTATTTGAAAAATAATAAATGGGCCTCGAAACTACATACTAACAACAGGAAATAAAAATTATTCATCAGTTTTCCATATGTTAAGAAAGAATAATAGAGCCTACATAGACTTTCTGCACAGAACAAGACATAAAGGAAGTATTAACCATGACTCTAAACCCAAATATGAATAAAATGGCTTTTCTGATATGAGGTTTAAGCTTCTTTTTAAACATCCTTGCATCTGACACTGGGAAAAGTACTTTTCTCAGAATTACTGTCTTTTAGTACATTTTTGCAAAGATAGCTCGAAGATAAATTCTGTAATACATATATAGGTCTGGTTTCCCACACTGCTCTTTTTTATGGCTTCAACCTTTACTAGAAATTACAGTTGTAATTATTACTTGAGGTTCTGCACATACAAAATTCATTTATATTGTTTTGATTTCTACCCTCAGGATACTGTGCATTACATGAAGGAAAGGATGACCATCCTTTCTTATCATAATAATAAATATTGACCTGAAACAACCGGTGAATATCCATAATCAGTCAATATGTATTTTGCCGCCATTTCACAAGCATGTTGACTTAAACAAGGAACTCCTCAGCTGTTACTGGATTACATATCCCATTTATTCACTGAACCTCATTTCCATCATATTATTCTAGTAGAACATTCTCCAGCCAACTTAAACAGTGAATAAGTGAATGCATAAATTCCATTGTGAATTGTAGATACTGGTTTCAAGAGTAATATTCAACAGTTTTCAAGCTCCCTTGACAGATGTAAAGATCCAGGAAACAAGAAGAAATATATCAATTGTGATCTCAAAACCCAAGCAGATGTAAATCACAAATCCAGATGAATCTGGTAGCCTCAGTTTTGGAATTTCTGCTAATTCTTTCACTGGCATATTTGTCATCTAACTATTGTTGTCAGTGTTAAAAATCACACTTAGTACTTATTGTTGACTGAAACCTCTCCATGACAAACATTCTCTCCTAGTCATTGGCCACAAATCACTAAGTTGTTCTCTTACTATCTCACATAATTTCCAAACATCATCTCCAAACATGTTGCAGAGAAATTAACAGGAAGGTGGCATTTTATGTCACCTACCTATCCAAATCATACTGACTTTGTATAAAATCAGATAAAAGGAAACATCCAGAAATGTTTTGACTATACAACCCAGATGGCCTTTGGAAAGGTAAGTGCAACATCAAGGAAAAGTGATAGCTACTATAAAGTTTATGTACTATGATTTTAATAATGAATTATTTTTTATGTAATAGTTTGAGAATTTAGACTATCATTAACATAATCAGTTTTTAGGTCCATATATAATCTTTGTTTCCTTTTACTTCCTTTGTGTAAAACTCTCCCTGTACACATACAGTGCTATGATACTCTTTGTTTTGCATGTGTTTCCTGCACTTTTCCCAAACTTGTCAAAAAATACTATAGGCAACTTTATATACTCAAGTTAATTTGAAATTTGCTTGTTCAATTTAACAACTTGTCCTGGTTTAACCAGGATAGGGTTCAGTTTCCTCAGCAGTGCGGGGGGGAGCTCTAGCCGGGTTATTCAGATACCATGCCGACGTCACATCCTGGCAGGTCACATTTTTCCTGGCGCGGGAGCGCGGTGCACTCGTGGTTTTGTACATCGTGCTTCAAACTGCTGTATTTGGTAGCGATTTTGCTCTGTTCATTGCTATCACTATTACTGTTATTGTTATTGTTGTGGTTTGTTGTGTTGCTATTGCACTGTTGTATTAAACCTTTCCTTATTTCAGTCTTGGGGCTTTGTATTTCACTCCCTTTGTGGGGGAGGGGTAGCGGCCGCGTGGTCTCAGACCCTGGCAGGGGCTAAACCACCACACAACTTTTTTGCTCTAAGCAGAGAAGAAAAGGTGAAAGTGCAGTCTTAACTGCTCCTCAAATTTCTTCTCAGTTCTTTACTCTTTATTTGCCATTTAACTTATCTTTACTTATCACTTCCCATTTGCAAACACGTATTTTCTCTCAGCCAAAGCAGTTCTGTGTTTATTAAGATCACTCTCTTTTTTTCTAATGCAGATGAATTATCCTATAAAAATGTTAACCATTTTCCCTCTAAAGAGTCTTCCTTCACTCATCTTGACTGGAAGAAAATTAAGGAACAACACTCACACTTTACGATTAGGATCATAAATATTCAGAAATAATGCACTAAAAAAAAAAATAATCAGCAGGTTTCTGAAGGAGCCTAAATAATTTGAAATTCAGGGTTCCTTGTTAAGCTTTTCATTTCCTGGGACTTCTGGGAGCAATAGACTTCCAAATATAATATCAAAGTGTTTTGATACAGTGACAAACTGAAATACAAGAAATTCTCTTTAAATATAGGAACAAACTTTTTTCTGAGTAGGTAGTCCAACACTTGAACAGGTTGCTCAGAGAGATTGTGGATTCTCCACCTTTGGAGATATTTAAAATCTGACCGGACATAGTCCTGGGTAAGCTCTAGGTGACCTTGCTTTGAGCAGGGGGGTTTGAACTAGGTGATCTCCAGAGATGCCTTACCTCAGCTATTCTGTGATCTTCAACAAGTATTTCTCTGCAGTAATTTACAAGTTCAAAACCAAGTAAAAATTTAAAATCTGTATTATAGAAAATTAAATTTCTGTGTTTATCACCAACCATTGGTGCTAACTGGTAACCATTACTGCTGACACAGACTTACATTTTCAAGCAAATTACCATTTTGAGTTATTTCCCTGTACCTCTTTGTATATTATTGTGGCATTAATCATTATATATTTTTCAATAAATCACATGGCAAAACAAAAGGGTCAACTGAAAATAATTTAAAGGACACTTCCAGTGTCCTTTATGCATGCATCTAGTATGCTATGCAGTCATACGTGCACTTATATTGACTTCTGTTGTGGTTCACTTCCCAACCACCTCATTTCTATCACACAGTTGTTAATTAATTTTACTCATTGCGGTTTATTGAAATTCATGGAGAGTAAAAAAAAAGGAAGAATATTTTTTCTTCAAAATACTTTGCATTTTTCAAACATAAGCACAAAAAAAGAATGCATTATCTTGTGTGAAACATAAAATATTCAAAGAGAAAGAGTTGAAAAAGAATTTTATAATGAATTATAAAATATTTTTTCACAGAAGAGATACCAAGTGGGCTGTTGGTAGGAATGATGTGCTAAAGCAAATAAATTTATCAAAGATACCTTAATTTCTTTCATTCAAATATTTCTGTCTAACTTTAACTAGCAACATTAATTTAGTGATTCTAACAGGACATAAAATATATATATGTTGCCTGGAAATCTGCTTCTTATGCATTAGAAACATAGAAACTAGGGCTCTGTAGAAAGATAAGTAAACTTGACGATTATACAGAAATCTTAATGAGAAACCTACCTTGCCTACATACTGATAATCAGATCCTGTGTATTCCTCTAAAAGAAAAAACTGGTTCCACATCCAGCCTCGCTTCTGGCGATGAATTGCTTTTCCATCATTCCCTGATGTACGTCCTCCAAAGCTTTTGGGTCTGACATCAGGAGTCCTTCTGAACAGCATTTCTGTATGGCAGGGATGTGGCAGCCACATCCAGAGCAGCAGAAGTAATAGGACTTGCTGTACTGTCATAGTTCTCCGCTGCTGATGCTCTTCAAGCTGGTCAGCAATGGAGTCTACAGTTTTGTTTTTCTTGACTTGATTTTTATGTCTCTAGTTGCTGATACAGCCAAACAGTTTCCAGCAATTCATCTCTGAACTGTACATAATAACCAAATCCTGAAAGTAAACAGAGAAGAGACCACGTAAGTTGAAATGCGTTCACTCCTTAGTGTCCAACAGCCCCTGCTACTGTACCCTGTAGATACAAAACATTATGACATAGAAAGCAACCTAGTTAGGAATAGAAGGGTTATCCAGACAGGGAGTACACTGTGGATATGTTAGGTAGCTGATGTCAAAACACTTCCTAAGAAGGAGTAAGAGTGCCCTGAGATCATTTCCCCGTGAAAAACTTTAGAAATTTCTAAGAGTGTTCTTTATATAGACTGGGGGATTAATATTACTGAAACTTACATATTAAATACTGCTGCCTTTACTTCAAATGTTTTCCACCCAATTTGACTTACAAGCTTTCCAGTGTTTTATTAATCTTACTGCCAACACAAAGTAGTTTTAGAAATGAGGAAATGGTAAAACACTAGTTCTCCGGGTATTTTAAATGGTAAAAGAGAACATCATATGCATCAGAAGAAATACAACATGAAAAGAAGTGAACTTTTAAATAGAAAAATTTCTTTAGATGATCTTGCAATATGGACTGATGGAAACTTAGCCGTAAAATGTAGGAAGTATTTCAAAAATGAGGGCCTGTTTTGCAAGTATCCTGGAGAACTGATTTTGGAAAGTACTGAAATTAATAATAGAGAAGACAAGCCTCTCCTAACTCATCTTTGTTTTGTCTCCACTTTTTTTTTTGTTTTGTTTTCTTTTAGTTTTTCCTTCTTCTGACAGAACAATGAGATATTATTTCAGCCAGACAAATTTAGCCAGGTTCTCTTCACTTTACTTCTGTCCCAGCATTTACAGAGTAACACTTTTTGCTAGTGAGATCATTCAGTAATGTTTTTCAGTAATTCATGAAAATGTCAGTAATTCATGAATATTTCATTATTTCAGTAAATCATGAAAACCTATGATTTGTCTTCTTAATAGGGTATAGTTTCTGCAAATTTTAATCAGGGTGGGTTTTTTCTTTAGCATGCCCACAGAAAACAAAATACATGGATGGTGGTTGCGGTTCCTTCCTTGTATATTCTTCTACATGTGGCACAAAACTCAAGTAGTATAAAGCTTGGGGTGTTTTTTCTTCACTTTTCTGATTTTGGTAGATAACATTGCACACAACAATCCCATGTGTCCTCTGGTTTGAATAATATTATACAATAGCTCACTATCATCTTTTTTATTTTTTGAAATAGAGCTATGTATAACTTTCAGAAATTCTTTCTGTGTTTCAGTTTGATATTCATGTTCTACTTAAGATATTTTCAGTAAGCCTGTGTTGATTAAAAGAGTTTGTAATAATATGTCAGGGCTTTAGAGTAGAAAGCCTATGAAATGTAGTGATTACTTACAGTTAACTCTGTGTGTGTGCGTGCATATGTGTGTGTGTGTTAACAGACTCAGTTCAGGAACCAGCTTTTGTATTCAGAGTTAATTTGTCTCAGAGAATGTTTTTCCCTCTCCTCCAACATTTGGAAGTCTAAAGTACTTCTCAAAGCCACTGCTTTCAAGGACTTTAGCACAAAGGCTGTTCACAGTAACTCAGATGTTCATTTCCATTTGTCTAAATAAACACCAGGTTATGTATTGTTTCTTTTACCACTTCTTTTCTCCTAAAATTTTGACATTTAGTTGATCTGTGAACTCTGAATACTAGAACAAACTGTTCTAATATAAACCACTAATAAAATATGCTGAATTGTATCAGCATGTACAAACTGGAGATGTTGTCCTCCACCTTGGAAATTATTTGTCACAACTCATATTTATGTTCTTTTGAAACAGATGTATATTGAGTGAGAGAGGAGGGCTATGATTTATTCTCAGATACTTAGAAATGTTTCTTCTCAAAGATCAAAGGAATTTCAAACTTGAAATTAGCTCTTCAGGATATTATCAGTTTTTCCTATAAATTGGAAAGCGATTTTTTTTTTTTTTTAAAGAAGGTAAAATGTTTTCTTTTTTTGGTCTGGCATTTTTTATTCTTTTTTTGCCTTCTTGTCACCATCAATATCTATATTCCATTAATCATACATTATTATTTGATGTAGAAGTGTTGTTAAATACCTCTTGGGAAATAGTCCTTCAATATTAGGGGTTGTTACTGAATTTCCTTCTTGTTAAATTAGGTCACCAGAATGAAAGCTCAGATGAAATTTGTTAGAGTTATAAAAGTAGCTAATGCACATGGACTTGGCAAGCATAGCTGCTTAATGCATGTACGTACCAGCAAGGTCTTTTCCCCCCTTTGAGACTCCTGTTGGGAGTTCAGCTTCCTGCTTTAAATGTAATGAGTCTGATAGTAATCTACACTAAAGCAATAACATTTACCTTTAAAAATAAACTAGCAAAAAAGAAAAAACAGACTGAACTAATAACAAAAAGCACTGGAATAAAGGAAATGTTTGAAGAGAACTAGATGAAGGAAACCTTTTAATATATAACTACAGAAAACAGATGGAAGTCCCAATTCTGTAATACATCACGTATCTGGGTTCTGTGCTACCCTGCCAGAGCTGTAACATTAGTAGAGGAAGATAAATTTATGATCTGTTTCTTTAATTCCCTAAAAAACTAATTGGAAAATGTCTAAATTTTGGTGAAAATCTTATCTTAGAAGAGGGTCTGAGAACCCAGCAGAATTGTAATAGTTTTGCTGGCTTCAAAGTAAGTATTTTTTTTAAAGAACTGAAATAGGCTTAAATAGGTTTAAATAGCTTGAAATGAAACTCTTTCACCAGTGTATATCCTCAAATCTCTCTACCTCTTCTTCCAGAAGATCACTTCTCATTTTTTTTCCCACGATAAAAAGGAAATAGAGAAAAACAAGCAAACAAAGAAATCAAAGCTTTCTAAAAACTATCAAATACATGCAACGTTCCGTATTTCTGTGTAATATTCTTCTAAATTACATTAAACTTACTACAGAGGAACATTATGCCCAACTCTGCTCTTGTTTACACAGGTTTTTGTTTTGGAATTATTTTTAATGAGTTTTCTTGGAACAATCTCTGGTACGGATGAGATGGATCAATCACCCCTGAAGTTACTAACCATTTCACCACTTTCCACAGGTTAATCATTTCTACATCTCTTAGAACTTAGAATACATTTTTTTTTTCAATGCAACACTAACTGTATTCATGTAATTTCAGATGTAACTTTTGCAAAATTTGGAAAACATATCTTGCTTGCTCAGTCATACAATTCCCCTAATAATACTAAAACATACTTTATACTGTTTGAAACTCATGAGATTTAATGGACATATAAGATAGCACATGAATACCTTTAACTGATGCCCTTCTCAGACTTACATTTACTGGTTGCTCCAGAAGGCTACTCTTTTACAACTGAGATGCTATTTCTTTAGTGTACAATTTATTCTTTTTGCCTGTCCTGCATTACTGTATATCTGCTTTTAAAAGTCAGCAGAATTAAATTTAAAGTAAAAAACCTAATATAGTTCAATAGCTTGAGGGTTTTTTTGTTTTTTTTGTTTTGTTTTGTTTTAATCAAGAAATATTAGTAAACCTCTCTCGTGAAATGCAAATTTGAACAGCAAAACACTTTACTTGTGATAGTTGCTATTTATAATTTTTTTCTGTATTTAACCTTGGACAAACTTGAACTGAATTTTAATTCTGTAACATTTCAAAAAGCTTGTTTAAAGAAAGATATTTAAGCAATGCCATTTCTGTTTTCACCGTTTCTATTTCAGTGGGGAGCCATTATCTATTCACATCTCTAATCTTGTCTTTCAGTCCTTCTTTGCTATGTTTGTACAAAAGAAAGATATTTTTGGAACCGAAGATGCTTCACGACAATTAGGTTAAACTACACTGGAATTTTATGAGCAGTACAATCTTTAATTTTATTACAACTGAAGACACTGAAGCATATTTTGTTCTTGTTTTGTTATTGATCTGCAGAGGTGACACCAATAGAGTTATTCTTCTATACAGCCACTGTGAGAAACTTCTCATATTTTCTGCCCCATTTCTTCCAATCTTTGGTCCCCCTCCAGCCGCAAGTATAGAGCTACCATGACAGGCTGCAGACCCTCTTTCAAAGTAGCTAAAGCCATCAGCCATGAGACACAATTGCTGCCATTTTGGTTTCCTCCTTAAAGTAGGTAACTTCATAAGGTGCCTCTCTATTTCATTAGAAGTCTGACTCCTGGCTTATGATGTCATGAACAGAATTCAAAACTCTGGCTAGGTTTTGAAATAATAGGAACTATTTAACAAGCTAGTAAAAATGGAAGTAGGAAGGCAGCTAAGTGCAGAAAAAGCTGCATTGTCAATGGACCTCAGAAGAGCCTCCAGCTCAGCTAATTTATTTTAACTTATTTGCCATCATTTTGTAAAAACCAGGAATAAAGTTCTAATGCTTTAGACCACAATATGATGAAGCAAGTACTTTAAACAAACACCTTTGCAAGAGATTCTTATTCAAAACACAACAAAATATTTCCCTCTGTAAGCGTAACTTATAGCTGTAAGTTATCCCTTAAAGGAACAAGATGACAATACTTTCCATAAAGGTTTTTAAGAGTACTTGAAACAAACAAATGAGCTCTTTCAAATGATCAATTCTTAATGGATTCTTATCTCATCATTCCTTGTATTATAGATTTATGTTCCTTGCTTTGTCTATTATATCCAAATGAAATTGCCTAAAGCTGTTCATAATTTAATTGCGTAGTTCTGAACTAAGGATATAATTGGTAAATTGTCAATAAGCTGCTTATTTCATAGCCTCCAGTGAAACACACACTGCAGTGACCACGCTTTATAACATGGATTTGCAAAGTAGTCAGCTATACCTTTGAACTTATAACTCAATCCTCTTTACAAAGTCCTGCAACCACTGATCCATTTAGGAATTTGAATTGAGTATAGCTTGATGCTAAACTAAAAAAAGGAACTAACATTTCAGGAATTACTTATTTTAATTAGTAATACTAATCATATTCCCCAATCATCAGAACTATTTCACTCAAGTGAGATTTTTTGTATTATTTTCATAGTTCACAGAGAGAAAGACTGAAAAACAAGCAGAGGAAACAAAAGAAAAGGAAATACTAAGTATTATAATATTTGCTACAAGAGTTAAGTAATATTTTAGGCAAGAGAGAGATTACATAGAAGAATTACTTATGTCTTAGTTTGGAGCATATTTATATAGTACAAATCCTAATTGTTATTAAAAAAGCAAGTTAACATGCATTATACTGATTTCAAAGTGGAAGATTAAAGATTCAGTCTGCCTTCCACTGGTAGTTCAGTAAATGTGATATCCAAAAAATGGGTAAAATAACCCCAAGCAGACAGTAAACTGGGGAAGAAGAAAGCATTAACACCTCACTCCCCCCAGTTCCCCTGCTGCACTGAACTTTGTCCTCCTCCCTGTAACAATCTTTGGATGTCTCACCGACACCCTTCCCTGTTCTTAAGGAAGACTGAAACACTGAGTCTTAAGACACAGCGGAGCATTGAAGGGGTGAGCAGAACACCATAGAAAAGGTAGAAGATATTAGCATAACAATTTTGACTCTTTATTAATGAGGATTTTCTGTATTAATTAGATTACTTGGATACCTTACAATAATTCTTAGCTTTCTATATGTGGTGAATTTACTTTTTCTCACAGCAAGACGTCGAGAGTAGTGCACTATTTAAATATGTGTCCAGGTTTGAATATCACATTTCTAACATGTAAATAATCAGAAATCAGGCTAGCAACAAAGTGTTTAGGAAAGAAAGTGTTATTTTTGAGGAAAGAACAACTACACCTATTTGTGTAGTGTACAGGAAGGAAAAAAGATGAAGAAGGTGGTAAGACTGTAGTTTTCAGAAACTCTGTTAAAAATAAGAAATTATTCTCAATACACACCACAGACAGTATAAGCAATTGACCTCAATCACAACAACGAAGATTTAGATTAAGCATTAAGAAAAACTTCCTATGCATTTGCAGGGGTATTTGGCAGCTGAGATGAGATGCAACTAAAGGTTTAGAAGAACAGTCTGAGTGAACTGCTTTCAGAAATGGGCTGCCTGCAGCTGCTGTGACCAGAGGATTTCTCAACATCTTTACAAGCTCTGACCTGTAGAACTCTATCCCATCTTTTTCCATGTCATTATTTCTCCTCATTATGTCTTCCTATGTCTGGTGCCAGTGTTACCAGTGGTGACCCTATTCTCCTACATATGAATATGTAGTATTCATTCCAGCTCAACCAATTCTTTACCATTTATCTGATTTCATCTCAAAAGCAGCTGTAGATATACTGTTGTGGGTTGAAAGCAACTTAAATTCTCTTGCTT
This sequence comes from Strix uralensis, assembly GCF_047716275.1. NCBI lineage: Eukaryota > Metazoa > Chordata > Aves > Strigiformes > Strigidae > Strix > Strix uralensis. Next base: position 88,049,133 of record NC_133972.1, on the reverse strand, counting down.
GTCAGCCAACATAGCATTCCTTTCCACATCAAGTGATAGTCCTAGCCACACGGTTCCCTCCCTTTTAGATAAGGCCTGTACCAGTCCTCTGAATCTCCCTCTGTAAGATTTTGGAGTTGCTGTTATCCCATCAATTATCTGCTATATTATTCCAGATAGAGAGTGAATTTAACTCTTTCCTACTCCATCCTGAATTCATCCTATATACTCCTTCCTAAATGATTATCCCCATTGTGTTTAGCCTATGGCCACGCTGCCTTTGAAAACATCCACATTCCATTATTAACAAACTTTTTTCTTTTATAAAGAAGGTAGTCCTCTACTATTAAAAACAAGCAAACAAAAAAATCCCAAACCAGTTATAGCCTTTAGTATTTGATTAGGCTTCCTTTTTCCTTTCATTCTTTGTTTATTTAATTAAAAAAGAAACAAACAAAAAACACCTCTCATAATCTAAAAAAACTTTAAACAACCAACTGTTCTGATATTTAACATACATGCTAGGGGAAGGGGAGAAAAGAGTGATGGTGGAGAGGAGGACAATGACCTGTTCTGATGGAAAGCAGCAAACAACAAGTTCCAGAATGTTGTTTTCTTCTCTGAAGAAGTATGGAGTAGGAGGAAAATAGTGATTTATCAGAGAAAGTAAATCTATTTGCATCACTATAGCATTGTAATTTAGACACAAGAGTATATGCTATTAACACCCCATTTTGTTTTCTTTATTCATTACAATCCATCTTTGAAAGACCATGATTTTTCTGAAAATGAAAAGATCAGAAAATTCTGTCTGAATGTTGCCAAGAGCCAAAACTGAGAGATCATTGAATATTGAGACCTGGGGACTTAATATTCTTTCTCCCTGTACTGAAGGGTTTTCCTGAACAGGGTGAATTGTAGTGAATAATGCTGAACAGTTACAAAAAAGACATTCTTTTCCTTCAGGGCAGGTGGAATTTTAAATCTCCTAGTTTTTGCTATCCAATGCTTTCACCTGCCAGCAAACTAAGCCTTATTAGAGAAACAGAATAAGCACAGACGCGTGCCAAGTATCTAAAAACTCACCATAATCTCATCAGGAGTTTATATCTTCAGCCCAGGCTGAAACTTTACAGCTTCAGAGAGCAGAGACAGTTCAGTAAAGCATAAAGAACTGGGGCATTGAAAGACCGTGCCTGCTTACAAAACTGTGTAATTTAATAAAGTGTTCATTGATGTCTACACAGTGGCTCCTCAAACTTGTGTTAGTGCCTGTGCCTGCAGCATGGACAGTCCCATTCCTGCTAATTAGATGATAACAGAAGGATTACATTCTTTCTTAGCAAGCAGGAAGAAATGGAAACAACCATTTCTCATGTAAGCTCACAGTTGAAATATAAGAGAGAATCAGATTTTAAGAAAGTTTGTTAAAGCATATGATTGTATCTCACACATTCATTAAAGTGTAAGTATTAAAAAATGCACTTTATTATTCACAAATCCCATAAATGTTGTATTTGGCATTAAAAAAATAAAACTTGAATGACAAGAAGGTATATTTGCAATGCATTTGGAACATTTTACTTTAAATATTTCTTAAAGTGCTTGGAGTTTCACCTTGTGTTCAATTCCTTTATAATTATTTTAGCATATTAAAAAGTCCTGTTAGAGTTCTCTGTCTTGTTATCAGTTTATAAAGCAAAGTAAAAATCCCTTTATGGGGTGAATGCAGTTTGTTGGGCCAGGATGACCTGAAATTATGAAGAAAAAAAAAAAAAAAAAAAGTAATATAATTTATTATACTGGTTTGCTATGGTTGGATAAAATGATCATAATTTCTTCACCATTAGTGAGTCAGAATTACAGAGCCTCCTTTATAACTTGTCTGTAAGATATTTTAAATGTTAAATCATGTTGAGAAACCTCTTAAGAATATACTATGTATATGTATAGTGCATAATAATCTGTAGCCTAACATTGTACCATCTACAGTGCACTGCAACAAGATGAAGTACTGTAGATCAGGTATTCAATTTAGGCACTATAATATATGGTATTGTGTATGCAAGGTGTACAATGTATGCATGATGATAAGAGCTAATTAGAAGATCACATCCTACTTTTCCCAAACAGTACTTGCTTTGAAACAGTACTCTGCAGGCTGCAACTGACATATTTTAAAAATTTTTTTACACCAGGAATAACTGTAAAGACCTGCAATTCACATCATAAAAATTTACCTTTTTTGCATATCTCAGTAATGAAAAGGATGCATCTTGACTAGTTCTGAAAAGAGATATCTGCTCTTAAGTAGCATATTACCCTTACAATAAGGCATCACATATGGGCACGATAAACTGCTGATGGACATGTGTCAATTAGAAACTTCAGAGGTAAGGAAATTTTCTAAGAATGCTTCTGTGTACTGTAAAACTTCACCAGCACTGTAATTATACTGACACTTAGAGAGCTCTTCACAATCAGTATATACTGGCACTGCTATATAAGAACATAGAGGCAGACATTGATCAGATAAAAGAAATTATGCACATTCTGACTCTGGGCTCCACACTTGCATGAAGGCTGTTCTGAATGCTTCCTGAAATATCTGTATATTTCTATGCTTTATACATTATCTGTTACTGTCCATCTTAATGGAAAGGGAGATATACTTGTGGATTTCAGAAATATTCTCTAAGCAAATCTGATGATATTTAAGAACATACAACTTTTTTTGACTTGTCTTTCATGGTTGCTGGTTATACAGAGATATATGTTGGTTTGGTGGTTTTCTATGTGCTGTAGCTTAATGGTTTTTGATGTTGACCATAGCATCTGAGAAAATGGTAATAGTATAGGACTATTACAGAGATGGTGTGAAGACAGTTACTGAATTTGTGGTGAAAGCCAGTAATGAAGTGCCTACTTTTCCCATCCAGATGTCATCTATGTAGAACAATGCTTCAGAAGACAAATACTTAAAAATTATTATTTCAGGAAAAAAAACAATGTACTGAAGAACACTTATGGTATCCACCTCAATAATATGAAGAGGAACTTTTTCTGACAAGAACACTCACCTGGAGAAAAAGATCACTGAATTCTACATATGTTTTTTCCCCTAATGTGGTATGTTTCACACACTGTGCTGTACTCTTTTCTGATAAATACATGGGTGGAAATCAGCAACCACTTTGCTCTGAAATGAACTTTGCACAGGTAATACTGAAGTGCTACACCGAGCTGTCACAGGAGACACATTTTTTTTCAAAATAGTCATTCCATCTCTGATCTTTCACTCCTGACTTTCAAGGGAAACCAACAAAACACTTTTCAAAGATAAACCTGAACAGAACTTCAAAACTCAGCTGGAAGCCAAAAACAATGGGCTCAAATGAATTTCTGGTTTTATTGAACTTTATAATCTCTCTCACTTCTCTTCTAACCTCTGTACGTCTTCAGGTTATAACCTACTTAAGTCTCTCTTTGAGAGATAAATACCTTTTTTTCCTCGTCAGCACCCTTCTCATACAAGTCTATTTCATTTGTGGCAACTATATATATGTATATATATTTTTCTTTATAGAGTTCATGTAATTGATAGCTAATTAAAACTAGAGAAATTGTCCTCAACTTTTTTTAGTCTTTCGTTAGTCCACTTTTTCTATTTCAGATCTAAAAAAGGGCCTGTATGCTTGAAAGAATGTAATTTTTTTCCAGATACAGCCAGACAGTATAATAAAATATTTTGACTTTATTAAAAAAGCTATACCTCATCTGCAAGTCCTTGGATCATTAGTTACAGAAACACTAACAGTCTTTATGTCATTCATTACTGCTTCATCCAAGATGTAGACAAGGAATATACTCTTTTCTATTACTCTACAGAACAACAATAATAAAATACTATTCTGTTATTCTAGTCTGTTATTCTAGACTGTATGAATAATAAACTCACGTAAAGACAAAGTGATCACCTGAGACTGCAGAGCAAGTATGTGACAAGCAAGTAGTCAAATTACATCTTTTGAAGTCTCAAGGTACAGTACTGAGTGGTCTTTCATTTATCCTCTTTGGAGAGGCTTCTATTCTATATCCTCTATCCTGTTTCAAGCCTGTTTGATGAAGTCATCAAGTTTATGAATAGTAATGGCTTACTATTAGTCAAGTGAAATCATTTGGCCGCTCAGTGATTGAGGTGTGTGTGGTAGACAAGAAAAAAAATAGTAAGCTCCTACCTGTAGGATAAAGTTATGTTCTAAAGAGCTATAAATACACTGAAATTATTATAGCTGTATAACTCAAGTAATAGAGCATTGACATAATTGAGTGTGGACTGGTGAGCAACTAGAAAATGGAATAACAAGCAGAATCTCCTTACTCTGTAGGAAGACTAGCAGTGTTTTACAGAAGTTATCTATGCTATTATGTGAGAGAGGATGTGCAGACCAAGAAGTGTCCATATGTCACTTTCAAATATGAATAAAATAAATTTAAAACTTGGTACCAAGTGTCATAGTTTATGAGACTACATCTGAAAACATGAAATTGGTAACCTATTAAAACATAATTGTCAAGGACTGATAAATAATAGAAGAATGAATCATACAGTGTATAAGGAACTGTTGGAGAGATATACAGGGCAGACATTGTCCTCCAGAAAGAAGATGCTGAAAATTGAAAACACTGAAATAGTAAATGCTTCTTAGGTACAGGTGACCAAAAACTATCTGCTTTGCTGCCCCAAATGAAGAAACTTGTGCGAGATGAAGTATTGAGTGAAGTTCTGTGGGTAAGCTTAAGCAGGCCTTGTCTTCAAAAGATGTGAGATTTGACGCATATTCGGGAATTTGTAATTCATTTGTAATTAGTGCATGAGCGGTTGTATCCTGAAGGTCTAAGCATGGTTCACAGTGTCTGGAAAATGAGACAATACATATATTTGCAAACAGGAAAAAGTGGAAAGTGAGAGGAAAAACAGACTGTAGAGAATCAGCATCTTCCATTTCTTAATCTCTTCTCCTACCCCAAAAACTTGTTTAGCAGCAAGTAATGAATTAACAACATCCATGGTGTACAGCATGAAGATACTCCAGAGTAATGACATTTGCAAGGAGAGGAATCAGGCAGCAAGCAAGAAACTAGCTCTGACTCATGGTACGTTTTAGAAGGAATGATTATCCCATATTGGTATGTGTGCATATTTATTTGTTTTAGCCTGGGAAGTCAAGATCTTCCAGCATTAAGTGAAAGTGAATTGACACAGTGATTGGACTTAAGAAAGCCTGGAATAATACCATGTAATGATAAATAAACTTATTCTTAAAAGAGCTGTAAAGGGGAGAAAACAAGAGAATGTCTGGGAAATTTCCCAGACCTTGGCATTCAGCTGAGATGCTTCCTGGTGGTCTGTGCAGACTGTCTGAAAGAGGAAAGATGACAGACAGGTCCTTAAGAAAAGTCTACTGGATTTGAGGTTTTGAATTTAAATTTTGAATTTATTGTCATGGCCAAGCATTCAATTAAAACACCCCCAAACAAATAAAAAAGCAAAAGCTTCACCTACAGTTGTGGTATTAAATTTTCTTTTCTTTTCCTCCAGTTTGTCCTATATCATGGCATCAAGCCCACTAAGTGCTGTGTGTAGGTGATATATTGTAAAATACTAACTTTAAAAATTGTTAATACAAGAAAGGAGGATTTGTTTAAAAGGTAGGGGCTTTTTTTTTTTTTTTCTCCAACATATTTTCTCTCTGAAGTGTGACTTCATTAACTCCAGAATCATTCACAAATTCAGTACAGATGGCAGCTAATCAGGCAGAGATGTTAACCGACGCCATTCTCCAGAAGACTGTTCTGATCACCAGGTCTTGGGATCTCTCACAGCCCCTTTCACTGAAATTATTCAACACAGTAGACTTTTTCATAGTTGATGAAACATAGGAAAAAAAAGTAAGGGAAGATGGCAGCTGCCCAGTAGTCATGCCATTCAAGAAGGCCTCAAAGGAAGAAAAATCAAAGCCAGGCAGAATATTATATTATAGTTGTTGCTAATCTGCATTCTGGAAATCTCTCACTGCTCTTGCCTTCTGCTTGCAACACAAATTAATATCTCCGGGAACCACACAAAAAACCTGAATAAAACAGTGCTTTCATCAATTATTTCCAAGGTGCTAACACATTTTGAAAACATATTTTGAGACTTGCAAGACTTAATTTTTCATATAACAATCACAAAAACCTCCAATTACCCATGAATTTCAGGCTAACCTCAGTGTTCTATTTAGGGGCTTCAAAACTGAAGTGCTCTAAACCTGTGGACAACTGAACAGGTTGGTCATGATCCTTCTGACAGATAAGATTGTCCTCCTCCTTTTTCCCAAACCCAGTGACCACTAATACCACTCTGAAGTGATCATCCAGCAGACTATATTAAACACTTTGACAGTACCTAACAGAATATAACCTGCATTGGGCACCTTTTTTAAGTTTGGGGGGTTTTTTGATGACAGAACGGCATAGAGTATCATCTGCACAGTAACTTTATTTTGTAACATTCTGTAGTGAAGAGAACAAGGTTTCAATGTAATTTACAGATAATAAACTTCATACACAAATTCTTTACTAGATACAATGCAGATAATAAAAGGAATTTTCTTTTACTGTGGGCTTTTGGTATTTATAAAAAAAATGTTTGGAAGGTGAGAACTTAGGTAAGGATTACTTTGGTGACAGATGTTACGTTTTTGTTCTTACAACAGTTTTTGGCCAACCAACCAAACTTCCAAACTGGAAGACTGGAATGTAGTGAATTGGCAATCAGCAGATGAGACACAGCAGTTGCTGGAAAGTTTTCATCCTTTTCACTCAAAAGAAATGAGAAATTCACCTATTGGACAAAAACTAAGATTGAAGGAAAGGAAGAGAATAGTCATGTAAGCAAAACAATGGTCTGTAGTTATTTTTTTAAATTCATTAGGAACTAAGAATAACATAAAAAGGTCAAGATGAAAAAAAGCTGGAGGAATACAGATACAGTTGGACCTTTTTGATAGATTTTAGTGTTATGCTGGTTTCTTTCTCAGCTGAATTCTGTGAGATAATTTCAAGAAAGACTTTGGAATCAGGATTACAAAATTGGAGCTCTTCAAACAGTAATGGCTTTATCACAAGTGTTATCTGACAGGTGGCTGGATGGCTGATAAAATTTTAAGTTATCCAGTTCTGGGGGCAGTTACTTGTTTATTTCATTTCTATGTATGTGTGTATGTATAAACTTTGCAGACATAAGGATAATATACAGCAAAGTGTATAATAGTGGGAATATTATATGAAGATAGGAAAATATCTGAAGGGAAACAGAAAACTAAAAACATTCAAGACTTTGTTTTGCTTTTTAATTTATATTTTATTATTAATTCTGTTCAATATTCTGTTTCAAGTAAACCCACTTCTATTCTGTTTCTCTGACAAGTCCCCTCTGATCAATTGCATTTCATTTGTTCTTCTGGTTTTTAGTTTTTCTTTTCACTTCTGTATCATTATAGTTACAGATTCCTTTTACATGGCTGTTGGAGATTTGTAAAGTAGCAACCAATATTAACTATTCAACCAATAACGACCAGCCTTCCCTGGGCCTTGTCACATCCAGTGAGATTATCTTTTGCCTAACAGCTCTCTTAGTCCAAACAGAAAATGCAAAGGTGAAAGGGCCTCTACGAGGTAGTCTTTGCCTGTCCACATCATATACAAAGTGACAATGAGTCTTTCTATTTTGCTCAAATGATTCTCCAGCTGCACCCACAACAACCAGAAAAGAAAATGCAAACTCTGTATATGTTAGCTAGCAATCAAACAACTAAAACAGACTGCAAGACAATTTAAGGATACTGTATTACTATAGCAAGGTAGCTATCATGGTCCAGTGAAAATGGATTCATATGTTATAGGGTTATCCAACTCATTCTTTTGTTAGACAACAAGTAGTTTAAGTTAAAATTATATATTTCCACAAATACAATTACCTAGAAAAATCAAAAATTTTCCTGATAGATTCTGGTGTAGGATTATCCCAGTAAAATTCAATGATTTATAACAATATACATGATCTACTGTGAATTCTGTGGTTTTGCATAAACAAAGAATTTTTATGATGCATGCAGTATTTATAAAATTTTCCTATTATCTCACTCCTTTTTCTTTTTGGTATTTTGAATCTAATATGAATAAATTACTATTGTAATTGGAAACCAAATTTTTGTAGTTTAATTATAACTGAAAGTCAATTAGGAGTCAAAACATACTTCTGTGTGAAAAATGTTCTTTGTATTTAATGTGACTGAATAACAATTGTACATAAGAATTACAAGACATTTAGATTACTAGAATTCTTTATGTCTGTCAATTATTACCTAGTCTCCATTTTTTTACTTCTTTTTAGAATTAGGCACTCTTTCGTCACAATGTGCACAGCTAATAATTTAAAGGTTTGTTTTAAACAACAGTCTTTTTTCAAACTGAAAAATTATCAGTGACTAATGACATATTGATCTTCAACACTTACAGGGTACAAAGCAATTTTTTCTACAAAAACTTTTAAAGTGTTTTTACAGGGGCTTATCCCTACCTTGTGCTGTATTATATGCAACTTTTTAATATTGTTTCTGAATGAGTGATGCTGTCTTAGGCCATATGTACAGATTTTCCTCTACAGAATATTCTTCTGTAAACTTACCAAAGGTCTAGAACAGAAAGTGAGGAGAAATCTCTCTTGTAAAGATCACAACTATGTAACCATGAGGAGACTGCAGAAAAATAATTCACTAATTGCAAGAGTCAACAACCTACTCAAACAACATGTCTACTCAGTGATAAACAGACTTCCATCCCATCCTGTCCTCATAAATGAAAAACTAATGATGTAAATACCACCTAATATCCTGAGAAAGCTGCCTTGAACAAAGGTGTATTCTTAGGACAACTGGTATTTGATAGCTCTCTCATATTTAAAAGCAAACCCCTTCAAATCTGCATATGTGAAATATATATAAATATATGGGGCATATAACCAAGATATTTTACATAGAATTTCTTGACACTATAAACTAATAGCTTGGACAGAAACAAAATGTTTCTGTAAGACAGTATTTTAAAATATTCACTTAGCTATGGCAAAAAGCAAAGAAATCTCATCGCTTAATCCCACTAGATGCATAGTAATAATAAACTAGAATGCCTCAATTCATTTTCCCATTGTATTGTTTTGGGTGAGATAGAGTTAATTTTCTTCACAGTAGCTTGTATAGTGCTGTGTTTTGGATTTATGACCAAAACAGTGTTGATAACTCAGGAATAACTTTTGGTCGTTGCTGAGCAGTGCTTACACAGTCAAAACCTTTTCTGCTTCTCAGACTGCCCTGCTAGTGAGTAGGCTGGAGGTGCACAAGAAGTTGGGAGAGGACACAGTTGGGACAGCTGACCCCAACAAACCAAAGAGGCATTCAATACCATATAATGTTGTGCTCAGTAGTAAAATCTGGGGAAAGAAAGAGGAAGGGGGGGACATTTGTAGTCACAGCATTTTTCTTCCCAAATAACCATTAATGTGTGATGGAGTCCTGCTTTCCTGGAAACAACTAAACATCTGCCTGCCAATGTGAAGTAGTGAATGAATTCCTTGTTTTGCTTTGCTTGTGAACGCAGATTTTGGCTTGCATTTTAAGCTATGAGTTTTCTCACTTTTATCCTTCCCTTTCTGTCCACTTTCTCACTGCAGGGGGAGTGAGGGAAGCAGCTGTGTGGTGCTTAGCTGACTTCCAGGGTTAACCCACAGCATCCATCCATTTTTTTCCTCACAGAAAGCTATCTTAAATAAAGGTAATCTTTCAGGATAACAAGAACCGGATGACCTGTATATTTTTACCAACAAATACCTTCAAATCTCTTGCAGAGAGGGAAGCACTATAGGACATCACAGAACTATTTGTAATAGACTCTCCATACCATTCTTGGGTTGCAAAGTCATCAGGAAAATCTGAATCTCATATCTTCTACTAACACTATCATCTAAAAGCTGGCTAGGAAATAAATCCACAAAGATACAAATGCAAGAGTACACATAAAGATACAATATACTCAGATACCTTCTGCAAAAAAATATTCTGGGAAGTGTCAATATAGGACATATTGACTGTCTGTGATCAAAATCACTCCTGGGGAAGTAAGTCCATTTCCATCCAAAGCATACCATGACTTAATTAATAGCCAAAGAATTACTGTTTTATCTAATCTGCCTTGATATTTTCACAGAATGACATCCAGCTTCTCACTTCTGGAAGGCTTATGTCAGGCTGAATCTATGTCATATTGCTACAAACCTTATTTGTTGCACCTGCCAAGAAACATGCATAGACCTAGTGCTAGCATCAGCATAGGAAGAAGCAATGCTGAACATTTAAAGCTTCTTATTCTTGTTTATGGCTTGCTTTACAGTAAAGCAAGCAATTATAAGAAGTTTAGGACTTTAAACAAACGTAGGAGGAAGGTTATTTGAGGTCCTACATCCATTCATTAGTCCACAAAAACAGTGTTTCCAAACTGGAATTAAAAGTGATTCTTAACAGGCTGTAAATGTTGCATAAATTAAATGGTAATACATGCCACTGACTGTTTTTTGCTTATGACTCCTTCCATTTACTTTCGCAATTTCCATCCAGTGTTATTCATGAGTTGCTTGCTCTAGCCTGTATTTTGAACATGGATTTTCACTGATATGTTACCTATCCTTTCTTTCCCTAACATTTTCATTTTATCCCTGGCATTTCTTTTGGTCCTCTTCCAAACACCTGTTTCAGAAAGGCAGGCTAGCATAAGAATCTAATGTCAATGAAAGTGTTATATTTATGTTACTACAAGAATGTCAAGGATCTGTTCTCAGTTTTAACAACAAAAAGTCAGCTACTTCAGTGACTGAAGTGTATTTGCTGAAGATATTCACTGGTGTCACTCAGAGCACAATGTGATATATATTTAAAGTGTATATTACCATACTTAAAGAAACTATGGGGATTTTTTCCTAAGTGATGAGAAACACAGAACTACAATGTTATTATATATATAGACACATTAACAAAACTTAGAGAAAATGTCAAGCAATGATTTCCTCCCTCTCCTTTAAACACGATTATAAAATAAAATAGATCTATCATCTCTAATAATTGTTATATGAGTGAAGATTGAAGAACTCAAGTGTAAATTTTTCCTATGCCTAAGAACAAATCTTCCAATTTGCAATGTCTTCATCACATTACTCAGTGCAACTCTTTAAGAAAGACAGCTGTATGATAGTGAAGAAAAAAACCAAACAAAACCACAATGAACACACCAGCTCTAGAAGAGACCCAGGTTTTTAAAAAAAGGCCATACACTGAATATGATATAAAGTCATTTTCACACTGCTGAAAGTTTTCCACCTTTCTGGCAACTTGTGAGGTAAGACGTCAAACACCACCTTACAGACAATGAGGTCAGCAAGAAGTCATGTGTCACAGAGCAACTAGATTTCATCCTCACTCCTGACAGATGCTCCATGTGTGTCCCTTCTTCTGGTCTGTAATTGGACATCAGCCTCTTCAAAGCCTCTGTGCCTCAGTGTTTTTCCAAATCCTGTTCCACAGCCTGTCCCAATTAATTTTGAAACTTTCTTTCCCAAAAGCTCTACTTACACAAACTGATGAGGTCTTCTACAAATGTTCATCAGTGCCAGGGTATGCAAGTTTTGTCCACAGTACTAATATATGTAACAACCTCTTACTCTTTTCATTAGCAAGCTCCTTTTATTCATCATCTTTTAGAAAACTGCTTCATTAGAAAGAAAACATCAGTTCTATAGACTGATATTCTGGAAATAATGACTGATGGTATCATCTGGACTGCTATGGCTTTCTCACTTAGGGGACATTTTTCATTGAGTTATTATATAAAGATGAATTCTTTCTTATGGGACCCGGAGGGAAATAAGGAAGGAAGATTCAGTTACTAACTGACTAAAAAGGATTTTAAAGTAAGATAAAACATGGGTATGATAACATAAACATGTAATTTACGTATAAACAGGAAATATCTGGAAACCAGTCTAAGGGCAACCAGGATAAAAAGAACCAGTGACAGCAAGTCAGAAAGGATGAAGAAGGTACTACAATAGTCATCTATCTAGATGTCTTTGACATCTGTACATTAATACAAAAAGCACAGTGAGCAAATCTAAAAAAAAAAAAGTCTTGAAGTCCTTTGTTTTAAAATCTGACAATCATATAATAATCATAATAGAGATCTGGTGAAGTATAGGACTAGAAGATTATGATAATATTATGTGCAGGAAAGACAGAAAGACCAAAGGAGGAGGTAGCTTTTGAAAGAAACTGTATGGCACAAACAAAAGTTTTCTAGTGCAAAAATTGGGTAGGAAATACAGTAAAGAACAGAGTTTGGCTAAGCCACTGTTGTTTAATCCAAAACACAGGGATGCAAGCATGTCAAAAATATAAAATATGTTGTATTGTTAAATGTGAGTATAAAGGAATAGCTGGCAAAGAAAGAGGCAAAATGGACAATGTCAAGGCACAAAATGAGAAGTCCGAGACATCTAGGTTGAAATAATTCTGTGAGAGAATTAGTGTCACAAACTGTTTATAAACAAGAAACTGTTCATAAAGAGGATGTCTCAAACAACTTGAGTGGGATGCCCTGTGGGGGAGAAGCAGAGCCTTCTCCCTCTGAGGAGGTGGGGCAGTGGGCCATTTCTTTCCCCCTCCCTCCTGTGGTTGCCCAGAGACAGAACTTGTCTAACTGTGCAGCTACAAGCAAGAGAAAATGAGAACCTTCTGGAACAACCTACTGCGCACGTGTAAGAAAGGCAAAACCCCACGTGTTGACCCGCCACCTACAGACCACACTGGCTACTCTGCGACAACGTGGGATCCAAGGGTGGTGATTTCCCCTTTTCCTATCCCCTCCTCCTCTCTTTTCTCTTTCTACTCTCTCTCTCTTTCTCACATATATTCATGTGTATAAGTTTTGTAGGAGTTGAATTGCGATCGGTTGATCATTGATGGGTCTCATCGCCAAAGTGCCTTTATTCGTTCTCCGGATGGTTATCAGTTGATTGTTGCCAAATTGTCTCCATTCACTTACTAAAGTGGTCAGTTAAAAAAGTCCCCAGCACAATTGTTCCTCTGAGTCATTGTGGTGACTCGGTCCACCCTGAGGCTCTGCCAAGCAGAGACCAGCTCTTCCACCAGCTTGCAGACTCTCGGGGAATTCAAAAGATTCACCCCCCTCGTAACCCACCGCGTGGGACGAGACAGTTAGCAACAGGACCAAGATTAAAAACTTTGGTTCAAGAATCAGTGGAAACATAGTGTTTTGATAGATAGAATGAAGGAATTTGGAGGATGCAGTGTCTTTTCTCAGCAGTATTGTTTCTAAGAGCAAATTTAGGGCAGATATCTAATACAATTAATATTGGCAGCAAGGTGTTATGATCTCAATATTAAACAGGAAAAAGTTAGAATAAAGATTAATTGAAGACCTGAGATGAGACTGGTCAGCCTTTGCAATCTTATTAGCGGTGTAACAAGCTGGGTTTGCAACCAAGAGTCATGAGACATTGGAGAAATCCATAAACAATTGCTAGGTGGGAATTGATATGAACTCCTCTTGAAGGGGATGGAACGACACTAGACAAGGTGTGTTTCTATGACCTAGGCAACACAATTATGTGACTCTTTCAGTGACAAGACGTTCATAAAACCCAGCAACCCAGAATCAACACATTCATGTGTTGATGAAATAAAACCAACTCAGCATGGGTATCAGGCATGCTCAAGGACCACGCACTGTTCACTACAAATTACAGGTTTTTAAAGCACTAGGCCTAACCAATTTACTGCTAGTACAGAACATGAATTGGCTGAAGCAGTTTCAGAATAATTAGCCATTCTCTTATTTAAAAGTATATTTTCCACTCCAATTCCACTGTAAATTCTTTCTCTGATTGGATTATCATCATGCTATTTAGACAGAGAAAAAAAAAAAAAAACAACAAAACAAAACAGTAAATCTCAACTATCTTAATGTTAGCGAACCAAACAGATCACTGAATATGATCCACAGCATCATCTGGATCCAAAAAAGAAACTGATATATAATGAGGATTACTACCTATAAAGTATATCTTCTCTACTCAGGCAACAATGGGAAGGGCTCAGTTAAACCACTAATCCATTTTTGAACACCCCACCTTGAGAAGTGTGAAGAAGTCAAGGTAAAAGAGGAATTGTCATGACTATCTTGGCACAGGTGACCAAACTGGTGCCACTGGGTTATAACAGACAAGTGTGTGAGAGGGGAGAACAAGTTACAACTTTCAAATATGTAAGACTCCTGTAAAAGAGACAGGGGGTAATCTGTTAGCCATATCTACTGAACATGACAAGAAGTAATGGTTGAGATAATTTGTGGCTGGGAAAAAAACCCACAAAACCCAGCCCAGTGAATGAATTTTTTGGTAACTTTAATGATAATTACATCTACAGACAGAACTAGCACACATTTACATAGTACAATTCATCTCTTAAGACTGTCTTGGAGATTAACTTTCCTTCCCACCTCTATCCATCCTTAATTTTGTAAGTGCTATACCCAGAAGACCAACCCTGAACTTTATTTTATTTACACTGAAAAAAGTAATAAAAGGTTATTTTATTTTATATACTTTCAGATATCTTTCAGTTTCACACAGTAACTGAACAAAGTAGGAGAATCAAATTTTTTGAGCCAATCTTAATCATACAGACCCTATATCGTGAAATAAAAAATAATAAAAAGTTCTGCTAACCTAGATTTAACATAAAATAAGTAATATTTTCAGCCTGGCTTCCACAGCCCTCTAAGGATTAAACATAATTTGAAAAACTAAATGTCTACTTATATTTTGCTTAGTAGTAGCTCACCATACATTTTCTTTTTTAGAGTTGTCAGTTTAGACTATAGGATTTTCAGAAGTACCTTTTAACATCACTGAAAATGGGAAACATAGCCCACGGGCCAGAACACACAATGGTTAATGCTAAGAAAGGAAGATGGAATGATTCCAAGTATGCAGAAGAAATGCTGTCTGAAAGAGGACAAGTAGTATGAAAACTGTAATCACCCTGCTATTAAGGATGACCTGCCTCCAATATGATGTTTGATTTTTTTAGATATTTCAGCCATTTCAAATCACACTTAGCTCTAATGTGGTATGTCATTTATCATCAAACATAAAACGTTATGTTTCCAGAGAGATTGTGGTGGGAAGCAGAGGAAACAAATCAGTATTTTTTAATTTAGAGAAAATTCTTTAAAAAAAACCCAACAAACCCAACATTTTGTTAAATTGGTAAACTACTTCTTCATCAGGCTTGAAAGGTACCAGGAAATTTTCTTCCTTTTCCCATGTTTATTTTATTATCTATTTTCATAGTTTTTTCCTTAAGTATAACATAGTCAGTGGACAGGGATGAACCTGAGAGAAAGAGTTTCTATTCCTAAGTTTTCAAGCCATATGAAGAGTGAGCTAGAGCAAGTAATTTCAAATCTCAGTGAGCTATTCCCCACCTTCTAGCCTTTTTCAGTCTTGTCTACTTAGTTTATAAACGCCTTATATATGTGACAGTCTCTAACAGGCCACATTTCCATACAAAGAGTTCTATGCAAATACTTCCAAAAGAAAAAGGAAATTCAAGCAGCTAGACTAGACAGTTTACATAGGTCTTATTTAACGCTAGAAGCCCCAACACACTACAGTAAGACATTTTTGTTTGCTTTTCACTCCTGCACAGTGTTAAATGGGTAAATCTGCACATCTTTAGAGAACCATACGCCTCTGTACACATTATGTGTAACCTGGGTTACATATTTTATCTCCCAGTAAGTATCTCAGACTTCCTGGTTCTTCTCTCCCCTAAAACCACTTTTTTCTCAATCCTTCCACAAGCAAGTATCATGGCACAGGACTTCAAAGCCGATAAAAGGTTTTTGAACAGGATAACCAAGTCCCACCAGGGTGTCTATAAAGAAAGGGCCCCAGTGATTATGTATAAAGCAGTCCAATTAGAAGGACAAACTTCCAAGATGAAACTGAGATAGAATGCCATTTTCAACATCTATACCTTCATAACTGTATTATATATTATTTGATAATCCCAAATAATCAGAAAGGCTTGATTTTAAGTTTTACTTGGTATACAGTGGTAACAGCGGTGTTCTCTCTCTAGAATGTTACTGATTGTTAGTTCAGTTTAGATTCAAAACAAAAAAACACCAGTTATGGAATTATGAATTATTTTATATTTCACGTAATAATCTTTTTATGCTGCACCACACTCTGCATAACTCAGAAAATTTCTAGGAGTTAATATGACTATGGACTTAAGGAGAGTGAGTACAGTTTGTGGGTTTTTTTGTGTTCATTAATTATAATGTATTATATGGACAAAAAGAAGGCCTGAAGCTCTTCAGTGAGGTTGAAGCCCTTGCTGCTCTGCCAACAACCGGGCAGTGCACAAATAGGTAAGAGGACAATGCCTAAGCTCAAACACTGTTGCAACTCAAAACCCCCAGTACTTCACATACTGATTAGAGTAATAAGTGATATATGATAAAAACCTGTTATTATTAATTAAATCTTCACAAATAATATCCATTGTACACTGAAAAATATCCAGGAAATACAGCTGTGTATCATGAACACTGTTGATAGCATTGAATATTCTTAAAATCTCCAAAGCATACCACAAAATCCATATTTAAAAATGAGTAAGAGACTGAAGAAACACAAGGAAAAAACCTATTTGCAAGGACATACAAACTATCATAGAGTATTTAAGAAGTATCTGGATGTGTGCACTGATACCTAGAGATAATATATTTTTATGAACAGATGTAAAGGGACTTATCACATGAGTGTTTATGTCTGAACAATTTTTCAACATTTCTCCTTGCTAGGGTGTCACATTGTCTCTAATGTGGCATGTTTCTTTGGGGCATTGCTACTCAAATTATGTCAATCAAAGTTTAACCAGTTTTTGTGGGTTCTGCTGATACAGCCCAGGAAGAGCATACCTGGAAGAGGTATTTCATAGTACTTAGCCACTCACTGGAACAGAAATTTTCTATGACCAGCCAGAATTCATATATTTTGTTTAAAAAAAAAAAAAAAAAAAGAGTGCTATGTTTCAGCTACATAGTAAAATTTCTCACAGAGAACTTCAGGCTTATTTAAGCTTCTCAGAGTGAACCTCAGTCTTGTTCACAAGAACCGTGATTTCAAAGTATTCAACTTTTATTTTGCTATATCGCATAATACAGATCGAAGTCAAACATCCATTGGTAGGAAATATGAAGTGAGAAGCAATGAACATAAGTATGTCCTAAGCAAAAAACATGACATATACAAAGAACACCAAATTACCAGCGCCTGCACAGCACAGAAAGAAAGCAGGTGATTAAGTTCTGAGTAAGAGTTGGGCAACATTAGGATGTTAGAAACATTACAAAAACATCACTTATAATTTGGAAGGTTTATGAACAGAAACACATAAAGGATAACACAACAAACATTAACATTTTAGGAGTAAAATATGTGCGTGAAAGAAAGCACAGAAAAAAAAGCTCACAATTTGATTTCCCTTAGAATTTTACGTCATAGTTTTACGTTGAAGATTTAATAATTCTAAAATATTTGGCAGTGTTTGACTTACAACACTGTAGCCTTTTTAGTGAGATAGCATATTGATATTTTATTAAATATATAATTCTATATATTGCTTTGGATGCAAAAATTTCTGCTTAATGCACACTGAAACAAAAATGAAATTAAGCACTTCCTAGGTAATGAGAATGATCAGTTAAGTGTAGGTTCTCATTTTGCGCTTGTCTTCCAGGACAAGCTCTGATCACATGTATTCTATATAATTAATTCATTCCAACTGTCCTCTGCATTTCATTACTAAAGCAGAATTCTCATCTTTGACTTTAAATCAACTACGTGACAAATACCTATTGGACATCATTAACAGGTTATAAAAAAAAAAATCACTGCCTTCTAAAAATTATGTGAGGGATGAAAATTACCCTTTTATTAAAATCTAGGTGGAAACCAATAAAATGTCTGAGAAAATTAGAAGTCCTGAACACAGTACTGCTAAACACAAACTGAGACAAAGACTGATAGGTTGATGGTTAACATCCAGTTAATCTCAGAAATACAGAGCCATTTTATTCTTATTTTCTGGTAGGAAATTAAAGTCTCTAAACACGGTACAGCTGGCCAAAGCACATGAGTGTGTACATATCTGCACAATGTTAAAACCAATTTAAATGTGCTAAAATGTATCTATATGGATCAAATCCTCTCACTGATAATGGAAATTAAACACAAATCATTTGCAAAATGCTGGTGTCTCCCATGCACAAAAGCACATCAGTTTAACAACTACCCTGGCCCTCAAACGCTGCAGTTTAATACAACCTCCAAGATTACAATACAGAGGAGGAGGTGGCTTTTAATCCTCCCTCCAGGCAAACTCTTTCCCTCTGATTTGGAAGAGGGCATCAGAAATCCACTGAAAACAGGAGATTCTGCAGTGCTGTTCAGCCCTGCATCTTCTGGTTCTTCAAATGCATGACTCTTACGCATGAACAAGTACAAAATATTTCAAGTATGGCCTAATTGACAAGAGCACCTGACTGCTGCTGTTAACCAAAATGCCTTTCAGAGAAAGCACCAAAACACACAGAAAGAGGCAGTGTAAATTAACTCTTATTTCCTCTCCTTCAGGATTTTCTTTTTTTTTAAAGTGAGGAGCAAGAAAGACTCTAGTGTGGTCTTTTCAAAGTGCAAAAACTGTGGAGCTCTTGTGGATAGCAATGTAGACTAACAAAAAGAAAGCAGGAGAGATGATCATTGTTACCATTCTTTTCTCATGTAAATCAGCTGTCACAAACTCTTATGGAGCTAGAAAAGATCTGTAGCCTGTCTAAGACTACAGTAACACTACTGGAATATCGGGATATTTTTTCTCCTTTGGCTGAGAAGACTTTGAACACTGTTGGAGCAAGACAGTTCTAGAGACGCAAGGTTTCAGTTTCTCTGAAAATTTTTTTCCTGCGTAAGACATTGTGAGACTACTGCCAAATTACTGTTAAATCAGGGGAAAAAAAGTTTTAAAAGTTGTTAAGAAAGGACATTTTCCTCCCATTTTTAAGGAACTACAATGTCTTTTGTCTTACATTTCCTATATTCTCTTTAGAATACTCAAAAGTGACAACAGTGTTTCACAGTTTGCTCTGCATCAAAGGAGATGGGTATAAATCAATTTCAAGAAAATAGTCTTATTTCTGAAGAAATAAAGAATAGACTTCATTACATCAGTACAACAAAATATAATTTTAATTTTTGTCTATTTGTGTATTCATACATCAAAGACAGTTTAAATTATTTCTACATTGTAAAAAATAGGGAAGGAAAAAAGTGCTTCACTTGCAGCGAACGTCTACATAGTTTTCTCTTCATGAGAAAACAACCAAGTTCACTTTGGCAAAGGAAAGATATTTTAACCTAATGCCAAAAAGTACATAACTTGAAATATCAGTGCCACTACTCTTATTTTAGCAGTGGTCTTTCCAATTTAAATGGCACTTCCTGGTTTGCCCTAAATACTGTAATCTCCTAAGAACAAAGTCATAGCAACAAACTCATTCAGACTGTTTCTGCAGTTGTCTGAAAAGATGATACACCTGTGTCTTGTATGTAAGAAGAGCACCCATAGTTGTTGGGATCCTGTGCTTCTGTGACCTTTATAACTTGTCTAGAATTTCTCTAGGCATTCAGGCCCTGAAACATGTCAGTTATATATTACTGCAGTTGTACAGCAGGATGAATTTTCTTCTTTCACTGCCACAGCCTAGGTGCATGTTGCTTAGACTAGCTGCTAGTCACACTAGACATAAATAATTTTGACAGTCAGGAGAACACACTAAATATACAAGTTCCACAGATCAGCAATCAATCTTATCTGACGGACTAACCCCAGAAACAGTTTTAAAAAACATTTTTTCCTTTTGATCATGTAGACAGGTTCTGTGACAGACACTTTTCAGTCTCCCCTTTATATACAGGATCTAACAGTTTCTAGCATAAATAATGTATTTACTTACCTACCTAAAATTCTACCTAAATTAAGCACACTGGGACTGAGAGAGAAAAATCTACTATTCAACAGGTGTAATTTGCTGAGAGGGCATAAAAGGGATTTAGCAACTGAGATGAAGATTTTCTAGCAATTCCACTTCTTTCAAAAACATGTTCTGAAATGGTGCTATACAGATTTCCAGGTGTTCCTGATTATAATCACAAAATCATTAACCACTTCTGTTTTCTTTTAATCTCCAAAAGCTCCACAAATAGGAATAATCACCTTATTTGATCATGTTTCCCTTCCCTCCCTAACTTCAATGGAGACACTGATACTTTGGGTTATTTCATCTTTCCAAGACACTTCACACCTTTCCCTCAAAAAGACTATGACACATATCTAGGTTTGTCTTCCTTGTAAGGGAATTCACACCATGTGAATTCACTGGAATGAGCAATTGCAATTCTTTCTTTCCTTAATTCACCTGCCACTTCAATCTTGTAGGCAAAGTATACCATAGAAGGCACCAAAAGATACAGAGAGAGAGAAGTATTCAAGGGTGTTAATTGCCAGGAGAATTTTACTGGGATCAGAAGGGAAAATTCTAACAAACACATTATCACATACATGTATCAAACTGTTGAAATTCTATATCTTATTACACTAACGTTATGATTCTTCTCTCCATTCCTGATGATAGGCAACAGAGTTTAATCTCTAGCTAATCCAGCCAGCTATAATCAGGGAAATCACACAATCTCTAACCATCCAAAAGGAACACTTCAGCTGTTGACTGATTTATCACAGTCACGAGCTGGCACAGCATACAACTGTACCTCTGCTAGTAATTGCTTACTAAAAATCATGTTCTAGTGACTAATATTTTAATATATACCATATAATTGCTAGAAAACATATCTTGTATTAACATCCTTATCATATTTTCATTTTCTGTGTAAGTTTAGAAAACATATAATAAACAAGGCAGTATTGGCCATGTGTACACAAAGTGATGGAAGTATCTGACATTGCAAGAATATCCCATTAGAACACTACTTCCATTTCAAAGGTGAGGTATTAAACACTGTTCTCGCTTGTTACTCATTTTGATTGATAGAATTTCCTCCTTCAGCTGGGAAGATATAACTATCAAAAATACTGTAATTTTTTTCTTTTTGGTCTTTTGTGGCTATAGTACTGGACTGAAATTCAAAATTTCAGTCTGCCCTGAGGTATGAGCACTTTTAATCTTTACATGCTTTCATATCTCTTGTCTGAAAAAAGGGTATAATACCTCACCAAGTTATAATATGCAGTTGCTCTTCAATGACTACAAGATATTTAGATGTTATTTGGACCAGACTATAGTAAATGTTATCTCAAAAAAAAAAACAACCAACAACCAACAAACCCTTTCTTTTAAAAGAATGAGAACCACTGGGTTAAGTAAAAGCAGGACTGACATCTTGATTTTCTTTCCACTTATTGACAGGGAGTAATATTTTTGCATCTAGAAACTTTCAGCATGACTGGAAGTTAGAGATAAATAAGTAAACAAATATGGACTATCACATAGAAAACTCCTTAGGAAATTGAGTGAGAATGTCATCTGTACTGATGACAGATGTCTACAAGCGTTATCTTCAAAAAAACAGGTATTAAAACTAATATTCATTTAGCACAGAACCAAAGCCACCCATCTTGCTGAATCCCAATGAAAATATCAGGAAAATAAACAGCAGTCTCGTTCTGTTATTGCTTTTTTGGATGCAGGCTGGTATGAATTTGCCCAGGCCAAAACCAGATAACAAAGCAAAAAACAAGAATGGTAGCATAGGCCTTGGATTTCTGTTAAACATTACAGAAAGCTGAAGTGAATATTGACTTGAACTACTTAAGTATTTAAGTATTCTACAAAGATCGAATGCATTACAGAATATAAATCTATTTCTATGTGGTAATTATAGTGAATTTTTGTGAGATTTCTCAAATCAGTGTTTATAGTAATGCATTTGAAAAGATTAAAAAAAAAAAAAAGCAACAAAAGAGAACTTTGTCCTGTGCATGACTTGGTCTGCTACTTTACAGCCACTATAAAAATTCATACATACGTATCTGTCACCTAAGCAAGATATTTTGCTGGTAGGCATAGAAACTGTGGACTAGAAAAGACAGTACCTCCTGGTTTCATATAATTATCCTCTTGCCACAAGATGGCACCAAAAGATTAAAAATATCTGCATTCCTAGTTTCTCATCTGAAAAAATGAACAAACTTTTCAGGGAATTGCGCAAAAAATGTCATCAACATTTGACTTTCGATTTGGTTAGCAAGTTATGAACATCATTCTGCTTACTCTGACAAACTGCTGAAATGTGGAGACTTTCCACAGTTAATGAATATGGAGAAAAAGGTTTTAAGCTTAAATTTCTTACAAATTACAAAGAGCAAGCAATGAACATTTAGAATTATATACTTCCCTGTCCTAAAAAGGAAATAAGAACATATGTGTATGTATGAATAAAAACTAAACAGACACAAGAAGAAATAACTTGAAACCCATCAACAATTTATAGTCTCCCCTAAAGGACAATTTATCAAAGTAAAGTTCAACATCTTATACATTAAGAATTATTCATTTACTCCACTCAATTTCAATTAAAGAAAAAAAAACTGATCTCAAATTTACTGAACTCTGAAAAAAGCTATGTGGTATATAATTTGAGAAATACTGAAGAAACTATATTTCTAGCTTATAGGATATTTTATTGTCAAATGAATGCTTTTCTATTCCCATGGCAAAACCTCATCCTTCACAAAGAACTGCATTATATTATAGGAACAGGTCAGAATGCACTAACTGAATAAAACCAAAACAAAATCACCAAAGCCTTGTGGGGGATGAAAAATTTCAAATCATAATTACTTTACTGGCAATTATTTGATTTCATTTATCTATTAAAAAGAAATCCAACAAAACAACTACTAAAAAAGTGTTCACAGCCTTCAGCCAGAAAGAAACCAAGCAGAAAGAAACCTCTGAATGTAATTAATTGAAATTATACTCTTTCTTTTAAAAAACCTCTGCATTTCAGAACTTAAATAATTGATTTCTCCTTCTTTGTCACAAACTTCTAGGTATTTAGTTTAGAATAGCTCAAGACCAGTGACTTTTCTTATTCACATTACAAATTCCTAAATTCTCTTGAAGATTTATGCTCATCAAAACTTTAATGGGATTATTACTATAATACACTAAATACACTATGTCTTATTTCATCTTTCTTTTTTAATTCTCATTATTCTGACCTCAAATAAAAAACTAGAGGAAACCAAGCCACAATTAGGATATATTCTCAAATAGCACATGTATTTCAGAGTAGGTTCAGGTGTCTTGTTAGGATAGAAAGAAGAATAAGAAATGTATAATTTTTTCTTAATTTTCCATTCTGTACATATATTCCACATACATACTTAAATTTCAGAAAAGAGGTCAGTTTATTCTGATCATCAGAATGATTAATGACTGTCTAAATAATATAAATAAATCAAAAAGGTATACATTTCCACCTTAGGAAAGATTTTCTCAAAGTAGTCAAATCAGGGTGCTACTTCATTTGAAACCACTTAATAAAATAAATTTGAAGGAATTGTACAAGCAAGGAAAAAAGTATATATTTTATAAAAGAACAATGTTACAGAGGAAAAAACATCTATCTGTATCTGTACATCTGCCATTCATAACTACCAGAAAAAAATAGGTCTAGTAACAAATATGCTTTTAAGTTCTTAAACGCAAACTGTCAACAAAATGCCCTGAAGTATTAAGTCATGGAGAGAACTAAATGTACATAGTATGTCTGGGGCCTGGTTCACCCATTTTAATCAAGATGTCAGCTTCAATAATACCTTGACTATGAGCCCCATACTCTTTCTTACTCAAGGGAAAGAACACATCTTAGCACACTACGACAGAAGAAACTTTGTCCAGCAGAAAAAAAAAAAAAAAAAAAAAAAAATCACACTTCCCTAAAATGCAACTCATGATAGTGTTCTATGTCCTACCTTTTTATGGACGCTACAGATTTCTGCCAAAAGCCTGTGGAAACTATCCCAAACAGAAGCAGAATTTGGAGACAAAAAGACTATTTAAAACATGGCCTTGGGAAGTAGAAAGTAGTAGCACATTTGGGGAACATGGATATAATATGCTTAAGCAGATCTTAAACTATCTTTCATGTCATAATGAAATGTCTTCCTTCCCTAATCTTAGAAATCAGCAAATCTTTTCACATAGCTGCAAAATGACTGGGTATATCCCAGTAACTCATTCATAAATTGAGGCCTACATTATTACTTTCCATTTAATACAGGACTAGTTCGATTAAAGACTGCTGATTAAATGGTTGAATGCTGTTGATCTCTGCTGAAACTCCACTTATTCTATTGTAGTGATTTTATAGATTCTAATGTTTATAGATTCTGATGATTTTCTGTTTTAAACTATGTAATTAACTGTAATTCACTGCTAGATGACCCAAGGGACTATTAGGGCACCTATTTTGATTTTTTAGCAGAAAGTCATGCGGGCAGGCTAATAGCTCTACATAGCTTACTTTACAGGATCAAGATTATAATGAAAGAAAAAAAAATATACAACAGTACTGACATGTAAATATCCTTCCCCACTACATGAAAAAAAAATAATTAGAAGACATCTATATTAAAAATGAAAATATGATCTATAGCATGATGTAAAATTTTTGTGAATGATTATTTGCATAATTTGTTATTAAAATTTATTCTTACAGGTAGAAAGAAAGTAAGAGCGGAAATACTGTCATTCTCCTGTTTCAATTCATCATGTTTGGGGATTTTTTAAATTTTAAACACTTTCTGCTCTTTTTTCTTTCTTTGTATTCTTTCTATTTTTAATAACTGACAGTCTACCACTGAAAGTCCAGGTCATCTTTAGAGTAGCCTCAACTTTAAAAAAAACAGACACACATTATTTTAAGAATTAAATCTTAGTCATCTAATTAGCACATGTACACTTCTAGTGAATGTATTACTTAGAATCTTCATGATGAAGACGAATGACATTTAAGTCTACCTTTAGCTAATTTGCTGGTGACACACAGATAACATGCATCTATAGGTCTTCAAGAAATCTTATATACCATAAAACAGAGAAGGACCCATACAGAAACTTAGATTCACACTTTGTCTGATATGTTTAGGATTGGATATTTCTCCAACAAACAATGAAATGTGAAAACATGATTGTAAGTGCATGTACTTAAAAAAAATAGTGAAAACAACCTGAAGATTGAAATAAGATATTTCTTTATTTCCAATTAAGTATAGTAATACTATACACAGTTTTCAGTCAAGACTACAAGAACATGTTTCTACCCTTTTTCTCTCTGCCAGAGTCGTAGAAAGATATAGGGAGAAAAGATGACAGTCCTTCCCTCAAAAAATAGGAACTTGTAGACAAAACACACTACAGTCCCAATTCATAATTGAATCCCATGTGCCTGTCAAGGCTGTATCTGACAGCATTTCAAGGTCTAGTGGGGAACAGTATTATTAAAAGAACACTATGAGAATGATAACTATATGAAGAAAAAAAATTTATATTATGTCTATTAAACCATGTGGAGTCAGTCAGGAAAATCTCAGTGTCATGAGAGAGGAAGAGGTCTCATTTTTCCCATCTTTCATCACCTATTTTTGAAAGGGTGTCCAGGTCCCTTTTTAGGAAACTTCATCTGCAGTAGCAGGATCAGAACAAAGACCTTTTCAGGGTTACAGGAGCTTGGCCTGGACAGGGGACAGAAGCAAGGATGCTAACACTGTACATACAGAAACATTACTGATATTGACTCACCATAGAAAAGATATGAGGAAAATAGCAGGTGACTATATGTAAGAGAAAGGAATTTACAGGATCATTTTTCTTAGAAATATTAGAAGCAGAACCATCCTCCCTCTGTCCTGAATATTATCTCTAAATAAATACAAATACTTCGGGTTCCTATCTCTGTTCTTACCCTGGTTTAAAAACTCAAAGATTTTTTTCCATGTATTTTGTCTTATGTATAAGATATGAAAGATATTCAAGAAAATCCATGTATAGCTCTTGATTCCAATGGACGTAAAAATCTGCTGTATACCTGGGATACTTAGAGGAGCCAATGACAGAATGCCCAGCATCTAAGTTTCCTAGACACAGGCATATCTGTTTTACTTGTGCTTACTAATAGGTTAGCATAACAATTAAAAAGATAATCATTTTATTTTTTAAACAGGTGTAAATATAATGCGAACTACTGAAGTGTGGTAGACACAAGCACACAAATATGGTTCAGTTATACATCTTTTTATTTAATGTTAATTTGGGAGAAAAATTAACAGTTGGACATTGCATTTTGAGTCTTGCTCATAGTGCTCTAAATTACATTGGTATCTATCCTTTACGTCTTAAGATTCTGAACATTATAACATTGTAGTTCATGAGGATTGCGTTCATTTTTAAGGATCATGTTCTGATCAGGCTAAGTGATGGTATGTCATGTTCTTTATGCTGTAATGCAGAGCACTGAAATAGGATAATACAATAAGTCCAATCTGTAGTGTGCCAGGTGGTGGAATATTAAAAGTAAAATTATAAAACCTACATATGCGTACATAATATCACCTAATATACAGTTCTTCATGAGAAAATGTTTTGGAGAGGTTTTGTATTTTTTGTAAAACACAGAACACAGTTCTATCTTTTGAGCAACAGAATTCCGGAAACATCTATTTTCAATTAATTTTTTTGAATCATCACCTTTACATAAACTCACACACATGCTGTCTTCTTTATGTGATTTCTTATTGTTTGAAATATGATTCAAAGTTCACTTTGAATTACAATTAAGAGGTGCCATAATAAAGTTATAAATAAAAAAAACCCCATTGTATAAAGAATGATGTGCATGTGGGAACAATATTAAAAAAGACACCTGCCATGTTGTTTTTCATTATATCCAGTTAACTTTCTAAGTATTTGTATTCCCCTGATGCAGCCTGTTGGTACAGATGTGTTACTACATACTTCCAGCTAGCAGACTTGAGTTTATGTCCCAGATCAGATGTCCCGTGACAGCACAAGCTAGAGAGTACCTCTGAAATACTGCTAGAGCTTTATGCCTCCTGCATACTTCTTTATCAAAAAAAGTGATAAACATATAAATTAGTAGAGGCAAGAAATGGTAGTGGGAGGTTACAGAAAAAGTGAAGTAATAAAAAGCTGATACAAATTAAGAGAGAAATGGTACAGTATTCTGCTTGCTAGTATGTAATCCCTGTATAAGACAAAGGTTTTCCCTGTTTTGCCTCTACTATACACACACACACTTGAGGTAACTGGCTCTGATGTTTAAATAATCAGGAAGATTGCCTGTACAAAGAAATGTGTATAAAGCTTTAACTGGCATATTTTTGGCAGATCTTCCACATACTAAAAATCAGACAGATAAGCCAGTAAACAGAACGTATAAACTCAATTGCTCTTTGGTTGGATGGTGTTCTGGCTTCCCATCAGATGAAAACAGAACAAAGGAAAAAAGCAGTGCTCAGGTCTAGTTGATTTTTTCTGTGTGTAGTAATACAGCCTGATAACTGTAACACACTCAGCTCTCCAGAGATGAGGATTACTTTGCATTGCTCTATGGTAGAGCTGCTATCCCACAGAAACGTGCAAGTTAGGGAAGTCGCCATGCCAAGGACTCAAAGCTGAAGAGCTGGAAATCCAGGGAGATAAAAGCAAGCAACATTCAACACCAGAGTTCCTCTTGGCCTGAAGGGAGATTTGGGGAACATTTAGCTCAAGACAGAATTCAGAATACCATTGTTTCTTCACTGTTTCCTGCTTTCAAGTTTTTCCAGAAGTTGGACAATAGAGAAGTATGTGTTTTTCAAAAAGCAAGTGTTCACATTAGTAGATTTGAGGGTGCAGGATGTGCAGTGTCTGTGTTGTATAGTCAGCCAAGGTTTCAATGCACTGCACCTTTAGTTTGCATGAGCTTTCATTGATAGCTGCATACTATTCAACAATTGAAAATGTGCTATAGTATGTCATCCTTATGTGCAGTGAAGTCACCCTTCATAATGTTTTACTTTGGCATAATTAAACTGTTCATACGTAAAGAAGTTTTATTTTTTAATTTAAATTTTCTTCTTTTATATTGTTATATATAATTTTTTTATACATCATTTGTTATACAACATTATTGTGATACATCAATTAGTATGTTATTAAAAAGCCCATAGCAAATACAATGGTAATACAGAATATATATTTATGTGGCTGACTTAAGGCACTCACAAAATGTTTCTTAAATCCTTATATTCTGCCAAAATAATGTTTTCCCTTTATTTCTGTGTGTCATGTAATAGCAAAGAATTAACTGTACAGAAGTTTCTTTAAAATTTATGAACAAGGACATATTAAGTCCAATTAAGATACCTTGGTGTTTACCAAGTTGGTTTCAAGAGAAAATAATGAATGAATTTAAAATAGGATTATTGTAACAGTCAGAAACTTCACCCCACTGCTGCTATTCAACAATATTTCAATCTTAATTTGACCCCCTACACTAGTGCTGCAACCTAGTGGTATCATAAGGTATAAAATTATAGTACTTCGACCCGCAACCTGATTGTAAATGCGGTTACCAGTCATAGAAACTAAGTCACCTGCACAGAATTATTCAGATGAGACAGGCTCTGTTTCATTTGTTTCCTTGGGAAATCATGTTGAGATCAGAAAATTACTTTCTCAGAATCAGAGGTAGACATTATTTTCAAATTAACCTTTTCTGCCTTTTACATTTAATTATTTAACAAGGAAAAAAATATCTTACATTACTTAGATGAAATTTGTATGCTGGTGTGCATGTATAGATGTGTATCTTATAAATATCTCTCTAAATTTAATTAATGATGAGCTCATTTGCTTTGACATATAACATTATTTTTATGCCTTTTCAACTAGGCACAGAAAAGAACAGTAACCACAGTGTCTACTGTGAGCACATTTCAGTATTTCATCAGTTACTTCACAGATCCTTTGTCTATTGAAAACACGAAAGTACAAAGTTTTAGTACATCTACATTCATTTACCCTAATGCAAAGCCAACAAGACCATTTAAGAATATATAAGGTACTACATGCAGTCCCTTTAAGATGTATTTGCTATTTTCTTTTCCATGAACTGTTACAAAGCATTATAAATATACACTGTTGGCAAAGCAAGCAACTAGACATATTTTCCAATGCTACCCAAAGTAACAAAAAAAATCAAATCAGCAGCCACAGTTTCAAGTTTAAATATCTGTATTATAATCAACACTCCTCAGACATCACAGAGTTCCTATTTAAGTGTACAATATCATCTTGACACCACACAAAGAAAACATGGATGTAAAGTTAAACTAAAATTAAGAGAAACTGCTACAGAAATGACCTCTTCATTCACACTTTTATCTAACAAAGTATAGAAAAATATGAGAAGACTCCCTCAGGCAAAAACTAGATTACAACTTTATAATCCAAGAAGTATTCCTCTCTTGATGTAAACCCATATTGACTCTAAAAAGCTGGTTTTCAACTCTTGAGAAAGATAGCTTGTCTTTTCTACTTGCCTTTCCCAGTTCCCTAAGTTCATTCTTTCATCTCCTTCTCTAAAATAGCACAGACTACTATTACATTCAAAAAGTAACCAATTAATATAAAAGTTTGAGTAACTGGAAAATCTCAATAAATGCTTGTACCAGACTCATAATATTCCTATTAAACGGCATATTTAAAAAGGATTTAGTGATTCAGAACTATGTTCCAGTCTCCCACTCCCTGCTTCCCCCCTCCAGTAATATCACCATGTAAATTTAAAGCCTACTAGGTAAAAAAAAAAAAAAAAAAAAAACCAACCAAAAACAAACACACAAACAAATAAAAAACACCACAAAAAAAAACCTACACGGAATTTTTAACAAATCTGCTTCCTCACACAGTGCACATACTCACACACATATATGCGTGAGCACATGCATACACAACAAGTTGTAGAATTCAAAAAATACCTTAAAAGCAACGGGTGTGCAGCTGGGGTAATACAGAGGCTTTTACTGAAATGAAAGATGAAGATTATAGGCAACAGCTCCATTTGTGTGGAAGCAACGGAGATGATAGGTCAGTTTTAAAATGCTGGTTGCTATTTGTCACTGATTGCACGTGCAGATGCCTTCCCTTAAGCTGAAGGACTGTTAGATTTTTATGTCTGCAACTAGTATGATGTACAGTATTAGCCTATTGCAAATTTCTAATGCAGCTGACAATGCCATCAATAGTAGTTGGGAACATGGATTTAGACTTGCATTGTGCTGCATTAATTTAACACCACATCAAATATGGATTTTATTGCAGCAGTGACAATAAATGCTCACACAGGTGCAGACTAAATTTTTCCTTCCTCTACCTCTTCCCTTCTCCTCCTATCCCCCCTTTACTGAAATGTCAAACCTTGGCAATATTTTCACCATTTGTGTGTATGTAGCTCTGTACAGATATTTGAAATATTGCCTGTATCCACCCTGCTATCCCTCTCTACAGGGATTTCCTTCATAAGAAGCATTTGCTCTGAGTGTGTATAATTATTCTGAAATTCAATTCAGAGCAGAACAAATAGCAGTGAAAGCTGCAACAGACTTGCACTGGTATAGTGAAAGTGAGGGCACATATGTGTGTGTTTCATGCTATGCTCATAACAGTTACACTATGAAACATTGTGATTTTTTCAATTCAAGTAGTATTGTTCCCCCGCACTGAATTTGCAAGAACTGAATACAGATGGAAATTGCTGTTCAAAAGATAGCCTGCTTACTAGGAGGAAAAAAAAAAAAAAAAAAAAAAAATAAATGCTTAGTGTCTCAATCATGAATAAATATGATATCGGTTTACTTTGAGGAGAGAATACACAGCAGTTATTTCCTATCCGTTGTCTCATTACTCCTGAAGCATATTTATAAAATGTAAAAAGTTGGATATAGTAGAACAATTCTATGCATCGTATTAAAGACCATACTGTTCATGCTATAATCATAACAACTACAAAGAGCTCAAGGAAATAAAAATAAGAAAGGTTCCTACCTTTTATTCTGCTTCTGAGAAAGTGAAGTAGTGTCCACCCCAACCAAACTGAAAACCGAGCTATTAGAGTCCTTTTTTTTGTTTGTTTTCTCCTATTATTTTCTAAGACTGATCATACTTGGATCTAACTCAGGCTTTTTCTCTCAGCATCACTTAACTCTGGACAGCTGGGAACCAAAGCTAAGGGGGAGCTCTCCCTCTGACTGGCTTTCATTCAGAGCTCCCGATTAAAAAAAAAAAAAAAAAAAAAACACACCATCCCCACCACATACACGGACCCTGCACAGACACGCACACACTCGCTCTCCCTCCGAGGACGAGAGCGGGAGAGGCGCTGCTGGCAGAGCCGCAGCACTTACCCTGGGAAGGTTGGAGACTGGGGAAGTGCAGGCTTTTCCAAGCACACAGTGATTTGCAAGTGAATGCGGTGGGAGGGTACAGCAAACGGAGAGCTTTTCTGTTAAAGCCTATTGCCCTCCCTTCGCTGACAGAATGGTTCTCTGTTTTTGAAGTCTAAGGTAATCAGCCTCATCTGCTTAGCTTGTCGTAACACCACCGGTTTTTGTGGTGTATTTTTTTCCTGATTAAATATAACCACTTTCCTATACCACCAGTGATCTTACAGCAATATTTATAAAATGTATATACATATACATTAAAAAAAAAAATAGCATGGTGCCAAGTTAAATTACGACCTCAGAGGGCTCAGATGAAACCACAGAGTAGTTATTTTCTTCACTGAACTGCTTATGCTATTAGATTAGAAACATTTTTCCTCGTGCTTCACCAGTTTTATGATTAATATAAAACAAGAGCAGGTCATACAATATTAGGTATTTTTCCATTTCCAGAGGCTGTCTAAAAAAAATGTCAGCGTCACTACTTAATCCCCCATTAATATTTTTTCCCCATTTGATACTGGCAATGCATGTTTTTATTTTATTTCAGTCACTGTATTTGGACTTCACATTTTGCAATGTGTTCCTTTTCATCAAGTTAATCTGTTGGTTTCATGTTTCTAATACAGCAAATTGGACTTAGCACAATCCTCCTTGGATCGTACCAAGTCCAATCCTTTCATTGTGATACTGTAGAGGGTTATGTGTACATCAGTTAGAAGAGATTTAACAAATAGTCACATAAGATTAAACCAATGGATGTCAGTATTGCTCTATCTAAAAAGTGTCATAAGGGACTTTCTCTGGTTGTAAAAAAGTCTTCCAAAAAAAAAAAAAAAAGACAAATTCTATTAAAACAGGAGCTGAAAAATGTATTTGGGAGTGAGGAACAAAGTAAAAATGAAAACTATTTCATTATTAAAAAAATCTAATACAGGAGTAGATAGATCACTGGCTGTTAGGCTGCTCAGTGGTAATAATTTTGCTTGTTTTCAGCTGCTATCAGTTGAAAAGACAATTAAAAAGAAAGGTAAGATCCTTATTGTGCCTAGTATCACTTCCTAATGTAACCAACTGCTGTTGTTTTCCCATATCTGTAACCATCAGCAGGAACAGAAATGACCCACCACCTAAGCTCAACCTTATTGACGGCAGATGAGCAAGTCAGCATTTAAGTAACATGTTATACTAGCACGTGAACACATCTGGAGCTAGAAAGGAGCAAAGCAGCAAAATACCAGGGGGTGAGGTGGGGGGAATCTCTTCTTGCTACCATATATGAAATGATTTGGTTTTGAAAAAAAAAATATCTACCATGCTAGATTTTTAATCTTTCAAGGAAAGGCAATTGAGTTCATTGACTTTGACTGTACTTGGGCATATAAATACACAGTGCAATGCGTAACACATCTGTAGAAAAAGTTCCAGTGCCTTCCTTCTGCCCTTCCCATTGTTGTATCAATACAAAAATTAGAATTGTCATATGTCGATCTGCTCCTGGTTTCCAAAGACCTTCATTCTCAGTCCTTTCACAGGAAAGGAGGAGACCGCAGAATCTAACTCAAGTTTCCTAATCTCTGTCACCATTTGGTGTTACACTATGTAAAGACACATTCACAGTTCCCAGTGATCCATGTGGAACTGACAATATCTGCATTGTCTTCCAAGTTTACCTATGTATTCCTGCAAAACTGGAAGCATAAGATTCTCTTATTTTGGGCAAATCTTCTCACATTGATATGAAGGTAAATTTCATGCAACTTTATTTTCTGGCTGTACCAACTGTGCTTCTGCCTCCTAAAATATTAGATTTAGGCTTGGACCCTATAGTAGAAAGCGAAAGATTGTCTTAGAATAAAAGTTGCCCTATCAATCTGGTAATACAGACGAATGATAATGAAAGGAGACACAAATATGTGGAAATGTATATACATGGCTGGGAAATAGCTCTTTAAAGCTGGACTGCTTTCTGGGTGATGAACAAAATATTGAGTGTTGAAGATTAAGTTAAAAGCTTCAGTTCCTTTTAACATTTTGTCTTCTGTTATTTAAGTTGCAACCATGAAGTGGAAAATAAATGACAATTTGTGTATATATACAAAAGTTTATTCTACACATGTGCACACACATATATGCACACACAGAGCTAAACCAAATTCTGAAGTCAAAGAAAATAAATGATCTAGTGCAATTATTCAGGAACAAGAACGTCAGAGTCACTGAATGTGTGCCTACTCCCTTTTCTGCAGAGTATTTTGGTATATTTCTGCTAGGGTTTTATTCAGCTAGAATGAACCAATCTTATCCTAGAGATATATTAATTTATTCAGGCATAGTTACTGCAAGTCACACTTGCACTCTTAAATTGGACTAACTTTTGGAGTTAAGGTTTAACTCTAGAAAAGCCATACTTTGTTACTAACTCCTGTTTCTGTTGGTATGGGCAGCTATTTAAAAGCCAGTATTTATTTATACTGATAGCATATGGATATCTAAAAGAAAACAGTTTTTCAACCATCTACTTATTCATACACATGACAGTAACTTTAAAACAAGGTGGCATCATAACTTATTTTTAACACTGCCTAATACTTCCCATTAGAAGAGTCCTTTTACAGTTGCTTATAAATTTACCAAACAAATTATTTAGGATTAAATTTTCTACACTGATGGTCTGCCTCAGGCAGAAATAATTTTAAAATATTTCAGCCAAAATGATACCAAGATTTCAGAGAAGGAGGAAAAATTATACAGCTGGAATTTTATCACAGGAGTTAAACAACCTTCATACTTTGAAGGCAGAATGTGAAATTCCACAGCTGGCCTTTGAGTCAGAGAAGCTTACCAATGGGGACAGATTAGGTCAAGGAGCATTAAAATAAAGGAAGAGTGGTAGGAGCAGAAGGACTGGAGGCTGAAGGACATATTCTTCTTGGCCAGCAAAGAAAAAAAGCCATATTTCTGACAAAGCAAGAAGGAAGAAACAGTGGCAGAATAGGGGTAAAGACAAATTCATGGAGACTGAACAAGGAAACCTGGGGTGGAAAAAAACAACAAAAAAGAACCCAAAACCCAAAGCACACAAGATAAAAAAGTCAGAGAGGTACAGACCTTACCAGGGACCGTGGAGTTGTTTTTTGCCATCTCTGTCTTCAAGGTAGGCAGCTTTACCCTCTGAAATGATAGGTCTAGCATGATGCTTACTCAGACTACAGTAGAGATAATTTCCTTGCTTTTTATTTCTGGTTACAAACTTGGCAGAGATCCCAGAAGCCAACACTTGCATTTGTAGGAAGATGATGAGGTGTAAGAAGGATGAGAAAGGAAAAAATCTGGAATTAGACCCCATTTTCGTAAGTATCACTATTGACAAATGCCTGTCAGACCTACTGGAATTCTCTCCACTCAGTGCTGACCCACATGGAGTAAGAGATTACAGTAGTTGGTTCATGAGCTCATGAAATAGTGATCAATGTGGTGTTTTTAAAGACTCCAAACCTAGCAATGAACTGTATGGAACCTGATAATCCCATTTCTCCTTGGTTTTTATCTATGCTTGATATATTTTAACCTCTATAAAATCATACACACAAATCCTAACAATAAAACCCAAGTGCTTCAAAATTAACAAAGGCCAGAATTGTTTATTTATGTATAATGCAAACTAAAAAAAAATAATTATAGTGCATATATAAAAAGAAGCCAATTTATTACACAAGTCTCCTAATTATCACAGAAGCACAGAATCATAGAATGGTTTGGGTTAGAAAGTACCTTAAAGACTATCTAGTTCCAACCCCCATACCACAGGCAGGGACACCTTCCACTAGATCAGGTTGCTCAAAAACTCATCCAACCTGACCTTGAACACTTCCAGGGAGGGGGCATCCACAGCTTCCATTACTTTCCATCTACCTTCATACAATCCCAAAAGTATGCTTCCTCATTGCACAAGATGGACTGGTCTATGGGTAACTCATAACCTAGCAACAGCTGTCCAGAAAAGATTGTCTTTTATGGTGTAGAAGCCAGAAAATTTGTAGTGAATGAAGCTGAATGGATGGGAAAATAGAAGCTTTCACAATGAAAACATTCTTCTTTGAACTAGACCATATCTAATCCTTTGCCACCTATGCCTGTATGATGCTGAGCATGTCACTTGAACCAGATTTCTTTCATGGCTGTTTTCCTGTTATGTCCTATTATTTCTAGGTGTCTGACTGAAGAGCTGTGTCTGATATTTAGAGTTGCTGAACACTCACAGTTTCAGCACACACTGTGCTATAATAAAAGAAAAAATTGTAAAAATGAAGTCTGGTGCCCTGTGTCTTGTCACCAAGTACTTCTGATCATGATCTCTCGCTATGCCTCAAACATCATGACCCCACGTCAGACACTTACAGAAATGATAAGTTGATGTTTAGAAAACATTCAGCAATTATAACATTAAGCACTACAGAAGTCCTTAAGAAAGTTATACAAAAGTATGATTTTAAAAGTGTGACTCAAACAAAGCCATAAACTACTTTGAATAATGGCATTGAAACAAAATTGTTAAGAAAACATATGCCTTCAATATAATAATATAGCAAAATTTCATGATTCTTATGCACCACAACATATTAGTTGCAGGATAAGCAAAAAATTTTAGCACTTCCTAAGTTCTGCAAGCTTGAATCTGAAATCTTGGTAGTGCTCTTTTACAATGACTGCATGCACATCAGTATTTGAAATTTTTATTACTTATTCATTAACTGACCATGAATGTACTAGGTACCTAGGTCCAAAGTCTAGTTGCAGGCTACTAGCTAGCAGTATATTCCAGGGATCAGTATCAGGTACAGTCCTGTTTAACATCTTCATTAATGATCTGGATGATGGGGAACAGTGTGCCCACAGCAAGTTTGCAGATGACACAAAACTGGGAGGAGTGGCTGATATGCCAGAGAGTCATACTGCCATCCAGAGGGACCTCAACAGTGTGGAGAAATGGGCTGACAGGAACTTCATGAATTCAACAAGGTGAAGTGCAAAGTCCTGCATCTGGGGAGGAACAAGCCCAGGCACCAATATATCCTGGGGGGAATATATACCAGCGGTAAAGCAGCTTGGCGGAAAAAGACCTGGTGGTTCTACTGGACACCAGATGGAACATGAGCCAGCAATGTGCCCTTGCTGAAAAGAAGGCTAATGGGCTGCATTATGAAAAGCATTGCCAGCAGGTCAAGGGAGGGGATCCTTCCCCTCTACTAAACACTGGTGAGGCCACACCTGGAGTGCTGTGTCCAGTTCTGGGCACTCCAGCACAAGAGACATGGATATACTGGAGGAAGTCCAGTGATGGGCCATAAGGATGAGTAAGGGACTGGAGCACCTCACATATGAGGGAAGGCTGAGAGAGCTGGAACTCTTTACCCTAGAGGAGAGAAGGCTCAGGAGGATCTTATCAATGTATACAAATACCTGAAGGGAGGGTGCAAAGAGGACAGAGCCAGGCTCTTTTCAGTGGTGTCCAGTGACAGGACCAGAGGCAGTGGGCATAAAGTGAAATGCAGAAGGTTCCTCTGAACATCAGGAAACACTTTTGTCCTGTGGGGGTGACTGAGCACTGGCACAGGTTTCACAGAGAGGTTGTGGAGTCTCCATCCTTTTAGGTATTCAAAAGTTGTCTAGACATGGTCCTGGACAGCTGGCTCTAGGTGGCCCTGCTTGGACAGGGGTGGGTTGATCAAGATGACCTCCAGAGGTCTCTTACAACCACAACCATTCTGTGAGACCACACAGGCAAAAATATGACAACAAAAGATCCCACAGAGAGGGATTTTTTCTAAAAAGACATGAAAAGATGGACAGCACAGCATAAAAAGATGGCTAAGTAAAAAAAAAAATCAAAAAACAACAGCAGGGAAAGAATAGTGATAAATAGTAGAGAGAGGTGGTGCTAATAAAGGAGCAGAGGCTCACATGTCAAACAGCCTGAATGCTGTGGAGGAACACATATTACTAGGAACAAAAGGCTGCTTATGAAGGAAGAGCAAAATATTTCACAGTACATGCATTAAGAAAAAAAAAAAAATCAACAGAGGACTACCCAGTCCAAAATGTTACTCTTCAAAAAGTAACATTACCACTCCATTCCATTCAGTAATGTTCATACCAGCTGCAGCTCCTGCTCTGATGATAACACCATTTCTTCTAATTCTCCATACAGTCTCACCAATGCCTGCAGTGCTCTGACTTCTGTTATAAATCTCCTTTGATCTATTGTGACGGGAAAGAAAAAGAAGTTTTTTGAGTTCTTTAAGTTTATGGCATCTCATTTTAACCCAAACACATATTTTTTTCCAGCTGTTGAAAGGCATAAGTTGCCTCCAAAGAATCAGCTAACCATTCTTTCATTCACTGCAGTTATTCCAGAGCACATGCATCCTGGTATCTGCTAATACTCTTTTGTTTTTATAAATCATCTGCCCTCCTACTCCTGTATCTGAGAGTTCAAATATTCTGATGCTACAATTGAATTTTTAGTACAGTAAACTAAAGAAGTTTATAGTTACTTAGAAAATATCCATAAATGTGGTATAAATGGAACATAATTCATACAAAAGTTGACACACAAAAGATTAAATTACTAAGAAGAATGTCAATGAAACATCTATATTGTATACAAACTCATCTATGGCTTATCTAATGATTATGAAAAAAAAATAAAACAACCACAAAGACAAAGCTTTATGGATTATTGGTAGCATTCTTCAAATCACTTATTTTTTTTAGCAGCATGAACAGACAGGGTGCTCTTTGGAAACAATGCTGTATTAATACAACCAAGCAGAAGCCTTCTGGTAGAACAGGTATCCTCTCATTTGGACAAATGGTATTATTTCTGTATAACACTATGAAAATAAATATAACAGAAAATATCTTTAGTTGACTCCAATAAAATTATTCTTTGGATTTTTCCTTTCCAAGTCAGTTGGCTGTTTGTGATTTTTCTGTTAGTACTGGCTTAAATATTGTTAAAGCAGATATAAGTCATTACACTGTGTAAACAGCACTGCTATGGTAGTTGTCCTTAGTAACAGCAATGTGAAAGTTACCAGATCTCTCTTTTCCTTAGTCTTTCCATTTCTTAGTTTCTATTCGGTGACAATTGCACCATAAATGTCAAGAACAATTCCAACAACTGGTTTGATTCCCATTTAACATTAATATGTTTCCCTGCATTCACAAGTAAATAATATTTTTATACATTGGGTTTATTCAGATATTTGCTTTAGCTGCATGATTCTAATTTTACTATTGTATACCAACAACGTTATACATATATCAGTCTCTACAGGTTTGTCAGGAGGTTTAGTGCCATCCCATTACACTTAAATAAGGATGTGCATGTATATGCAATTGCAAATAAATGAATACACAAGAAACCGCTCCTCCCTTGATAACATATATGAAAGAACATAGATTAAAAGCACCAATTTTGCATTTGGCAAATGTGATGGTGATATGTTAAGAATGGCTAAACTGCTAAACAGCTTTAGATCAATTGCTTGCACTTGAAAGAAGCTGTATTTCTGCAGAAAATAAAATCTAATGAAGCATACATTTTCAGTCTAAATAATACCAGGCATTACATTTGTAGACAAAAGCAGACAGTAAAGCATAACCTCGCTCCAAAAAAAAAAGACAAAAATACAAAGAAATGCTACATTTTAACATGTATAACACTGTAGCTATATCACATTTGGATTCAGAGACTTAGGGACATTTTAAGCTCCTTACTCATTGAAGTGTTCATATGCAATTAGCAGAATGTACATTGACTCTCTTTTCAGCTTTAACAGATTATGAGAAGTGCTACTCTTGTGCCACCTTCTTATTTATCAAGAGGTACACCTTAAACTTAGCAGAAAAGAAGTGAAATAAAGGACCTGTTCTTTCTTACGCTGTCTCCGATATGAGTCAAGCTTCCAATGTGCAAAGCAGCACACCTGAGAAAGTTTTTTTCCAGTGAACCTCTCTTACAGAGATTTACATTAAGAGGGAACAAGCCAGATGAAGAAAAAATAAAACAAAACAACAACAAAAACAATCCCCCCCATCCCCAGTTTTTCCTAACAGATCTTAAATGATTTGCAGTTACCAAGTCCAGCTGCAACCAGCAGGTCTGGAAGTCCCATTAGCAGTCTTTTCTACTCCTTCAAAGTTTTCACCTATAAATTCTCCTAATAGCAATCAGTCCTGTGCTTGTACTCCACCTTTATTATGAATCACCTCCTTAGCAGAACTTAGACTAGAGACTGAATGAGAATTCATGTTCTGATTGAGAATACAAAACTGTGGAACAGCAGAGGTCAAAAAAAATTTTTTTTCTTTTCTTATTAGCACTGATTCAGGTATCAGTTCTTGGTTTGCAGATCTAAGTCTGCATAAGGATAAACTTAACAGCTAGAGCGAGGGAAGTTGTCTAACAACAGAAATGCAATATGGCATTTAATGTTTCACCTTCTACCAAAAATGACAGTAATGGTAAGTCCCTTGTTGAAGGGTGCAAAATCTGCCTGGGCTCTGGTTCCAAATAGTTCAGGCAATATTTCTATTTATTCTAGATAATCTGGTCAATAATTCAGTCTATATTTGACAATAGATAGAGGGGGTACCTCAATGTACAATTTTTTACTCAGTACCATAACTCAAAGAGAAGACGATGAGTTTCAGATCATACACTTAAAGGACATGCATTGAAATACTACAGAAGCAGTGAGACCAAGCTTAGGATCTTTATCAAAAAACAAATCATATTATCAGCATGCAAATCAAATACTTACAGATTCTGGTTATCACAGATAATGATGAATTTCTCCTCAGAAGGATATCCTTAAGGCCATTACTATCCCTGCTATCTTTCAAGAAACAGAAGCACCAAGAGATATTAAATGCTCTGCCCTCTCCCAGTTAGGTTACACCATGACAGTATCAGAAAGAGTCTTATCAGTCCCATCAGACTGCCAGAACTGTCCTCTTCTCTACATATATGCCTCTCTTCAGTTTCCTCTGTACTTGTATTAATAGAATAAATAATCCTAGAGAAGTTATGCTTGCAATAGAGATTAGTTAATAATGTTTCTAAATCAGGATTTGAAGATAGTATCTCAAAATAAATATAAATAAATAAAAGCATTAATACACTATAAATAAGTCTTGGAAAGGCAGAAAACTTGGGAGTGTGGTGAACACTGTAAAGAGAAGAATAATATACAGTGTTACTGATATTTTAAATTAGAAGGAAAACAAAATGTGAGGAAAAGTCAAAGTCCCACTCTAAAACAAAATAATCATATCCTGCATAGATGGATGGTAAAAGACATGTACAAGCAGCAGAAGGCAGTTTTAATATTCTTGTAGTAAAGAAAACAAGGCACCAGAGTGAAAAAATTAGCACCTTTTGTTAACACTGAAATTTACCCTAAATTCCCAATTGCAAAGCCAAATCTCTCATTTGTATGATTTACTCTGAATTAAGAGAAAAAAGCCCAACAACAGGTTCCCATAAAATAGAAGGATTATGCTTTAAAAAAAAATTGCCAGATAATTCACTGAAACTCTGCATCTGTGCTAAAACAATGTAGCTGCTGTTGCACACAGCATCTTTTTCTTTTCTTTTCCTCTCATAGTAACATGTCTTAAATTTCCTCAGGTGAGCAAACATCTTTGCCACAGAAATAGCAATAACTTTCTCTGAGGAAGGAAGAAAAACACAAAGTCAAACCACCCATTATAGTTTGCAAAACCATCATCAATATCTGCAAGCAGAACTGTTTGGGTTTTATCCTCTGTATTCACCATTTTACTTTTTTTCTTTTTTCCTGGAAAATTTAGTCAAATCATCAGCTCCTTTATTCCAAATACAAGACCAGAGACAGATTGCTCAGGACACTTGTAGGGGTTTAGGTATGAAATAGCACCCTAGAGTTTATGCTCTTAATATTTCAGAGGGATGCAAAACAGACACAGAACTCCAGGCTGCAGAGGAATGACCGTCCTCACCCAGCAGGAAAGACTACAGGGTGCAGGTATGTGTTCAACAATAACCCCAGGGTCAAATTACCAGAAGTCAACAAGTGTTCCCATCCATGTTTGGATGATAGAGTTGCCCCTCCTCAAGCCTTGAAATCTGATCTTCTGTGCTGGGAGAAGAATCCTACTGAAGTGTCACCAAAACAATGTCTCATTTTCAAGCCAGTCTGTCTTTTACTGATTCCATTAAAAGATCAGTATCTACATTGTGTGCAGAACTTTCATCATCAAGCTTTCTGAAAAAGAAACATTTTAACTGTTAAAAGACATCTTTTAGCCAAATAACAGCATATTAAATTTCAATTCAAAGTCATGTGATAGCTACAGGCAAGTCTCATTTTAGAAATGGATGTCATAAGAATAGACAAAGTATATAACTGAGACCAAGACTATGCAGGTACCTTATACTAAAATTTAGTCTCTAGTTAATGTGAGAAATCTTCATCATTTAATGTCCAGTTAGTGGTTTACATAAAATCACTTTATTGCCTTGGACAACTGCCAAATGAATAAATACCAACAGCATAAATATGCACACATAAAAATCGTTATCAGTACTAATTAGAGTAGCAACCTTGTTGGCAGAGTCAACAGAAAAGGAAAGGAGATTTGTTTAGGTGACAGCATAACATCTGATGCCAAAATAAAAATGGATGAAAAAAGTTGGCACAGAAAACTGCCTATGAAATCAGATGAGTTTAAAATTTATAAATAAATAAACGTGTTACATTTGGTTGTCCCTAAGTAGAATGAAAGCTAATACACACAGTGTGTTGCTTCCTTGCTGGTTTACATGGCTTAGTCAGAATAAGACAAGGGAAACTTCTTGCAATTATTATAATATGACACAGTTAAACCTATGCTTTAAGATGACTGTATATGACGTATGTATAGCTTTATGCTTTTTTCTATAAAATTGTACACTTTCAGGCATAAGCAAAAATGAAACCATTATTTCTGTGTTTTGCTAGATATATTTTTAAAAACAGATGTAAATTGTTTTCATTACTAATTGAACCTTAGGAATTGTTACTTTGATATTATCCTAAAAGTAGATGTAAAACTTCTGGGCTTTATATACATAATTTTTAACACAAGGATATTTCCAACTACTTCTTATCCTTTGAAAAATACACTGATACATAAAAGGAAATATTCTGAATAAAACTAAAGATATACCTTTCTAGAAACATATTCCTCTTCAAGGAGATATTTTTACGGAAGAGTCAGGAAGTGACCTAAAAGTTACAGGAAGTTAATTTACCTTCAAGTTCTGACCCTTCACCATTTCATCACAATATGTCCTTTATGGCAAGAATAGTAACATAAACCTCTAAACAATGATTCACACTTCAGTCATTTAATGCTTTCTCTTCTTGTTCAAAAATGTCACAACATAGCATAAAATGAATTTTGCATACAGCTTTATAAAAGACCATAAAATTTTTAATTTTATAAAACTCAGGACAGTAGCATTAAAAAAACCAAACCAAACCAAACAAACTGAAACAAGGAAGACCCAAAATAGCCAACAGCCTTTTATAGCTTATCTTCAAACTGGACATCAGCCTCTTAAGAAGCTTGGGTACACTCTCTTGTTAGGTCATTTATTGTGCTACATTCTCATCCCCAAGAAAGCAAGTATTCGATAGTTCCAAATTCTGGCATTTTAAAATTATGCTTCTGTGCAATATAACATGAAGTTATAAGGTATAATGAAGGCCTACGGGAGACTATTAGCACAGTTTTTTTAGGACCTAGCAAATAGTTTTTAATATTCATTTTGTCATAAATGTCATATGCAGAATTAGTAATTAAGAGATGCAGACAAAAGAACAGAACCTTGAAAAACAGAATATCATTGTATAACATTTTTAACATACTATGGCTGTTGATTAGTTTTTGCTTTCAAGTAAAAAAAAAAAAATAAAAAGGAAATTTCTTCAAAAGTAGGTCTCAGGACAGTTAAGTTGAGTAGAAAATACAGTGCACTCAAGGAGACTATCATAACA
The DNA here is from genome assembly GCF_047716275.1 of Strix uralensis. Lineage (NCBI taxonomy): Eukaryota > Metazoa > Chordata > Aves > Strigiformes > Strigidae > Strix > Strix uralensis. The sequence continues at coordinate 88,005,227 of NC_133972.1, read as the reverse complement.
GCTTCCAAGGTTTCATTACGAAGAAAAGAACACTCCTGAATATTTTAAAAACTGGCATAACTTAAATGAGTCAAAAAATGTAAAATTTAACATTAAACTATGAAAGCTCTAAGATGATGCATGGGACATCACTCACTATTAATGAGTTTGCTACAGGAAAAATAATGTGAGTAGGAAGAAGATGATAACAGAAAACTCCTTCTATAGATACTATACAATAGCTTGTAAACTGTAAAGGTGTCTAGTCTAACAGCAACTACACAGTTCTAGAGATAATCACCTCTCTTCTATCTCTATTGTCAACATCTTTTGTGAATTTTGGCCAATCACTTACCTGTGTTCATCACTACGATGGAGATATTAATTACGGAATGAATGTATTTCACCTTCAATTTGAAATTGCTCATGCAAAGCTTATAGTTTCCTTCCACCACTTCTGCATAATTAATCATTCAACTTAGCTGACAAATGTTTTCCACTGAAACTCATGCAATGCTGGCTAATTTTGTCTGGAAACATATATGACGTTGTCTTTTTTCTCCTAATTGGGTAAGCCAGCTTTTAACCAATTAAACTTTTATTACCAGCCACACATATCCACAAATTCCTAACTACCTTCCACAAAATATTGGCAGAAATATAATGGGAAATAATCCTTCAGTTGTCAGTGAAGAACATGAAATAACCTGAGTAAATACTACCAAATAATAATTTTATTTCTTTTTGATTCATCGGCTTTCCCAAGAACTGTAAGAAGTGTCATGTTAATGTTTGTACCATGTTATTAGAAGGCAATACGATGTTGACAATAATAAAAAGAAACAGTAATGATTTACAATGAGCATATGCTTTCTACAAAGGGTATTAAAATACATATTATATTTATGAGATTTTTTTTCAATTTTTGTTTTATTTGGAGCTGGAAGAACAATTCTAAGGTTTGCAGTAAATTTGACAAATTTGAAAGGTCACCACCCACTCTGAAATGTCAACAGATTCTCCCCAGAACCCAGGAATGTTTCCAGAACAATCTTTTACTCCACAGTGAGAACCTACACACAGAGAGATGGAAACAGTGCCTGCAGAGAGCAGCAGTTAACTTTTCACTGTGTCAAGAAACACATACATAGGAAATACTGGCCAAAAGAAAAAAAAAAATCAAAACAAAACATTCTAGCCTATGGCGTTGAGGTCATTGGAAAGTTAAGATTAGATAAACCTGCTATGGATCAACAGAAAGGCAAAAAGAAATCCAAAATAAGACAACTGTTGTGTTCATTAGAGACATGCTGCTTTTCTCAAAATGGCATTCTTTCTGGGTCAAGCTATCAGAAAGCCACGTTTTCCAGAGAAAGCAGTATGCCTTGTTGGTCTAACTTTCACATCGTACAGGCAAGGTACAATTATGGTTTTCCTTAACAGCATGCTATATTTCAAAGCTATTTTGGCTTTAAATCCCTATTTATCACTTTAAGCCTTTGCAGATATAAAAGACAAAATTAATCTTGTTAAAATACCCAAAATATCAAAAGCAACACTCTTAGATTACAGTCATATTCTGAAGTTTCTGTCCTTTTAGAATCAGTATTTTTTGATTTTCAAGGTATAAATTAGAAATGTCTTTTCAGATTCTGAGAAAATAACTGAAAGATGCAAGAATATTGTGTTTTATTAAAAGATGACAGGTATTGCTACAGAGTTAGCCTTGCAGGTTAATCTCTGTCACATGACAGCAATATTACATTTAGGTCATGTACCTACCGACTTTCCTCTGATATACTGAGAACACACATAAGTGAATAGCCATATCAAGATCTACTTTGTTTCACTGTGTGGTTTTCTGTGCATCTCTAATGCGGTGTATTTTAAAAAATAAAACCCTTTACTTTTCTTGGAAGATTTCAAAAAGGAATCTTGAACATACTATGATGGAAAGTAAAATTAAACAGTACTTAATTTTAACAATAATTTATGTAACATATTTTAATTATTTCAAAATGTATTGATCTTGGCCTTATTTGTAAACTCTGAAATTTGCATTTAGCTTTATTTTCAAACTAGAAATCAGCTTTTAACATTCTTTGGCTTTGAACAGGGCTTCACAAAACCAGCTGCAAGCTAATCCTTAAAAAAGGCTATTTCATTATCTACTTACTTTGAATATAAGCAGTTCTTTGCTTCAAAATTTCTGTTGTATTTCCATTTACTTGTGGAAAAGAAAAGCAAAGAGGGATAGAGAGGTAAACTACATTATAATAGATGTATTTGCTAAAACATGTGAGGGTCAAATTTTGACATGTTAACCAAATTTAGGGAATGTCTTCATCTAAATCATACACCGAATTAAAAAAAAAGATCATTTTTAGTCTAAGCAAGTGTGCAGAAATCATTCCATCTCTCTCTAGCAACCCATCAGCAAATCAGTAAGTAACCAGGGAACACAGACTTTTGTGTGAGTGAATGAACTATTCAGGACAATGGCACTGTGTTTCTAATTTTAGTTGCTGTTACTTCTTCATGTGAATCACAATTGAGAGAGCTTCCACATGGCAAAAGAACTTATAAAATTATTTGGGTTAAACTATTATAGTTGTGACATTTTCTGTAACAATAATTCTCTAATTACTGTTCCCAGAGCCCTACGTTACTAGTCAGCCATACAGGATACCTGCAGGCAGATACAACAGGTTAAGGCTAGGTTACATATGCCCCAAAGCCTCTTCTTCCATTTCAGAGTAAGGTGAAAAAGTTTGTTAATATGGCTAAGAATTTGTTACACCAGTGCGTTCAGAAAACTGATACAGACACTATAATCTCTTATTTTCTGGTTAAGAGGATGTATAGTATGATTTTTTCTCTCAAGAATGGAAGAGAAAACAAGTGTATGTGAGAGTGATCATGAACTCTTTTAAAACTCTTATTAGGTTTTGTTCTTATCCTTCTCTTACCAGCTACATGAAAGAGTGGGGAAATAAAAATACTTTGTCAGGATGATTATGCGTGCAGCAGTAACTAATTTCTAGTTGTACCAGGATGTAGTAAGGAACTGAAGATAAGTACACACTATACTGCATCTTGAGATGCACTCTCATCTTGAGATGAAAATACTCACAGCTTTTCAACTACCAAAAAGACATACTTTTGACTGAAGTAAACCTTTTAGGTGAGTAAAAATGTGGAAGGTAAAATATTTTCGGAATAAGCTATACTTCTTTTTAATCAAAGATAACACAGCTATCTGCATATACACTTTGTCTTAAACTGTTCAGGGAAGACTTGCCATCATTTTTCAAGGTATTACTCTACTATTTTCAAGTAATTTAGATACATATGCACACATTACATTTTGTGCTATGTATCATTCTGGCAGTTTACAGAAGAAATCACAGTAATGCACAAGCTCTTACAAAGGTTCTATTTGATGATATGTTAAAAAATTATGTGCATAAAGATGGTTATATACGTGTACATACATACACATATGATCTATAAAATTTCATGTAGAAAAATGTTACATTACTACACATATAATAAAACATCCCTAGTAATGTCAGCATATTTTGGTATGGAGGAGTGGAAAGCTGTATGATCTGCATGTCAGGTTAAAATAAACAAATAAAACCCTACAGGAATTAGAGATACACAGGTTATGCAAAAGGTGATTAATACTGAATCATTCTTATTCCAGGAAAAAATATTAGCCAATGCATTGGAAACAAAGGGGAGAGTGAAACATCTAGCAGACAATGGCAATGGGAGTGTATACCCCTGATTGTGCCACGAGGGATGCTGACTGAAAGTTTTCTCGGTGTTACGACATTTGTATCACCTCTCCTGAATTAGCATTTTCTTGTATCTAATGAAGGGTGAGTGCACACTAAATCTTTAGTACAATTTAGCTTAAAAAGTCAACCAACAAGAAGGAACAAATGCACTGGAATTTAGCCTCCTACAAACTCATAAGTCTTCCACAAACTCAGAGACATATCTTTTAAAAAAAAAAAAAAAGGTTTTTTTATTTACTTGATCCTTACACATATAATTTCTTATTTTATATTGTTTATGTCAGTGTAACATCTAGAAGGTCTTCAGTTTATTGACTCTCTGAAACCAAGTTCTCCCACTAATCATATATCATTCTTAGCCTATGAACATCTTATTTTATTTCAGCTCTGAGGTTAAATTCTAAACAGAATGAATGACCAAAAGAAAGAACTATATTCTCTCCCTTGACAAATGCACAACTTTACTTAAGGAGCATTAACAAGTCAAGACATCTTGAATATTTATCTCAGTCTACTTTAGTAGACTGAGACATTAGTTACGAAAAGCTTTAATGCTATTACAGCAACTGAAATAAAGTAGGGAGGTGGCATCTATATCGTTTGTCAATTTGGTTTCATAATTTCAAGGAACAGAAAGAAATATAGTGCTTTGTCTGGGGGAAAAAAAAAAAAATCTACAAAACAGAATTGACAGGAGGCATTATTAGGGTATCCATTCAGTAATGACTGAAAAAGTTCAATGATTTGGCTGCCCAGGAGACATCTTCATCTGGTAATACTAGCATGTCAATTTATTTTTCAAGTTGGTTTTGGTAAATATGTAATAGTAATGTAACAGTTAAATAAAAACTAAAGAGATTAGGACAATGGTATACACTACCAGCTGTTACTTGTCACTAACCATTGCCTGCACTTATACAGCACAGCATTAGGTTACCATCCACAGTAGACAGGTTATTGATATTAAAGTGGCATTGATGATCAGGTACAATGAAAGATGATATTTCAACCTTGGTTACATTATTTAAAAAGATCAAAAGGATATTTTACCTCTCCCACAGGCAAAACTTGGTTTAATTTAGTGAAAGGCAAAATTTTTTTGAGTGGGACATAATTTATCAAAAGTCATAGAGTCCCTATCTGAGGAAACAGTAACCTTTCCACTAGGGCAGCAAGAATTTTTTTCATTCTGTTCTGTTGTGGGTTTTTTGGTTGTTTGGTTTGCTTTTGAATTACGAAATTACTCCATCTAAACTACTGATATATGCAATTTAAGTATTATCTCTTAATTTAAATTTTTGTTACTTAGAGGCCTGCTCACCAAAAGTCCAATACTGTACACCTTAATAACGATCTGATTATTTTTGTTTTCTGAGAATATTTACTAGTGACATGGAATAAGACTGCTCACAGCTATCTGTTGCTTAATTGGTGACTATCTTCTGTATCCGTGATACACAGTTGTTTATAGCCTATTTGGACAACTCATTGGTTCCTATATTTGAAGCTGCCTGGAAAAGCTGCTGTCAGTGTTCATCTTCTTTTTCAAACTATCAGTACACTCTAGGGTATTTAAAGTCCCTTGAGACACGTATTCTAGAATTTAGAGAAAAATATACAAGACTGAAATAAAACTGATACCAGCAAGTTATTCATATATTTAATAATGCAGAACCTCTCTCCCTGTGACCAAAAGGGAAAATATTTACACTGTTACTGACACCTTCTCTTCCCTTATTCTTCCTTTTTCAAACTAGAAATATCTGGGCATATTAGAGCTACTGTGCATTGGTCAAAATAAGAATAAAAGGAAAATGTGTCACAATGGGAACTTGATACCCACCAAACCCAAGGTTATGAGACAGCTGTATGAGGATAAATAAACCTATTAGAAGACTCTATTTTCATTTATTGTCCTGCTTTGACTCTTGGTCTGATAGGTTTTCCATTATTCTCAGTCATATATCCAGTTAGCTGTATGTCACCTCCTTTTTGTCCCAATCTGGCAACAGGACACTCAAAAGAGAAAGATTTACCAACCCAGAATAGCTGTACAGCTCCCTAAAAGTGATTTCTCAGCATTAATCGTACTGCTCTGCATTGCAAAAGGTAAAGCAATTTTCTGAATTATACCAACCATCCCAAAGAGATGCTGTAGTGGGCCGGAATGGAGCTGGCATTAAGTAGGAAGGAAATAAACCAGAACATTTTAATCTCTCCAAGGTTCACAGAATCACAGAATCATCTAGGTTGGAAAGGACCTTGAAGATCATCTAGTCCAACCGTTACCTAGCACTGACAGTTTCCAACTACACCATATCCCTCAGCGCTATGTCAACCCGACTCTTAAACACCTCCAGGGATGGGGACTCCACCACCTCCCTGGGCAGCCCATTCCAATGCCTAACTACCCATTCTGTAAAGAAATCTAGTCTAAACCTTCCCTGGCGCAACTTGAGGCCATTCTCTCTTGTCTTATTGCTCATTACTTGGTTAAAGAGACTCATCCCCATCTCTCTGCAACCTCCTTTCAGGTAGTTGTAGAGGGCAATGAGGTCTCCCCTCAGCCTCCTCTTCTCCAAACTAAACACCTCCAGTTCCCTCAGCTGCTCCTCATACAACATGTGCTCCAGACCCTTCACCAGCTTCGTTGCCTTTCTCTGGACACGCTCGAGTAATTCAATGTGCTTTTTGTAGTGAGGGGCCCAAAACTGTACACAGTATTCAAGGTGCGGCCTCACCAGTGCCGAGTACAGGGGTAAGATCACTTCCCTGTCCCTGCTGACCACGCTATTTCTGATGCAAGCCAGGAACTACACTCTGAATTCCTTCTCCATACCCTTACATTGTCAGCTACTGTCTGCCACACCCAAAGTCCCACCACCACTGCACATGTTGATACTCCAAGGCCAGAACGGTTTTTACAACTTAGGTTTTTCTCTTTCTTTGTCCATTGACTGTCCTCTACTTATGTAAAGTCAGTGCTACTCTTGCAGGCACTATGCTCCTTTCACAAATCTCCTGTTCTCCCTTCTGACTAAACACCTGACTTTTCCAAGAGGAAACTGAAGTGCGAACTTCTCATTTCCTGACCTGTTTCATCTTCTTCCTCCCTACAGACACATGAGTTTCTCATCAATTATAATCCTTTAAGCTTCCTAGTGATCCTCTTGGTCTCATTTACTTCTGGTTTCAAACTTTCCTCCATATTTTATCACCTCATACTTTCTTTTGTGTATTCATTCACAACACATACACACTTAAATTTACTGCACGTAAGTTTCTTCAATTATCATTCCATCATCTTTTGGTTTAAATACTCCCAGACTTTTTTTATTTAGTGAAACAGCTACAGCTAGAAACTTGTAAATTCTTCATTAACAAAAATTATAATAAATTTCAGTATTAGATGTTGTTAAAAAAAAAAAAAAATTAATCAACTTGCTTCTGACTTAGAGAGCCACATAGTATAGTTAATTTCTTACCTATCTTGGAAAAGCATTGTAAAAATGTTTAGTTGTCTTGTTAACCTTGTACACTGGAAATGTACATAAAATAATGCTGCTTAACAAGTACACTTTTATATAGTGCACCACATAAAAATTGTATATAATCCATTGGAGAAAATTATTACAAGAAATATTACAATAGTATCAGTGTTTGTCTCTTCTTTTCCAAAGCAACTGGTTGCAGGAATACGACAACTTGCATTTTATATCTGCATGATCTACACAGCTCAGCTGAAGAGCTGTTCAATATTGTAAACAAAACAATTTAATCACTCAGTACATATGCACATTTTCTAGAAATGGAAGATTTTCCTCGTACACATAGGGTTATCAAATAATTGCTTAAACTTTACAGAGTAAGCTAATGAAGAAAATCCAAGGTCACAGTAATAGTAAAACTATTGCAGAAGTGCTGAGTCATGTTCAAAGGCCAAGGAAGAGAAAATCCCATGCCAGTAAAACTACTCTTCCATTCTGTCAAGTTGTTTGACTATATTTCACTGAATTTCTGAAAACAAAGCCCAGATTTTTAAAGTTTTGCTCAATTTGTTTTATTTTGCTGAGTTCAATTTCAAAATCTTTGCCTGTATAACTCCACTTACTAAAAAATCCTTGTTCTCTTGTGAAACATTCATCCTAATCTCTGGACAAAAGAAAGGAAAAAAATCCAAAGTAAGAAATACACATGCAAAGAAGTGTTTCACAGACAATTTTTTTTTCTTTATATAAAAGTCAATGTCAAAAAAATATTTAATAAAAAATTAAAAATCAGAAAGAGGAAGCTTATAAAAATGGGTAACAGCACATGAAAAAAATCAAACAAGGAATGTTTATTTTCTTTTGAAAGGAAAGGAAAATGAGTGGAATTCTGCCTTGGATGAAACTGGCAAAAATTTGGAAGATATATACTATGAACACAGGAAGAAAATCATCTAACCACTTACACAGCACTTAGCAATTATTCAAGCCCTTTCAATCAGGCGTTCATCTTTCTAATGACGGATATAGTTTTACTGCAAATTCAAGCAACAAACTAAAATTTCTTTTAGAATTCACAGTTCCAACTGTTATGCTGATGCAGCACAACAATGATATTCATGACGCACAGGCACAAATTAATGGGCTTGCAATGACCTCTGATGGCATGCATGGATCTGAGGCGGACCTCCCTGTATCTCTTCCTTAAATTAAAATATCCAGAGATACCCAAGGACTTTCAATCCTTTGTAATGTTTTATATAAATATAACCTGGAACAGTGGAACTTATTTAAGTAGAGAAGATTCAACTCTGCTGAATGAGGCAAATAGAAGTTTCGGAAAACAGACCTTGAGACTCCAGCTCTCATTTCAACACATTGCAATGTAGCTGCATGTCTACTGGAACTGCTGAACAAGCAAATGCTGTCCTTCACAAGAATGTACAAGTTAAATAACACTAGGCAGGAGGAAAAAAAACAACCTAGGAGAACTAAAAGCTGCTGCAACTGAAAAGTAATTACTGGAAGGAAAAGGAGGGATCATTAACAACTAGGAAAAAGCCTGTGATTTATTTTTTTTTTGCACTGTATATTGAATCTCCAAAATTAAGTACCTAACGTAGTTATCTCAAACCATTTTATAAGGATAATTTAATGTATGGTTTCTAATTCAAACTGTGATATTTTATTAGCTAGCCAAATGCTTTACAGTGTTCAGTATTTCTAGTTTTGAATAAACCTAAAGTACATAAAAGAAATGTAAACATTTCAGATAGTATTGAGTATCTGGCAAGGATTTTGATGGAAATTATTTCAGTAAAAAACATTTGTTCACTATTACAATGCAATAAATTGAAACCCAGAAATGTACAGCAGATAACCTGGGGATATATGACAGGAAGAGGGGAGGATTAAGAGAAACAGTTTAAGTATTTCTAAGTTTACATCAACAGCAATCATTTTTAGAATCTTTATTAAAAATCTCCGGTTCTTGCCAATATATCTTTCAGAAACCATTATGAATTTGGAAAATGGAAAAATTATTTACAGGAATATTTTACTTCCTTAAAGAAGCAGGAAACTTTGCTCTTTAAGAGAGAAGCTTCCTTCTCCTGTAAGGAAGTAAATAATGATAATACTACTAGATTATGCTATTAATAATTTACTGTCTAAGAGGGAAATTCCCCTCTTCTGCTCTTCCTTATCTAACTTTCATTATGTATAAGAATATATATATTCTATTTACATAAATATATAAATATATAAGAAAAGGGTCCAGGGAAACTGATTTACTGGCCCACTATGTGTATGTAAAGTACTACAAGGAGTTAACAATACCCTTTGAAAAGGTGTATTATTTCCTCTAAAATCTTCTGACAGCTGTTCTGATTTTTTGTTGCTATGAGACACACATTTGTACTTTGCTGTTGATCTTTTTTTTTTTTTCTTCATCAGATGCAATACTATTAAGAAATGGAAATACTTTAACATAATAAAAAAACAATGTTTTTTTCTGTCTGGTCATCATTTAGCAATTTTCTTGAAACAACCAAGAAAACTATTGTGTCAGCCAACCACTGACCTTAAATTAAGGACTGTAAAAATCTGAAATGTCATGCTGACACGGTTACATAAGAATTTGCTGCAAACTTGCTTCTAGTGCATTTTTATGTGTGTTGCTCTAAGATTAATTTGTCTATGTCCTGGTTTAACCAGGATAGGGTTAAGTTTCCCCAGCAGTGGTGGGGGGAGCTCTAGCCGGGTTATTCAGATACCATGCCGACGTCACATCCTGGCAGGTCACATTTTCCTGGCGCGGGAGCGCGGTGCACTCGTGGTTTTGTACATCTGCTCCTCTCACTGCTGTATTTGGTAGCTATTTTGCTCTGTTCATTGCTATCACTATTACTGTTATTGTTATTGTTGTGGTTTGTTGTGTTGCTATTGCACTGTTGTATTAAACCTTTCCTTATTTCAGTCTTGGGGCTTTGTATTTCACTCCCTTTGTGGGGGAGGGGTAGCGGCCGCGTGGTCTCAGACCCTGGCAGGGGCTAAACCACCACAGTTTACAAAAAGAAAAACAAAACCCAACAGGTGAAAGTAATTCCTGAATTCCAGAGAGTAAAAAAATTCTAGCATAGCTGGATGTGTGCATGGCAGGATCCAATGGTTGGAGTTTTTTACTTTTTTTTTTAACTGGTCAATTTAGTTAGGAAATGAAAAATCCACCAAAGACATCGGAAAGATCCCTATACCTGTTTAATTTTTGTATCCACTTTGGATGCCTTTTAAAAAGGTAGTTTAATAGTTTAAAGCTTATTAAAGCCTAAAGATAGAAACGAAGTTCCCCTATGCTATTATATCAGCTGGTCACAGTGATCACTTGTGACCTTCATAATTTATTAATTTCTTATCCATGTCTTTATACTGTTTTTTCTCTGTCTACCTAAATAGAAGTTCTCTTTTGTATTTTCTCCATATCCATTTTCTCTGACAGAGAACATTTAAACGCAAAAGTCTTTAAAATAAATGATGATAGCTTTTAAAGTTAGTAGAGATATAACGTTACCAGAATTGGATGTCCCAGTTCAGTAACAACAGGCATTTGCAAGACCACATCTGGAAACTGTATCTATTTTCGGACTCCCCAATACAAGAGAGATCATGCACTGGAGTGATTCCAGCAGAGGGCCACATGAGTGAAGACTTGCTTGACCTTAAGAAAAGAAAGTGTAAGGGCGATCTAATTGCTATCTACATCTGCCTCTAAGGGACATGCAGTAGAGTTCACCTTCGCTGATGTCCAGACGCCCACCCAGCCACTCTTTCACTCCCCCTTTCAACATGACAGGGGCAGAAAAGAGGATGAAAAGGCTCATGTATTGAGATAAAGACATGGATATCACTTACTAATTACCATCAGAGGGGGAAAATTAATGTAAATTATTGCCAGTCAAACCAGATTTGAGTAGTGTGAAACAAAACCAAAAATTCATCACACACCACCTTTGCTCCCTCCCTCCCCCCCTCTTTTTTCCCAGCCTCACCTTCACACCTTCATCCCCAACTCCTCAACCTCCTCCCTCACCGAAGGGTACAAGGGAATGGGGGGCTGCGGTCAGTCCCCCCAGCTCCTCCCTGCCACTTCTTCCTCCTCACGCTTCTCCCTGCTCCAGCCCGGGGCCTCTCCAGTGGCTGCAGGGAAACACCCGCCCCAGCGGGGTCTCTGCCGGGGCCGCAGGGGCCTCTCTGCCGGGGCTCTGCCTGGAGCCCCTCCTGCCGCTCTCCCCTCGGGGCTCGCAGGGCTGTTTCTCCCCCTGTTTCCCTCAGCCCTGGCTGCCGGGCAGCGCTTTGCCCTTCCTTACCCAGGCTTTCCCCGAGGCGCCCGCCCGGGGCTGAGGGGCTCAGCTGTGCCCTGCGCTGGGGCCGTTGGAGCCGCCTGGAACCGGCTGTGTCCGGCGCGGGGCAGCCCCGGCCGCTCCCCACAGGGAGGCTGCCAAGACCTTGTTGGTAAACCCAGCTCTGAAATGTCCATCCCTTAAAGCACATGGGGCTGAGGCTCTCTGTAACCTGGTTTAATTGGGCCTGCTGTGAGCACAGACTCTACAGGTCTTGCAAACAAACAAGTTTCAGGTCAACGTATTTATTTACAAGTTATACAGACCAGTTTTGGAATGCCTGCTTGGAGCAGTTAATAATGCTAGAAATAATTATGTGAAATAAATCATTGGATGGTCAGCGCACTTCTGACCTCTGGCAAACTCAGTGTTTGGGAACAAGGTCAAGTACCACTGAATTTTTAAAGAATCCAATATTCTTCCTTTGTTTGTAGATGTAAAACTCACGCTGAAGTATCAGTAGGTAATATGTATAATAGATTCTACATCAATAAGTTTATTTTAATGTAAAGTAGAATATAATAGTAATAAATGTGTTGCTGGTCTCAAGATCAGCGACATTTCAAGAAACTCAAAAGTTTAATAGCCCTAAATGAGAGAGCTTTAGCTTCTTTCTATCTGTTTTCCAGTTATATTTGAGATTACTTATGAACATTGGGCTCAAATTCCTTCAGCACAACTTTTGATTTTTCCTAGCAGTTTTACTAACTTCAATGACAGTGTTTCCATTTACAAAAGACACTTAAGTGCACTTCTATCTAGATCACAGTTTTCTGTGGTAGACCATTGTTTAGGGATGTGTCATTCAGTGGCATCTTAGGAGTCAGAGTCTGACCAAAATGAAAACCAAGTCTTTTTTAGCTGTGCAACTAAGTGAATTTTCAGAAGTGATAGTCTATCACCTTCCTTGTCTAGATTAGACATGTCCTGCAGGAAACTCTCACTGTTACTAGTGCTAATCTAGCTACACTTTCTTTGAACTGACAAACCTTCAGCAGTCTGAAAAAAAGGTAAAATGTTTCAATAGCAGATTCAAATGGGACTGTTTTTAAATGTGATATTTTTTGTAATAGTAGTATGAATTACGTTGATGATTTACAGCTTTAAACTCCTGCATAGCACAAAGGTGAACTGAAAACTGCTGTGGGTCAAGCAAAATATATGATAGGGCTTCCTGATTGGAATCTATGTGAATTGTGATATCCATGGTTCAATATAAAGATTAACACTGAAGTACCCAAAGTCTCATTAAGCTTCATGAATTTTGGCCACATAAATCCAAACTTTTAGGTAATAAAACCAAAATTGCTTGTTGTAGGTAATGGCTGTCAATTCATCCTATGGCCTCAGACATAGCCTCCTTGCTGACACACACCTTTCCATGCGAGTGTTTTGCTTGGGCATTTATTTCTAAACTAAGAGCTATTGTGCTGATTTCTGGAATAACTATGCAGAGACCAAATACAATACCTTTCTCTGTTCACAGCAAAAAGAAAACCCTTTATAATTAAGAATAGAATATAATTTTATGTTTTAACTGTAGCTTGGAAAAAAACTCTGCAAACTCCACACCAAAAATAAAACTGAAAACCCAAAAAGCTCATTTTAAGTGGTTAGATACGGTAACTGGTACCTAAACAAGATAACATGCCAACTGTGATTATGCCACAGAAAGGAAGCCAGAAAATAAAGCTATGTTTCTCAACATTATTTCATAGCAGAAAAATAACAAAAAACTGCAATGTCACTATCTAATCTGTCTAGCCTTCAAGCCCTAATAGAAATCAGATTTTACATCACACAATGTTTCACATGTGAAATGAAAAGAAAAAAAGACCCAGCCCACAAACACACATTGTGAAAATAAGATTAAACTGCACAAATCTTAATGTTTCTGACAATCTAGCCAATATTTACCTTCTGAAACACTACTCAGAATTAAAATGCAAGTTAAATTTGCAGAGGTAATCAAATTGGAAAGATGGGAATTAATTATGTTCTAGCAATGAGAAACCAGAATTTTCTTATCATAAGGCAGGTGTAAGCAGTCCCTTACAAAACAGCAGTTTTTTTCTCAACATTGCTTTTATGCCATTACCATCTCCTGAGGTGCGGGGTGGTGTAAGACTGTCAGACTCTGTCAGTTGCCTGTTTTGACACTGCACCACTGCCTAAACTGGGCCTCAACGTCCCGGTGCCGTGAAGAAGTACACCCTGAAGAGGACAAAAATATCCCTGAAAAAAACATAGTGTCTGCCTGCAGCTAGAACAACCACCTCTTTCGTAACATCTACCAAGCTGCGCTTGTGCACAGGGCCGAGGGAAGAAGTCGGGATGAGGAGGACGTGTGGAGGCTGAAGGCATCGCTGGACGACACCCCCCCACCCACCCACCCAGTACAATCACCATGAACACCTGGGCATGCGCGCATGGAGGAACACAGGGCGGTGAATATGATAATAAGCTCTGTGGAAATGGGCGGACTGATTGTGGGGACTGGGATGACAAAAGGACTGCGTACTCTTCTCTCAGGAGATTCCCCATCACCTGCAGGGACCCCCATCACCTGCACCAAGACCGAACCAACGGGACACCGCTGGATTCGCGGTGGTGGTAACTAATTTTGCTGCATCTCTTTCATTTGCTTGCTTAGCTGTTCTGACCTTTTCTGTTTCCCTCTGTCCTATTGCTATTACCTCTTTTCACGGGAATAAAGTTTGAAAGGTTGTACAGCATTTGACCTTGTTTGTGTCTTAATCTCGCTCTTGGAATCATATTGAAACCTCCCTCGACATTGTATCAGGACACCAGACAAGACTTTACTTAATCAAATGTCACAGTGACATTGGTAATATTGATCTTGTTGCCCACCTACCTTACTGAATTTAAGTTTTAAATGAGAAAAGTTAAAGGATCAAACCAGTCGAAAATTTTGAAAAGGAATTACCTGAACATTGAGAGAACTTATGTGTGTCAGGTTCTAATAATTATTAAGTATTCTAGTGACATTTTAGTTTTAGAGAATTGGAAAATCTAATTTTTATCTTCTGAAGTGTTATCAGTCCTCACTCATCCCCTTCACAAAGATATTAAATGTTTTTATTGGTAAGTTAGTTTTTCTGCTGTCAGTCTTTTTAAATGCTTCCCGCCCTCTAAAATACTGCTGCCTCCATTGTCTCTCCGTATATCCCTTATGATTTCCTTCTGATTACTCCTTTTTCCTTTCAGTTTCTTTTAAATCACAAGCACTTCCTCATCTCATCCACTGAAAGAAAAAAAAATATTTTCAAACCTTTTGTATCCTTTTTCTATCCTACCTTTAAGTTTCCACAGTTCTGAAAAAAACAACTTCTTGGCTCACCTCATAGATACTTTCAATTCCCTTGTCACATTTCTGTCCTATCTGATTAGACTGATCTTGGTTTCAGGCCATGTTTCCCTCTTAACAGCCCAGAAAGTTCAGCTCTCAGTAGTCTGACTCCTGTCCCCACATTTCAAGAAGTGAAGTTAAAACCAGTTTCAAACTGCAGTTGTTTTTTCTACTTTCATACTGATGATTTTCCATGCAAAACAGATTTTTTTCACCTCAAGATCCTTTAATTAAATTAATGAGATTTTTGTGATGAAATCTCTGAAACTATTAGTACTTCTACAGAACAGGCAATACATATTTAAACAATTCCCACTCTTCTATTTTGGGTAGGATCCTTCATATGTATCCAGTGCTGACTGTCAGCGTACAATGCAACACCTGCATTTTTTTCTCTGAAATTATCTATGAACAAACTTGCAACTCTGCTAATATTAATGCTTTGACACTACCTTTGCTGAAATACTAACAAGTTTTTATCTTTTAAGACAGGTCCACCCACAACTGATTAAAAAAAAAGTTTAATTTAGTTTTAGTTCCCTTATATTCAGAGATCCTGGCCAGGGACAAAAAACTTCAGTTGAGTTTTGAAATTAATCTAAGGCAAAGACAAACAGAAATCTGTGTTAGGCAGCAGGAAATATAAAACAGTGGTTCAAGTGCTTTGTAATGTAAGTTTAAATGAAATGTTTTAACAGAAAACAGTATAGCAACAACCTACTGAATTAGTAATGTTCTCTAAAAATGTAAACAACCTCTATTGACAATATCTTTCAAAACTCTTAATGAATCTTAATGAATTAGGCATGTTCATCTACTAGTATAATAAAGATTTTCAGTCCTACTTGGGACATTTTAAAAGAACTGTAAAAAAAAAAAAAAAAAAAAAGAAACTCTTTTCATCTTTACACAAACCAAACTAACTTTTATTCTGTTTTAACTCATCAGGTTGTAACAGGCATAATGCACAGACCAGAAAGTTACAAGAAGCTAGAAGTTAGAGATCTAAAAGGAGCCAACTTATTTCATGAAAGAAAACAAAGACTATTTTGATTTGTTTTTTCAGCTGTCATCTTTATTTTGATCAGAAATTAGGTTGAGATGTACATAACATGCCTGATTCTTTCCCTTTCCATCAGGCCTTTCCTCTTAAATAAATAATGAATACAATCCAGTTTAAAAAAAAAAAAAAGCAACAACTACTTTATAAATTGCCATGAAGGAACAAAATCTTTCCATAATGTATTTTATTATACATGCTACTGTACTTTTTTCAAAATATGTCCCAGATATATGGCAAAAGTGCACAAGCTGAGAATATTTGGAATCTGTGAAAGCATGTTACGACTATAGTTCATGAAAGTATTTCCTTGCTGTGATGATCAAAATATTTTTCTGAACTGTGAGAAATTGCCATAGCATTTCAATTACATTTTCTAAGTGTACTAGCTGAAAACCCAGAAGTTATCTGCTAAAATATTCTCTGGTGACCCATGAAGACGCATCTGCAGATTTAGTTAATGAGTTAATTGGGTGATTTTGAAGAATGGATGCCTTAGACATGAGATGGACCTTAACATAAGTAATGTGGCCAATCAGCTGGTGCAATAAAATAACTTTACACTGGTGTTTACTTTGCCCATGCTGTATCCCTGGAAACCCAGAATGGTTGCAAATCTTGCCTCCGCTAAGGACAAGCCTGTCTGGTGATGGCCTCTTATGAGCAGACTTGATAATTTCTAACATTAGTACTTGCCATGTCCATCCTATCAACACTAACAGAAACAGGGACTCCCATCCCTCTCCATTCTTCTCCCATGATTTCTTGTGAATAACATATCAAACTGGAGCAATTTTGGCCACAATGTCAAACAGCCTTCATTCACCCCATCCCTGCAACACTCATCTCTGATTTTGTACAAAAACTAACTCAAAGATAACAAAGGCTTTTAATTCTGCTTTCATTTTTATAAATTGCTTATTATAATTGCTAGTGTAACAAATACTATTTCTTGCAATAGTAACAGAGAAAAGAAGCAAGAAAAGAAAAAGTCTTTCTAAATAAGGTTTCTGAATTTCAAGAAAATTATACTAGCTTTATAAACTAGGAGAGGCAGTCCTCTCCAGGGCAGGCTTATCTTCTGATTACAAAGCTTTAAGGAGTTTGTGGTATCAGAAAAATTCTCCTGAAAACTGACTTCGATAGAAGGATTTACTATTTATCACTGAAAGCGAACTTACTAATAGCGTTGTGACGATGAAATAAATATTCTGCTCCGTGTGTGACTAAGAGAATTAAAGAATAACATAAGTTAGCCAGATCCCTGAACTGATTTTGTTCTTTCTATCAGTATTTCTCTATTCTATGTTATGCAAAAAAAATATTTTTGAAATATTTTCATTTAATTATTTTTGTAGTTTCCAGGTGGAGAGTGAATTCCTACTTAGCAAGAAAAACTTCCTGTTGGAATAGCCGTGTGAGTGTTTGTAAGGGAGAAGACCTTGAAAACAATGACCAACATAAGGAAAGCAACTTTAGAAGAAAAAAAATATTTAAAACCTATTACTGTTGCAATACAAGGGTAAAAGATTAACTCTTCTAAGTCCTATATCTATTACTTATTACATTTTTTAAACAATTTTACAAAGAAAATACATATTTACAAAGTTAGAAGGAAAAATCTTAAATTTTTAAACTATTCACAAGGAGCATAACTGAATATAACTGACACAGTGGACTGTAACAGGAAGCAATCTGCCAGAAAATTTATTTTAGGAAACACAGCATTTTCTACTTTATTTGTGATGTTGCTGTTGCTTTTAGGTTTTTCAGTTTGGGTTTTTTTTCCCATTTAAGTCTTTGACGTGTGAACAGAAGGGTGATATCCAGATTCTCATTCCAATGCCAAAGCTTTTCAGAAACCACATTCTTTTTTTCCAGCTGTCGCTCCAGCACACTGACCCACAGCACATGCTTTTCCAACATCACCAACTTTACCTTTTGCTTGCCCACTTTTCTGAAAAAATTTCTAAATGCTTTACTGCGTCTGTTTGTGATCTCTCCAATTCAAGTAAAGAAAATATCATTCCTTTCCCTGAACTTCCTCCACAATGGTAGCCACTGTACCCATTTTCGGTTCTACACTCCCTGTGCGTCCTGTATAGTCTTCAGCCATGAAATCTTTTGGGTAAGGTGTCTTCACATGAATGTTCAATCTGTGTTGGAGGAACACCACAAAGGTACATCTTAAATTTCCTTCCTAACCAGACTCAGATATAAATGACTATCTAACTCATGCTTGTAAAGAATCATGCCCTTCTTATTTTTAAATTAGCAACTCTTAAATAAATATTGAAATGGGTAAAATTCCTTGATGTTTTCTTCTAATCACTTCTAAATACTTAGCACATGTAGGTCACATTTATCCTGTGTAATACATACTGTAGAAAGATCACGCCTGCCTGGCCCCAAAGTAATTTTGTCCAACCAGCAGGGGATACCTGTTCAAGTACACTAGTTACCTGACACTGTTTCCAAAGGGAATCAGAGGACAAGAATTCAGTCTTTGCAGAATATGAAGTCAAGAATTTCTGTGCAAGATCAAGAGATCAATAAAACCATGAGTAAATGGCTAGTGTCTTCTGCCAAGAACAGGGAAGAAAAGATGAAAAATGTTCAACCACTGCTTACTCTTACAGATTCAAAAAAACCTCACAGGTCTCTCCCTGACATTTTCAAGGTATCCCTTGATTTTAAAGTATCTTGAAAGAGCTCCAGACCATCAGAACTTTCTTATGCTGATAGATGTTATTAAAAAATGATGTAAATCAAGAAGTGCAGGAAGGGTTTAATCACAGTAGACATAATTATTTTTAATAAAATTTCAGATAAGAGAACTGATTAAAAATGCTTCCTATTCATACTCTTTATGTACAGAAACTTGTAAAAACAAGTTTCCATTTAGCATTTTCCTACAGGAACACCACACTTGCTGCCCTCAGGTTTTTTATTCTATAAAGTACCCTACAATGCTGGAAGACCTGACATGTCTGGTTTGTAATAGAAGCATGGAAATGTTACATAATTCTTCCTTTTTTTTTTTTTTTTTTAATTGACACTTCCTTCTCCCTGTTGTTGTTTTTTGGTTTTTGGTTTGTTTTTTTTTTTTTTAGGGCATTCTATAAAAATTAGAAAAGCCCAGTAAAAAACACCTGACTGCACTGGTCATCATTTTGTTTCAAATTACATTGCACACTTTCAGAATCCTTGGCTGCAATGATAAATGACCCTTGGATATATAAGTGATCCAAGACAAAGGGCTTGGGAGAAAACTGTGTGCTACTTTTTCCATTTAATACATGTAAAAATCAAGTAGTTCCATTTTCCATCTGTTAACGTTTCATGTTTGAGACTTTTTTCCTCTGGACGTATACCAGTTCTCATGTGCAAGAAGTTAAGATTTCACTATGAGACTTTTACCACACTAATAATTTCAGCCCTTATATCTGAGCCCTCTTTTGTGCACAGTAGTAAGCTAATGCAGTGATATCTTGCCATGTTCACAAAAAGTCTAAAATAATAGCTGTCAGACTTGTGAAATAGTTTTAGCACAGATAGTATGGAAACTTAATTTGTGTACTCTTCTATTATATATTGAATGGTATGAAAAAGGAAAGACTCACTAATTTATTTCTTCAGTTAAACTACTGACTAATAACTTTATTCTACACGTTGGCAAAAATCTCTTTTCCTGGAAGTGAATTTCTGATTTTATTTTTTTTTTCAGTGAGAACCTGCTGAAATAAATAAACATTTTAATATTTGGAAGACAGTGAAAATTTCTAATAAAAGCTTGTTGACTGGGTTTTGGGGAAGACATTTAACAAGGATAAAATTTACACTAATAGGAATTAGAGTAAATAACAACTTTGTTTTTTTGGGATAGCTGCAGGATGTGGGTGTCCTAGTTTTCAAATGAGTTATGTGAAGTGAGTTCATGTTTACCTTTCCAGACTCTGAGATACACACTTTAGTGAGGATCAATGTTACTAAACCAGGAAACAGGGCGTGTATTACACGGTAACATTTTTTTGTGATAGTACAAGTCCACTCAAGATATATATTAACTTACTGAAAAATTCTGGATTAAGAATTTACAGAACTAATATTTGGGGTTTGGCCTCATTTATAATTAGTTTCTCCACTTCATACTACTTTTATTATTTGACTTGTCAAGGTACTCTTAAATCATCCACAACAGCCAGACATTTTTGCAAGTTCATGAGCATAGAACATTTGTAACTGTGATCCAAGAGAAAGTTGTTGAAAATTCAACTTTTTTCTGGCCACTGAATGTGTAACGTCTTGATAACTTGGGCATAGACATGGAAGTATGAGAGAGATAATATTGAATAGTTGAAGCTCAACATAGATCTGAGTAATTTATGTGACTGTTCAGTGTTATCCAACACTATCAAGTTCTATATTATAAATATTGTGATAAAAGAGATGTCTTTCTGAATAGATATTAACTATTACTGGTCTTGCTAAAAAAAGGAAACATAAAGCTATCTATATCTAGCCTTACAAAATTATTAAATCTCAAGTAGGAATTAATATCTGTTCCTGTTTACATACAGAAGTAAAACCTTGAAACTTGACTTATAAGATTCTTGATTTTCATCTTGATTTTCGTACACACATACACATATAGAAGTATTTAGCTAACATGCACATTAATACCTGTATTTCATATGACAGCATAGATTCTGACACTGATTCACGGCTGACAAGAAACCTATACTCATAATTTGAAATGTGAATATCATTGTGCGGAATACCATGCACTTGTAAATTACCAAAATAGTATTTCTGAAATAGTCTTATGACTTGCAGGCAATTTCTGAGTATTTTGAAAATGATTTTTAAAAGTTAGCTTTCTCAGACATTTCAGGTTAATGATACTGAATTATTTGCTTATTGGGATGTACTAGGATTTCTCACTATGAAAACTGTAGTGCTCTGTTTATTTGTTTTGTATAAATTGTATAACTATTAAGTCTAATACCTATGAAGATTTATCAAAATCAATAGAATTGAAATATATAGTCTGGAAAAATTGCTTTCATACTAAAGTAGCAGATTCAGTGTTTCAGGGAAAAATAAAAAGTTTTCCTCTTTTTCTCTTTTATGACAAATATCATATATAGCCTGCTTGTTTTACAAAATTCCCTCCAACTTTCATTTGTGTATACTCTATGCAGTTAAAATGTTTGCAAGACAATGGTCCTTACTCTCATAAAACCATTTTGTGTTGCAAGACAGTCACTCAAATAGTTCAAAGTTGAAAAATCAGATAATAATAAACTAGAAATCTTTAATTTTTTAAGTAACACAATCAAATTTTCTACAGAAACTCTGCTTCTTGCAATGGATAAATAATACACTGAACAGAAAGGATACATTAAGTTTGAATTATGTCCTTCTTCAACACTGGTCATTCAGTGTCTTTATAAAACTAACTTTTTTTTTTTTTTTTTTTTCTTTTTTACTGTCTGTAGCAGAAACAAAAAAGGAGCCATTTCTTAAAGACAGCATTCATGTCTCATCTTCTTGTCTTAGTCCCTCTGCATCCTACAGCTTCTTTGACAAATAAAGGCACTAGTGCCTAACTGAATTAAGGGTGCAATTGGAATTGCTTTGAATTCTGAGTTTCTAACTGTACAGCTTAAACAGTCTCTCGTATTAGCTTGCCAAATAATACATAAACCAGGCTATCGAGATGTTAAAGTGTTCTGCGGGAGACGAATGCATTCGGATAATGAGGAAAAATCAAACTGATTAATAAGACAGAGTTTAGTCCTACACAGTTCAAACGACACCCTGGAGACCCATTATCATCTGGCCTGCTGCCTTCTCCCAGAAAGCATTGAGGAATACCTGTTTACTTAGTAGCTACTCATAGCTTGGCAATGACAGTATGTTGTTGCTGCTGCTGAGAGGATGGATCAGTGGCTAGTATAGTCATCCTAGACACTGACTATCTCTGAACTTCTGCACTGTCCTGACACTTCCTCCCCTTGCACTTCTTTCCCAATTGCACAAAGGAGACACATGCAGGCTGCTGCTAATATCAAGGAAAGGGAAGCCATCAAGTGCTCATGGCAGATAGGTAGATGCAAAAATATAGGAAAGAGCAACAGGAGCACAAATCCAGTCCCTGCAATTGTCAGGTTTGGACTACACCAATATGTGGTTGTGTAGATCTTATTAAGTCTAGTCTGAGAGATAACACACAAACACACACACAAGAATCATTATCACAGTGTCTGAAGGAAGAGAGTCAACCCTTATGTTTAAAGCAATGGAGCCTAAGCTAACACATAAAAAAAAAAAAAAAAAAAAAAAAAAAAAGTAGTACAAAGAGCACAAACCATCAGTTGTTTAAAGCTCGCTTTTCAGTTTAGAGTATAATTTAGTACTAAATAACTACATTAAGTTTGGAGATTTAAGTACTTCTCTTCTGGATTGTGTATTTCAAAGCTCTGCAAATTCAAAGAAAAGTATAAAGATCCATGTCATTCACACATATCAAAACCTGAGGGCTTTTTCATATGTATTTCCTATCTTTCTACCTCATATTACAGTGTAAATAGCCACTCTAATCTTTAATTAATGTAACTTTGGAAGAACCCCTGTTTTCCTTCATCATGCATCACATCTCCAACTGTACATAATTTGAACAAAAATTCATTAAATTCCTCAGCAGACATTTATACGTTCAGTATTTTAACTTATCTACATTGTGAGAATTCACAGAATAAACTTTTTTCTCTTAAAAAATGTTTTTTAAACATCATAAATTACTATAGATTAATACTGATTTATTTTTAGGTTTTTTTTTTATGAAGACAGTATGAAAATTTAGTTTGAGCTACAACAAATATTTCATACAATCTCTACAGAGGGCATAACTTTTTTCATACATTTGTAATAAAAGGAAAGGCAAATGTGGTAGAATGGTGGTAACTTGTTATGTTATAGTCTGTTCAGTGTAGACATACTCACAGGATCAGGTCTCTTTAGTCAGAAGATGGAATGGACCTTTCATATTCAGAGAAAGGGAAAACCACTGAGCTAGCTGATATAAATATAACCACCACACTGCCCTACCATATATTTTCAGCATGAAGTATGTTACTAGTCTGTCCTAAATTTCTAAATTTTTGGAGGTGGAAGGGAATGAAGGAAACTGCAACATACAGCAGATCCACAATAAAAACACTTTAAAAGTAAAACTGCTTTGTATATTATGTTGTTCACATATCATCATTATTTGGTTGCTCACTGTGAAAATAACTTCACAGTACAATAGCTGAACACTTCTCTACATAATTTCAAAGGTGTATACAGGTAGGAATCAGCTTAAAAATTTAACTAGAAATGACATGGCTGATTTTTCAGCTGAAATATCAATGCACTAAACGTGTGGGATAGGTGAAGTTCCTGTGTGTTTAAGAGGACTCTGGATGATTAAATAGTATCCTGCCTCAGATAAAATACAATTATATTGCAGAATTTTATAGAATATTCTCCAGTGAATAATGCATCTACATATTGTTCCTTTAATATAAAAAACAGTCATGCTCAGTAACCTGCAACATATGTCTTACAATAATTGCAAATCTACAGAGTATCATTAGTACTAAATAAATAGACCTCAGACATTGACATGATTATCCTCAAGTGACCTCTCAAATCCAGAAGTGGAATTTGATTAGGTTTTCCCTTTTGTATTAATAAATTCTGTAAAAGTGCTATGCAGTTCCAGTTAACTTTACCAACTACATAAGACAGTACATAAACTGTTGCAGTAAACATTCTTCAAAACAGATTTGAAGCAAAAAGCTACAGCTGAAATTAGACTTCAGAATTCTTTTCCACTTTACAATATATTCTGTGTAGAAAGAATTTGGTTTAGGCTGATTGAATGCCCCATTACCAATTCACACTGCAGATATATTTTGCAACCCAGTCTGCAGAAGTGTTGCATGCTGTGGAATGCAAAGCGATGTTATAGGCTTTAAGAAATTTAAATTAGACTATATCACATATATATAAAAAGTTTAATTTCAGATTTTAAAACTACTTTTCCTTCCATATTCACCTAAATGTCCCACTCTTTCTCCAAGAAAAGAAAGAAAGAAGAAAAATGAAAGAAACTAGAATCTTGATTATCTTCTAGTGAAAATAAATTATTAAGACAATGATCACAAATGCAAAAAACGGCATACCACCTGTTGTGGTTTGAACTCAGCCAAAAACCAATCGCTATGTGGCCAGTTGTTTACTTCCCCCCCACCTGCCCAGTGAAATAGGGGAGGGACAAAAGAAGAAATTCATAAGTTGAATAAAAAAAAAAAAAAGCAATAGTAACAAAAATAACAGTAACAATAGTAAGTCCAAAAGGGGTAAAATGCAGCAGTGGCTTACTGAGCGTGGTGACAGGTACACAGCCCGCCTCCCCCTAGCAGTCATCCGACTGCACCAGAAAATCCCTCAACACCGACTCAGAGACAGAAAACAGGCATGAGAGAGCACACATCTGCCTATATACTGAGCATGACATCACATGATATGGAAGACTTCAATGATCAATCCGGACCCAGCCCTCTAGCTGTGCTCCCTCTCAGCCCAAGGAAAGTTAACTCTATCCTGGCTGAAACCAGGCCAGTCACCACCCCTTATTCCATACTGTTTAAGTTATGCTCAGGTTCCAAATACATTCTAAGGAATCACCACCCCTTTTCCTGGGTTTCACAGATATCATTCCCTCAGTCTATGGGCCATCCTTCCAAAATGTCTGCTGAGTTCATTTAGTCCATAACTTTGGGTTCCATCCATCATGACAGTCTTTAAGGCTGGAGGAATGAGATGGAGTTGGCTCAGTCAGTGGGGAGGAGGCTTTGATTGGGACAGGAGGATGTTGTGGGCCACCAATTGCAATAACAGGGTTATTTTACAGTTCTATTCATTGGCTATTTTCACCTAAAATCAAATCTCCTTGAGGCACACATCAGACTTCTCCATTCTTCTGCCTTACCCACCAAGTGCACCCAGGTCCTTGGGCAAAAGTAATCCCACGCATGGGTTTACCTTTACCCAATGCACGAGTAACCCAGATGGTCTTCCCAACATATTCATAATGCACGCTACAGGGGCTTTATCCCCATCCACAGTATGTAGGAGGTTTGATTGAGCAGGGCCATCTTTCTTGGCAGATCCTCTGGTATTGCCTAACCAGGTGGCTTTTGCTAAATGCACGTCCCACTGTTTGACAGTTCCACCACCCATTGCTCTCAGTGTAGTTTTTAGCAACCCATTGTATCACTCAATTTTTCCAGAGGCTGGTGCATGGTAGGGAATGTGATATATCCACTCAATGCCACGTTTTTTGGCTCAGGCGTCTATGAGGTTGTTTCGGAAATGTGTCCCATTATCTGACTCAATTCTCCCTGGTGTGCCGTGCCGCCATAAGACTTCCTTATCAAGGCCTAAAATGGTGTAAGAATGGTAAGAAAGCTTGCATTTCCTTTCTGTTAGTTGGTGGGGACATAGCTGTTATTTTATTAATCACCTCCATTGGAATCTGACAATGTCCATCTTCCCATTTTTCTCTAAAAACTGAATGTCTTGTGTAGGTCCCTTGACCTTACCACACTTTGTGGCAAACCTGGCTCTCAGAAGGATTTGGATTATTTTCTCTTTCTCAAAAACTTCTGCTGCTGTATTACCCCATATAATGATGTCATCAATGTACTGTAAGTGTTCCGGGGCTTCACCCTGTTCTAGTGCAGTCTGGATCAGTCCATGGCAAATGGTGGGGCTGTGTTTCCACCCCTGAAGCAGTCAGTTCTGGGTGTATTGAACACCCCTCCAGGTAAAAGCAAACTGCAGCCTGCATTCTGCTGCCAGAGGGATGGAGAAAAATGCATTGGCAATATCAATCGTGGCGTACCACTTGGCTGCCTTCGACTCTAGTTCATACTGAAGTTCTAGCATGTCTGGCACAGCAGCACTCAGCGGTGGTGTGACTTCATTCAGGCCATGATAGTCTGCTGTCAATCTCCACTCTCCATTAGACTTTCGCACTGGCCATAGGGGGCTGTTAAAAGGGGAAGTGCGTCTTGCTTATGACTCCTTGGCTTTCTGGTTGACAAATCAGTTTATGGATAGGGATTACAGAGTCTTGACTGGTGCGATATTGCTGTCGGTGCACTGTTGTAGTGGCAATTGGCACCTGTTGTTCTTTGACCCTCAGCAATCCCGCAACAGAAAGATCCTCTGAGAGACCAGGTAACACAGACAGCTGTTTAATATCTCCTGTTTCCAAGGCAGCTATACCAAAAGCCCACCAACACCCTTTTGGGTCCTTAAAATACCCTCTCCTGAGATAATCTATACCAAGACTACATGGAGCGTCTGGGCCAGTCACAATGGGGTGTTTTTCCCACCCTTTTCCACTTAGGCTCACCTCAGCCTCCAATACAGTCAGCTGTTGAGACCCCCCTGTCACTCCTGAAATACAAACGGGTTCTGCTCCTTTAAAATTAGATGACATTAAGGTGCATTGAGCACCAGTGTCCCCTAAAGCCTTTTACTGTTGGGGGTGAGATGTGCCAGGCAATCGAATCCACATGGTCAAGTAAACTCGATTGTCCCTGTCCTCCGCCTGGCTGGAGGCATGGCCTCTCTAATGTTGGTCATATTACCTACTAACGACAAATGGGTTAGTGTGATGTGCACGGGTTTCAGTCTCATCTTGATCACTCACTTTTTGTGAATACAAATCAGAAGTTCTTCTCATAGGATCATAAGTAAAGTCAACCTTTCTGCTCTGTTTGGGGACTTGATTACTGGAAACCGGAGCGGCATTTCTCCTAGAAGAACCCTGTTTTGTACTTGTTCCTCCTTCCAACTCACATACCTGCTCTTCTAGAAGGTAGGTAGGTAGGTTTTCCATCCCATTTCTTCATGTCTTCTCCATAGTCACGCAGGTGATGCCACAGCTTCCCCCGTGGTGTGTACCAGCTCTCTCGAGTCGAGAAACAACTGCTCCTAATAGCCGATATTCTAGTTCATGCAGGTGGGGAGTAGGACACGTCCTCTTTGAATTGCTGTAATTCTTGAGATAATTTCTCCACAGCCACGATGATGGGGGAAGAGACACATTCTTCATACTGTCACAGTCGGCGAGCCAGTTCATCCGCTGTTGGTCCCTCTTGGTTTCTCCAGTGCGTTACTGCTAATGCATTGGCATATGATGATGGTGTGCTCCGTACAAACTTCCGCCACATGGGCCGGGTGCATCGGACTTCATCTGGATCTGTGGGTAGCTGTGCATTATCTGGGTCATAGTAAACCATCTCCTGCACAGCTAGCTCCCTCAGGTATTGAATGCCTCTCTCCATAGTGGTCCACATACTTGGATGACATACAAAATCTTCCTTGAAGGGATACCTCTCCCTCACACTTGGCAGAATTCGCCTCCAGAGACTGAGATTTTGTGTCTTCTTTCCAATGCCCCCTTTCCTAGACAGGGATCCCAGCTGCCTGGCCTCTCTACCCTCTAGTTCTATGCTACTGGCTCTGCTATCCCAGCACCGGAGCAGCCAGGTAACGAGTTGCTCACCTGGATGGCGACTGAAATATTTTCACATGTCTCACAACTCACTCGGGGATAAGGATCGGGTGACTATCACTGGCTCTGCTTCCTCCTCTTGTTCTTGTGATGGACCTGGTTCATCATCACCCTGTACACCGCGAGGGGATTTTCTTGTGTATTTCTCCTTCTGTATGGGAGCAACTGACACTGTCATGGGTTGGTTCTCTGGTTCAGCTGCAGTGCCTGTCCTCAGGGTTGCAGTGGCTGCAGTTTCTGTTACTTGGTTACCAGATCCAGAGCTCTTCTCTTCCTCTTTAGGGTGGTGAACAGTGTTTAATAGCACTCAGTAGGCGTGGGCTATGCCCCAGCATGTTGCAGTGAGCTGTGCCTCTCTGGAATTACCCAGGTGACAACATACTTTTTCCAAATATTTTACTAGTTCTTGAGGATTCTGCACCTGTTCAGGAGTGAAGGTCCAATACACCGGAGGTGCCCACTGTTGTAGGTACTTGCCCATGTTACTCCACACCCCCAGCCATTTAATTCTCCAACCTTGGGGTAGATTTCCAGGTGATACTCTTAAATAGTTGCTTAACCCTGAACAAAACCTGAACCACATGCAGGAACACACTAGCTCCTAGCAGTAAGATGACCATATTAATGTCAACATTCCAAGGATATTTGAAATTCCTGAATTTCTCAAACACAGTTGTAAATAGCCCCAGGGCTGATGACTGCACACTTTCATAGATGAGCATCACATAGCACAGCAGAAACAAAATCTTAACCCAACTCTCAAGAACTGTGAGCAACAGCATGGGAGATACATATTGCAAATGAGGTGATAAAATCTTAAGGAGCCAAGCAATCAATATTATTACCCATTTTGTCATTATCTCAAAACCTCAGGCCCTACGTTGGGTGCCAAAAACTGTTGTGGTTTGAACTCAGCCAGCAACCAATCACCATGTGGCCAGTTGTTTACTTCCCCCCCACCTGCCCAGTGAAATAGGGGAGGGACAAAAGATGAAATTCATAGGTTGAATGAAAAAAAAAATAGTAATAGTAAGAAAAACAACAGTAACGATAGTAAGTCCAAAAGGGGTAAAATACAGCAGCGGCTCACCGAGCGTGGCGACAGGTACACAGCCCACCCCCCCACAGCAGCGATCTGACTGCACCAGAAAATCCCACAACGCTGACTCAGAGACCGAAAACAGGCGTGAGAGAGCACACATCCGCCTATATACTGAGCATGACATCACATGATATGGAATACTTCAATGACCGATCCAGACCCAGCCGTCTAGTTGTGCTCCCTCTCAGCCCAAGGAAAGTTAACTCTATCCTGGCTGAAACCAGGACACCACCTCTTAGATTTTTCCAGTTTTGGACACACTGGTCCTCATCAGTTCAAGGAAACTCATAGAAATATCAGGCCCATCACCTATATGTAATATCCTCAAACACCAAGCAGCTATCACAGATCCATTGATTACTGTGGCCTGGAGGAATACTTGGAGGATGTAAAGAAAACGTAAGACAAACTCTGTTGTTTTTCTGGGGGAATCAATGCTTAACATAGAGAAAAACATACACTGTAGTCTTCCAGCTCTGATCAAAACATGAGATGTTCAGCGATTCAAAGATTTAGTTTTATGTTACCATTTCCCAGGACATACCAAAACCTTTTCACATTATAGATGCTAGTCAGCCAACTCTCAGAAAAAAATGTCTTATGGACACACAGTAGTACTGGTAGTAAGTCTAATTTAGAGAATATCTAGGCAATCATGAACAGCCAACAATTATGTGCCATGTAGCCCAACAAAAGTATACTGTATACTACATGAATAAGGCAGACTTTGATTATCCTAAAATTAATGTCTCAATTGAAATTAGTCACTTTGCAGAGGATTTGGAAAAAAAAAAGTAGAGAAAAGTAAAATCAGGCTAGTGCTAAAAAACCCCTTCTGACAATATATCATCAAGATTGACATACAATACTGGTATTCAGATAGTCTGTACTTCATTTTTGTAAAAGCTGAGGAAAATTTAAATAAAAACTATTTTAAACAATACTTTAAAACTTTCCTACGTTTAAAACATTCCTACATTTAAAACTTAATGTTAAGAAAGAAATCCTTTTTCCTTGGTATAAGTACATACGAATTCATCCTATTGTAAATATTTGTCCATGTTTTTGTTGAGTGCTGTGCATTTTCTTACTTACTGTATGTGAGCTGTAGAGTTAATATCTGTGTATTGTATAAAGAAAATAAAGATCACTCTGAATGAAAGTGAACAGATTCTACTATAGATCCATATGATTAGTTTGTGCAATCCGTGCTTAACCTGCGTATTTTGCTGGGCTTTTTTTAAACACATGTACCTAATAATGGTAAGTGGCTTTAGCAAGTAAAATGAGACTTATTCTTCTATGCTTGCCTTTTATTTCTGAAGCTGACAATAGAAAATTAACTATTTTCCAAACTTGCTTTTATGTGATATGAACATTTCTGTTATGCTGATTTCCCAAGGAAAACATTTAGAGCATAAACATAGAGGTGCAGTATACTAGCCCTGTGAAAGCAACTGATCTAGAAAAAGAGAACCAGGTGTAAAGAACCAGAGGTCATCATGTTCATCTGTATGAGACCTAAAATAATTCTGCAAAGAAATCCAGGATACTCAGTGTAAATTACTGCTTTAGGGGAAGGATAATAGCTATTATCCCCTTCCATTTCTTTTATTTTACATAATGTCCATTGCCTTCCTCCCTTTCAGTTAAGTATGTAATATACATATGTATGCACAGCAATACAAGAGGAGAAAGAGAGAAAATAATTCTAAGTATAAAATCAAAATATTTCTCACAGGAGTGTACTCTTCAATATCAGTAATACAACATATTTCTAAATTTGTCTAAATCTGACTTAAGACATATCATATAGTAGTTCTAAAACACAGGAAAGACAATGTTACTACCATCTATGTCAGACTAGGTGACACTGCAACTCACTTCAGTACTTTATGAAAGTGTGTAATACATGAGATAACAAATAGTTTCCGTTTCTTTCACCAAAACCCATTCCTACTTAAAGAGGTGAAGAAAGTTCAGTTAAAATATCAGTATGTTGATAAACTTAAAGGGTGTTGTGTGGTTTTGCTTCCTATTTCTATGGCCTTTTATCTTTCCCTTTATCTTTATTTGTTGGAAAGCAGATACTTGTACAGAGTAATTAATCAGAAGAGTTAATGTTTATATTAATATGTAAGGCAGGGTTTTTAGGAAGAAAAATAAATGTAAATATTTGTTATATAAAAAATTGAATAGAAATAAAATAATAACAAAAGAAACAAAATTATGAAATACCATTAAAATACTTTCAATGATTAGATGCTCACATATAGAAATTAATGTATTTTAAGAATACTTGCACACTCCAGGTTTCCTTTGTGCTGAGTTATAATTATCTAAACAGGACTAGCCAAGTAAAATTCAAACTTTACACTTGGCTAGTGACTCCTACAAGTTCAGATTTCTGTATGAAACATGTGCTGGGCTCCTGGGGCTTTTATAGGCAATAAAATAGAGTAGCACTTTGTTTTCTTAGAAAACAATACAAATAAAAATAAAATCCAAATTATCATGTTTCCAAATTCTCTCACTCAGTATCTCAGTAGTTTGTCCAAATGTCTCATTCCGTTATATTTCATCATCAAGAAGGTGATGATAAATATGATCTAAGTAATACATATGAACTTTTAAGTACAGAGCAGTAGATAACAAAAACCTTGAGCTTTCCATTAAAATGTTCAACTCCAGGAACTGATATCTGGGAAACCCACTACATTTTCAATTAAATCAAAGGAGTCCACAACATTCTACACTATTCAGAAAAATGAAAAGGGCTCTCACAGGAGACAGCCATTTACCCAGCCCAATTTATCACTTAAGAAATCATTCCTAATCTAATCCACACTCAAATTATTGCTTGATGAATCACATCATGCCTTAGCCAACTTAGATGCTGGCAGAAATCCCTTTCCAGAAGTTGAGTACATTTCATCACCTCACATCCTGTTCTCACATTATCATCCTTTACAATGTGAAGGATAAGAATGTCAGCCTGGATAAGGCAGAGGAGATACGTTTTCTCACAGAAAGACCATGTAGGGAGTTGCCCGTTCACTGTTTCAAAGAGAAACAGTACAGATAATGTCTTCAAGGGAGACACCAGAATTGTAATGGAGCCATAGTCTTTCCAAGGACATAGAGACCATTACCAAATATTCCAGATTTCCTTACATGTTCCCTGGGGTGTGTGTACATGTCAGTGGGAGAAGTTCAATAACAGATTACAAAAACAAAACAAAGATCCAAAAAATGGCCTTCACAGTCCTACTTTGCCTTTGTTCCTAAGAGAAACATATGCCTTGTCTTTTCTACGCATACTAATTCTGCACTTAAGGACCTTTTTCATACAGATATATCAGAAGTTCAAAGGACATTGATGTAATCCTTATTTTCCAGGTGAGAAATGGAGGCAGAGACTTTAAATAATTTATTGTTAAAAGAATAACAGAGCAGAACATTCTAAAGAATAGAACTCATGTTTTCCGATTTTGGTTTTTATGACTGATGTACACATTACCATCAGCAACAAATCTCACTTTACTCATTTGCTTTATTTCTTCCTGTAAACGAACATGGTTTTTAAATATAATCTCCAAAATGGCAAGGTTAACTATGGGCCACAGTGTTGCAGAAAATTTATTTCATATACTGAGAGGTTCAGTATATGTTAGGCTTTTAGTTTAGTGACATCTGCAGAGGCCTTCAGTTTAACGACATCTGCAGATGTCATCTTGGTTTCCTTTTGGTGTGTTTCTGCATTGCACACCACCAGCATGACATGGAAGCTAGCACCCCTGCTATCCTGATGAGAAACATTCAAAATATCTGTGTAAACTGTTTAAACTAATCTGGTTGATTTTGTCTGGAATTAATTATAGATCACTCTCAAGAACTGTCCATCTGGAAAATCTGTTATCATGTGCCTACTTGATGCTACTGGAAGTATTGGGGCAATTTAAATATTTTTTACCTAGTGAGGCTGCATACAGTCTCAGTTTACATTATACACAGAAGCTGCTGGCAATTTAATTGTTATTATCTTTCTAAATACATTTTATCTAATTGTCCAAATATACTATTAATTAGGAGAGTTATTGATTGCCATTCAAAATTTCTGTTCTTGATGAAGAGTATGTGTTTTCTTTGCTTATAATTCTACATTCTGTTCCGTTAAAAGTATTCACTCAGCAGAGAGTGAGACAGCTGTCTTGCTTCTGTTAATTGTCCTTGCAAGGTCAGCAAGACTCCTCCACAAGAAGCCTGGTCACCTTGAAGACACTTCTACAGTGCAGTGTACCATTGTACCAGATCATGAATACGGCCTGAGCGTAGTCAACTTACATGGCCTGAAAGGTTTTCTGAGGGACTGATTGCAGGAAATAATGCTCAAGAGCTGTTGTTTGGGAAATTGTGTGCGTCTGACACGAGTAAGCAAGAATATAATAGGAGTAGCAGTGGTAAGTCTTCTGGAGGAGCACAGAGTTCTCTGGGCATCCAAAAACTGATACAGGAATTGAGGCAGTCTGGTTTTTATCAAGCCTACCGCCTTTCTGATAAAAGATGTCATCTGCATTTTTTGTAAATAGATAACTATTAACAAATAATTTGCACTATGAAAAATACTTAGTTTTCCATTTCTATTTTTTCCCCTACTCTACATTTTTAAAATATCTTCCCACTATTCTAGCAAGAGGGCAGCAATACGTTACACTGTTTGCCACCAGAACACCTTCCTTCACATGCTTGTATTCTTGGGAATGAAACTGCCTAATCTGATAAAATATTATAACATGATAAAAATCACGTAACGTGATAATACAGTAAGGTTTTTTGCTTTAAAGGTTCATTAGTATTCTGGCTTGTTTCAACAATTCTCATTTAAGCAAGAATTCAGATTTGGCTTTCATGAAAGAGGATCACTTATGAGCTAGAGAGAAAATACTACCACTATCTCAGAACATTACATATGTGATTGACATATGCCCTCACTAAACTAAATAAGTTATTTTGCTAGTATAAAGTCCAATCTAGTGCCTATTAACAAATTTCAAGCCTGATCACTTGAAAATCTTTATTGTATAGCTAATTTTGCTTTTCCCATTTAGTCTTTTAATATATTAGAGATGATATAACATTTCCAAGACTGTAAAGCAAATTGTAGACATGGCACCACTTAACATTACTTATCAGATGTTTCTTCACAGATATAAATTAAAACAGTAGAGTATCTCTCCAAAGGGACACTTATTGTATCACTTAACCAAATATTTTCAGTGCAAGTTTGCATGAAAAAAAACTTGTGCTTTCTTTCCAACTTGGACCACATGCAAAAAAAATAGCTATTTTCATTCTATGAATTAAATATTATAACTAATAATAAATATTGTGGAAAGACAACAGTTGTGTGTGGCAATGAAAATGAAATTGGATTAATACAGTTAGATACTTCCATTAGACAGTGATGTAGATCTGACTACACCATCATGAAAATTTTTCATTAGCAAATTTGACAGGGAAAAAAAATCACTTTTATTTTTTCAGTGTTTTGACAGACCTTTTCTTATGGAAGTCTATTAACAGATTTTGCACATGAACAACGACAAAACAGGGGAAAAAAATGTCAAGTACATTACACAGAACAGGTCATATTTAAATATACAAACTTAGTTAAATAGAAGAAATAGTAATTTTGTATTTTAGGAAGTAGATTCAATTGTCTCATATAATTTTCATGGTTTTTACTAAGAATTTCAAATCATGTTTGACCTGCTAAAACTACCTGATTTATTGTCTTCCTGAATCAGGAAGAAAGAGCATTTCCTTCTTATATTCTATAAAATTTATAACTTAAAAAACCACAAGCCTAGAATAGTCTGTGATCTGGGCCAAAACAGATATTGATGGATTTCCCAGATTTACCATGCCATTTTATACACCAGGTTTACCAATAACTCACTTCCCCAGAGATTATTAAACTTTTCATTATCTCCAGTTTGGCATCACAGATGAACCATGTACACCTATTTATGAACACAGAGAACTATTATAGAAATCTACAAATGCAACTGTTCCTTAGCTACTGACCCCCTACAGCATTGCTTAGCAGAGAAAGTTTTGGCTTGTTCCAGCTACAGTCCTTTAAGTTGACAAAGAAAAAGAAAGTACTGCCTGAAAACTAGCATACAACACAAGTCAAATCTAAATGTGTAAACTTAACTGTTGCATTTAACTATGTACTCAAACCCATTTTCCTTTGCTTTACAATAATATTTAAGTATGACTAATGTGGTTGCATAGAGTATGTATTCCCAACTATCAGCCTGAGAATTTTACTTCAAAAATGTCATAGTAGGTATTTATCATAAATTATAGTATTCAGGTGATTGTTACTGAGTCAGGTTGAGTGGCTGTTATGTGAGGAGATATGGTATCTGTGACATTTTAAATTTATGTCAAGGACACCTCAGAACAGATAGGCATTTCTTTTATGTAAATATAAATCCAGTACATTTAACGTTATTTAAAGCAAAACAAAACCAAATGCTTTCTTCTCTATACCTACCAAATTCTACTGTGCTAATAATCTATGTTCTCATCTGTATTGACTCACCCTTGCTATGTTAGAAGGACATTATGAAGCTTTAGCTACTGTTACACTTCTTCTGTTTCCAATCAGTTAAAATGTAGGTTTTGTTGCTGTTGTAATATACACAGGAACTTCTGGAACTGAACCTACATGAATACTTAGAACGAAAAAGCATTAGAAGTATCACAAAACTGTATCACAAAGCAGAGAAATGTAACTTATCCCACTTCCACTAGACTTCTCTTATTTTTCATGACATTTGGAAGATCTGTCTGTGGGGCAGGTCATACTGTACTAGACATATAAGTAACACATGCTATTTCTCTCATCATTTTATATTCTTATTATATGAAAAGTCTATCAAGGGCAAATAAACCACTGTTACTGGAAAAATGAATCTCTACAGTCTTATTTCCCTCTCATTTTTCTTCTATTGTCACCTTTCACATCACTGTGTTTCCCCTTTAAGCTATCTCTCTTTCCTGCTTTGTTGTCATTTCCTGTTTGTTGGCCCTTAATGTACATTGATCAACTGTGATGTTGTGAAATGTCAAAATGTTTGTAAAGACCTGTTGAAAGGAAAACAGATGTTCAAAACCTCACTCATGAACAGACAAATTACAACAGTGTTCAGGATTGTTTCTTTATAATATTTTCCTTTAAGGCATTTTCTATGGTTTGCACACACCAGATCCAATTATGAGGGTGAAGTATCACAAACTCTCATGCAAGCATCCACTAAAGACACAATATATTCATCCAGACAAAATTCATCAGAATGTTTTCTTTGATGAAAACCCTGGAGAAACATCTTTAAGATATCAAATGTGAAAGAAAATAACACTGAACACACAAACATGTAAAAAGATTGTGTTGGAAATGCTAATTATAAGAAATTATAGAATGCTTGTTTCAGTACCCTAGCCAAATTCCAATTTGAGTTTTATGCCAGATAAATCCATTGGTCGCACAAATGAAAAACACAGCAAATAAAATTTGTTTAGAACTATAGCATAAATCTTTAAAAGAAAGTGTAAACAGAATGTTTTTCCCTCTACTTTCAAACTGAACACTGACTTAACTGCATATTATTGATAATCAGCCTCAGCCTTTGACAGTGGAAAATGACAGATGCTTCAGAAGATGAAACACAGCCCTTCAGCTCAATGTAAATAAACAACACAAATCTCAAAAAAATGGCTTTTTATTTCTTCCTTGAGATGTAATTACTGATTTTTAGATTATGCAACATTATTGCTTTATTAAAATAAAACAAAAAAATTCAAAATCATACTCTTACTGCCCCTGCACATTAAGAAACAGAATTTTTAAAAACATACATTCTTCATCAGTTTTGACAATAGTGAAAGAATTTACAAGTTCTTTCATTCTAGGAGGCTATCTTACACCTGTGTAACTGCCTAGTCCACCTTAGCACTTCCTAAAGTAAATGGGACCTCTTTATTAGGGAGTTCACTTGTTATATAGGTAGAAGATGACAGCTAGCTAAAGTGAGATTTAGAAATTTGGTACTACAAGACTATAACTTGACTGAAACTGATGTTATATATCCTTGGATTGTATTAATTTTTAAAACATTTCTATTTCTCAGCACTCACATATTTTCTTTCATTTGGTACAGAGCTAACAGAATTCATAACTCAAAAATAACCCCCAGAAAGTGTCTAAGAAGAAACCACACACTATTTTTTAAAATTTCCTTAACACCATATTCAGCTTTCTCAGTCCACTTTAAAACCTAATAATAACTCCACTTCATCATGTTTTTCCTACAACCTCTGTTTGAAGAAGGAAGATAAACATGGCTCCAAATTCCTTGAAGTATTCCTCCAGGTGATTTTACTTTAAAAGAAATGAAACCATTGGGAATCTTTACAAGCACAGTTACAACTAGTAGTCCTCATATAGCACAAACAAACAAAGATAACACAACAAAACAACTGCAGTCTAAGGGAAAACCTAATTAACAGAACTAGCTAAGACTATAGCTTAATTTTTACAAGCTTTCCCTTTACCCCCTCCCCAGTATCACTGCTGGCTTACATATCTGATGAGTTTGTCCTAGCACCACTGTGCATTCTGTGTAGCCACACCTGTGTGAACTCTCATCAGCTCACTAACCTACTTCACCATGGGGATTTACAAGAGTTGTACTGACAAGACCAATCTGTTGATGGGAACTCATCGCTCTGGTGCACAAGCAGACACTTCCATTGAAACAAATGGTTGTGACATTATGTCCTAAAAGAAAGACCAAATAATACCTAACCCGCAGTAAGAGGTTAGGTGTTAGTTGCCTTATATCTCACAGCAGTCTCCCCCAAAATTACTGCAACAAGCTCATTTGCTCTGTGAAAGCCTTATTAAATGCTACACACACACATAAATATATAAAACTTACAGAAAAACAGTTCAATATAACATATTTAGTGAGGAGAAACTAGATCCATGAATCACCAGAAGTGAGAAGGAATTGGAGAAGGAGGAGGAAAAAGGAAATGATATCTTCACTGCCCTCCTTTTGTCAGCTGTTAGACATATCTTTTCACAGTAAAAAAGTTTCAATGGACTATTTTAGCAAAATTAGGCTCTTAGAAAAATTAGAAAAAAACCAGGCAAGTAGGTAGGAATCAATCTTTTATGGATTGTGACAGAAGAGCTTGTCTAGCTACTTTCCCTCTGTTGTCTATTCTCTAATATCTGGAATAAGGCCCTAAGGCAACAACATAGACTAGGATTAATACTACCTCTTACATTTTTATTAAGTAATCATTTAGATTACAAAAATGGTGGAGACAGACACAACGATCCTTAAGATAAGTTAATTCTTTTGTCTTTGAACTCCCACAGGAAGTTTTTCTGTTGACTTCAGCAGGAGTAGAAGTAAGCCACAAATCCATGATAGTACTCTGATTTTAATCCCTTGACACACTGAACACATGTGAGGACAAAAAAAACCCCAAAACCCTCTTTTTTTTTAAAGCAAGAAAGCATGCAGGAAATCATATATTCTTTATCTCAGTAGTAAACAAAAGTCAATCAAATGGCTTAGTGCTGTAATCACCTTAAATTAAAAGAGAAAGCTCAATGTACCAATAACAGTAGTACCCCCAAATCAAGTAACAACATATTGCCTTTAACAAATGCTAAGAAAAATTATTCAATCAGAATAGGAATTATTATGTTGAAACAAGAAATGAGCCCCTGAGCTACTGCCCAACAGTTGTCTCTACCTACACCTACCTCAGCTGGAGCTAATTCTACATCACAGCTGACTGCAATAATAGAAATAATAGACTCACAATAGAAACAATATTATAATAATCACAAGTGCAGCTATATAGCAGGAGAGTCCTGGAGTGGAAGATAAGCATTTTCTATTGTAAAGCCTATTAAGTTAACCAGGTTTCCTGTATGTGTAAATCTAACATGCTTAGAGTGGGTAGACACAAAAGAGGTTTATGAGCTATTTATTTTACTTAATGGCATAAGGTCCCTTGTGAGTAAAGTTCCTTAAGTTTTGCGCAGTCTCTGGAGAGAGTTAGGTGCTTTAAAATGGCAGATCCAGAAATCCTTAGGTTGAACAGTGAGCCACTTAGAGTAGGTGAAAGAAAAACTGTAAGCATAAAGCTGTATCAGCTTGTCTGATGGAGATTTTCTCTGAGGCTTAAGCAACTCTATCAAGGATTTGGAAGCCTTCCCTGTAACAGGTCCCTCAAAAAACTGTAGAAGGCTGTTTTCGAACAAAACACAGTTGTGAGAAGAAGCTGATATTTCTGTGCTTAGTAATCAGGATCCTCAAGTAGACATCTTCTAATTTCTCTGTTAAAATTAAGAAGTTCAAATCTCCGTTCCCCAAAATTGCTTCCTTAGTAGGTATTTTAGCTTGTCCAAAATGAAATCACTTTCCATTTTTTTTTTTTTTTATAAAGTGGTATAGAAAAAAAATGTAATTTCCT
Organism: Strix uralensis; assembly: GCF_047716275.1. Lineage (NCBI taxonomy): Eukaryota > Metazoa > Chordata > Aves > Strigiformes > Strigidae > Strix > Strix uralensis. The sequence goes on along the minus strand of NC_133972.1, from coordinate 87,965,815 downwards.
TGAGGAAGAGAGAGAAATAATGAATTAATGTAGACAAATGCAGGTAGGTATGTGTATCTAGCATCCTGTATCCCAGTGGTTAACATGCACTCAAAAAAAAAGTGGGTTTTTTTCCAGACAAAAAGCAAATCTAAGATTTGCTTTTTCAATTACTAAACTAATCAAGAGATAAAAAAAAAAAAAAAAGAAAAAACCCCAAGAAGCAGTGGTACGCATACTAGCTCCTCATTTAGTTTTGTTTTAAAAGAAAAATCTGCAACTCACTGCCAGAGTGGCTTTCTTAAGCCTTATGCTTGTCTGTTAGAGCAAGAATCTCTGAAGATTTACATGAAAAATGCCTAGTTCCCAGATTCTGGGTTAGTCACAAATCAGAAAAAGAGCTGTCCAGTCTCAGCAGTCCTTGCTGTATTCATCAGACAAACTTTTTTCCTGAGAGCTTGAAAGTAAATTATAACATTGCATAGTGAGACTGAAAACAATTCTGAACAGGATTGTGTAATTGTATTTTTAGACTCAAGTGCCTTAGCTCTACCTAAGACACTCATTCTTCTCTTATTACTTTCATCCTGCTTAGTAAACATCAAGTGTTCAAGAGTCTGATTTTTCCTCATCGTGTTCCGAGTCTTCATTATACTACAAACCTGTCTTGCAGTCAGAGCATCCAAACTGACATGAGGGTTGCCAGATAATTCTTGAAAGGAAATTTCATGTTAAATACAAAAAATATTTACTTTTCAAGATGGGTTTTATTCTGATATTATTCTTTGTGCTGAGAATATTAAAAATACACTTGGTTTTTATTTCTTTTCCTCAATAAATGTTCATGCAATCTACTTTCCTCAAACAGTTTTCCTGAGTATTTCAAATCTAATATTAAAACAAGAAAAGAAAGGATACACGTCTCTTTTGCTCTGTTGAGTACGTTCAGCACCTCTATAATGCCCCTCATTTTTAAAAATTTTATTTTAATAAAAAGCTAATATTTTACCATACATTACATTTTACAAATGTTCTTAATGTTGTAGGAGTGGCTTGTGTTCCTAAGACACCTAAGGTTACCACTGTGGGCAAAATTATTAGAATTTTCTGAAGTTTTGCTTATTCTACTAATTTCTGAATGTTTGTTTTATATACTATTATTTAGCCTATATATGCCTGTCACAAACACACTGAAAAAAATGAAAAACCAGGGGATAGTCTCTTCTCTTTAGAAGATCATAAACCATGGTACTGTCTAAGTAATCCTTGTTTTTAAGAATGTTTGTTACTTTTTGAATAATTTATATTTGGAATAGCATGGATCTGTCAAGATTTGTATTGCTGAAGTGTACAAAAAAGTAGTCCTGATAAAAGAACCAAAAGCCACTGTGGAACTTAGTAAACTAGCTTCCCTGTACAGATAATTCTAATTTTATGTGTCTTACACAGAATAAACTCTGTGTACTGTAGTTTAAACTTCTGCTGGCTATTGCTTGGGATAACCTTAATTCTGTGGGTGATATAACCATCTGAAATTCATGCACATTAAACCTCTTGGCTGCAGTACACAATGGTTTAGTCTTTAAGCTACTATGACTGGTAGATAGCACCCAAAACTATATCAGGGAAAGGATTATAATATAATACAATACCAACTACAGGAATAAAAACCCTGAGTCTTTCCATAGCACTGTACTTCAAGTGTTCTTCCTAGATGAGTTTTTTCCCTTTTGATGCCTGGAATAATTATTTTTTCTTTTACTTTTTTTACAAGAACTGAAAATCATTAATCAGAGACTGTCCAGTAATGACGTACCAGTAGCAAGGCTTCTTTCTTTGCCTCCAGCAATCCCTCAAGTATCATACTTTTAAAGATTTATGATTCATTATATTCATGTTTCCTATAATTTTTTACCAACATAAATGAAGTAATAATATGCATATTTTTACATTTTAGAGAGAGAGATTTGACAGAATTCTCAGTTCTGTCACAAATATCCTGTGCTTTTCTGCTTTACATACAAACATAGTCACTTATTATCTGTGCTACAAAATAATGACTGTGAAGGTTGTTTTGTTTTGTTTTGTTTTGTTTTGTTTTGTTTTGTTTTGTTTTGTTTTAAATTGAGAATATTGTATAAGGATTGGTCTTTAGATATGAAAAGAAGAAGAAACATGGTGAACGGCTAGTCAATGATTTCCTCTAGAAATAATAGCATTGCTTTTCTTGATTTGGAATCAAAATTACATCTATCAAAGATGCTCATAAAGCAACATAAGCTGTTTTTTAATAACATTATTTCTACTACAGCAAACTGTAAGCAACAGTTAAGAAGTTACCACCCCCAAAAGAAGTTACACAAATCCAAACGTTGCCGCAAAAACCTTGCAACTGTTCAGCTGTAATTTATAGTAATTCTCTAAAATCACACTGCTTTTAGATACAAGACCGTAGGAATGACTTGACAACATGCATTCTGTGTCAAATTAAAATTGTTAATTTAATTAAATTACTCTGAATTCATATTCATAATATGAGCAAGATAAAAAAATATTGAACTATTAACATGACTCAAAAAACTAAAAATAAGAAAGAAGCATTTTATAACACTGAGTCATCTGAGATATCCTCCACATTCAATGAGATAGAGTGAACTTTTACAGTTGGAAGGTTAATATACTTTAATATAATAGCATTTTCAATAAATGAAAAAGTATTTTCTAAAATAAGGTTTTAGTCTTAGCCTAAATTTTATCTCCCCTTTTTCTTTCATGGTATCTGACCTTAAAGGCAGGGAAAAAAAAAAAAAAAGTTCCAATAAATAATGTATATGCTCCAAAATAAAAACCAAATAATACACATGACAGTATGTGAATTTTTCATTGGTATTCATATAGGTAAATTCAATATTCAATGCACTCTAATGTGCTATCTTCAAATAAGTGCTCATAAAGTTCTCAGAGCATACCATCTTCCTTCAGTCCACTTGATTAATTCTTCACTATTTTGCTTTATGATGTTCATTTTGGAGAAAAAAAAAGGTTTTGGTAATATTATCCCTGAATAACAAAACAAGAATCTCAGAGGAAATGCAGAGATATGTCTATAAATCCCACTATTCCCTATGTCACAGAAAACAATATTCTAGAAATATTTTAGTATTTTGTTGCCTTTTTTTTTTTTTTTTTTTTTCACTAAATGACCTGGCTGAGACAGATTGCTTACTGTATGAAGAGGCTTATATAGCACTAATGCCATATACAAAACAGATGCCCAGCTTTGTTCTTATATTGTGATTTTAACTGAACAGGATTCAGAGGAAGATTTTATTATGACGTGAGATCTATAACAGCAAATGCTGCATGTCCTGTAGGAAATTATTCTAGTGATACAAAGCTCCCGCTTCTGTTTTTGTAAAGCTGTAAAACACATGAACATCCCAAATCTGCTTCTAAAGATCAGTTTTGCCTTTTACTGAATTTTGGATTAGTGACATAGTTTTAGGGTTAAGTAAAAGAGAGGTGTGAAAAAAAGAATAAATTAATGGCAAGAATCAACTCATATTATAAACATAAAAATATGGCAGCAATTTTGACAATGACTAATATGTTGGAGTGTTAATGTCAATAGTTAAGTCACTGAGCAGAGTACACGTCGTAAACATTATTTTATGTGTCATACAATTTATATTAATAATATATTTGGCATTTTATATCAGCAATGCATTTTACGTTTAGCTCTGTAATTTTCTTGTGGATACCATCCTATAAGGAGAGCAGTGTGTACGAATGTAATACAACACCTAAAACTTTATTTTTTATATAAATCAAGAAGACATGGATTATGGCAATTGCTAATATGAAGTCATCATTAACTAGTATATTACAATAATCTGACTCACTTCTTTTGTGTTTGAAGAGTTCATTACATACTTAATGATGCTGACAAACTGCAGCTCTTGGTTTCCTCTGAAGGGAAGGACAAGAATTAAGTCGCTGCATCTGATTTACATACTGGTACAGAATAGATTTATTTATGATAAAACAGTAATCATTTAAAATGGAAGGAGTTTGTAAAATTCCTTTTCCTACAGTATTCCAATAGTTTTAAAGGTCCATTTAAAGGTCCAACACTGTAATAGGTAGTTTATCTCATCACACCATAAATAACTTGCTACAAGGAGGAGTAAGGAATATTAATCAATGCAACCCCATTTACTGAGAACTATACAAAACGTGACTCTTGCATTTCACATATGGCTTGATATGTCACTGGGAAAAAAAAATATGTTCTTGTTCATTGCAATTTATTTTGGATTTCTTTTTCATCAAGATTTTCTGAACCTAAGGGAAAAAAGGAAAACTAAATGCAATACTGTGGCCATATAATTACCGAAAAGGTAATTTTGGAGTTTATTAACCAATTAAATATTTTAACAGGTTATTTTATTATAGTAGAAAGAAACCCACCAAAAACCCCACCAAACCCATTGTACCTTAAACTATCTTACCTCTCATATACAGCATTAATGAAAAGGCAGTGGAAAAGTATCAACTAAAGGTAAGGGTCTATAATGATTTTGTAGAGAATTCATTAATTGTATTTGTGTCATTTAACTGTAACATAACAGATATGTTAATGAACAATTAAAGAAATCATGCTCTAATTGCAGCTACTGGGACTAACATTCAAGCTAATGAAAAAATAACCTACTGTGGACTTCTTCCATTAAAGCTGTATAGTCTTAAATTTTTAGACTAACTACAGCACAGTAAATTCTTGCATAATTCAAGTAGAATATTAGACTATATATTATATATGTATGCATAACAAGTCTAAACCTGATGGGTTATACTTGTCATTCTTTTAATTTCTTTCATGAGAATTGAAACCTGATGATTTCATGTTCTGATTCTGGTCACAGTGTATGCCTGATCCCTGACCAATCTGGCAAACAACTAGAAGAGTATAAGAACTTTTCATCCTTGCATGGCCTGCTTAAGAGCCATACATAGTCTATTTAAAAATCTACTGTATTGCTATAGAATTGACTGTAACACAAATGGTACACATGATAAGCTGACATAATTCTTGATATACCCTCTCTATAGACTATTTAGAATATCTGAAGTCCAAAGTGGACCAAGCCCAGTACATATGGTACTAATATTGCTAGTAACAGGCCACAGACTTTGCACTGAGCTTGCAAAACTGAGGCTTGTGAGGCTTATTTTGTCTCAGCTAGTGCTGACCCTGACCCTCCTGGAGCTTTATTTTTACTTTGTTTAGCTCTAAGAATTTTATTTTCTAATGACAAGGGAGCTACTTCTGATTTATGATTCTTTTACCTTTGCTTATTTTCGTATGATATAACTATGCTTTTATACAAATAGTAGTATCAAGGCCTTTTTTTTGTGTGAAATGAAACATATACAACTCTATTATAGTTCGATAGTGTAGAGGAATACAACTCATATAATAGTGGGGGCCTTGAAAGTCAGAACACAGGATGCAGTGTGTAAAGACAGGGTGTAAAGAGAGGGAGCAAAGGCAGCCATTGGAGACCCCGGGGCTATAAAAAACCAACAAATGTCAGTTAAAACTGAAGTTATCTGTGAAGGAGCCAGAAGGGCTGTAGAAGGTTGAACACAGCACCAGAAAAAGATATAAATAGTAGAAAGTGCATGTATGTCTAGTCTAACTGTATTATTAGCACTGAGACCTTCTGTAACAGTAGGATTCCTTCGTTTTTTTCTTTTTCTCTAATAATAAGATTGGGCTAAAAGGAATTAATTGATTAGATTTTTAAGATTTCTGTTATACCAGTAATACAATATTGGTTTTACCTATAAAGTGTGTTTCCTTTTTCCCCACAAGAAGTTTTTGTACATAACAGTCCTGCACCTCCAAAATAGTTATAGCACACTACTGAAGCTCCAGACTAAGTGAACTTCAGAAAACTGAACGCATCTTTCCAATACATATGTTATCTAAGTTATATTTAGCTAGTAGCTCCATGTCTTAACAATTCTTAAAAAAATGCCTTTCAGGTGTTCTCATCTTTGTTCCACTGGGCAAAAAGGATTAACAGGAAGAAAAGAAAATCAGTTTACACAAATAGTTAATCACATACCTGTTCATAAAGGTTTTAGCAATGGATTACTCTGACCCAGGATGAAAAATTAACTACTGTGAATGAAGTAGAAGTGAGCATAGGGATAAAAAACCCCAGTAATCTGCATATGCCAGCTTCTTAAATTGTATTTAAAAACTGAAAATAACTGTAATCCAGGAATTCACAGAACACATAAATACTGGTGAATCTGGCCAGATGCACTCTCATTTTGAAAAAAAAAGCTTTCTCCTATCCATAATAACAATATAGCAGGGCTTGTACGTGGTGGTGGTGGTGATGTGTTGGGAGGGGGTTTGAATGATTTATTATAGCTTCTTTTTCTTTTCCCACTGTATTTTTATTTAATAATAGCTTTTTTTCCTAATTAGTTCATTGTTACTTTTGCTGGTAGGTTAGGTTGTGACTTTTTTTTTACCTTGGCTCATCTCATCCAGAAATTAAGGATGTTAGCCTTAGGGACCAATACATATGGTATCCTCCCACTCTGCCACTTCTAAAATTTAGCTAAGAGCTTTAGGTGCACTGCTGCTGCTTTTGCCTTTCCCTCTGGCTTTTTTAATTGCTCTTCCCTCTTGCACTACACAGTGAATAATAACACATGACCTTTTACTTGGTTCTGCTTCTACATTGTGTTTAGTGAAAGTTCTCCCAATTATGCAGACTTCTGCAGACAGATTGCAGTGCTGACATTTCTATGGAATACCATAACTTTTGCAACATTTTTGTTTCCAAAGGGAAAAAAATGAGTAGAGTGAACTTTTTTCCCCCCACACTTTTTGTTTCATAGCACTTCTTGTCATTTTTATCCACCAAAATCAGAGAGGCATTAATCTGCTACACAGTGCAGTATCAAGCATTTTATCAGAAAGATTTGAAGCATATCCAAATTTGAGCTCAAGGACAAGGATACTAATTCAGAGAACTGTCATTTTGCTGCTGCAGGCTATGGCTTTGTTTGCATGACACCTTCCCTGTGTGTTTATTATCATACAGCTAAGTTGTGTTCCCAGCATGAGCAGTCATCTTTCCAGTTCATTGATTTCAGAACTGTATCTGAACATGTTCATTCAACAAAGATAATCCCTGGACTCTACAGTTTTCCCTTAGAATTTTATTCAATCACAGCAGAACAGTAATTGACCTGAGGGACAGTAGTGATGCTAAAATTAAGTACAGTAATATATTTAAATATTTTTGTCATTGTTGTTGTTGTTGTTCTACAACATCAGCTGCTAAACAGCTAACAAGCATATAACTCAAGATATTCTTATATAACATTATAATAAGTGTCAAGAAGAAGAAAGTAGTGAAATTAATGTGACAACAGAAATTATTTTAAGTAAAATGCCAAACAGGCTATTTGAGGTTACAAGTGAGGTGTGGCACAGTAAAAGAAAAAAATAAACTGCATGAAGTAGATAACTGTTGAGAAAAATAAATTTTTGTCCGTTCATAAAATATGCATGTCATATAACCTAAGCATGTCAGGGAATGCACACTAGTAATACCCATTTTTTTGAGGAAGCCAAAGTGACTTTCTTTGGCACAGTCAGATCATTCTTTCAATTTTGTCATAACTGGGGAGACAACTACTTCATGACACATTATTATTTTCTTCTGAATGTAAGTCTACATCATTCTTTAGCACATATAAGTTTGTTTAATATTTCAGTAGGTTACTTCCTAGACTAACGTTCCACTCAACTGTAGCATCTTAGGGGCAATCAAATAAAAATTACTGGGAAGTATAACCCATGAAAGGTAGATGTTTCACCAACAATAAGACAGTAATGGCAGAAGGACTGATATGCTCTTCTCCCACTGTAAGAGAAGATCGAGTTCATGACCACCTGAGGAACCTGAACATATATAAGTCTATGGGGCCTGATGAGATGCATCCCAGAATCTCGAGGGAATTGGCTAATGTAGTTGACAGTTGATGATATTTGAAAAGTCACGGCAGTCAGGTGAAGTCCCCAGTGACTGGAAAATGGGAAACATTATACATGTTTTTAAAAAGAGTAGAAAGGAAGATCCTAGGAACCACTGACCTGGACAAGCTCGAGAAATGGGTCCATGTGAACCTCATGAGGTTCAAAAAGGCCAAGTACAAGGTCCTGCACATGGGCCGGGGCAATCCCTGGTATCAGTACAGGCTAGAGGATGAAGGAATTGAGAGCAGCCCTGCGGAGAAGGAATTGAGGGTACTGGTGGATGAAGAACTGGACATGAGCTGACTACGCTTGCAGCTCCGAAAACCAACCATATCCTGGGCTACATAAAAGAAGCGTGGTCAGAAGGTTGAGGGAGGTAATGCTGCCCCTCTACTCCTTTCTGGTGAGACCTCATCTGGAGTACTGCATCTAGCTCTGGAGTCCTCAGCACAGGAAAGAGATGGACCTGTTGGAGCAGGGCCAGAGGAGGGTCACAAAAATGATCAGAGGGATGGAATTCCACTCCTACGAGAACAGGCTGAGAGAGTTGAGGTTGTTCAGCCTGGAGAAGAGAAGGCTCTGGGGAGATGTTATTGCGGCCTTTCAGTACTTAAAGAGGGCTTGTAAGAAAGACGGGGACAGATTTTTTAGTAGGATCTGTTGCAATAGGACAGGGTAATGGTTTTAAACTAAGAAAAGGGTAGATTCAGACTAGATGTAAGGAAGAAATTCTTTACAATGAGGGTGGTGAAACCCTGGAACAGGTTGCCCAGAGAGGTGATAGATGCCCCATCCCTGGAAACACTCAAGGTCAGGTTGGACGGGGCTCTGAGCAATCTGGTCTAGTTGAAGATGTCCCTGTGTATTGCAGGGGGTATTAGACAAGGTGACCTTTAAAGGTCCCTTCCAACCCAGACTGTTCTATGATTCTATGATTCCTGTTTCTGCCAAACATTTAAGTTAGGATATTGAACAAGGTAATTTCACTTCTCTGTTCCACAATTTCATCAACTGCAAATAAGGATGATACTTCATATTTATATTCATAAACTGTCTTATATAGGCAACACTTTAAAATGTTGTTGCTTCAATAAAGGTACTAGATAATCATATACTCACATCATCTATGTGGTGGAAAAGTCTCAGAGCTAGGGGAAGAAGGAAAAAGTAGAAGTGAGGAAGGAAGAGAATTTGTTTACAGACGTATGAGTGTAACCAGTGCTTCTATGAAATTAAAGATTTTTGACAGACCTCCTCAGGTATTATACGTGAAAGTACAATAGTATTTATTCTAATAAAACTAAAACATTACTTATTTTAGATTAATTACAGATGGACTTTGTTATTTAAGGATAAAAAGAAGCATGGTCTTCTGTAAAATCAAAGCCCTGAAATTTTCTGAAGTAGAATGTATCCCATTCTGATACTTCGTATAAAGTATTTAGCTGAATTCCTCAATATTATTTTACATTTCACTTTTCTCAGCCATCTGATACTGATTCAGTGTCACTTCTGAACACTATGTACTATTCTGCACTATTTTGAATGGCAAAAAGGTAAGGGCAAAGTGCATGTCATCAACAGGTTCCTGTGGCTGGATAAGTCACATTCTCAGATTACAGAATCTCCTTTGAAAATCAGGCCCAGATCTAAAAAAGGACCTTGAGATCCTCCTTGTTGGACATCATAGTACTTAATTTTCAGACATCCTACTTCCATAAGTGAATTCCTATCATTATGTCCTCAAGAATCATCTGAATCAGTACTATAGGCTCCTTAAAATTACCATATGAATGATTGAATCACTTAAGGAGACACTACCATTACAGTTACTCATTTTTGGGGATTTTTCTGCAGTGGTCATCACCACATGTACTCACTTTACAAAATCTAGAGATTTTAACCTAATGTCTTCCCTGTGACATAAGAAATATTACATAACTCTTAGGGAAAAACACTGAATGTACTTTTATCTCAGAATGTGTATGTACTTTGTAGTTACTGTTACAAAAAAAACCCAAAACAAAACAAAAAAATGCCCTACCACTGAATAAAAAGGCTCAAATAAAATCAGTTACAATGCAACATAAACATAAAAATACATGTGATATAAATACATTGCTGCAGTTGAAACATATGTATAGCATAAATTAGTGAAGTAGAGGTTATTTCATCAAATTTTTTGGCTTGTCAGCAACACTGTTTAACAAATTTCTCTTCACTTCCAAGTATGAAAGACTGCTCAAAGCATCATCATGGAAAGTATTAACAGCTTTAAGAGAAGAAAATTACACTGTATCACAAAATAAAATTTCATTCTGGTTCTATTTCTTTTTAATCAAAGACCCACTGAGCTTTCAGTTTAAAAAAAAAAAAAAAAAAAAGGTAACTGTGGGCGAATCTATAAAATGAATACAGTTTATTTACAATAATCCAGGATACAACAACTGTTAGCAGAACATCAGAAATTACATCCCCATTGTCTATTGTAAAAAAACCCCCAGCAACACAATAATAAACTCTGCAAAGATTTTGTTTTATTAAAACAACCAGGGGCATCCCGGTTGAATCTTTAACTTCCAGTGCCCCATAATGCACTCAGTATATAGCTTTGACCATTAACTCCCATTTTCATTTACTTTTTCTACAAACAGAATATTGTTTATGCTCTCTAAATGTAGACCGCAGTCAATATATATTGCATATTGCATTGTTACTGTGTCATTGAAACTTATTGTTTTTAACAAGTAAGGAACATGTCAGGTAAAAACTTCACAGTTTCTTCAGTGTTTGTGCAGCAGAGGTTTAAAGGTATGAGATACAAGCAGACAATTTGTTTGGAGATGACCCTGGAATTAACATAGTGAGATATTCTTGCTCTACAGTGTGATGACATATGACATTATTATAATTCCTTATATAGTAAAAACCATCAGAAGTGTATAAAATTTGATTAAAATTTTTGGACATTGAGTCTATATTTCTCAAATACCTCTGGGAGTAATCATTCTGCACATTCTCCAAAATAAAAGAGATATATAACTTAATTGAGGAGTGTATCATATTTTAGCTAGAAACACCAATTTAGAATTTCATTTCCATGTTAGAGTGCCTGTTACATTGTCCCATCGGATTAAATTGTTTTGAAATTAAGTGAATGTTAGAGGGAAAAAAGCCACAGGACCATTTATTCCTCTCATCACCTCTCTAGCATGATGAGCAGACAGCTAACCTAATAGATATTTTTAAATATATACATGCATTACAAATATATGGGGGGAGGGGAAAATAGTCCCCTTTTAAAATGTCTTTTATAGTCTGTTTCAGCCACCTTGTTTCAAAAGGCAGTGCTCAGATCCTTTTGGAAATACAATCTACTGCAAGGTAGTTCTTAATTGCTAAAAATTAAGGTATGCAACCATGTAGTTTATTTTAAAAAGTCTCAGCCAGAGGATGTGTTAACAATATATCCACTCAAATTCAGAGTAATTTTACAGGGGGACACTTACCTTTCCTCTAAGCTTTGAGTTTTCAATCTCCTAGATTTGTCATGATGTCAGGCAAGTCTAAGATGAGACATCTATTGCTTGTTTAGTATGGTATGCAAATATTCACTCGCTCTGTAATATGTTTTTAAAGAGTTTTATCTCCTCATACTGTGTGTATCTTCATAAAACAGATTTGAAATGTTACACCCAGAAGCCAGCTGGGCAGGCTGGGCAGGAAAGCAGAATCAGTCCTGCTGTAGTGTCCCTCACTGAGCTTTTCATGGATTGCCACAGGGGTGAGCTCAGGGAAAGGGGTTACAAACCTCACCCACGTGTCACACCCTGATGTAGTTCAACTGTGGCAGCACTTGCCATACAATGTTGGTGTTTTTATATCTGTGTCCTTGCCACTACCTACAGACAATCTTTATACAATTACATTTCCACCCCTGCCAGTATGTAATTTACTCACTTTTCATCTGCTTAGTAAGATCTGCTGTTTCTGTTCCACTTGTCATGTCAGATGTATGCTCTATTGCTGCCTGCCCTGGGGCTGCCATGGGAAGTAGGCAAGCCACTGGCATTGCTTTGTGCCAGGAAGCCATGCTGGTGAGAGGAGCTGGGTGGGTGACTGCACACCTTCAGAGGGGACAAGAAGTGAAGTATTCTGTGATTCTGTGGGAATCACCATTTGGATCTGGGGTGAAGTCAGGGCTGACCTGCCTCCTATCAGGTCCCTGCCCTGCTCCCTGCACAGGGACACTGGCATCGGGGAGAGAAGAGGCACAGGTCCCCACTGTGCAAGAAAAGAAGGCTTCTGCCCCCTTCTCTTGGAGTCCAATGTGACATGAAAAGGAGAATATTAATTCTTATGATGTTAACTACTTAGGGGAGTGCTGATCTCCTCCTCTCTGCTCTCCTATGGCTCTGTGTAGGTCAACTACTCTCATGTCCATGACCCCAGTTTTGGAAACCAGCCACTGATTTGCTCTGTGACCTACTGACCCACTAGACAGGGGCACAAGGTGGGAATAAGACTCTAGGCTACACCCTCTCCTTGGAGGGTGTTGGGTCTGACAAGCCACTGATGGCATAGGAAGCACCAGCTATGTTCCTGCTCCATGGTCTGGTGCTCCCCAAAGTGGTCCCCCAAAGCTGCAGAGGTGGTGGTGGTGGAAAGCCAAGAAAGGGTAAAGCAACCAGCTGAAAAGGCACAGGGAGAGGTCACAGATAACTGTGAGAGATGCTGCCACATTTATTGCATTTAAAATGCTTAATCAAAACACAATTTGATATTTTGGTTGGTCTTGTTTTTTTCTAGCAGCCAAAAAATGTTATAATATTTATTAAACATCAGCCACTTCAAGACATACATTTAAGTAGTTACAGAATGTCAATGCAATGACCTTACTCTTTGCATTGGGGGAAAAAAAAAAAAAAAAAAGAGAAAGGAATGGTAAAATTGCTGACTTTTTACCATGTATATAATTTGAGGAAATTACCTCAGCATAGAAACTTCACTACTGGAGTATAAATCACAGAATCACAGAATCATCTAGGTTGGAAAAGACCTTGAAGATCATCTAGTCCAACCATTAACTTAACACTGACCATTATCAACTACACCATATCCCTAAGCACTATGTCAAACCTGGAACTTGTGAACAGAGGAGGATGAAGAAAATAAGTCTGATGTACACATTTTTTTCGGTTGGGATTTGTGAGAAATAACAGATAATGAGCTTGATGTGTATGCATCACTGAGGCAGAATCACCACTGGTAGGTAAAAATATAAAAATGATAAAGGAAAGAATAAGGTTGGAAATTTCAAATATGTTTCATGATGAATCCAAGATACACATACAATATATAAAAAATCTAATTCTTATACTAGTTTCATATACTGTTTGTTGTTTTTTCGACAAAATAGTGAGGGGAAAAACCACAATGCCACCAGCTAATCAATCATGTTTGATTAGTAAATGCTTGCTTAGATGATTCACAGTAGTAAGTCATCAGTTAAAGAATAGTATAACTGTAATAAAGTTTAGTTCTATATGGCTATTGAAAGTACTGCACTTTTATCTAATTTAACCTATAATATATTCTATTACAATATCTTTCTTCTCAGTTTGTGATACTTCAATTATATCATAATTGACTCCAGACATGGATGCTTATTTAGTGACCTTACTATATTTCCTCCTAACACTCAAATATCCATTTTTTAACTTTTTATTTCTCATTTTGTTATGTCTTACAGACTTTTCCCGAAGTGGTGGCTAATGTCAAGTTTGCTTTATGCTCACACTGCATCACTTGCCTTGCTTCTCTCTTTACTGTCTATTTTTAAAAATTAATAATAAATTCAGAAGGTCAGGTTGTCCCAACCATTGCGGAGGTGTAAAGAAAGGTTTAAGGAGATCTTTTTCCTTCCCTTACACACAAGGGTCCAAGACACAAACCTTACATCTGTTAAAACACAGAAACTTCCCTCTTCTGCTGGTGTTGGTTGTACACATTCCCCAAAGCCTGGCCACTCCTAAAAATGAAAAGGTACTAGGATTCTGGTTTTAAAGCATTGAAACCCAGCAACAAAATAGCTTATCTGCTTTAGGGGACTCTCTCATTCCAGTGCAATTTTGTCTCAACATGTGGAAATTTTGTTTACAATAAGCAGAGATTTGTCAGTGTAGCAATAGTTACTAATACTCATTAGGAATCCCAGTGCAAAACATCTTCTGCTTGCTGCTGTGCATGTGTCACACAGGCAGTCTGCACAGCTGCAGTAAAATCTGTGTGCTCTAGACATGACAGAGTCACCACATGTCATTGCTGGGAAACTCCAGAGGCATTATGTATGTGTTATGTAGTGAAAATGCCTATATTTCTGTTTGGAACATTCCAGGTGGGGCTGAAGGTGTAATCCCACATCCCATAATGTGATTACTTAATAAATTATATTCTCTATCCTTTTCCCACTTTTGATTCAAAGTTATGCTCTCCCATGTTGAAGATACAAATGCATTGTCAATCACAAAATTCTCCTGTTTTCTCGTGGTATATGTTGGGAATTCTTACACTGTCTGCATCTGAACTTATAAAAACTATCATATTGTAAGAGAAATGTTAATGTTTTGTCTTGTGTAATGTCTTGCCTCAGCAATTCCATGGGGTTCTTTTTTAAAACTTGTTCAGACAATCTAATATGACGTGTGTAACTGATATAACCTTGTCTTCTCCCTGAGCTAATATATTCATATCCTTTCGAGACAGTCTGGTAATAAGTATACTGTAAAATGTGAAGAAAAATGTAGATATGTAGTAGCAAAAATACTTAATTGAGGGCAAACCCCAGAAGACTGCTATTAGTTTATTATTGTTAGCAGAACACACTGTCCATAAAACAGATTATTTCCTTGCTATTACTCCATTTGATCCCATAGTACATCAAAGTCCCTATCACCCTTCATAACCAGTCACAATCCTTCCTTAGATCATGGTTTAAGAAATACTCTCAATCACAAGTAAGATTTTCCTAGAGAACAGAGGCGTTAAAACAACTTTGATTCTAAGTTTAAGATTCTGCATACATCCTATATACATTTGGAAGTACATCTGGCAGTTGTTAAGTCAGCATTATTAATCTGATAACAGTGAAGTGTTATTTTATAATTCTTATAACAGATAAAATGACAGCAATGAAACTTCCTTAATAGCCAGGGGAAAGTTTCCATTTGTGAAAAACAACAGAATACTTGTATTGGTTTTGCTTGGCAAGGTTTCACTAGTGGAGGTGCTACAGGGGTGGCTTCTGTGAGAAAATGCCAGAAGATTTCCCCCATGTCCAATAAAGCCAATGCCAGCTGGCTCCAAGATGGACCTGCTGCTGGCCAAAGCTGAGCCCATCAGTGATGGTGGTAGTGCCTCTGTGATAACATATTTAAGAAGGAGGAAAAAAGTGCTGTGAAACAGCAGCCGTAGAAAGGAGTGAGAATATGTGAGAGACAACTCAGCAGACACCAAGGTCAGTGAAGAAGGAGGGGGAGGAGGTGCTCCAGGCGCCGGAGCAGAGATTCCCTTGCAGCCTGTGATGCAGACCATGGTGAGGCAGGCTGTGCCCCTGCAGCCCATGGAGGTTAACGGTGGAGCAGAGATCCACCTGCAGCCCGTGGAGGACCCCACGCCAAAGCAGGTGGATGCCTGAAGGAGGCTGTGACCCTGTGGGAAGCCCGTGCTGGAGCAGGCTCCTGGCAGGACCTGTGGACCCATGGAGGGAGGAGCCCATGCTGGAACAGGTTTGCTGGCAGGACTTGTGATGCTATCAGGGCCCCACGCTGGAGCAACCTGTTCCTGAAGGAGTGCACTTCATGGAAGGGACCCATGGTGGAGCAGTCTGTTGCTGGGAGGACTGTACCCTGTGGAAGAGATGCCACACTGGAGCAGTTCATGAAGAGCTGCAGTGGGAAGGACTTACATCGGAGAAGTTCATGGAGAACTGTCTCCCATGGTAGGGACACCATGCTGGAGCAGGCGAAGAGTGTGGGGAGTCCTCCCCGTGAGGAGTAAGGAGCAGCAGAGACAACACATGATGAACTCACCGCAACCCCCATTCCCCATCACCCTGTGCCGCTTGCGGGGAGGAGACAGAGAAATTCAGGAGTAAAGTTGATCCCAGGAAGAAGGAAAGGGTGGGGGGAAAGTGTTTTAAGATTTGGTTTTATTTCTCATTACCCTACTCTGATTTGATTGATAGTATGTTAAACCTATTTTCCCAAGTTGAGTCTGTTTTGCCCGTGATGGTAATTGCTGAGTGATCTCTCCCTGTCCTTATCTTGACTCACAAGTCTTTTGTTATATCTTTTCTCCCTTGTCCAGCTGAGGAGTGGGAGGGAATAGAGTGGCTTTGGTGGGCACCTGGTTTCCAGCCAGGGTCAACCCACTACAATACTGTAAGGCAATCATGGTATTACTTAGTACCATTCCCATTTCCAACATAGTAGGTTGGCTCGAAGTTTTTGAGTGTTGAATTCAGAAAATGATTATATGATTTTGGAGGGGTGAGAGAAGAGTGAAAATGCATTATTCATGCTGAACTTCTGATGAGACAGAGGAAGTTGGGGTTCCTGCCAGCCTACATTGGAATCTTGGCTCCTAACCTTCACAGATTTCTGGGCTTCCAGCTCGTCTCTCCTTTGCCTCCATATTGCTGTGCCATGGGACTAGAAACCCTGGGGCTTATGTCTGAGCTGTGAATTCAGAGTCTGTATTTTCAACCTCATCTTTATTTTTAAACCATTTCTTTTACTTTTTTTGATCTCTCTTTTGCAGAAAATTTTTTAAATCTAATTTTTCATTCCAAAATATCACTAAATTCTTTCAGAATTCTAGACTCTCTCTTTCCTGGAACAGATATTCTGGTTTCAAGAAGTTTGGCATTGCAAGTCATGAGTTTTAATATTCATGATATCTCAGCAACCCCTTCAATAAAAAGTAAAAATCTGTGAATCTTTATGTCCATTTTAATTTATGACATTACTAATTTGACTGATATATAGCTGTCCCAGCCAGTCATAACAATTTTGAAGTGACAGAAAATGTTGGTGACTTATGCATTGAGGCTGTGTTAAAAGCCAAAAAAACCCCCCAAAACTGGAGTCTGCTTTTCAGTACAATTTGTTTTATTTATGTAAGACCTTCTGCAGCATTACAGCTAGCATACACATAGGACCTTACTTTGGGGAATCCCCACAATGTATGCCTGAAGATGTTGCATTCAAAACATTGCAAATATTGTTCACAAGCAAAGAGGAAGCAGACCTTATATATAAGTAAAACCAAGAAAATATTGTTAGCTTTACTGAAACATTGTTAGAGAAAAAGAAGGAAAAGTGGTGCAGTTAAAATTATAACATGCACACACCTTAGTTGTTTATTGCTGTGGGGTCTCCATTACTGACCCTGCCTTACCTCTTCCCATGTCTGTGCTCCTCTGCACTTCATTGTATGTCTGTTCTCAAAGCCTTTGCTGTTGTACCAGGCCTGTATTTTTCTACACTTCATCATTAGTTTAGTCACAAACATGCCATTCTACATAGACTACCTGCTTGCTACAGGTATCTGTGTAAAACTATGGTTATATTACACAAAGATTAAAAAAAAAGGCAAAACAAATTACTCTTAGATATCTGGTCAATTAGAAAAATTACTGTCACAGGTAAACCAAGTAAAACAAAGGTGCAGGAAGGTGGAGAAGGCACCTTGATCTTGAGGCTGCAAATTCCATACAAGGCTTATAGCCAGCTACTAGCAATCACAATACTGTCCTACAGGGCTTACAATACTGTCCTACAAGGTTGCAATGAGCAGGGAAAAACTGCATTCAGAATTAAACCTAATCAGAGTGACTATGAAAAAAAATGAAAAAAATTGTATATCTAACCACAGCTTTGAAAAAAAATCAGTGCCATGAACTATTTATTCAGAAATTTAACAGTTTTAAGACTGAGTAAAACATTTTGTAAGATTTCAAAAGTTCTGAAAGGTGTAGGAAAATACAATTCCTTCCCATAAGCTATTAAGTTTTGTCTACTTTTCTCTTACTGTTTCTGTTCAACCATCTTTTTTACATTTGTTGTTTGACTGTTAATTTCTTCTTTTTCTTAAAAAAATCTTAAAGAATTTTAGCTCGTTATAGTGAGCATTGCCCTGTACTCAATAAGATTAAATAAGGAAAGAGAGGATGAAAATATGTCAGGGTAAACCCATAAAGTGGCAATGCTACAAACGTAATTAGGATAGTATGAACCATTTGGTAGACCACAAGAAAAATGCTGTGACAAAGTTTATAAAGCATGTATCTTACATGACATTGCATGAAGACTAAATTCATTAATAGTTTTATTCACAGAGTCCATATATTGTCACTCGTAGGATTACTGATGTATTATTACAGCAGAGAGGTGCATCCCAAAATGCAGAACCAGACTCAGTAGGTAGTGAGATATAATCACTCCAAGAAGCAGCTAAGCAGTTGT
Organism: Strix uralensis; assembly: GCF_047716275.1. Taxonomy (NCBI): domain Eukaryota; kingdom Metazoa; phylum Chordata; class Aves; order Strigiformes; family Strigidae; genus Strix; species Strix uralensis. Next base: position 87,947,239 of record NC_133972.1, on the reverse strand, counting down.
ATATAACTTCAATTCTAGGCAACAGAGAGGTCCTGTTTATCTGTATGAATTTATTCTCCTTCAGTAGGTCCTTCCCTGACAAGCTGATGGTGTTATGATTTTTGTTTTGCTATAACCGCCATACTAAAATGAGTTCAGACTTGTACAAATGTATGACAGGTGACTTACTGGCTTGTTCGGTTTAGCATGTGTGTTCAATGTGACTGATCTTCTGTTTAAAAAAATGTGACTGTTCACATAGTCTTTGCTACTGCATTACAAAGCAGAGGCAATCTGCTGGAAGGAGGGATAAAGGGCATGCTCCTTTTTTGACAGCAACTGAATTTATTTCAGTGTACCTTAAGTCTGTATTATGTGTCTCAGCTGCGACTTCTGAGATGAACAGGGAAGTTGTAGCCAACAGGTATCAGAGCAAAAGCCATACCTTAGAATTGGTAAAAGACTTAGGAATCAAAAGTGGGTTTGTTTTGATTTGGGGTTGATTTTTTTTTTTTTTTTTTTTTTTTCTTTCAGAGAGCTTGTTGCAACATGGGAAATAACTAAAATTTGGTGCAGAAAGGAAGAATCAGAGGAATAGTTCTGCTTCTGTGAGGACTCAGTGGGCAGAGCAGAAAATTTTTTCAAAACTTTTTGTATTTTATGATATCAAGTCTGCTTAAAAGATTGAATTGTAGCAGTTTTTCTGTTTGTGTTGTAATTAAACACGATTTAGGAGCTAGGAAACTTTTTCTGGTTTTGGTATTCTCACTTAAAGCCAAAGCAGTTCCTCTTAAAAAATTTTAACTGTCTTGGACTCCTGACTCAAAAAAAAAAAAAAGAAAAAAAAAAAAAAAAAAAAAAAAAAAGAAGTATTATTTAGTTTAAAAATTATCAAGAGGAAATATGTTCATCTTTTATATTCTCACTTAATGGGTCCAATATCTAGACGAATTTTGCTATCTGTGGTCTGTTATTCCATTTTTACATTTCATCTTGTTTAATGCTGAGTTCTTTCAGCAGTCCCTTTGTTATTTTGGTTTTCTTTGTCATTGTATTTTATTTGTTTTCACTTCTCCCTGGTTTTAGTTTAATTTTTATTTCAATCTAGTTATTCTTTTTTTATGATAATCTGTCTGGCTTTTGAAAACTGCATTGTGAATCAACTCTTTTGTTTTCTTTGTTTTCTAACTCTTTTTCTTAGTTTCAATTATCTCTTGCTTTTTTGTTTGTCATACAAACATCTATAATTTCATCATTACAGATGAATTTGTTACTATCATCACTATTTAAGGTGGTCTGATGTTTTTTATGGGAAAAGCTTCTTTTTAGTTACAGATAACCATGCCAAATTGTAGTTACATAGACTGAAATTTTATTTGATAAATGGTTCTTGTTGTTTCTAGTATGAATGTGTGTTACTATTACTAGTAGTCATGTGGACAGGAAGCACGTGTGATGTTTTTCCACAGATGTGGTTCTGTAGTCTGTAACTTTATAACTAGTAATACAATATAATTGGCCTGCAATTAATTAATTCTTAAGATTTTTCTGAAGCAAGGTTTTAGCAGATGAGAAGTCATATGTGCTGGCTGCTGAATTCTTAATTGTCTACTGAAACTATAAACATGTATCTGTATCACAAAACTTTGAACCATCGCAGTCCACATATATATGTCTAACAGAGACAAGTTAAGACTTTAGAGGATACCTTTTTAGTAACTTTGTTTTGTGCAAGCCTCCATAACTTAAATATGAAGATAGCTGACACATGCCACTGTTGCAGAATGACTGAACATTATTCTTTTGAAACCTGCAAGGGCAGAGCAGGACTTACCAGCCACTTCTGTTGCTCATAATGGAGTTGTAAAGAAAAGCTAGGAGACTGACAGTGTAGAGCTACTTGTACTCTCCTCACTGAGACTAGCTTCAGTTACATATAGGATATATAAAGAGTGAAAGAAGAACAGATTTAGGTTTGCAGTAGAAAGCTGAATCAGAATAGAAGACTGCTGCTGAATTAATTTTTTTAATTGAAATTCCTGCAGAACTCCTGAGTTATGGTAAGATATATACATCACATCATCAGCAATCCCAAGCTGAAGTTTGAAGCTCAAAGCTTGAAGTTACTGTTCTTAGAGACTTAATAAGCTGAGACTCTGAAAAAGCTTTAGCTTGTGAACAAAATATGTAAAGAATTGTAAGGGAACTGAATGCAATTGAATGGAATGACCATGCAAAGCAGTGAAAGAATTTGTTCTAGCATGGCACTGGTTGTGGTTCATTTGATTACTTTCAAAGACTTAGGGCTGTAAAATATAGTGACCAATATACATATTGTTCAAAACAAAACTTTTGAGTTGTGCATCTTTATGTATGTCTTGTGTATGTATCTACTAACACAAACATATGCACATGCAAACTGCTGTATGTTCCATAAAAAGATATATTAAAATTAAATCAAGGCAAAGGACATCTGTAAACTAAGAATAAAAAACAGTTATAGACTATATGAGATTAATCCCAAGAGTAGGCTCGTAAAGAATTCATTTAATGTAGTTTGGCCAAATTGCGATACAGAAATGCTCAGCTAAGCAATCTCAATTTTTTATCCTGAGCTGTTGCAATTCCATTGGATAGTCTAAGCATGGGAACAAGCATATTTTATTGGTTTCAGTCCAATGATAGATTAGTTTGTCTATCACCTCCCCTCTTTGTCCTTACCATTATCTTAACCTCATGGCATTCTTTGTGTATTTGAAAACTTAAGTGGATATGCAGATTAAAATGATAAGTAGAAGGGAAATATAAACTTCTATGGATTTGTACAAGACATTTTAAATTGGGAAAACAGAAAGAGAATTTAATAGTAATCTAGCATAATCAGCATTTACCAGACGCTTTCTCAGGATCACTTGTCTGCAAACACTGAATTAAAAAGAATCCTTTTACATAATAGAAGTATTACTGGAATGGCCCAGGCTACATGACATATTATCAAATGGATTTACCAAAATTAAAGGAAACCCAGACTGTCCTTTAAGAAATATATGTCTTCCTGAATATTTTCAAAAAAACATTACATAAAGTTGACATAAATTTAAAAAAGAATATATCTTTCTGGTTTGAAAGCAAAAGATATAACTGCAAAAAATTGGAGGAGGAAAATAAAGAATGTATTTATTGAAACTTTCATTTAGGATTCACCTCAAATCTGAAAAGGTCAGTCTCAGTACAATCATGTAACATTAACTTGTATAAAAAACCTAGGTGTTTTTTGTGAAAAAATATTTTACAAAACACACATTGTATATTCAGTCATCTTGTCATCCAAAGTAAAGAAGAACATATTTGTTAGAGCCCAGAGTGTTGAAGATAGAAATAGATATTGTCACTAAGAGAGTTTGCCAGCTACAAGTGTATATGCATAAATTCAAGGGAAAAAAAAAAAAAAAAAAAAGGAAAAATAAAAGCTGCTATAATGACAGTATGCAGGACTTACCTTTCCAAATTTTTTTTCCTTAAGCTTCCTGTCTCAGTATTTAAGTTTCCTTTCTAATGTATTTTCTCATGAGTTTTGTAGTGGAGTATGCTAACCATTATTAGAAATTACAGCAGCTGTTCATATCTTTAAATTACCCTGTACTAAAACTGGTCCAGGTAAAAAATATATATTACCGGAACTGGAAACCAATAACTAATCCATTTCTGTAGTTTTAAAAAATTTTAACATGCTTTCATTTCCATAGATCTTCATACTTCCTGAAGTGTATACAAAAAGGTACCATAGGAAATACTGTTCTTGTGGTACTGTGGCGCTAACTGAACATGAAAAACACAACCAAGCCTCAGGGGAGAGCCTTCTCAGAGATTTCCAAGTCAATCCTGTAAACCCAAGAGAATGAGTTGGTTTGACTAAGATACTTGAAGCAAACCAACCATCGAATCTTGGGGTTTTGAGCATCAATTTTAAAACTTTTTGTCTGCCTTTACTGTTAAAAGAAATAATTTTGGCCAGAAAATAACAAAATCTCAGAGTAAGAAAAATTATTTCTTATATTCAAGCCTTCATGATATGTATGCTTCTATTAATTACTTGGAAAATGTCCAGAAATCTGTGAATAAAAAACACAGAAGTGTGACAGTGTAGATAAAAAAGATTCTTAGATCAAGATGCAGTATCTAACAGCCAGTGAAAAATGAATGAACAGTATGAAGCAAGAAGATTTCTACCTATTATGTGACCTGCTTTGCTGTTTTATACATACCTTTACTGTTTTCTTTTTTCTTATGTACATATAATAAAGTATTAAAACTTGATAATTGTAAGAAGAATAGATGTTAATCAGTAACAAAAGGAAAGGAAAATAAGCAGGAAAGCTGTGAGGTAATATCAAAACCCGACTCACCATTAAACACTAAATTTTGAGGACAGTATTTCAGATACTTGAGAGAAAATGTAAAACCATTATTGCAGAATGAGAAGAATTGAGGTGGAATCTTCAGAAGTACTCATAGTTAGTCCTTCTCTACTTATGCTGAAGTCAAGAGTTTATCACCATCTCTGAAAGGTAAAGGAAAATACTGTATTTTATCTTCAGTAGTGAATAGGAATGTTAGCTTCTGAATATGAACACCCTTTCTCCTCTGGAGAAAATCAGTCTTCTTCAAATGTATGTACTGCATCCATTGCAAAAATACTTGCTTTGTCAAGTTATATGTAACTATAAATGTTTTGAGCTCTATAAAGATTTGCTTGTTTATTTTCTGCTTTGTTAATACCTGAAAAGGAAGTAATACTATCACTTCCCTTGTTCAATTTGTTAATTAAATTGTAATGGAATTAATATTTTTTGTCAGCAAATTTCTGTTTATCTTTCACTTCAGAGATCAAGAATTAAATGAGGTGATACTTTATTTGTCTACAGTTGCAATAGATTTTTTTCCAGGCATCAACATCTCCCTTTTTTTTTTTTTTTTTTACATTTTCGAGCTCTTGTATTCTAGCTAACACAATTTAAGGAAATGCCTGTCTTTTTCTCACATGTACAGGAAATATGTTGGAACCAAGTCAGTGTTTACAGCTATGTTTATGTCTAACTAACAGTTAAGTCACTTAATTAGCATAGTACAGGTGAGATTTGATGTGGTATGTCCAGCTATGTTTAAACAGAAAGACATAAGGCTATTCCTCTATTTAGTCTATATGGATGTCAGATTTTATTTCTATGAGGTTCATGAAAACTTCTCCCCACCTTCAGTATAGCATTTCTCAGTTTGAGCTGTACCCATTTTTCTGTTATAGCTCAAAACCTCTTTATGACATTAAAAATTACATGGTTTTGACAGGAAAAAGAAATAGCACAATTTTATATCATTGCTTATGCTTTACCGTATGTAAAGTTTGTGGGATTTTAATTAATTAAAAGTATCACTTATACCCAAAACATTAAAGTACCTGTTGAACTTCTACATAAAAAATATTGTTTTGGATACCTTCCTAATGTATTTTATACCACATGAGACATTATTGTTTGTTTTACAATAGGGTACAATCAATTGAACTCACTAATAATGAGGGGAGGGAAGGAGGGAGGGAGGGAGGGACAGATGAATGGAAAAAGTATTATTTCTGCCAACTGAGAGCATAGCTTCTGGCATCCAGATTGGTGACAGATTTGAGAGCTTTCTGGAATTTAGGGGCAGAAAAGTCGTAAGGAATTTTGATATCGAGATAGGCCAGGTGGGTTTTTTCCTATTTTCCTGCACGGAGGGGTAGACTTATCCTGCTGTTGAAGGGGAAAACCATTTAGTAATGTGTTTTTCTCCATTTCAGACCCTGCTGTTCTATTGCTAACAATACTGTTAGCTTTGTATTGACCACTAATTTAATTTGCTATTAACTGTGAACACGTCCTTGGAATAGGACTGTAGTATCTCTACTGGGATCAAGACAGAGTAAACAGGGTGCAATCTCATAACAATTTATAACACGATTAGTTCTTGTGATTACTGATTTCCCTGAACTTCTTCATAATTATTCCCTTATATTAAGAAAATCAGAGAGTAATTATTTTCCCCGAAAACAAGTGAATTTAAATTCTATAGCTTGTGCTGATTAACTCTGTTGGTGATGAGTTTTCCCACTTTCTAGTAGGATTTAGAAAACTTGCGATGCTGAGATATAGTTTCTGGAAAAATATTCCTGAATTATGTTGCAATGGAGAAAAAATGCAACCTTTATTGCAGAATACATAGTATCATTTCAGTCAAAATCCTAATAAAGTATGAAAACTCACTCAAGTGGTTTCATCAAAGTTGTGCTAGAAAATTAGACATTTTTGTTTTAGGTGGCAAGACCATTGCCCTCTGGCTGGAATGAAAGGTGGGAATAAGGTTTTCTCCTCTCTCCAATTACTATAATAGCATGTATCTTGGAATAGTATTATCCTTAGTTAAGAGTTTTAGAGAATTAAAAGAAAAAAGAAAGAAGAGAAGGAAGGAAAGAAGGAAAGAGGTGAAAGTTACTGAATTTCATCTATGTTCATTATAGCCCTTGCACTTGTTGAACCACTTCCAGTGGAGTATACTTTTCAGTATTTTAGTTCCCTAATTATGATATTCCTTTCCAGAAAAATTGAAATGATAGAAAAAGTTAGCTTACAGTCTCATAAACATAAGAGTTTCTAGAATTGACAATTTAGTAAAAGGAAAAATTTCTCTTTTCCTGAAAAAGTTGCAATATGTGATAGTACAAGTCAATAGACTCCCAAAAGATTAACGTATAGTATTACGTATCTGTTCAAAACAGGACTGAGAATATTGGTTTTGCAACAGCTTTTGATGGACGTTTCCTACTTAATTCATTTCTTATTATAAAACTAATTAGTTATCACACAAGTTTAAAGTCATGGATATGTAACAGCCATGGTTTTGGAACATTTGCTGCCATAGGTATAAAAGATTATAAGATATATATTTTACATGGCAAAAGGAGCGACCACCCTCAGATACACTGTTAAATTCTCTCAGGATAGAAAAAATTTATATTGGTCTTATTTTTCTTGGTTCCTTATTTCTGATAACTTTTTTTGTTTTGTTTTCATAAATTCTTTTCACTTGATTTGCTCTATCATTCATCTTCTGACACTGCTGGTGGCAGAGAGAATGTAAAATGAGTGAGTTTTAAGGGAAACATATCATAGAGTTGTATAGCAATAGAGCTTAAAAGATACTAGTTTAAGATTCCCAGTGTAAAGCTTGCTTTTTCTCCTCTAGGCAATTCTGCGAGATAGGTACTCTATTGATAGCAGTAGATATCTTTCTGATGGAAAAATAGGAATAAACAAATATCTGTATATGTTCAGAGCACAATTCAGAAATAGTAAACAACTAAATATCTAAGGAACATTAGCGCAAATATTTTACTTTAAGGTTATAAAAGGAATAGGAAAACTGCAAGAAAAACAGTGGGGTAGAATAAATTAAAATAAGTTAGGTGCCACAGAGGTACCTTCCTGTTTTGTTTAATTTAAACAAAATATGAAACTGTTATGGAAAGATTCTGATGTGATGGAGACCATCTGCTCTTATTTTGTTATATAATGATTTGCATAAAATCTATTAAGTTTGTTGTATTGCATGCTTCAGGAATTTAATAACCCAGAATTATGTATGATATACAGCACACGGCAACGAATTGTAATAAACAAGAATGGTACTTCTAACTGCATATAGAAAAGAATATGTGATTTTTAGGAAAATAAAGCTATTGTGACCTATTTTCTGTTGTATTAATTTAGTAATTAATGTGTTTGAATTCCTGTGAGATCACATGTTCCATAATTCTGTATGCTTGACACAAGGGAACATAGAACAATGCTAGATTTACTTGGTATCTTAATATTGCTATGTTTTTCACATATCTACAGTTCTTAGATGTTTACTAAGCTAATGTGGATTAATTTCTTAATTATGTTTTGCATATACAAGGACTGATTCTAGTCTCATTTATACTCATATAAGCAATGCCTGACTGCTGTGAAATTAACAGCTTTGTTACTGGTATAAGAAACATGAGAATAATAACTGTATTAATATGTTATGATAAATTATTCAAATTTAGTAGTACAAGAATATCTACTGCAAGGATTTCTGGCTTCTGTGCCATAGAATTGAAGAATATGCTATAAAAAAATATTTCTGTATGAATTTTAGATATTGTTAAACTTGCTTAGAAATTTCCTCTTGAAGCTATTAAACAAAACCAACTCTATACAAAAGTGGATAGCTAGTTCCTTCTCTAGTCATACTGAAGCAGCTATGATCCCCATGTCAAACAACAACCAACCAAGGCTACTTCTGAACTTCATTGGGTGTCTTAAACAAATTTGAGTTCCCAGCTTTCATAAAACTTTAGACCACTGGTTGAATTCCAGCCTTCTAGACCAACATATAAAGTCAGAGAATGAGAATGAAGATACAAAAAGACAGCAAAAAATAGGTCTGAAACATGATTTTTTCCCAAATATGAGCTGTTCATGTGGAAGTCCATCAAACAAATAGCTGATATCATTCTGCTTTCCAAAGGTAGATTTAAATTGCTCTGTCTACCTTCCTTTTACAGTTCATTAACTAACTGCTGTAGCACAGTTCAGACTCTAGGTCACGCATTAATTTGTATCAGCTGACTGGTGTCTCCCTAGATGACTGGCATCTCCCCAGCTGAACTGGGGTCTCCTGCAGCTGACATTTGCCTGAGAATTACCATACTCTCCCCTAAAATTTGTTCTTGCTGGTCTCCCTGTGCAGAGTGCTATGGAAATATAAGAAGCAGTGCTATATTTGGTTAGTAATTTTCCATATTGAGGGGAGGTTTGCAGACTAGTTTTACTCCTTTTGTACTACAACAGCAGCATAAAAGAAATTTACTGAGACAAAGAAACTCTCTCAGAATAATGATAGCAGTATCTTGACTAATTTGCTATAATACAGTTTCCTAAATTAACTTACCTATCAACATATCTAAACCTAACTGTGTACCTGCTTACTGGAATTACATAATGATACTCTACCTGAAAAGACTTCTTAGTATAGCTGTGAAACTGCTTGGTGCTTGTAGAGCAACATCGGTAGACTGAATGTGGTCATGTTAGTCTTATATAAGTCTGATATAACACATGAAGCCTGCCCATCAACATCTCCTAGTCTTATCCAATACCTCAAGAACTAATAGTATGTAGATACCTAAACACTGACTAATGATGACACATACAAATATTTTATATTAGTGCTTGTCTATTTCAAAAAATCTAATCCATTAAAAGAATATAAAGGAAACTACTAGCATAATTTATTGATGTTTTTCAAGGATATATATAGGTTATAATGTTACTTCTGAATTTGGAGATCAAATCTCAGAGGATACTGAATTTCAGAATTTGAAAAAATATTACTGGCATTTTAGGCTAAGATAAACAAGTGTGATGTTATAATATGCAAAGTTTTGAGTTTTATTAAAGAAGTCTTGATCAATGAAAAAAGTGTTTCAGTATTTGTTCACTTCTTCGTCTTCTGGGCCTGTATACTGATCATTTTTACTAGCTGATTTGCAACCTGTTGTCCTGAGAAAATGTGTCTTTTCCTCTCAATATCTTGCTTCTAGGTTTTTTGGTTGGTTGGTTTGGGGCTTTTTGTGATTTTTTCTTTTTTCCCCCGTGTTGTAATGCCTAGCTTCTCTCATATCTTTTTTTTTTTTTTGGCTGAAAAACAAGGTTAACACTGGGCAGAAAAAAATTTTTCTCTGTTAAGAGTATGTATGAACTTTTGTCTCCTTCAGAACTCTGAAGATTAAAAATTCATGAAAAAAGCTATTCTTTTATTTCTGAATTACAGAGAGATTCTCTAACTTTTCTCTGCATTAGCTGTATTAAGCAGATTTTCATAATCACTAGAAGAGCTGGTGTCTTTTTTTCCCCTCCCCCTCCCCCTCCCCCTCCCCTTCCCCCTCCCCTTCCCCCTCTTAATGTTGTGTCTAAACAAGGCCCTTAAAGCATCACTTACAATTCTCAAATGACTATGTCTGCCTCTGCAGGAAAAAAATTATATATGCTAAATCAAAGCTTTATTCTGAACAGTATTAGAATGTCATGCTCAAGCTCTTACCTTAGTACTGCAAAGTGTGACACAGTTTTACTCTATATTTTTCAAATCTTTCCCACAGCATTGCTCTTTCAGAAGTCTCCATTTTATATTGGTTTCTTCTTTGAAGTATAGTATTTCCTATTTTTTTACTGAATTTCATTTTGATTCCACACAATATTTCTAAAATTAAATTAATTTGAAATTGTATCATTGTTGTCTAATGTGCTTGACTCCAGCAACACGTCATCTTCAAAGACGTTCTGTCTCAGGTTTTTAATGAAATCTTCACTTCAGATTTAGTCATATCAACCTTGCAGATTTTCATCAACCATATTTCCATATTTTATGAAAATGTCACAAATAACTTTCTCAAAACCTTACACAATTCATGATACATCCTTGAATTTATGCTATTCACAAGACCTGTCAAAATAGGAAATAGAAAGTTTATTTCATTATAATGCAGTGACATCTTTCAATGCTGGTGACTGCAAATGGTTGTGTTTTCTGCAAAAGATTCAGTGGTATGCAGTATGCCTTTGGAGACACTGGCAGCTGTCTTTTCATTGAGAAAATATGAAGCAGCTCTGCAATTTTTTCTGAAAATTTTTAATTCTTTTTTTAACACCAACATATGTTGTTTTTCTAAACTAAGAAATTGTGGTTTTTTTGTAACAAAAAAAAAATTAAAAGCGAAAAATGAATACCTATGACACAAAGAAATCAAAATGTTCAGAACATTGCAAGCTTGTTAATGAAGAACAGATTAAACAGCAACTGTTGACATGGTACCATTGGTCTGTTCAATTCTCTTGACTCTGTTCAATTCTCAGGAATATATCCCTTCAGACCAAAAGCTACAAAAATACGTTCATATGTTAAATAAATACAGCAATATTTTCTTTCTTGAGATGGATGTGTTGTGTTTCAGGAAAATATAATTCATAGTGTGTGGAATACATGATGAATAAGGCACCTGTCATGTCTTTATTAGATATTCTGACTTTTGTGTAATGCTCATAATTTCTTTTTTGACTTAAATGTTTTCCAAGGCATGTTGTCTTTGGCTAATGGAAATACTTTATTGAACAATGTGTTTGGTATTACATGAATTCTTTTTCTTTTCCATATAATTGGAAGCACAGAGCAACTGTAGATGAAAATGCGACATTCTCATTAAAAGTCTAATGTCAGTAACTTAAGGCCTTACAGCCAATTAGCACGCTCAGACACAAGTTAGCATAATAATACAAATAATAGATAAGCCATACTCCAAATTCTTGGTGTTGGTGTGCACATGGAGGATGATTAGAAGCTCCTGGATTAGTAATAAGTGACTAGAATCCTTCCTTATGGGTGGAATTAGGAGATAGGTAAAAATGGCTGCCATTGTCTTAATTTGCTATTTGTGTATAGCAATATGTGTAATATTTATATTTCTGCATGGTGAAAATGATGCTTATGCAGCTGAAAGCACATTATTTCATGTTATATGACCAAGTTAAAAATTTACAATGAAAAAGGTAGTCTAGCCATAGTATGTCTGTGCTTTCAAAATTTTGCAAGCTAAGATAAGCTTTTCTCTGTTGAGAACAAACCGCATCACTTAGCTCTCCAGCACCATAGTATTTCATGCACAATAAAGTTAAGGCTTGCATACAACACCAAATTTCTTCCTCTGTAGAAGTATGTTAATACTTATTATATCACTTAAAATAGTCAAACAATAGAAATGTCAAAGTTGTAAACACACAAATCAAAAGCCTTAACAGAATATTTGTTTTAAATGTAATGATTTGCAACAAAAGAAAGCATCATATTCTTGAAACTTTATGGCAGCTAATCTAATTGGAAAAATTTTTTCTTTATATTGTGTGACATTTAATAGTATAATTTCTAAACAGCTATACATGTACTGAATGAGCTATCTCAGAGATTTTATATATATACAGATATAAGTATATTCTTGTGCTTGTTTTTAGATAAAAGTTAGTCAGTTCCTATACAATTAAGGAAATAGTAGTAATAACACATACTATTAAGTTTCCAGTGCTGATCTGCTCCCCCTTTAATTTTTTTAAAACTCAAAAGAAACATTAGCAGTGAACTTGTACAGCAAATGTCAGAAACCTAAAAGTTTAACCTCCACATCAGACCTTCCTACATAACATTCTAAACATTACGAGTAAAAAGGCAATATAAAAAAGAATGTTAAATGCGACATGGAAGAGGACAAACTATTGTATGAGTCCAAGCTGATTTCCTTTTCTAAATTGATATCTAGGCTGAGCAAAATCATTAGAATCAAACCATTAACTAAAACATACAGAGACTAGACGAAAATTAGAAAGGGTTAAAACAAGCTTAAAGAAAGAGTCATAAACATGGAAGTTCTTCAGAACTACCATGGGTTTTTGCTTCTGGGACCACCAGATTCCTCATAATACAAAAAAGTATAAAGGCTAGTGGAGGAAGGTAAAGCTATTATGATTAACTTTCATGACTTTTTAGAAGATGGAAAATATGTGTCTCAAAATTATCCCTTTTAGTGCTAAATATGAAAATATAAGATGAAATCACAGGAATACATATCAGAGCGAAATGGCAAATGGAAACAAGTCACTGTGCCCATATTGTAAGCTTCTGCATATTCATAAGGATAAAGTAAATGTATTTAAACCAAAATATTGATTCTCCATAAACCAGTCATTGTATCAGATATCTGATTGGATGGAGGAAATAATAAGCAATAGCAAAAATGAATAAGGCTTTTTGTAAAAGGCTGTTGAGGAGATACAAAAGTATTCATTAGTTTCTATTAACTGACTAAGCACATATGTTTTAATTATGCTACTCGGATGCACTACTAGGAAGTTTAAGTTTTCTTGGAATCTAAACAAGCAAGATGTACTGGAGTATGCTAAAGCCAGGTTTGTCTAAGCTTCAGTTAACTTTCAAAAGAAGGTCAATTATTCTCTTTATATGAAGTTCTTTTTTTTAATTTGGAATTTCCCCCCTTTTCCTTGGTACCTGGTACTAGTCTAGTGAATAAGCTCTTCAGTTTTTTTGCACGCCCCCTCTCCACCTGAAGCTCTGGGGAGAAAACCTGCATCGCAGACTGTGCAACCTTACTGAAAAGCAATGTAGATTAGTATCAGTGAAGTTTCATGCTGTTTCTGCAGTAGTTTCCCCTACCTAGGTTAACTTCATCAAAGATACTTAAGGGATCTCTCACGATGTTGCGCTCTGCTGCCTGTAATAATAATAATAATTAAAAAAACCCTTCAAGAACAAAAAAATAACCAAGCAAAGAACCCCCAACCTGGGATATTCCAGCTTTCCTAAATGGGGAAACACAGACTCACTTCTCTGTTTTCTCTTATCATTTGCAGTCTCAGATTTTTGGCTCTTTGCTAAGAACTGTATATCCACAGGAGAAGATGGACCATCCTATTTGATTATAGACAAGTAAGTCAGGTTGCAAATGCTACCTGTTTACAAGCACGAGATAAGAGCTTGATTGTTGGGCAGTATACACTACCTGCATATTTATTTGTCACCTCCTCTGAGGAATAAGAACTTGAAAGATGCTAAATGGACACTTTATCCTAAACACTAGATCTCTTGAGCCTATGATTGTAAATTTCATTTTGGTCATTTATTGATAGAAGGACTGGAAGAAGCAGTTTATAGACAAGCCATTCACTTTTATTATGTTCATGACAGCAAATACTTCTAAGGTTTGGAAGTATTTATGAAAAGGGATTGCTGAACTGAAAGAATGAGTTTACAATCCAGACAGATTATACAATATCAGTTGTTTAGCCTCTTAGAGGAAAATATATTTAGCAGTAGTGTGTAATGGAAAGCTTGAAAATGTTAGCAGATCAATAAAAGACCAAGACACAACTACTGTCTAAAATGAGTATTTGTACGCATACAAATATAAAAATATATACATAGTAAAATACCTCAAATCTGACTAAATTTTAAATCTCTCTTTACATATGTACATTTCAAAAAGTTTTGCTACAGGAAAATACCTTCAGAGAAAAGTTGAGGAGTCTCACACATTTTTATGAAGCTAATATCACTTATAAACTGATGAATCATGAATAACTAGAGAATAAATGTTGGATGTTGATGCTTACATTAAATCTGTCTGATCATACATTGCCCGGCATTTTTTAACCAATTCAACATTTACAGTCCACACCTATCGGAACAAAAGCACTCCACTGATGGAATTCTGTTTCCCTTTAAATTTAAGTGTACTTTCATTCCTAACAAAAAGCAAAAATTATATATTTTTAATTCTTGCTTCCTTTTAATTGCTAAGCATTTTAACTGAAGTTCATTTGTCAGAGCTTTAAGGGGAAATATGTTAGGTATTATCTCATGTTCTGCTCTCGAATGACACTAAAAAAAGACAGGTTGAGATGTCAGTATAGGATTTGATAATATGTGCACTACTCTCTCTGGGAGACTTACCGATCTTTTAAGAGTTTCACCATGATGACTTGTAAATTTGTTATCTTTGGAAGTTTAAGTTGGATAGGTTGAAAGAATGGTTCATTCCAAACTCCGAAATCCACATTATATCATTTTAAAACGTGCAGCCTTTTTTTAAAGTTCTTCCTGCATCTACAGTTTAGAAAAGCCTTGCTTTTCTTGGTTGTTGCAAGCTGGCTTAATTGGATTCCCGCTCATGTACTTTTCTCCATCTCTGCTGCCTATTACACAGATTTTTATATGCTCTTCCAATCACAACAGTATCCAGTATCCAGCTGCTGAAAGTTTTATTACACGAAATATTTCTCTGGCAGTTTATTTGTGTTGGTATGTGCTCCAGAGTATGAACAACTGATAAGGATGCATTCTAAACCAGCTAATTTAGTCCCACCCAAGTAGAAAATTAGTTATTTAAATATATAAAGAGTATTACTTGTAATCTTATCAGTTTACTTTCTCATATGTTCTTAATAATTGAATTATACATATATTGTAGAACTGTTTATATATACTTCTCACACAGCTTTTTCTTGAACTAGTATTTTTCTTAATTTGTGTGAAAATAAAATATATATTCTCACTTTATAGGAAGATTAATAATTTTGCTAACTAGTCTGTATATTAAAAAATAAATTGCTAATTTTTAGAAATGATTACTGAGTAACTTTATTTGATAAAAAGCCTATAGGATGATGTACAATTTGGTTTTCAAACAACTTATTTTAGTTTGTTTCGGCAGGTGAAGACACTCACTTTGAATTGAGATAATATCCAAAAGCAGAGATCATCTGTAATCAAGAGTAAAAATAATATGTAATAAGTTAAAGTGCCAAAAGTTCTGTGGTATTGCTGTCTCATTTTTTCATAGCAAATACGTGGTTTTGATGCATTAACATGAATTCTTCATGCTGTGATGGAATCCTGGCAGCCAGAGCTTTAAGGTGCATTACCCTGGACCTTTCCCCTGAAGTAAGCACCCAGAGCACATCAACCATCTGAACCTTAAGAAAGTCTTTTCAGAAACTAGAATCACACTCTTTTTAAAGTTCAAAGCTCAGAATAAGTCCATCAGAAATAAAAAGCTTGTGAAAAAATTTCCCTGTTGTGTCCTCGAAGGGTGGATCCTTTCCTCCAGTTTCATTTTTCATGTCCAGCAATTTTCAGTGGCTTTATTGTGAAGACAAACTTCACAGTGTCCTGTCTAGGTTTCTTGTGAAAATTATTTCCTTTAGTTGTCCTTGAGGAGTGGCCTGTTGTTGGCTTGTGCTGCAGTCTAATTGCTACTGAGGCACTCACTTTTTTAGTCTGTCTGTCTCACTCTAGAAAGTTTCTTTAGAAAGTTAGAAGAATGTTATTATAATTGCAGTAACAAGCATCTGAATGTTTGAAAATCACAGAATCACAGAATTGTCTAGGTTGGAAAAGACCTTGAAGATCATCCAGTCCAACCATCAAATATAAAAACCAAAACTGGCCTATAACTGTACTTTATAATTACATCAGAATCAGTTATTTTTTCCCCTCTCTCCTTTTGAAATCAATTAAGGTTTTCTTTAGTGAGATAATGGTGGCCTGTTTGGTCCTACCCATGTTGTTGTCAAGGTTATTAACTGAATGATGCATAAGATAGAAGTAAATAGTGTATGTGGTGACAGTGATATTTGAGTGTATGTTTCAAAAAGTTGAAAGTTATGATGCTCTGACTGAAATACAACTATCTACAAAGGTTCACTACTGCTCTTGGTCATAATTAATTTTTTTAAGCAACATTTTCTCCTTTAGTTAATATTTATCAACATTCCTTCTCTAATGTTATTATTATTTAATTCTGTTTGTAAACATGCTTACTTCTGAGCTTCAAGCCAGAATTATTGTGGCAAATTATCTGGAAAAACCTTCTGTATTAGCTGTACAACTTCTGGTGTAAAGAAGCTTTTTGGAAATGAAACTTTTTTAAAAACTATATGCACTTTAAATTGAAAAAATATTGTATTACTGTGCCAGAATGTGAAATAAGGAATTTTTCTTTTGTTCAGTTTTTTTGTTAGATTACTACAGCATATGTAGAATCATCTTTTCACTGACTTAAAAACAAACTCAATAGATCAGTAAACAGATTTTTAAAGAATCTGGCATATGTGTAAAGTAGTTATCAAGAGTAATAAATACACTAGTACAGAGAGATTTGCATTTCTGTGAACTACAATAATTAATAGCCTGAAAGAAAATAACTCTGTAATCCACAATCACTTGACAAAGGGTCAGCCATCACAGCAAAGAAGCTGTTGACTGAGGTGGTAATCATTTGGTTGGTTATCTGATTGCACAAGTCTCATGTGTTCTGCTGAAAAACTCTTGGTCCCGACAGACAGGCTATAGCCCATCTCTACTGAAACTGAATGTTGCATGCCAGGTTCTTCTGGGATGTTATAATTTCTAAATATTATCTAGAAATCCTAGGGGAGCTGGAGACCCACACTGCTGTGACGTTGCCGAGGCAGGGACTGAAGGCCCCAGGGTGCTGACTTGAGGTCCTAGACCATGGGTAGGATGGAGGGAGCTCCAAATGGCTGAATGGGGATCCTGGGCTGTGGGCAAGGTGGGAGAAGCCCCAGGGACTCTGCAGGTATAGGCAGGTTGGAGGTATCCTCAAGGTTTGGGCTTATAAATTGCTAAATCCCAATTTTAGAGCAGTAGCTCTTGTCACTGGTGGTATAGTAGACAGAAAACAGGACTGGAAAATGATACAGAAGCACGAAGGCTCTTGAGATCTGGCAAGCCCACTGCTCCTCTTTCTTTCTTTCTTGATCATCCTTGTCTGGCTGCTCATTCATGTCATTCTAACAAGCTTCTCTGAAACTGGATTTTCAAGCTTCTGCCAATTCTCCATATGAGAGAATGACTCCATTAAAAAATAATTAGAATTGATTGTGATGGAGTCAACAGAGTTATTGGTGTTTAAAAATTATTTGAAGTAGGAAGGTTTTCCCTCCTTTGGCATAATGAACTTTAATTTCCCATTTCATGCTCCACATATGGAGCTTGACAAAGAACAAGAAGCTGGAAAATACTCAGCCTTCATGAATGGCTGTTATAGATTTTTCAGGCTCACAATCATGCAAAAATATGTTCAAAACTCCTAACAGTTTCTTGATCCTATCATATGTGTTCTGAGATCTCCACTATTAAATTATTTTTTTGGATAAACTAAACCAATAATAATAACAACATAATCTTACCACACAGTTGTGTTTTGTAATGGATTTGGGCCTTATACTTTCTTTCATAAAAAAAAAAAAAAAAAAAAATAAAGCAAACTGGAATATAGTGTAACTCAGTCATAGTTTTGTGCATTTTTTAGACAAAAGCTGCTGTTGTATAGAGTTAGTAATGTTCTGTAGGTATTTTTACTCATCTCTAGTGAATCTGTGAAGCTCAGATTAATTTCCCTACATATCTAGTTCTAGTTCTAGGCTCTAGTTCTCCATGGTTTGGAGAGTTGCCCATTGGCTCCATGCTAAAATGTACCACAGAACATTGAAAAAGCAAATACAGAAAAATGTAGAGGTAGCTGGTAATAGGCCCTTTTTCTGTCCATGACTCTATTTCACTGGAAACCTCTGAACTGAAAGGCAATGATGACCGTGAACTTGGGAAATCTAACATATATTCAGCTAGCTAATAGGTGAAACATCTCAATCTGCTGGAAAGAACAGAAGCAGAACTTTGTGCTAGACCATTAATTCAGGAGAAACTTCTAAATCAGGTTATTGCTTTCTGATTTGAATACCACACATGCAGCATTATTTATGATTTGGAAACTGTTACATAATTAGAGATATGATTATCTTTTGTAATCTGCAGATTTTTTTTTCAGTCCTAGTGAAAGAATAATTTATTACATATTAAAATTCATAGCCTCATACATTTACTTTACACTTGTACAGGTGCAGGAGCATAACTATATTACCTGTGAGAAATACCCCTCCCCTAATTTGTATACTCTTCACAGAAAATTGTATGACAGACTGTATTCATTGTTTGATTCAAAACTGGGCATCCATTCCTTTCCCATATTGGAACCAGAATTAATTTGCCAAATTCCCATTCAGATGAATTAGTTCTGCATAGAATATGATATCACTTAGATTAATGTGTCTCCAGCACATTACCTATAATGATGGTCAAATTAATTCATTAAAACTTTGACCATCATTAGAAATAATGTCCTCAAGAAACATTAATCAAGTAGATACTTCATATCATATTCTATATAGCATTGAATGTAAATTGCATGAAGTAACTCTAGGAATTTCAAAACAGTAATTGGTTCACATTATTGCTTAACTGAAAGTAATTCAATGTTATTATATAATTGTACTAATATTTTGTTACATGGAGGTGACTGCCTCTTATACAAGATACGGGTAGAACATACCAAAAACATATTGGTGTAGTAGAAGAGATCATAATGTTCTTTAACATTAATACTTTTTAGATTCTGGATGAAAACCTTTGATCTTCCAGGGAACAAACAGAAATAGAGTTCTAAAATGAACTGACGTACAGATCAATAAACTAATTCAGAGTGGCATCAGAAATCAAGATATAATACACCTCAGTTTGCAGTCCTCCAAGAAATATAGGATACATAAAATTTAACATTTCTGGATTTGAAAGATAGCCTTGTGTGGCAGCTAATATGTTCTTATTAACAACTTTAAAAAAAAAATCAATAGAACTTTTTTCTTAAGGAATTTAATTAAAAGCTTTTATTGCAATTATCACACCTATAAAAAATGTTGTTTGAGGACAAATAAATGGATATCTTTTAATGTAAACTAAAACTACTTAAAATGGTATGTCAGTTCAAAATTATATGTTAGATTTGCTTGTGTAATGACGTATTTTCTCTTCACATTTATCATAATGATGTTTTAGCTAAGAACAAAAGCTTTGATAATTTCCTACCTTTAAGAAGTGCAACTTCCACCACAGCCACTGATCATATCTTTGATTTGGACTAAAGAACTGTTGATACTTGACATGAAAAGTCATGTTCTTTCACAATAGATAGAGTTTTGCAATATTTATTTGCATTATATTGTTAACTACAAATGGGAAGTACTGATATGAAACTTCCAGTTTCAAGAGCGACTGAACTACAGTCATCTTTCAAAACAAAGGTTTGTTTAACAGAACAGCCATGAGTGTAGGCAACCAGTGCCAAAACCACAAGAATTATTACTCTATCAGTTCTCTTTTCCCGTGGGCAGATAGTGTCTTCACATTTGCATGAAGAGATTGTAGCAGGTTTTTTTTACAGTGATCTCATGGCAGTGCTGGGAAGTTATGAAGTGTGAGTGGTATTTTTTGCATAGTTTTGGTAGTCTTCAGCAGCCTAACTGTTAGCTCTCTTTGCTATTCCAGTTATGTATGATAAGGCATGTAGGGTATCAGTAAAACTAGTAAACTCAATTACTATGAGAGAAAAACAATTATTTTATTGTTTATATCACATTCTCTTGGACAAAAGCAATGAAAGGGGACAGAGGTAGTTCCCTAACTGATATATAAGTAAGGTTTTCATTCTCTGCAAAACTGATATTTATCCCATTTAAAACAAGAGGCCTACAATATGTTACTATTTTCAGATGGGAATCCAAGATCCAATAATAATAATTTTGATACTTTCACATGAACATATGATCTCTAAAAGAACCAGGTTTTGGAGATGATACTCTTTTTTTCACACGTTTTCAAATAAAGCATCCTATCCTCTCAAAGTTGCTCTCAGTTTTGGCAGAAAGACGTTAGGTTTTGAAAAATATCTATATTCTGAGGCCAAAGATATTACTTTAGGGAAATACAAACTGAACATACCAAGAAGAAACTTATTTTTCCATGAGCATTGAACTAGCAACATGATCCAAATATTAGAAAAGTATTCACGCAGTACATGACACAAACTTTATCGAAGTTATATATACTTCTTTCTTAGTTTCAGAGTAATCACAGTAAGCTATTCAGTCCTTTCAACCTTACTTTTTAAGTGAGGTGAGAATTTCAGCTATTTCAACTCAAGTCTACTTAATTCTTACAAGATGCATGATCAATCTTTCTGGTCCACCCAGCAACAGATCATATCAATGCTACATCAGGTAACCATCCTGTCTTATATGACAATCCTGTCTTCTACAGACAATATGCTATTTTGTGATGAAGCACCCTCATAATGGAGATAAGGCTTTTAAAGAAACTTCTCTGCACAATTTTCTTAATAAGTTAATGTACATTCTGCGACAAAACAAAACATGGCTGGTGAATTTTTTGAAATCTTTGAGTCTTGAGTTAGCCACTAACAACTGTATGGTAAATACATATAATTCTAGATTATAATAATTCTGGAGAGTCAGATACTTTCTCCTGTGACCTTTGACTTGAAAAGGCTTTTATTGGAAATATATTTGTTAACGTGAGGGATTTCTTTAAAAATCAAACACAAAATTTAATAGAAGAGTACAGCCTTTTAAAGCCATTCCATAATGTTACATACAGTTATAGAATATTTAAATTCTCAGAGCTATTTTTAAAATCCTGTAGATAATGTATCACTTTTCATGAGTTTCTACTGATAGTTTATTAATTTTAATTATGGATTAATAAATTAGTAGTTGAAATTAATAAAAAGCATAAAATAATTTCAATTTTTTAGGAATGCAATGGAAAGTTTGAAGAATTTAAACTACCATAGTTTAGAAGTAAGTCTAATTTACTGAGGGTCTGGATTTACAGATAAAATAATCATAATTCAGGTGGAAAAATGCAACATTTGGTGATGGATTAATATGTCTATCATTGCTGAATGTTATAACCAGAGTTGTTTTGCCATAAGAGAGGCTGGAAAGGTTGGCCTCCAAAGGTCCCTTCCAATCTCAACCATTTTGCGATTCTGTGACAATAAAGACACTTAAAAACACTGAACGCAAGAAGTACTAGATATTTTTGTTTAGGTTGTTAATGAGCATCCCTGACAGTGAGTCACTCACCCAGGACAGTGGGTACTAATACTCTCTCAGTTATAGTTTCATTTTTGTTAAATGATCAGTAAAGAACTAATGTTCCAAAAATAATCATCTCTGCCCTAAACCTGTCCTTGTTGATCAAGAGGCTAATGAAGAGCATTGTGGAGTGGCATGGGGATGGGTGGGAGAGGAAAAGTTTTAGGGCATGTTAGGGTCTAAATTTGATTCAGTGTATCCTTTTCAGGTTTTTTCCTTCTACATATTAGATTAGTTAATTATTACATATTAATACAGTTTTGAAAGTGACTTCATCAGGTTTTATCACGGGTTTTTTCCTGTATCAACTATTAAAAGGATAATTTCTAAACCAAGTATTAGAGATACTATTACAATCTACTTGACTAACAAACCTCCTTTTACTCAGAAAAGGAGGCACACATTATCAAACAAACGCTGATGACTTATTTTGATGTAATGTCATTAACTTAACCCCACTTATGCAAGACCATAATCAAGTTAAAAATAAAGTAGCAATCAAATATATCTGACACTCCGGAAAAAGCTAAAAAATATATTCAATTTGTAAACATATATCAACATATGTCAAGCTATTTGAAATCTACTATTATCAAAGAAACTTATATTAAAGACATCATGGAGATTTTCTGAACAGAATTCAGGTTACACATTTTCCACTTGAGTGTGCAGAAAAAAACCTAATCACTTATCTAGCTGTAGAATAAAAAGCCGTGTATCATTTTTTTGGCCATAAAATTCCAGCAGTAAATGAATGAGTGAAATGCATTCAATTATTTCTCTATACTAAATGAAATAGTCTCATTATATATCACATATGAAAGAATAGACCAAGTTTCCACTATTTCCTTTCAGACCTGCATAAAAATAAAATTAAAAAAAAAAAAAACAAACCCAAACCTTGGTTTTATTGCCGTACCTAAGCTTCTCATTCTTAACATTCAGCTGTAATTGTAAAAGACAAAACTGGTTAATATCCAGTCTAGAAACAAAACCATGCAGAGCAATCTCAATAACAGTGATCACAAGCAAACTCATGCTGTCATTGTAATATATGTTAACCAGCTACAGTGATAGCTATAACATATTCACTGAGATTTTAGTCAGTAAGCACAACTTCAGCCATGGTTTTAAATGCTGAAAGTTTGGGTGTCATTCAGTATCTGACTACTCTAAACACTATTGTTTCTGAAAAATATTTGTAATTATTAATTAAACATATTTTTTTCAACTATTTAAATGTAAGTGATAAATGTTCAGTGTTTAACAACCATAACAGGTGGAGGTTTTTTATTTCTCTAGCTTTGTAGAACACTGGACATGGGCTCCCCATATTCTGTGGTCTCTGAGCAATCTGAAATAAATTATATTAAATCTAGATATCTAAAGCATAAATGTAGAGGACAAAGCCAAAGACGCAAAACATGTAAGAGGACAATGTCCCTCTTCTACTTAATTCTTGAAAGTAATTTGGGAAGGCTGCCAATAACAGTTATAATCCAGCCAAGAGACACTTTACGTTCTAAGGATGTACTTTGTAAAAGGTGATGAGATAACATAAGTGTAAATTCTGTAAAAGACTAGTCAAACTGCTTTCATTTCTTCCACTACTCTTTAATAAGTGTAATAGCCTTCAGTTCTTCCATTTAGACATAAAGTCAATAGATAAATGACCACCTCTAATGCAATAATTGTGAATAGCATAAATCTATACTGTAACCACTGACTCACAGGGGGAGAAATAACTGGTGGTTCCTGAAAATATGTGTAGACATGACTTTGACTTTAATTGTGGACCTGATTTAAAGAACTTAATGGAGCTGGCAAAGAATTTCAGTTCTAGTAAGTTTCAAATATAAGTCCATAACTTTTCTTAAGGCCAGTTTTGGCTCTGAGTCGACACTACAGGAATATAAAAGCATTACTGCACCATCTGTGAGTTACTTTGACATAAAGTGTTGTAGTGGGGAAAACAGAGGTAAATTTCAAAAATCAAAACCTAGTCTGAAGCCTGACTCAAAGAACCTCTGATATTAGTAATTGCCAATGGATTTCAGAAGGAAAACAGGGACTTTGGGCAGATGGTTCTTTTTACTTGTCCTTTCAGGGAACTGCACTGATCTTTTAAAAGAGCTTTGATCTGTGTTACATTCATATTAAGATGAAGGAGAGAAACCAGAAAGCTGGATCTTTACTTGGTATTGAATAAAAAAGTTAGCTGACCTTTTATTCCATTAAAAGTGTAGCAGTCCAGCCAGGCTTTAGACTAAGCAGCTCATGCATTATAACACAGTTGTAGAATACCTTTTTTATGTTATGGTGTTTTGCTACATTAATTAGTTTTTTCCTATTCACAGATCTGTATACTTACTTTGCAAGGAAGGCCTAACACAATAAATGTTTTCTGGTTTGTTTTGGGGTTTTTTTTCTGTTTTATCTTCTCCATCTTTTCTGAGCATATTGGACAACATCATGTCTGTTTGAGGCTACTGCAGGTATTAATCAATTATAATTCTTCAGATGATTAATAAGAATACTATACTTTTTTGAAATTTCATCATATTGTACAAACCGAAGTTAACATTCATATTAAGCAAAAGCTTAAGCAAATCCAGTACTCTAATTCCTATTGTATTGTGTTGCATTGTACCCTACTTTATGTGATGTTGTTATGCTTTTTTATTTTACTTTAATTTGCTTTATTTTATTTTAATTATTTCATGGCATACATCCAGAATAAATTCTTAATTTTTTTCCCCTTAAATATAAGAGAGATTTCTAAGGTGATAGTGCTTATTAACTGTAATGTACCTATAGCTTTTTGATAGATACAATAATACATGTATATGCATCTCATGCAAACAATACTTGAAATATTTTTCCTTAAGACCATATATATTCTCCTGTGTTACTTGTGGTTCCAAATAAAGTTCTTAAAAGAAGAGATATGATCTTTTCATGGTTTTCTGATAATTTAAATCAAAGGTAGCTGAAGACTCCAAAAAGGGCATGTGATGGGTTGGGGGACAGACTTTAACTACACTGCCTGGAAGAATATAGCTGGTGAAAGATGATTTTTCTTATTCCGATAGGTGTGTGTGACTTATCAATGAGAAGTATTGTTACACTTACCTTGACATGAGCAAAATCAGAACCAACCTTCTGTATGAAGTAAAATATTTGTTAGCAAATCTAATCAATCTAATCAAAATACAATGAGCAGCTATCAGCAGTCTAGTTGCAATAACACTAATAATAATAACTCAAACTATTAGAGAAAAGAGATAATAATACCCTTAAAATTATTAAACCAGACACTTTATTAATATCTATCCCTTTTCCTAGGTGTTATGCTCACCTCTTGGGCATCCCTCTGGCTCCTCAGGTGGACACTTTCACTCTCCCTTAGTAGAAGAGGAGGGTTACAAGCTTTCAGTATCCTCAGGGCTTCACCGAGAGGAATCTGATGCTTGTAGAGGACTTTTCTTCCTCCTCAGTCCTGGCCTACTTATGTTCATTTCTGTACATTTCCTCAGCACAGGCCACACCACTGATGGTATTGCACAGCCTCAGTGCACCCTGGGGAGGCAACAGTCACCCAATCTCAGGTAGCCAGGGCACTCAGTGCCAACCAGACCAAGCCCAGGCCCCAGGCCCTGCACTCCCAGGGCACTTCAGGGGTCTTCTGCTAGTGATGGCAATATCATATTTACTGGGTTGCAGCATTATTCCCATAGGATGGTAGGACATAGTGAAAGGAAATTCAAACAAAAACTGGATCTTATTTAAAGAAATACAGTAAATTGTTGACTGCGTGTTGGATACACATTTTTTCTCTCAGTTTTGAATTCCAAGGAGAAGGAAAGTAGCACAGTAAATGATTCACTAACAGTCTTGAACTGCCACAGAGATGAACTGTTGTACCCCGTTTAACAGCCCCTCCTCAAACACTGGCCAAACACAGACAACAAAATCTTATTCCAATGCTAAAATTACAGTTGCAGTTAATCATAAGCACACATAGCAGTACTGTAAAGAATAAGAATGACCAGTTCTAAAGCCTGTTCCTCTCCAGTTTGCATCTGTGTTGGTCAATTGGTTGCAATTGGAGTTTCTAGCCCAAGGACCTCAGGTTTCACCCTGAGCCTGCTCATTCAAGGCTTCTGCTATAACCATGTGATTGTTCATTTGATATTCTTGAGGAGATGGGTGCTTAAAAAGTTTTCCCATATGTGGTTTCTTGACAACCGCAGCATATTCTACTCCTGCATAGCATAGATACTGTTACAAGATCATCAGAAAGTCATGTTATGTAGCAATGGTAAAAAGCACATAAAATATACTTCTATCTATATTTAATAGTATCTATTTAAATATAGCAGTGTTATGCATAAAGGTTGGATTTGATTCTTTTCAAATTATAACAGGACTTAAGTAATGCCACCAGAAACACTTGAGATAAGGTTCATGGATCATTTTGACAGTGATTCTAGAGGCAGGTCAATACATTTAACAAAGAGAAGTTTAAATCCCCATGAGAAAACAAAGTCTCTGAGTACAAAGTAAATATTGCAGATGACTATAAGAGCCTTTGGTGTGAAAAGACCATGGCATTCCAGCATTGTTTCAAAATGGCAATTAAGAGAATTAAATTAAAACTCAATTTCAAGAGGAGTAAAGCTCAGATTTTTTTTTTTACTGGAAGTCTAATGGCTTAAGATCATTTCATTGTGTTCAAATGGAGAATCTTTACAACTTCCAGAGGTAAAGTTCCTAGTAAAGAAATTTCTACAATTGACAAAATTTTGTTAGATATATGAGAAAGAGCTTAAAATTACCCAGTATCTTACTGGGGTCTTTGCCCCATGCTGGAAATGAATCATACGCTGTCAAGATTTAAGTGGAGATGTCTGGCAATGAGGATCAAAGGCAACAAGATAATAGAATTTTCCTTAAATGGTAAATACTCTCAGAAAAAAAAAAAAAAAAAAAAAAAAATATCAGTCAGATTCCCTTCTCAGATAACAAGGAATTTGTGAGCGCTCCACTCAGGAAGTGCTCTTCACTCATCTCTGGGTGGTGTGATCTATCAGAAATGCCAGCTGCCTAGTTTGTTGCAAAATCTGGAAAGGTTTTGGGAGAACCTTGTGTGAAATATGGTGAATTTAAATCCAGACTGTTTTGAAATATGATAGTACTTGTTAGAACAGCGTAGAACAAAGAACACTCAAAAGAATTTAAATGGACAAAAATATTTATTGATAATGCTCTAAGACAATGACAACATTGTTGTCATTTGGGGAAAGCAAAGACAGTACTGACACAAGAATTTATTAAGAAAATTTTGTCAGGAAAAAGCATAGGCAGGACATGAGAAGGAAGTGTCATATCTATTAAGAGTAGTGAGGTTCTGAAACACACCTCCAGTGAAAGTAATGGGAAAAACAAACCTAATATTATTTAGAGTAAAATGTATGAATGGAAATATACCTAGGCTTTATAGCTTCTGCTCTAATCTTCTAAACTTTGACATAAAAAATCAGGATTCATCCTGTCTAATTTTTCAGGCCTGTCTAATTTTAATGCCTGAAATGTTGACATCTGTATCTAAGCTGATAATCTGAACTACTTTTTCAGTCAATGAATAAAACCAGGCATTTTCAAAATATATTTAATCTGATTTATTTTAAATGTCTGCCTTAGGATGAAATGAAACTCATTCTCAAAATTAATGCTTGTTCTGTTACTAATCTCTTATTTTTTTAAAAAAAAGGGCATTTAACATGAGATACATAGTAATAAAATCTTTTCCTTACATTGCAGTAACAGAGTAATGCCATAAATACAAGGTAAACTTTAATTGCGTTTCAAGCTGACAGAAAGGCCACTCTTAAAAGGACTTTTTCAACCACCATGACATCAAGCTTTTGAGATTCACTTTGTCATTTCATGTTTTGTCACCTTCAACATTTCTTTTTTGCTGCTTCTCTGTACACATTTCTTCTTTAAACAAATGCATCACATTACTATTTTCATTATAATGAATATGTTTTGTGCAAGAAAGTATGTTGTAATTTGCAAATTATTTGCAAGGAAGCTTTTCCAACAAAATCATGAACAGGCTTTTTAGAGAGAGTTTGTGAAATTTTCAATTTTCTTTAAAATTAATATCTAGAAGATGAATACTCCATAAATCCTTCATATGCCCTCTAACTTTTTAAATGTAATGTGTTTTGATTGGTTGACTGTCCTCTCTTTTATCCTCAGAGGTTGTAAGAGCTATGGAAGCAGGGTACATGAGCGCCCATTAAAACAAAGAACACTGAAAAGGTCAAAGTAGCACTATGCTGTTCACTTTTTACACAGTGTTTGTTGAATTAAAAATCTCATTCTTGCAGTAATGGGTATTGCTGGAGGAAAAAGTGCACTAGTAAGACAATCTAAAAAATTCCAATCCTCATGAGGTCTAGTTAGTACAGTTTCAAACAAAAGAAATAACACTGCTACTGACTTAAACTTTATTTTATGTTGTTTCTTAAGAAAATCTTATTTGCATTTCAATAAAATTGATTTACATTATAATAACAAAACACAAACATGAAAGAAATAGTTGCAAAAAGGTTTCTTACAAATATAGAACATTAGACTTCATAACTGAGTGGTAATTCTATTTTTATATGTTTGCTTACACAACACTGTTTCTAAAACATTCCTGAATATTCATATGTTAATTTACATGTTTTTATGCTTCTGCATACTGAAAGACTATAGTATGTTTCCTCCCCTTATACAACAATGATCAAATAAGTCTTTGCCTGCATTCTTCTATTATTTGGATTTACCAGTAGCTATAGGGAAATTTATGTAATGGTAGTAGTATAAGAGTATTCCTGGTTCTAGGAACAGCAGATCTTTCTAGATTTAATATTAAGTGCTCAAGTGATAGGGAAAGCTCAGTCTTTTTTTTTTTTTTTTTTTTTTTTTGATTCCTATATATGCTTCAGTTCCACACAGAAGTAGACAGACTCTATCCCTAAATAATTTTGGTGGACTGTCAGCTGACAGCGATGGAATTTCAATTATCAGTATCAGTGGCTCAGGTTTTATATGAAGAATATTCATTCTATTTAGCAGTATTTCAGCTGCAATGTATTTTGTTCTGGCAGAAAGCTAAGGAACATTTAAACATATGGACAAGATAATTAGAACATTTCAAAATCTGCCACTTTAGAATCATAATACTGGTGGATTATACTGACCAATTTTTTCTGACCTATAGCAATACTTTGCATTGTGCTATTAGAACAGAACTGTAGCAACACTTTACCTTTTTACCTGCCAAGGTTCTAATGAGACATTAATTTCAGAAAACATTTTAGTACATTTTCAAAATAGAAGATGAAATGGGAAGAAACAGACATTTGCTAGAGTAAACATTAAGTTATGACAGAAAAGTGCAATATATTTCAAAGCATGAGAATAATTTTGTTATGAATAAACAAACAAGCTGTCCTCTTTGCCAGTAGTTCCACTCAGCGTCATCAGACAATTTTGAAGTAACTGCATTAAGTGTCAGGCCCTTAGAGTTTTTGTCTATGAACATATAGAAGCTCAAATCATGCAGAAAAATTGAAAGTGTGAACATTTCTGAATCTCAGCAAGCCTTCAACAAAAAAACCCCAAACAAGTACAAAGCTGAAAACCCATCTCTTATGTTCAATTTTGACCTTGGTGTGGAGAGCAATATCATTAATAGTTCACTTCTGGTCCGCTCACAATGGGATGTTATCATGGGTCACAGCCTTGGCCTCTGACATTCCAAGTCAGCTTTCTGAAATGACAGTGCAATCCCATGTGGAGATGCATAATAGTTTGTAGAAGATTTTGCTAGTTATAAAAGCTACAGGATAACTCCCCCTACAAGTAACAGCTGTTTGTCACCCACTGATTTTGGTCTTACGCTAATTGCCATGCTAACAGATCGCTGATGATTTCTGAAGTTCAGAAGCTATGCAGAAAGAGATGGGGATTGCTAGCAAATTTGTAGACAACAAAGGGGAGAAAAAGGGATTTCAGATTACATTGTGTACACTGGAATTTTCACAAATAGTAACTGGGTATTTTTTACAGATTATCGCTACTCCTTCTTGTTCAGTATTGTAAAACCATCCTAGCAATCAGCGAAGGTGTGTTTATTAAACTCCTCTGGAGAGCTGTTGGCTGATGTACTGCTTGAAAATTTTTATTTGCCTATCAAGTATTTACTAAAACTTAATATATTATTTTAACTATTACAGGAAGTTTGCAAAGTGAGAAGCCATTTAACAACTTGCAGAATGAAAGGAAAACATTGGCAAGGTTGAGAAATCCCTTTTATTCCAGGCGAACATGAAAGAAAGCAAGGTAAGTTTTCAGCAGTAGTGTGAGAGCAAGTTAGAGAGCAAGGTGTTCTAAAACAGCCTAGCCTTGGGCTACAGTTTTTAAGCTGGTGCTGTGCATGCTGCAGAAAGACCTGTGTCAGATCTCTCTCTCACTGCTAACATTAAGGATTTTGGAGGGTTGTTAAAGGGCACCCAAATCCAGTTTTAAGGATTAATAGTGCTGATGGGAAACAGATTGGTTCAAACTCACAATTTTCTCTGGGGCTGAAGTATAAAGGCTACGAAATCTAAACAAATTATTTAGCTATTAAATAAACAGGTGTGGGAAGTAACCACAGTGGATTTTATGGATGATAATCAACAGTGGAAATATTAAAAAATCACAACAAAGGTTCAAAAAGTGATGCAGCTCAAATTGAAGTTACATAACATCACTGTGAGCCTATATGAGCTTTCACACACATGAACTTGCTGTGTTCTAAAAAGTAGGTCTGTTTTGTGAATGGTGACACCTAGAGCTCATGTAATCAGAACCACTTCCATTTTTGGAAATCTTTTTCCCCCTTGATCTGACAAAGGTGTCTTCTGTTTCTGTGCAGCTTTGGAGTAAGATCTTACAAATGGCATTGACTATGATCTCAGACAGGATGGTGTGTTAAACCAAAATATTTAAACTTCTGTCCAGACAAATGTATGAGAAGCATATACAAACTTCCACTACCAGACAATCTTCCTAGGTTTGACCACTCACTGTGCATTGTCTTCTCAGTGCATCTATGTCCTTTCCATTTTTTTCAACACAATTCAAAATCTTAAAGGACCAAGACACTCTCAATTCAGTTTTTAAACTGAAATACAAGTTGCATTTACATTAAAAATAATAAAATATATAGCATAATTTAGGAATACTTCAGAAACATTTTTGACATCTTGTTTAGCTTGTAATTAGCAAATAATTCTCCACTTTTGTTTCAGAGATAATTAAAAGCCAGATCTTTTTTCATTTTTAAGTCTACAACGTATTTCATCATTTATTTCAGTATTCCCAGCAAATATCAATTAACTAGCTTTAAGTATATTATATTGAATTATATGCTATAAAATCAATAAAGTCACTAAATTTATTTAATATCCAGTATGAGAATTCATTCTACTTCATCAAAGGTGCTTATTCAGTATGAATATTGAAGAGTACCGGAAAACAACCTGAAAGCCCTGCCTACATTAAGACCCAAACAGCTAAGAACTAACCCAAAGTTATTCTAATTTTTCTAACATCAGGATATTAAAATAATGTATCAAGAATCATTTTCTAAATATTATATAGACTATTAGTATCACTTTCTGTTTAACTTGATTTAATGAAAGAATGTTTCTATATTAGTAAATTAGAAGGATAAAGTCAAATGTAAAAGGAATAGTGTTCCTATCAGCAAATGACTGAGATTCAATTTTGCCTTCCAATTTGTAGGGCTGAATCGTGATTCTGAATCTTACTGATGGAAGAATGCAAGTCATCTAAGCCAAAATTACAGGTAAAATAGACAGGCCTTCAGAATGCTAATCTTAAAAATGCTGGTAGATTTCCTTATATAAATTTTCCTCAAAAAAATGACCTGTTACTTACTCTCACTATCTTATTTGAATTTAAATTTAAATATTTTTTAGATTTTTGGTTTTACATTTTTTCAGTCTTTCTACTCATTTAATTCCCATAAGTAGGTTAAAGGTGGAACTTACACTGAAATACACAAGAAAATTCTCATTAATCATATTTTTGTAGCAGAATATCTGTGCAAAGACAAAGCTTATGTTCATAATAATTTATGCTCGCAGATTCACAAAGCATCGCCATAGCTGTGATAGGCTAAATCTACAAAAGTGTAAAATCAAGAGAAGCTAAGATTATCTTTTTTTCCAGAAAAAATCCACAGAAAGCACTGTTTCCTGCTGTGAAGCAGGAGTCAAAAATGCCATCTTTTTCCCAAAGAACACATAGTTTGAATGAAACACAATTTTCTTCTGAAATCAGATTACAACAGTTGCTACATTGGGATGACCATTCTTACTAACACAGATTAATATGTCCAATCAGAAAATACTAAAGAAAAGCATTGCAACGTCCTCCCCTATGATATGCCTTCTCAACTTTTTCATCGAATCAACTTGAAAATATATCAGAAACAGCTGGGAAAAAAAAAAAAAAGGGGGTGTGTGTAATTAACACGAGAGGATTAAAATCAGTAAATAACCCAAAAGAACAAGAGCCTGGAAACTTTCACAGGCAGTTCAGAGGCACAAACAGAATGCAAATGAGCCAGTGATATTTAAGGCAAAAACACTGGAGCTGTCTCCAATGTTGAGTTTGAATAGTTTTAGAGTTCAAAATGCACCATTTCAAAAGCTCTCACCAAGGTTTAAAATATGACTAAGGTAATTTACATCCCAATATGGCATTAAATTTAGCAGTTCTTAATGATCACATATAATCCCTTTAATTCTGGTGAACTGCAGCAGTGTAAGCGAAAATTGATGGAAGACTGATATAATTATACCCTACCAATAACCAGATTATTTTAAGAGGCTGTCAAAAAGATTTAAAATGTAAAGATTTTCTAAAGATATCCTGGAAAAATATTTAATAGGGATCTTCCTTTGTTCAAAGAAAGTGGGTATTTCTTCTCTTAGCTCAAAGATAAAATGAACTAACAATAAAGAGACGTAAATTTTATTAAATAAAGAAATATTATCTATCAAAACAACATATATCATAGAATCATAGAATCATAGAACAGTCTGGGTTGAAAGGGACCTTTAAAGGTCATCTTGTCTAATACCCCCTGCAATACACAGGGACATCTTCAACTAGACCAGATTGCTCAGAGCCCCGTCCAACCTGACCTTGAGTGTTTCCAGGGATGGGGCATCTATCACCTCTCTGGGCAACCTGTTCCAGGGTTTCACCACCCTCATTGTAAAGAATTTCTTCCTTACATCTAGTCTGAATCTACCCTTTTCTTAGTTTAAAACCATTACCCTGTCCTATTGCAACAGATCCTACTAAAAAATCTGTCCCCGTCTTTCTTACAAGCCCTCTTTAAGTACTGAAAGGCCGCAATAAACATCTCCCCAGAGCCTTCTCTTCTCCAGGCTGAACAACCTCAACTCTCTCAGCCTGTTCTCGTAGGAGTGGAATTCCATCCCTCTGATCATTTTTGTGACCCTCCTCTGGCCCTGCTCCAACAGGTCCATCTCTTTCCTGTGCTGAGGACTCCAGAGCTAGATGCAGTACTCCAGATGAGGTCTCACCAGAAAGGAGTAGAGGGGCAGCATTACCTCCCTCAACCTTCTGACCACGCTTCTTTTATGTAGCCCAGGATATGGTTGGTTTTCGGAGCTGCAAGCGTAGTCAGCTCATGTCCAGTTCTTCATCCACCAGTACCCTCAATTCCTTCTCCGCAGGGCTGCTCTCAATTCCTTCATCCTCTAGCCTGTACTGATACCAGGGATTTCCCCGGCCCATGTGCAGGACCTTGTACTTGGCCTTTTTGAACCTCATGAGTTTCACATGGGCTCCCTTCTTGAGCTTGTGCAGATCCCTCTGGATGGCATCCCGTCCCTCAGGCATGTCACCTACACCACTCAGCTTGATGTCATCTTCAGTTTGCTGAGGGAGCACTTGATCCCGCTTTCTATGACATTGGGGAAGATATTAAACAGTACTGGTCCTAATATGGATCCCTGAGGGACACCACTTGTCACTGATCTCCATTCAGACATTGAGCCATTGACCACTACCCTCTGGATGTGACCATCCAATCAATTCCTCATCCACTGAACAGTCCATCCATCAAATCCATGTCTCTCTAATTTAAAGAGAAGGATGTTGTAGGGAACTCTGTCAAAGGCCTTACAGAAATCCAGATAGATGACATCTGTAGCTCTTACCTTGTCCACTGATGTAGTCACTCTATCACAGAAGACCACTAGGTTGGTCAGGCAAGACTTGCCCTTGGTGAAGCCATGCTGGCTGTCTTGAATCACCTCCCTGTCCTCTATGTGCCTTAGCATAGCTTCTAGGAGGATCTGTTCCATCTTTGCAGGTGAGGCTGACACGTCTGTAGGTCCCAGGGTCCTCCTTTCTACTATTTTTAAAAATGGGCGCAATGTTTCCCTTTTTCTGGTCACTAGGGACTTCACCTGATTGCCATGACTTTTCAAATATCATGGAGAGTGCCTTCGCATCTACATCAACCAATTACCTCAGGACTCTGGGATACATCTCATCAGGTCCCATAGACTTCTGTATGTTCAGCTTCCTCAGCTGGTCATGAACTCGATCTTCTCTGGAGGGACTTTGCTCCCCCAGTCCCTGTCTTGCAGTCCATTCTGAGAAGTGTGGGAAGAGAGGCTGCCATTGAAGACTGAGTTAAAAAATTTCTTGAGTACCTCAGCATTCTCCTCGTCTGTTGTTACCAGTTTACTAGTCATGTTCACAGCGGGTGGGTACACTTTCCTTGACCTTCCTTTTCTGGCTGACATACCTGTGGAAGCCCTTCTTATTCTTTGCATCCCTTGCCAAATTCAGCTCCAGCCATGCCTTGGCCTTCCTGACCACATCCCTATACAACCGGTCTGTGTTTCCACTCTCAACCAATACACTTCAATTCTTTTTTGAACAATGTCATAAATGAGGAAAAGGAAAAAAAAAAAAAAAAAAAAAACAAAAAAAAAAAACAAGAGAAAAGAAAAGAGGGGAATGTGGAAAGAGGAAAAGAAAGAGGGCAGAAGGGAGAATTGAGTCCAGAGGGACTCAGGATTTATACTTTTCTGCTGATTTCTGTAGGACTATATTTTCCTTTGAAATTTGAAACTGCAGCTTGGCATTCACTAAAGCACAGTGTTAAACTTACACATTGGTATATATTGATCTTTTTGTAATATTTTTAATGGGTGAGGGTGCCCAGGTGCGGGCAGCAGTGAGGGCTCTGCCGGGTGGGCCCCTGCGGGGAGCGGCCGGGGCTGCCCCGCGCCGGACACAGCCGGTTCCAGGCGGCTCCAACGGCCCCAGCGCAGGGCACAGCTGAGCCCCTCAGCCCCGGGCGGGCGCCTCGGGGAAAGCCTGGGTAAGGAAGGGCAAAGCGCTGCCCGGCAGCCAGGGCTGAGGGAAACAGGGGGAGAAACAGCCCTGCGAGCCCCGAGGGGAGAGCGGCAGGAGGGCAGGAGGGGCTCCAGGCAGAGCCCCGGCAGAGAGGCCCCTGCGGCCCCGGCAGAGACCCCGCTGGGGCGGGTGTTTCCCTGCAGCCCCTGGAGAGGCCCCGGGCTGGAGCAGGGAGAAGCGTGAGGAGGAAGGAGCGGCAGGGAGGAGCTGGGGGGGACTGACCGCAGCCCCCCATTCCCCATCGCCTTGCATCACTTGGCGGGGGAGGATGGGGTAGAGGAGTTGGGAGCAAAGAAGTAAAGGTGAGGCTGGGAAAATGGAGGAAGGGGAGAAGGTGTTTCGTTTTTTGCTGTTTCTTTCTTACCTTCCTACTCTGTTTTTAATTGATAATATGTTAAATTAGTTTTCCCTAATTTGAGTCTGTTGAGCCCAGAGTGGTGATTGGTAAGTGGTTTCCCTGTCTTTATCTTGACACATGAGATTTTATCTTATTTTCTCCCACTGTTCTAGTTGAGGAGGGGGAGTGAGGGAGCTGTTGTGTGGGTGTCTGGCAGCTGGTCAAGGCAACACACTTTTTAAAAATAGTTGACTTACAGTATTGTATGTGATGAAACCTGTTGGAGGGAAAGATTGAAGGGTCTCAAACTGCTTTTTTTTTTTTTTTTTTTTTTATGGTATTTTGGATGGATGTAAGTAAGGGAGTTAGAAAGAACAATGCCTGTACATTTTTTTGTGAAGAGTGATGAAATAAATAGACAAATTTGGGGGTTTTATTATAACAGATAAGTGCTCATGAGCTAGAAGACAGTGATTTTATAAACAGCATAACGATCCATCTAAGTTTGAGTTGGCTCAGATGTCAAAAAGTGTTATGTTGAAACAGGGATGTTGTGTACTTTGTATAGGAAGAATGTATCATGGATTCCAATAGTTTCCAATATTTAATCCTTATCTCAACTGTTGTAATATTTACAGTGCAGTGGCACTTATATACACATGAAAATCAAGTTTTTAAGATGGCAATGTGTACTTCAACTGTATCAATAATTTGTTACTTCTTTCCTTAAATTAAATCCAGACTCCTGCTCTTCAATCAAAGTACCTTGATTTTCAGTTATGCATACTAACAAAATCTATTTCAGTTGCATTTTAGCAAACTTCTGGGGAAAAACTTCTGTTACTGTAGCTTCTAAATTTTCAAGGATAAGACATGCCCTTAACATATTAATGATATAACAGTAGACTAAAATACTAGGCAATGCTAAAAAAACCCAAAACCCAGCTAAAAACAATTACATACAAGCTGGTGGAAAAAAAAGTAATTTTTATTTAGGAAGTGTAACTTCAGATTTCAAGTGGTCAGGCATCCTATCTTTATGCTTAAAGGCCTCTCCTTGGTACTGGCAACACAGAACCCAATATGAACACAGAAACAACAGGGGTTCTGACTGTGTTATCCAATGTTTCCAACAGTAACTTGCTCATTCTATTCTACAATGCCAGCTCGTGACTATACTGCATACAGAGAAGAGGTAGCTTCTCATGGAGAAAAACAAAATGTGTGAAGTATATGAGGGTTTAACCAGCCTTGGTGTCAGGTGGAGTCACGAACTGGGTTTCATATCAAATGTCTGCTCAAGGAAAATGTCACCCTGTTTGACTTACTGTATCTGACAGAGGTGAATATGGAAACACATATAGGAAATACTAAAATCTTGAATTTTATCCATGGTGTACACACTTTCTTAAAGAACTACAAAATAAGAAGATGATAGTCATATAAATTACATTTTTTTTTCTAAAATCAGGAACTAAATATTCAAATTCCTTAGTACCACACAATGCTAAATACTGAATGGATTATCAGAACATTTCGAAATAACCGTTTCACCATAACTAAAAATGTCTGTATAGCTGTATAATTATGACACAGTTCTAAGAAATAAAACTGGACACAGGAACTAAAAGGGAAACAAATTTATTAATACATTAGAAATACGCCTTATCTTTCAGTTACTCAGGTATGTTGACTTACAGCTTTTAAATGAAATATCATAGAACACAATTACTTAGGTCACAGTTACCAATTACTCTAGAGCAAATATAACTGATGAGAAATTTTGGAAGATCTAATTCCATAAATCTTTATTTATAATTGCTTTTCAAGGTACTGTGATATAACTTCTGCTCCTCAGAGAAGCAAACAAAGATTATGGTGCTCTATAAGAATTCAGATACCATCATGGCTTAGGCCCAGATTACTCTCATATCTAAAGACTACCTCTTTATGGCAAAGTTATTATAATAATGAGTAGTGTGTAAAACTTACATACTCTGGGGTTTTTACTACACATTGTTTCAGTCTTTGTACATTATGAAGTGTAGACTACTTCACATTGTAAACATATATGAAGAGTTACAGTAAGCTTTATAGTGATTTGTGTAAGAATGGGTCACAGTTCACCCGTAAGAAAAAGGGGAACATGAGGTTTTCTTGAACTGCATCTAGGATAATTTTTGTGGATAATAATGACTAGAGAATGTATTGGTCATCACTAAATTAAGAACTGGGTAACTGTCAAATCTCTACAACTGTCAGCTGAGGAAAACAATAATCAAATGAGAGTATTTCAGACAGGTTCCACAGGGTGTGAACTAGGGCTATTTAATAACTTCAATCGGTGATCTGGAAATAAATATGAAAGTCATCACTGGGAAGATATATATATATGCCATAAAAGTTAGTGGAATAAAATGTAATGAAGAGAACACAGTCAAACAAACTGTCTGGATTACTTGGTAAGTGATGCACTTAAATAACATTTACTCTGTAGAGCAATATGTATAATTATAAATCTAGAAATAAGTAAAGTAAACCATATCTACTCAATAAATGACTGTTTCTTATATGGAGTATTTGTTTTCTTAGAAGGTTTTGGAAAACTAGATGTTGCAGTTTACTGAGTTCATTGCCCTGTAGCCCACCTCCAGACTAAAATGTTACATTAATGTAAACATGATCTATTAGAGGCTGGAACAGCAGGATGGACTAGAAAAAGCTATATTAGAACATGTAAACCACAATTATATGATACTTGTTTGTTGTATTTGAAATCGTATTAGTGGTCATGCATTTCTTTTTTTACCTTATCTTGTGTGACATTTGTCACTCCTAGGAAGTGGTTTAGGCCCAGAGGGCGACTAAGCACCAC
Organism: Strix uralensis; assembly: GCF_047716275.1. NCBI lineage: Eukaryota > Metazoa > Chordata > Aves > Strigiformes > Strigidae > Strix > Strix uralensis. Next base: position 87,908,793 of record NC_133972.1, on the reverse strand, counting down.
ACAACTGTTCACTCACTCCTTCCCCCCTAGTGCAGGAAAGGACAAAAATGAAACACAAAAAGGCTCAGGAATCGAGATAAGGACAGGGAGGGGTCCCTCACCCACTTAGATGGTTACAGGCAAACCCCAAGATGGTTAGAGGGAAGAAGAAAAACCAAGAATATCACTTTATGCAAACACTAAAAAACCAAACACTTAACAGAATGGAACAATGACAGGCACTACCATATCTTAAAACACTTACCCCCTCTTCTTCACAGGCCCCATATCTCTACCGCTTCCCCAGCGGCACAGGGGCAGAGGATAGGGGGGTGCAGTCAGTCCTACTACTTCTTCCACCAAGGTGGTGGGGACACCACTATTCTGCATTCTTCCCCCTGCTCCATGTGGTGTCCCTCTCACGGGAGAGTCCTCCACAAACTCTCTCCGCCATGAGTCCTCCCCACAGGATGCATTCCTCTTGAGATGCTCTGGCGTGGGTCACCCCCACATGTTGCAGTCCTCCCAGTGCTGGACTACAACAGCAGGGGCTTCTTCTTTCCACAGAGTCCCGGCCTCCTTTGGGTGCAGCTGCCTGCTCCTGTGTGGGGTCCTCCACAGGCCGTAGGTGAATCTCTGCTCCTCTGGTGACCTCCATGGCTGGCAGGGGGGAGGCCCTGCTGTCTCAACATGGGATACAGGGCTTCATGCTCCAGCGCACCTCCCCCCTTCCTCCTCCTTCCTTCCACTGACCTCAGTGTTCACATAGATGTCCTTCTCGTAACACCTCCTCAAAGTCCCTTCAACCCCATCCCAGGTTCCCCTTCTTAAATACATAACTGCAGAGGTGTCACCGCTGTAGCCCCCTCCCCCACTACCAAAAACCCTGCCACACATACCTAGGACATTAAGGAGGCTTACATCTAGTTTACACATTTATTGTGGAAAGTCTTAATGTCTGTGCAAAGAGCCGGTTTCTGGTTTTGTTATTAATTTTTTTATGAGCTGCTTTAGCAAGACCTTTGGCTATTAGCAAATTTCTGTAAGAAACCTTAGTATAATGCATCCTGTGAATAAAATACAGAGTAATACTACAATGCTTGGACATGCAGTGACAGCAATTTTGGAATGTAGAGGTCATAAAAGACAAACCTAAATATGACATAGTAAGACTTCGTGTGATACTCTGATATAAAAAAATAATGTAAAAGTTAGCTTTATGAATAGTGGAGTACCAACCTACCAATGACCCACACACATGCATTGTTGGAATGGATTTTGGAACCTCATACTTTTCTGATGTCCTCATTTTAAGAGGGTTTTGTAAAAAGGGGATGCATATAAGACCCATGAAAATGAGTCTCTAGATAAACTTTTCATTGAAGAATGGACAGAAAACAGTCTATTTAGCTTTTAAAAAAGAACTTAGTTGCAGTGTACAAACATATCTGTGAAGAAAGTATATTAGTCCTGGGATATTTCATTTATCAGAAAAAAAGGTATAACAAAAACCTGTAGCTTGAACCTGCAATGAACTGGAAATACAATGTATCCTTTTAATCAAGAGAGTGATAAACCCAGAGCAAAGGAAGTTGTGAAGGGACGTGCACTCTTTCTATTAATATTTTAATTAAAATTGTATGCCTTTTTGGATAATGAGCTTTAGCTAAACAAGTTACTAGCCTCCATCAAAGGATTCCTGGGGAAAATGCATAGGGACATTGCTGTATTAGGAAGATGAAAGCAACATTACCTTTTCCAGAATGGAAAACATAAATACATATATCTCAACATAAGAGTAAACACAAGATAGGAATACATGTCTTTATCAGTTTTTATCAATTTACAGTACTGGTTTTCTAGAGCCAAACAAAAGCCACTGAAAATAATTTTGCTACTCCCTTGTTTCATCAATGTTTATAAATCCTTCTTGTTTCAAGATTTTTCAGAAATCCTGATACTTATACTGTGTTTGCTTGCCTCTTTCTCTGAGAGGACATACAATAGTGGGACCCTGTTGATCTCTATGATTGGATCACCTGGTCTTTGCTCTACCTTTCTTATTAATCTCACAGAAACACAAGGATCCATCCTTTGTTTCCTGAGTGGGTGCAGGGTCTCAAGGTTCGGGGTTATGTAGTCTTTGGCCATCAACTCAGTGTTCACTGTTTTTAATCACTGTTACATGCATTTTATCTGTCACAGTACTAACTTTATTAGCTTCCTTTCCATGGTAGTGCCTCTTTGGTTTCTGAAAAAATTCCCTAGTGGCACATAAGAGGGCACCAGTTACTTCTTTGCTTTAAAGAAAGGCTAATTAGAAGGCTTTCTAACAAAATAAATATATAAAGTTATGCTTTCATTGTGTATTTGGAGGAGCTGAAAGCCATTGTGCAGCGGGAAAACTATGATATAGTTTCCATCACGGAAACATAGTGGGATGACTGACAGAACTAGAGTGCTGTGGTGGATGCCTCTAAACTCTTCAGAAGGGATAGGCAAGGAGGGAGAGATGGTGGGGTAGCCCTGTATGTTAGGGAGTGTTTTGATTGTTTAGAGCTTGATAATAGTGATGAAACAGTTGAGTGTTTATGGGTAAGAATCAGGGGGAAGGCCAACAAAGCAGATATCATGGTGGGAGTCTGTTACAGACCACCTAACCAGAATGAAGAGGCAGATGATATATTCTATAAGCAGTTGGGAGAAGTCTCATGATCACTAGCCCTTGTTCTCATGGGGGACTTCAACTTACCAGATGTCATTTGGAAATACAATACAGCAGAAACAGTCTAGGAGGTTCCTGGAGTGTGCGAAGGACGCCTTCCTGACACAGCTGGTGAGTGAGCCAACTAGGGAAGGTGCCCCACTGGACCTGTTGTTTGTGAACAGAAATGGGCTTGTGGGTAATGTGATGGTTGGAGGCTGTCTTGTGCATAGCAATCACAAAATGATAGAGTTTTTGATTCTCAGAGAAGTAAGGAGGGTGGTCATCAGAACTGCCACCTTGGACTTCTGGAGGGCAGACTTTGTCCTGTTTAAGGGCCCAGTTGACAGAGTCCCTTGGGAGGACTGAAGGGCAAAGGTGTCCAGGAAGACTGGACATTCTTCAGGAAGGAAATCTTAAAAGGCACAGGAGTCAAAAGACAGTAGGGAAGAAGACTGGCCTGGCTGAACTGAGAGCTTTGGCTGGATCTCAGGAAAAAAGAGAGTTTATGACCTTTTGAAGAAGGGACAGGCAACTCAGAAGGGCCACAAGGATGTCATGAGGTTATGCAGGGAGAAAATTAGAAGGACCAAAGCCCAACTAGAACTTAATCTGTCTACTGTGGAAAAAGACAATAAAAAATGTTTCTATAATCAGTGGGGGGAATCAGTGACAAAGAATGAGCAAAAGTCTGAGGTAGTGTGAGAGACAACTTGTAAAAACAGGTCCTGAAGGAAACAGGCCTGCGAGAAACAAAGACTGAGAAAAACAGCCTGAGAAAGAGATAAGGATAATGGGGGGAGTGGAGTTCCTCCAAGCTAAAGAATGTCTCAAACACTTGCAAGTAGTGAAACTATAGTCATGGTGTGGATAGTATGGAGGTCGAAGCTGATAAGGCTGCCCAAATAACACAGGATGCAGCTCGAGGAGGGAACCCTGTGGAGACAGGACGGTTCTGCTCTGGTGCACTGCAAATTTCAAGGGCCATCTGTCCGGTGAATGACTTTTGCTTCATTATACACGAAATTCATATTAAAGTTAACATCCCTGAATATGCTAATGAAGACTAACATGATCATGCTAATTATATCATCCCATGAAACACCTTACTTCTCCCCATACATAGGATATGTAGGTATGTGGGTCGACCTAGGGGATGGACCCAAGAAAAGTGTGTATAAATTGAGGGGGGACAAGGAGGGGGGGGTTTGGAGAGTGAAGTGAAGAAGACGGATGCCTCCTTGAACCCTCGCTGGCAGGATCAATGCAGGAACCCAGACTGGTGATCTCTATTTCTCTATTATCTCTGTGTCCCTCCTTTCCTTTTTCCCCTTTTCCTTCACTACCATTAAGCAATGCAAGGCATACTGTATTGCTTACCATAACTCATTATATACTTGGCCAATTATCATGTACACAGTTAGTACATTGTGGGAAGTTAATAAATGTCTGGACTTTGAGACTTGTCTCACTGTTGTCCACTCTGTTGGGGATTTATGAATCTAAGTCACTTGTCTCCGGCTGAGTGGGACGTGACAGGTACTTAATGTCTTCTTTGCCTCAGTCTTTAACAGTAAGACCAACTGTTCTTGGGGTACCCAGTCCCCTGAGGTGGAGGACGGGTGGGAGGCAGAATGAAGCCCACATAATCCAAGGGGAAATGTTTGGCAACCTGCTACCCCACCTAGACACACACAAATCTATGGGGCCAGATGGGATGCACCCAAGGGTACTGAGAGAGCTGGCAGAAGTGCTCACCACATCACATTCAATCATTTATCAGCAGTCCTGGATAACTGGGAGGTCCCAGTTGACTGAGAGTTAGGAAATGTGATAGTCATCTACAGGAATAGCCAGAAGGAAGATCTGGAGAACTACAGGCCTGTCAGCCTGACCTTGGTGCCAGGGAAGCTTATGTAGCCAATTATCTTGAGTGCTATCACATGGCGTGTACAGGACAACCAGGTGATCAGGCCCAGTCAGCATGGTTTTATGAACAGCAGGTCGTGCTTCACTATCCTGATCTCCTTCTGTGACAAGGTGACCTGCTTAGTGGATGAGGGGAAGGCTGTAGATGTTGTTTACCTGAACTTTAGTAAAGCCTTTGACACTATTTCCCACAGCATTCTCCTGGAGAAACTGGCTGCTCATGGCTTCGATGGGTATATCACGGGGTGAAAAACTGGCTGGATGGCAGGGCCCAAAGAGTTTGGTGAATGGAGTTAAATCCAGGTGGCAGCCAATCACAGGTGGTGTTCTCCAGGGCTCAGTACTGGGGCCTGTTCTGTTTAATATCTTTATCAATGATCTGGATGATGGAATCAAGTGCACCGTCAATGAATTTGAAGACAACACCAAGTTGTGTGGGAGTGTTGATCTGCTTGAGGATAGGAAGGCTTTACAGTGGGATCTGGACAGCCTGGATCAATGACCTGAGCCCAATTGTGTGAGGTTCAACAAGGCAAAGTGCCGGGTACTACACTTGGGTCATAACAACCCCATGCAACACTACAGGCTTAGGAATGAGTGGCTGGAAAGCTGCCCAGTGGAAAATGACCTGGGGCTGTTGGTCGACAGTCAGCTGAATAGGAGCTGTCAGTGTGCCCAGGTGGCCAAGAAGGCCAATGGCATCCTGACTTGTATCAGAGACAGGGTGGCCGGCAGGACTAGTGAAGTGATCATACCCCTGTACTTGGCACTGGTGAGGCTGCACCTCAAATATTGTGTTAAGTTTTGGGCCCATAACTACAAGAAAGACATTGAGGTGCTGGAGCGTGTCCAAAGAATACCCACAAAGCTGGTGAATGGTCTAGAGAATAAGTCTTATGAGGAGTGTGTCATGTCCCAATTTCTTGGGACAATGACTCAGATTCGCTGATTCCCAGGTCAAGATTAAGGTGAAATGACACCAAGGATTCTTCAATTCATAAAACTCAACTTTTATTCACTCACAACAGATAATTGGCATGAAACTTCATCAGTAATCTTTGCAACCTCTGCAACAGGCATTAAACTTACACCAAGTAGTGGGAGATCTTGTAACATACCCCAATAAGCCTTAAAAATGTCCCGACAAGCCTTGCCTTATGTGCGGGCATACAGAATAAGAATGGGAGAGAAAAGGGGAGAGAGGAAAAGAGAGAAAGACGAAAAGGAAGATTTCACCAGTCCTGGTTCCATCATTTGTCCAGCCAGCCCAGGGGTCCAGTTCTGGAGGGGGCAGCCACCTGGGGCTTTGACTTGTGTCCTTTTATAATTCCTTGCCCCTCCTCCGGGTGGGCAGTTGGACTCATTTGGCTAATTAGGCATCATGTGCAGTCTATGCTTCTAGAATTATCCTTGCTTTTAGTACATGTACAGTTTGCACCCTCAGATTCTTCTGGAAATTAATCAGTGGGCTTGGGGGTTGTTGGGGAGTTACTCCGCCCTCCCTGCAGATGTGACTGTTGTTTGACCTTTCCTTTTGGCATATGCATGGTGAAAATGGCTTCTCTATTGGCTCTTCAGAGAGTCACTAAAAATAGGGAAGTTCAGCCTCAGGAAAGTGTGGTCCCGCCTCCACAGGACCCTCTCCTCTTGCCACGCCTCCCTGTCATTACCTGCACAGCCCCGGCATTTCCATAGAAACCATTTTCTTTGCCAAAGTTTACCGGATCGTTGAGATTTTAACTATATCATTGGACTGTCACAGAGTGGCTGAGGGGACTGGTTGTGTTTAGCCTTGAGAAAGGAGGCTCAGGGGAGACCTTATCACTCTACAGCTACCTGAAAGGAGGTTGTAGCAAGGTGGGTCTTGGTCTCTTCTCCCAGGTAGCGAGTGATAGGGTAAGAGGAAATGGACTCAAGTTGTGCCAGGTGAGGTTTAGGTTGGATATTAGGAAAAATTTCTTCACCAAAAGGGTTGTCAAGCACTGGAACAGGCTGCCCAGGAATGTGGTTGAGTCACCATCCCTGGAGGTATTTAAGAGATGTGTAGACGTGGTGCTTAGGAACATGGTTTAGTGGTAGAGTTGACAGTATTAGGTTAATGGTTGGGCTCGATGATCTTAAGGGTTTTTTCCAACCTAAACAATTCTATGATTCTATATATGCCAGGTATTTATACTGAAAAATTAGTAATAACATTAGGAACAAATAAACTATATTTTATGCAGAAAAGTCGATGTTATACAAGAGAAAAGAGAAAAGCAAGTGTGATGAACCCATCATATATGGCAAATATTTGCAACTACCATTTTTATGTTTGGTTGTGATCTCTGTAATTAGTCAAATGTTTTTTCATGTTTTGGAATGGCTGCCTCTCAGATTAAAGAAACGTTATGGCCATTAATAAGATACTTTTGTTATACATTTATATCTATTCATGTACATTTGTGAGTGGAGTATTTCTTCCCCATTGCACTAATGTGAACAGATGTGCAAAAATTCTTATGTTTGAACACCAATATTTCAAAAGCTTGTTTTCAAAACTGTGTATTTGCACTAGTGCATTATTTTGCCCAAATAATAAAGTTTGTTTCCAGGTCATGTCTGTCTATCCCCTCCTGTGTAGACATGACTTCAGAACTTTTTAAAAAATGCTATAGAATTTAAATTCTGCAAATAATACAAATGCTGTAAAATGCTATTTTAAAATGTGCCCCACCGATGTTGTTTAAGGAAGGTAGATTGTTTAGGACAAGAGTTGTTTTATGTATGCAGTTTGATTTATTATGAACCTGGGCTGTACTTCACAACAGGAACCTCATAGTCACTCATAGCCACTGCCTCTTCAGCAAAATAAATGTACTATTTCTGGACATATTATGCACACAAAAAAAATATCTCTCAAGTAAGCATTGCTCCCAGCAATATCAAAGTGTTAGCACATTGCTAGTTATTGTAGAAGTGGTATCTACAAGTCATTGGTCTTTTGTTTGGGGTGAATTCACATGGGCAAGCTTTTTTTTTTGTTTGTTTTTGTTTTTAACATCCATCTGTTCACATAGATTCCACAGATTGTGCTTGTGGTTCTGGCTGTCAAAGAACAAGAAGACTTAGCAAATATATCTAATATACTTTAAAAGTAGTTTGGAAACGATTTAAGAACATGTAGAAATGTGTAGGCTCCAGGCAATCTAGTACCTTAGAGAATGTACCCATCCCAGAGCTGTAAACTCCAATAAATCATGTTGTGAACATACTGTAAACATTTTCATTGTTCCAGCTGGCAAAATGTTTTTTCATGCATGCAACATAGGCCCTGTTTCCAGCACATTTTTTGCTCTTGACCAAAAGAACACAATTACTGGTTTTAAACAATGTTTAGGTTCTGTGTTGCATTTTTTACATTCACTTAAAATACAATACTCCCTTTTTGACAGTGTCACAGAGAAGGTGAAGAACAAACAATGAGTAACTAGAATCAAAATGTCCAAATGGGCAGATAAAATGCAGTACAAACCAAAAATAAAAACCTGTCCCACATAAGGTTAATCAGATCTGGATAGTAGTGACGAGAACATAAATGAAAAAAATATTTATAAAGATCTCCTTCCTCCAAAGTTGCACTGAGTCTTGCCAGTGGAAAAGATCCTAAGAGAAGCCTCTTCATAGACTATGTTACAGAGGTTCTTTCCTCATTAGCAGCAGATAAGCAACATGGAACTGTATATCTACTATTATCTCTTGGACTAATATTTAATTGGTGAGCGACTTTTGCAGATGCTGACATATAGGGGTTTATAAGTTTAGTCATGTATGTCATACACAAGACAAAAGATGAAGTGAATGAGCAGTAGGACTTTATAGTGAAATCAAAGAGAAAATAAAGCACACATACAGAATAGTATTTCATCTTGGTGTACAGAGCAGACTGAGGGAAAGATGTCAGGGCCTTGAGGGCACTGTTAGCTCTTGCTGTCCCTGCCTGGCAAAGGATCCCATTTCATCACCCCTAGGGCCATCAATCCCTGATATTGTCACAGGAGGCAATCACATTGGTCAGTCATGGTTTAACCTTGGTAAATCCATGTCGACTGCTCCCAGTTACCTTATTGTCCTCGTTGTGCTCAGAAATGTGTTCCCAGAGGACTTGATCCATGATTTTCCCAGTGACAAAATTGAGGCTGAACAGCATGTAGTTCCTTAGATTTTTGAAGATGTTAAAACATTTGCCTTTCTCCAAACATTAGGCGTACCGTCCATATCTCCCGGAACTTTCAAAGACAATAGAAACCAGACATCCTCCTGCTCTTTCAGTACCCTCAGATGTAGCCCATCTGGCCCCATGAACTTGTATAGATTGAGTACTTGCAAGTAATCTCTCTTTTGATCCTAATCTTCCACTGGAAGTTCTCTTTTTTGAACCTTGTGTCTAAGTAGAGAGGTCTGTAATACTGATACATAAACTAAGTCCCCAATTCAGAGTTCATAACACTCCCAAACCTCCAGTCGCCAGTCACTCTGCTGCAGAACTTCTTCCAGTCCAGTCTATTGTGGGTACTACTTACCTTATTCCATAGAATCAGGCCCTCACATCAAAACTCCCATCTTCATACTGTTCCATTCCTGAGCTCCCTGTTTATGCTACTTCTCTGTGGAGACCAGTTCTGTAAAAAATTCCTGATAATCCACTTTCATTACCTCCATATTCCATGGCATCTTACCTTTCTCCTCCAGGGAGAACATTTTAATCAACAGCAGAGCAGAGCCTAAGCTAGGAAGGTGTGGTTCCTGACAAATGCTGGGTAGGTCTGATGTCTAGGAACCACCTATCTAAATTAATTCCCATGGATTTTGAGCTTCCAGATGTGGCTTATGGTCTGAAGGACTTTGTGATGGAAGACCCAGACTAAGGAGATAAGAGGACCCAAGCACAGAACTACCTGGCATCGAGAAATATTGCTCTCTGTGTGACAGGGCACCAACCTGCTCAGGAGATTATAGCAGTTTGTCTTGGATCACTGAAAGCAAACATCAACAAGGTGGGATGCAAATGACAGTGTGAGAAACAACGTAAATTACTTCCCTCAGCCTCTGTCTTGTCACAAATAGTGCAATCCTAGGCAGAACTTCCTGTCTAGCTTAATTGCACAGAATCCAGAAACTGCTGTGTCTTTGTCCTGTCAGTCTCACTTCTGCCTTGCTCTTCATGCCATGCCCTTAGTCCATGTGTTAGTTGTCAGGATCCTGTGCCACCTTCTCATGAGCTGTTATATCCAACTGAGCTCGTGTGCTTAGCTGAATTTTACCTCTAAATTGGCCAGCCCTGCAAAAGCATGCCACCTTGTACATCTGACCAAATTTCACAAAGCTGGATACAGCTGTTTTTTGTGGAAGACTAACCCTGATGAAAACAGGTGTAAAAGAATTCATGTCCAGGAAAAATTATATGCATGAGTGTCTGTAGAGGAGGTATAAATAGAATACTGTGGAGATAGTGTATTGGTATTCATGCAACATTTTGCAGAAGTGACTTGGGGTCCTCAATAAATATAATTTCATTGATCAACATAGAATCATAGAATGGTTTAGGCTGGAAGGGAGCTTAAAGGTCATCAAATTCCAACCCCGCTGCCATGGGCAGGGACACCTCCCACTAGATCAGGTTGCTCAAAGCCCTGTCCAACCTGGCCCTGAACACTTCCAGGGAGGGGACAGCCACAACTTCTCTGGGCAACCTGTTCCAGTGTCCCACCACCCTCACAGTAAAGAATTTCTTCTTGATATCTAATCTAAATGTACCCTTTTTCAGTTTAAAACCATTACTCCTCATCCTGTCACTACACTTCCTGATAAAGAGTCCCTTCCCATCTTTCCTTTAGGCCCCTTTTAAGTACTGGAAGGCTGCTATAAGGTCTCCCCAGAGCCTTCTCTTCTCCAGGCTGAACAACCCCAACTCTCTCATAGGGGAGGTGCTCCAGCCCCCAGTCATCTTCATGGCCCTCCTCTCGACTCACTCCAACAGGTCTATGTCCTTATACTGGGGGCCCCAGAGCTGAACACAGCACTCCAGGTGGGGTCTTACGAGAATGGAGGGGGAGAATCATGTCCCTTGACCTACTGGCCACACTTCTCTTGATGCAGCCCAGGGTACAGATGGCTTTCATCAACCCCTGATTGAAATATGTCACGATCTTCAGTCAGGGTTTCAATACTAAATCAGAGGAATAGTTTCCTGAAAGCAAATATATAAACACCATTTTTCTGTTATTTTCTTGTCTTTTCTCTTCAGTGAATTGTATCAGTTCCATACTATGATATCCATAAGAATCTAAGCCCAAAAAGATTTGCTTCCCTGCACACCTGTTGGAAGACACTAGTTTGTCAGTGTTTGTACTAAGGTTCAAACTGTAACGGCCAACTAAGGTATGAGGCCATTAGAAATATTCATATTTGAGAACCAGTTTAATGTAAATATTATCTCCTCATTTTCACTTTAATCTAAAGAATGTTAAATATGGAAATCATATATTTTTTTAGAAAATGTCAGCCAAAGATTTTAAAGTATGTGCTTAAAGTTAGGCTCATACATATTTAATTGTACTGCACTATATGTTGTGCCTGCTTACTGAAAAAGGTATTTTAAGGCTATTTTTCCAAAGTGCTCAGCACTTATAACACATTTTTCTTCAATTCAGATTTCACATGCTCAGCAGTTTGGTACAGGAGGATGTATTTAGTGGTTTGTAGATGTAAATATCAATACAGAACCATAACTTTAGGCAGTCAGGTTTCAAACTTTCTTGGTATGGCATATTAAATTTATTTAGAAATAGTCATTGGCCATCTGTGAACTCACAAGTGTACTATATCTCATATGGTAAGAAAATCTGTATCTTTTTTTTCTGTGTAGCTAAGCATCATTTCTTGCATGTCACTTTACATTTAAGCATGGATTGCAGAGAAAGTATTTTGAAACTCTGATAACCTGCTGCCAAAATACTATTTACATTGACAATTTAATAGAGTAGAAAAATGCTTGTTTTCTATTTAGTAAAATTTAGGACCTAATCTAGATATGAATTGCTTCCACGGTAGATCTCACAAAAACTGTCAGGCAATAGGTTATGTAGCACTGCCAATGAAATGGAATTTTGAAAGGTAATACACCTTTGCCAACAGATAATCGGACACTCTAAATAGGTTATATCTCAAGGAAGAAGTTTTCATCCTATATAGCAAAAAACTACTGAACAAACTACTGAACCTTGTTGATTTCATTAGTACACTGGACATTCTTAGTGTTTATTGAGCATGGGTACTTATCTAAGCATCATCATGTCTGAGTATTGAGTTATTCTTTAACTGTTTGAAAAGCAGAAGGGGCAAAATAAGCTTATATGGAACAGAGTTAAAAACAAGTTCCTTCCTTGCCAGTCTCTTTTACTGATGTCACACAGAGAAGCATATAATATGCATAATTTCTTGGCCAAAAGTCCGTCTTTCCAGTACTGATGAAAAGCCAGATATGAAGGTGTGAGTCTCCCATTTTAAACTCATAAATGGAACTATCAGCTGATCATAGCAGGGTATGTAAGTCACCTTATTTTTTTTGCTTAAATAGTTGCCAGGTAATCACCCGCAGCGTAAATCAATTAAAATGAAAAATCTAGTTAATTAGAGAGAAGGAACTTAGCCTTTGTTTTCACCAGCACCAGTGATACTATGAAGATTCCACTCTGTCCTGCCTGTTGGCATATGGTTTGATGAGATTTTCCCACAGCACTCAAAGGGCTTTAAATTTTAATTCAAAGATTTCTGGTTCCTTCCTCATGATGTCACAGAATAATAGCAGAATATGAGGCATGACAGTATATTAGAGAATTTTCTGAAGAGTATGAATTGTTGTTATTGATACTCATTGTGTTCCATTTTTGAATCAGGAATAATCATTGACTGCTGTGCATTCCTCATCTTTTCAGAAAATCGAGTACAGAAGGACTACTGCTTATATCACCAGTATTAGGGCTGAGGTTGATGTAACAAACTGGCTAGGAATTAGCTGATGTGCCATAGCCATGGCAGTTGCCAAAACCAAAGTCTTGTATGTGCAAAGCTACTTTTAACATGTTTGGATCTTTTCTTCCTGATCTCAGTATTTTAAATGTATGCTTTAAATTAAAATTCCATACATATCTATAAATGAAATTTTACAATACGATTATAGAATCTATAGAATTCAATGTATAGTATATATATTGAATATAATCTAAAATCTAATGGAAATTATTAACAATTTGCACATGACATCCAGATGGAATATATTAAGTGAAAAGATAGAGCACAATTAATTAACTTTGAGGAGAAGGAAATAACTTCTAATATATAAAACCAGTATACCGCATTGTAATAAAGCCAGATTCACTCATTCAATAATGTTGAAGTCAGTAAACTTACACTAATACCTCTACACACAGGGTTATTATAGCCTATATTATATATATCTTGGAAAATTTTAACTATTAATGAAATGCAAATTCTTAGTATTAAAGAGTGTTCATCAGTGAAGCATTTTATCACGGATTCAAATGCAGTGTTTTTCTCTGGAAATTTAGAAATCAAGATTGGAAATTTTCCTGCTGAAATAAGAATTATTTCAGAGAATTTATATTACTTGTGTTACATTGTAAATCAGTCTGGATATGTCAACTTTTTATGGTGTTCTAAAGAAGCTTCTTCTAGCCTTTTCCAGTGTTTATTAAATTATAAGAATAAAATGAAAAATACTGTAGTAATCTTGATATTTCTTCAAATATTTATTCTCAGACATGCTTTTCCTGTAATAGTTACAGAACAGTATTACTTCATTGTGGGAGTGTCAGCCCTGCGCAGCTGTGGGAGATTCAATATGTTAAGAGCCAAATCGACATCGGATGGTCAGCTCTGCGCAGGCCCGAAGAAGCAGCAAGGCTTTGAGGAGAAACAGGCATTGGAAGAAAGATAAGAAACTGCCAGGGTGTGCTAAGGGAAAAACAATGGACAGCTGCAACGCTGAGCTATGGAAAAGTACGGAACTGTCTGATGAGAGAGAGGGTTGATGGCTGTCTAGTGCTGATTTGCTTTATTATGAAGTAAGAGCTTGAACGAGAGCATAAGTATGTATTATTGTATAAGTATGTATTATTGTAAGAAGAAAAAGAGAGATTAAAGAAAATAAACGGCCCCTGCCCTGCAGAAAGAAGAACAATTTGACTCATGATTTTGGCAGCTACACTTCATATTATATTTTTCCCCAGGTAATTTGAATTCTAGATAAGATGGTTAATCTTTCTCCACATGTTATTCTCTTTCAGCTTCTGTACTTTAATCCTACTGTTGTCCTGAAGTTAGACTCTGTCTATTGCTGACTTTATTAGAGTAAGACTTACTCCTTTAAAGATTTAATGCTTTCTGACCTCTGGCGTTTGAAAGTATGTCTTACATCTGTAGATTTTAATAGAATTATAATTTTAGAACTTTCCAAATACTGCTTTTATTTTTCTTTAATATTCTAATAAAGCCCAGTAATGCAGTTAAACACCTGTCAGTAAGTAGATGAACCGTTGCTACTTGCATGGTTTGTAACATAAAAATAATATCCCTTTGTATGAGTGAGACAGTGTCAGGACAGTGTAATTTTGACAGAAGTCTATATAAGCCAGTGAGCTTCCCCAGGTTTTAAGTGCCCCAAAGGAGATCACAGTATCATAGGATATAATCTAAACCACATTTAAATCAGTGCAATTACATTTTGAAGACTAAAATTATGTGAAGTTTTTTCGAGTTGTACACCTTGGAACCTATCTGATCATCATGAGCTGATAGCTAGAGACAGGTTCAACACTTTACTAGTCAATTGGTTTTGGTCTTATTTTTGTACCTAATGGGGATACTAACTGTTTTTGTCACTTTGTCATACACTTGGATCTCTCAGCTGACAGCCACAAGAGAGGCTACAAGCTGGCTAACTGCTGAAAACACTTGAATGGTACATTTTAAAAATTTTCAACAAACAGCAACTGTCTTCAGGGCATCATTTCATTATTTCCCATTAGCTGATAAAGGACATGCCTAAACTGCATAGGAGACATAATCACTTGGAGGAAAAAAATCAGCTTTTCAGCAACTTTCAGATTGTATCTATCTGTTTTGTCGATTCTTAAATATCTTAGCATAGTGATATTGCCAATTTTGTGTCTACAAAGTTAATGGAGATCAACCTGAAGCCTACACAGTGCTTCCGTAGTTGACAGTAAACAGAAAGTGACAACATTTGATATGTTTATTCAATTGTCATGTATTTGGTACATAACAACTGAGAAGAAAAAGACTGAAAAATAAAGAAATTATAATTTTAATGCTTTTTGTAAAAGTTTGTATGCCATTTTCAGGTACTGACTCAAATTATGTGGAAAGCTCACCTTCATTTTCTTAGGTTATCATCAAATATGTAAATGCCAGGAGAAGAAAGGATATTTGGTTTTGAACACAAGGTATTCATACACAAGTTGAGAAGCAAAGTTTAAAAAAATTCACTCACTGAATATCTTCTTTGAGAGATGACTACATGGGTTATTTATTTTTGTTTTATCATAATGTGGATGTACTGACTAACTTTCAGGTATCTTTATCTTTTGGGGTTACAGTAGAGTCAATAAAAATACTTACGTTTTCCTTCTGACCAACCGTACCATTTATCGGTCCCTCACATGTTGATTCCTTCTTAGGACAAACTGCATCAAAGGAAATCCTGGTATTTTTTTAATTATAACTTTTGAGGTCCCTGTAGTCGTAGAATAAGTTGGCTACAATGGTATTCAGACAAGCTTGCCCTCCTTTAGGAAGCATCTGGCCCATGCACCACCCTAACACAAATAGTACTATGTTTCTTCTGAGTGAATTGGAACTGTTCTATTCTGTTATGAATTTTACTCTAAATATTTTTTTTATTA
The DNA here is from genome assembly GCF_047716275.1 of Strix uralensis. Lineage (NCBI taxonomy): Eukaryota > Metazoa > Chordata > Aves > Strigiformes > Strigidae > Strix > Strix uralensis. The sequence continues at coordinate 87,893,196 of NC_133972.1, read as the reverse complement.
ATTGGAATATGTATTTTTTAGTTTTGGTCTGTGCTCATTTAATACTAAGATTTCCTGAATAATCATGACAATGATATCTACCTGGTAGTTATGCTGATTTCAGCAAACAGTTCATGGAACATAAGCAAAATCTGGCAAACTGTCACGAACAGTTAGGAAGCCTTCAGTGCTGGGAGTCTGACACTTGTCTTAAGTCCTATTTTAAAGGGAACCTGGAGTTGACTGCTATCTTTCAGACAGGTAAGGAACTTCTCATGTCTTATTTAGGCCTTCTATATGGATTTTGTGCCTCCAGTGGCAGTAAGAGTAGATTTTCCTTTAATTGTCTTTGGAAATAACAATGGAATTCCAAGTTACTTCAGTAAAATCTATACACTTTTTGATGAACTGTCTACAGCTTCATAACTTCAGATATTAGTTGCGTTATTTGCATTCTTACAAGAAATAGATCATGAAGAATATGAATTCATGAATTTTCTTTAAGCAACAAAAAAGACAAAAGTTAAAGCCTTCACTGAAGAGGAAGAAATTCCTGGGGTGTTGATTTTAAGCAGAATGAATAAAGATATGTTAATAGGACAGTTGCAAGTTATGTCTGTTCTCCCCTTTATATGTTTGGCTAGAGAGTTCCAGCTGGTGTACAGAGCACAGATTAGACTTGGATGAACCACACTGTTCACAAAGATTCCAGTCTCCTGTGCTTCTAGTATATGTAGAATTCACTGGGGAATCACTTAAAGAATAATTAAAATTTTAGAAAGAAAATAATCTTACACATTTATGCTTTTGTAAGTAGTCATGACAGTAAATTTAGTAAAAGCAGCATGCTGATGCATCAACAACTGGGGAGAAAAGTGGCTTCAGTGTAGAAAGGCACTTGCAAATTGACAAAAATATGCATGTGGTAGAAGAAAATACTTCATCATCAGAAGCTGCAGCTTTCATCGGAGAGTTGTGCAAGGAGTGTAAGACATGCTGTAACACTGACCTTGGAGATGCAAATCACTGTATTTACTATGTTTGGCATAATTTGCCTGTCCATAGAGTTTGTTTCTTGCCAAAACAACTCCTCCACTCTTTGTTGCCAGAAACAAACTACATCTGGCTCTGGATGTCAGTTCAATCCTTGAGAGTCATATACCATTGAGGAAAAAAAAAAGTAAGTCCTTGCAATATTCAAAATCAGACTTCGTTCATTCAGCTAAGAAGTCTTAGAGATGTAATTACAAAGCAGGTGATCGGTTACTATGCATGCTGATCTTTAATCAACACATACTCAAAGCTAGAAACCCATAGTACAAGAAAATGATTAGTTAATTTAATAGCTAAAGGAAAGTCAAATGGGAATATGTTAAGAGCAGCCTGAAAGTTTATTACTGTGCTAGCATTTTGTGTCAGTAAAACACCTGTTTATTTGGAACCTATATGATAATTTTACTAAAAGCAAAACAAATTGTAAAAAAGATCAAAGTGCCAATCACCAGATACAAACATTTTAAATAAATTGCAGTCTAAATTTTCACTTTATATTTATTATCTATTTTTTTCTGGCCTTTTTGTGAAGATTAATTTAGAAATATGAAATAATGACATGTTAGCCTTAAAGAGCCATGGGATTAGGTGATTCTATGTCAATGCATCTCCATTAAATAGAATTTTCCCTAATTGGTACCATCTAGAGAAAGGATGAAGTCAGGTCTCTTTTGGATAAAAATTATAAACAATGAGAAGTCATGTAAAAATGTGACAGAATTCAACATTTCCCTGAATTCTTTCCGTTATCATAGATGTCAATGTGAAACACCCAGGTCTGTTTTGATCACATTGTAACCAAATGAACTGGGTTCCATATTAATCCATACGAACTATGGTTATGCAACTAGATACTTTCCCTTCCCAGGCAAGGGTGGATTTCCCCTTTGTAAACATAGCTAGGTTCATGAGTAGCAATACTTGTTCCAATATGCAAGAAAAGTACAAGTTGAATGCCATTTGCTGTGTGTGAAATCTAAAATTTACATAGATTCTTTTTAATTCCATTGATCGCTATTGATACGATACAACAAAAATGGCAGAAGTTTAGCAGAACAATAGAAGTCAGCAAAGGAAATGATCAAACATTTTGAATGAAGGTTAAAAGCAATTTCTGCTTTTAATCATCTGCAGAATTTTACACATTTACATTACAGCTTCAGAAGTAAATTACATTTGTTTATCCCATTTGTTATCTGTTTGGGTCACTTTAGCTTTTCCTTTCACATTATCAAGTGTCTGAATCACAATAAATAATAGCACTTATATGCTTGAAAATATTATAAATACCTCTTTTAAAATAAAAAACAACACCTAGGAAACAATATATTACATATACACAGATCTATATGAAGAAGTTTGAGTGTTATCAGACCAATTGAAATGCTTAATGCAACATTTTTTCTTAAATCTATAACTTTTTTTTATACACAGTTATAATAGTTTATACTGCCTTTAAGATAGTAAAATGTAGCATTTAAAAAAAAAAAAAAAAAGTAGGAAATTGTGAGTGTAGTATGTTTACACCTAGTAACATACTTCACTTTAGTCAGCACTTACAGTAGTGAGTGCTTGGTTACTCTTCTGGAAAGCCTTTTTTTCCCCTTGTCCCGTCAAGTCCCGAGAACATGTGCAGACCATGATTTAAGTGGTTACTTCTACAACTGTAGCCTGATTTCTTCCTGTCTTCTGTGGCAAGTCAAGTACTCCAGGGAGGATTAAAGCCTGCCTGATGATTTGGTACTTGCTGAATCCTAACCCAAGTGATAAAGAGCACATGTAATAGCCTTCCAGTGGTACAAAACATTGCTCTAAATATTACATGCACTTCTTATTATTTTATTTCTTGTGTCAGCTATGTCGTTCTTCCCCCCCTGCCCTCCCCACCCATATTCTTGTCTATGGATTTTTGACAAAGTGAAGAGCAAAAGCAGAACCTCAGCAGATCTTCATGAGAAAGAGTCTATTGAGTTTTAAACACTGAGCTTGTTGGAAAGAGAAGCTGTTAAAGGGGTGGAGGTTGCTGGTACAAGAAATGTAATACAAAGTCTTCATGAAACAAGATAGGAGAAAATTATATAGAGAAAAAGTAATATATTTCAATAACAGGGCTCTGTGCAGTACAAGCAGCTAAATGATAGATTACTGTAAGTAAATGTAAATATACACATTTCTGCATTCAGTTATTGAACTGGCTTCAGTAGATAGATGCCTCTTGTAACCTCTATGCAGAATAAATAGAAATAGGATTCTGCATGAGCAATGAAACCACATTAGTGGACACTATTTTAAACATTAGTCTCAATAAAAATACACCCATTTTACTCAAGGAATACATATCTGACAGGGCAGCTTCCCAGAGTGAATTCAATTATATATAATTTTTTGCTCTTTAACATGTTTTCTTTCAGTTCACCCCTTCTGAAGGCCAAGTTAGCTTACAGAAATATTTTGCTCTGTAATGTAATACTAAGGAACAATCCGATCTTCTACTATTTATTGATGCATTTAATAATAGTTTTCACTGCTAACTGGGTTTATGACTTCCTTAAATGTACTTTAAGGTCCTGATTCAACAAGGCACTTAAAACAAGCCTACATTTGAGCATGAGTTTTAAAATCAATGAGATGACTTAGGCACTTATAGTGTCAGTTCAAGCATCTTGCTGATTTGGAAGGTGTAAGTGAATTAGAAGCAGATAGCAGCACATGTCTCATTTGGCAGTTAGCAGGGAGAAAAGCATGTAAGGTGCATACCAGGTTTAAGATTTTGGAGAACCTGAATAGTGTGGACAAGCTGAAAAATGGATTGTCTTGCAAGTTTTGCTTCTGATTTAAGTCAAAGCATATCCCCTTAAAGAATATCTAGGTGGGCGGCTGCATTAGAATAGACTTCCATCTATCTGAATCTGTCTGATGTATGTCCTCACATAACTTAAAATTTCAGTTTTGGAGGAGAATTGTAAAGTAGTTTTCTGCTCCTTCTCCCATATCTGGTGTTTCATGCTACATTTCCTGGAGAGATATGAATTCATACAAGAGAACCTTATGTTCTTTATTAGATATAGATTATGTGTTTATATTTAAGAACAAAAAAATGACAAATCACAGTAGCTTAATAAATGCAGGAACTTCTACTTAAAAGGAAGATTAAAAATAATTGAAAAGCTACTTAAATGAGAGTTAGGAAAAAGGTTGGTAGTCATTTGTTGGTTTTTTCCACCTCTTTCCTCCTTTGGAGTGCTACAAGATTAATGCTCTTGATTTAACTTTCCCTTGTATTGGAACACTGCTTCTTTTGACATAGTTAATATTGCTCTTTTCTATTTTTCCTACATCTCTGTGATGCTTTTCTTTCCATCACTTATCTCAACATGCAGTAAAACTGAGAAAGCTTTATCCGAACATGTTTGCAAACATTGGTTCCCTTCAACTATTAACATGTTTTGTATATATTCCCAAAGTGGGAAAAAAAAAAAAAAAAATCTTTCACTGAATTGCTTATAAATAAAGAGTTTATAAGCAGGAGGAAAGGGCAGTGGACTGTTTAATTCACAAGCTCCTTTTGCTGTTTTGCCTTATTTCCAGTAACCGTACAATTCAGCCAGGAGAAGTTAGGTGAAATTTAAACAAAATATTTCTTAGTGATATTATTTTGCATCACAGGATCAGATTTCAGGACTAACTTCAGTTCTTTTCTTTCTTGACATGCCATGTTCTTGACCACAGAATTTTAGCAGCGCCATCCCTGATTGCTCAGAAAGAACAATCATTGGATAACTATTGCCAGAGCTATTGTTTGATTGGTTGGGGGTTTTTTAGGTAGATTGAAGGAAGAAAGAGAGAGGACCTTATTTTAAAAGAGTATTTTCTTTTTGTTTGTTTTAAATTATATAGAAAATATGAATATATACTCAGGTTTTGCTTCTGTAGTGCCTTTTGTCAAAAAAAAGAGCAGCCCCTAACAGAAAGGAAGATTCACAACAGAAGGAAATGGAGGACATCTCACATACTTGTGGAGATGTATTTTAGATTTGGTTTTATGTGTAAGCTTCCCAGGCTCAAGTCAATTTTACATATGTCATACTGATTAAGTTAGTCGTCAATAAACATTAATATTCTCTGCAAGATGATTTACAGCTCAAAGGATCTGTGACTTATCGGGGCGGGGTGGGGGGGGGGAATAAAAGACCATACAACATGTCAAATGGTACTTTTAAAAATATTTAAAGTTTTAATTTAATTTTTTTAAAAGACAAACTATTACAGGTCTAACCGACAGTGTTTATATTTGAAACTCAAGGTTATTTAAAGAAGGAAAAAACTGAATCACTTAGTATCTCACAAACTTGATTCGTGTTGAGCAAAAAACATAGTACAGAGACCTACCTGTGCTTATCTCAAGATATAGTCATAATGCACCTTTCCTTTCGGGGATAAAAATTAAGCAAAGGTAGTGAAATGGCTGCTCTATTCAGATGATTCCACAGGTTGGGATCAGAAAAAGGAAACAGGAAGAGTCTCATAGAGATAAAGCAAATACTTTATCTTTTAAACAGAAGTGTTTCTGTGGCCCACGAAAGACCACAGGGAGAGAGTTTTTTTAGGAAATACTATGCTTTTCCTACCTAAGCCTGGAAGAAACTGTAGGCAAGTGAACAAACTGGAATAAAGATGATTTTCAATGAGGTAGTCCCAGATATTGCAGGTTGGTTTAGTCTAAAATATGTGAGAAAGAGAGTTGATTCTGCCTTTGGGGAAGGTTAACCTAAAGAAGTGAGATGTTTTCTCATATATACACAGCCATAGGGTACAGACAGATTTTTGGAGACAGCAAGAGTACTTTGCAATGACATGAACTTTTTACCCTGATGCTGAAACCAAAGAGCAGGTCTGCTAGTACAAGAACAGATGGCCAGCATGAACAGTTCAAGAAACAGCAGTCTGGAGAATGAGGTTTGCCTTAGGGTTTCCAGGTCATATTCCCAGTATTTGTGGTAGGACTTGAGTGCTTTCTCCATTTTCCTTAACTAGAAGCCTGGGAATGGATGTTGGTTAACTATCTATCATATCATAGATAAGCTCAAGATGTAATACAAACCTGTAGCTGCATTGTATATCTGCTTATATAATAGAATACCTTTGGGCAGTGATACTTGGAAAGTTCACCAATACACAGATATGCACACACTCATGCATGCACGTCAGAGTATTGACAGAGAAGACAACTAATTGTGATGAATAGATGTATAGTAAAAGACAATTTATATAAATTTGATGTTCGATACTGTTCAACCTGCTGGGGGAGGGGCTCTTAGGATTTATATTTTGCAGTAGGATGTTACCAGGTAAAAGTACGTGTTGTTGGATATTAAACAGTAGTATGACCTTTCTGTGCATTAGCTTCTCCACAAATCCTGCATGCATCCATGTATGCATGCTCCCACCTCACAGCATCTCAGGATAAATATAATCTGACTCACCTCTTCCCTGAGTTTTCTGTGATGGATAGGCTTCTACTGTTTATTCTGGTACTTTGAAACAGGTGTTGCAATGTATTTCTGTGATTAACACAGAACATCTGATGTAAATTCAGCTTTGCTGAGATACCTTTGTCTTGGAATGCAGGAATTTGTGATAATTGGATGAGAATCAATATTTAAATATTAAAAGCACTGAGAGGTGGCAAAAGGAGCATGGTCTGAGAGACTGATGAAGATGTTAACATTTGCCTGATCTAAGTCAGTACCAATTGGCTTAGTGATATGCTGAGGCTGCAGGTACTGCTAGTTCACTCTTTTAAATAGGGATGGGAAATGAAATTAAAACTGAAATTAAAGTCAAAGGAGAGCATGTACTGTTGAACGTGTCTTGGTGAAGTGGGATCTTACTTGTTCAGGTTCAGTTTAATTACAACCACAATGCCCCCTAAAATAGAATTCGAAAGAGCCATACCTATTGACATTAGTATCCAAATTCATAAAGTGTAGGGAAATCACTAGTAATCTTTTTTTTTTTTTTTTTTTTTTTTTAATTTTATATATATTAAAATTTATATATGTTCTTGTTTGTCTTTTCTTTCAGGATCATGAACATAAATAGGACTGTAGGAATGAGTGAATGTATGTACAGGCACTATATTATGCATTTTACCTATACTTTTATGGTGACACACTTCTGATTAAGCACAGTTGAAAGAATGTGTTACAGGGACAGACAGATGAAGACCTAAAGAGAATTTTCCTGTAAATAATATTTTAACCTGTAGACAATGGCTCCTCAGGCAGGTAGACCAAGCTTTAATGGGTTTATGTTTGGTTCTCACTGATGAGGAAAATCTCTGTGTGACAAAAAGGATGTTGAATGGTTATAAACTGTCTGGGAGTAATGTGAAAATTGTCTCAGGAACAGTATGGGACTCTGTCTGCAAAGAGCAATATAGCATTTCTATCCCTATTGCAATTAAATAGAAAAATGACACAGATCTGCTTCTTGAGCTTCTTGGAAATTACTCTGCTAAAAAGTCCTGAATCTCTCAGTTACCCTTCAACATAACTACACTGCAGAGTTGTGTTTGACAACTGAATATATAGATCTGCATATCTGTCAGGAAATTAGATACCACTGTGATGAGAATGCTTAAACACTAACAAATCAGGCCAGTTTCAAACTTCAAAGCAACTGTTCACTGGATTGGATACACATTGCCAGTGTTCAGTTCTTAGCAGCTATCAATCATTATCACTATGTCTACAAAACAATTGGTCTTTACAAGCTTATCCTAAATCTGTCAGCACACTATACCATGGAACATAGGAAGTGTAGTTACAACTGATGGGTGTGGTCCTTCAGTGCCAAGGTCAAGATGACTAGGCTTGAGAGTTTATTGATAAGAGAAGGCAGAACTGAAACGGGCCTCCTCCTTTTTTTTTTTTTTTAACATCATTCCACTTCCATCATTGTTGTGCCAGCCCCATCCCCAAAAGAAAATCATAGAATCATAGAATCATTTAGGTTGGAAAAGACCCTTAAGATCATCGAGTCCAACTGTTAACCTAACACTGTCAGCTCTACCACTAAACCATGTCCCCAAGCATCACATCTACATGTCTTTTAAATACCTCCAGGGATAGTGACACAACCACTTCCCTGGCAAGCCTGTTCCAATGCTTGACAATACTTTTGGTGAGGAAATTCTTCTTAATACCAAATCTAACCCTCCCCTGGTGCAACTTCAGAATGTTTCCTCTCACTTGCTACCTGGGAAAAGAGACTGACACCCACATCACTACAACTTCCTTTCAGGTAGTTGTAGAGAATGATAATGTTTCCCCTGAGCCTTCTTTCTTGAGGCTAAAAAATCTCAGTTCCCTCAGCCGCTCCTCATAAGACTTGTGCTCTAGACCCTCCACCAGTTTCATTGCTCTTCTTTGGACATGCTCCAGCACATAATTGTCATTCTTGTATTGGGGGGCCCAAAACTGAACACAGTATTTGTGGTTGGCCTCACCAGTGCCGAGTACAGGGGGACAATCCCTTCCCTAGTCCTGCTGGTCATGCTATTTCTGACACAAGCCAGGATACCATTGGCCTTCTTGGCCACCTGGGCACACTGCCAGCTCCTATTCAGCTGACTGTCGACCAACACCCCAGGTACTTTTCTGCCAGGCAGCTTTCCAACCACTCTTCCTAAGCCTGTGGTGTTGGGTGGGGTTGTTGTGACCCAAGTGCAGGACCTGGCACTTAGGCTTGTTGAACCTCACACAACTGGCCTCGGCCCATTGATCCAACCTGTCCCGATCCCTCTGTAGAGACTTCCTATTCTCAAGCAGATCAACACTCCCACCCAACTTGGTGTTGTCTGTAAACTTAATGAGGATGCACTCAATCCAGATCATTGATAAAGATATTAAAGAGAGCTGGTCTTAATACTGAGGCCTGGGGTAATTTAATCTGCTTCTGACATCCTAATTTTGGAATCCAGACTTGTTCAGGTTTCTTTTTTTTCTGCAGTATTTTTCTGGTTCCATCAGACCTCTGAGGGACTAGGAACTAGTCATGGGTGGAGTCCTTTGAGATACTTTTTGATACTTTTTTGGATTCTTTTGATACTTTTCAATATACTTCAAGATACTTTTGATACTTTTCAATATCTTATAAATGATCTGGATTACAGTGTTGAAAGAACCCCACTTATGTTAGCCATGTGGATGACAGCAAACTGGGAGATAATATAGATACACTAGAAGGAAGGGCTGCCATTCAAAGAGACCTAGACAGGCTGAAAGATTAGGTCAGCAAGAACTGCATGAAGTTTAACGAAGATGGAAGAGCCCCAAGCAGAAGTACAGGCTGGGGTCTGACTGGCTGTGGTGTACCTGCAGAAAAACAACCTGGGGATCCCAGTGGACAAGAAGTTGAATATGTGCCATAAAAGCACCCTTCCATCAATGAAATCAAACCATATCCTGGGTTGTATCAACAAGAGTGTAGCCAGAAGATCAAGGGATGTAATTACTCTACTTGACACTTTTCAGCCACAGCTGGGACACTGTGTCTGGGTTTGGTCTCCACAGTTCAAGAGACATTAAAAACTGGAGGGAGCCACCAAGGGCACCATCAAGATGGCAGGAGGGTTGGAGAAATTTAAATATGAAGGAGGTTAAAGGAATTAGATTTGTTCAGCCTAGAGTGGAGAAGTGTATATGTGGGGGAAATTATCACAGCCTTCTAGTACTTAAAAGGTAGACATAGAAAAGATAGATGTGTTCCCTTCACAAGCATGAGGTGACAGGACAAGAAGATATGAGCACAAGCTGCTTCAGGGGAAATTCTCTCTGAATATAATGTAATACAATGTAATATAATCTCTCTTAATTGTGGGAATATTAAACAATGGTTTCCCAGAAAAGTGGTGGTATCTTTCTTGTTGGAATGTTTAACACTTAACTTGACAAATCCATGGATAAACTAATCTAAGACCCTACTTTCAACCGGAGGTTGGATCAGATGGTTTCCAGAGGTCCCTTCCAAGCTAAACTTTTCTGAGACTGCAGGATTCGGTAGTCTTTCATGCTTCTTCTGCAGGGTTAATCTAATTCTACCGTACACCCTTCCTGCTTGTTTGCAGAATTATGTTAGTTTTCCAAGCCATCTTTCCTGCCTGCAGATTTTACATCTTCCATGTATTTTCCTTCACCCCATTTATGCAACTGTACCACACGTCTCTGTTGGCCTCTTTGCAGTTGTGGCTCAGCTGGGTTACAAAATGTTACTGTTGGTGTTAAGATGTTATAAAATACACACTGTCAGTAATTATTTGTGCACTTCTGTCTGGGTTCAAGATAGCAAATATTAATTGTATCTTGCTTAGGATGTATCCATTTCATGCATGCCACAGGCCTGCTTTGGCCACACCACATAACATGCCTATAGTCATTATAAAGCAAAGGGATTTAAGGGAGATAGAAATAATTCTCCCCAACTAAGGTGCTCTTAAATGCTGCAGCAAATGGTAAGATGGGAAGCAATTAAGTTTTTTTCAGGTTGACAACCCAAAAGACGCGTGAATTACAAGGTAAAGGCAAAATCAGTTTGTGTTGAAATAACACAACTGTTTTCTGAATTTTCCAAGGACTGATGGGTGTGATTTTTTATTACGAAGTGATTATACTTTTTCCCGTGTTATTAGGGAAACCGCTAACAACAAAATTTATTGGACTGTTAGGTAAAAGACTAGCAATCTGGAAGTGCCTTGTGGTGACAGGCCTTCATATGAAAAGGTTACTTGACTGGTGGGCAGGTGGACAATGGCAACTCATGACAATCTCTTGACCAGATAGAAACAAAAATGAACCGTGACCTGCACTGTATGAGTTATTGCCAGATAGCTCTCAGATGAATGAATACACTGAAACCTAATTAAACTACAATCTTTTTGTCTTGTCTTTCTCTCTGCATGTCTCGAACAAGTAGAAGTCTTCATTAATCTGAAATATTACAGATCAATTAATATGCATACAAGCTCCATATTCTGTAATGGGAATAGAGTTAATCTAACATAAATTCCCTTTTGGAGACTCAGAGTAACATTAAAATATTTGTCCCAACTCTGGTCCTACTTGTGCTGATTTCTCAGCAATGTAATATTATTGATTTCAGTGGTGTAAATTGAGCAGTTTTTGCTTGTTGTCCTCAACATTTAAAGTATATGGACTTCATTGGTCTTCTCCATTAGTTAATGGAAATTTAATGTGCAAAGCTGGGGTAAGTAGAATGAGTGATTCATTTTATACAGGATTCTTCTATTCTATTAAGCTTATTATAGACCACATAATTTAACATTGTGTTGCTCCCAGTGGTTTTGTCTCATTAGTTACTTGACCACTGTATTAGTCTGGACACTCACAGTTTGGGAAAAAAAAAATATTTTACATAATTTTGTAAATCCAGACATGCAAAGGCAAAAACTATGAAAAGTGCCTATAAGAACTGTATTTTGAATGCATTTCCAATTATTCTATAATGCTTATTATGGTACTGGCAGTTTTATTACAGAACACGTTAAATTCTCACCCCTCCAAATTGTAAGACTGAACAAAGAATGGTATAGGTCAGACCTGTGTTCTGCCAAACCAGTTACCTTGTCTCTGACAGATGCTGTTTGCAGCAGATGTTTAGTTAAGAGTAAGAGAACAGCAACACAGAGTACAAATACGCAGATGCTGTCCCGGATTCCATTAATTTATAGCTCATTGAATTTCTGATTTCCAAATGGTGCATTTTATTTCTAGGCTAAGCAGTTTGCTTTTATTCTCATGAATTTGAATCATGGAGCTAATCACTTTTAGAACCCTTATTAATTTTTGGGATCCACAATGTCTCCCAGAAATTGTGTCCTCTGAAGAACAACCTACATTTTGTTTATTTTGAATCTTCAACCAATTTCATCTGATGTTCCCTCCTTCTTGTACTAAATGTGTATGCTAGTAAATGTTATTTTTGACACTATTAACAGAAGCCCTCCAGCCCCACAGTGCCCTGGGGAAGCAGAGTCTGGGCCCTGTGGGGCTGCCCTGGTCCTGGTCCTGGTCCAGGTAGCACTGGCTGACCTGGCTGCCTGGGGGTGAAGTGTCTCTCAGCTCCCCAGGGAGCAGTAGGGCTGTGAGATACTGTTGGTGGTTTAGGCTGTGCTGAGGAAAGGTATAAAAATAAACATAAATGGGCCCAAAATTAAGGAGGAAAAGACCCCCTCCATGACCATCAGAGGCCTCTCATTGAAGTCCTGAGGATGCTCAAAGCTTGTAATCCTTCTCTTCTCCTGAGGGAGAGTGAAACTATCCACCTGAACACCCAGAGGGATGCCCAAGGGGTGAGCATAACACCAGGGAAGAGGGGCAACAGTAGAACACTGAGGAGCTTTTTGCTATCACAATTTTAACTGTTTAATTAGCAAGGCTTGTCTGTAATAATTAACTGCTTTGATATATTAGACTTAAAAAGTTTTTTAGATTAACAATACATTCTTAGGTTCAACTACATGTTCTGCTCCCTTTTGCCTGAATATACAATGTTGTACATGACTTGATGATGACTCTGACTTTGTACAAGTCACTTTGGACCAGTTTTCTGTTCTGTAAGTTTGGAAAACTTTAATAGCATTTTTCATTAGGAGCAGAGACTTGTGTGGAGATTTAAAAATATATTAATGAAAGCTTGTGTTTCTAATTCATTTGCAATCTTGAAAATCCCACCTCTAAATCAAGGGACTTTTCAAGCACTTCAGAATCTTCATCTGACATTCAGTGCTGTTTAATGGATTTTAATAGATTTTAAAATTTCTCCTTTTAAGTGAACTACAAAATAGTTTTTACAAATATACAGAATAATGTCAAAGATCTAAGTGAGAAATTCCTATAAATTCATTAAAAAATAAACCCCAAACCCCAAACCACCATGGTTTATTACTTAAGAAAATAAATGTTCTGAAATATGTCGTGTATTTGTTTTTGGTTTTTTTTCTAAATAGTTCAGCACAAATAGAGAAATATGCTGTGTCCTGTTCCTACTACCTTAGATTATACACTTGTGCATTGCATTGAATATATTTTCTTTTTATCTGATGGGACGGTGGAAAATCTTTGTATCTTCAGATTAAGATTCTGAAAGACTTGCATTATTCATTTCACAGTGCAAAAGATAAATTATTTCTTTGACTTTCGCTTTTGCTTTAGTTTTCTAAGAATAACTGTTTTCTTCAGACTTTTGTGTATTTATAAATGTGATTGCTACTTGTATATTTATAGATACAATTGCTACAGAAAACCCCCACTACATACAGTGATACAACCAACCTAGATGAGGAGAGTATCCTGCATGGTAAATGTCTGAGTAACATTAAATATTCCTGCACTGTTTTTCAAAAATATAATGGAAAAGGTGAGAAGGAACAACTAGATGGAGGTCGTTTCATGTCATCATATCAGGAACTAAGACTGTGCTGTGTACACTTCAGGAGCTGTAATAAGAAGTCATTTGTCTGTCATTGTCTATCTTTTCCTCTCATATCAACTTATGAATAAAAATTTTTAGTTTGTGAGTGCATTCTCCCCTATCAGTCACTAAAGCAGTAAAATGGAAACATCACAGGAATCGCAAAACTGTACGTGTCCAGAAACCTTTATGTTTTCTCTTGTTGCAAACTCACTATTGGGCATGTTACTGAAATACGCTGATATACAATTACTTAAAGCATTCTCTCCAAAGTCAATAATAGACTGCTTTTTGTTTGTTTTTAATGTTCAGTTTTGCTTTAGCTTTCAGTGGAGAAAGTGTGCCCATTTTGTTATGAGTGCAGTAATAATTTGGAATAATTTTTTATCAATTTTACATTGATAATTCCTATAGGAAAAGGAATGACCAGAATAATGATCTGTATAAATCAGAGAACCATACCAACATATTTTTAGCTCTGTTACAGATCAAGTTCATTTGATTCAGCCAGCACCACTTCTTTAACAAATTTCAAAAGATCACATTTTATAACTGTAAGGGTCATCTGATAGTATGGGGCAGCTGGTGAAAGGATTTAATCTCCCATTTTTGTTGCCATGTAAGAGCTTGCACATAACTGCATTTCTAGCATGTCATTTCAATTTCTGTCTAAATACCCTAGTACTGTCATATGCAGATAAGAAGGTGGAAAGAGGCTGCAGTGCTGTGCTTCCCTGGCAATAAGAATGTCCTCAGTGCAGCTGAAGTTATGGGACTAATGAGAAGTATTCTCCATTCCCTTTCTACTACTTCTGCACATAACATAGGGAGAGACATAGCAGCACCTATATGTATACACAGGGATGTAAACCCATGGGAAGAAGATTGCCACTGCAGCAACAGGTAGTTTACTGCAGAGATGCAAACCTGAAAGATACAGGCAGCTCCCTCCTTTTTGGATCTGCTGAGCTGTGTAGCTATTTAGCTAGTGCTGGTATCAGGTGGATACAGAATTTGCCATTCCTAACAGGTCCATGCTCCAATCAGCAGAGCAGTGTACAACAGAGTCATGATGACAAAGCATGAGTGTGTACTTTATGTGCTGATTCATGTTGCAAAGTAAAGATAGCAAAAGAAGACAGGAGAAGAGTCTGCTATTTGTTGCTGTCCTCAAGTCCTTAGCACCTGCAAATGATCCGTGTGCTGAATAGATCCCTAATAGAACAAATAATATTGTAGTTAAACGTGTATTCCAAATGAGTAATGAGAAAATAATCTAATCTTTTGCTTGCTGCCAGTTTCAATATACACTTCAAAATTATTATTCCAGTTCAGTTCCAATTTGAGGAAAAATTGTTTTGGTTCAGTTTAGAAGCAATAATTTTTCCCATTTTTTGTTTAATAAAATCTTCTATTACAATAAATTTTAAAGGGAAGGAATCAGAAATTTGAATTTCCATTTTAAATAAATTGTCATTCAATCACTGTAACTCAGAGATTCTGGTGACCTATTTTCTCTATGTGAGTTACTTTAATTTGAATTTGTTGTCAAGCTTAGTCTTTATTCCACCATCAAAGAAACATCATCAAAACCAATAAAGGATGATTCCAAGCCAGAGGGCACTTCACCCTTTCTTGCTGCTTGGTTTTATACTGGCTTTTTACCTAATAACTTCTTGCTGGAATTTAACGTTGCTTGTGCTGGGAATTCCTTTATTTGAAACCTCACTGTGACAAGTTTACTGGGTACAGACCATTCACAAACTATACTGGAATCGTGGTGGCTAAACTAGCTTTCCCCAACAGAAAAAGCAGTTGAATATAATTTTGTTTTAAAGAAATTCAGATTCTTTCCACTGTTTTAGGAGCAGCTTTGCCATGGGGTGTAGAGTAGACTTTAGCTGTCCATCAGCCCTAGCTACCATTCCCAGGTAGTGATAGTGGGAAAGCTGCTTTTCTCTGGGCTCAGCTGGGAGCTAAGCAATCCTGAGTAGCACAGTCTCATAGCTCCTGCTTATCTCAGAGTTCAGAGGGAGCTCAGGTGGGTAACTCAGACTTCCATAGAGGCAAGTGTGGCTAGGAAGAAAAAGAAGACTGCATAGTTAAGGTAGTTCATTACTGCTCCAAAGATCTGCAGTTCTGTCTACACCACTGTCAGAGTCCATGTGACACTCAGTAACACAAAGGCAATTATTAGTTGTGTATTCTCATTTGCTGGCTGCTCAGTTTGGAGGAATTGATAATTGCAACAGAAATTAGTGCATTTTAAATACATGAAGCTACAAAATGCAAAGCAATCTGGAAAGTTATATTCTGTATCTCTTATACAGGCTACGTGAATATAGTAAACACTTTGATTTTGTAGTCTCTGTCCCTTGTCTGTATAATCACCCTAATATGCCACTCACAATTAACAATGGTGTTATTAATTTAAATTTATCAAATGCACTTCTATTATATGGATAATCCTTGTAGAAAATTTCATGAAGAAGCTACTAATTCAGTGTTCAGAGCAGAGCTTGAATGCTGTGCAGCAACTGATCCTCCACATACAAATGGAGCTGAATGTGACTAGCTGTTCATTAACCAAGCACAGCTCTTCCTCTGCAGGAACGATGTATAACATGGAGTAAAGTACTGTGTAATTACATATCTAAAGAATTATCATAATAATACACACAGTGGGATTAAATTATTGCTTTGCAGACAATCCATACTCTAGCATTCCCTAACTTGCAAATGTTTTTTTACTTTGTGATGACTTGATATGGTGTAATAAAATCTTGGTGGGAGGGAGTACTAGATGATCTGGTAAACCACGTATATTAAACTAACTGCTTTATATATTTACTTCTTCTGAAGAAAGGTCAGTGAATATTTACATTATCAAGACTTTATTAGAAGTTCCCAATTGCCAACATGACATATTTTCTTCAGAGGAGGAGAGGAGAGAAAGTAATTAAAGTTAGGGAAACAAGCACAGATTAAAGCAGCCATTTTACCCTTATCTGCTGATGATCTCATTGTTCTCCTTTTTACTTGGTTAATGTTAAGCTTCTTTAGACTTATTTTAGTCTTAAACTGATACTGTTTTTCAAAAAATAAACATTTATTGAAAGATTTTTTAGGAAAAACATTTTGACTTGAAAATACAGGAGAAATATTTTGCATGCCACACATCTTTAAAACAATATGCATTCTGAAAAAAGATAGCTTTGAGACATGTTCCTCAGAACAGGTCTTCTTTCAATTACTTAGGTTTACTTTATTTTTGAAAGCAATATTGCCTTGTGTTTAGTAGAGGTATGAGGATAAAGTTTAAGTTAAAAGCTGAAAAGTCCCATTTGGAATGGTAACCTGTCTCCTGCATGTTTATGATGCAGCCTGCTGTCACTGGACAATAAAGGTAGTACCTGTGTTCTTCTGGATGCTGATGTTCTATCTTAATGACTTAAAATGCATTTGAATGATCCTGCTACTATGGTAAGAAAGTAAATCTGTCTGACAGGGGAAGTATGAGATTTATCCTTCCTCAGGCTATTTGGAAGGATAAATGGTTTCTAACTCTGCCAGGACTTCTTCTGTGTTGGTCTAGGGAAGAAGGGTTGTATCTGTGCTTTGGTTTCAGGAAAGGAAGTGTCCTGGTGCCTGGTGCAGCACTTTGAGGCCGGATCTTTACACAATTAAGAGAGGACCACGTCTATGGTATAGTTAGAAGGATGTAATAATACTCTTGGTCCACAGTAGGCATCTACTTTGCTCACTAACCTTTCTGCAGAAATCTAATACTGATCTCTGCTCTACTGCTGAGACCTGCTCCTTCTTTCTGTTTTTCTGGATAAGGTGGGAAGTATATGTAGGGGACAAACAAAATAACAGGTAGGATTTACACACATTTTCAGAGAGACAGGGAAACAACTTCTGTAGTTTGGAAACAGCTCAGTAGCTATGGGCCTGATTGTCTTGTTTCTTCTCCTTTTCTCATGGCAAAGGTGAGAGGAAGGGGAAAAGAGCAGTATGTTCAACCTGTTCCTCCTTGGACATTGTTCTTGTAAACCAGTCAACCAAACCAAAAATGTCCCAGCTCTATCCTCAAGGACTCACCAACAGAAAAAGGTAGCAGTGGCAAAACTGGTGATTAAAGTTTTCTAATTCCTTCTCTCTTGCCTAGAAGAATTTGCCTGAAAGTGCCCACAATCGAAGGAGGAGGGCATTGATATTCATAGAAAATTTAGCTGCTGAGACACCAGGTTTGACAGTAAGAAAGCTTTGTTCTGGAGAAACAAACAGAACAACTCAGTAAGGATATGAGCATAGCCAGATGGATGAACCACGTGCAGATTCTGTCTACCACTCTGGGTCATCCCTGCTGTGCAAGCTGAGGAACAAGTTTGTACCAGTTCCTGCCACTGTGCTGTTTCAGATCCTGATTTGGTAAGCCTTCTCTTAGCAGGAGGGAGAAATGTTTCATTTTAGCTGCTTTTCATGAGCTTTAACATTGCATTTTATGAGTCTTTAGCATTCTGCTTATGTTCATTGTATAAGAGGTCTTATAAAACTGTGGAGCGAGCAACAGTAGTTGTCTCTTCATCATATTCCCCAAGTTTTCTTCCATGTATTTGTTTTTCTTTTTTTCATTTGGAGTTTTTATCAAAATGTAGATTGGAATGAAAGAGATGTCAGGAGAGATGAGAATATTAAAAATCACAACCCAAAGGAAAGTAAATGGTGTAGGAAGAGAGGGAAAAGGCACCAGATATTTTCATTTGAGGAAAAAAAAAAAGAGCAAAGAAGGTTCTAATGTATGACCCAGTGGGAATCAAGAAAAGGTGATAAAAAGGCTCTTTTGATGTCATCCAAAGCTCTCTTTTTAAAATTTTTTATTTAAGTGACAGATATTTGTATTATTTGGGGGAAATTATGGTCTTCATAACAATATGGCTCTCTCTGTTTACCTCGTGTTTATTTTAATCTGATTTGTACAAAGCAAAATGTTTGAATTTTTGAGGATGTTTTGCTGATTAAGGATACCAATTAAACTCAGACACCAGAGTGAAAAGAGTAGGCGTATTTTACTAGTGATAACTAAATAATGTAACAGAGTAATACAGAAAACATGCAGTAAGGAAAAAGCAGAATAGTGCACTTAAAGAAACAGGAAAATACAGGGTAATGCATCAAATCATTACTACACAAGAGAGAGAGAATAGTGATTAAGAGAAATACATCACCACTTGCATATATTATCATCATCATCCAGATCCACAGTCGCTGGGGAGCCCCGGTTACAGCGAGGATTTGGAGAGCCTGTCCCGGCAAGTGGGAAATCCTACACAGTGCGTCCACCCATAGGTGAGGCTTCCAAAGTCGCTGTGAACGGGCCCAGCCTTATATATCAGAGATTGACAAGCCAGAATAGCTGGCACCTTTGTTTTGAGCGGAAAATTTCTGGTTTCATTCTCCTCTTGGATTCCACCCAAAGCTTGGCCGGGGCTCAGGGGGGAACCAAGGGAGTTTCTAACAAGGCCAAATACTTGGGTTCTCAGCCTTGAACAAGGCTGCGAAAGGAAAGTCGGATACATTCTCTCCTCACTACTGATTATATTTTATCTTTCACTAGTGAGTTTACATATTTTATTAATGACTACATACTAAGTTAGCATGTTCAGTTTGGGGCCTGTTGTTCAGGCTGCAGTATTTCAATGCTTTAGCACTTTTTACACCAGCATAAGTGGGTTGTTATAACTTAGTACAATACCTACTAGCACAATGGTTATCAGTTATGAAATATACAGGATTCATCTATAGGTCAACTCTGGCTTGGGCAGTTGTCCAAGCCTTAGCACTTCAGAGGATTGTTTTCTATTTCTACAGTGACATTGTGTCACTTCAACAGGATTATTTAAAGGTTCCTGTTTATCTTGTCCCACTTCAGAATAAAATCTTTGCTCTAAATCACACATTTTCTATGGGACGTATATTAGTTGCATATTGGAAAATATATTTCTATTGGCTACATTAGTGAGGAATTAGAGTTGATCACAAAATAGGTGAGGGGATGGAGCTGATTCCCTTCATGTGTTTGAGCTTTATTGTTCCTAGACTATAAGTGACAATAACTCAGGATTGTCAAACAAACTCGGGGGAAGAAAAAAATAAGAAAATCAGTCTTTCTACCCTTTGGTAAATACTATCAGGAACAGAAAATAAACCATGAACACCATTAACATTATGAGTGTTGTGAAAATGCTTGTTTTTCATAGGCATACAACTCAAATCACCCTCAGCATTAAAATCTATTGAAAGAGTGGATCTATCCTGCAGAGAAAATGAATGGATGCATGAAGAAGCAGAAGTGGGGGGATATTGCCTAAGAACTAGAGAGTGGAAAAATTTTCCCTATACTGTCAAATACTTAAGACTGATCCTGTCTATATGTGGGTGCATGTGTGCATTTGTATAGAGAGTTTTTATATAAAATTATGAAACGTCAACCCATGAAAATTTCTTACAAATATTTCTTAAGTTAGTCTGGAATGCAGTACTTCTTCTCTTGGTACACAACAGTGTTTTTACAATAGATGTTAAAAATGGTAAACAAATCAAACAAGTCTTGTTCCTTTTTTTTTTTTTTTTTTTTTTTTATGTATCTCTTGATTTAGCACCATATAATACCATCATACATGCCTAGGGAAGGTAATTTGGCAAGTGCAACAGCCATGGAATAGGTGTCCACCAGAAAAACTACACCCAAGAATGAACACCAAGCACAAAATTGTCTGTCCTTACTTTGGTTTCTCACAGGACCCAGGGGATAATGCACTAGGATAGACTACAGATGGCCATTTTGTGATGAAGCCTAGGAATTACAGGGGAGTGGTGGGCTTTTATTCATGCTTTTATATATCAGCTTTTGATTCATAACTACCTACACCAACTCATAAAGATTGAAAGGAACGAATTAATGGCAGGAAGAAAGAAAGGGAGCTTTGAACACTTGTGTGCTCCTTTTTGCCTTCTTTGGAGACAGTCTTGTGCAAGTTTAGAGTTGATTCTATTTTCAATGTCTTTTAAAACTTCTTTGATTCCAACTGAGCATTTTTCATAATGTCATTCTAAACAAAGTTAGTATTCATATGACTCTCTCATGCATGAACAAAGTAGTTGAAATGGCTTGTAAATATATTAGCAGGGCAAATATGTATTAACTTGCTGCCTTAGGTTATAAGCCTTCTTTTAAAGGAAAATAATATTTGTGTAGAGTGAATAGCTTTATTGAATTATAACTTACAGTGCAGCATTACAGGCTGTCAATAAATGACATCATGTTTCTGTAATGGTTGTATTCGAGGAGAGTCACCATAATCACAGAAAAGCAGCTACTTAGAGTAGAGGATCTGGAAACCTTATCAGATCTGTTTGTTTGTTGTTTTTTGGGTTTTTTTTTTTTTTTCACCAGAGTAAAGACTGGAAACAGAACTCCTTTTTACAAATACCATTTAGTTCTAGTAACTTGACTTACAGTAAAGCTAAATGCAAAATCTAAGAAATATATTACACTTTCAGACATTAATCACTTATCATTTTCTATTCTCTTGTACACTAAAAAGATGAACTCAACGGCTCTTTGTCCGTTATTTGTTAGCAAAGAACAAGTAGAAGTTAGCATTTCCTTCTAATCCAGACTTTTCAGACTAACAGTCTTGATTGCTAGTTTACAATATTAACTTCATAAATTTCAACTTTTGCACCCAGAGGCTTACAAGATAGAAACAAAAAGACTGGAAGTTTCACAAATTATTTTGGCCAAAACTCATGGTGCTTTAATAGTATAAATTTATAATTATGTTTCTTCAGTGTGTGAACCTCTTCAGAAAACTCAGGTCTACCATGGTGAGCAGAATTAACTAGTCTTCCTGAAATACAATAATAAAGTTGATGAGCTCATTCTAACTATTCCAAATCACCTACAATTATTTAAAAGGGAAAAAGAAAAACAAACATTCACGATGTATTTTGAGATCTGTTGAGAGATGTTACCATTTGATTTCACGGGTTCTACAGAATATATGTATTAGATAAACAGGCCAACAGTCTGACTTTTCCACATATGGCACTTTTGACAGTACTGCAATGCTGTAGGGTTGGCAGATGGAGCAATTATATATTTTCTAGCTAGGAAGTAACCTTTAAAGTAAGACTCTAATGTAACATAGAATATGCTATGATCTAAGAAATTTCTACTTGAGTTCTCACTAGGTAATAACTTTCAGTATTATATCTGTTGGACTGTTGAGATTAGTTTCCTCTAATTAATATATCTATACAGCAGTCCTCTGACATTCAGCTCCTACATATGGGAATATGTATGAGTTGAGCTGTTTGATGAACAACAAATTAAGTGTTTTTTTTAATTAATACATTATATGGCTTCATTTTGCCATTGAGGTATCCAAAAAAATCTTACAGGAATGTCATAAAAACATTTTAGAAAAGCCAATTTTAAAAATATATTTCCTAGTAATTAACTTGAAATGGTTTTATTTTGCATTCTCTTTGTATAGTTTTTGGGGTTTTAAAGTACATTCTTATAAACAGTAAAAATATAAAATTTAAATAAGATATTCAGAACATATTCAAACTATGTTGAAATACCTACTCTGCAGATCGACCTATTTTTTAATATTCTAGCATGTGACTTCCAGAATTCTTTCATCAAAAGTTTTGTTTACTGAGATGTTGTTTATAATACACTGGAGCTTTGCCCTTCATTGAATGTACCTCAGCCTTCAACTTAATAGTTTATGTTTCTCAATTTAATGACAAAGAACACAGTCCAACCTGAGAAAAACAAAGGAAACAATGCTACGGTGAATATATTAATGTAAATTGATTTTTATGTAACATTTTACATTTTCATTTAACGTTTTCATTTAACTTGTAGTTATCAAGAGATTACAAATAAAGTATTCAGCAAATTTATACTCAAGATATGTCTCATGGCTTATTTGATCATGACATACAGATATCTGTAGCTAACCTTGACTATATGCTACTATTCAAAATTTAGCTTATGCATAAATAAACTGCCCTTGGACAACATACTTGACTGAAAAAATATGAAGATACAAGTTATTTACTGACTCAGGCATTCATGTTGTTTTCCTTACCATTGTGTAAGGTACCTTTGTTAGTAAGAGACTAGTAGTATGACTTCTTGAAACTCATAGCTATCTTAACATACCTATTGACAACCAGTACAGCTATTCATCTGCCTGAAAACAACAATAAGGTTTTAATGAGAGCTTAGTATTCTATACCATATATAATGAATATTTTTCATTTCAAAATTAATGATAAAATCACTGTTAAAATAAAGAGGGGAAAGGGAAAAAATAAGGGATAAAGGATTATCTTCATGTCTCATTAACCAAACAAATGAGCTTCAGGATCTACAAAAGCTGTGTCCTACCATCTAAATAGAATTTAGGAATGTGCTGTTAAGAATGCAGAATTACTTCCACAGCATATCAGGAAGAAACCAGGCAGTTTCTCACCTTTAATGATGACCCATAGCTTCTGATCACCTTTATCCTGTGTTGGTAGTTGTATATTTTTGATACCAGATTTAAGCTGAAGATAGTCAGTGATACATCCCAGAAATTATTAAGCTTTAATATGCTTTTTAAATTTTTACTCTTAAACTATGTGAATTAGAGGTGCTGATAAATACCGAAGGATAATGTAGATAATGTCAGTGATGATGTCTGCTTCCAGTATCCCTCTTATTGTCTCTCCCTATTTGCCTTTCCTTGGCTACGTGAATCAACATGGAGAGAGAAGGTGGCCTTTTCTGATCTGAGGATAGCTGTCAGCTTTATATCCTGCCCTTAGTTTTGAAGACAGGGGGTAGTGCCATCTGGATTTCTTCACACAGAGAACAAATCACTGTTAGTAATAAGAATGAGGTTTATCTCTCTGCAGGGACTAGAAGCATAAGGGCCTCTATCAGTCTATTCTGGGACCTGAGGAGTAAGTGTTGAAAAGTTTGTGGTCTGTTTTCCAAAACATTGAGATCCCACACTGCTTTTTCTTATTACTCTCACATCTCTTGTTTAAGCATAAGACAGTACAATCCAATGCCTCTTCATGGTTTCTTCTTGTCTCCCTCTCTCCTCTCCTATATTTTTGCTAGTTTTCCTTCCCCTCCCATTTATGTTTTTTGTCCTTTTTTATCTTTTCTCTCTACATTTCCTCCTTTTCCTCCTTTTCTACCACAACATGGTTAGAATATCAGAGACTAGGAAATTCCTGCTATGGGGTATATAAACAGAGTAGTCATGATTATTTTTATTATTGACTTCTACTAAACTACTTAATAGAATCATAGAATTGTTTAGGTTGAAAGGCACCTCTTGAGATCATCTAGTCCAACATTTTCCTACTTGAGCAGGATCAGCTACAGCCCATTGTCAAGGACTGTGTTCAGTTGGATTTTGGATATCTCCAAGGACAGACTCCACAACCTCTCGGGGCAATCTGTGTCAGTGTTTGACCACCCTCACAGTAATAAAGTGTTTTTTTAGTGTTCAGATGGAATTTAATGTTCTTCAGTTCATTCCCAGTCCTCTTGTTCTGTCACTGGGCACCACTGTAAACAGGCTGCCTCCCTTGTCTTCATCCCTTCCCATAAAGTATTTACAGACATCAATAAGATCCTCATGTGCCCTCTCTTTTCCAGACTGAATGGTACCAGTTGTCTATGTCCCTTACTGTGCAAAAATACGAGAAGATACAATAGCTGGACTCCTCTGAGCTGGATATAGCTCAAATGGAGTTAAAACACACACATAACGGTGACAATAATTACCAATTGGAATAATATACAGTATTGAATAATGTGTTTTAAATCAATGAATTTTTCTGGAAAAAGACTTGGCTACTCGTAAGATACATGGGACAATTAATACCTTAATTTTATCATGTTCAACTTTTAATGCCTTGCTGGATTCAGATTTTCTATAGCTGTTGAAACCTGGCTTTCCAAAAATTGTCCACCTGCACTTTCTAAGTGTGAGGATGAAAAAATACATAGCAAAAATTATAGCAACAACATTGAAATCCCAGCCCAAGCAACATTAGTTTTACACTAATTTTATTTCTTCTCTTCCCATTCCCTGCTGCATTTTTTTTTTTCTCTCATGTGTTCTTCCTATACTACTTCAGCCATGCCCCAGAGTTGCATTTTATTTGATATTTATAAGACTGTCATGAGAAATCTATTTCATGATTCTTTAAAAAAGTATTTAATAAGACATTTAACAATAATGAACTTTGACATTGCTTTGATGTCTCTGCGACATCAGAGGCAGCACATCTACTTCCACATTGTGTATCCAAAAATGTGTCTAGCCAGTACACCACGAAGACTTCCGTGACTAACAGACCTGTACTTGAAGAATATCCCCGAGACTGCAAGAGGCTGCAAGAATGGCCAGTGAGTGGGAGAGAATACTCCCTCTCCAGACACAGAAGATACTCTGAATCCTTGATAAATTAAATAGTAAAATGATCCTATGGAGTAGGCATACCAACAGATGCTTTTCTGCTCTTTTCAGAATAAGTAATTAGTAAAGTGAAAGCTAAATAATTTTGTAGGAAGATTGGGTTTTGTGTGTGTTAAGTACTTTACAGCTGGAAGTTGTACACTCTTGATGGGATTTGCAGTTCCAAATAAGAACTACAAGTGGTTCCCCATGATTTTGTTACTTTTAAAGTTACATTGTTCATTGTTAAGAAATATACTTGTTTGGATTACTGTTTATTTCAGAGAGATGGAAGAAAGTATACATATTTAAATCCAGAGTCTTCAGTTTTCTTTGAGTCATTGTTCACTGAATAAATTTTCTCTGCAATGCTTTAATGACATTTTAGTTATTCTACTATATTTCCATAGAAGTGATAGAATTGCATCAGATTAGCTCACACAGCTCCTGTGTTATCAGAAGTTTCTGCAAGATACTTAACTTTTCAACTGCATCATTTCAGAAAATGGCAGAGTATCATATAAATGGCATCTCTTAGGAAACCATAATTATGGAGTTGTTGAATTAAATTCAGACATGTTAAGTATCACATACATTTTCCTATGCTTGATAGACTTTTAAAAAAATACAGAATGAAGGAAGAATGCTACAGTAAGAAAGAGCTTATTTTATACTCCTTCATTTTTTTGTTGTTTCTATATTATAAGTAAGCTTAAAGAAGCAAAAAATGTTCTTTTAAAGGTGTCATATAAATAGAAAGCTCATCTGGTAAGCCAGAAAAGCCCTTATTATTGTGGCGGCTCCATAGCCTGGGTGCATACATATGTCATATCGTATGACAGGGCATTGTTTGCTGTACAGCCTTCTGGGTTCAGACATATGTCATTTCATATAACTAAACACATAGGGCTAGCTCAAACAATGCCTTCTGACAATAGGTATGTATTCAGGGAGATCGCTATTAACATAGTCCACAAATACTGTTATATATTTGTCTGCTGTCTGCAAGGAGAGAACTTTTTGCCTGTAATATTTGCATAGCTCCTTTGAAATATGTCACATT
Source organism: Strix uralensis (assembly GCF_047716275.1). Taxonomy (NCBI): domain Eukaryota; kingdom Metazoa; phylum Chordata; class Aves; order Strigiformes; family Strigidae; genus Strix; species Strix uralensis. The sequence goes on along the minus strand of NC_133972.1, from coordinate 87,867,063 downwards.
TTTACCTCTGGTTGTTGAGATGTGTTTTTAGGATGTGGTGGGATATGTTATGCCTTTAGAGAATCAGTAACTTGCCAGCTTGGTGCACTGGGTGGTGGGGAGTGGGTGGTAGAATGGAAGAGGTACTAGAAGTGATTTTATTATTTCCCATTTCAATTCAATGAGAACAAAACCCCAAACATTTTTCCCTTGACCTTCAAGCAGTATGGAGGTTTAATTATTGCTTATATTCTATTGGATACATGTATCCATCATATTCCTGTCTTCAATGATGTTGATATTACAGCCAGGACAAGCTGATGCAATGTTTTCATTTTTCACTTTGTTTTTTTCCTGAAGCTTCACATTCACAGAGTGGCACATTGTTAACTCTGCTATCTGTTCCTTACTGTCAGGTTGGTTTTTGTTTTGTTTTGTTTTCTTCACATATTACTACTGTTTTATGAAATGGAGAAAGGGAATTTTTGGTTTTCTCTCATTGTGTTGAACAAGAAAAAAATCTATTATTTGGTTTGGGGCATTTTTGCAGATACCTGTGAATCTTGTGCAGCTGTTTGTTTTTTATTTTAGCCACAGAGATCCTCCTTACTTTCTCTCATTTTTTAGGAATCTTTTTCTTATCTATTCCAAACTTTTTTAACACAAACTTTAGCCCCTTATTTCTTTACCTGGAGAGTAAAAAAAAAGGTTTATTTTCCTAGCTTTATAGAAAGCTACTGATAACTAACATATAGGTGAAAATTGTTTCTCCTACCCAAAAAACTTTGGTAGACTGCAGTTAAGATAAATAAGACATATTTAAAGGGATACTTAATATATTTCAATATATTTTCTGTGCTTCGAAATAGTATTTAAGATTACTATTAGTAAAAGGGGTTTAAATATAAATGTAATTGCTTTTACTTTATTCCCATTTTGCAGTCAATATTTTATCTACAGATAAAGGCACCATTTTCCTTATAACCTTAGTCATTTAGTCAGTTTCTTTTATTTGTTTTAAACAACAGTGTCAGAAAAGAAACATTCTGAACATCATTAGAATATGAAAAAAAGGGAGGAGTCTGTGGTACATAGATGTTGTTACTCCTAACCTGAGAGAGTGACAGCGCTATTTGAGTGAGTGTACCTAAAACTGAAACTAAGAAACATAAACAGTTTGGTGAATAAGACAGTAATATATGGGGAATTACATTACAAGTTTTAGGAAATAGAAAAATAAAATTTGAATAAACACTATTCCATATTCCATTCTAAGTTAGACATGAAAGAATAATTTCTGTATCATTAGCCTAAAAATACACATTCAATGAAAATTCACTATTCATTTGCTGTTTATGAGCCTTTATTGGTATTTGAACAACAGACAAGAATGTTGCTGTATAGGAAGACAAAAGGTTAAATGTGTTCTCACTTGAATTTATGTATACAGGAAAAGATTGTTTAAAAATAAAGGATTTTTTTGAGTTCCAACAGGTTTTAACATTTTTACTTGACTTATATTCTAATGAAGCAACTATTCATGTATACAGGTATTGATATTTAAATAATAAAATCTTACTGAATTAATATGTAGAAATAATATAATAATGAAAAACAATCAAAACTCTCCATGTATATTGAGAAAATGGTAATGACTACTTATTAATTAATTGTTTGAAATTTTTTTTTGTGAGTAAATGAAATTATTAAACCCCATACAATATTAAACATGATATTTTTAGATTTAAGGTTATGTGCTCACAGAGGGTTATAATTACAGGAGGTCTCCCATATATGGGAGTTTATGAGGCTCAGTACACACAATTTTTTCCGTAAGTGCAGTGCTCAGATTTTAATTAGTTACTTTAGCTATCTAATCTATGTTTTAAGTAGGTAAACATGTACTGCAAAGAACTGTTATTCTTTATATAAGTCAGGATTGTAACCTTCCTGTTGACATCACTTCACTGGAATTCCTTTCTCCTCATGGAGCTGAATGTCTTCATTCACAATTGCAACTTGACAAGATAGCAAAGGAAAAAATCTTTCCTCTTTATCAACTACAAATGTATCTAAATTGCCCTCATTCTTGCTCTCTTTTCTTGGTAACTTGGTTATTTGTCTTTTCCTTTTGAAATATGTTATTTATTGAACAGGACTTCTCTTTTCATGCAGGGAATCACTTCTTCGGGCCATTTAAAAGTACAGCCTCAAAGCCAAATATTAAAAGGATTTTATCTTACAAATGCACTGTTGAAAGGATGAATGTGGTAACTCTGATTGTTTTGCACGGTTTTGATATCTGGTTCCAGTTTTGGGGAAGTAAAGGGGAAAGGGAAATATGTTCTGAGTAACAATAGACAAACTCTTTATTGTAACTGGTATAAAAGTTTGGTTCTATTCTGTTGTTCTACAAAGGTTTAAATCATGTAACAAGAACCTCACCTTACAAAGTAATTTTTAGAGGAAGACAGCAAAAGGTACACTTTAATAAGAAAGATGGGGAAGGACAATAGAATACAGAGATAATTACACATGCAGATGGACTTCCAATATTTTGACATAAAAATTTACATGGGAAAAAAAAGAACTTTGAAATGTTAAACTTTACTAATACTTTTTTATTTTTAATTACAGTTATTTCCTTACCACCAATGAAAACCAAATAGATTTAATGTCATTTTAGAGTTTGGGGTTTTTTTCACTGTATGTAACTCATTCTTCTCCTGGATAGAAAGTTGTCCTTCCTCTTCCTTCCTCTTCCTGTCACCAAATATTTGAAATTAGAAAAATCCTTGTGGGCATAAAGAAAATTCTATTTGGGTGTATATTTATGTGTTGGATTTTTTTCAGTAACATTGTTAAGTAATTTGTTTTAATCATTAAAAGAAATTTGTCTTCAGGAGAGTGTATTTGTTGCAGTCGAGAAAAGCTATGTAAAATAAATTGGTGAGAACTTCCAAAGGACAATTAAATTATCAATAGTGGAATTTCTGAAACTGAAGCACTATTTTTAAAGAACATCACAGAGATATGTTAATAATGATAATAAGTGAAGGGTATAACTCTACAAATATTTCCAGTGGACTCTATGACATCTTACTGTTATTTTCATAATTTTTACATGAAAAAACAATAAACCACTTTTGTTTTAATGATGTAGCATGTTGGCTTTGTTTAAATTTTTATTTAAGGAAACTTTGGCCTTTCAGTATAGAGGAAAATCAGGAATCTGTTTGTCAGTTATGAAATGCAGATGCTGGGCTTGCCACTATGTCTGACTTAAATTGTGCTGATTGTTTTAAAATTTTCTGAAAGCTTGTGTTTTTAAACACATACTCTGTCACCAGAAAACAAGCAAGCTTTGAAAATTACGGTTCAGAAACATGCATGGGGGCAGATGTAAAATGTAATTACCCACAATTAACCTGAGCTACTGCTACATTTAACCTTCACTTTAGAGAAATATAGGTAAACAGCTTTTCTCTACAGATGAGCTAGAATTAAAGCACTTCCTACCTTCTGCTCTATTGCCTGCAGGTGTTTCCAAAAGGAAGTGTTACATAAATACCAGTGTTATCATGTCTATGCCAATGGAAACAAGGATGAGGTACAATGTTGAACCAGTGTCATCTACATTTCTTACCTGTGTGTGGTTGATCTCTAAAATTTGCCTCATACTCTAAACAGACAAGACATGACCTGCAGTTGTTGATTGTTGGTGAAAGTCTGATTTGGATTTGTTCTATTTTAGAGTGGTTTTGGGTTTCAATTCATATTCTTAAACTTAATAAATGTCCTTGTAGTCTAAACTGAAAGTGAAAAGACTATAATGGGAAAAAGAGCAGCCAGAAGAAGGATTTCATAAAAGTTGGTGGGAGGTGAGAGGAAAGGTCACAAGCATGGGAACAATCCATTGACATTGCTTTCCTCACTTGCAAAGCCCAGCATAGCCTTATTCCTCTTAGTTGTCTATTTTGTCATTTGTCAGACACATATCTGTAATATCTGAGTTTACTATTGTTACCATAACTGAGATTTTATTTTGAACTGTAAAAGTGAATTAAGTTTGTGAGAAGTGTAGGAAGATTGTTGCACTTCTCAACACTCTCACTACATGGAGTGCATAGATACTAGAGAAGTGGAAAAGCAGAAAAACAATATTGCCACAAGAGCAAATAAGTATAAACTCGTCAGAAATAAGTGAGAAATATAATATTCTTCAGAAAAGATTAGAAGTGTATTAAGACTTATTAGAGGAGTTACATGAAATGGCTATCTATGGGATCAGGGGACTGAAAATATTGGTTTGGGAAGTCTCTTTTAGTCCTTATGAAAGCCTGAGATAGGAAAAGTTTGGTTTAGTAATAAAATATTTCCAGAAATTGTATTTAGCATATCTAGTGTCACTCCTTTTTGCATAATACATACCACTCCTACGTTAATATCTTACTTGTTTTCACAGTTTTATAATTTGGTCATAAAACTTACAGCCATATTTAGATGAGATTTAAGTGCAATAGCCTTTTTTTTTTTTTTTTTTTTCAATCTTCAAAACATAAGTACATCTTTGCAAAGTAAAATGCAGTTATGTGCAGATATATTTGTGCCCTCCTCTGAATGAGCTTGTCAAAAGGAATGAGTGGTATCACAGCATTTGCTTGGGAAAGCTAAGACAGATGTAGCAGCATGCTATTTAAAACCATCTTTTCTTGGGATCAGTAATACTGATATCACTGTCCTGTACTATATAAGGAGACCAGTTCAATCCATGCTGGACTGAATTCCCTGTACTGCATTAAGCAATGGAAGGACATAAAGGCAACATACAGAAACTACCAGAACAAGGCATAATGCAAAAGTTTAGTCTGATAGAAAAATGGACTAGAAATATATTATTTCAAACAGAAAAATTATGCAGTTTGCAGAAACAGCTAAATACAGGAATATAGCTTTGCTGTTAAAAAAAAAAAAAACAAAAAAAAAAAAAACAAAAAACCAAAAAACAACAAAACAAAAACAACAAAAAAAACCCCAGTCAGTGTCAGTGAAATCTTGATTTATCTGAACTAGTGGGTATCACAATGAATGCTTCCAAAATTCGTGGGTTAGGAAAGCTAATGCACTGAAAACTCTATGAACATAAATGCTGTGCAACATCATGTATAGGTGATTTTATTTCAGACCATCTTCTCCCACTTCCAGATTCAGATAATCCAAAATTTAGGTACTTCTTTTTAGTGTTCTCTCTTTCAGATACCTAACTTTTACTGCCTTTTGTGGCAGGCTGACTTGGCTTGGGTACTACAGAGAATTTGACTTCATCTTTCAAATCAAATGATGTGTAGCTGTGGTGAAAATCATGGTAAGCATGAAAATAGTAAACACCACCTAAAGCCTTCATAGCCTTAGTTCAGCTTTGCAAGGCTTTGAAGCTCCCAGGACAGTGAGGGTTCATATCCGACTGATGATTATGCATTCTCCTTTCTTCCAGGTTGTTGTCAGACTCATTAAGCAATTTCTGCCCCAGTAGCAATAAGACTGCACTCAAAGTGACCCCAATTCAGATTTTAAACTGTTGATCACTACTATTTGATCACGGTCCAACCACTTTTTCACTAATCTTGTAGTCCACTGTTCAGTCCATATTTCCACAGATTTGCTCCAAGCAAGTTCATTTTCAAAATTGAAAAAAGGAATAGTTATAACAGAATTCAGGTATCATGCTTTTAAGTTATTAATATTCTTTCAACTTCTTTTTTTAGACAACTCTAGAAGGAAATCACTGTGCCACTGTGTGAGATTACAGAATCACAGAATCATCTAGGTTGGAAAAGACCTTGAAGATCATGCAGTCCAACCATCAACCCAACATTAACAGTTACCAACTACACCATATCCCTCAGCGCTATGTCGACCATACTCTTAAACACCTCCAGGGATGGGGACTCCACCACCTCCCTGGGCAGCCCATTCCAATGCCTAACAACCCATTCTGTAAAGAAATGCTTCCTAATATCTAGTCTAAACCTTCCCTGACGCAACTTGAGGCCATTACCTCTTGTCCTATCACTTGTTACTTCATTAAAGAGACTCATCCCCAGTTCTCTGCAACCTCCTTTCAGGTAGCTGTAGAGGGCGATGAGGTCTCCCCTCAGCCTTCTCTTCTCCACACTAAACAACCCCAGTTCCCTCAGCTGCTCCTCATACAACATGTGCTCCAGCTGCTCCTCATACAACATGTGCTCCAGACCCTTCACCAGCTTCATTGCCCTTCTCTGGACACGCTCGAGTATTTCCATGTCCTTTTTGTAGTGAGGGGCCCAAAACTGAACACAGGAATCGAGGTGCGGCCTCACCAGTGCCGAGTACAGGGGTAAGATCACTTCCCTGTCCCTGCTGGCCACGCTATTTCTGATACAAGCCAGGATACCATTGGCCTTCTTGGCCACCTGGACACACTGCTGGCTCATGTTCAGCCGGCTGTCAATCAACACCCCCAGGTCCCTCTCTGACTGGCAGCTCTCCAGACACTCCTCCCCAAGCCTGTAGCGCTGCTGGGGGTTGTTGTGGCCAAAGTGCAGCACCCGGCATTTGGCCTTATTGAAACTCCTACAGTTGGCCTTAGCCCATCGCTCCAGCCTGTCCAGATCTCTCTGCAGAGCCTCCCTATCCTCAGGCAGATCAACACTCCCACCCAACTTGGTGTCATCTGCAAACTTACTGAGGGTGCACTCGATCCCCTCATCTAGGTTATCAATAAAGATGTTAAACAGGAGTGGCCCCAAAACCGAGCTCTGGGGGACACCACTCGTGACCGGCCACCGACTGGATTGATGTCAAGTTTTTTTATGAAATATATAATTGATGTGTAAAAATTTGTTTAAATTATGCTTATAATGGTCATCTTCACACCATATGAATAATATTTACCCATCTTTCTCTTGTCATATCATTTTGTCTCTTTAGTGAACATCAAAACATAGAATGCTTGAGGGGATAAAGAATAACTCTGAGAAAAAAAATGGATCTGTTTTGTTAGTGTCTCTTGGAATTTTTTACACATTGGATATAATTGCTATTAATCACTCATGGTTACATCTAAATCTTGTACCCATCTGACAAAGGCTTTTATACTTTAATGTTCATCAAAGTCCTGTAGAGAATGATAAAACATCAGGTAGACCTTTAGCTGTTGCTCTGGTAAGTCCACTTTGACTTCTGTGCATAAGGGAGGGGAAGGGGAGAGAGAGAGAGAGAGAGAGGTATTTGTGGCCTTATTTTTATAGCACTCTAGCTTTTCTTTAATAATATTTTTTTTAAAGATTACTTAGCACAGTTCATCTTGTGAGTAGACACACAACTGTATTGATGCCATAGTAGTTGTTAAATTTTGATTTAAAAAATGATTTCCTTACTTAACAATGTGGAATAAATCTTGAGGTTTTGTTGAGTTTTGATTTTACTCTGCAGCCATGTTTGTTCTACAAACCATTCCCTGGTACACATTAGACTGGTAAAAAACCCATTTTCATAAATGAAACACTGCAACCCAACTGAAACACTCAGATGAATCAATTAAACCATATCAGAAAAGGCCATGGGACTGAAGGGAAAGTATGAAATTGAAATCACAGTTTTCCTCAAATTGTGAAACCCAGCTTTTTACAGATTTTTCTGTAAGTTTACAGAGATAGTTGCAAAATCAAGAGGTAAATATGCAATCTTTCAGGTAATCCAGCTAAATTTAATGTGTCAAGGTCATTTGTTTAGTCAGTGAAGTGGTACACGCAAGTTCACTGATTTGCAACTTCATAGCTTCACAGTGGAAAACCATAAGCAGTACTACTATTGTACAGATGCCACAGATAAGAGATTCTGGAAAGAATCACTAGGTATGGCAGACTCTGCAGTACATGCTATTGTATTGTATTTTTTGTTACAGAATCAGAGATGATATGTTTATTTTAAAAGGGAGGTAAGGATTCCATAATTCTTTACATTCATTGGAATTAGTCACTATCTTTAGATGCTGTTGAAAATCTAGTCTAGCTTTGCTCATTTTTGTATAACTTATAAAGAAGTTTAAGGAATACTGTAGTGAGATAAAGGTATGTGTTCACTCCTATATAGCTATTTTCTTCTTATTTGATGGGATACCCTGTTAATATTTAATCTGAACCTTTCTTGCTTGAAAAGAGTTGACTTTCTAATAAAAATATTCTCTGCTTTTGTACTTAGTCTGCCTGGGATGGAGTTAACTTCCTTTATAGCAGCCCATATGGTGCTATGCTTTGCATCTGTGTTTAAAACAACATTGGTAACACACCAGTGTTTTTGCTGTTGCTGAACAGTTTTTGCACAGCATCAAGGCTTTCTTCCACTCTGCCCCCACAGCGAATAGGTTGGGAATGAGCAAGAGGTTGGGAGGAGACATAGCTGAGATGGCTGACCCAAATTGACCAAAAGGATATTCCATAACATATGATGTCTTGCTCAGCAATAAAAGCTCAGGGAAAGGGGAAGGAAGGAAGGACATTCACAGATAATGCTGCTTGTCTTCCCAAGCAACTGCTTCCCAGGGCGTGGCTGGAAAATAGTGAATGAATTCTTCATGCTTTGCTTATGCAAAACTTGAGCTGCATTTATCTCAATTCACAAGTCTTCTCTTCCTTCTGTTTTATCCAAATCCTGTGGGAGAGGGCAGTGAGTGACAGGCAGGGTGAGTGTTTAGCTGCTGCTTGGTGTCAATCCACCATAATTTTCAGATAAATAAATGAGTACCTTAAAGAAAAGAATCTTAATACACTTCTAAATAAGGTTATCAAAATTTCAGAGCGATGCTTTGAAAATCCTTAAAAAAACCAGTTGCTTATGAAAGAAAAGTGTTTCTTGAACATGTTACTCTCCCTGTGTATTTATCTATATGTGTACACTTCTCATTTGGAGGAGGTTAAGGCTGTGCATACAAGACGAGAAGTAGCATAGCCAGGACCTTTTACACATACACATACAATACAAATTTGTATTATTAGTTGAGCATTTCAAATCTTGTTGGGAATTTGGAACTGATGGCCGTTCCCTGAAGAACCACAACTACTATTCGGTAGTCATTTGGTAGCCATTTCAAATATTTGCTATTGTTCTCACAGATACAATTCTTGATAAGTGTAAGGCAGGATCCTTACAAGATTGTGACACACATGTAAGAATTTAATCAGTTAGATACAGGAATTCTGCATTTCCAGATCCAGAAAACAAATCTAGCCCACAACATTCTTAATATATAGGAAACTTCTCAACAAACTGTTTGAAGTGTTGGTAATGTGCAAATTGTTTCAGAGTCACCTATCATTTTGTGGACTTTAGGACAATTTTCATGGAAGATGGAATCTTTTATAGAGCAAAAACTGAGCAGCTGTATGATATTTCTGTGATAATCTGTTGCCAGATAAGCTGGATACAGGACCCAAGGAATGAAGAAAACAAACACCTAAATCTTTGAAGTCAAAGATATAAGTGAAATATGAATTGCCAAAGTTATAATGAATTAAAATTTACAAAACTTATCAACAGTTATCAAGAAGTCATTAACTACAAACATAATATTGAAAAAAAACCCAACCAAACAGACAAGGTAAGAGATGGAGGGGTTCTAGTAAAATTGGAAATAAGAATCTAGTTTTGTGTCCAAAACAAGATAAATGTTTTATGTGAGTTTTTCTTAAGGACTCTGAAATTTTCTGTGTGAGCAAAGGCAACGTGGAGAATGGAAATGAAAGCATGAACATGGAAATTTCTGTGTTTGAAACGGATTAAATATTCAGGGAGCTTCATCTTCAGGTGCAGTTTCAGCTCCTGTACAACTATGCCCCACAGCTTGTGCACTGCTACCTAACCAGGGTTAAGTGCAAGAAGTCTGTCTTTATCAAATAACCTAACAAGGGAAGTGTGTGAAGGATAGGGATGTGGTGGGGAAGCACTCAAGGACTTTCATTCACCCTGAGGATGTGCCTGCCTTTGCCTTAATGCACTCAAATTGAGATGATTATATCATCTCTGTGCCAGAATGAACTAGCACATGAAATTGCAGGTCTCTTGAGAATATTCATATATCTATCAAGTCAAACATCAGGCCATAGAAATTATTAATAACAAATATAGTACCTGCATTTAAAAAAACCTAGACAGAACAGATCTGTTTAACAATAGACATTTGTTTCACCTGTATTAAGTAGGGGAAATCATAATCTAGAGGTGGTGGAAGTGAATAAAAAATGGGATAAAATTAATCACTAAAGGCAAAGTTTATGTTAGAAGAACTTAACAGGATAATCTACTTCTAAGGAAACAAAACCAGGATAGTTATTGGTATGGTGTTATGCAAGTTATTATTTTAACAGAGGAAAAGGATGATTAACAGCAAATTGTAAGGTAAGTAGGGAGATGTCAATGAATCTTACTGAAAGCAGAAAAATCCTGGAGAGAGGTTACAAAAGTAATTATTAAAAGAGTAATAGAAAGGGAAAGCAGTGTAAAAAAAAATAAAGAATATGTGTTTGGGGACTAAACCAAAAAATTATGTCTGTATGCTTGGAAAAGAGCCTAGATGGATTAATTGATCATTGGAAAATTACAAAATAACAATTTGATTCAGCTGTGAAAAAGGCAGTGTATCAGTATGAGTATTTCCAACTGAAACAGGTAGTATCAATGACTGTACAAAAACTTAATTAATTCTTTTCTGGAATATTTAGTATAATTCTGGCTACTCATTCCTAGAAATATGTTTTGAAACTGAAGCAGACACAAAGCTATTCAGCATATAACAATATAAAGAGGCACCTATATAGCCCAAATAGAGAAAAGTGAAAGGGTAATACAGGAGCAAGAAAAAAAAAAAAAAAGATAAAATATATTAATAAATTTGGGGTAGGAATCAATAATCAGTTCTATATTAAAAAAAAAAAAAAAAAAAAAAAAAAACAACAAAAACCCAACCAAAAAAAACCCCCAAAAAACCCAAACAAACAAACACCTCTAAGTCATGTTTTATTAGAATTTATGATGGGCATCATGATCTGTGATCTTCTATACCCTGTGAAGAATATTGGACCAGAAAATCTGTAAGTTCGTAGCTGATTCATAGGAGGTCTGGGTGATGTATCAGACAGTAGTTAGGTAGTCTAACTGCTCTTCAGTCTCAAGGTTTGTGTGTTTCTGTTATGAATTGACTAGATGCTGTCACAGAATCACAGAATTGTCTAGGTTGGAAAAGACCTTGAAGATCATCCAGTCCAACCATCAACCCAACATTAACAGTTACCAACTACACCATATCCCTCAGCGCTATGTCGACCCTACTCTTAAACACCTCCAGGGATGGGGACTCCACCACCTCCCTGGGCAGCCCATTCCAATGCCTAACAACCCGTTCTGTGAAGAAATACTTCCTAATATCTAGTCTAAACCTTCCCTGGCGCAACTTGAGACCATTACCTCTTGTCCTATCACTTGTTACTTCATTAAAGAGACTCATCCCCAGTTCTCTGCAACCTCCTTTCAGGTAGCTGTAGAGGGCGATGAGGTCTCCCCTCAGCCTCCTCTTCTCCACACTAAACAACCCCAGTTCCCTCAGCTGCTCCTCATACAACATGTGCTCCAGACCCTTCACCAGCTTCGTTGCCCTTCTCTGGACACGCTTGAGTAATTCAATGTCCTTTTTGTAGTGAGGGGCCCAAAACTGAACACAGGAATCGAGGTGCGGCCTCACCAGTGCCAAGTACAGGGGTAAGATCACTTCCCTGTCCCTGCTGACCACGCTATTTCTGATATTAGCCAGGATGCCATTGGCCGCCTTGGCCACCTGGGCACACTGCTGGCTCATGTTCAGCCGCTGTCAATCAACACCCCCAGGTCCCTCTCTGACTGGCAGCTCTCCAGCCACTCCTCCCCAAGCCTGTAGTGCTGCTGGGGGTTGTTGTGGCCAAAGTGCAGCACCCGGCATTTGGCCTTATTGAAACTCATACAGCTGGCCTTAGCCCATCGCTCCAGCCTGTCCAGGTCTCTCTGCAGAGCCTCCCTATCCTCAGGCAGATCAACACTCCCACCCAACTTGGTGTCATCTGCAAACTTACTGAGGGTGCACTCGATCCCCTCGTCTAGATCATCAATAAAGATGTTAAACAGGAGTGGCCCCAAAACCGAGCCCTGGGGGACACCACTCGTGACCGGCCGCCAACTGGATTTAACTCCCTTCACCACAAGTCTTTGGGCCCGGCCATCCAGCCAGTTTTTTACCCAGCAAAGCGTGTGCCCATCCAAGCCTTGAGCAGCCAATTTTGCCAGGAGAATGCTGTGGGAAACGGTGTCAAAGGCCTTACTGAAGTCAAGGTAGACAACATCCACAGCCTTTCCCTCATCCAATAAGCAGGTCTCCCTGTCGTAGAAGGAGATCAGGTTTGTCAAGCAGGACCTGCCTTTCATAAACCCATGCTGACTGGGCCTGATCATCTGGTTGTCCCGCATGTGTTGTATGATGGTACTCAGGATGAGCTGCTCCATCAGCTTCCCAGGCACCAAAGTCAAGCTGACAGGCCTGTAATTTCCCAGATCATCCTTCCGACTCTTCTTATATATGGGCGTCACATTGGCCAATTTCCAATCTGTCAGGACCTCCCCAGTCAGCCAGGACTGCTGGTAAATATTGGAAAGCGGCTTGGCGAGCACCCCAGCCAGCTCCTTCAGCACCCTCAGGTGTATCCCATCCGGTCCCATAGACTTGTGTGTGTCTACGTGATGCAGTAGGTCACTGACTATCTCCTCCTGGAATGCGGGGGGGTCGTTCTCCCAGTCTCTGTCTTCTGGCTGAGGAGGCTGGATTCCCCCAATACAACTAGTCTTGTTATTAAAGACTGAGGTAAAGAAGTCATTAAGCACCTCAGCCTTTTCCTCATCACTTGTTACCATGTTTCCTCCTGCATCTAGCAGGGGATGGATACTCTCCCTGGTCTTTCTTTTGCTACTGATATACTTATAGAAACATTTCTTTTTATCCTTGATTGCTGAAGCCAGATTCATTTCTATCTGGGCTTTAGACCTCCTGATTTCCGCCCTGCATAACATCACAGAATCTTTTTATCATTGTGAGTGGCTAGCCCCTTCTTCCAAAAGCAGTAAACTCTTCTTTTCTCCCTGAGTTGCAGCCAAAGCTCCCAGATTGGTAACGTTCAGTGCTCTGGATTTGGTGAAAATTTTACACATACAAACATGAGATCTAAAACCTAGTGTGAAACAGTATTAAGCCAAAATTCATGCAGAAAATGTATTGTTCATTTGACATTCATTTATTCCATTTGAAGATTATGCTGATCAAAATGGGAAGAAAATTTGATTGGCCTATCCAACTTTATTAATATTAAAAATATTAAAAATGAAAATATCAGAAAGATTCCATTCCTAAAGCTTACAGTCGTTATTATCCATACCATGTTGCTGTTGTTATCCATCCTTGTGAATAAATGCTATTAACAATTATGAAACCAAAATCTGAATAACTTTATAACACTAAATAATCAGAAATGGAAAACATTTTCTGCACAAACATTACTAATGCTAAATGTCTCAACATTTTTGAGGTAGGTAACCAATTAAACAACAATTTACACTTATCTTTAAGACAGAGAGAAACCTGAGAAATTAAGATAAAGTATTATACCAGTAACATAATATACAACCTACTGTGCATTTTTTTAATACAATGCTTCTCAACTGAAAATACTGCTGTTTTTCATCTTCCATGTTATTATTTATCCCTAATACACATAAATACTTTTATTATTTTCATACAAACACTGACAATTCTAAATGAAATATTGAAACTTAAAATCTATTAACAAAATGAAGGCAGTTTTAATAAGCATTCCAGGTTAGGTAATAGAGACTGGTAGCATCACAGTTCCCTTAACTAAATGTCTTTTCATTATTAAAAACCCCACAAATTAATTTGATATAAAAATGAGAGATAAAGTTACATTTAATAATAAAGCAGGAACTTACCTTTCAGACAACATGATGTAGGTTGTTCTCTAGTGAAGCTCAGGACAATGGAATCTCACAAAGCTCAGAAATATTAAAGTATTTCTGAAATGAATCAATATAAGGACAGGAAAATGGTCATGGTCTGAAGAGTTGAACTATTTCAATTCTTCTGAGATCAGAGTTAAATCATAATGCTGCTGTTTTCCAGATGCTACTGTCTATTCCCCTTTGAACATGAAAACTCCTTCCTTCTTCACATCTGCCTTTGCAATCTTTAGAAGTTCCATGTCTAAACTCCTGCACTTGCAGGAGTGAGACCAAGCACTAGCTGTAAGGAAAATGGGATGAAAATTTTCCACTAAAACCGATTTTGACAGGAAATTATGTTTGTAACAAAACACTTAATCATTCAGTCTCTCCACAGAGATAAAAATGACACTATTTGCCAGTTTGCTAGTGTTTCAATTTTTCTATGTAGGATAGCACTGGCCTTTCAAAATTTGCCCTTGGAGTCTTGCATCTTTTAAGTTTATAATGGCTTGAATTTTTTGTTTAAAATTGTAACTTCATTCTCTATAGTTTCATACTAAATCTCATGGTGAGCATTTGGAGGGATGTAAAACCAGATTTTTACCTTTGTAGCTTGCAGTATGCCCAGTCTTTAATGCGTATATTTATATTATCAACAAGTAAGCTTTTCCAAATAGCAATACTCCGGTTTATTGTTTTATTTTTTCAAATCTCCTTGTTGCTGTGTAAAGTAAAAGAACACCAATGTTATCACTGTCCCACTTTGCTCAGCATTGTTACAATTCCAGAGATTCAAGAAAAGGCTTCATTATTTTTTCAGGTGCTTTTATGTTAAATACCAGAAAGGGACATAGTGCTGATCAAATAGAAAAAATAGATTCAAAATTAAACTAAGCATTTTTACAAAGAAATGCTATAACATTTAACTTGAAATAGAATGAAAGATGCATAAAAATTATGTAGCCCCAGTGACATCCTGAGGATCATCCAAAATTATTTAATTTACATCTTTCTCTTGTCCTTGTAAAAATATTCCTACTACTTAGACAAGAACACTTAGAAAGTTACATCCAAAGACTACATGAAAAAGGGGTTTTAGTGTCTTAATTTATTGATGACCAAACACCTGTTTTTAAAGCTAGATATGGGGCTATCAAGAATCACAAATACCATGTTATGCAAAAGGATTTGTCTGTAAAGCCAAAGTTCAGCCAGAATGTCTTGATTGCTGAACTTTATGGTACAGTTTTGTGTAACTGAAAGGTGTTTAACAGGAATTTCACTGACAATTTGACAATAGTATACCTCAGTGGAGACCTTAATTTTTGGTTCCCTACTGAAGAAAGAAGGTTTATAAGGAGCTGAAGATAAAAACATCAGTGGCAGATGAAAGGCCTGTTAACTCCTTCCAGGCTTCCTCTATTCCCAGCCATCAGCTGTCTGCACCATGCTCCTCCAGACATCTATATCCAATTTTCTGTACAATCTCCTGTTCTTCAGCAGCTGCGTACCCTATTCCTGGGAAGTCACTTTACACTCAGTTTGCCACTTCCATATAAGCAAATATCAGTATAACAATAGTAAGTAGACATTCAGCTAACTACCACAGCTTAGAGGGTAAAAGAAAATGTATGCACAAAACAAGTAAGTCAAGAATGTCCTTCTAATGAAGGAAATCCAGTGAAAATCTTCAGAAGTCTAGAATGTGTAACTTTTTAAAGGAAAACTTTGGTTTTCAATTTGGTGCTCAAACTAGAACTAAGGCTAAAAAAGACAAGATACTTCTTTTCAGATGAGTGGCAGATTAAATCTTTCCTCATGTTGGCTGTGTACTGGAGAAGAATAGATTTTAAATTCTGAAAGAATAGAGTTGTGAAGAAAACAATTAAAGCAATAAGAATAATGAAACACTGAAATAATTTGTCTAGGAGGGCTGAAGAATAGCCATTGACTGGAGGACTTTAACAACGATGTAGAGAGGAGTCAGATAGGAATGTGGAATGAGTTGTTTCTACTCTTGTTTTCAGGATGGTTTAAGTGATCACTGCAGATCATTTGCTGTCCTCCTTTCTGAGATTTCAATAGCCATTCTAATGTAGAATACTCTTTTTTTTTTTTTTTTTTTTTTTTTTTTTTTCAGGACTGCGTTTCGTTTGTTACTCAATAACACTGCTATCTAGTGATTAAAGGAAGACTTTGGGAAATGGCTGATATAGTACAAGCAACAGGTTGCAATCTGCAAATTAATCTCACTTTCAAAATATTTCTGAGGATGAGACTACACACTTAATTGAAGGTAAGAAGGCAGTTCCACTTTGAATCTGATTTTTAATGGGAAACATAGAAAGAAGAGAAAGCCTTCTTTCATTTAGAATCTGTTTTGTAAAAGGCAAAGAATATACAACAGCATGCAAAGGTATATTCGAGCAATGGAAAATGGCAGAAATGTGAGATCTTAATATATTAAGTAGCTGTCATCTGCATACATCATAAAATATTTAAAATCTCTACATCTGAGCATCTACATAGGCTAGTCCAGCCTGAATTACTCTGAGAATATAGACTATGAAGGTTGAGAAGATAATTATTTAAAAACAAAACAAAACAAAACAGGTGTCTTAAAAATTTTGTACCCTACATACAATCCTTGTAATTATTCTGCCAGTAGTAGTCAATGTCCAAGAGATTAAGCATGGTAGAGTACAGTCTTTACTTCATTTATTTACATTAATGTATTAGTTATTAGTATTGCAGTGGTATTTTGCTTCCTATTAATAATTCTGGTAGCACAGTCAGAAGTAGAGTCTATCTGTGCTAAGCATTCCACACAAAACACAACTCAAGAGATAAAATATGAGGGGAGGGATTACAGCACCACCATGTTAGAGTTGTACCTTAATTGCAGATGACTCTTGCAACTGCAATGCTGCAAGAACAGAAATCCATGCCTCTGGCAATATGAGAAAAAATACTGACATTCCCTGTTTGACATTAAAACATTGCAAAAATCTGCTTTTAGCTTCAACAACTAGTTGAATTGAATTCAGAAGTCACTAGGGTGAAACAAGGAATGCAGTTTTGCTTTTCAGGGGTTTTGATGGAGGAGTGTAATTCCTGTGAAAACCTAACCATAGGGACAATAAATAGAATTATAAATAATATTATTATTCCTTCATTAAGTTTCATGGTTTGTCACGGCCCAGTCAACTGCATGTTTTTAAACAGGTAGCTATTGCAGTCAACTTTCTAATAAAGGGAGGGAAATGGAATAAAAAGAAAAGATAAGCTTCTTCAGAATTCTTTGTTAATAAGGTAACCTGATATTTTCAGGTTCCCCTGAAAAAACGGGCACATGTGTATTTTTTTCTTGACAGATTTGGGAAGAAAAAAAGAAAAAAGAAAGCACTTTTAACAAACATAAGCTCTGACAATTAGTATTTATTTTCTCTCTTTAATGACTGAGCACACAGAAGGAACTGTGTGACAACTTGCAGTCAAATACTCTCAACAATCAAATTGTGTCAGTTTAAAAAAAACCCCAACAAAACACTGGAATCCTTTTATCTAGTTTAGAAAAATCTTTAGATAATTTCAACATCAACAAAAGAATGTGTGAATAGTTATTTAAAGAGCTGAAAAGAGGACAGATTATTAGGACAGACAGAAGCTAAACGCACAGTAACAGAAACACTGACTAGCCCAATTTTACAGAATCACAGAATCACAGAATCATCTAGGTTGGAAAGGACCTTGAAGATCATCTAGTCCAACCGTTAACCTAGCACTGACAGATCCCAACTACACCATATCCCTAAGCGCTATGTCAACCCAACTCTTAAACACCTCCAGGGATGGGGACTCCACCACTGCCCTGGGCAGCCCATTGCAACGCCTAACAACGTGTTCTGTAAAGAAATGCTTCCTAATATCTAGTCCTGAAGGACTGAGCACAAACTTGTCTGAAGTCAGGTAGCTAAGGTAGTTCCAATTCAGGAGGGAAGTTATTGTAAAATTTAGGGAAATGTAGTGTTCATAATTATTTCTATTTGAAGTGTCTTGTGAAAATAGATCAACAGAGTCTTTTTATTTTTTTTTTTAAATTTAATGTATAAAAAGGCTATAGTTGAAAAGAAGTCAGAGGAAGTGCTGTATGTGGTGTTAATGATGGATTTGCTCTTGTAATCACTTAATCATTCCAGCCGTTACAGATTTTCCACTTGTGAGTACTAAGTAGCCCCTAATGTCAATGTCAGGAAATGCTGTACGTAACAGATATTTGCTCATGATTTTTTAAAAGCATTTTCATAATTATTTGTTTATGCTTAAGTACTTTCTGTCAAACTGACAGATTAAAAAAATTACTACATTTTTGAAAATAAATTAAAAACCCAAAACACAAACTTCTCACTAGTTGCAAAATACTTTAAAATATTCTCTTTATTCCTAAAAAAAAATGTTTATGGAACACATTCACATCACCCTGCCTTATGCAATACAATTGCATGATGGCAGGTCTTTACATTTTTGTAGCCTGAAAATTTGGTAATTACCTGAGAAAAAGGGTGATACAGCCAACATAGTTAATGAATTATTCTTCACAGCATCTATATTAAAGAAATGTAAGCTGTACTGTTGAGCTTTGAGCAGAAAGAATATAAAAGCACAATTCTGGTTTCTACAAAGATGTTTGGAAACCTTTGTTGCACTGGGCAAATAAAATCCAATGACAGAAATTCTCATCTTTCCTTGCTTTTGTCAATTTGTAAGTTTACTGTTCTTATCCACCAAAATACAAATATTCTTCACAATATACTAATGAAAAAGTATCACTCAACCTCTTCACAAAATATCTCTCCATAATCTCACTAGATGCAAGTCTTAAAATCCATGTTTTATGACACCCGTTTCATTGTTACACCACAGAAGTTTTGTGCTTACTGTGATTCTATTTCTTCCTGTAGTAATAGTGACAGAGAGGGTCATTCACAAATGTAGTTACTGAAAGCAGCAGCTACTAGAGAGATATATAGCTTACAGTCATCAAAAAAATATGTATTCCCTCTTACAGTATAAAACTCATCACTTGCAAGTTCATATGTTTTATGCCTTTTCTACTTTCTTCCACTATGTTATATAGTTCTCACTAACTGGGGCAGTATAACCTTGTATCATTCAATCTCTTGAGTTATTAAAAATATGATAGGAGTGTTCTGTAGGTTTTTTGTGTATCTGTAGTTTGTGAGGTTTGTGAGTTTACATGCATGTAAGTATTCAAATTCATCATGATTTCCTTATCCCTAGTTTATGAGTTTTACTTTATATTCCTGTACATGGTCACAATTTCAATGACATAAAGCCAAATTCTTACTGATGTCATAATAGGAAATCTGTGTGTGTGAATGTAAAGCAAACATGGCTCATTAATACTTATGCAGCTGGAGTAATCCATTATTCAACGTTGCCTTTTTCCATTGTAAAACAGATGACTGGGCACTGGAAGAGAAGATAAGTGTTTCCTCAGAGTGTGAGGCTTAACTGGATAGAATAGACTGTGGAAAGTATCTTGAAATTTGGCAGAGGAATAGAAAGCAGGGACAAATTGTTTAGATTTTCATCATTAGATTGTATCTTTTTCTTTAGCAGTCTGGCCCTGCTGTATTACATTAAGCATACAATTAAGATTACATTTTTGAATGCAATAGTGATTAAAGCATATTGACAAGCAAGTTGCTGCTACTCAGCTTATTTCTTACCTTTTTTTGGTAGGAATACTTCCTGAATTGTTTCATTTGATGCTTAGGACAGGATTTGATTTCTGTATTTTTGGAATAATTCATAAAGTCAAAATAATAGGTGCATGTTTTTAAAACATGTAGAAAAATGATCAGCTTTTTATTACTCTTTATGAAAGAAAATTCACCTCACTCTAGCAACCTTTTTTGCCAGGTCTCTCCAAGATTCAAAGGTAGGTTGTTGGGGGAGAGATGGAGCAGGATGACCATTCCAGAGATAAGTGCAAATGGATTATTCTTAGATGAACACTTACTATTTTGATAGCAACGAAGTAATCATCCACATTTTACAAACAGGAAGGTTAAGTGACTTGCCAGGACCATTCTTTTTCTTGATACGAATGGTTTAAGTAAACCTCTGCAGCTGCTGTGTCACAGATTCCCTTTACTTCTACACATTCAGTCCCACCTACGTTCCTGTTCCTCACTCCAATGAAGTGTCCTATTCCCAGGGCTTCTAATCTTAAACTGATAAACTATTTTTTTCTATAATGCTGTTGCTCCTTTAGAATGGCTTTCTTTCCCTTCATTTATCATTTCTGGTCTGTTTCTTTGGCTGTGTAGGCCCATTTTCTTCAATTGCTATCTCAAGGTTCCCTCAGTGAGAGACAGGCTTAGCTAATTTGATTTACATTATGTTTTCCATGACTAATGTGCAGTTGCCGTGGACCATGTTAGGTACAAATCTTGATCTCAAATGTCTATTTTAGCTGTACTTCTGATGTTGAAAAAGCTCGCAGAAAATTATGTCGGGGAAGTCTTATAGACATTGGGGTTTTTCCCCTGAACTTGAAATAAGATCATTAAGGAGGGTAAGTTTGTGTTCATTTAGTTTTCTGATCAAATATCTACAGCTTAGGTCTAAACTTATATTCATGTTAACAAAATTAAAAAATAAGGTGGGGTATCAACAAACAGTTAAAAGTAAGTGTGTGTCTCTGTTATGCAGTAAAGATTGTAACCAAACATGAGGTGAGATCTTTGGATTTGTCTGAATTGTATAAAGGAGGATAGTAAGGATTGATCAGCCATCTAATTTAGGGATCTGTTGATCATTATAATAATTGTTTGTTTAATTAGGTATTATTTTTCCCAGAAGACAGACAACCAGTAGTCAAGTCTTTCTTGAAGGTGAAATGGTTACTCCTAGCCTCCTGACTAAGAGTAACATGTGATGCACTATTTTTTTAATGCTATGGCTATATGCACATGTGCTTCATCTTGAAATAAAACTTAACTTTTCTTACCAATTCTATTTTCATATATTATGAGTGTACAAAGGCAGAAAATGAATGTTTATGCTATACTTCAGACTAATAATGTAGAAAAAACCAAATCTTCAGTTGTGTAGCCAAATCTTCAAAACAATCTTTTGCTCCCACTGCTGTTCCTTTGTTTTTACTTCTATTTCAGTTTTACTATCACTACATCATATTCATTTTGTTATTAATAAATTTAGTGGTTCTCTAGCTGTTTCTGTAAAATACCTCCAGGTGTATGAATTAATCAGCATACCAGTAAGACAGACAAATAGTCTTTCTATATTATAGATGAGAATTCTGAATAACAGAGGAACAGATTTCATTAAAAAAATACTCATGAAGCTGGGATAAAAATGAAATTAATCCCTGCATTACTGATCTTCCAGTCCAACAATGTAGCTGACAGGTATGCTTAATCTTCTTCCATTTTTACTTTACCTTATTTTGCCTGACCCTCTTAACCTATCCCTTCATTCACAGAATCACAGAATAGTTTAGACTGGAAGGGACCTCTCAAGGTCATCCTGTTCAACCTCCTCTGCCAAAGTAACGCCACCTAGAGACAGTTGCCCAGGACCATGTCCAGATGGCTTTTAAATATCTCCACAACCTCTCTGGGCAACCTGTGCCAGCACTCAGTCATCCTCACAGGAGAAAATTTTTCCCTTATGTTTGGATGGAACCTCCTGTGTTTCAGTTTGTGCCCACTGCCTCTGGTCCTGACAGTGGGCAGAAATTTCTCATTGCATTTACAAACTGTAAATATCACAAATATAGATTAATTTCAGCTGCAATGGAAGTACATATAATTCCCAAGGAGGTCGAATTTTGATCCAGTATCTCCAGGAGAATCTTTTCCTCACTTATAATCTACAGATTCAGATATCAGAGGAAAAGAACACTTAAAATCATTTGTTTTACAAATATTTCTTAAATTAATTCCATGGACCAAAATAAAAAAGATTCTTTTTATGGTTTTTAGTTTATATCACTTACAAATGTAAAGTAATAAGTAAATTTAACACACATACATATTACAGTACCTAAAATAAATGTCAATGCATTTGAAAAATACTCAGGAAAAAATCCATCTTCATTGATGTTACAGCAGATGGGTTTCTGCAAAAGATAAGAAGAGCTCAGTTGGAAGTAGACCAGAGGCTATTTTTGACATCCTTGTTAGAGGGACAGATGATGCCACAGTAACTTTTTAACTAAAATTCATTTAGCCTTGAGTGATGTTTAGTAAAAATCAATTTAGAGTTCAAATGAGTTCAATGAATTTATTTTATGTATCCATTCAAGGTTAGAATCCTAGCTCTTCCTTTTACATTATGAATTTTCTATTACCATGTATATAATTCAGTAGCGAAGGATTTAATACTTGGGGTGGTGGATGTTGACCCTTGTACAAATATTTACCAGAAAAAATGAAGTGCACTGGCTCGATAGTAACACTGTTAAACCTTCATGAAAAATTACTCAGAAATAAATCTAAACTTATCCCTTACCCCCATTTCTGTCCCAATCTTCCTAGCTTTAATATGATCATGTTTCATTTTTAATGGAAGTGTTTCTTAATAGAAAATGTTCATTTGTATCAGAAAACAGAGAGCAGCAAGCAAGTATGGAAGCTTCTTGAATCTGTTATGGCTGTCTCATCAGCTTTATTGAGAGTAAGATATCTGAATTGCATAGGTTTACAGGTTATCTGGATTCTGAATATGCAAACAACTTTAATAATTGATCTTCTTCTGAGCTATGGAAGAGTATATTTTCTCATAGATAATAGATTTATTACATTAAAGTGTCACATAATTCAGATTATAATGTTATTCAATGTTATTCATTGATTAAATACTTTTTACAGCAGTATGAGTTCTTACTGCTTTAACTTCAAAACAGTATGTGCAAGAAAAGACTGAGCAGAGGCTACTAGGTTTCATTAACAACAATGATGATATGACAAAAAAGCTATAAACTGAAGTGTTTATAGTCTAGAAATTTTGATGTAATGCTGGAGATACTGAGGAAAAGGGGAAAGTAAACTTTTCCTTCAAGTTATTTCAAGTCAGTGAAGCTTTGCATATGAGCCTACAGACAATTGTTTGAATTTTTAAGTGAGTTTGTCTGCTCTCCTCTCATACCTTTTGTATTCATTTTGTAGATGAGTAAGTTTACAAGCAGAACTATTCCCCTAAACAGTATATCCCAAGCTGTCATTCCACAGAAAAAAGGTGTAATAAGTATTCACAGAAGAATTCCACAAAATTAGTAGTTATCATCTTAAGACAAAGAAATTGTCTATTTGACCAGGGTAAACAGAACAAAACACTAACTATAGTGATTATCCATCTGACCTTTTTTCTCCACTATTTATTCTATGCAATGATTATGCTATGGATGTAATGTAATATCCTTCACTTTTAATTAACTAGTTGTGTGTTAAACAAAATGTCAGTACTTTAGCCTCTTATGTTTGTATGAATTTCTTAGAGATTGTAGAATCAGAACAGTGAGACACTGATCTGAAGCCTCAGAAATCATTGTAAATTTAGTGAGCCCTGAAGTTTTTCTCAGTTTACACGTGATCACCTGCTTGCAAGTTGGGTGTATGCAAATATCTCTGGGTAGAGCTGAACATTGGTTTAATTTCTTTTTATCATATAAATATAATGATGTACATATATTGATGACCTTAGGAACCTGCCTTTCTCAGCAAACTGCTTTTCTCTTTATTTTTTCATTTTTTATTATGACAAGAGTAAAAGGGTCAGGTGACAATAATGATCATAATTGTGAGGCCAGTATATCTATTACTAGTATATGATTATTTTTTTTCTACATCTGATTTCTACCTGTAGTGGGTTAATGTTATGAAGAATTTTGGTAAGCTGATGACAGATGTTTGGGGAGGGCAGATGACTAAAATATGACTAAATAAAGAGAGCTTTAAACTAGAATCAATGGGGGAAAGGGATACCAACAGGATTGCAGTAGATAAGCCAACAGTTGGCATGGCATCATGAGAGGGTACCAATGCTGGTGGGAATATTTACACTGCTCCTGGAAGCACACAGGGCTCAGGAGCATATCTGAAATGCTTGTACACCAACACACACAGTATGAGAAACAAACAGGATGAACTGAAAGTGTTGGTCAGCTCCCAGATCTACAATATAATTGGTATTAGTGAGACTTGGTGGAATGAGTTCCATGACTGGAGTGCTGGGATGGAGGGCCGCAGGCTGTTCAGGAAGGATAGGCAGGGCAGGCAAGGTGGAGGTGTCACGCTATACGTAAGGGAGAGGTTTGATTGCACAGACTAAAATGAGCAGAATCTGACCTCTGGAAGAAATGGGGTGCTGCTCTTTGAAGTATGGGTATGCCATTAGTGAACGACCAATAATGATCTGTAGGGAACCACCAAATAAATGTGGGTCTCAAAATCAGGACAGATTGCAGGGTTTTCCATCCCTTGAGGCCATTTTTGCACCCATCTGACCATAAAAACAGCAAACTGTACATGTAATCGTAGAATCTAAAGCACAGTGTCAACTACTAGATCCGATTCTTCTATGAGCAAATATTTTTCCTCAAAGTAGGTTAAATCCTATTTTATTTCAAGGTTGAGTTGTTTCCACTACTACACTCTACAGAAGAAATAATAATGTGTTCATGCAGATTATTTGAATAACCAAGATGCTAATTATTAATTCATATTTTAATAATGTGTTGTAAAGTTATTATTATTATTAAAGTGTTACTATATCAGTCAATATAATTTTTTTCCCTTCAAGTCTGGTTGTTTGAAAAAAAGATTTGGGCTTAAAACAAAGAAAGATGAAGAATCTTAGCAATAGAATACTTTTAATTACTTCTGTAGACTGCTTTTCTTCCTGCTTCTATGCAGGTTCCTTTGAAATGTGGGATCCGTTAATCTCTTAACGTCTTGAATCTTTGCAGATTTCTCCCTATCGCTTGATATTACCTTTCGCATTTTATATTTGATTTACATTTGATTGATATTTAGTTTGATATTACTTAAGTAAAGCAATGGGTATATTTTTCTCTCAACTCAGCCTGATGAAGAAATAAAATTCTTTTATCTTGCTTACAAACACCATTGTTTCTCTACATCAGATGTAGAGAATACAGTGATGTTAACCCAGAACAGCAATCAGAATTCTGAGCTCACTGAAAAATGTACATACTATATTTTAGGGGAAAATAATAAGCCTTAGTTTATCTTTTTTTTTTTTTTTTTTTTTTTTTTTCTTAGTTACCTTTTATTTAAGCATCAAGATACTATACTAAGTTCTGTAGGAGGCTAAAGTAGGAGGGACACTAAAATATTGTCTGTGATATCTGAATTCAGAATAAAAACTTTGCTTGCCTGTCTCAGAGGTGGAACTTTTGGAAGCTACTGTCAAAATAAGTCTACTCAGAAGCCAGGCACTTGTGGTACTAAGTCCCTAGGCATTAGGAAACATATCTATTTCAGAAAGGTGACTTCATATTATCTGTGTTAAAAATAAAAATATTTTGAAAAATTCATACTTTGTTTTAACTGCCAGGTACAATCTATCCCTTAAAGTCACAGCCAGTCCAATGTCAAAGGACAAATTTCCTGACTACAGTATTAATTAATTGCCATTTCTGGAACCTCAGGACTGTGGTAAACTCTTCTAATTCCTGAATTCACATATGAAGAATATGGAGCTTTGAGTGCGAGGGGTTGGAGGACCAGAATTTTGCACCTCACTTGGAATCAGTCATGGTAGCATGTGTGCATTCAGAACTGAATTGCATTGTATATTCATGCCTTCCAGGGAGAATTTGGGCCTGGGTCTCTGGGCTATTCTGTAGTAGAACACAAGAAAAACAGGTTCATGATTTGAACTTTCTGTGGGGATTTATACATTGAAAGCAGCCAAAAGTACAGTGGTGGCAAATCACATCACCTCCAGTTAGTTAAAGGAAACCTTAAAAGACAAGCAAAAGAGCTCATAAAAATATAGATAAAACAACTTGTCCGTAAGCAGTAGAATGTTAAGAACTTCATTTAGTAGAAGGTTTTTCAAGCTAATTCCTTGTTTTGTTTGTCTCATGGTATGATTTTTAATCATTTACTTTTATTGCAATCCTTTCTGAAATCATATTTTACTCCATTCATTGAATGCATTCAGGCTCTCACAGATATTCCAGAATGGTTTTATTGTAATTTTGTTATGAGTGGGGTAACAGTCACCATCTAGAGCAAACCTATTGTCAGAAAAACATACTCATGAAATCTGACTGTTTCATTAGTTACTGACAACCGCTTCCTATATTTTTCCTGATTATCATAGCTGTAATGGCTACCACCCTGTAATTTATGAATTGCTTGATATTACTAAGGAAAATATTGTACAGCTTTTAAAAGCAACAGCCGTTTTGGTTTTTGAGGTATTTAATTTGCAAAATATGAAAGAAAAGTTTCCCCATATATTTGTAGCATCTTGCATCATTATTAATGCAAAACTTCTAAAACGTCATGGCACCAATATTGTATTTTCTTCATTATTTACCTCTTCATGGGTTTTTCATGGTTTTTTTTTCTTTTTTTTTTTTTTTTTTTTTTGGGGGGGGGGGGGAGGTGGTGTTGGTTGGTTGTTCTTCTAAAAGTATCTCTTTCTTTTTATTTTCAGGTATAAGTTAATGTTATTATCTTGAAGCTCACATAACCAAAACCTGTAAAATTTTCTCAGTATTTGCAATATCTGTTCTGTTTCTACCTCTGTTGGTAGCAATATTTTGCTCTAAACTTTCTTTCTATAAAGTTTTATTCTTCTAAGTTTAAAACAGACACTAAAATATACTTGAAACAATGAATCTAATTTTCTCCATGAAGCACAATAACCACTTTTTCTATAAGCATGTTTTTAATTTGAAAAATTATAAAAGATGATTCAAGTGTATTGTAACACATTTAATTTCTGAAAATTCTATGCTTTCCTTTGAGTGCTCAAAAGTCACAAGATTGCAAAGAAAGTCTGCTGTACTGCAAAATCTGGGCACAAAAACTTATATTAGAACATCTAAGTAGGAGTCTAACTTTATTAAGTGAGAAACCAGAGGTCTACAACCCTTTGTGTGTGTGTACACCTGAAAGTATTGCAGGGCAATAGGAGTGGAGCTATTGACTGAACCATTGGTACTGAGAACCAGTGTCGTCACTATGATAATTTTGGAGGGTTATCATCTGGACTAGGTACAGTCTGGATGAACAGATTGAATGTCTGCCTGTATTCGGTTGAGCATTAGGTGTGTTCCTTATTCATCTTCTGAATTAGTTTATTTCAAGACAATCAAGTTCGTATGCTCCAATTTAAGTCTGTGATGTGTCCAAAGCCCAGTAAAGGTAATAATTGCTTTGAAAGCACACTCCTAAACCAAACTAAAATGTGAATACAGCTGCAACCTTAAAAAAAAAAAAAAATTACATGTAATATACTTTCCATATACATGTGCATAAAACTATTTCATGTACAGAGCAGAACTGTCACAAGTTTGGGATTAACTTTATAAATATATGCATTAATATCCATTTGTGGAATTACCCTGCAACAGATATGTTGTCCATTCTTATTTTAAATTAATTACGAAGTTTCACCTTTTTAATGATGTTCTTTTTCTCTGTATTACATCCATTGATGATACCTTGAGTTTCAAAATATTTGTAGAGAGTATAATTTTTACTGTTTGACGTTCCATATTCATACTCCTTATATTTTCTTACAGCTGTGATAATTGTGTTGTGCTTTAGTGGGAATCTGGTTTTTTGTTGTATTACCTTTTTGATGATTTTATAGTCAAGGTTCACTTATTTTGATCCTGTAACAATGGAAACATAGATTTTCTTCTTTTTTTTTTTTCATCTGTGCAGGACCAGAAAGGTATTTTGTATTGGTTTACACACTGCCAATAAATTTGATTTTTACTTTTTCTATTTCAGTCCTCAGTTCCAACTGGTAGACACCTGAACCATGGTTTTCATAAGCAGGAAATGCTCTAAAGAGTAAGGTCTTAAATATTTTGAGACTGATAGATCTTACACTGTCTTGAATCACTTCCTCCCACATAGTTTGAACAGAATCACATTCTCAATCTCAGTCTTTTCTCACAAAAAAACCTAGTTCCCTGATTTGTCATACTCATAAATTTTGATGAATCTAGATCTTCTAAGCAAGTCTTTCATCAAAATATCCCCAACCGCTAATATTCATTATAAGTTATTATATAACGAGTAGAATATTAATACCAGTTGCCAGGATAACTGTAATGAAAAAAAAAAAAACCCTAACTTTTAAAGCAGGAAGGATTTCTCTTCCTTTTTAATTATATCAAAGTACAAAAAAAGAAGAAGTAAAATTAGTGATCTGAATGAAATTTTATGCTTAACAAGGAGGACCAATATGTAGAAATCTTAAAGAAAGTAAAGTTCATGTTGTCTTGAGCTGTGCTTGTTAAGAAGGCACTTTTTTTAATTTTTATTTTTACATGTTTCTGTAAGCATGACTTATATACTTCATACTAACTCTCCACATTCAAGGCGTCTGGATTGCGATTCCAGGAATCATATTTTAAGTGATGAGCCAGTCAAAGTTCACATACTAATGAAGATACAAGATTTTAAAAAATTTCTTCACAGATGTTTCAATGCAGATGGAAAAATAGACTACTTTAACATTAAGGATTTGGGTGGGTTTTGGTTTTTTTTTTCCCCTAAATTAAGTTTAAATGATGAATTGTACTGGAATTACATGACTTTCATTTGGGTGCAGCAAGTTAGAATTTATGTTCAAAGGATTCTTTTCACACTGATCTAAAGGGGTGACCCATGTAAGACTTTTCCTTATAAGCTTGGGAATAAATGTAGTCAGTGTTTCCATGGGTGGCAGCTAAGCTTAAAAATAGGTAGCACCATTAACAGATGATTAGAATGCTTTTTCGTGGTACCTCAGACATAAATATCAAATAATTTGGTCAATTTCAAGGAACTGTACACCCTGCTCCTGGCTTTCAACATTCTTCCCATTCTTGTAATTTCTTTGCCTTTGGAAAAACAGTCTCTGATGTCTACCCTATGTATTTCATAGAATTTTGTAAGGAAGACTGACATAATTTCCATTTACATTTGCGGAAGCTGGAAATATGTCCTCAAAACACAGTGGGTCGTCACACGGTTTCCCAAGTGATTTAAACTTGTTAAAAGAATCTTATGACACTAATATATTTTGTCAGCCCACTAAATAAATTTGTCAATGATAAAAAAAATTCTTTTATTAAATTATCAATTATGTTTACATTTGACTGTTCTTGGACCTAACAAAATTATATGCTTAAGTACTTTTAATTTTTTTCCTTTTTTTCCCAAGCAACTCATTGATCCAGTCCTGCAGTTCACATTAGAGCAACCTACTGTTTCTTTCATCTGGAGTTCTTCAAAGACAACAACTGTAGGGATCAGTTCAGAAGGTAACACAGAGATTCAGTCTTGCACACCCTGGAACAACTGTCTCATGACACTCTTCTCTGAGAATAAATACAATAAGTTGTGTCTAATTGTGAGTTCAAACCAGAAAACACAAATTTGAGGCAGAACTGTATGTCAGGGTACTGTGGGGGCCAGGTGTCAGAAGCATTTAGGTCAGGGCAGGACCTGAGAGACAGGGCCTCTCCTGCCACCCGCCCTCCATCAATCAGCATAGGGACAGCCCCAGCCCCAGGCATCGGGCACCTCCTGGGGGTGGGAATGTGCCAAGGCCAGGCTAGGATGTGGACCTGCAAGTGGTCCCAGCTCAACAGGGCTCAGCAGGGCAGGGCCATGGGAGCCAGCTACTGGTCCTGCTGGGGCGTAGCCGGGGCAGAGGCTGATAGCCCCCAGCAGCCACAGATGGGGTCCTGGTCTGGGTAGGGGGAGCCCCAGAGGGCTGGACAGGGACAGACAGGGCTAACAGTGCTCTCAGGGCCATGACACGGCATTTAGTCAGTGTCCTGGTTTGAGAGAGTGGCTGGGTTTTTTGGTAGCAAAGGAGGGGGCTACAGTGGTGGCCCCTTGTGAGAAGCTTCTTGACATTCTCCCAGCTCCAAGTGGAACCCACCTTTTCACCAAAGCCAGGGCAATTAACTGCACCTCTGCGATAATGTATTTAAGCAGGGGAACCTGGGAGGAGAAGGAATTGTGAGGAGAAGTTGCAAGGAGAACATCTGTGCAAACACTGAGGTCAATGGAAGAAAGGAGAAGGGGGAGAGGTGTGCTGGAGCAGTGACTTCCCTCTATCCTGTGGTGAGATGGCAGGGCCACCTCCCACTGCCACTATGGAGGTCTATGGTGGAGCAGATATCGACTTGTGGCCTGTGGGGGGCCCCACACCAACCCAGATGTTTGTGCCCAAAGAAGGCGGGACCCCATGGGAAGAAGCCCCACTGTTGTAGTTCGGCAGTGAGAGCATTGCAACACATGGGGGTGACCCACACACCCATGGGAGTGACTCATGTTGGAGCTGGTTTGTGGAGGACTGTCTGCTGTGAGAGGGGGACAGCACTGGGACAGGGGAGGAATGCCAGGAGATCCCTCCCGCAAGGTGAAAGAAGCGGCAGGACTGACTGCAACCCCATTCCCTGGCACCTGTGCTGCTGTGGGGAGAAGGTAGAGATATTGGGAGCAAAGCTGAGTCTGGGAAAAAGGGAGAGATGTGGGAAAGTGTTTTCAAGATGTGGTAATACTTCTCACAGTCCTACTCTGTCTGTTAAGTGGTGGTGGTGTTACTGCCTGTATTAAAATTATGTTCTTTTTTTTCTCCCCCTAACAAGCCTCTCTTATGCCTGTGCCAGTAATGGATGAGGTCATCCCTCCTTGTCCTTATCTCAGGTTCCTGGGTCTTTTGCTTCCCTCCTCAGCACTGGGGCTGAAACCACAACAGTCAGAAAGTCTTGTGTAGAATAAGAAAAGCTGTGAGTTTACACCACACTGCTTTACCATTCAAGGTGGGTGTAAGATGTAATGTATTTTTATGACTGAATTTAGCAGTAAGAGTATTCTTGAAATCTTATATTGCACAAGCAATAGCACAACTTCCCTTGGTTCTTTTAAGAGTTGTAGGCTTGTTTCATTAAATTTTATGTAAAAAAAATAAAAGTTTTAATCTTTATTCAGTAGTAGTTTTGATTTGGTTTTTCACAGCTCATATGTACTTTTTTTAGTGCTAGGATAGCTGGAAAGTGAAATATGACAGTAGGTGCCATCTCTGTTAGATATAGTTGACTCACTTTCATAAAATGTTGTATAAGAAATTACAAGAACTTGCTGCTCTAAGCTACAGATCAGCTGCACTAGGAAAAACTGTTTTGTAAGTTCTAATAACTAATAAAAAAGCAATGTGAAATCTCTTTATAAAAATCCATCAAATGTAATTTGAATGAAAGCTGCTTGGAATGAGTATAGTATAAGTCAAATAAGAGAATTACATACTGGGCTCATAATGACAGAAATTTACAAGGTAAATATCGTAGAACAATCAGCGCTTATTTACTTTTGCAGTTATTTTATTTTTTTAATGAAAGTATTACAATCACTTTTACAGTAACGCTTCCAGGACTCCTAGTTTCAAAATGCTGCATTACTGCTAATGTCTTTTACCTGTCAAAAGCATTTTTTGAAAAAAGTAAATGGGCTCAGAGATATTCCTTTTTTGTTTGTAAATTTTGTTTGGTTATTCATCCCCTTCCTAAAATTTCATTCATTCTGAATCACAAATCTCCAATATTCCTCCCATCTTTCCCTACAGATACTATGGAAAAGAAGAAACTTACATACTATAACAAGATTCAAGACTTACTCCAGGGTTTTTTATGCTATTTATCTGTGATTAACACTATAAAAAAAATACATATTGTTTATTTATTACATTCAGATTAATGTAAGTAAATACCATAAAAAATTCCTTGAGTGATTTTTTGACTTACACAGGAACAGCAAAGTAGTCAAGGGGAAGAGAGCCCTGAAGCCATAGTCATTCAGGTGGCAATCAAGTTAAATCAACAAATCTGTGTGAAAACTTGCATAAATAGCTGTTTTTCTGTATTCAACAAGTAACATACAAAAATCTATCACTCACAGTGAGGTTAACTGCAGTAAATAAGTGAATAAAGGAGCAAAACTCTTAACAGACTCTGGAGATATATCGTAGTAACCCAATCAATTGTATAAATTGACCCTACTAAATGAAGTTGAGGTTTTGAGGTAAACTAAAGCTGAACAAAACTGTAAATGGCAGAGAAGGGGTTTTAAAGAAACAAATCTCCAGCAAGGATCAGAGACCTGTGTTTCTTACATAAGCACCCATTATTTCAGAAGCAGTAATACAAAAGCAGTAAGGAAATAGGTGAAAAGGAAGAACAGGCTAATTAATTCAGCTGGTAACTGAATGAAGTAACAGTGTTTAAGAACAGCATTTGCTACACATGCAATTCACACCTTTATCAACAGCAAACATGAAGTTTGTACACCATTTAAATTGATTATAATCCTTTGAAGAAAAGGTTTAGCTTGGAGACCAGTGACACATAACAGAGCTACGTCAGTTTCATTCTAACAAATAATATTTGGACAACTTATAGTATTCACCAAATACAAGTCTGGAATACTAAGAATGTGTACTGCACATACTTTTCTACCTTTTAGTTAGTATGCGCTTTTACTGATTATTAATCCATTATTCTTTTCCAAAATACTCAGTTTGGAGGATCAACATAATGTCCTGTAACAACTACACAGATATTTTAATAAAAAGTGATGCTG
This sequence comes from Strix uralensis, assembly GCF_047716275.1. Classification (NCBI taxonomy): domain Eukaryota; kingdom Metazoa; phylum Chordata; class Aves; order Strigiformes; family Strigidae; genus Strix; species Strix uralensis. The sequence continues at coordinate 87,834,115 of NC_133972.1, read as the reverse complement.
AATAACTGCAGTATTCATCAAAGTTAGTTGTTCAATGTTATATGGAGTATGTTTTCACAAGCCAGGAGAAATCTGCAAATAAAAGTGCAAATACAGTTGATAAATCTATCTTAGTTTTTTGCATTTTACATCAGTTCACTTTTCTCTCTTTCTTTATTTTATTGTGGCTTTGCCATGTAATCAACTATTTAAAATTTCAAATCTTTTATCTTCTATGAAGAAGAAAATAAATAAACCTGTATTCTAAAAAGTTCCTAGAAATTCGCATCGTCTATTAGAAGTTCCACTGACATCTGCATGCTCTTGTCTTCTGAGAAATTCAACTTGAAGCATTGTTTGAAGCACTGCCTGGCATTCTGTTTATGGACTCTAATTTTGAATACTTGATTAATTCAGTTCAACACTCTGTGCCCTGCTTACACTACAATTATATGTCTTATTAGAGTAATAAGGAAATAAAAATAAAGCTTTTCTTCTACAATGTCTACATATTTGATTTTATAACCTAATGGGAAGACTAGCTAGTCTGAATAAAGTCAGGCAGTTTAGAATATGAGATAGTGTCTTAACAGTTATCAGAATTTTTAGACCTCTTCCTAAATTGGTTGGGTTTTAGTTTTTTTTGGTTGGTTGGTTGGTTGTTTTTTTCTACTTTGGTATAAAGAATTATAGAAGAATTCAGGTTTAAAGGGATCATCGTGCCCTGACTCCTGCTAAAAGCTTTCCCAGGTAATGAAGATAGTTGAAACAGTATCAGAAAATGTTAATATGTTCAGGCTCATTTGCTACATTCTGTCCAGTAGTGAATGTTTGAGTAGGGACCATAGGAAAAAAGTAGATTTACAATATTTCTACATTTAATTCTTATGAAGACTCCTTTATGTAGAATACATCTTAAATCAATAAATATTTCCATGCTTCTGAATTTTTGACTAAGTAAGAGAGAAACATTATATATTTTCTGACCACAGCTAATCAGGATGTAGTTTTGCAATTGTCCATACTGTTTACACTTCTGTTTGAAAGTCCATAGGAACAGTTCCTTACAGATATTAACCTAACTCTACAAAATAGGTGCAGATGTATCAGCATTTCAACAGCACGTGGTCTTAAAATTTGTCTTTTTATGAGTGTCACATTCCCAATGCTACATACTTGAAAACAAGAGCATTTTCACTTCGAGTTCTGCTAAGAGAGACAAGATGCATTTATAATGCTGCTGAAGTCTGTGTGCACACAGAAGAAAATAATAAGCCAAAATATTTTTTTAATAATCAAGTAGACACCGGTTCATGGCCCATTAGGATTCAAGCAGAGACAGGTCAAGTAAATGGAAGAAAGATCTGTAGAAACAATGACATATATGGAACTATATTCTGCTCAGAAAGTCCCCTGAGCTGAAAATGGCTGAAATTTGGAGTACCAAGGAGGAGGTGGGGTGCCATCCTTTTATGATTGCCCTTTTTTTTATACTTCCTCAGGCAGTGATTTTTTCTCCACTGGTAGGATAGTACTCCACAGAATACTGAGCAACATGAACCTTTATTCTGTCCCTGTATGCCTGTTCTTATGCTGTTATTACAAATTAGGAGAATATTACATGAAAATTATGTGAATTAGACCTGGCTGATTTAGTTTATCATAGCAGAGCACTAGTTCTTTTATGAGGTAATTTTGCTTAAAGATGAGAAAAGTTCCAGATGCTTAAAAATCCACACAGAGTTAAAGTTGTCTTGAAATGCATTCTGCCTTGAAGTTGTTTGAGAAGGGTGATAGGGAAGGCTGAAGGCAGCTAAGCATCATTCACAAGAATGAGTGTTTAGAGTGGTAGCTGATCACTGAGCCACTGGTAACCAGTACCCTGTGCTTCTGTTTGACTCAGCAGTCACTTCCTACTCTTTTCTGTCTCTACACCCTTCTGATCACAGAGATCTGCATGAGAAAAAGATTTCAAGGATCAATAATGAAAAGAGAAGGGTGAGCATGGAGAAAAAAATAGAGGTACTCACTGAACTCAGAGGCTGGAAACACTGCTTAAATCCCTTTTGGGATAATTCACTCCTGTGCCCATAATGCCTCCTAACCATCTTTGCCCTTGTGTTGAACTCATCTAGAATTTATTTCTCCAGTGCTCTTACCTGCACTTAACTTGCTGAGACATAGAACTGTCCACTTCTGTGGAGTGGAAGGAAATCTCAGGCTTACTGCCCCTCTACTCATGTGGTCTACCCTTGGAATTGATTAATATTTCAAGATTAGATAAAAGCTTTCTAAAATACAGTTAGCATGCAGGCTTCGTATTGCAAATGCAAACTATTTACTGTTAAAAATCCAGACAAACAGAAAGAGGATGTGGCAGAAGATAAATAGATGTTCTAAGACTGATACAACAATGAAATAATAAGGCTATAGGTTTGATTAAATAACTTATTATAGGCTAACAAAACATGAGTCTTTGCTCTGAAAAAACAAGGCTTGTAACTGTTAATAACTTCACATACTTCTGCACTGTTGAGTTTTGTGAATCAGGAACCATAAAAGAAATTTGTGATGGTCCAATGAAACTGTAGTTAATGTCCAAACATCTAATAAAGAGCTTTGGTAAAAGAGACAATCTCTGTAGTCATGTCAGGGTTGTGCAGGAAAAGGCAGGAAGATGAGGTGAGAGGAGGGGATCCCACAGAGGTGGCACCACACTTTCCTGAGGCTGAACTTCCCTATCTTGAGCAACTCCGTGAAGAGCCAGTAGAGAAGCTGTTTTCACAACATATGTGTCAAGAAGAAAGGCCAGACAATGGTCAGACCTGCAGGGAGGAGGGGGGAACTCCCCAACAACCCCCAAGCCCACCGACTCATTTCCAGAAGAATCTAAAGGTACGCATACACCAGAGCAAGGAGAATTCAAGAAGCATAGACTGTGTGTGACATCTAACTAGCATTATGAGTCCAAGTACCCGCCCAGAGGAGGGGCAGGGAAGTATAAAAGGCCATGAGTCAAAGCCCTGGGTGTCTGTGCCCCTCTGGAACTGGACCAATAATGGAACCAGGAGTGGTGAAATCTTTCTTTTTTGTCTTTCTCACTCCCTGCCTCTCTCACTCTCTTTTCCTCTCTTTCTCTCCTTTTTTCTCTCATTCTCTATTCCTGTATCCCTGCATTTAAAGCAAGGCTTGCTGGGGCATGTTTATGGCTCGTTGAGACATGTCTGCTGTTTGTCGGGACATGTTATAAGATCTGCTGCTAGTCAGCATATGTTGTAAAGTTTGTCCATGTATGTTATGAAGTTTACCACTTGTTGCAGAGGTTGCAAGGCCTACTGACAAAGTTTCATGCAAATATTTGTTGTGAACAAATAAAAGTAGAGTTTGGGAACTGGTGAATCAGAGTTGTCATCCCGAGAAATTGTAATGTGACAAAATTATAATGCAAAATTTTCTGTCAAGGAAGCTGTAACACATAGAAAATAGACTTGCGTGATGCTACTCCCTTTTGTTCTTTGCTAGTGGATTTTAATTAAGCAGTAGCGTTTACATGAATTAACTTCATGTCTGGGTGCTCTGAGTCACCTTTGGATCTTTTTGCCTGTGCTAAGCCTTTATGTCATGGCTTAGAAAAGTAGAATACCACAGGTTTTACAGTTGGTCAAAAATTTCTTTTAACATTTCAGAGCTTCCCTTTCTTACATTTCCTCTTCCTGACAGATTAATTCAGATACACACCCACAGGCAATCATTTACTTAGGAAGCTGTGGATTGTTTGTCATCAATACTTTAGCTGTTATCCAGAATGAAAGCTGGTCCTTAATGAGGTGCAGAATAGTAGGAAAAGAAAAAGCATGTTATGCTGAACACATCTGAATATATCTTTTGAAAACTGCACTGCCACAGAGAAAAATCCACTAAGAGTTACCTTTTAATAGGTGATCATGGTTGCATGTTACTCTTTTTACGGATGACTACTTTGAGAGCCTAAAGTCATTTTTCATTCTTGCTTAAGTGCTGAAAACTTGCAGTGGTTCCTGAACAAAGCAGCAGCTATGATTTGAACAAATAAAGTGACAAGTGATAGCATGTACTCTGGTGTTCAAGTAGTCTCAAAATGATTACATAAAATTAATGAATATTGTTCAGAGAGAAGTGATGAGCTGGGTTGACCTTGGCTGGCTGCCAGGGTGGTCACCCAGCTGCTCTCTTACTCCCCCTCCTCAACAAGACAGGGAAGAAAATAAGATGGAAAAGATTGTGCATTGAGACAAAGACAGGGAGATCCCTTACCAATTACCATCATGGGCAAAACAGTCTCAACTTGGGGAAAATTAATTTCCCTCAGCCCTGGCTGCCGGGCAGCGCTTTGCCCTTCCTTACCCAGGCTTTCCCCGAGGCGCCCGCCCGGGGCTGAGGGGCTCAGCTGTGCCCTGCGCTGGGGCCGTTGGAGCCGCCTGGAACCGGCTGTGTCCGGCGCGGGGCAGCCCCGGCCGCTCCCCGCAGGGGCCCACCCGGCAGAGCCCTCACTGCTGCCCGCACCTGGGCACCTGCACCCAATATAAGTGAGAAATAGTAAAAGTTAATTGTGGGACTTGCTGTATGTGAGCTTAAAACTGAACAGCTCTGCACCTCTACAAGCTTCTGACATCCCTTTAAATATAGGAATTCCATTCATCTGGTAAGTTAGTAAAAAGTGTAAATTCATGTACTGTAAGAAGACATATGCTAAAGTTTTCCACCAAGAAAACAGCTGAGTGAACCTAAATATTGCTAATATTGCTTCTTTCTGTAGGGAAAAATATGCATGGCAAAAACAGAAAATAAATTTAAAAATATGCTTCAGCAATAGCCTCAGAATAAGTCCCTTCTTTTTGCATCTTTAAAAATAAAAGGCAGACATATCAGAGATTAACAAAATGCTTTCTGATTCTTCAGGAAACACATTAACTTTTTTTTTTTTTTTTTTTTTTTTCTTTTCCTGCTTGTTTCCAAATATGGAAACTCAGAAATTTGGATGTAGTGTCTACTGGGTGTACTTTGTGATTTTGAAAATAGGGAAGAAAATTGTATCAGAGATTTTGCTGTGAAAGAGGTCGTCCTGACTACAAGATCAGAATAAAGTCTAAATATATTCCAGAATTTCTAACTTTCTGGACTTTCCAGAATCCACTAACAGTTGCCTTCTTGAAAAAATATATGGGTAAGAACAACCTGCTTGCTTGACTGTCACTTAAAGTTACTTTCTGACAAATGATAAAGAGATAAAAAATTTGGACATGGGCTTCCAAACCCATCTTGCTTGTTGGTGGGAGAAGTTCTGTTGATACCGGTTGTGAAAGGCATTTCTTTCCCTGATTCTTAGTGTCCCACAGAGAAGGGAGGTATCACCACACTGACCTCTCATAAGGTATGAAAACATTAAAATATTTCTTAGCACTTTATTCTGTTGATGATTACACAGAAAAGACATGCAGAAATTAAAAATTCTAACTTGGAGCAGGGTTGAAATAATGCATAAGGTGGCCAGAAGGCACACACTGAAAGGAAGAACACAAAGAGTTAAACCCCTTCTTGCAACAGGGTGAAGAACAGTAGCAGGTGAATTATAGACTTTATATAGTCCACTTTCTAGTAGCCTTGAAAGTTATTTTAATCTAAAATATCTGTTGTGCACACAAAAGATGCTCTCTGATCTTCTTGACTTAACAAGTGTTAGGTCAATAGACTATTCAAGACTATGAGAGAAATCTCCATGTCTCCATACTTCTAATATGGAAATGAGTCTTCGATTCTTAGCAGGAAAGAAAGAAAATTCTGTCATATTGCTTGTAGAAAGCAAGGTAGGAAAACTTTCCTGACCTACTTTAGATTTTCTGACATCAATGCATGAGAATGATTGTGCAAAAGTTCTGTTATATTGTTCTGAGGTTAGAAGGGTTTTTTTATGATAATTTTTTACTCATTTTGCATGAATGATATTTTTTATCTTATATGCTGTATGTTACTCAAAGTATGAATGATATTGCTCTGAAAATAATAGTTTAAATGAGAATGAGACTTTGATTAATCAAAAAACCTTTCTTCTGAAGTCTTTGTTTCTCATGGCATAACGCAACTGTGTATTTATTAGCAGACAACTTGTAAAAATAACATTAAAATAGAGGCAAACATCTGCATTTATTTAAATTTTTATCCCAAACGACTAAATGAGATATAGATCTTGTTTATTGTAATAATGTGGTGATGACAACAGCAACTATAATACATCAAATTATTTCCAATACATTAAGCAAACAAATCATTTATATAGACTAAACTGAGTAAATTATATATATTTTTTCTTATATTTATTTATACATATACATTTATATATTTCTTTTTCAGCAGTAAAATGTGCCTAAGAGCCCTGTAACAAAAAGCACATGTAAAAAAACATAACCTGCTATTTATTTCACAATAAACAAAGGGCTAGAGCCTTGTGAATTAAGCAGCAGTAAACTTGGATAAACTCAATGACTTCATAGGAGTGAATGGAATGAGTCTTCACTTTAGCCAATATTGCATTTCCTCCTGTTTACCAAAACTGTGAAATTAAACTACTTGGGGTTCCTGAAAAAGCCCATGGACACATCTGCCAGCTTGCAGAAGGTATTTCTTTATAAAACAGCGGTTTCAAAGCTGCTATAACCTCTAATCATAGGTAGAGCACCTTGAGAAGGCAGCCTACCTACCTAAAGATGGCTTTAGCTTTCTATACCCATATCAGCTCTGGTCACTTTATCCTTTCAGTAGAGGAGGATATAAATAACAGAAATTACTTGTGTGGAAAAGAGACCTGTGTTTTAATTAAATATCTGGTCATTACCTTACCAGAGTACCAGTATAACTCCAGGCTTTTTCTTCCTTTTTCTCACAGTGTGGGTAAGCTAGTGATCCAGTCTGTCTCTCTTCATACAATTTTCCCTACTCTGAGATTCTTTGTTCATAAACTATAAATCTACGTTCTGATTTCTACAGCAATACTAAAGTAATGTTTATAAATGAAGAAATTTCTCATGATATGAGTAAATTTTCCAAAGTCAAAGCTGAACTTGTACATTTAGGAAAACATCTCCTAACTTAACTGAGCAAAATTTTTTAACTACCGTTGCCCTTGAAAATACTCAACACTTTTATAGTATCAGTAATCTTCTTTTCATTATTTCTCAAGCTTCCCAAACATGACTTTGTTTTCAGTTAATGAGGGTTAAAGAGAATCATTAATAGACTTAAATGTAAGCAGCAATGGGTCTAGAAGTATACATCTTAAAATTCTTCAAAACCTCTTCAAAAGAAAGATTTCAGGAATAATGGGAAAATCTCACTATTATACTCAAGGCTGTGTAGGAAAGCTTTCTCTTCACCTTCAGCATACATTTTTAGATATTAATAACAGACACAGAATTGATAATTTGTGGAATGATGTTATAACATGATTAACTGAAATTCTTATGTATACTTTTGATTAGCATCAACACGGAGGCATATATTCCCTCTCCATGGGAATTAATGAACATTCCAAACACCTGAACGCTGTAAATCTGCCATTATTTGGTAGGAAAATCAGAAAATATTACAATGTTACATTGTTTTGATGTCCTAAACTAAACACACATTGTTTTAAAAACAAAACACTATTCTTGAAGGAAACAAACAAACAAACACCTCAAAGTTACAAACAACTTAAAGTTACAGGAAAATGTCTTTTTCCAGCTTCACAGTAAACCTTTGATTGAGTTTTGGAAACTAATGTAAAATGGACTTTTTTGTTGTTGAACATGTTATTAGGATTCTCAAAAGTGTGATAATAAAGGATAAAAACAAAAAGCTGGAGGAACAGGCCAACAGGAACCTCATGAAGACCAACATGGACAAGAGTAAAATATTGCATGTGCCTCAGAATGATATGAAGAAGCAATGGAAGCTGGACATCCATGAGCTAGATAGCAGCTCTGCAGAAAAAGATACAGGTCTCAGTGGACAGGTTGAACCTGAGTGAGCAGTGTGAGGTTGTGGAGACGAATGGTAGGTAACTGCATACTGAGCTGTATGAGTAAGCCCATAGCTAGCTGTACAGAAATGATTATTCACCTCTACCTGGCATATATGCAACCATATCTGACACACTATGCTCAGTTTTTGGCCCCTCACTGGAGAGAGTCCATCAGAGGGCCATGTATAAGAGCTGAAGCACACAGATTATGAGGAAAGGCTAAGGGAGCAGTACTTGTTTAGCCAGCAGATGACAAACCTTTAGGAGAACCTCACTGTAGTTTTCCACTACTCAAAAGAAGGGTATTATAAAGAAGATATAGACTATTCTTGGGAGTGTGCAGCAGAAAAGAAGAAGCAATGGTCACAAGTTGCAGAAAGAGAAATGAGAGTTACATGAGGGTGGAGGAACTCAAGGCAATCAAAAAGAGCTCCTACCAACGGCTGGGTATATGAAAGTTTTAAACTGTTATTGAAAAACAAATTTTTGATTCCTTACAGCTCTATAGAGAGTCTGACTACTCTTAAAGCTCAAACTAAAAGGAAGATAAGAGGTTTATAATGTCTGAGTTTGGTAGTGGGAAAATACAGTTTGGAAGAAAAATGTTAATATTTTTTATTTTTTCACAAGATGATTTTGGGGATTGACTCTCATAAAGTGCTGATGACATGTAATACACAGGAATAAAATTATTATCTTTATTTTTTAACAACAATACTGTATTCCTATATTTAGTTATTCTCTGCCAATTGATCAGACGTTTTTCTTGTTTGCATAGATTACTTATTTCTAGTCTGTTTATGATAATAAATGCTTTTTGCATTATAGAATAACAGAATCAAGAATAATTTAGGTTGGAAGGGACCTCCAGAGATCATCTAGCACAACCCCCCGCTCAAAGCATGCCTCATCAAATCAAGTTTTTCAGGGCAATATCCAGTTGAACCTTTATCATCTCAAAGATGGAGATTCCACAACCTGTTTCAACTATTGACCACCCTTATGGAAAGAAAATTTTCCTAATTTTTCACATTCCAATTTGCACAGCTTTGAATCTGATTTTTCTGAATCTATAGTACAAGTATTTGCTTTATATGTAACTTGCTGGTCTTTTAGAAATATTATTTTATATTTCTGTCTCAAGTTTAGGCTTAGATATTTCACTGTTCTAGGCAATAAGGTATAACTCTTACTGTAAGATTATAATCCTTTCCTTTTTAGGTAGCCAGATGTCATGGCGAATAGAGAATGAAAAATAAATTGATCAAGTCAGTCTCACATCTGAGGCTGAAAATACCACAAACTAGTAGGGTGAATGCCATTTAAATGAATAGTACAAGTAAAACTTCAGAGCACAAAAGCCTGAAACCCAGATGTCTTTAAATTGGTACCTAAAATGATTGTAGTAGGTCCCACAGGTGGAACAGAGACAGTTGGTTTGATACATAGCTCTGTATCTTACATCACCAGTTTTCAGCACAGTAAGTCATAGCTGATCATGCCTTCTCCTATAAAAGATCATGGTGGTAAAAATATCTGTCAAAGACAAAAACTGTGGTTTACAGATTGATGGATTAATTATACTCAACAAAGACCACCATCGATTAATTCTGTTAAACAGAGTTTTACAATAAAAAACAGAAAAAAAAAAAATCTTCAATCAAGCCACCAACCATATGCAGTGTAGTGAGATTTCTTAACTTAGACCAATATCATCATTGGATCACTTGTGATACAGTTTTTTACTGTGTCTGCACAGATGCTGTTAGTAAAACATTGACATTTCAAAACAAGAATCCATTTCTCCTGAACTGGGTGTCATAGTGAAAAGAAACATGGGGTTGATTTTATTGTTGTTCAACTTTCAAAACTGTTATGACATTCACTTGTCTACATCAGAGAAAAAGAGAAAATAACACAGTCAAAAAGGCAGCAGTACCTATTCACACATTAAGATGGCATTAAGTATTGGCAAGAAACTATACATGTTGGACCGTACAGTAAATGTGGTTGGCAACACTATACTTTAAAGAGGGAATCAGTATCTATTTATGAAGCTAGTGTTCAGAATATTTATTTGCTGATATACCCCCAATGCACACACATGCAAAACTTTTGCCAAGAGGAAGAATTGTTAAATAAAATACTGAACAAAGAAAAAACCCTCCTAACAGTTTGATCTTCCATCATTCTTTCTCTGGAGTGTTATTTATTTTCACAGAGTCAAAACATTTTTTACACTCAGGGAAGCAGAACTATATCTTAGCCTCCAAGGCCTTGCATGGGGATTCCCTCATTGGGACAAGAAGAATAAATAATGTAAAAAAAAAAGCTATATGAAATTATTAGGTTTATTTTTCCTTTTGGAGATATTTCCTTTGGACTTCATTGGTGGGAAAAATACTCTTTGCCATTTTCAAAGCTATGTTTTATGTGTATGTCAATAAGTAAATCCTGTTTTTTTAGGTAGTACACAATAAAATGTAGCACATGACAAAAATGTAAGTATTTTGTCAATACTTACAATCTCCTCTTACACATGAAAACCGTAAGTTTATTAGAATTATTAGTAAATTCCCTTCTTAGAAAGCTTAAGCACCCCTCACTTTTAAGAATAAGCAAGTTCTGAATGTTTTAGGTTATGAGAACTAGAACATTCATACTCCTGTGTTCTTTTAGTTTGACTTACCTGATATCCCAAGGATGCAATGAATGGAAGTTGTGCAGCCTTGTTTTGCTTTCAAATTTGGCACTAGACCTTGAATTGCATACAGAGCTGAATACACTTGAGGCTTTTCTTAAATATAAAGGTAAATGATAAAGGTAATGCTGTCACAGACTAGTGACTCTGCCTTGCAGAACATCACACATTTTCTCAGTATACTCTGATAGAATACAGTCTCGGTCAGTAGCAATCGCTTGTTTTATGAATAGCTCTGGACCTACACTGCCAAAATTCAAACATTTGTCAAAGTTTGTTCTGTTTCAATAAAATTTGCATGAATATGAGGCAGTGTTTAGAGTTGTCTGCAAACTGATTTCCTTAGTCTGTGCCTAGAAAGTCTAGGTTTTAAAACACACAGCCAGGATCAAAGATCCCAGGCTTCTAAAGTTATTGCTATTGAGTCAGATATCCAGATGGCATCCACATAGCAAATATGGACTTACCTTTCATGAAGAATTTCAAAATGATAATATTTGGTTTGTATGGGAATGAAACCAACTTTTAAAATATCAAAACCTTCCATGAAATAAATTTACTTTTTTCCTTCTCAGCTCTAACTGAGGCTGCTTCCCATGTGTTACAGAGGCTTCCAAATGAGCAACCCACCACCAATTTAAAAAAATAAATAGATTTATTTTTTTCACAAAACCACCAGTCAGCTCTCTGTAGATTACAGATCCGAATGTCCGCAAGAGGAGAACAGAATAACTTTCTGGGGTTTAACAATAACCCGAAATACTTTACAAAGCCCCACTCCCCAGGGGTTTAACGACAACCCCAAACGCAAACTTCACTTCCTGGGGTTTAACGGGAACCCGAAACGTAAAACAAAGCCTCACACCCCAGGGGTTTAATGACAACCCCAAACGTAAACAAAGCTTCACTACCTAGGGTTTGACGACAACCCAAAACGCTCTATCACTCACCTAGAAAGTGAGGGCTCTCAACCTCGAGGACCTGCTCAGGGCAGCGTCCCAACCCAAGGCACCTCGAGGTGTTTCCCTGGGCGGCGTCCCAAACCCAAGGGGAGAGTCCTGACTGCAGCGTGCAGCTCCAGGAGACGAGATCAAAATGGCTCCCCCAGGGGACTCCATTTATACCCAGGCCGAATCTGACCTGTAGTCAATAGCGGCTCCCATTGGCCAAAGGCCCCAATTACCGCGAAGCCCTGAGAACAAAGGCAGCCAGGAGCTACTGCACTTCAGCAGCCAAGGAGCTCTGCTTTCATTGGGCGGATGCACCCGCCACACCATGATAAAAACAGTGGGTTTGTACACTGTCTATACTGTGCTTCATAATTCAGTACTTTGCTGCACAAATTATAGATGGTGTTGAAATGTTGTGCTATTCTTTACTAGTTGCTATTGTCACTACTAACATAATTCTAATGAATGAATTGAAACCAGATTGGGTTAGAGTCAAAGCAGTTTTTGATTTCTTCATTTCACACATTATATATGAACTACTCCATACATCTATAATAAAAAATATTCCTAAATATTCTGTTAGGTTCAAAATGTATCCAGACATGCAGAAATTGTTTCAGTTTCTTCTTTACTCCATTTATCAAAATAATAGTTCACATTCTTTCATTCCTTATGTCCTGGTTTAGCTAGGATAGAGTTAAGTTTCCCCAGCAGTGGGGGGGAAGCTCTGGCCGGGTTATTCCATGCCATGCTGACGTCACATCCTGGCGGCCAAGCACGGCACCGTGGGACAGTCAGTTATCACGTGTGTTATGAGATTTCTCTGCTCTCGCTGATGTATCGGTAGATATCTTGCTCTGTTCATTGTTATTACTGTTATTGTTATTGTTGTTGTTTGTTGTGTTGCTATTGCACTGTTGTATTAAACCTTTCCTTATCTCAGCCCCGGAGCTTTGTATTTCACTCCCTTTGTGGGGGACGGGCAGCGGCCACGTGGTCTCAGACCCCGGCAGGGACTAAACCACCACACGTTAGTAGACAGATGGTCACTGGTACACATCTGTGATAAACTTGGGTGAAATAAGTGCTAAATTCCTCTGAAATGTTTACAGGAGCAAGTCACATAGGTAAAAACATATACTGAATCTACATATTTTGCTGTATTTGGACAGATTTTAGATGTTACTTGAAAACCTAAACCAAAAATCAGGCTAAAGAAATGTGTTCACTTCACCACACCTCACCTTGCTTCACATTTTTTTAATCATTATTATTTCTTAATGAATGTAAAAAGTTCAAAGTCTTATGTCCCCATCTATAGAAAATAATTCTAAATCTTCGTGACTCAAAGAATATTTGCACATTTCTACATTTCTGTGGTGTGCCTTGTCAAGCTAATGTTTGTCTGTGAAATATAAATTAAGAAGCTGCAACATTGACTTCAGTATCTGTTATACAAGCTAATGGAACACTTGTTAGAGAAAGAAGCCTGACCTGAATGTCACCATTAGCATTTCTATCTAGATTTCTATCTAGATTCGTGTTTCAGATATACATCACACCTTTCTTTACAGTTCAGGTACACTTGCAAGCAGAACGCAGCAGCTTTACATTTCACTTCATTACCCAAGTTAAACCCCAAGGTGTCTCTACATTGTAGGTTTCAATTTATTTTCTTCAGCTGATTTCACCTGTCTGTGAAATTCTCTTTGGAATTTAAAACAAGCCCAGAGGGTTGTCTTACTGAAAGATCATAACAAGGCAGAAAGTTCATACGCTGAGCAACAATCATCATTTACCCTTTCATCACATAACAATGTAGTAAAGGACCATGATAAAGTGTCTCTAAGTAGCAGCAGAGATTTGACATAATTTTAGAGAAGTATTACATTATTATTTTGCATTTTTAAAGTTGCTGACTTTTTTTTATAACCTATTTTTTTTTGACAAGTGCAAGGCAGAAGCTCTCCATTAATGTGGGAGTAGGCAGATGTGCTATTTCAACAGTTAAAAGAGTTTTCTGAGCTCTCAGAATGTTAAAAACATGTCCTAAGAGAGAGATTCTCTTAGTTTAGCTACCTTTTCTGGTCATTTTACCATCTCACAGAGTCCTCTGGCAATTATAGCAACTGATGCATGAAAAGCTCATACTCAAAATGTCTTTAGTGCATTTTATTTTCTTTGCCTATAATTTATCTTAAAGCAAGGAGAAACAGCAAAACTAGGAAGCTTTCTAGCTGTATACAAGTGTTTTGTAAAATATCCATGTTTGCTGGACCACCATTTAAAAATCTCTAAAAATACAATGGTCCTAGAACTTCATTAAGTCATTCTGCTTTGAAAAGTAATACAGAGTTCTGATAGGCTTAGTAACCTTTCAAAGCAACATGAGAAACAGATGTTCCCTTCACACCAACATCCATAGCACTGATGCTTCTCCATATGCATACACTAAGAAAAAATTATCCCTTTTCTGGTATTTTTTCAGAAAAGCTGGATGTACTACACTTTATATGTATAATTCAGTATAAATACAATAAAAACAGTTCTGCTATTGTATTTGTTAAACATCTTTGTCAACCTTAGTGCCACAGTCTATCCATACAGGAATAGTTACAATTATTTGTATTAAACAAAAACTCCATTAAAAAAAAAAAAAAAATTGCTTTATAGATTTACTTAATATTCTAGACAGCATATTAATGATTCTTAACATTCCTTATGGAATTTTTAATTAAAGATGTGATGGGAGATCAGATAGCAGCAGCTGAATAGGAAGAAGAATTTAGTTTCAACTGGTTATTCTAAAAAGCAAAAAAATATCCACAGTGGTTGAACTGCTAAGTCTATGAAAGAGCAGGGGGTGGGTGGTAGAGAAAAAGAATGATAAGAGATGTTCATACTTTTTCATCTTTAAATAGAACTAAATATTTGATACATTTCCTATTAGTAAAAAAACACCCCAACCTATTCAGATTGAGGCTTTAGAGATTCTCAGCATATCTAGTTCTTAGTAGTACTGCTGCCCAAATCATGTTTTCAAACAGAATTTAAGACATTTACTTTCTGTAGTATTTTATGGGTAGGAAAGTATGTTTTAGAGATTGCTAAAAGCTAATTAAATTAAACATTGCTAGCATTATCAAGTAACCAAATGTATCAATAATTATGTAGTTTTCTATTTATTAATTCTAATATACCTGGATTTTTTATTTATAATAAAGAAATACAAATCCAATATATGTATTACTGAATCTGTAATGAATATGTACACTGGATCATCAGTGTCTTCACATGCAGTATTTGAAGCTGATTTATACAACTATGATAGCAAAATTACAGTAATGATTTATTGGAACCAAAAAGTTATTGTTTGCCAGTGACCACTGGTTTCTTTAATAGAATGAACAAAGTTTTACAGAGCCGAAAGACGGAAAAAAATCGGGGAGACATTAAAATATGTATCAAAAAAATAAACAGTAAAAATGCTTGTATCTGTCAAGCCTCATTGGGAAGGACTCCATTTGCTCTAGTGTTTTGCACGTGGTATGTCATTGGTATCAGGTATTCTCAGAAATAAAATTATATTAAAAGGTAAAATCTTTCTATACACAAAAAATCTGGTTCTTGTAGACACAAAGTTTGTCATCTTGTTCTCTGTGAGTGAGCTGTTTTCAAGGGGTTGACACATGAATATTTTTTCCTTTGAGGGAAATATCTTGGATATTGTGTTCAGCTCATAATGACACAAAGAAGATACCAGAAATGAGACAAAGGAAAAAAGACAGGGAAGCTAGCAAGAAAGAAAAAGAAAACAAAGAAAAAGGGGGAAAAAAAAGACAAATCAAACCCAAGGTACAGTATGAAAGAGATGAGGCTTAACACAGAATTACATAGAAATTTTTTTGGATGCATCTGACAAAAGGAATGAGATTGCTTCCTGTTACTTTAGCTCCTCAGAATGTTGCAGTCTGAGAGTCACACTGTCCTAGAATGGATGACCTCGGGTGGCCAAGGTATAAAGATATCGTAAGATGAATAAGCACTTACAGTGGTAAACTTGTTCTTATTATCTTAAGATTCTTGAGCAGAAATGGTAATATATTTTGCACTTACTATATATATGAAATAGGTTAGAGAAGTTAATGTACATATTGCAGTGTTAAGACTGAAATTGTGTTATAGATAAAAATAACTTCTGGGATTCATTGTGATACATTTACCTACGCTTTAATCATATGTAGAAAATAAGGACGCTACATAGTATCTATATATACTTAAGGATCAATGAATAATATTTATTTTTAGTTTATATGGTGGTCATGGTCCATGACTTTAACATAAATTAGTAAAATGTATATAAAATAAAGATCAGAGTGAACTGTTGGTCACTGAGTCCAGCTACAGAAAAATAACCTTTATGGTTCACCCAATACAATTAGTTCTTTTTCCTCATGTTTCTAGTTCTCTGATCTTTGGTTGCAGTACTTTAATAACAGCTTCAAAATATTGTGGAGAAGCTATTAGTTCATGGCATTTCAGTCGCAAACACATACATTCTGAAAACCTTACATATTCATACTCACAGATATACACACACACACACACAATGCAGTTTCCATCCATTTTCCTAAACTAATTATAAATAATCATTGAGTGGAGCTCGTCTGAGTTGAGGTATAAACTGAATCTTGATGATGGTTTCTCACCAGTAGACAAAACTGGGTAATAGGAACAATTTTCATAGGACCAAGGGTAACTCAGCCTGGAAGGGACCTCAGGAGGTCTCTTGTCCAAACTTCTGCCCAAAGGAGGGTCAGCTATAGGATCAGGCAAAGTTGCCTGGGGCTTAGTCCAACTGGGTCTTGAAAATCTTGAAAAGGATGGAGACTGCATGTCCTGTGTGGACGAGTACCTCCAATTTGTCATTGTCTGCAGGGTGAATTTTTTTTTCCCCTGTATCAACTCAGAACCACTTTTGTCCAACTTATGCCTGTTAATTTTTCATATTTCAGACCTGTAACATTTCTAAATTGATATTTTTAAAGAACACATTCTAAATGTGTCATTGTGCTATTATTGCCAACATTTGACTAAAACCAATATGTGCACATTTCTCAGACTAGTATATTTTTTTTCCAGTTTCTTCAGCATCTGAATATGTTTATAATGAAATACTATTAAATTATTAAAATTTTAATGGAACAGAAAAATATTTAAGTTGTATTTATATTCATTAAACTTTTTTTTTCACTCCAAATGTGCTCATAGTTCTGGAAAACACAGGAAAAAAGTCTGTGTATAACATAAAGTTTTAAATTCTTTGAGATCAAGAAATAAACAATGAAAGATATTCTTAGGACCTTGAACATATTAGAAAAGATGTTATTTTTTTGGAATATATTAACAAAATAGGGTATTTATAACAGATATTCAAAAATATTCATATATTTTTGCTTTAGTAACTTGCAGAATGAAAAGCATCAGATAACACAGTCACTTCTTTACACGGGAGGCTAATCTAAAGGTCACCCCTTATGGAACAGAATTTGTGAAGGTCAAATCTGGTATGAGAGAGGATTCCAAATAAAGTGAACCTTAGTCAAATATAAATAGTTCCTTGGATATTTATTACAGAATATTAATAAAATGAGAAGCCAAATACTGAACAACCTTTCAGGTTAGACTTTAAGTGGCATAAGGATTTTACTATTCTCAAGAAATTTTTGAGGACTTCATTTTGTCTTGAAAATAATCGGAGATTTGCTATTTGATTTAAATTTACAAGGGAATCCAGAATTTACTGAAGTGTCCTAACTGGTGATCTCAACCTCTCTCCATCAGGCAGCACAGTTCACACTCACCAGTTCTGTCTCAGGGGAGCCCCTAATGCCTCTAATCATTTGTGGTTAGAAATATGCCTCCAGTTGTACATGTGTATCACTTAAGTTTAGGACGAGGAAGGCAAGAGACTGGTGACTACAGTAGAGGTTTCCCAAAAGGAAAAGTGGAGTCCTGAAAAAAGAGTTTAATCTCCACCACTAAGAAGAATAAGCCATTATCCATAAAGTAACTATTTTTATCATGTCCTTTCCCGTAATGTCATTTCATTTATGAAGAAAATAGCCATGATACTTGTATAATTAATAAGTACTGTTGGAATTGCTAAATGACACTAAAGCAAGATGTAATTACTAATTAATTATCTTGTGAACACCTAAGTCTCTGGAACAATTCACTCAAGGGGTTGATTTCACAAATTCCAAAACATCTAGTAATTTGTGTTTCCTATATTAACAAATGCAACTAACTGCCTAGAAGTAGTACATAAGCTTTGTGGATATCATCACTAAGATATTTAAGGCAGCTCACATTTGTTTCATTGTGCCCTTGTGGCTGACTCTCTTTTCAGGTGCTTCATGTCAGTTTTCAGAATGGCTGTCATTACTTCAGA
Organism: Strix uralensis; assembly: GCF_047716275.1. NCBI lineage: Eukaryota > Metazoa > Chordata > Aves > Strigiformes > Strigidae > Strix > Strix uralensis. The sequence continues at coordinate 87,815,996 of NC_133972.1, read as the reverse complement.
CATTCACATTAAACTTTTATGCAAGAAAGTACATATGACCTTCACTTATTTTTTTTAATATTTTTATATGTATACCACGTTTCTATTGTTTATTATTATTATTCTTTTAAGAAATAGGCTTTGCACCCAAAGAAAAATCTAATTTTTTTAAAAAAATTATGTTGTTGGCAATTACCTGTTATATGCTACCATACCTTCTTCTAGTTAACTCATTTGTTTGTGCTCGTTTTTAATAACTACCATTGGCAAAGATAAGTTCCTTAAGAGTTTAATCCAAGCTTTATCTACCAGACAGTGACTTGATCTTTCTTTATATAGGCTACCTATGTGAGATTTCTCCTTGTTTAGAATGAACTCTTTAACAAAACCAATTTACAGTGAGAAACAGAGGTTATGCCTAGTGATCACTATTTGGAAGTAATATTTACCATAAAGTTGTCATAGTCATTTTATAGAAATTGTTCCTTGGAACTGAATCTGTGTTCTTTATCATCAAAAACAGTGAAACCTTGCAGTATGTTGCTCTGTTGTCTGTGTTGCATTGTAGCAGTAATACTGTAGTATCACAGAGACCTAAACTTGCTGCTCCAGCCTTTGTTATGATTTCAGGGCACCTTGGAAAACAATGCCAGTATGTGCAAGGCACAGTGGTGGATTTCCATAGGCATGCAAGGAAGGATCTGAATTAACTAGTGAAAATACCATTACACACCGCTGTTGGGCATACGTATCTGCTCCATTTGCCTGCCTTTTCAAAGAGCACTGTCTTCAGCCTGACTTGTCACATATAGAGTTCTGCAAAGATGCAGCTGAGCATGAGGTTTCGTTTTTTACTAGGAAGTGACATCTACAAAAGGCAGAAATGTGCTCTGTGCCAGGATGAGGCATAGGCAGGCAGTGCTATATTACCTCTCAGCAAAAATAGAAGCTTAAGTGAATAAAAAATGGATATGGCAATCTCTCAAAGAGATATGTTATGGGGTGGCAAAGACAGAAATGATAGTGACAAGAAAAGAATTCACCCAAGACCACTGACTGCTGCTAGCAGGATAAATGCTGCCGAGTGAAATGTTAGTCCAGGGACTGTTTGGTTTTAGCTAACCATGCAGACTCCTGTAGGTGAGGTTACTCATTAGTGATGACTCGATCTGATTATGCTAACTGCATTTCTCTGCTCTTGAAGCTCAGCTGCCACTGCAGCAGCCAGCTGCTGAATTTCAGGAATTATCTATCTTTGCCCAAGTCATGTCACTGTTTTTCACTTCTTTGGTACAAAATACCAATCTTCAGTACTAGTTAGAGCACAAAACCTCTGCGTTTGGAGTTAATACAGTCCCAGTGCTATCTGATAGCAGTTTGAAGTTTCCCTCTTAAACACAGCATGAATGTTTTCCCTGTTTCCATTTTCTCTGTGCTTTTTTTGCTTCATGTCAAACTGTTCGGCAGTAGATCAGAAGAATAAGTCTAACCTTACCATAAAATGACTTTTACATAAAGTGTCTTCTAGGACCATTCTGTCAGCGACAACACTTCTATATTCACCCCCAGATAGTGTTAAACCCAAAGCTGGGACTGGCAACTGAATGCTTTTAATTTTGAAATCTAGAGCAGATTAATGCTTCTTGCAGTAGAACTAAAATGAAGACTCCAAAGGAATACTGAAAAAAAACTGATCACCCACTGTTCTGAATTGTGGGAGAACTAGATTTAGTCTTCAATTGGAATTTCCCAACCCTACCCTAAAACTGACTTTCATCCTTTTGTACTACTTGCATGTACCATAAGGGAAGCTGCCTAAGATTTTGAGGTCAGCCTTCTTACAAGACATAAAGTAGTTTGTTCCAATTCTTTGTCTTGCATAAAGTTAAAACTCTAACAAACACACTTCCAGTTAGAAGAAAGGATTAGATGGTCATAGTGAACTTGCCTGCCTTGACTCTACCTGCTGTCTGAAACACTACCCTTTTTTTTGTCTTTGCTTCCTTTTTTCTACCTCATTGCCTTTTATCACAGTGCCATTATTTCTTCTTTTCATCCATTTCTCTGTCCCTTTAACTTAAGCTGTGTCTGTACTGGCCATGCTTCTTTGCTTCTTTCAGTTTTATCCATCACTGATGTCTCCAGTGCTTTGTTTTGCACTGTTATAATATCTGTTCTTCATGTTGGACCTACCACTCTCTATTTTACAGTCCTTCTTCTGCACATTTATTCTTGGCTATCTTTCATTTTAGACTATTATAACACTATATTGACCCCCTATATCCATCACAGCCCACAGCTGAAAAACCTGATTCTTCCTTTTCAATACTTTATCCTTCTACTTTCTAAAGCAGAAAATAATAGTGATGGCATTTTGGATTTTTACTCCAGGGGCAGAAACAAGAAGATTTGCAGGGTTGTTTGTTAGTTCTTCTAATGTCCCGTCAGTGTCAGGTGAAGAAAAGAATTGATAATGGATTATAAAAGGTAGAAAAATGAAATTAGTAGTTCATAAGCAATTCCTAGGGCAAGCAGCCTCTCTATACATGTTGGCTAGCAGAAGTAATTGCAAGCCATTTAGGCCATATATTGCTCCTTGACTCCCTTTTGAAGCTTCTTTCAGCTATTGTTGACATTCATCTTACCATTACAAACCTGCAGCTCTCCTTTGAGGTCAGCAGAAGCAATTGAGGAAACTGGTGCTTTTTTCACACATCTCTTGCTCTATTTTTTCTGTAACTCTGGCAACTACTGTTGTTCACAGTAGGAAAGAGTAGAAGCTGTTTATTATTTTCTAAACACATCAGGAATTAGAAATATACCTGAACCTGAAGGTGAGATTTCCCATTGGATTAATTTGATCTAAAAATTTCCGTGAACACAACTCTGGGCACATATAGGAAAAAAAACCCAAAACATTAACTATACCTTGCTCACATAAACCATCTAACTAAATGTTCCTTAGGGAGGAACAACCACAGTTTTTTTATGATCTAAAAATTACAATAGGTTTGAAGTAAAACACAGGTGGTTTTGTTTGTATGCTTTCTGGAATAAAAAGAAACAAATACTATTGTCACATTACCTGAAATAGGTCATGATTTATATGTGTTGACTGATTTTGCCCAAAGCATCAATGTATTTGGTAGTATGTAAAAGCAACCCTATATGTATCTGATCTCTCTCAATAGTTACGTACCTTGCCTTAAATGATTGATTGATTGATTGACTGATTGGTTATTACTCAGTCAGTTGGACTTTATAGAGATCTGATATTTTCCTTTGCATTTTAGCTGACATGTAGTATATGTTAAAGTCTGTTAAAAGTGAGATTACCAATGTATTTGGACTGATTTGTTTTCTTCCTGGTGTTTTTCAACAATTTGTGATTTAAAATCCCACTTCAGGCCCTTACATTTTAGAAGGATATACACTGTATAGGACTTTATTCACCTATCATCTTCTACATTATGCTGTGCATAAAAAGATTTTGTGTGTATGCATTACATTTCCACAGTCTGTTAGTAAATTTAAGAATAATAGTTATATATGTAGCTCTAAAAATGCACTCTTGGGACAATTCTAAAATTTTTTTCTTGTATATGTCAGGCTAGTGCAAAATGGAATCTGAATTCATTGGGAAATAAGGTTTCTTAATACCTTTAAAATCCATGGTGTGCTTCAATGTATAGAGTCTTATCAACTTCATGCACATCTATATAAAAACATAAGAAAAAGTATACTCTCACCCTACGGTCACAGAAGTCCCTATATGGTCATTGTATTGTTTTAATCCACCATACTGACCATAATTTTGGGCATTTTTGTTTTAAATATATTATGTTCTCTTCTGAGATCAATGTCCTACTCAGATATGAACTTGCCTTGTTATTTTTTAAAAAGATATCAGACAGTTATTGAACTGATTTATTTTTGAGTGCTGACATGTATTTTTGACACAATCAGGCCTCAATCATGCAGATGCTGATTTCTAGAATGCAATGTTCTCTGCTATAATTGCTATAAGAGGGTGTAGTTTTGCTAATCTTTTTAATAGAGCTAAATAGAATTGTTGACAATGCAGTTTACTTTCCTGAGATCCTGAATTTGTAAGTAAAATAAGTATAGTCTATTGGAAGCAAGATGGTACATAAGCAACAGTTCGAGTACTTGCATTATAAATAAAAAAAAATCAATGATCACTTCAACGAATACATCTCACCTGGTCTATGATTTCATATTTTGATCAGCTAGTTAAGCTGAAAAAGTTACAGAGATAGATCTTGGACACTATAGGTTATTTATAACTAAATTTAATGACTAAAATGAGTAGTTTTTTTAATTCTCCATAATGCCACCACATACTGTTGTTAATTTGAGGAAAGAGTTATTTGTCTCTGCCTCTTGCATTGCAATGAACAGTATGTGACATATTTGATCTGCTCTTTCTCATATCTGTTTAAAGTCTGGTTGTAAGTGAAATTTTAATTCCAAACAGTAACAAACACAAGTCATTTGTGGAGGAAGCATAGGGAGGAGTTCAGATTACTGTGGTGACCTCATTGTACTTCCGTGTTCAAAGACTGATTATTTTAATTTAATTGAGACTTGGTTGTTTTTGCAGGATATTAAGGGTCATGTGATTGTGGAAATGCTATGATTCTGCCATATATGAGGCCGAAAAAGTTTGACTTACCAAACTGGGGTATTAGAGAACCCAATATAATTCGGAGCCTAATTTTTGGAGAAACTTTTCTATTCCACTTGCAGGAAGAGTGCTGAAGGACTTGGTTTGTTCTTTTTTTTTTTTTTTTTTTTTTTTTTTTCCTATGTGTATTTTGTCTCTGTCAAGAAATACCACTAGATACTGCAATTTAGCTCACCCTACTATACCTAAAAGAACATACCTTAAAAGCAAAATTACTCTTGACTAACACACCTTGCCCAAGTTAAAAAAGTAATGAAAAAAATCAGCTACAAAATAGCTTTATGTTCATTGAGCTGTTAACTCATATGCTCTTTTAATGAACACAGTTTGGATAAGATTTACAATTTGTAAAGAATTACAAAAAATATGGAATCTATAATTTAAAGGTTCTAAATATAAAACACAAGTTGAAAAGCAATTTTGTAAAATATAAGCATTTTATTGAGAACCTATTTTTTGGTGGGATGGAATAATTTATTCACCAATTGGATTTTTCTCAGCTGTCCACCTTGTACTGCAATATTACTTGAACTGTAGTAATTTAGAACTGAGTGCCATATTTATTTTCCAGATAAAAATATATCCATTTGCTCTGCAGTATTTTTTTATTACTCTATACATACACATACCAATAACACAAAGTCACAAAATATTTTTTTATTATATGACAAAAATCTGTCTCCAAGAATGACATTTCAGTTACAGTATGCGAACTGTCCAAATTTCCATGTGCATTTCTTACCATAATTACATCAAATTATGAAAAATCTCTCAAAGATTTACAATAAGTGTTTATTTGGCATGAGTTTGGGATTGACTTTTAATATACAGAACTGATATATAAGGATCTCTCATTTTATTTGGGGATGAAATGATTTTTGGTTCTGCATGAAATTCTGAATATTAAAATAGTTATCCATGATTGTTGCTGGATTTGGGTTTATTTTCATCATAGAACTACAAATTCACATCATTAATTATGTTGAAAGAGACCTGTAGAGACCATCAAGTCCAGCCCTCACAGTAAAAAAGCTTTTTTTATGTTTAAATTTAATTTCTGGTGTTTTAGATTGTGATCATTGCTTCTTGTCCTGTCACTAGACATGACCAAGAAATGCCTGGCTCTATCTTCTCTACTCCATCCCTGGAGGTATTTTATACACATTGATAAGATCCCCCCGAGCCTTATCTTCTGTAGGCTAAACAATCCCAGCTATCTCAGCCTCTCCTTGTATGACACATGCTCCAATTTCTTAATGATCTTCATGGCCCTTTGCTGGACTCACTCCAGTATGTCCATATCTGCTTTTTACTGGAGACCCCAGAACTAGGCTGGATCTCCACTCATGCACTTTACCTTTCCCTTGTCTTTTTCTGATACTTTTCCACTGAAAACTCAGCTACAGTAATTTTAAATGTCACAAGTTTTGGTAGAACAGAGGAAAGGGAATCACTGTAGACACCTGCAGTGTAATTAAATAGGTGTTTGGAATTTCAGGAAGGAGTCCAAAATTACTAAATTGTCATGTATCCACTGCTGACAATTCCTCAGAAATTCTGTGTACAGCTGTATAGCTTTTATATGTCACAGTGGGAAAAGGGGGGGAAAAGTGGGGAAAAAATTGATAATTCCACAATCACATAATATCATTTTCCCTGAACCACAATAGTAAAACCCATTATGTGTCAGAGTATTTCAGGCAAATGGTTTCAAATAGTTAGTACAGCATGGAATATAGAATATTATTAAGTGCATAAGAATTTATATGATCCTTGACCAGTATCAACTCACCCAAGAATCCATTAAATTAATACAGATTTACCGATCTTGGTATTGATTAGACTTTATAGCAAAGCAGGATTAGAGTCTGGCTAGAAAGGGAAATCAGTATTAGATACTGAAAAGAACAATTTTAAGTGTATTATCTAATTGTTGTGCTTTCCATCATGAGTAGTACTGTATCATCAGCTACATCCACTGTCATTTTCATCTATTCAAATTGTTCTTCGTGTGCTACCAGGTTCACAGTACTGAGAGGAATTAACCTTCCTTACAAATATCCTCAAGACATTTGAGAGTAATACTTTTCCCCTTGCATGGCATACATGGGTAATGGTAACTACTCTGGGTTTTTTACAATACAAACTTCAGGGATCACCACTGCATGACAAAATTAACAAAAAAAATTGCTGGCTTTATATTATGTATTCCTCAAATATAAATATGTAGTCAAAGAACATTTAACACAATATCAAAAGTGTATCAACATCACTACTTTATATTTTCTAATAAGGGGAGAGTTTTGATACTTCAAATTGCTAGAGTTTCATTAAATACTCAAATTTACATCAAAATCTAACAGAATTACTGTCTTTATGATAATTTAGTAACAGTACAGATCAAGAGATGTATGTAACTATGTTCATGTTCTGTATACACATCATATAAATGTGTATACACGTTTATATGATGTGTATATAGAAGATGAACATAGTTGTGTAAAAAACACTCAAAAAAAGTTCAGGCTTTAAGATGGTAAACTGCAAAAATTAACAAACCGGTAGTCTAGAAGAAATTCATTTGTGTTCAGATATCATATGCTGAAATAGTCCATTTTTTCCATTTTCATAATACCTTTCTTTACAATATAGAAAAACAATGCTGTATGTATCCAAATCCTAAAAATACCATTCACATGCAGAGTCATAGCTCCTACCACAGCCTAGGTACATTATATCACCTGTACACATGAGAGTAATAAATTATGTGATGTTCCATATGCTCATGGAGACAAGATGAGAATGGAGTTTCTTCTGTGATCTTTTTCATAAAAATGTCATCTCAACACTCTTATCATTTGCTTGTGGTGATATCCATGTTTCTCCACAGCCCTGAATACTTCTTTCTGACTTAGATTTCTTTGCTGAACTGTCCGAGCCTGTGTAAGAAATTTGTAACATATCAGAAAAAGAATTTAATATCAAGTAAATTCTTAAGCAGAGGTAAAATAAGGAAAGTGGCAATCAGAGACATGGATGCTTATTTGTGTATTTTCTAGCAGCTGCAACTGCTGGATAGAACATGTCATCTCAATGCAAAAGAAAATAAACCAAAAATATGTTGAACACTGTAAATATATATATATTTTAAATAGTATCCATATGTAAGCAGGGATTAAATCCAAATATTTGAGAGGAATTAGAGATGACTGCTTAACTGCATATTTAAATCAGCCTTAACTCACCTACAGAACAGCTGTGATGCTTTTGTGAGGTAGAACTGTGTTGATTTGTAACATAAAATGGCAAGCTGATTACACTTGTTTTGTGTGACTAGCATTTATCACTGTGACCATTTCCTTTTTTAAAAAAATTAAGAGTTGTAATATTTACAAATTGTTACAGACACCTGAAATTTAGCAAGCAGGAAAAGACCTCCAGAGAATGCATATTTTTCTCATGAAGTATTGTTGAGTACTGTTTGCAGTTCTGTGCAGTTCTTTTCTTTCATTTGTCCAACTGTGAAGGATGTTAATCTGCTATATTATACACCCATGAAGATTCAGACCCAGGCAGAAAACTCCACTTGAGGCAGTCTTAGAGGAAGAGGAACTTTCATCCAGGAATAACCCATATACATGCAGACATGCATATGCAGGAATGTACTCCACTACCTAGAGTTTCAGGATGCAAGATGTGCTGCTCTGACTCCTAACTAGTAAAAAAAATGAGAGTGTGCCACTATAGACTAATCCCATACTGTTTCCCAGACACAACACATTGCTCATTCTCTCCCTGGGCTAGTAAGTCCCTGCACTACCAGCTATAACTTTTATGCTGGTACCTTGCTTATTAAAGATTCATGCTAATTTGTATCCTACCGATGTATTAAAAACAAGGTAAAGATGGATTGCTTATTGCATTTTTCTATTTTTAAATCCTAGTGAAGTTGAAAAGCATCCAGTATTCCTCTTCTGAAAGCAACTGCTCTTCCATTAAAAAATGCTACATATACAATACGATTGACCTTAATTTATCCCCTCCCTCTTGTGTGTATCTGTATGCACTGATATTAACATAATGCTGCAATCTGCATTCATCTTTATTTTTGGCCTTGTTCTGCACAGGAAGAAATAACTTTCAGAGGAGATTCTAAAACTGTTGTGCCCATTTTATTTTTCTGTGTAGGATGCTATTCATCTGGCAAGATCAAGAAACTTTGGAATGCAAATATTATCTCACACCATTTCTCTCTGTTTCTTTGGAAAATTCATTTATGTTGTTTGTTTTGATTTTCCAAACTAGAACATAGTTCACAAAGGTGTTAAACAGATTGATTAACATCCTAATAATCTTAAAGATACAAACTGAAAAATGCTAACAGTACATGTGCGTTTTATAAAAATATTTGAAGTTGTTTACAGAGGTTTTTGACCGTAAGCTGAAGCATAACACTGAAAATACACAATAAGGGACACATATTGAGATGTGGATCTGATAAATAACCTTAAAATTAGGCTAAACATAAGTGTAACTACAGCAGAGGGAAATATTCATTAAACCCAGCTTTGTTGGTTTGGAATTTTGCTTTTTGCCTTTGTATTTGAAATGTATTACAGAGGTTGAATTGACAGCCTATTGTCAAATATATCCAGGAACTCCATTTGAATCAACATGTAGATTGCTTTGTCAGGGAATAATCTAGAACTACAGTTTGCTGTGAGGAAAAAAAAGTACAGGGAAAATATAAGTAGCCACAAGTACACATCTCAACATTTCAAACTCTCTTGCAAGTCTCTCTTATGCACATGCTGTGGGATCAATTAGAGCTTTACAGACTTTATTGACTCCTATACCTTATAACGCACACAATGCCATCATTGTCATTTAGATTTATTACATTCAGAATAGGATTTGGTAGCCCTTCAGTTAGCATAAAGAATATAACAGTGTTTTTCCCATATGGAATTTACAAACTTCAATTCAAAAATATTGTTGTTTTATTCAAAATATTGTTTAAGGGCAAAAAGGAGGCACACTTTATAAATGTATAATTAAAACCAAAAATATTTGGTATAATCTTAATAGTCTAGATACAATTATTTTTTAAAAAAGAAATAATAATAATGCAGATAGAGCACTTATATACACAAAAAGTCACATAATAACAATAATACAATTAAAATTGTAACTCGCTTCTTAGCTTCTACTACTTTTCTGGGTATTATGCTCACCCTGTCTCTGCTCCTCTAGGTCCTAAAGTCAGTGGTTTCACACTAGTTTTAGTGGTGAAGTTTGCTGCTGTGACTGGCCAGCATCTGGAGTACTTCACTGGGAGGATTATGATGTTCATGTTTCTGGTTTCTTCTTCTTCTCTTCCTCTCTCTCTCTTCTGTCCTTTTTTCTTCTCCTTTCTTCTGCTTAGGGTCATTTTCAAATGCTTGCTAACACGCTTTTATACCTTTCTTTCTCTTTTGTTTTACAGTTCCATGTTACATCCAAATTTACTATACATGGTGGTTTTCACATGTCATATACTACTTTGTTATCCCTAAAACCAGTTGTGCCCATCCCTGGGTCTGCATTTCTTTAACTGACCACTAGAGACTTGTTGGTAGTTGTGGGATCTCCAGTGACAAACTTGTGTCTCTTCTTTTCGCATCCCATAAGACTCCTTTACACCCCATCTTGTGCCTCCATTTCTCAAGGCCTCTGTTATTACACCATGCCTGTATTTGTCTATACTACATCATTATGTTAGAGTCATAAATATCTCATTCTAGATAGTCTATCTGCTTGTTACTTCAATGTAAGACTTCAGTTGGTAGCATATAAAGTTAAACAAAAGTAAAGCAAGTTATCCATAGACAGTTGGTGAATTAAGAGAAATTGCTATCACAACTGAAACAAGTAAAACAAAGCTACAGGCAGATTAAGGAAAGTTCAGACAGAGCAAGTCTGACAAGTCTCTGTACTGAGGACTCACAAACTCAATACAAAGCTTATAGCCTGCTACTGACAGTGTCAGTACTGTATTATTGAGTTACATGATTACCTAGTGAAGTGCAGTACCAAGCTTGTACCCTGGCTACGTAGCACGTGTATAAAGTCACTCAAGTTATTATGACCAGTCAGTGCAATTGATTCAGACCCTGGGTTTCCACTCTGTTGTGCAACACTCTAGGGTATAATGCTACCAGGGGATGAAGGCAATTAACATGTACATTGGAGTCTGCATAATAAATAAAATAACAGTAATTGCTACTGCTATGGAACTTAAAAAAATGTGTACAGAGTAAAAGCTACATCAGTGGGGAGAAATAACAACTTACTTGAAGAAGATGGATGTCTTGTTGGAAAGACAGAAATATTGAAGAGAGAAAAGAACACATTATGTGCTCCTTCATGCTTGCCTGAAAAATAAAACGAAATTGAAAGCACCATTAAGTACAGTTTGTTTAGAATATTTACTATGAGATCTTTTAACTGATAATTTAAAAAAACCCACATTATAGTTAAGGTTCTAACCAGACTAAATGGTTTGATGGTGATGATTTTACTGAGACATTAATTTGCAACCCTAATTGAAAGAGGATGGTCCTGAAGCCCATACAGAAAATAAATACAAAAATAAAAAAGCTATAAAAATAGAATAAGGGGATGAATAAATCTACTATGGAATAGCTCTGGGGCCCCCAACATGAGAAGGACATGGACCTGCTTGAGCAGGTCCAGAGGAGAGCCATGAAGATGATCAGGGGGCTTGAGCACCTCCCTTATGAGGACAGGCTGAGAGAGTTGACGTTGTTCAGCCTGGAGAAGAGAAGGCTCTGGGGAGACCTTATAGCAGCCTTCCAGTACTTCAAGGGGCCTACAGGAAAGGTGGGGAGGGACTCTTTATCAGGGAGTGTAGTGATAGGATGAGGGGCAATTGTTTTAAACTGAAAGAGGGTACATTTAGACTAGATATAAGGAATAAATTCTTTACTGTGAAGGTGGTGAGAGACTGGAACAGGTTGCCCAGAGAAGTTGTGGATGCCCCCTTCCTGGAAGTGTTCAAGGCCAAGTTGGACAGGGCTTTGAGCAACCTGGTCTAGTGGAAGGTGTCCCTGCCCATGGCAGGGGGGGTGGAACTAGATGATCTTTAAGGTTTCTCCCAACCCAAAGCATTCTATGATTCTATGATTCCATTATTCTTTATGTGACAGTCCAATGAAACCATAGCTAATGTCTCAACCATCCCATAAAGAACTTTGGCAAAGGAAATGGTTTCTATGGAAATGCCAGGGCTGTGCAGGTAATGACAGGGAGGCGCGGCGAGAGGAGGGGGTCCTGTGGAGGTGGGACCACACTTCTCAGAGGCTGAACTTCCCTATCTTGAGTGACTCTCTGAAGACCCAACGGAGGAGCCATTTTCACAGTGCATCTGCCAAAAGGAAAGGTCAAATGACGGTCACATCTGCAGGGAGGGGGGAGCAACTCCCCAGTGACCCCCAAGCCCACCGACTCATTTCCAGAAGAATCTGAAGGTACAAACTGTGCATGTACCAAAAGCAAGGAGAATTCTAGAAGCATTAACTGCCCATGATGGGTAATTAGCCTAATGAGTCCAAGTGCCCACCTGGAGAAGGGGCAAGGAATTATAAAAGGGACTGCGCCCCACTGGAACTGGACCCCTGGGCTGGCTGGACCAATGATGGAACCAGGAGTGGTGAAATATTCCTTTTTGTCTTTCTCTCTCTCTCTTTTCCTCTCTCCCCTTTTCTTTCCCATTATTATTATCTATGCCTACTGTTGAGGTTTGAACTCAGCTGGCAGCCAGGCGCCACGTGGCCGGCCGTTCACCTCCCCCTCCCCCTCTGGTGAAACAGGGGAGGGACAAAAAGAAGAGAATTCTTAGGTTGAATAAAAAGAAAGAATTTACTAAATATAACAAGAGAACAACAGTAACAATAGTGACTCCAGAAAGAAAACAGGTAAAATCCAGCAGTGGCTTACAGAGCGTGGTGACTACCCGCCCCCCCGCCCCCAGCAACAACAAGACCCGACGAGCAGACAGCGCGCATGCAAGCCCCAAGTGAAAATCCGCTAGAGCGACAGAGTGAGCCTGCCCACCTAAATCCCTGGGCATGACATCACATGGTATGAAATACTCCAATGAAAATTAACTCCATCCTGGTCAAAACCAGGACACCTACATTTAAGGCAAGGCTTGTCAGGGCATATTTAAGGCTTATCGGGGCATGTTATAAGATCTGCCACTAGTCGGTATAAGTTTAATGCCTGTTGCAGAGGTTGCAAAGATTACTGACAAAGTTTCATGCCAATTATCTGTTGTGAGTGAATAAAAATTGAGTTTTGTGAATTGAAGAATCCTTGGTGTCATTTCACCTTAATCCTGACCTGGGAATCGGCAAATCTGAGTCATTGTCCCGAGAAACTGAGACATGACACTATGATAACTCCACTATATGTTCTCCATAGAAAGCTTGACATCTATTATGGAAATATCTGGTAGCTATTTCTATAATTTTTACCTTTAAAATAATGACTCATTTTATAAGCTTTTTGAGGCTTTGTTAAATAATCACACTTGAAAGTTACTGTATAAGGAAATCACCAGTAAGATTTCATCAGCTTACTGAGTCAATCATCTGTAGATCAGACAAATTTTCCTTTTTTGAGGCAGAGCTAAGAAGAGATATGCAGCTGATTAATTCAACTAAAGCAAGCAGTACCTTGCTAGTGTTATCAAGAAGTTGCATACCACATTGTCATTCTAGTTTAAGAGAAGCTTCTAGGAATACTCAAGCTGAAAAGAAAAAAGTGTGATATTGACTAGAAATAAACTGCAATAGCATATTTAGGGGGAAAACCATTACTACTTGATTTTAAAAGCATGGAGTGCACTATGTCTGTATTATATTCATCTGTAATATTGATAATGATGTGTTCACAAGGTAGGAAGTTTGCTAGAACTTCAGACTATGACTGTGCATATAAGCACAGGCAACTAATTTTATAACAGAGATGCTTTCTAGATCAGTAATGTAAAGACTTTTCTCCTGTCTCACATGTGACTGCTGACCCTCTGCTCCCCTCCACAAACGGTACACAGTCCTTCCATTTCTAATTGGATGGATTAAATAAATTGCTTTCATTTTTTTTTCCATCTATACACAGATCATACTGCTTCAGTTTCCACTCCATCCACTTCATCTGGAACTGTTTTTATGACACCTTCTAACATTTATTTAGTCTGTATTGCACCACATGACCTGAAGCCTTTCTATTGATTTATTTAATCAGCAATGAAAATTGTCTTCTCCTAGACATCCATGATTTTATGAGTATTTGCAAGTCTGACGTCTCTTGATTCTCCTCCTACATTTTTGAATAATCACCAGGAATCTGCTTTGGTGGTTTCATCCCTGTTTTACTAAATACTCAGGATACCCATGTTCTTACTCTTTTCTTCTGGGCTCATTCTTTGGATGGCTTTAACTTTTATTTTGCTTGCACATTGTCAGGAGCTCTCAGATCCCATCATGACTGAGGATCATGAGTTACCCATTTTTCTATCCAAAGTTATCACTTTTTCAGGTGTCTCCCATTCTCTTGAATCACTGCCTTGCTGATCTCATGTCCTCCATATCCCTGCTGCTGGTGGACTCTTTAATTGGATGAAGAGCTTTGATGATAGCTCAACAGCACAGCCTCAAATGAGACAAATGAGAGTACTACACACTTTTACTCCTTTGGTGAGACTCCGTTGATCTATCAGATCTCCATTTGCCTTATGCTGTTGGATAAAAAAGAGACAATGAAGTAGCTTGTGCTTCTTGTGTTTGCTTTTGAGAGCAAATTCTAGTGCTTGAAAGTTCATTTGTGTACTTAATGAATACCTGGCCTGTGAATTTTTTTTAGGGAAGGGAAAGGTAAATCAGTTCTAATGTGATTTTAAGTGGAAAGCTATTATTGTTTCATTAATACTGTGTTCATCTGCTGCTGATGTATTTTTTTTCTTTCCAGGAGTTATATGAAAGGAGTCTGCAACTGCAGATGTTGGCACATGATCTTATGGCGGGTGATGCCATTTGCCAAAGAATAGCGGGAGTCATCTAATTCTCTTGCATTTGATGTCTTCAGCACTGCTACCAGGGCTGCTCCAGCAAGATACTGAGCAGCTTCTGCAAAATGCTCAACATCAGCAAATCCAGGAATATAGTAGACTCTGAATGCGTGCATGTGTGTTTGTGTGTGTGCATGTTTATATGTCATGTTAGTGTTCATTGCTCTAAAAAGGTACTTACTGCCTTCTAAGATCTGGCTTTAAATAACAGTGGTTTTCATGGAGCCTAAGCACTTCCACTGATTTTTATTACTTGTCAGTTTTCTGTCAAACCTCTGGCTTATTAAGTGTAATCTATATTACTTTGTACATTGTGAGGCAAATAGCATGTTAAGCTCCATATACAAGTTCTGCTCAAATCCTCATAAATTACACATATATTTCCTCTTTGTGCTATCCTTTGAAAATTAAGTGCTTTCATTACTCTGTCATAGGAATAGGAAATCTCTTGTCATTGTCTTGTGTGTTTGTCTCCCTGTATATCTTTTTATAGTTTAAAAGGAAAGAAAAAAAAAATGTATCTTGCAACATATTTTCAAATAAAACTTTGAAAACACTTTTTGATTAAAAAAATTAGCAATAAAAGTAACTGCTTGATTAAAAAATGCACATGACTTTTACACAATGATACTGCCCATGCCTAATTAATGGAGTTTATAAAAAGTGTATGTTTATAAAAATGTTCAGGTCAAGAATTTAATAGAACTGATAAATAGTCTGTTCCTTTAACTTAAAATCAATATATGCTGAACCTCTCACTTTTTTGAATTCTGACCCACTTGGCAGGAAACAAAGCCTCACTTGTATTCATCTGTAACAGGGCCTTTAAAACTTGGTCTAGCACATGTTGCCATAGTTAAATGGACCAAACAAGCTGAGAGCTGTAGCTCACTCAATTAAATGATCAAACAAAACTAGGACACAGTAATGAACAAAAATGTGGTCCACTGAGACTTCCACCAAAGTGTAACATAAATATACTTCCCTGTATCACTTATTTTTCCTTTTTATAAAGCTTTCCAAGTAGATTTCCAGTTTACTTTCACTAATTTCCTCACGGCATTATTTTCTTACTCATTTGCATTTCGTATTGTCACTTATTTGTACAATGATTTTTTCCAAGTTTGATTTGTTTAAAGTGAACCCCCTATTTATTGAACTACTAGTTTGGTGACATAGATACTAGTATGATGAAGGTGATATGTCTGTTATCAACTCATAGAGTAATAATCAGGTCTAGATAAAGATGTTTTAAAGAATCAAGCCCTTTAAAACAGACATTATAGTATTCTATAGCATTGGAGTGATTAATTATTAGCTCTTATTTTTGCTTTAGTGAAAAAAGTATAAAAAGTGAAACTTTTATAAATGTATGGTATATTGAACACAATAAATTAATTATTATCTTTAAAAAAGAAATGTAAATATTGTGTTCATGTAACTTGAAATTTTTCACATGTTCTCTATCCTGAAGGATATGAAAGTGTATATGAAAAACCTTGGTTTGATTGCTACTTTATATATATTTTGACAGTGGATGATTTATTGCATATGTATATGTAGGATACTTCATCATGCTAATCACTGAGTAGATTTAATATATGAAAACTTATCTTTATTGCACATTACACAGACTATCACTTTTCACAACACTGAAATGCAGTCTGTAATTTAAAACCTCTTGGAAGAGTGTGTATATTGTGTGTAAAGGTTTTTTTTGTTTCTTTTTTTCAACTGAAAATGTAGGAAGAATTTCAAGAGGACAAAGTTAACTATTATTCATATTGAAATATTTCTTACAAAAAGGGATATGTTTGGGGTTTTTTTAAATCACGTCTTATCAGGGATGATGTGGATATGTCTTAGGCATAAATCTATTGGCAACTACAATGTTTAGCAAAAAAAAAGTCATCACATTTCTCAGGCTGATCTGAACAGGGAGAAGGCTATCTGTGTATCATAAGACTTAATTTTTAGCACAAATAAAATTAATTTACTTTTCAGGTTTTTAACACCAAAAGTAAGTGTGGGTTGTAAAATTACCTAAATCAGCTTTTACTATAAAAACTGTTTCAGTTGAAAGCCCCTGCACTCAAGAGATAATGCTCTTGAAATCTGCAGGAGTATGTTAAGTTAAAAGAAAATTGTCCATGAAAAACTAAAGCTGTCTTCCCAAAGCTTGATTCCAGGAAAAAAAAAAAAAAGCCACATGGATACAGGGATGATCTGTAGAACAGTAACTATATTTAAACAAACAAAATGGTCTTTTCAGTACTGTTTACATAATTCTTTCATGATGCTTGTGCTTTTTGTTCTTTTTCCTGATACAGAAGTCAGAAAAAAGAAACATAGCAAATCAGTCACAACTGAGCTTATCTTATACAGAAGGGAAAGCTAGAAAGGTTACACTTGATAATTTTGAAGCATGAAAGAAGCTGTCATGAAAGGTTATTTAATAATCCTAAGAAAGTGATTAAGCAATCATTGTCAGTAATTCCATAATTTCAAAGCAAGTTGGAATATTGAGAGGTAGAATAGAATGGTGTCCTGTCTTTTTGAAATAAAACTATAAAATATAGATGCATCTGAGACTGAACAATATTATTAAATAATATTGTGAACATCCCATTTAGGACCATTGAAAAGTTAGAATCAGTGATGGTAAAACAAAGTTTGTGAGAAATTTGAGGACACTTGAAAGGAAATAAAGAAAAGGTCAGTTATCCTGGCTGTCTGATATGAATCCCATGTACAACAGTAAAAAAAAAAAAAAAAAAAAAAAAAAAAGGCTGATTCTGGAATCTCTTAAAAATATAAATTATAAAAATTTAATTACTTCTGGACTTTTCATGTTATGCTAAATACATCCTGTCCAGCTGGATTTTCTGTTTTGACTTTGGAAATTTGGTTTATAAAAGAAACTAATCAGATGTAATAGATGAGTTTTTTAAGATATATGACTCTGTATAGCATAATATGCTAATTAAGCCAAAAATAAAACACTGCCAAACAAGAAGCACATCTCTAGAATTGAGTGTGGTATAGGAGCTAGCTAACTGACAGATTGAAAAAAGAAAGTATCATCAGGGAAATCTGAGCGGAGAGATATTTTACAGTGGTATCTCAAGGTGCTGGCTTGTTACAAATTTAGGTGATATGTTAAGAGGATGACTTGCTTCTAATTTAATATTTCAATTAAACTTATCTGTCATAAAGTCATGAAAGATTATTTCTGAACCAGAATAAACTAGGAATAATCCCTATAAAATAAAGATGGGAAAAGTTGTGGGTTTTTTTTCTCCTTTTATTCCTGTCATAACAACAGCTGAACCTATGCACTCTTTCTTCTCTAGATAGGTGTTGGAACAGGAAGTAAAACACTTCAGTTGGCTGTGTCACCCATCCATTCACTGATGGAAGAACTCACCTGCATTTTAAACCTTCAGCACCTAGTAAATAACAACCTTGTGAGTTAAAAATCCTGAAAATCTAATTATTTGTTCTTTGACTTAATTTTCTGTTACTCCGATTTTTCTCTTACTATGCAGGATATATGAGTTTATAGATGTGGGCCACCCAGTAGTTGCCAGATGAACACCTAAGTGTCAGTCACTACAATGTCAGTAGCTCTTTCTGGGTTAAAAATATTCTTCTAGTGTTATAACTTGTTTTGATTACCTGTTGTTGTACTTTTGGTGATGTAATAATTTGAACATATTATTTAATCTTAATTGCAACCTTAATTTAAGCATCACAATTTTCTCTCTTAGTGGTATTTTTATTTAAGTATATATTTGCTTGTTTCCCCTTTAAAATAAAATCCGTAAGAGTTATCTGGACCTGATTTAGTCCAGAGACCATTTTGGGATTTTTACCTGGAACAATCATTAGATAAAATACTTAAATACTACATCTTAATTAGTAGTAATAAAACAGAGTGCTAGGAAATATTCTGGGGTAGTGGAGTCTATCTTCTGTTCTGGTAAACTGATAGACTAATCCCACGCCAAGACTTGGCCCCAGACAACCTATGCTTCCAAGGCACAGTTTGGGAGCTAGAAGAGGCCAGGGTGATTTGCATAAGGGTAAGAGAATTTAGTAGTATGAATATAGTGCATACTTTGCCAGTTTATCTCAGTGTCAAGGAGTTCCAGTGGTCTGTAATTTGCTGGGCATAGTCAGAGTCAGTAGAGCTGGGTCTGGAACCAGCCTTTCCTTTTTGTCTCCCACATGACCACCTTAATTGCTAGGCTGAAGACCTGATTACTTCCACTCTCAACTGTGTTCTAATGAATCTTCAGATTTTAATTTCATACACACATTCATAAACTTAACACAATGTTATACACAGCTTTAACTGCTAGAGAAAGGATGCCTAGCTGGTTGAGAATGTTGCTCTGGAAAAGGTAAGGTTCTCCATGCAAGAATAGATCCCTTACAGTGGCAGATAAAGAATGATTTCTTCCCCAAGCCATCCTAGGTAAATAATCTAAGCATATGACTGCAAAGCAAGGAAAAGAATGACAGCATTACTATAGTGACCAGTTCTTTCATTTCTTTTTCATATTTCATAAAAGGTACAATACCTTTTTTTTTTCTTTGTTTCCCCAATGTTGTGATCTTTGAAAAAAAGGATTTACTTGACTTTACACAAAAAAGTGCTAATCTAAGTTGTGGGAGGGATAAATTTAAGATATATTCCTGTCCTTGAATTGTCTTGTCATATAACTCCTTCCTGCTCAACATGCTGGCTGTTGTACTTTATGTTTTGGAGTTTAATTTTTCTCAGACAGCATATAAGGAGTATACTTAATCTAGGTTTAGGGATTTTACTTAGATTCCTGTGTTAACCTTGTATTTCAGCACTGAGGGATACTAAACCCTTTCTTGGATCTGCTCCTGTCTCACTCATGTTGCCCAGTGGACAAGTGAACTAAATATGAAGAATGGTTAAGTGAAAAGAATTGGATTGGTCTACATGCAACATAAAGACATTTTGGGGGACAATAAATGCCATCAGAGGGGAGCATTAACTTCTGCATCAGACGTATGTGATGTGAAACATGCAATCCACATGCTTTCAACACTAGTTTAAGCAATTTCTTTGTCAGCCTGACTTTTCTTAGTTCAAAAAAGGTCAGTTATCTGCAGTTCAGTCAGAGAGCTAGGAGAATAGGGCTCATTCTCTTTCAACTGCTCAGCTGTCAGTATGTGATGGGGTAAGTCAGTAGTCACTGGTTAGACAACTGAGAGACAGCAGGGATTCAAAATTACAATTAACGTTTCACTTACAAATACTTGGCAATCTCAAGAAAGACTAGGTACAAATAATTCTCCTCAAGCAAGCAAAAGAGGATAAGTAATGCATATGGGAGGAAGGGTTCTTTGGAGCAGAAGTATTTTAGTGAAAATGAGGGAGGTAAAAGACAGGGCATTGCACTGAAAAAAAATACTATGCTGATGGAAAAGGAATGGGTGTGAGGAAGGAAGAATAACTCTGTAAGAGGAGACAGAAACACACATGACAAAAGGAGGTGGTCAGACTTTTAGGGCTATCAGTGGAAAAGCTCCTTTCCAGCTCAAGATTACTATGCAGCATAAGCAATCCTATATGTATTATGTGCGTTTTCCAGGCAGGAGCTGACAGTGGTATGGGAGCTAGACACAGGTGACTGGAGAGATGAGTGTTTCAAGGGGAAGGTTAGACTAAGTGACCTCAGATCTCAAAATAAAATTTATAGTGAGAGCACTGGGGTGGTAGAGGACATAAAGGTCTAAAAATGGAGGTTTAGTGATGGAGGAAGATGATGTGCATCTTAATTGGGCTGTGAATCCCTGTACTACATATTAAAAAGTTATGCAGAAAGGGTATCAGGAGACAAATCTAGGCTTCTTAGTTTGGGACCACATATCATTGTCAATAGCACTTTACTTGAGATGTAGAAGCAGTCACATTAAGGCTCACTTCTGCATCTGGTTATTCAGGCTTTATGTAAAGCCTCTACACTTTATTCTCAGCCCAGCAACAGAGCCCAAACAAACCATAAGAAACATGTGCCTCAGTATTGTATGCTGAAATATAGCTACATAAAATTGATGCTGATCAATGTTCCCATTTAAAAGCAATTTTTATGCTTAAAAAATGTTTCACAATCAATTTGCTAAATAAAATCTGTATTTTAAAATATGATATTTTCTGAAATATATGGCATTAAATTAACAATCTCAATAACTTCAGTCAAAGTTCATTAAGGGGGAAAAAAGATCGAAATCTAGTCAATGAAATAGCAAGAGATGTGAAAGGTTTAATAACAGATGTGTGGTCACACTGAGATCTTTGAGAGTTTAATTTCAGTCTGTGTATAAGAAAAATGTCATCAAGATGACTCAAACTGCAAAAAATTCTGATTCTATACCTGTTTTGCTTAATTGTTGTATCATTAGAATGCAGAGGAAGAGAACCATATGTGCTTATCTGTAGAAGGGAGAAAAATCAGAACTATGAGGTTATATTCATTTATGCTTTGTAGTTGCTATCTAGTTGTGGAAGAAAAAGAGAAAATCCTATAACTTCCCTGCCACACATCTCTCGTCATAAGAAATGGTAGTCATAAAGCTTGTACTCAGAGCTTAAGCATCCTTTAATAAATTTAGTTTCATGTAAAAATGCTCTGAATAAATAAGGATGGATAACAGGGCAGATGCCACCCCACATGCACTTTTGAGAAAACTCATCAGCAAGGGAGGAGAAAGAATCTACGTCATCATTACATTATCTTCTCTTGATGTTTCTGTCTCATTAAGAAGGGACCTCCTTGAAAGAGCAGACAGGAAGATGTGGATCTGTTTTTCACGTGACACAGGTTAGCATCTTCTAGGCAAACTCAAGGTATATGTGCATGCATGTTATTTGTTCTCTTTTTTTCCTATAGCTGTTGCAAAATTCAAATTTTTCTGAAATTATTATTCCAAGCCACTGTCATGTTCATATAAATAAATTGATTCATGATTTCCATTAAAGTTTTCCAGACAAGACAATAGATCAAAGTCAGAGCTTAAAACTTGAAATAACATCATAGCTTACTGTCTGTTCATTGTTGCTCCCCTTCTCCCTTTAATTATCAAAGTATTTCAGTCCTCTTCCTTTCCTTGACACTTGCAACCTGATTTTTATGACACTTCATAACTTACTATGAGTATTTACTACATATTGCTTTCTGTATTCTTTCGTGTTTGGGTTGTAGAGGCGACTTCTGAGACTTCAGGGTTTTTTCATTGGTTAGTTTCCAGTAATGAGAACAGATTTCCTATGATGTGAGGCTAATAAAGATCTGGGATTCCTTTGCAGTTGGTTGCAGAGCATACATGAGAGTGCAGAGTACAGCATAATGTCAACTGTAGGACCCATGAAGTGATTAACGTGTACAAATAAAGTCATATTTCAATACTTATCCATGTCTTCTGTTGTTCCAATGTACAAAAACCTTCCACTTGAATATGGATATGATGTAACTTGAAGAGAGAGTAAAATATTTTAAGAAAAGTAGTTCTGGGCACTCTTGTCTAGATGTTTCAGAGAACTGTGGTAGAAGGTAGGGAGATGTTCATCAAAGATCCTAATTTGAAAAACTCAGTGGCAAGCTTTTTACCCTTTGCAGAAGATGCTGTAGGAGAGCAGCTATTGCCAAGTCTATGTTCACACTAGTTCTCTGTGCTGAGCATTCTTTAGAGGGCCTCAGTATTCTGGTAAAACTGTCCTCATGTTTCTGGAAGACCCACATCATGATGACAAGCAGATAAGTCAGAGAAATTTAAGATAAGACCTGTGTTGTTACAGGTGGTAAATTTGAAAGAGAGCTGTAATATCCCTCTTTCCCTTGCTTTTGTCTGTTTGTGTCTCAGAGCCTGGCTTCCAGGCTTCCAACTGGGTTTGTTATTGAACTGCTAGTTTGAGTTTTAAGAAATATGCAAAATCAACATGATACATCTATCATATATGTGTTGCTTTTTTTTTTTTTTTTTTAGTATGTGGACATGAAAGTTAAATTAGAGCACTGCATGGAGTCCAGCAAGAAAGAACATCTCAGTTCACCAAATAGTGAAAAAAAATAGATATATCCTCAGTCTCCTAATCCATGGGAAAAATTATATTTCTCTATTCCAAGTTTAAGAATGTGGTACATTTGGGGAAGCACAGTGTTATTGCACTTGCTGGTGCCATCCATTACCTTCCAACATACCTAGATAGGGTATTTGAGGATGAGATTATTTGGGTATAGAATGAGTGGCAAATGCATCTATATTAACCATGCCTTTTAGAAGTTTGAATTTTACTTTAAAAATGTAACTTTTCTTTTCCATCTATGTTCTGTTAATAGTACAGGCCTTGTATTCTACCTCTGAAGATTACATAAAAACAAACAACTCAGAGATTATTAACTCCCTCTCTTTGGAGATGTCCATGTGTCCTGGTTTTGGCTGGGATGGTGCTAATTGTTTTCTTTTTTTTTTTCCTTCCTTCTTAGAAGCTAGAATTGTGCTGTGGTTTGGATTTGGTATGGGATTTGGTATGAGAAGAATGTTGATAAGGTGCTGATGTTTTTAGTTGTTGCTGAGAAATCAAGGACTTTTCAACTTCTCGTGTCCTGCTAGTACACAGGTACACAAGAAGCTGGGAGGGAGCTTAGCCCAAACAACAGACCCAAACTGCCAATGGAATATTCCATATCATCTAATGTCATGCTCAGTATATAGATAGGGTTAATTGGGAGGCTCCACTTTGGTTTTTCTTCTGGATTTTCTCTCCTCTGGGATCACTAGCCAGGAGTGGGCTGAGCATCGGTTGGTGAGCAATCACATTGTGCATTACCCCTTTGTATTTTCTATTATTACTATTATTATTATCATTATTATTTTTATTTTATTTTATTTCAATTATGAAATTGCTTTTATCTCAACCTATAAGTCTCCTTACCCTTACCCCTCCAACTCTCTCCCCTGTTACCAACAGTGGTGAACGGAGAGCGAGCAGCTGCGTGGTGTTTGGTTGCCAGCTGGGTTTAAACCATGACACCATGACTGTACATGCTTACATATTCATTCTTTATGGAATTGTATAGTATATAGCAACAGTAAAATTTTCACTCTAACAATGTTTAGTAAAACCTGGAAAGAAAAAAAGGTGAAGAGTCCATGAAGTCTATCTAATTTCCTTTGAAGAATATTGAAAAATTCTCTTAAGCAGGATTTAGAAACCCTAAAAATGATAGGTTTTAAATATAAAGAGTATTAATTTTTAAACTCTGGTGACATCAAAAATATACTATTATAAATGGAAGACATTTCTGTGAAGCTTTTTTAATTCAGTGCAGCTTATAACCATGTACATGTACAGAAATTTATTCAAAATTTTAAGTTACATTAAATTTTTTCATTACTTTTGCTAGCATTTTAAGTAGTAGTTAATCTTGAAATGAGCTTCTATCCAGTTAGTATGTTATAGTATACTACAGAATTTTAAAGATACTGGTGGAAAGAAATGGGATGGATGTGTCTTTGGAATGTAACCTCAAAAAGGTAAGTGTACAGAACTTCAATTACAGTAATTTCTGTTATGAGTATGAGTATTTAGAAATAATAATAGCGATGGAGAGTTTTTGTTGTAGGTGGAAATAGAGGGAAATAGAGTGAAAATTATCCCTTCTGCAGAAATTGTGAAATAAATTCATATTGGTGTCTATATGTAATAAATAAAATAATGGAAATATATTTTTGTTGTTGATGTTGGGCTAAAAGGTAGATTGGATTTCTTAAAGTAATTTGAGAGTTGGAGGGAAAACCACAGTAGGTAAAATTATCCTTCGAAGTATCTTCCTAGATGCTCATAGCAAATACTGCCATTTCTGAAGGATTTTTTATTGTCAGTGTTTTCTGAAAGAGGTGTTGCGTAGTTCTTTTGATAAAGATGATCAGGGTTTTTTGCTAATCAGAAAATAATTTTCCTGTCATAACCATCAAACCCACTGAGTGGGTACTTCATTTTGTCCTTCTTTATTGAAGACGGGAAGAAGATTCACCTAGGTTCTGTGACAATCAACTGATTACTTTGTCTCCCAGGAGATGTCTGTTAATTTGCTTAGGTCATTGGTAATACCCCTTCTGAAGGCTGTAGCTGTTCATTGTACTTTATCAGCACAGCAGTTCAGACACTGTGTTGCATTTAATGTAACCAGTTTCTTTCAGGTATTATTTCAAACTGATCTGAATTAAAGTGCATGCACATTCATTATGACTCTATCAAATCTTGTTTTCATGACTCCAAATGAAAGCAGTCCATTTTTAAATAGGGACGGTTACATGTTTAAAAACAATTACATGTTTCTCTATTAAAACCATTTTTCTGAGGTTTAGAAAAACATAGCTATGATTTTTTCTTTATCATGGCTTCTCACTTTGGTTGTGTTTCTTGTTTAAATACGTGAGTTTGCATGTAGAAAAGGCTATTCTGACTCTGTTTTCATCTTGATAAATAAGAAGTGAATAGTGGAGGCAATATAGTCTATCTAATTTTCACTCAAATTTTTCTTCCGGTGCAGGGGTTGTTGTAAAATTGAGTAACATTCCTCATGATTGTGTACACTAGATGGGATAATCATTATTACTGCATCGTTATATTTGATATTAAAGTTTCTTATTACGGCACTGCAAACTAGGCACAGGCCAGGAACTGACTTGTACTAGAAAGGTGTCAGAAGAAAGAGGCACCTATTTTGGTGGAGCACTGGATTGGCATTCTGTGTCTGGGTTATATGGTGCTTCACTTAAGCAACAGAGTCCCCTTGAATAAAAACTGACAAGGCTCATTAGACAGGCTTTAACCAGGTAGGATAAACCAGAGAAGAATCCTTTCCTTGGCAGTAGTGTAACATGTACTTCAGTCAGAGGTGTTCTGCCATAATATACAGCAAATAAGAAATGCATAACATGCTGTGGAATGAATCATCACTGCTTATCAATGAAGCCAAGATCTTATTAGGATTTGAAAAAAGGGCTCTATATTTATATGGGTGAGAACACCCACAGGTCTTTTCGATAAAATAAGAAAGAACTATAATCCCTTATGCTTCAAAGAAATACCATGCTTTAATTGATGGGGAAGAAAAAAATCTTTCTTTAAGATCAGATGACTCCATTACTTACCATTATTCTAATTCTGTAGTTCTCTGGCTCTGGCTACTCTCAGAGAGAAGACACCAGACTAGAGATATTTATGATTACATGCACACATACTGGCAATTTTACAGGAGTCACATGAGAACTGAAATAAATAGCATGTGACAAAAAAAAACCCCCGAGTAAATCAAACCATAGCATTGGAGTATCAGTATGATGGTATATGATGTAAACAAACAGTTGAAAGATTAAATAGTTTCAAGATATCTTGATGAATAATATCTGTTTATTTATATAGTTTCTTTGCCATTTCCATCAGTTTAGGAGTTTAGGATTTTTTATTCACTTTGCTCTCACATTGTTAGAGAATGTGACAAAATGATAAGCACTGCCTGTTCTCTTAGAACCAGTTAATAGCAAATTACACCTTAAACTCACACCACACAGTTTAAAATAATGATAAAAGGACATAATTTGGTATGAAAGTTCATTTAGAATGTTCTAACTTCATAAATTCAGAAATAGAATATAATTTCATGTTCATACTTGTAATACTCGTACAAGGTTACACTATAAATTTCTAGCATTATCCAGTATTTATAAATGCCCTCTGTGTAATGCTGTAACATAATTTAAGTGCATAAGTTGTTCATTAATATTACTCATCTTTGACCTCAATATGCATTAATATCACGGTAAGAATATAATTGGCCACAGGAGATACTTTACAAATTTATTTAGTGTTTACTTTGTGTTTTCAGACATGTGGAGAGGAATCCACAGGACTGGGGCTAGAAGGAGAAATTGACCATAGAGAGTGTGCTAATTAAATTTGCAAACAATACCAAGCTAGGAGAGACAGCGAGTATATTGAATGACACGAATAGAATTTAAAATTATTTTGACAAATTACACCAATGGACTGAAAATCACCAAGCTAGGAGAGACAGCAAGTATATTGAACGACATGAATAGAATTCAAAATTATTTTGACAAATTACACCAATGGACTGAAAATCACCAAGCTAGGAGAGACAGCAAGTATATTGAACGACATGAATAGAATTCAAAATTATTTTGACAAATTACACCAATGGACTGAAAATCCTAAGGTGAAATTCAAGAGGGGAAAGTACAAAATACTACATGTTAGTAAGATTAATCAACTGCATAAATATAGAAGAAAGATCAACTAGCTAGGTAGCAGCAAGGAGCTACAATAGATCTCAAGCTACATAAGAATCATGCTATTGCTAAGAAGTTGAACAACTCACTTGAAAGTAAAATGCAGAAATCTGTCTTCTAGATGGTCTTAGATTTTAGAAAAGATAGGAGTTGCTTTGTCACAGTCCAGTGGACATCAAATAGAAAGATTGGAAAGAGGTGTAGAAAATGTTGTTGGTTTACCCAGAAGACTGAAAAAGATAGCCAAAAGTGAATATTTGAAGGATTGAGGGAATGAGAATAGTTTTGAGATCTGCAAGAATATTTTCTCTGTATGCATGACGGATGGCAGATATGCAGAGGGAGTATTTAGGTTAGACATCTGGAAAATCTTTTTAGCAGTAAGAACAGGCTACACAAACATCTGTCAGAATTCACTAGTTGCAGTTGTTCATGCCTTGAGACAGTGGGATGAGCGACACAATCTTTTGAGACTCCTTCTAGGACTCCAAGATCCATTTCTTTACTGACAATCTAGGACTTCCAGAAGGAACCAGCCTGCAGTCCTTTCTGGCTTGCTTTACATGGAAAGAGCCATCAGGGTTCTGGCGAAAAATAGTATACATGAGAAGGGAGGAGAGGAGAGGAGAGGAGAGGAGAGGAGAGGAGAGGAGAGGAGAGGAGAGGAGAGGAGAGGAGAGGAGAGGAGAGGAGAGGAGAGGAGAGGAGAGGAGAGGAGAGGAGAGGAGAGGAGAGGAGAGGAGAGGAGAGGAGAGGAGAGGAGAGGAGAGGAGAGGAGAGGAGAGGAGAGGAGAGGAGAGGAGAGGAGAGGAGAGGAGAGGAGAGGAGAGGAGAGGAGAGGAGAGGAGAGGAGAGGAGAGGAGAGGAGAGGAGAGGAGAGGAGTGTCAGCAGTTTAGGAAAATGCTCGCAAAGGTAACCAAAATACTGATCACAAAGGCTGAGGTAGGTTCGGGATCTCTAGATATGTATTGGTTGAATTCAAACCGTAACTCACACATAAAATTTTTGGAAAAATTGCATATGTTGCAAATATTAGAAGAAATCAGTTTTAAAATGCTTTGCTGTAATTATTAAAAAAAAATATGAATATCAGTCCCAAAATGTCTCCATTCATTCACGATTTTTACACTCTTAGTGCATTATTCTTTTATGTTCATGTTAGCTATACTGTTTTACAATTTGACCACAACAGAAAAGAAGTTTTTCTGTTATAGAAACTAATCCAGTGAGTACTGAGAAAAAGACCACCAGAGACCAATTCCTAGGACTGATCCTTCCTGGAAGAATCTGGTTAGTCACAAATATGTCTGGTAAATAAAAGAGCTACACAGTCATATTACCTCATGAGTGTGGCTGATACCTCAGAGATCACTTTTATGACCTGGTAACAAATATTTCAACTAGAGTGGTGAAATCTTGCACATGTATCTAATATAATATGGAAGATGTATTCAGAACAAGAGAATTTCTTGTCAGTTATATTCTGCCCAGCTCAGAAGACTTAAACTGTTTGGAAAATGTGTGTTTAACTTTTTACAGGTAGTCAAAACTAAGTACTTCTACTCTGCTTTATAGAGATTTCCTTTACAATCCCTTGCATATATTTAGATACTAAAAATAGACTAATTTTCAGAATTATGCAATATTTAATATAACTAATACTATACAGATGATAATAGAGTAATACAGATACATTCAGTCTGAGAAGATACACAAGTCAATTTATATTTCAGTGAATATTTCAATAATTGCCACATAGCTCAAATGTCTCTGTTGTTAAATACAGATGTAGATACGTAGATCATTAGAACTCAGGGAATCGGAGCTTGGATGATGAGGAAATATTGGTTACATTATGTCATCATTGTTGCTCACAGAATTAATCTTAACGAGGTTCACACACTCTTTAATTTCAGCCATGCCTACAGGTCCAGTCCTAACTGAACAACAGGCAGTGGATGGGAATCTGTGATTACTGAATCCCCAATTCTTTCTTGTAAGGAAACTGAAGTATGAAAACTATGTAACTGGTGATCACAAAATCACAGAATCGTCTACGTTGGAAAAGACCTTGAAGATCATTTAGTCCAACCATTAACCTAACACTGACAGTTCCAAACTACACCATGTCCCTAAGCGCTATGTTGACCTACTCTTAAACACCTCCAGGGATGGGGACTCCACCACCTCCCTGGGCAGCCCATTCCAACGCCTAACAACGTGTTCTGTAAAGAAATACTTCCTAATATCCAGTCTAAACCTTCCCTGGCGCGACTTGAGGCCATTACCTCTTGTCCTATCACTTGTTACTTGGTTAAAGAGACTCATCCCCAGCTCTCTGCAACCTCCTTTCAGGTAGCTGTAGAGGGTGATGAGATCTCCCCTCAGCCTCCTCTTCTCCAGACTAAACAACTCCAGGTCCCTCAGCCGCTCCTCGTACAACATGTGCTCCAGACCCTTCACCAGCTTCGTTGCCCTTCTCTGGACACGCTTGAGTAATTCAATGTCTTTTTTGTAGTGAGGGGCCCAAAACTGAACACAGGAATCGAGGTGCGGCCTCACCAGTGCCAAGTACAGGGGTAAGATCACTTCTCTGTCCCTGCTGGCCACGCTATTTCTGATACAAGCCAGGATGCCATTGGCCTTCTTAGCCACCTGGGCACACTGCTGGCTCATGTTCAGCCGGCTGTCAATCAACACCCCCAGGTCCCTCTCTGACTGGCAGCTCTCCAGCCACTCCTCCCCAAGCCTGTAGCGCTGCTGGGGGTTGTTGTGACCCAAGTGCAGCACCCGGCATTTGGCCTTATTGAAACTCCTACAGTTGGCCTTAGCCCATCGCTCCAGCCTGTCCAGATCTCTCTGCAGAGCCTCCCTACCCTCGAGCAGATCAACACTCCCACCCAAGTTGGTGTCATCTGCAAACTTACTGAGGGTGCACTCGATCCCCTCGTCTAGGTTATCAATAAAGATGTTAAACAGGAGTGGCCCCAAAACCGAGCCCTGGGGGACACCACTTGTGACTGGCCGCCAACTGGATTTAACTCCGTTCACCACAACTCTTTGGGCCCGGCCATCCAGCCAGTTTTTTACCCAGCAAAGCGTGTGGCCATCCAAGCCACAAGCAGCCAGTTTCGCCAGGAGAATGTCATGGGAAATGGTGTCAAAGGCCTTACTGAAGTCAAGGTAGACAACATCCACAGCCTTTCCCTCATCCAATAAGCAGGTTGCCCTGTCGTAGAAGGAGATCAGGTTTGTCAAGCAGGACCTGCCTTTCATAAACCCATGCTGACTGGGCCTGATCATCTGGTTGTCGTGCATGTGTTGTGCGATGGTACTGAGGATGAGCTGCTCCATCAGCTTCCCAGGCACCAAAGTCAAGCTGACAGGCCTGTAATTTCCCAGATCATCCTCCCGACCCTTCTTATATATGGGCATCGCACTGGCCGATTTCCAATCTGCCGGGACCTCCTCGGTCAGCCAGGACTGCTGGTAAATGATGGAAAGCGGCTTGGTGAGCACCCCAGCCAGCTCCTTCAGCACCCTCGGGTGTATCCCGTTTGGTCCCATAGACCAGTGTATGTCTATGTGATGCAGTAGGTCACTGACTATCTCCTCCTGGATTGTGGGGGGGTTGTTCTCCCCCAGAACTACTAGTTTTGTTATTAAAGACTGAGGCAAAGAAGGTATTAAGCACCTCAGCCTTTTCCTCATCACTTGTTGCTATGTTTCCTCCTGCGTCTAGCAGGGGATGGAGGCTCTCCCTGGTGTTTCTTTTGCTGTTGACATACTTATAGAAACATTTCTTGTTATCCTTGATTGCTGAAGCCAGATTAATTTTCAGCTGGGCTTTATTTCTCCTGAGTTCCACCCTGCATAGCCTCACAGCGTCTTTGTAATCACTGTGAGTGGCTAGCCCCTTCTTCCAAAGGCTGTAAACTCTCCTTTTCTCCCTGAGTTGCAGCCAAAGCTCCCTGTTTAGTGAGGGTGGTCTTCTCTGTCGCCGGCTTCTCTTACAGCACCTGGGCACCGCCTGCTCCTGAGCCATTAACACTTCCTTCTTAAAGCGTGCCCAGCTTTCCTGGACCCCTATACCCTTTAAGACCATCTCCCAAGGGATTCTGTCAAGCAGGTGCCTAAACAAGACAAAGTCAGCCCTTTCGAAGACCAGGATGGCAGTTCTGCTTCCCCTTCTCCTGGCCTCCCTACAATAGAGAACTCTATTATTTCATGATCGCTGTGCCCTAGTCAGCCTCCAATTGCCACATCATCCACCAGTCCTTCTCTGTTCACAAAGAGGAGGTCTAGCAGGGCACCTTCTCTGGTCGTTTCACTCACCAGCTGTGAAGTTATCTGCCACACATTCCAGGAATCTCCGGGACTGGTCCTGCTCTGCTGTGTTGTATTTCCAGGAGATGTCTGGGAAGTTAAAGTCTCCCACAAGAACCACCTCTGTCCTGGTTGGGTGGCCTATAATAGACTCCCACTACGACAGCTGCCCTGTTGTCGTTCCCCCTGATTCTAACACGAAGACATTCAACCTTGTCTTCACTATACTTGTGTTCGAAACATAGTTGTGTTCAAAATGATAATTAATCTGTTTTCTGGATTGCATGCAGAAAATCTCCTGAATTCACACAGTCTCAGTATTAAATGTTTTCAAAAAAGGGAGGGAATAGTCTGCAGAACAATGAAAGGAATAAATAGGAAAAAGGAGGCACTGAAGTAAGTATATGTCAAAAGATAAATGAAGCTAGAAATGAAAAATAAGACGAGACAAGAAAACAAGAGTATACAGTCCATTAAAAGCTTGCAAGAGAAAGACAAATAAAGATCACAAAACAAATAAAATTATTTGCAGTCAAAGGCCTTAGTGGTAATATGGTGGAGTTTTACAATTGTATCAAGGAGAAAAAAAGACTAGACAATGCCTTAAACTGACAGAGGCCTGAGAAAATGACATAGTGGGTTTGGCTGGACTTCATGAAAGTTTCATGCTCAAGGCAAAATGACCCTAGTTTTTAGTGGATTCCAGGCTAGAAAAGCCATCCAGTAGAAAACAAACGAGCAAAACCACAGCTCA
Organism: Strix uralensis; assembly: GCF_047716275.1. Classification (NCBI taxonomy): domain Eukaryota; kingdom Metazoa; phylum Chordata; class Aves; order Strigiformes; family Strigidae; genus Strix; species Strix uralensis. Next base: position 87,783,739 of record NC_133972.1, on the reverse strand, counting down.
ATCCATTCACCTTAAATAAAAGTCCAGTAACTAGTTTAGCCCAGTATCATTCACAGAATAAATCTAACCACTACAATTAATGGAGGTTCTTGATCAGCAGAGGTCAGTTAGAAGTTGTCAGGTATACAGCACAGAAAATAAAATGTATTCTATTGTTGACCAAATATATGTCGCACTGCACTTTTAAGAGGTACAACTCTCTCTGTAGCTAAGGAAGTTACATGAATTGTGGAAACCATGCTGAGATTCATCTACCTGTTGTAAGAATATCAAATCTCGCAAAATACTCACTCTAGTCTTTGTCAAAATACTGCAGTAAGCCAAATCTAAAAAGGTACTTATAAATGTAATGATATTTATAGACATCAAATACTGTTGCAAAGATGCCATGTATATAGCAGGAGCTGTACTTGTAACCTGCTCTAGCTGTATTTTTAAAAGTATATTTCAAGACAGTGTATATCTTTAGAAGCAAGGATACATTTGTAAAGCTCAACCATAATCCAAAATGTGGGAGAGATGAAAAAGAGGTCCTGTTTTGCACTGCTGTTCTTTCTAGGAAGCCCCCAAGGGAATGGCCCATGTGAACTGAAATAGGAGACATCCTCCTGTATCCCATATTGTCTGTACTTCGCTGGCATTTTCTTTAGTGAGTGTGTACATGCATGTTATCATGCTCTAGATGGAGAAAGTGAAGGAGGATCTGTTCAGTTAAACTGTTAAGAAAGCAGATTAAGTGTCTATTGATAGAAAGCTCCAATGGTTGTCTTCATGTCACCACAACGTATCACATCTGTTCATTACAAACTGATATAAACTGGCATGCAAAATTAACACATGTTGACTTTGTGTCTTCGCTCTGAGGTCTAATAGGCATCCTAGGGTATTTTTTACTATTATATGTCTTGCTAACAGGCTGATTCTGTCACAAATGAAAGGGATAGTCTTCTAGTGGAAGTAATCCTGGGCTCAGAACATACTACTGTGCTCAGAAAAGCCCACAGGCTAATCAGCTGTGCCAAGATACTGTACTGTAAATGACAAACAAAAGTTCCAAGTCATTCAACTCCTGAAAAATGTGATATATATTTTCAGAGTACAGGGAAAGTGGGATGAATGCCCAGAGCAAGCAATCTAAGCACATAGGAAAAAAAGGTATGTGAAAGCTGTGGGTTTGGGGGGCCGTATTTGTTCACTCTTCTAGGCCCTGGGCAACTGAGGAAACCCATCAGTATACATGTTGAGTCTAGTTATAAACAAAGTACTGTTCAATTTGTGTAAGTTATCTTACACAAATTAACTGCCATTAAATGATCATACAAGACTCTATATACATCTTTACACAACTTACTTACTGCAGTAATAGAAATAAGTTTGCAGCAATTGAATTTTTGAAATAAGGACACTAACAACTTGCAATGGACAGTTGCCTCATTCATTTACATGTTTTAATTTTGTGTTATGTTTCTATTATTATCTCCCTGGAAAGCAGAGAGGGTTGGTCTTACTCTGAAGAAGCATGGAGCTTATTCAAGGGGAGATTTTGGAGGCTGTAGGGTGTGGCAAACAAGAATGACACTGCTCTTCACTTTTAATAAAAAAATATTATATTCATTTTCTCACACTGTTGATAATACATAATACTTTTTTCTTTTTTTTAGAAATCTTCTTATTAGATACAGTGGTACTGAATTTTGTGGAAAACACACAAGTAAGACAGAAAAGTCCATTTTAGGCTAGCAAAAACTGCATGAAATTTGGCTACTACGACAAATACATTTGCATGTCTACAGATGACTTTTAACAGTAAGCAACAAACACTAATGAAGCATGTGGGAGAAAGAAGGGAGAGAAAAACAGAGTAAACCAAAAGGTATCTGAGTGGCATAAATTCCATCTTTGTCACAATTGGAAAACAGTTGGGAAGTCTTCTGAAGCAGAAACATGTGGTAATATTTTCTAGAAAGAAACTGAAAGATAAAAAACCCACCTTGTTTTATATAATAAATTGTTGTTCTTTTGAACAAAGTCGAAATGAGTAATGAGTGTAGGAAACAGCTTTGGGTGATGAGATAAATTCGTCAAGTAATCTGGATCAAATATGGAAAATAAAAGAGGGCAATTTTTGTTTTGGTGATGAACAAAGGGCTTTGAGAATAGACAAGCTTATGATAGATTAGATGCTGCACATAATGTTTACAAAAATGTTAGTTATTGATCAGTGATTTTGGCTAATTTAAGATATAGAATTTGTCCAATATTTTGTTGTTTATTTGTATATTTTTTTCTGGCATGAACAGACCATGCATTTCTAGTCAGGATAGTATATGATCCCAGTTATGTGATCTTCTTCAAAGATTAATTAATGAAAAAAAGATGCACCCATATCTGTTACAAAAAAAACAAAACCAAAACCAAAAACAAAAACAAACACAAACAAACAAACAAACAAACAAAACCAAAAAAAACCCACAAAAAACCCCAAACCACAATCTACAGAGTTAATGGTCACATACAAACTTATTGACTGACAAAGGTTTCAGAAAATATCCCACAATTAGTGTAAATATTCACAAGGTTATGACTCCATTAAGCAAGTTTTTCTTCATAAAAGAGAAAATATTTTTGACATAAGTAAAACATAAGAATGAAAAAGTGTTTGCAAGAAGGTGTACAGTTTTCCTAGAAAAAATTTACTTTTGACCACCTACCTTGTTATTGAAATTTACAAATATGCAGTTAATTAGTTTGTTGCTAGGAACTGAAAGATTTGTCCTCCAAACAGCCTTAGAAATGATACTTGTCTTTCAGAGAGCTCTACATGTGACTGTTCACAAAGCTGGAAAGTAATCCAATACCATTTTAATAGACCTGTCTATTAAGTACTCTTCTCAACCTTTGTAGTATAACCCTATTTGTATAAACCCATGTTTTCCCACCATCACAGCTTCTGCCATCCTCAACTACCCATTCATTGTTTATAGCCTCTTCCCTCTCTTCCCAAGTATACAATATAGTAGAAAATCGCACTGGATTAAGTTGAAGATACCCATCTTATGTTCGATAAGCATCTTATGTTCCATCAGTGAATCATGCATCCTATGAAAATTGTAGCATTTACACTTCTGTAGCATAAAATGCTAGGGAGAGAAGATTTAAATGTTTTGTTAAACATGCTTCTGAACATATTGAGAAGCAGGAGATACTATATTAAATACATTTATGCAGGTATAAGCAGGAAAACAACTGGGCTATGAGAAAGGTTCAGAACAAAAATTAGCAACCAGACTCAGTGAAGTGAATTGCATTTTGAACCATGTTGTGACAGTTACAGTCAGAAATCTACTATAATTTTATAGTTTGGACTACAAACCAAACAGAATGTGCTATTTTTTACTGATGTCAACTTTGAATATGAAGACTGAACTCACAGTGAAACGCAACTGGGCAAGCGAGTAGGTGTAAACTGCAACTGTTATAAAACAGGAATTAAGGGCACATCAAATACTGATATCATCTTCTCTGAACTCTTTCACCTAATTTTAGAATAATATGAAGCCTAATCTGTAGGAATTGTTTGAGAGTAATGGAACAGATCATGTAGTTTAATGTCTTATTCAAACTATAATGCATACTCTTAATCTGAAACTCTTGACATCGTTCACCTGTTCCAGTCATGACCACTGACCAGTAAGTACATCTTCTATCAAGGGTGCAGTCATTACATATGTCAGTGATGTGGAGTCATCGAACACACAAAATCAAATCTTCCCACTTAAATCAAATCTTTCCATTTAAATAATAGTACCATCCATCATTATAATATCATTGATGAAATTGCAGTGCTCAGCATTACCCAGCAGTTTCATTTGTGTCCATCATTTTGACAAAACCATAATTAGAATGCTAAAACAGATTCTCATGAGTGCTTTGATGAGTCACCAAGTTAAAATGTTGGGAATGCTGCTCCAGACTATATCCTGTTTAAAATGTAGTATATACTGTACAAGTGTTGTTAGGATGAAATGAAAGACTTATGAAGTCATCAATCAACTTCTTACTCCAGCCATCGAATTGGTTGGTAGTAACCATCCAATTTTTTTCAGCAGATCAAAATTAAAATGTGGGAGTACAGCTTTCATCATATTTCAAATATTTATTTCACATGTCCTCTAAAAATATAGCTGTCAAATGAGTTTTAAAGATTACAGTCTACATGATGTCTTCATCATTCAAGAAATTCAATTTAAATTAAATGGTCAAAATGCTGTCATCAAAGAATGTGTCTGGAGAGGCAAAATTAAATCTAGAAATATTTTTAAACACTATTCACTCATCATGCACAAATAAATACTTCCATGTGAAAAGGATACTTATTTTTACCAATGCAGGATACTAAGAGTCAGATTCCAAGCTCCAAAGCTGTGGATGTGTGAGAAGGTGAATTTAAATGAAGCTTTTCTGCTGTATAGATGGAAAGTACATTACAGTGGCATATATATAATGAAAATTTAATGGCATGAGTAAACTTGATTCTCCAATTCACAGATTACACCAGTCCTCATTAGACTGACAATATTACTTATATACATCCATGTAACATCAGATAGTTTAATATGAGAAATTTTCATCTGGGTTTAAGAAAACCTTTATTAAAAAAATGCTAATAAAAAGATCTCCAAGTTTCCATCTATAAAGTCATAATTCCTGAAACTGGATTAAACTACAAGAGGTTGTATTGGTTTCATGAAAAAACAAGACATTAGTAACATTAATTCAACTTTTATTATCAGCAAGGTAATGGTAAGGAAAAAGAAAATATGTCTTACATAACAAGCACAATGGATTTTAAACACAATGATTACAGGCTCTCCAGGGCACTATAACAATGCTGTGTGCTGGAATGTACCCTTTTCCAATTGTACAAAGACCTGTTTGCAGCTTTGTTCAGGACAATACTGTATCTTAAACCTCTTGTTGCTACAGAAGTGAACACTGCATACAGTCATAGAACTTTTTACTGCAAATATGAAAGAGATTATGTCAATTTTGGAAAAGTGGAAAAGATGCATCTATTCAATGTTTTTTTTAAGACTATCGATTAGAGCAGGTGCTTAATGTTTCTGAGAAGTAGCAGTAGACTTTACAAATAAGAACTAAAGGTGATCAGTTGTGGTTTACAGGCATATACAGGCAATATATGATATTGTTTATCTCAAACTGAAAATTCTTTGATTACTGGAAGATGAACATAAGATAGGGACAGGGGTTGAGGCAATCCCATGCACAAATACAGGCGGGTCAAAGAGTGGGTTGAGAGCAGCCCTGCAGAGAAGGATTTAGGAGTAGTACTGGATGGAAAACTGGCTATATGCCAGCAATATGCACTCACAGCCCAGAAAGCCAACGATATCCTGGGCTGCATCAAGAGAAGTCTGGCTAGCAGGTCAAGGGAGGTGATTCTCCCCCTTCACTCCACTCTTCTGAGACTCCACCTGGAGTACTGTGTTCAGATCTGGGGGTCCCCAATCTAAGAAGGACATGAACCTGCTTGAGCAGGTCCAGAGGAGGCCACGAAGATGATCAGGGGTCTGGACCACCTCCCCTGTGAGGACAGGCTGAGAGAGTTGGGGTTGTTCAGCCTGGAGAAGAGAAGGCTCTGGGGAGACCATATAGCGGCCTTCCAGTACTTAAAGGGGGCCTACAGGAAAGATGGGGAGTGACTCTTTATCAGGGAGTGCAGTGATAGAACGAGGCGTAACAGTCTTAAACTGACAGAAGGTAGATTTACATTAGCTATAAGGAAGAAATTCTTTACTGTGAAGGTGGCGAGAGACCGGAACAGGTTGCCCAGAGAAGTGTAGATGCCCTCTCCCTGGAAGTGTTCAAGGCCAGGTTGGACGGGGCTTTGAGCTAGTGGAAGGTGTCCCTGCCCATGGCAGGGGGGTTGGAACTAGATAAACTTTAAGGTCCCTTCCAACCCAAAACATTCTATGATTCTATGAATTACAATTTCTGGTACCAAGTTAATGTAGACAAAATTATCTAAATTGGATATGAATGTGAGGTCCATAAAACAATGTTGTTCTTATCTTCTTCTTTAAGTACTGCTACAAATCCCTAGTGTGCTTCTTGATTTTGTCAGTCTTTCATAAATGTGGTCTAGAACATTTGTGTCCTCATAGGAGATGTCATTGACAAATGCTTAAAATGCTGATTCATCGCTTTGCATAACAGGAAGAGAAAAAATGGAATTTAAAGACAGAAACGTAAAATGCTAAAATTAAGTAGTTCATTCCAGAGAGTAACATGGCTCTTTAAAGCAAACTTTGTGTATTAAACTATTAGAATCAGATTTGATTAATGATCTGGTAATGGTCTCATATATTAAGGTTATCATTCTCTGGGACACTTGTGTGTTAGACTTTTCTCTTTTCCCCATTTAAGAAAATAAGTAACACAGTGAAATGGCTACTGCTTTTTCATTGTACCTCTAAGGAAGGCTTTCAGGTCATTTCAATGTGTTTAAAACAGATGCATATTTCCTCACTATCTTTTTACTTGTGGTTTTCAGTATGATGGATACAGTATCCCTGTTCTAGAAAGTGCAGTTTTAGGTCTTATGTTCATACTGACTGACTAAGTTACTGTCAGTGGCTGTTTATGGGGATAGAATGCAGTGTAGATGCCTCATCCTACTTGTCAATGCATTTGTCAGCAGAAGATCATAACAAAAATTGACCTTTCTTCTGTTCTGCCATGAAAGCTGTACAATGGGTGGGCAAAGGCATTCAATTTCCTTCTTGCTCCAAGAATTATTCCAGAGGTCAAAAAGTAGACACAGTAGCTGTAAATTTCACAGGAGATTAGCTGAATTAGCAATACATATCAAGTCCATAGATAATACTAAGGATTTTAGCTGCCAGTATTGTCAATCAAGTTCCTTCAGCACTAAAAATCCATGTAGAAAAATTAAAATTCCTGTCTCACTTCCTTGCCCTTCACTCATGGTACCCCTTCTTTCTTAAATGTCACGCTGAACATATTTAAGTCTGTACCAGGAATACTCAAAGTGAAATTTTACAGTCCTTGAATTGAGACTAATTTTGTTCTTGCTTGTATAGGGGTTTCATGTTTTTTGGTCAGACTTTTAATGAAAATATAATTTCAATGAATATTTTTTTTCTTGTTCAGCCACCAAATATACAAAATGTCATGTATTCATTGTGTAATTGCTGATATTTGACATTTAGTGTTCCCATTGAAATACATGATAGGAATAAAACAGCAGTTTCAAAGAGAATATTGACATTTCATTCCTGCCTTGTATTTCAGTGATGCAAATTCCATATTTGTGTACATAGGTACATCAGTGAAAATGGCATTGAGATGGAAGGGATGAATAAAGTGAAGGAAATATAATTTTTAAGAAATTGGAAAAAAATACAATTTTTAAAGGAGGAGGAAGGATCAGATAATTGCAGGTCTACTGTGTTTAGACCTGTAATGAAGTTCTTTATTTGTCTTAGAGTATGCTATTATAGTTCTTATTTATAGCTTAGTCGAGGTTTTTAAGTGTAAGGTATCTTCCACTTGAAGCTTTAATTACTGTCTGGAATGCGATAATGTTAACATGTTATTTGACCATTCTGTTGTGTTAATATGCAAACACAAACAGCCTCACTAGAAAGTTAAGTGAAATGGGAAGTCCCTAGAAAGGTTATGTTCCTGTTGTGGGTTGACCCCAGTCAACAGTTAAGCACCCACCCACCTGCTTGCCCCCTCTAGCCCTGAGAGGAATCAGAAGAGCAAGAGTGAGAAAAACTCATGGGTCAAGTCAAAAACATTTCAATAAATGAAGGAAAGATAAGGGGTAAAATTTTTAAAAAGTGATACAAAGGCAATTATTCACCATGTCCAACAAGCAGACTGATGTCCAGCCACCCTGCCAGCAACAGTTAGTTTGGAAAGACTGCCCTGCAGCTTTTATTGCTGAGCATGACGTCATATGTCATGGAATATCCTTTTGGTCAATTCAAGTTAGCTGTCCCAGCTGTGTCTCAATCTCTTACCCACCTGTCACCTACTCACTGTGGGAGCAGAGTGGGAAACAGAGAAAGCCTTGATGCTGTGAGAGTCCTGTTTGACAGTAAAACACTAGCGTGCTCTCAACAGTGGTTTAGTCTCAGATCCAAAATACAGCACCATGCAGGCTGCTATGAAGAAAGTTAACCTCATTCCAGCCAGCTTCAGTACAGTTCTTCTTTCTGTCGTGTTTTAACCACGCCCAGCAACTAAGCACCACACAGCCACTTGCTTACTCCCCCATGGTGGGACTGGGGGTAAACTGGAAGGGTAAATGCAAGAAAAAACCTCATGGATTGAGATAAAAGCAGTTTAATAATTAAAAAAAAACCTCCATCAACTTCTAAGGAAAATAAATACATAAAAAAAAAAAAAACAACCACCAAACAAAAAAACAGAGAGGAAAATAAAACCCAAGATAAACAAGCAATGCAAAAGAAAAAAATTGTTCAGCATCAACCAACTGATGCCCAGCCAGACCCCAAGCAGTTGCACGCACCCCCACCCCCACCCCCCCAACATCTGCCCCATTTTTATTGCTGAGCATGACGTCACATGGTCTGAAATATCCCTTTGGCCAGTTGGGGTCAGCTGTCCCAGCTGTGTCCCCTCCCAACCTTTTGTGCACCCCCTGCCTACTCGCTGGTGGGGCTGTGTGAGGCGCCGAAAAAGCCTTGATGCTGTGTAAGCACTGCTCAGCAATAACTAAAACATCAGTGTGTTACAACACTATTTTCAGCACAAATCCAAAACATAGCCTCATACAAGCTACTATGAAGAAATGTAAGTCTATCCTAGCCAAAACCAGTACATGCACTTAGGCTTTAGGTCAACTCTATGATCACATCAGTCAAATACATACTCAGACTGTGTCATGTGTTATATGTCAGTGGAAAATTGATTTTCTTTAAAGCCTGAATTAAAGCCATCAGCTTTACATATTACCTGAATGTTAGTGGAGTTCTCAAGTGTATGTCTAAACTAGATTCCGTCTGTCGTCTTTGACTGGAAGACACAGAATATGTTATGACGTAAAGCAATGTTGGCTACAGAAAATCTCTTGCATTTCTCAGAGGTAATTTCTAACACCCAGAAAGATATTTCAAGCTAGTAAGACAACCTTGGGATCAAAAGAAATGACAGCATGCTCACAATAGTCAGGTATTGTGCTGTCAGATCATGACACCAACTACTGCATTACTTAAGAAAACCACTACTCCCACCATCTTTACCCATGTAGAGCTTGTGAAACTGTGGAAATAAGTGAGCGGCAGTCATTGAAGAAAATACATCAACATTAGAATGAAAAAATAAGGGATTACATAATTGATGTGGTCAATCTTGATTTCAAAGAAATAGTAACCTCTAAGTATGTTTCTATGAGTTTGTGGCCATGAATTCTACAAAAGGGCTAGGCAATTTGTCAAAGATAAATGATTTTGTCTTTATAGGACAACGGATAATCTAATATCCTCTGACTTTTTTGACAGTTACTATGTCATCTCTGTGACCTGTGATACCTATTTCATCAACCAGTCACAAAATGCAATTTGGTTGCTCTTTTCAAGGATGATGGATAAAAAAAATTGGGGGTTTGTACTGTCATCACTTTCATTCTTAGTTTACTTCTTAAGGTTGCTAGGTTAAGGGACACCTAATATGGTATTTCAGATTCTGCCTCAAAGCCTGGCTGGTCAGACTGTATAAGTTCTGAATGCTTTCTTAAGTATATTTCAAAGCCCACTGCAATTAATACTTTATATGTTAAAAAACACACCAAACCAAACTGACTAGAACTGGTTTGATTCTTCTGTTTCCTGGTTTAAAAAAAACCCCAAAGAGTTCACATGTTTTTTTAATTAAGCAATAAGATTATTTGGGTATAATGAAAAAAACTATTTTGTTGTGCATCACTCCAAACTATCTAAGCATACTCTGTCTTTGAATGGAACCAAGACATTTCTTTTTCTAAAATTTAATTGCAATGTTAAACTCAATTTTCTATTTTATTTTCCACTGCCTTATGGGACCTGTAGTTTCTTTCTCATAAAGAAACATTCAAATGTGTTGGCCAGGGACTGAATGCAAATTTCAGTCAGGAACCTTAGTAGTGTTATTTTCCAGAAAAGGACAATTAGCTATTGTTCTAAACAATGGGAACATAACTGTGTGATTTCTTTCTCTCCATAATAATAAGCAGAAATCCAAAATGCAAATGCAAAATTCAAAGACTAAAGAAAGCAAGAGAAAAAACAATAGGAATATCACAAAGAAAGGAAATACTGCATAGAGATTTGGGGCCTGGGGTTTATATTTTCTTTTTCTTAAAATGGAAAGGTACAAGTATCTTCTTTCAAATGGAGGATTATTTAAAAGTTTTGCTTTCTTACATCTCTAATGCTTTTAACTGACATTTGAATAAATCTGTATTGTTAAAGGCTTTTCGCATAAATGATGCCTCCTATTATTGTATGCCAAACTTTCATGTTTTCCTCTTATTTTCTCTTATCCTTTAAAAATAAAAAATCTCTTACTTGTGCTCTCTAAAGCATAACATTCCCATAGCTGATCAACAGTGTCTTGACTTTTACTGATCTTCAGCTCTTTAAAAGCTATCAGAATTCCATTTGCTTATATCTAATGTGAATGCTTATGGATATTTAAAAAAACGCATGTAGTTGGGAAAATTCTCTTGCAATTATTTTAATAATACAAAATTAACAAGATAGAATCTTTTTAATTGAGAAAATGTTTTCAAAACATTTAAATGGGGAAAATGGTATTTATGTGATTGTGAAACAAACACAAAACCACATAAAATTAATAATATTTATGAGAATATACCTTTAGCCTTCCTGTCTGAGTGTGAGTATAGTTCTTATTTTTCTCTCTAGTTTATAAGAAAAAATGTTTTTTAAATTTTGTTGGAGATTTCTGCAGATTAATGTGATACATAAATATTTGCATTTTATAATTGTTTCTTCAGTGAAACATTAGAAACAGTGGATCTTGACAAAGAAAAGTGTTTTGATTATGTAAAGAGCGAAATTTTAACAAATAGATGTAAGAAGTAGAAAACACTCTTACCTCTGAAAATATGCTTTCAGGAAGAAAATATTCCTGACAAGCTTAGTGATCTGTTTTATCCTGCAACTGCTGTGAACTGTTAATTTCCTTGGAATTAATTGCAGGTGAAGATACTGTTTCCATTACTTTGATAATAGATAAGTTTAAATTAATCACATTTATGAATTAATATTCATGTCAATGTTGTAAAGAATGTATGTGTTGAAAAGGCTTTGTCGCGGTTGAACTCGGCTGGCAGCCAATCACCACGCAGCCAGTCGCTCACTCTTTCCCCCGCCCAGTAAAATAGGAGAGGGACAAAGAGGAAAAACTCATAGGTTGAAATAAAAAGCAGCTTAGTGATGGTAACAAAATAATAATAATAGGAAGTACAAGCAGGTAATGCACAACGTGCTTGCTCAGCACCTGCCAACCAATACCCATTCCATCCAGAAGTGAGAGAGAACCCTCCTCCTTTATACACTGAGCATAACATCACATGATATGGAATAATCCAATGGCCAATCCGGGCTGGCACTCCAGATGTGCTCCCTCCCAGCTCAAGGAAATTTAACTCTACCCTGTCCAAAATCCGGGTCGGGCATTCTGGCTATGCTGTCTCCCAGCTCAAGAAAATCAACTCTATCCTAGACAAAGCCAGGACAGGCTTAAATAAGTATTAGCATGTGTGTATATATACATATGTGTGTATATATACTTATGTGTGTATATGCATGTAGTTGCATACATATAAATATTCATTAGATAGTACTTGGATTTCCCAAGCACAGCAGCCATAGAAATACATGTTTTATGTGCTTCAGGTAAAATTAAGTGTTGGAGAGGGCTGTTTCAGAATGGAATAAAAACATACAGTGCAGAAGCTGATGAGTTCTCTTCGCTGGAACTTGCAGAAGTATAGTTTTGCTTCAAGACATTTCTTGTTCCTGTGTTTACTTTTCTGTCCCACTTTGGACAACAGTAGAAGTTGAGTATCTGCCATACTATCACTGGCAGAGAACAGGATTTCCTGCAATAGTTTTCCTTAAAAATATAATGCCCATACAAAATATATAATTGTCTGGAATTAAACAATCATTAGATCCTCTGATTTGCCTGATGTGAAGCACCATTCAAGAGTAAGTAAATCCACCCCAGTCTCTGCCAGTAAATGCGAACACTTCTACAGCCTCTGAGTCTTTAAGTCTGCACTTATTGACTGCTTTCTTTAACTGCAGAATGCTTTGAACAGTTAAGAGGAAGCAAACAAGGCAGACAAGGGGCAGGCATAAAGGGGTCTTTATAAGCTATTTTTAAGACCTTCAATTCAGATGCTGTACTGTGCCCCAAATGTTGCAGCTAAAAGCTATTTCCATTTTCTGCAGACAGTCCTAAGAGACCATCAAAAGCAAAGAGTTGTTTGGCAACTTCTTCCTTCTGAAGGTCCTAATTATACAGACCTTTGTGTTACCAGGCTGCAGCAAGACTATCCCTTGATCTTCTCCTATTAAAGAAAATGCACTGCAAGAGAGTAAATGTATGTGGTGAAGTATCAGACAGCATTCTAACTGGGTTTTGGAGAGTAAGAGGGAGCACACTCCCAACTTCTTTTCGTGATTTTTGTGCTTCAGGCAGTGACACTTGTCTCAAAGTACAAATTTACATTGCATTTAGCATGTGACTTTAAAAATGCTACTCAGGGAAATTAGCCAGACTTGTAAAAAAAATCCATGCAAACCATTGCCAATATATCTTACCTGGTTGAGGCTTTTGAATTATAGCAGGTGTTAAGAAATAATAAAAGACCGCAATACTGTAATTGTGAATATATCTTTGCACCCTTCCAATGAAATCATGAAACTGTTCTTGTTACTGTTGTTAGTAAAACTGTCAAATGGCTAAAAACAGATTTCCTCCCACAACTCTTAGAGGGTTTGTCTGTACTTAAATATATATTGCATAATATAGTTTGCCCAATTCATAGGCTATTTCAACTATACAACCCTTAACATATATTTCTTGAAAACAATTTTATTTAAACATTTTTAAAATTGCAATTTTTTCAAATAAATTTGAATTTATTAATAATTAGTCTGAAATAAATTTTAAGTACTAAAATTTGTTACCTACATCTAGGCTTCTACAAAATATTATAAAATGCATTAGATTCTTCTCTAAAAAACATCACTTGTCAGCAAGAAGTATCTTTCATTAATTCATATCAATATTTTACCCTGTATGACCACAGAAATGTGTGTGCTTTGTACGCCACATATGCACACATACACACACACATTTATATACAGACGTATCTATAAAAATAGAACCATTTACTTGCAGGAGGTATATATAACGAAACAGCCATTAGACTCCTATGGAATGAAACAGTTTCGAATTTTGTTTACTTGTTTCTGCTTTGTTTTTCTTGAAGGGGCACAGCCTTCAATAGCTTTTCTACTTTTAGAAAACTTGTTCTCTGCTGACAGTTGGGCTATAACTATATTTCATAAGCCCTAAAGCTCCCAAGTTGCTGGAAATAAATTGATTTTGTGAAAATATGCGACACACAGGTTTTCAATATGGGTCCTGAACAGCCTGTCCCTAAAGTAGTTATTTCCATTTACATCCCTGACCTGCTGGTGTCTTTGGTGATGCTGTAGTTTTTCATGTACTGCAAAAGCCACAGATCTGTTTCCATCCCTCTTAATTTAATATAAACCACACATGCTTCTATCAGTAAGGACTTTCATTTTTATACTTCTTCGATTTCACAACACCAATGGTTCTATATTTCACAGTGTAGGGAGCAGAATGAAATTACACTGCTCTCAGACTTCAGCAATATCTGGTTTATGTGATTCAGGACCTCCACACAAAGAAGAGGTCACTCTCAATATTTCTGTAAATGGCTCTTTCTGGAGGAGTATATATGGTAAGTCTGACAAAGTGTGATTTGTTTGTTGTGTATAAAGTGGGACAAAAGCCCTGCACACTTCCATGAGCGTGGTAAAAAGCAGCTGCATAATCCAACACCCAATTACTTTGTTTTGACATAATTCTACAGAGGTCATAAAGACTTAAATAAGAGTTCCTAAATTTTTTGCCATAAGTGGTCTTGCATCTCATTATTGCAGTCTCTGCCAGCAGGATTTCAGTTTTTAAAAAGCCTCCTTTTACACTTGAGAGCAGAAGCTGGCCTTATGTCTATATATGTTCCAGTAAGTGACTGTTGCTATACAGAATCTGAACTATCAGATTAAATTTAGAAAACTGTTGTTGTGTACCTAAGGAAATTGATATTTGTACTGAATATTTTAAATACTTCTTCAGTGTGTACTTTCTCAGCTCAGGTAATACCTCAAGAGTCTTTACCGTAATTGGTTCACTACAGAACTATGATTGCTATTGTTTCAATGCCTGCAATTCTCATAGATATTTCTGTCCTCACTCCAGCTATTGAACCATTGTAATTCTGACAAATGACTTATTTCTCTCAGTAGACTGACTCATGTGATGATTCTTCCACTACAGTAACAAAATAAACAGAGAACACAATGCACAATAAGAAAAATATTGTAAGACATATTGGTAGGAAACTATCTGAAGGAGTGGTCATTATCATCTCTTCTGGGTGATGGAATGTATAACCAGAGGGTCAGGTTCTGTCAGCAGCGAGTGTAGCTAAAGGTAGGGGTTAACAGAGTTCCTTCAAACAATATTAGTTTTATCGCATTATTGACAACACATGTTTAAAAAAATCACCATGTATTTCTCTGGCTGCAAGGCTGAAATAACAAAAATAAAAAATATTCATTGCTTGTTACTTTAGTGAGATGATAACCTCTAGCAAAATGACAGAGCAGAGGAATTACAGCTTACCTGGCCCTTTGAAATTCTCCATCATGTAGCTTATTTTTCATGTTTATGCATCTGCATTTCCTCCTGTATATTTTAAGCTTGTGTAGGAGAGAATATCACATTTGGCTAGCGGACAGTTAGAAGATTCAATAGCCATTGATACTCTCTGTCAAATTATAAAAACATGGCCATATGATTTTTATTAGAGTGAAAATCAGGCCTTTGGGTAATTTCCATAACTGAAAAATATAAAATATGGTGTGCAGTGAAATGTAGCTGATTTCCAGTGTCTTGAAACCATGAGAGTGCTTCAGAAAACAGACATTTAAGAGAAATTCTGAATTTGTTTCAGCCATTTTGTGACCAACATTCTGCTTGTATACACATGTAAAGTGTAAAATAATAAGTTTAAGGAATTAGTTTAAAGGGATAATAATTTGAGATGGTAATAATTTTAGGGTTTTTTTAAATTTAAAATGTCAAAACAGGTATGTCAATAACTCATGTGTAACTTGCATATTGTTATTTACTGAAGACAACAAGCAAAAGGATTACCTTTGGAATGCAAAAATATATCAAACTAGCAGGTACACAGAATGCCAAAGGATTCAACCAAATAAATTTGTTACAAGTAATAAAGTATCAGCTCTTCGGTACAGTGCGTTGTCTTTATGAGCTTTATTGTTTTAAAACAATTAATTCTAGGATTTCTATAAGGAGATGAAAACCCAACTGTACCAAAATGTTTGTATTTATACAGTTCTGGGACTTTGTATATTATTTTGCAGTTTTTTGTTTTTGTAAACAGTAAGTAAATAAGCCTGTTCTTATTGTGTATAGCAAGTTTCTTTTTTACGAACAAATTAAAACTTCCCTGCTTGTTATTTCAACTTTCACGTAAGCTCATTTAAAAAAACCCTGAAGTGAGTCATTGCCCAAGGTGAGTCAAAGGGTTCAGGGCAGAAGCTGGAGGATCTATCTCAAAGTTGTCTGCTGTCATCATCAGAACATATCTCTGTCAGGCTCTGTACAGGCTCCTATATGTTTTCCATCCCAATTTCTTGATTCTCATACCAAGTTACATACACAGCAAAATTAGTAATACAACAAATTGTATTGGATAGTCAGATGCTCTGTAATTCTACAGTTTTCTGCTGAAAACAAACCTGTAACCTCTTAACACTAATTATGTATTCCCTGAAAGAGTTATGAGTTTTAGTGAAAGGAGATTAAATTATAATTAACTTTTTACTAACTGAAGGGAAGCTGGAAAGACTGAACCGAGTATCCTGAAGTGTAAACTTTACCCTTTATTACACTCTGTTCCAGTCAATCTCAAAGGAGTGTAAAAAAAAAAAATAAGCAGCTGCTGGATAGGGTCACAAAGGGAAGTGAGGCACCAGTTCCAATTGTTTCTCAAAATTTTGTACTACTAAAATTTCAATAGGAAATGTGCATAAAGGAGAATTTATTGTTTTGGTTGTAGCTGTGGGGCTCACAATTGAAGAAACATTTAAGTCTGCTAGTTTTCTTTATTTTTTCTTTTAGGGTTTGAAGATTCTTAATAATGATATTTACTTAGCTTTCATATCAATACCTCTCTTGATAATGCTTCACTTGACTGATAGTGTTTCTTTCTCTGAACACAAAGGATTGTATTGAGGTTTGCTAGGGGTTAGGCTATAGCCCTTGGGACTTCAGGCTTAGATTTCAGGTTTAGTACCATAAATCTCTCTTTTGGTTATTGAATGTCTATTAAGGAAAACTTATGAAAAGTTGCCCATATAAAAATAAATTCATGAAATAGGTGTTGCTTTATCTGTCAGAATGTGCAATAGAGTACCTAGTAGTTGGCTGTAATGTTCACATTTTGTGGTTAGAATGTAACAGATTGTCATTATCTCAAAAAAACCTGCTCAGTTCACACAGTTTAAAACAAATCAGGACAGAAGTGCTTTGTTGATTTATTAACAACACATAATTAACTGAACTATACATTCAAGATGAATATCAATAATTCAATAGATAAACAGTGTTAGTTAGCTCCTTACAAGATGTTAATACAGATACAAATTTCTAAGCATATTTCTACATCTAACCCCAAACAGTTATAATCCCATGCATATTCATGCAGTTATATTTAGGCTACCAGCACACCTTCTTTTCTGGGGGACAGTACAGGTTCCCTGAGTGCTCACCCCTCCTATGAGAGATGTGGGTTCTCCAGCTCTCTGTGTTCCCCTGATGTTTTCCACCACCTGCTCACCAACAAGGGAGCACTCCACAAGTTCCCACATGCACGCCAAGATGTGGGTCCCTGCTTGCTGTGTCCCGCACTCACCACCCTAGCTGGGTGCAGGCTGCTCCCAGTGCCCCACAGGGAGGCTGCAACATCAGCCCCAAGTAGAGTTTGCAATGCTTGTAGGATGACTGCCAGCAGCATCAAACCAGGAGTTGGCAACTGCTGCTTTCACTCTGAGACCTCACTGTTTCAAATTTCTTTGCTTCTTTTATGCTTCTTTGTTGGGCTGACTCCTTTACTTCAAAAGTCCCTTTGTAATTACCTGGTTACTGTTCAAACCAGCTGATGGTCATCTTCCTCTTAATAGGCCTTTTATAAAGGTTGGACCACGTGATCATCCCCATACTTATACTTAAAAGCTTTAGATAGAACTTGTTATATAAGCAATTCAAAAGTCAAAGCAGCATAATTATCCAGCTATGGAAACAATTACAATTTTTGAATTCACCTGAAATTCATCAAGGAGGGATGAGCAATAAAGGAGTCTCATGAGCTCAAATCCTTCAAAGGCGACTGAATATTTCATCTAATGAACTTCTGGTCAATAGAGAACTCATCCAGTTGTTTACTGTATTAGCTACACAGATGTCAAGCATGCTCTGTTAAATTCCAATAAACCTTGGGACAGCAGTGTTTTGATCTTTCTTGAAACTGAAAGGATTATACCTAAATGTCTAATTGCAGATAACATGCCATATTAAACAAAATGTTGTTTAGATTCAAATTCTAGCTCCATGTGAAAAATCTGAAATGAAGTATTGTTTCACATGCACACACACACAAAAGTAGTGTTGTGAAAGGACGTAATCCTCCTTATTTTTTTCCCAAGCCTTTCTGAAATTCCTTTCCCAAGGCCGTTCAATGAAGTACTTCCAGGCACATTTCTACATCTCTAATTTGTCTATTTGTTCACTCCTCGGTGTTCTTTTAATGTTCCCAATGCTCACAGTCAACAGGTTGTACTCTTGGCATTTAGCCATTTTTCTATTGAAACGAAGAGCTTCACTCAACAGTCAGAATTGAGTATAACTGTTAAGCAGGTATTCTTTATTCGCAGCACTGGGCAGCACTGGGGATCGCTCCACCACAAGTGCCGCACTTACTAACAAAACACTCTGACTAATATACACAAAAAGTATACATATGCATTACATTTCTTAGAAAAGGCAGTCTTATGCTAATGGGTTCTTAGAATTCATTTACATAGTCTGAGCATGCATAGTAAAAATAGAGTGAGGGTCTTCTCCCCTCCTTAGGGGTCCACAGAGCCTTTCGCACACTGTCCATTAGTGAACTTCGGGTTTCTTGTGTCCATATATGGTCATAGAGTTACTTTATCCATCCTTCAGCTCCTGTTTGTTCGAAGGAGGTTAGTTTAGACCAGAGTTCAGTCACTTATCTTGACAGTGGCGTCTTCTTTCCTGCTATTAGGGATGTACTCAGGGAGTTTTTCAGACTGTCCAAGGTCTGTCTTATCTTCACTAGGCAAGGAGTTAAAGGTTTTAAAACATCTTATAAGTGGGTAATGACTACAGAGGGTAGTTAGGAAAAAGTATAAATTAAATTATATACATTACAGTAAAATACAGGAAAAATACAGGAAAAATAAAAACCAGTAAAATACAAGTGATGTCTAATGTTAAAACTAGATGTCTTGTTTTACAGGTCCCTGTACATTAACAACTTCAAGTATACTTGTAGCAGCTTCTCTTCACTATTATTTCTGTCTTTACGTTTACAGAAGCTCATTTGATACTTTCAGATGTAGTCTCACAGTATTTTTACTTAGGGTGGGTCCTCTTATGGACAAGATGGCTTCTTAGAATGTCACCTTTAAATTTCTGTCTGGATGGGTTTGAGCTTTGTTTTTTACTACTGTCTCTTAAGACAGGTTATGATCAAGCTTTTGTTCAGTATTTTCATTCAAACTGATACAACCACCATTTCCTGAAAGCCATTTCCATTTGGTTCAGAGTTCTGTAGTGACCAAGATGTGGTAGATGTAAATGTCTAAAATCTTGCAGAATAGGTAGCAGTATCTCACGTAGCAACTTTATTCCTTGTCTTGGTTCTGGACAGTACTGAAAAGATGAAGTGCACACAGGCTTATGTCATAGGTTTCTGGATGGATTCGGAGTGATTCCTGTGTCTGGAGAAAGGTGCCTTCTTTCCATTGCCAGCAGAAACAATTTCAAAATTAAAAATAAAGACAGTATAAATGAAGATGGCTTCCAAGGTCATAAAGGATATTAGCACTCTGAAAGGAGGAATAACATTTCAAAGAGGAAAAAAATGTATATGTTCTTTATGGATATGTTTTGTTGGATATATATGGATATATCCAACATATATGGATATGGATATGTTTTTGTTATGGATAAGCAAAACAAGCAAACAAAACATAACAAGAAATACAATGGTCATAATTTAAGTGTATGTTACCCTAGGTTGCAAAGAGCAACCAGTTTTCTCAACACCACAAGTCCTACTTCATATTTTAATGGAGTTTTTTAAATAATTAAACTCATAAATTTGGTATCTAATCATGAGAACTTGTTCTGGTCTTGTTCAGTACACTTAAAATAAGAGGAAGAATTCTTTGAGGCATACTCTCTGTCATGAAAATTATTATTTTTAATCTGATGTAAGAGTTACAGAGGCAGTTGTGCTCTCCAGTAAAATGAAGGAAAATGTTTCTCTTTTCATTTCATTATGATCCAAATCAGCAACTTATCCAGGAAGATTTTGTTGCTTACATTAATGCCTATTTGTGTAATGATGATCTTGGTGACAGGTTTAGGATATATCCTCAAGGTACAATTTGAACAGAATTCTATCAGTAAAATCATTCCTTTTATATTTCTTTTCTATTAATTAAGGAAATTATTAATTAATTGACTGTAATCGATCTTCCCCAGTAGTACTCAGTTCTATTTCAAAAATATCTCAAATATGGGAAAATTTGTACCATGTGTACTTAATAAGTTACTTGTTCCATTAATATGTAATGTGGAGTCCCTACAGAAATCAAAATACACTGAAAGGCAGACTATGGTGTTATGTATACTGTTTTAAATTTCTATGTTGCAACTTTTTACAGAACCATGAAAAGCTTTATATTGTAATTCATGCTACTGGAGAAGAAAGGAATAAAAAAAAATTACTGCAGGATTCTGAAAAGCCTGTAAAGTATGTGTAGTTTAGAAAATGTTATGGCATAAATTTATGACTACAATTCAGTTAGTTTCATGAGAGAAGACATAAACAAAGGAAGAATAACTGGCATTTCAGGGTTCCTCTAATTTTCTAAGATATCTATTCTGAAAGAAGAAGCTGAAGAATATTCTGTTGGCAGTCTCCACTAAGATGAAGGTCAGCATGTGAAGTCATTTACTAAGTTAGCAGGTAAATAAGAGAGGAAGTGTGCCTCAATTTCTGTTTTGAAACTTCAAGGGCAGTTATGATGTCTTGAAAGGTAACTATTGGTATTTTACTTGCCTTATATAATACAGCCAGTAAAACATGAGGCTAAATAAGTACTGTGACCAAAACAAGGAACAGTTCTCTGAAGCTTGCTTCTGTTGGAAGGAATGGAACCTACAGAACAGCTTCAGCCAAAGGGTGAACAACTTGAGAAAGAAATATCTACCTGACAGATGAGAATGAAATTAAGCTTTCAGACAGAAATTAATGCCTTTAATTTTGATGTAAAATTATACAAAAGCCACAATGGGATGTTTATATATTTGTTTATTATTCTTATTCCTAAATCTTCTCTATATGTGAAATTTCTGTATAAATGAGCAAGTGCTGGACACTGGTTTTCTGAGCAAAAGATTTTCACACAGAGTAGTATGCTTATCAATTAGCATGAACTATTAGGTGCTCTAGTACTATGGAATGAGATTTCATCCACATGACAAGATCAGTTTGGGGACTAGCAGCCACAAATTTGGAGGAAAATCTGCTTTGGCAACCAGAAAAGAATGTCTAGAACATACCTGTGAATTCACTAGAAGGCATGCATTCATCACAAGCACATTTCTAGAAACTTTCTATGCCTCTAATATAGAATCACATTATTTCAGTTGACAGAGAGAGATGGCTTGCAAAAGACTTGCCATTTTATGTTCATGGTTAAATTAGAAAAGCTGATTCTACTCATATTGAAGTTAACAGTAAAATTCCTGCTCATTTCAATGACAGCTGGATTGGCCTATAAATGTCCCTTTGTTATGCTTATTCTGCTGTGCATAGTATGTTTTCCTTTAACAACATTCTGTAATTAACAACAATTTGACAGCCTGAAAGATCCCACTGTTTCATACTTGTTATTGCTGCACAAAGCTGAATTGTGGGTTTTGTTGATAGAGGGAAATTGCAGTTAAGTGAAATGTGCTCTCTTTCCCACAAAATAGCTCTTTCAGTATAACTGTATGATGCTTATACTAAATAACAACTTGCTGATTATAAACTCATAAGATTGCCATGCTGAAGACTTTTTGCTATACAAACACAGGAGTACCCAGAATTTGCTGAAACTGGCAAATTCTGACTTAACTTCTTCATTTAAAAATACTTAGCATCCCTTCCTTCACCCAAGCTTGATCATTTGTTCTCATTACATGATTTTTCTAAGTGTTAAATTAAATCCTTTCTTGGGATAACTCTTCTATTTGTCTACCTGGTAGGTGAGATTGCCATTTTTCCAATTAGAATTATTTTGACAATTAGTGATTTAAAAAGTTAATTTAGCATCTCCATATTTAATTTCTTTAAGAGATCAGGACATTGTTTTCAAAACATTGACCTTGTTTGCAGAATGTGCTTGAGAGCATTAAAAGGAACCAATAGACAAGGATTTATTAGTATAAGTCTTCCATCATTTACCTTCTATTTTGAAATGTATTTTTTTTGTATTTAATTCAAAAGGGTATCTGATACAATTTTTTTTCATAATATATTTGCTTGCAGAACAAGTAAGTAGATTACATTCCTCCACTCATATTTAAACTCATCTAAGGC
This sequence comes from Strix uralensis, assembly GCF_047716275.1. Classification (NCBI taxonomy): domain Eukaryota; kingdom Metazoa; phylum Chordata; class Aves; order Strigiformes; family Strigidae; genus Strix; species Strix uralensis. Next base: position 87,761,403 of record NC_133972.1, on the reverse strand, counting down.
TTCTTTGATGTTAAATTGTTTAAGAGAAGTTGAGTGCTTGTGTGTTTTTAATCTTATATGAACAAAGGTTTAAATATCAATATATACATTTTGAAACATCAGCTGTTTGGTTAGATTAATTCATACAGATTAAAATTAGTTTAGACATCAACAGTCAAGAAATCCCTCTTTCTATATATCTCTTCTGTAGTAGTTCTTGAACCTATTACCCAGTTTCAAAAACCACAGAACATAAAGATTAATAAGTACTAATGTATTTTATGAAAATACCCAGGAATGTGAGAGATTTTTATGAGTATTAAGACTGTGGAAAAAAAAAAAATTGCACTGTAAATCTGCATATCCCAAGATTTGGCCTTAATTGATATAAATTGAGATCCAACCCTCACCTCTTCAACCACACTTTGCCACACTGCCCTTTTAATCAGGCCTAGTACTCTTTCAGTTAGCAGGGGAAACACTTCTCAAAATTGTCTGGCTAAAACATATCACTTATTTTTAAAGCATCTTTCTAAGGGCCAATATAGTCAATACGAAGCCACATATACGATGTTGATGGAGCAGGAGAGAGAGGGAGTATGTAAGGTGGTATGACAAGAGATTGCAAACACCAACAACAGTTTGGATTTAAAGCAGCTTCAGTTGTTGAGCTCCACCATTAAACACCAGAGACTCCACCCAGATAATAAACATTGATTATATGGAAATGTCCACCTCAAATACAGAAACTCCAATAGCTAATAAGCCAGACATTAGGCAGTTCCACTCCTTCTGGAACAAAAGTCATTAAACAATGGCTTTCTTGTTCTAGAGAAAAAAAATGTCCTAACTGTATCAGAAGACTAATTTTGTATTGTACAGTGGAGTATGACAGTGAAAAGCTTTGGTTTTGGAAATGAATTCCTAATGTCTTTAAATTTAACCCTCACAGATAAGATAAGTATTTGGAAAAATTCCAAGAATGTTAAGTCAATCTATAATATTGATTCAGGCTGCAGCTCAGTAAAGCAACAGTCAGCTTAAGTACATGCTTCAAATTATTTAGGTACATTTTAGTCCATAATAAAGTCTCAACTCTCTGAATCTGTAGAGGTGTCATGGTTTCTGCATACCAAACTGCAATTGCGTAGCCACAGAGCTCTGTACCATTCTGTCAAGATGCTAATGAGACTACAATTAAGCCTTTTTCTCCTGAGACAACATTAACATTTAACAACTCTCAAACAATGAGGAATCTTCCCTCTCGCACCATTTTTAGAATCACAAGGATAGTTTATCATATCTAGTTCATATCTTTATCTATTTGTTTCTTGTTTCTTAAATGTTCTTTTCCTCTATCTTCTCTTTATGACTGTCTTTGACAGATCAGGCTGTGCCTGGATATTTTGGCTCCAACTATAAGTATTTAAGACCTCTAAGACATGAATTCTGTAAGAAACAATACACAGCCTTTATAATTTCAGAGATGTAGGTATATATAGTTCATGTTTATGGCTAAAGTGTAAACTCAGCAACTTCTCTTTACAGAGATTTGTACAAATATTTAGATTTGGGAAACCACAGGCCAGTCAGCCTGACCTTGATATCTGGGAAGGTGATGGGGCAAATCTTCTTCAAAGCAATTTCCAAACATATGAAGAAGGAGATGATTAGAAGTAGTCACTATGGATTTATGAAGGGAAAATCATGCTTAAACAGCCTGGTAACCTCCTACAACCGAAAGACTAGTTTGGTGGAAAAAGGGAGAACAGTGGATGTTATTTATCTTGAATTTTGCAAAGTTTTTAACATTGTTTCCCATGAAGTCTTCACAGACAAACTCATGAGGTATGAACTAGATAAATGGACACAGAGGTGGACTGAAAAGTGGCTGAACTGCCAGGTTCTAATATTTGTGATCAGTGCACAACTGGAGGCCAGCTGGAGTCCGGTCCAGTGGAGTCCATTCACTAGTGGAGTACCACAGGGGTCTATACTGGGGCCAATACTGTTCAACACCTTCACTACTGACCTGGACGATGGGGCAGAATGCACTCTCAGCAAATGATACAAAACTGAGGAGTGGGTGATACACCATACACCTGTGCTATCAGAGGGACCTACACAAACTGGAGAAATGTGATGTCAGGAACTTCATTTTCAACAAAGACAAATGCCAAGCTCTGCACCTGAAGAAGAATAACCCCAGGTACCCAAACATGCTGGGCGATGACCAGCTGGAAAGCAGCTTGGCAGAAAGGGACCTAGAGGGTCCTGGTGGACACCAGACTGAACACAAGGCAGCAATGCGGCCTTGTAGCAAAGGCAGAAAACAGCATCATGGACTGTATTAGGAAGACCATTGCCAGCAGGTCAAGGAAGGTGATCCTTCCCCTCTGCTTGGCCCTAGTGAGACACATCTGTTGTGCTGTGTTCAGTTCAAGGCTCCCCAGTACAAAAAAGACACGGGCTTACTGGAGCAAGTCCAGTGCAGGGCCACTAAGATGATTAAGAAACTGGAGCATCTTTCATGTGAAGAGAGGCTCAGAAAACTGGGACTGTTTCATCTTGAGAAGAGAAGGCTGTGGGAGGCATATGTTCACTGTGTATAAATCATAGAATCATAGAATATCTCACATTGGAAGGGACCCATAAGGATCATTGAGTCCAACTCCCTGCTCCTCATAGGACTACCTAAAACTAAACCATATGACTAAAAGCATCATCCAGGCACTCTGTGAACTCTGACAGGCTTGGTGCCATGACCACTTCCCTGGGGAACATGTTCCAGTGACCGACCACCCTCTCAGTGAGGAACCTTTTCATAATGTCCAATCTGAACTTTCCCTGATGCAGCTTCATTCCATTTCCTTGTATCCTATTGCTGGTCACCAGAGAGAGGACATCAGTACCTCTCCCTCTGCAGTCCCTTTTGAGGAAGTTGTGGACTGCAATGAGGTCCCCCTTCAGCCTTCTCTTCTCCAAGCTGAACAAGCCAAGTGACCTCAGCCTCTCCTCACAAATCTTGCCCACGAGACCTTTCACCATCTTGGTCACCCTCCTCTGGACACACTCTTAATAGTTTGATGTCTTTCTTATATTGAGGTGCCCAAAACACTTGAGGTGGGGCCACAACAGTGTGGTGTGGAGTGGGACACCTCCCTCGACTGACTTCTGATTGGGCTGACTAAAGAAGACAGAGCCACTCTTTCCTCAGTGGTGTCCTGTGACAGGAGTAGAGACAACGGGCAAGAGCTGAAATACAGGAAATTCCATTTAAACACAAACATAAAAATTTACTGTGAGGGTGGTCAAACACTGAAAAAGGTTATCTGGTGAGACTGTAGACTCTCCACACTTGAAGATATTAGAAACCTGACTGGTCATGGTCCTGGACAACCTGCTTTAGCGAACCCTGCTTTGATCAAGGGAACTTGACTAGACAGTTGCCAGAGATCCCTTCCAACACTCATGATTCAGTGATTCTGATCTACAGGTCACTGATACATATTCATTTAGAACAAATTAGATTTCAGGGAAATCCATCCAACTTTCACTATTTGTTTTGTGCTAAATAGCAAATTACATATGAATCTAGACTTGACTCTGATACTCAGAAATTTAATATAGGACCAAAAGCATGACTGTTCTGGGGCAGACCAAAGGTCCATCTCATTTATTGACTCCTACATGGAAGTGAGCAGGGTCAGTTGCTAAGCAGAAAAGTACAAGAACAGTTAAGCCTACTGTAACAGTCCCCTTGGTATACTTCCTCACACCAATTTGCGATATTCTTTTTTATTTTTCTTGACATCCAAAGCCCTTTTATAGATGCTAGATAGGATTTTGAAGCCCACAGATAGAAGCATACAGGTAAAAAAGAGATTGGAAAGAAGTGAGGTGTTAGGATGGAATAACACTCTGCTGAATTCCTCCCTTGCAAGGCAGCATATAATCAAAAGACTAAGATGACATACGCTTTGAAACAGTGATAATTCAAACTATTGCACACTATGTTCTTTGATGGTGATTTCCATTGTCTGACCTGCACAGCTGTGGAATGGGGTTTACTGAGCCTCAGGTGAGTATCCTAGCTAGTCAGTCTCTGCATGAGAAAGGCATTTCTTTTCTTTTGGATGCTGGAATTTGGAAGTACCACTTCTTCCAAAGAACATTGTCCTTTATTCCCTATCTGCATGATAAGTCTACATTTTTTAAATGGAAGAATGATCTCATTACATGATACCAGATTTGGGGAGTTCAGTTACAGGTTTCAAATGCTTATGATATACTGCAATTCTAAGTCAGTAGTTCCAAATTTGTGTTTCTTGACTTTTCTACTTATTTCCAGATACCTTGTTCTACAGTGGCCACTTTACATGCAGGCTTTCCTCTTCGTAGATAGAAATCAGACAGGGCCTGTTAATTTTAGCAACAATCAGATTTTATATAAATGTGTAACAAACTAAAATTACTATAACAAGTCTGTGTATATATTACCAGAATGCTTCCCATTTATCTCCAGTTATACTTCAAGGGAAAAGAAAAGCAAAACTGTAAGAGAAACCTTTGAGCCTCACTGCTATAAATCACAAAAATTTCTATAATTTAAATGATTTATTTTGTCTAAATTAAGGAAATGGGATTGAAGCTAATTGATAAGCATATAATTCCATTTCTATATGCAGCAATACCATATTGCACTGTGTGTTCAATAATCTCAGCCCTGAATTAGTGCTGATCTCTGAAAATTGTTCAAGCTAGGCAGGTTGCTCAGAGCAGTTTCTCTGAATGTCACAGGAGATGTTAATCCTTTTTCCGGAGGCGGAATGATGACGCTTAGGCATATGACTGTTTATGTGGCACCGGGATGAATGCAGCAAAACATAGGCATAAAGCCCAAGACACAAAGTTATGATTTTGGGTCATAATCATAAGGAATTGTGAGTGGTGGTGGAAACACTGTTTTCATACCAACATGCATCCATTTCCCCTTTCCCTGTAGAAGATATCTAAAAGGATTATTCATAGGGAGAAAATATGTGTATGAGGAAGTTATTAGAACTATGTCCTGCCATATGGGAGTAGCTTATTGGGTCTGCTGTGCATCATTAACACCTTCATAAAGTTGCTTGCATGCAATTAATTATGTAATTGCAAATTGGCATTAAAAAGATTGATATCATGAAGCAAAGCAGTGTCTTCATTTACTGACAGATAATATAATGAAGATGACACACATTTCTAGACTTAAAGGGTTTTTTCTAACATAAATATTTTTAGTACAAATATTTTCCAAAGACCCTTTTAATATAAAAATACTAAAATATCTGCCAATGAATTAATATTTACTATGAAAGAGTGCATATTATTATAAAAAGCTTTGAAAAGTTTTACATCACTGCCAACAGAGTTGTCTACAAGATGTTTTCCTTCCCATCTTCCTGAAGGGCAGCATAGATGATTACAAATAAATGGAATTATTTCTGAGTAGAATCACAAAGCACATGACAATGTGTACTTAACATGGTATATGAGTGCCTCGGGCATCACACTTCTGCTACCCCAAGGCTCTGATACTCAGATTTACTATAGCACTGTTAGTAAGGGAAAGCAACGTGGTATCCTTCCATAACCTGATCCTTTAAAGTCTGGCTTTAAGGGTCTTCAGCATGACAGATTTTCACTAAAACAACTTGGCAGCTCAAAAACCTTAGAATACTTTGAGTTGAAAGCAAAAAATATAGATGTGAAGGAAGGTACAATTCCCTTCTCCTTTGTAGACATTGTGGCATATCCTTGCAAAACACAAACTTTCCAGAATAAAAGCCATGTTCCTGTTAAACCCAAATTGTTACTCTGTCAGGGCAGTCAGTTCCACTCCTCTCAGCAGTAACTCCAGAGAGAAGAGAATATATAAACAGAAGAAAAAACATTATACTCAGTTTTCTTTCTAATCATGAAAGCAATACTGTGTTTCATGCATTGCAATTTAATAACACCCAAATACTAAAAATATATACACAGTCTTCTATTTATTCTGGATTTTAAACTCCCAGTTCCAGATGACTTCAGGAAGAAGTAATGTAGCTGCATTAACACATGAACACCCCAACACTTTTCCCCTAAATTGTTTCATTCTCCTACCATGTGCATCACAGTACCCTTAGTGATTTCTGAGAAATTGCTATAAATTGAGGGATGATATCTACAGATTGCAAAACTGGTTTTCTCTTTAGGGAAAAAAAAAAATCCAAATCCATGTTCATCTAGCACCTAAGAATACCATTGTACCTGCTCAAAAGTTCAGCAGATTTTTTCCAGAACTCAGGGAGCAGTTATTACTTTTGCTTATTGCATACATTAGTAATCTGAATTACTGCAGGGTAGAGAATGTGTGCTCAGTGTGCACAGACAGATACACAATTAAAATATCTACATTTTCTCTATGATTAAGAAAGAACTGAAAAGCCAAGTGGCTTGTAATGTGAGAACTGCACAGCAGTTGGAGCAGGGTGTCAGACTGATGCCAGCTGGGTGTCCTGCTTAGCTTTGACAGTAGGCTAAATGACCATGGAACTGGCTCCAAAAACATCTATGCAGGAATAGCTGTAATTTAATATTTTGGATGAGAAAATACACAGGGACTTTGCACAGACATTTTTTTCTGCTTCTACAAGAGAAGTAATGAGTTCTCCTGGGATGGACTGGGGCAGAAGAGTGGGAGGAAAAGAACTGAGGAAAAAGGAGAGAAATCAAGGCCTGGGCTCCTTGATTACATTCCACTGTCCAGGAAAAAGACATAGATCACAGAAGTACTGCTGTGGGAAATTCTTCTCAGCAAAATGAGGATATGTAGTTATGGTCTGGTTTGGGGCTGTGGTAGCCTCTGTTGCTCTATGGAGAACTCTCATTCCCCCAGACAATAAGTCAAATGCCTTCATAATTCAAGATTCACTGACATCTGCGGTTAACTGACAGGCTAGTAGATTGCTGAAAAGACAACTGCCCTCTGTTCATGGTGGACAATTGGAGAGGTGTTAAAACTGATATTTGACATATCTGGGGCAAAATCTGTCTCAGAGCAGGCTGCAGATATCCATCATGGCATTGATGTTTAGTTTAAATCTCTGCTTGAGAGGTCCAGGAAAGTTGAAGATGAGTATATACAATCCAAGGATACAGGTAGTCTCATGCTAGACCCACTTTCTCAGATCCTCCAAACAATGAGTGGTGAGCACAAGCAATGAGTGTATTCATTTGCTTTACTGTCCTGCCTTCAGACTTCCCTACATCATGCTCACTCCCTCCACCTCTCCCTCCGCTTAGTCCAGAATATATCTTCCACTCTTCTTCTTGTTCATATGCGAGCTACTCGCCCCATCCATGATCCTATATTGTGTCTAAAACATTCAGCTAGTTGTACTGCTGGCTTTATTTAGTCTCTCCTGTCAGGTACTGATGTTAATCTGTGAAAATACCATTCTTACCATCCTTTTGCTTTCCGTTAACCTGGCTAGCATGAGGAATATACAGGACCTGAGTTTTGTAGCTTGATGATCAAGCTGCACTTTTGAGTTGTCCAGGAAAATAGGTATGACCTGGTCATACTAAAAATAAGAACATGTTAGACAGGAGATGATCATAAGAAAGTGTGCTCATGTATGTGAGAAAGGCATGTTAATTTTTTAGGGTCCTTTCCTTTTAAACATCTGACTGTATCTAGCAGTATACTTCAGGTGGATGAGGGGCCTGGGGAGGGTGTTACAGTCAAAATCTTGTGATGTGCAAAAGAGTTAAGAACTTCTGAGTCCAATGAATGCTTTAACAATCTAATAGTTCAAGTTTTACACTCAATACAGAAACACATAATACCTGATACATGTTATGCAAAAGCATGCTAGTCTCAATGTGTTTTCTTTGGTATTAAATACTATTCCAGTGCTCCTCTGGATCCTGAAGTTGACAGTTTTATTCTGCCTCAAGAAGTGGGGAGAAAATTTTGAAAAGTCATAGGCATCCTGGAGTCTTTATGGAAGAAATGAGGTGTTCTTGGTGAGGGTTTATTCTGCCTCACCTCTGGTATACAGAAGGAGCTGGGTTCACAAGTGTCTCTATAGCACCCTGCATCCTTCTCTGGGCAGGCAGGGCAGCATGGCTGGTGTTCACTGGCCACCCCTAGTCCTTGGGACACCCAAGGTTGGAGTTTGTCACACAGCAATGATTGCTAGTTCACACTATTACCACAGGTGGTGCTGAATGGCCCCAGTTCACTCCAGTGAGGTGAGAGTCACTCATCCCCTGACAGATGGGGTGGCCAATGCCACCCAGACCAGGCCCAGGCCAAGGCCCCACAGTCCCCAGACCCTGTACTCCAGGGCAGCCCAGGGCCAGGGGCTTCTGCTAGTGATGGCAAAAATCACATTTACCATGTTATTGTCGGTGTCCTCAGTGAACTGATAGGTCCTGTGCTCACACTCAGCCCTGCCCAATTCATCCTGGCCAGGCACCGCAGCAGGACCCAGGTTGCAGCTGCTGGGCAGGAGTCAGGTGAGAAGGAGCTGGGAGAGGGCCTCAACAGGGCCCTCCTCCTGTGTTTGGGAACCAGCTGGAGTACCCTGGTCCTTGGCCTTGTTCAGCTTGTTGGGGTGCAGTGGGACTGTCTCCCCTGGGGAGGGGAGGGCACAGTCCCACTGGCCTGTAGGCTTGTGTCAGCTCACCTGGCCTATGCTGACCACATCAGCTACATGGACTACAAGTGATTGATGCCGTATAGACAGTATAATGGTCCTAAGCACGTACTGGGAGAGGGAAATATCATAACAATTCCTGTCATTTCACATCAAATGTCCTAGTAAAACAAATAACTTGTAGCAGGTTTTGGTAAGCCAATGCTTGGGACACACAGAAAGAATTGTGGGCTACTGCTGCTCGTTGATCCCAGTTTTGAGTGGAGCCAGATGAGATGGTGTTGTCAAGAGTCTTCCAACCGTGAGATATTCTCTCTGCAAAGCTGAGGATATTTATCTTGACCCGAAACATGTCAGGGGAAGAAGACTTTTGTAAGAGAAGGTAAAGTTCATATTCCATTGCTCTGCATCATAAATTCACAAATGTATTCCATTTTGGTGGATTGACCTTGTCCAGCTGCCAGACCTCACCCAGCCACTCTCTCATTCCCCCCCTCAAGACGACAGGGAAGAAAATAAGATAAAAAAGCTGGTGCATTGAGATAAAGACAAGGACATCACTTGATGATTACTATCATGAGCAAAATAGTCTTGACTTGGGGAAATTAATTTACTTTATTGCCAGTTATGTCTGAATAGTGAGAATCAAAACCAAGAAACTAAATCAACCCTTCCCTTCCCCTCCTTTTCCCAGACTAAGCTTCACTCCTTCATTCCTGACTCCTCTACCTCCCCCTGCTCCAAGCCACACAGGGGGATGGGGAATGAGGATCTGTGTTCAGTCCGTACAGCTCCTCTCTGCCTCTCCTTCTTCCTCATACTTTTCCCTGCTCCAGCCTGAGGCTTCTCCAGGGGCTGCAGGGAAACACCTGCCCCAGCAGGGTCACAGAATCACAGAATCATCAAGGTTGGAAAAGACCTTGAAGATCATCTAGTCCAACCATTAACCTAACATTGACAGTTCCCAATTACACCATATCCCTCAGCGCTATGTCAACCCGACTCTTAAACACCTCCAGGGATGGGGACTCCACCACCTCCCTGGGCAGCCCATTCCAATGCCTAACAACCCGTTCTGTAAAGAAATGCTTCCTAATATCCAGTCTAAACCTTCCCTGGTGCAACTTGAGGCCATTACCTCTTGTCCTATCACTTGTTACCTGGTTACAGAGACTCATCCCCAGCTCTCTGCAACCTCCTTTCAGGGAGCTGTAGAGGGCGATGAGGTCTCCCCTCAGCCTCCTCTTCTCCAGACTAAACAACCCCAGTTCCCTCAGCTGCTCCTTGTATGACATGTGCTCCCGGGGCCTCAGGGGCCTCTCTGGCGGGGCTCTGCCTGGAGCCCCTCCTGCCCTCCTGCCGCTCTCCCCTCGGGGCTCGCAGGGCTGTTTCTCCCCCTGTTTCCCTCAGCCCTGGCTGCCGGGCAGCGCTTTGCCCTTCCTTACCCAGGCTTTCCCCGAGGCGCCCGCCCGGGGCTGAGGGGCTCAGCTGTGCCCTGCGCTGGGGCCGTTGGAGCCGCCTGGAACTGGCTGTGTCCGGCGCGGGGCAGCCCCAGCCGCTCCCTGCAGGGGCCCACCCGGCAGAGCCCTTACTACCCAAATCTTGACACCTACACCCAAGAAACCCATTTAGAAATAAAGATTTTCTTGATTATATGTAGTTTTACACCTCTAATTTTTCCTGCTGAGAACATAGCTGTGAGTTTGCATAGTGCAGGATAAAAATATTTTCATTCTTTTTATTAATTTACAGTGCAGAAGATAAGGCCCTTAAAGTCTTTAGTTCAGTTATTAATCTAGATATATAGAAAAATTACAGAATTAATTAAATAAATTCACTAAAGGAAACTAAGCCTATAACACAAAAGTCCCATCTTTCTACTCTACTTTTGAAAGCTACTTTCTTTACTTTTGAAAGCAAAGAAAAACTCAGTGACTTCTAAACTAAACTGTTCTTTTTTCACTATCAGTTAACAATTTACAGCCATTCTTTCTGAATGGAATAATGTTTTAAATCACAGAAAATAAAAAAAATAAAGATAAGGTAAGAATGTTTAAGATGAATATCATTTCTCTCTACTGTTTTATTAAATCTTGAAAGCTCTCTTAACTGCAATATTACAGCTTATTTCCTTACTTTTTATTTTAAGTCTTGTATATTGGTCAATCACATGTGCATGGCACTCAATTCTAAGGACAGAAAAGTTCCATACATATTCAGGAAGCTTCCTACAGTCGTATTTATAAGAGAAAAAAAATTATGTATTTATCAATTTCTATATATTTTAAACTATAAAGATTGATAGATTTATTTTTAGAGAATGAAACAAACATTTATTTCTAAATAAACAAAAAAGTAATATATTTTAACCCTGTCATTTGAAGGTTTATTTGCTTATTTGAATCTTAGTCTTCCTCAAGTCCTCAGCACATTAATTTATTTATTTTGGTCTAATATTTTTTTCTTCATTGATTAAAACTTTATCCCTACACACAGAAGAGAATAACTGTTTTTACAGTAGTAGTCTAATTTAATTTAGTTGGAGTATTTGCAATGATAATTACCCAGCAGTGAATGATTTAAAAAGATGTAAATTTTAACAGTATTATCCAAATCGGCAAATACTTTTTAAGTATTCAAAAAAATATAAAAGAATGTTCAGAATTTGGCAAAGGATGTGTGGATAGTTAGGAACATATCAAATGCTACATTTAACTATGTTTGCAAAGATTTGTTTCTGCAATGAAAAAAGTTTTACCTGAAAATAAATAAAAAAGTTTGAAATAACTTAGAAAAAGTATAAAATTTGTACTTCTGCCACAAATATGCTTTGAATTATTTAGATGTTGTATGAAAAGAAAGCTAAAAGGAAAAAAAAAATCAAAGATATTAAAATAGATTTACTTCCTTTTCACAGAAGCTTAGGATAACTTATGCTGTAGGGGACAAAAGCCTTATTGAAGTAGAGGTTACCTAATCCTTCTCATTTGCTATGATTTTTTTCTAGAGGTTAAGCAGAGGCCTCACAATCACATCAGAAAACTTTTTCAGCATTTTCAAGTGAATTCCATCGGGTCCCATGGATCTGAATGCATCTGTCATGGTTTACACCCAGCCAGCAGCCAAACACCATGAAGCTGCTCAGTCACCCTCCCCCAACCCAGGGAATGGGAGAAAGAGTTGGAGGGGTGAGGGTAAGGAGTCTCGTAGGTTGAGATAAAAACAATTTAATAATTAAAATAAAATAAAATAAATATATAATAATAATGATAATAATAATAGTAATAATAGAAAATACAATGGTGTAATGCACAATGTGATTGCTCACCACCTGCTGACCAATGCCTAGCCCGTTCTCGGCTAGTGATCCCAGAGAAGACAGAATCCTGAAACCACCATCCCAAAAACCCGTGAGGTTTCCCAATCAACCTTTATCTATATACTGAGCATGACGTTAGATGATATGGAAAATTCCACTGGCCAATTTGGGTCTGTTGTTTTGGCTATGCTTCCTCCCAGCTTTTTGTGTACCTACATACTAGCAGGACATGAGAAGTTGAAAAGTCCTTGATGTCTTAGCAACAGCTGTAAACATCAGTACATTACCAACATTCTTCTCATACCAAATCCCATACTGAATCCAAAACACAGCACAATTCTAGCTACTAAGAAGGAAAGAAAAAAAAATTAGCTCTATCCCAGACATAACCAGGACAGTGTCCCTAAGTAGTTGGTTTCTCACTTCTGTGACCCGACTTCATCTATGAAAACAGAAGCATAAAAGACATGAAGTAGTTCAGTTTTTCCACACTGTCCACCACTAGTTTCTCTCTCCTGTTTAGCAACAGATGTCTCTTCCTGAATTTTCTTTTCCTATGCCTGTCTTGAAGATTTCCTTCTTGTTCCACTTCATGACACTATCTCATTTTAACTCCAGTGAGTCTTTGGTTTTTTTGATACCATGCATAAGTGTCCAAGCAATACTTTGATGCTTCTTATTTGTTGCCTGTCCTTGTTTCCAATTCTGGGATACATTTTAGGTCTTTATACAGCAGGGTGGGCCTTCTGGTGAAATTCTTGGTCTTCCTGACCACAGAAACAGTTTGCTTATAAACTCTTTTTTTTTTTTTTTTTTTTTTTTTTGATAAAAGAAACCATCTTTCATAAGCACCCTTCTACTTTATGACAATTTCTCAGGGTATTCTGCCCAGAAATGCCTTAAGTAAACTGAAGGCTGCTCTCTGGAAGAAGTTCGGAGTCTAAATTATACTGCTTAGCTTCCCAGATCCTTCCTCTAGATTCTGAACTCAATCAGTTCATGGTTATGAAGTCCTTATTTGTGAGCACCAGGAGAACTAGAGCATTAGTATAGTTGACTCCTCTAGCACTTGCCTTGGGAAATAATCACCAGCATAATCTAGGAACCTCTTGAATTTCTTGCACAGTGCTGTGTTTTCTTCCCAGCAGATGACTGTATCTTTGAAAATCCCTAAAAGAACCAGGTCTTGAGATCATGAGACTTCTAATAGTTGTGTATAAAAAGCCTCATCCACTCTGTCCTCTTGTGAATGTTTGTGATAGATCCTCACCACAATTACCCTCTGATCTTGACTCACAAACTCAGATCCCATGTTTCACAATGGGCCACTTCACAGTTGAGGAGCTGCTTTATTCTTCCTCTTATAGTTCCATACCTGTCACTCCTAAAAATCTTGACAAGTTTATTTTGTTCTTGATAAAAGATTTTTTTTTCCCCCTCTTTCCTCTTGCCATGTCCTTAAAATGAAACTAATAATGTTTTGAAGTACAGAATCTGACAGCAACTTAATGAAAGAGAATGCAAAAAAAATTAACTGAATTATCTTGTTAGTTCTTGATGAGTTACTGTCCTGTTATTCATGCAAATAATGTACCTGTAGTTATTAAACCTTGTCAATTTCCTCATCTCAGTGTCTGATATGTGTTTTGGAGATTCTTTTTCTATATTTTTGAGACATAATTTCTAATCAAATACTAGGACTAGACTGTATGCAAGCAAAATGGTAGACCTTATCAAAAACTCTCTTTTGCTTTGGATTCTTCAGATTTCTCAGAACTTCCTTTTCTTTTTATCCTCTGTGTTTCCTCTCCTTGCAGACTGCAATAATATAATATATAATTTTAATAGTTGCTTGTGCTAATATCTTATTAGCATAGATATAACCCATTTACTGAATCTCCATAAGCAATGGCAGAACAGAATATAACCATGGAAACACCCAAGACCTCCCTCAGATATGCTTAAAAGTGATATAGATTTCCTTTCTCATTTAGCTTTTCTCAGTATTCCCTTGTGTCATTTCAGTTCTTTGCAGCTTTATTTATATTACAGTACAAGTAGAGAGAATTGATAATGGGTAAAAAGATTTCAGATAGAATATTTGTCATTTGTGATTGAAGACCAAGGAATTAGATAATGAAAAATGCTATTTATACATTACTTTATTCATTATATAATCTAGAAGTTAGCTATCTGATTTCATTATCATACAGTAATCTCAAAGATTTGAGTCTCTGTATAACAAAGCTTTAAACTTCAGGAAGAATAAAAACATTGGATTGTGCTGCTGTCTTTAAATCTGATGTTCTTTAGTCTATCACTGATAAAGCAACCTATTGGAATCTTACACTTACTCCTGGTGAGTTACTGCTATGGTGTTTTTTTCACTGAAGAAAGACCTGCTGTTTTCATACATCTTTACACTTTTATTTCTGTTCAGCATTATTGGATTTTATTGAAGGTAATGCTTAACATTACTCTAAGGCCTAGAATTTCTAAAGCACTGTGCGAATACTTAGTACATCCTATTAGATAGATCAGTAGAATTATCCCTATTTTTCAAGACAACAGATTGAGAAAGAAATGTGTCAATTCAGGTTTGGACTCATCTCTTTCAAGTTCTAATAAAAATAAGCCATCTTTGTCTTCGGTCACTTTTAAAAGTAACTGAATGTGGATCTTGAATGCCAGTGTTCAAGACAGTAAATCCCAGGAAATGGGCAACATTTATTCCTGCTTGGGCTAACACCATAATTAGTTTTGTTTTAGCAGGAGGATTCCTAATGTCCTTTTAACTTAAATTTATTGATCATATTACTATTGGTTTTGCAGACTAGCTTAATCTACTTTAATATTCTCCTTTGCCACCTTTGTGATTTTAATCAGAGAATCCAGGCATTTTGAAGCTCCTCCTTATCTTACTATAGATTAGTTTTGTACTATGCATGTACAATTCTTACTGTTTTCTCTAGTAGTACCATACTACATCTGTCTTTTTGCATGCTTCACATTTTTACAAGTTTGATCTGCCTTGCCACTTGCGTTATTCCCCTAGAAAAAGTTCAGATATTAGGTGCAAATCTTCAGAAAATTTTTTGCATAATAACTCAGTACGTGCAAAGTATTTTGAAATTTTTTTACCATATTATCAACTCTGAACATCAAAGGTCATCTATAAAACCTTGTATGGTGTATTCAGGTTTTCACCCCTTCAGCAAATAGATGCAGCTATGCTTCATATTTCTAGTTGTATGAATTGTGTACTACATTTTTTTCCTAGTGAAGTAATCAACATAAACTGGAAACATTTGACCAATCATTTTCTTTTATTTCAAGAAATGATATAACTTTATTTATATGTGAAAAGTCTTGTGTCATCTGGAAGACTCATAATGATATCTTAGACACAGATGAGAAAAGCTTTGCAGATGATTTAAGTTCATCTCTACAAATATTTTTCCAATATCTGCAAATACTGGAAGTGAAATGGGAAATACATTTTTCAGTCAAAGATTGGGGCTCATGACCAGAAGAGAGGGTAAGGAAGATGAAAAAAAAAGTACTTATATAGCATTACATGTAAATACACTCTTTCTGAGAACAGTGAAAGAAGTGGGGAATAAATAAATTTAAAAAAATAGGGGCTGAGCTGAAATGTCCCTTCAGAAGAAGAAGGAAGAAATTTTTTGGGAGACAAATTGAAGGTACTACTAAAACAGATTTATTAAAAGAAAATCATATTCAACCTCAAATTCTGTTTGAATTGTATACAGAAGAGGCAGTTTAGGATGATATCAGTTACATGGTACTTATAAGAGGTGGTGGCAATACCTTTAAAACGAAATTCCATAAATATATTTCTTATTTATAATCTTATCTTTTATGACAGAACAGAATAGTGTTATTCACTTACCCAGCCATTAGAATGAATAATTTACTTCCTAGCATGTTGGAGGAAAACCAGCCTTTCCAGAGAGCAGGGAATTAAGCCGTTGCTAGGACTTCCAGAAGGATCACCCTGCTTTGTTCTTTTCAGGGGAAAACTTAAGAAGTGAAGTATTCTCAGTTGTCAATGGCTGACATGCCTGGGTCTTCACCAACAAACCATTGGGAGTGGGAGAAATGTAAGGCAAAAGTGATATAAGGTTGTGTATTTTTTTAAGACAGAAAACAAGCAGGAAACTGGTTCAAAATTGTGTTTTTAATAGAAAACCAGGTAGTGTGCAAATATTATATAGAGGAGAATCACATTGCTGTAAAAGAATTATGTAAGGCAATGTTGTATACTATAATTTCTGCATGTGCCTGTGTATAACACTGAAGAAACGTAGAATGAAATGATTAAAAAATCATGTATCTGATATTGTCTACACTAAAATGGCTTCTCTTTTCTGGAAATAATTTCAGGGTGAATGAGCTTCCAAGTTACTGTAAGCTGGCATAAACCTCTTCACTGGTTCTTTTTCACAAATCCTGGGAAACAGCTGAAGAAAAAAGGAAACAAAAAAAACCCCGTACAAGTAGCCATGCAAATTTCAGAGCTGGAAGTTTCCTTTTTGTTGGTTCAGAGCAATATAACAGAATCCTTATCCACACTGAAAACGAGCTACTGATCCAGAGAATTCCAGTATCTTTTCATACAGCTTTCCTGAAGATCAGCAGCTTCAGGGAACATTTTTCTAATACTTCTTTATGTTTTGCATTCAGAGGTTCATGGCTGTACCGGTTTTGTCTGGGATAGAGTTAATTTTCTTAATAGTAGCCGCCACAGTGCTATGTTTTGGATTCCTGCTGGAAACAGTGTTGATAATACACTGATTTTTAGCCATTGCTGAGCAGTGCTTACACACCATCAAGGCCTTTTCTGCTTCTCACACCACTCCACCAGCTAGTAGGCTGTGCTGGGAGGGGACACAGCTGGGACAGCTGACCCCAACTGACCAAAGGGATATTCTGTATCATATGATGTCATGTTCAGCGTATAAAGCTGGGGAAAAGTAGGAAGAAGGTGGGGACACTCATAGTTACAGCATTTGTCTTCCCAGGTAACCATTATGTGTGATGGAGCCCTGCTGTCCTGGGGATGGCTGAGCATCTGCCTGCTGATGAGAAGTGGTGAATGAATTCCTTGTTTTGCTTTGCTTGTACACAGGACTTTTGCTTTATCTATTAAACTGTCTTTATCTCAACCCATGAGTTTTCTCACTTTTATTCTTCTAATTCTTTTCCCCATCTCACAGCAGGGGGACTGAGTGGGTGGCTGTCTAGGGCTCAGCTGCTTACTGGGGTTAAACCACAACAAAGGTTCATGCAGTTCACATATATGATCAATACTGATACTCATCAGGACTATACAAAGTTAGATTTCTGCTGTTCCTTTTGGTCTGAAGCCATCTTCAACCTTATCCTTTTCAGTACCAAATTAACCAAGTGATTTTGTGTACTAGCCTGGAAAGAGGAGGGCGAAAAAAAAATGCAGTATGATATCACTAGGGACACTGTCAGGTGCTCTATTACTTGACTTTAATAGATGAAAAGTAAGAAAGAAACTTCCTCTCACTTGTTGTTTTTTCTAAGAAACAAAACAGAGTTTTGATTGTATAATCTTAATGGAAAATTGGAAAGTCACAAAAAGAAAGAGAAGCCTTCCACAACAAAACATTAAAATGAGGTTTTATAAAAGTAAATTATTTTGTTATCAACACGTTTTATTTAAATAATAACCCCAACTCCCTCTAAATGAAAAAATCCAAAAGAGAAGAAAAAGAACTCTAATAACCCAAAGTATACTTTTACTGCAAAGTACCTGTTTTTGGAAAAGCTATCTTGAACCCCTTTAAGTAAAATACTTCAGGAAATTGCTTTTGAAGTGCTATGATAGGTGACATAAATAAAACAATTTCTTCAGCAATGGCACTTTCAGTATGCAAAATGGCATATGTAAGAGGTACTTGCCTGACAGCACTGTGGTAAATTAACTGGTCCAATTAACAGCATGGGGTACCTCTAGGATTAATTGAAAATCATTAGTTTATTTATTGGGTTGGTTTTAAGTATTTAATAGTGTATGCTGTATTAATGTTAGATTTCTCTAAGTGATACTGTAACTAAATGGTAATAAGGTTTGTTTGTTTGTTTCTTTCTGGAAAGATGTTGACATGGGGACTGTGCTTTTAATTGCTATGCTCCCTAAAGAGTCTGTACAGCTCTTACGTTTTGCACTGCTGTTGTAATAAGGAACACAGTAAAGCAAGTCTTTCTGAAAGGTTTTGCATGGGATGATCAGTGAATGCCACAAAGATATAGTCAATATAGCTACAAAAAGTTGTATGTACATATACACGGGAACAGACACATACACAAATAGAGACATGACAATAAGACATTTAGGTAGCAAACATGTCACAAAAGACATATACACAAATATGACATTCCTTCATTCAACATGGTAAGCCATATGCATATATGCTCAGATAGAAAAAGTCTAAAATAACAACAGGCACTGACACTTGAAATTTTGAGATTTTTATAAGACATGCAGATATAAATACTCAGTAACATGGGGAGGTCTGGTCAGTTTTGGAATGTATCCCACTACTTAATCATAGTAACATAAGCTGGGATTGTACTAAGAGCATCTGCTTAATAGTAACATGAATTTAAGCTTTTGTAAAAAAGGATAGTCCCACCTTCCTCCTGATGCCTCTAGCCTGGCATTTCTTGCATTCCTGTGTCTGAGCACCAGCAATTTATGCAGCTTCTCAAATCAAGGAACTGATCCCCCTCAGAATTAATAATTTAATTTCCTGATCTGACTTGTCACACGTGCAACTGCTTATACAGACACAGCAGCTATCTAGGTTCAAGACCACTCCTTGCAATACTTGCACCAGTGTGAACTGGGTAAGGAATTTCAACATGCTAAATCTGGTTAGATGATAGTTAAGAATCCCCATAATTTCAAGCATAGATTAAAAACAATGAAAGTATGCAATTATTTATGTCTGAGCACCAAACTGATAGCAATATTGCAATGCATTTGTTGGGTTGTCAGGGATTGCATAAGTGAGAAAAGCAGATATATAATGCATATTTAATAACTAGGAATTCTAGAAGCTATAAGCAGGAACAACTCAAAGTTATGGCATAATGTGGCTTCAAAGTATGGTTATAAGCATCAGCAGTGTCCATAATATTCCTGTGAAAATAATGTTCCTGGAAACTGGCTTTAATATATAACATACCTACTCCGGGCTGTTCAGTCCGTAAGAGCCAAAATCAGGGTTCAGGAGGTCTGGTATATCAGATCTGTGTTCAGGCCTTTAGAACAGCCAATTCATTCAAGCAAACATATGTAGACATGAACAGGGCTACAGAATTCAGAAAAAAAACCCAAAACCATTAAACAAATCACATGGGGTCATCTTTTGCACCAACATGTCTTCTAGGTAAGTTATTTGTTCTGGCATTGCAAATATGTAGTATGGAAGAAAATAAGATTGTGGTTTTGCATAAACTAATGTATGGACCTTCAGCATTACTGTTCTTCAAAGTATGAGGACAGAGTGGCATACAATAACCTACTGATGTTCTACAGTTCCATAGGTACTTCATCAAATAGTACAAATTATTGGTCTGTAACATATTTTAATTTAAGACAAAAATTAGCAGAATTGATCACAGAACTTGCATGAAAGCATAGTGACAGTGTGGTTGGTGGGAACAGTGTGTCTCTCCTATTAGACTTCTAGGATTGTTTTAGCTGCTAAGGGAATTGGGCATGACAATCTAAAAGGATTTATTGAAAGATGCCCAGTTCAGATATTTAGATAATGTCAACTTACTGGTTTCATAAGAGAGGTGTCAAATACAATTTTGTGTATGCATGTGACACAATCAAGGAAGCTCCCAAGCTTCCCAAGCTCATTTTCAGATTTCACTTTATTTAATTATTTAATTATCTGAGCTTTAATTTAATTTAATTTTATTTTATTATTTAATTTTGATACCAATATTTTGTCTCCTCATTAATTACTATCTTATATCTTTCATTTCTCTTTATTTGAGGTTTTATAATTTACTGAAAGGAAACCACAGCTGATATAGGGAATATGCTAATTTTCTTCTAACTTTTTTCTTTGATATTTCACGAAACCGTGATCTGGGGAATGACTTAAAATAATCTGCTTTTACCCTGTGTCACAATGTAATCCTGAAACTTTTGGTGCTTAAACATAGATGATAGTGGTGGTTCTTGGATGTTCAACTTATTAAGTGAAAGGCCAGGTAAAGCAAACAGTTTGTGGACCCATTTGGAGGAAGGATTTCTCATGCTGGTAACTATCAATCAGGGTTGGATTCAGTGACCTAGGTAGTTCTTTTCAGCTCCATGTTCCTAAGCTTTTCTCATGCAAACAGAGATACTGCATATTTCAAGATAGTTCATTTTTCAAGATAATAACATGTGAAATGTTCTCCACATGAATTTAAAATCTGTCAACAATTTTAAAGTTCATATTCTCTAACATTATCTTCAGAAAGCTATGGCAGTGCTAACTTGGGGCATCAAGTGCCATATTAAAAGTTACTTCACCCTTTCATCTTCAACAAAGTAAATGACCTTTGTAGACTAACTTAAAGTCCTCCCCAAAAGTTTACCACAGTTTTGACATACTTTGTTCTGAGAGTTCTATTCATTTTTCTTTGACCACCGTCATCACCAGCTACTGCTGTAGTCCTCTTCCTTTGCCATATTTCTGGACTTTCAAACACCAGGTGTGCATTTAATATTTTTTTTTCAACTATTTTAGCTTCTTCAGTATTTTTCATAGGCTGTTTTATCACCTGTAGAAAAAAAGATCAGTCTTCTTTTAGGTGTTTCCATACTCAAATAGTAAGGCTTTTTAACCATTACCTCTTTTTTTCATAATAGTATTACAATTTTCATGGTATTATGATTTCCACAGAAGAGGGTGTTGTTAGTAATACACAGCAATATGAAAGGAGGACAGAGATTTAAAAGTGGAAGACAAGACTAAAATATGGATGCATAATTCAAATGTATATCTTTAACCATGGTTTCAGATACTTGCTTTTTTTAAAGTGTATAGGTACTTGTGGATAGGCTGGATCTGGGTATTTCGAATATCGGCACTGATGTATAGGAGTAGTACAGAATTGTGCTGGATAAAAAATGTCTTAAGGCTAGCTTTTTTCAAAAGGACATGTGCTTTTCACCTAATAAAGGTCTTTCTGATAGATGACTACTCAGTGTTTTGCCATGTGACTTCAAGGTGTTACTGTTTTCATGCAAGTTCTGTGATCAATTCTGCTAATTTTTGTCTTATATTTGAAATATGCTACAGACCGATAATTTATACTCTTTGATGAAGTACCTATGGTACTGTAGAACATGACTATAAAAATTTCATACTCTTTGAGCTGGAATTTTAAATTCAGAGATCTAGATACTCTGTCAGGGAATCTTGAAGTGTGACCAAATATAGAGTTTTGTTCAATGACAGAGATTCATTTTATTTTGTGTAAACCATGAGAAATTCTATTAGCATATTTTTGCCTGGAAAGTAGACAAAAAAAAAAAAAAAATCAATAATTTTATCTTAACTTTTTTTTGTTCTTTCAGGATTCTTTCAAGCCAAAATAAAAATGTTTTTTTAAAAAGTTCAGTCAATGAAAATATCTTTCATTGTTTTATAGCATTTTTTTTCAGAGAACACTGGTGAAGGATTCATGTTAGCTCACTTGAGCTGAAATAACACTGTGAAAGAAATAAACACTGATGTTTATCAATATTTACAAACACTGAAATGCTTATCAAAACTGCTGCTAATTAGAACCACAAAAACACAGCTAAAATACTTTTTTTTTTTTTTTTCCCCATAATTGCCACACAGCTAAGAATTCTGTGAACAAATTAGAAGAGAATAAATGAGCAGCTAAATTGCCAGATTTGTGCAGGCAACAGTAGCTACTGTTTTAGAGAACTCAAATAATTATAGGATAGCCCCATTTTGTGAAGTGAAACTTAGGCAGCTAGGTTTCACTTCACAAAAGTGATGACGTTGTACACCAGCTCTGGCATGCAGTGAGGGAAAGTTCACTTGCCTCAGGTGTCCTAGAGGTTGTTCATCATTAGGTCACTCTGGAGGTTGGTTAATTCACTACTCACTCTCCAAAGGCCTTCAAGGAGCTATTAGTTCAGGGAAAATTCAACCCCTCTTAAGGTCTTTATGAAAACAAAATCAGTGAGGATGGACAGCTTTGAAGATTTAAAAATTACCATTTATCAAGTACATTTTATAAAGAAAAGCCTCCCTCTGCATCTCACCAAGTAAGTGTAATAAACATTTTTTTTTTTATGATGACCTTGGGAGTAAAAACTTCACTAATGAAAAGTCACGATTCGTGTATTTTATGTTGCTTTAAGGACATGTCCAGTGCTGTTAAGATTGCCAGTCCCCATCTAAAGAGTTTGGATATTGTTATTCTTGATTTATATGTACCATATATTAATGCTGACTTGGTCTTCAGAGACATTCTTTCATATAATCAGAACAGCATTGCAAACTCATTTCTCTGGGCATTGCCATCAATTAAAAACTGCAGTCAGCTTGTGTGTGAAACAGAGAGAAGGGGTAAGAGAAATGAATATTGGGTAGCAAAGAGATTCCTGTGTTGTGATTTAGTTAACACATTTGACACATTTGCTTTATCATATTTTGTGTTCTACATAACCTTTAACACTCATTGAGGATTTACAATTTGTGGTTTTATTCTTTCCTATAATATTCTGCGTTATGACCCTAGTGGGAAAAATCTTCATCTGAACAGTTTATATTTCCAACAGAGAGCACCATGAATGAAGCTGTGTGTCTGTTAATTGTTGAAGAAGGTGGACTTACTAACTCTAGTCTAGTTAATACAGGAGATGAGCATAGACTCCAGAGACAGACAACCTCAAATATTTAGAAAAAAAAAGATAAATCCACTACTCTAAAATTGTATTAATGTTTAGAAATAGACAAACTCACTTGTAGAAGTGCTATCACCCTCTCAGGACATTTGTAGCAGTCTTCATAGATAGTTAGCATGACACACTCTTAATTGCTTTCTTCCTCTTCAAGGCTGCAACAAATTTCACTGACTCCCTCCCCACCTCTAGAAGTGCAACTGTTCTATGAATCACTAAGCTAATAAAAGGTTTTTTTCTGGATCTCAAGAATATTGCCTTCATCCAACATTGCCTGATATGATCTCTTTCCACATGTAAACTCTTATCTGAACAGAATCTTATCTGAACAGAGCTAGTTCATGTAAAATCCACCTTCTGTTTCAAACTTCCAGATAACCCATCTTCTAGAAACTAAACTTATAATATCCTCTTCTTGTTTTTAAAAGCAAACTGATATCTTCTGACAAGTCAGGTGTCATGAGACAGCAGCATCTCTCAATCATGTGCCAAGAATACAATGTTTAATCTTATACTGTTCTATGCATTCTGCCCAGTACATAAACACTCATAAATGCTGGTTGATTTCAGGACTGTTGTTACCCCAATATATGAAGTAGGTTTCTAGCTTATGATATTAGCTCTCCTATCTGCTGTCCTAGTTTTGGCTGGGCTAAAGCTAATTTTATTTCTTAGTAGCTAGAATAGTGCTGTGTTTCAGATTCAGTATGGGATTTGGTATGAGAACAATGTTGATAAGATACTGATATTTTCAGTTGTTGCTCAAAAATCAAGGACTGTTCAACTTCCCATGTCCTGCTAGCGTGCAGGTGCACAAAAAGCTGGGAGGAAGCATAGCCAAACAAATGGAACCAAACTGGCCAATGGAATATTCCACACCATGTAACGTCATGCTCAGTATATAGATGAGGGTTGACCAGGAAGGTGTGGCTCTCTCTCTCCAGGATTGCAGTTTGGGGATTTTCTCTCCTCTGGGATCACTAGCGGGGAATGGGCTGGGCATCAGTCGGTGGGTGGTGAGCAATTGCATTATGCATCACGCATTTGTATATTCTATTATTATTATCATTATTATTATTACTTTTATTTTATTTTATCCTATTTCAATTATTAAATTGTTTTTATCTCAACCTACAAGTTTCCTTACCTTTACCCCTCCAACCCTTCTCCCCATTGCCCAGGGGTGGGGAAGGGTGAGCGAGCAGTTGTGTGGTGTTTGGCTGTCAGCTGGGTTTAAACCATGACATTTGCTTATATTCCTTTGAATAAAACTTGTATTGCTTTGTAGCAGCTCATCGCTCACACAGTAAAAAAAGAAATATTCTATAAGTATTGCTGCTTCTGGTAAGGCCACTGCTAGATTATGAACTAATTAATATTCTGCAATAACAAACTCCTCCAGTCCTTGGTTGGAAACCCTGAGTCATGAAAATACTGTAATTTGTTGACAGAGTTTCATATTATTCTTTCAGAATCTGAATTAAAGTTATGTAGAAAATATTATTCTAACTAATATTCTTTCCATCTTTATCACATGTCCAACTTTTTCTTTCTCTATAGCAGGTCTGTATTATTAGACTCAACAAATGTTTAATTAAAATAT
The DNA here is from genome assembly GCF_047716275.1 of Strix uralensis. Classification (NCBI taxonomy): domain Eukaryota; kingdom Metazoa; phylum Chordata; class Aves; order Strigiformes; family Strigidae; genus Strix; species Strix uralensis. Next base: position 87,736,822 of record NC_133972.1, on the reverse strand, counting down.
TTTGGCAGTCATTTGCTTATGCTTCATCACTTCCAGTTTTTGTTTCAGTGTGGAGCAAGAAGGAATATTCCAATCTGAGACAAGAAATTAATTTGGAAAGATTTCTTTCAAACTGTGTTGCAAATACATTCTTTTTATTCAAGGGTACACTGCATAACAGTAGGAGAAATGGTTCTATGTACATTCAAGGAAAAAAAAAATAATTCTAAGTTCCTTATATATATGTCATTCTTTTAAGATTGTTGGGAACTCCCATGAGTGGACTCTTAAAGCACGCTGAGGAGGAGACTGTGTAGTCATTTAAAATTCAAATACAGCTTCGTCTTGGCCATTAGTCAAGATCAGGCATCTTGGGAGGCTTCCAGTTTCACAAAGTAACCCCTGTGAAAGTCCTTTAAAGCAACTCTGTCTTAGAAAAGATCCAAACAAGTGATGCTTTGATCCATAAATCATCAGAGAAAGTGAAGAATGGCAAGCCTAACTTTGTATTTAACAATAGTCTCTGATCTGAAAAATCATGTTGGGATGAATTCAGAGAAAAGTCTGCTCTGTCTCAGGATGTGGCCCTTTGAAATACTATTTTAGCATTGGAACAAAAAACATCACTTTTAAAAAAACACAACATAAACTATTATAAATAATGAAAAATTGCTTCTGTTTGTGTCTCAATTCTCTTTACATTCTTCTAAAATTCTAGTATGCTTTGAATTGTGAACAATTTCCCATGCAAATAAAAATGAGTGTTAAAGACTGTAGTATGTAACACATTTGCTAGTTTTGTGAAAGACTGGTTAATCCTATACACTAGTGCTATGGTGTAAATGGGATGAAAGGAATTCCTCCTATGCCTTGTAGCTCTGTGCTTTTCTTACATGTCTTCTCTTTAGAAATAGCCTCTGTAAGAACTGATTTATTTTTTTTTTTTTTCCTCTACATTTGTGGATGCTACTGAGAAATGCTCACAGCTTTGACATTGCTTCTCACTGTGGTCATACAAGTCTGCTGGGGTTTTTCACTGTTCCAGAAAAGGACCTGCTGCAATGTACTTTTTCCCAGAGTACTGCAAAACTGTATTTCTCTTTCCTGTGGCCTTAACTGGAAACTGATCATCTAACTGTGAATCCTAATTCCCCTCTCTTCATTAAAAATAATGATCCAGAATTTTTTTTGTGCTATTATTCAAGATGGTAGCACAGAGGTAATGCTGTTGGATATATAAGCAAAGTCTAACAGTTCAGAGGTCTAGCTTAAGTCTCTTAAGGGCTCTTCAGGTATTACATGTTTGACACGCAGTTCTTCCTATGGCTCAATGCACCTATTTTCTACCCATCTAAAGGCTTTTTAATTAAGAGAGAAGGAAGGAGGGACCAGTATGCCATCCACCAGAATATCCTACATAGTTAAAACTAGCTTTCTGTCTCTATGTGGCAAGCTCTTGCTTGGCAGATAGGAAGGAATGACTCACAGGTTGTGGGAATTGTCCTGGTGTGTTATACATAGGGTGGTGGCAAAGCTGCTCTCTCCTATTTCCCAGGAGCAATGTCCTGTGTATTATCAAGCATTATATAGTCTCTAAAACCACATGAGAATTTAGTTCAGAAAGGAATAGGCACCTGAACACTTTACTAATCCAGGAAGTCCATTAAACCATGTATGAAATAATCCTGCTGAGAAATCAGCTTGCACTTAGTGTCTTCTATTAATAATAATCTTTTTCATGCTGGGTGGCTGAGGAAATGATAGTCATTTCTCAGTTGAATGGTATAAGTTTGTGATATATCTTTTTTTGCAAAATCTATTATATTTAGAGAAATGTATTTTTTAAATTGCATAATATGAGGGGGGAAAGGGTTAAAGTACAGCCTCAGATCTCTCAGATGTTTAAATGTATGTCCTAATACATCTTTTGGTAAGATTTAAAGAACACAATACTGTTCATTGCCTGCTGTGAAAAATAATTTCCTAGACTTTACTGTGGAGAAGCTCTTCATAACATCTCTCACTTTCTTCTCAGTGCCATCTGTGGAAACAAGGGTGAGACACATTGGTGTATAAATTGAACCTGTATCTTCTGCTGGAATCATATACTAGGAGACAAGAGATGATAAGTTGTGCAACAGACACAAAGAGGTAAGGAACCCACTCGTCTGGCAGTTCAACAACTGGACTGTCAGTCAGGATACATCTCTGAGGAACTTTAGCAGAAGAGTGAAAATCCAAAGCAGAGATTATCGTTCCCTTTCAATCCCTATGTCCTGACTTATTTCCTATTTAAAGGGAGCTTTTGAGTGGTCCTGTGTCCTTCCTATACTCCCTGAAGTAATTTTAGCCCTACTTGAAGAAAAGCATCCAAAACTGGGTTTTAGTCTCTAATACACATCTGTACAGCAGAGACAGAACTCAGGAACCCCAGAGAGAGACTGGGGAAGTGTAATTTAAGTGTACCACATAATTTGCTGTGAGACACTTCATTCCCCTTGCTGTAATCCTGTTTGTGTGACAGCTATGGGTAAAGGGACCTCTCTACACTGTAAGACTGGGCCCATGTTCACACAAAAAATTATTATCCAATTTACCAACATTATTATGCAGTATCATAATGTCTTCTCAGAAAACTTTCTTTCAGCTCTGCATAGGTGACAATTTCCCTCCCCTCCCTGTGTTAGACCTGCAAATGTGATATGAATGCTGAGTTTACTGCTGGTTTGTGCACCCAACTGATGGTCTCTCTGCCACTTCTTTCCAAACAGATAAGACTGGAAAACACATAGACATCATGTAGTGACCTGCTCCTTCCTGTTCATTAGCAGAGAGAGAATTCCAGGCTTTTTTATTGATGCTCTGAAGGAACAGGTTACGAGGCAGCTGTAAATATGATAGGATCCAATTTCATCCCATTCACCTCTAGTCCCCAGTCAAGGCAGGTGGAAAGTACTGAAGTCTCCTTGCAGCTAGACCATGTAGGTGTGCCCAGCAGCATACTAAATCACTATGCATGTGTGGACTGTCAAACCTGTTGCAGCTATTCCTAAACCAATACTTTCCAATTTGTTGTCTGAACAGCATACAAGTCTGGTTTAAATGTGACCATAAGATTGCTTTAACTGTATGCTGTACAAGTACCTCATTGCTTTTTAATCTTTTTCTTTCCTAATAAGTGTCACAGATGTCATTATGGGTATAATTGCAAGTGGACAGCAGAAGTCTCATTCACAATATTCTCTGCACATATACTGAACCCACATACCTCTGATGGAAAAAAAAGTCCAGTGAGCTGTGTGGGACATGACAGTGATTTTTTCCCTTGCATAAAATAAAGATTGTGTGTCATATCGAAGATAGCTGTAAAACTGACATAGAGATGCCAAAATATTATTTTAGAGTTTTATTTTAAACACTGAACATGCTATAAATTATAAAAAGATTAATTCAGGAACAAGTTAGAAGTATCATTTAGAAGAACTAGGTAATATTGAAATAGCTGGACATGGATTTCAGTTGCTGCTCAACACCTTGAATCCTTTACTGGTCTCAGTTGAAAAAAAAAAGACCTGGAAAATAATAATAATAATAAAAAACAAAACCAAAACAAAAAATCCCAATCATTGTATTCCTTAATAAATTAAAAAAAAAAAAAAAAAAACCCACAACACAAAAACCAGCCAAAAAAAACCCCTAGTCAGCTGCTTTCTTGTGGTGTGAAATTTAAGCTGCACAACTATAGGAAAACATTAAATAAAGTCTTGTCTGAATTCTTTCAAAAGCCACTACACTAATACCTAATTTTTGAATTGTTCATATATTTTCAAGTTTGGGTGCAGACATTGCATCACCCCTCCTCTCTGTCCCTTCAACACTGAATTTAAACGTTGTCAAACATCCTGTGCAGACTGGTGGTTCCACATCACATTGGTTTTATAAGTTTTAGGGCATGCCCATGGGTATAAGTGTCAAGCAGACTCAAAACTTCAAAGCACAACTTCTTTGAAAGCATTAAGTTTCAAATAGTTCTTAGTCAAGCAATACATATTTTTAAAGTCGTTTCTTTCCTGCTCATATGCTTTCATGTCACTCCCAAGTTTGTGTGATTTTTCAGGTTCACCCAGTCCCCGGTTAATCATGAATATGCAAAATCACACTCCAGTTTTAGCATCTGCTTAAATCAACAACCTGATAAAGTCATACAGTAACAAAATACATTTGAATAAAATTTTGAAAAAAAAAAAGTTATAAGGTATCTTCTTGTCTATGCTTATGGGTGAACAATATAGATATTATTGCTGACAGATGAATAGCTAACTCTTTTTTTAAAGTATCTGAGAGAGACTCCAGTCTTCCAAGTAATCTGTTCCAGTACCTTGTCTCTAACACTCTTGTGTTAGGTTAGTGATTGGACTAGATGATCTTCAAGGTCTTTTCTAACCTAGATGATTCTGTGATTCTAACCTGAATCCTTCTTGTTGAAATTTAAGACTATTATTTTTTTTTTTCTTCTCCATATCTGCAATGGTGAACAGATTATTTCTCATGAGTACTTACAGGAATGGAACAGATGGTATCTTTGTATCTTCTTGTTTTGCATGTTATGTTCCTTTCAGGAGAGGGATTAACTCAGATACTTATCTGGAGACAGAAGAGACATGTTTCTTCCCAGGAAGCAGCAGCTGAATCTGGCAGAGAGCAGGGCTCCTGGAAACTGCATGCTGTGGCAAGCAGAAGAAGGGAGTGAGAAAGTCACTTGAAAGATGTAGAAGTCCGCAGGTGGAGGAGAACCTGACCTGCTGGGAAGAAACAGGGAGCAGACAGGAAATTTTCAGAGGTGTTGGAGCACAAGGAATTGGGCACAATTTGACATGACTTAGTCACTGAGCAGGCTGGAAGGAAAGAAGCAGTGGGTTGGGAGAGACAGCATTGCATATAAATCCTTTCTATTTCTAATCTGTCTGTATTTAAAAAGCTAGGAATTCTAGTTAATAGTTTAATAATCCCTGGCTTTTGTGACTTTAAGAACGATTTGTTCTTCTTTGCGGATTTCACTATAAAGAAAAAAGGAGGCACAGACTCATTCCAAAAGCCTGACTGACAGGGTCCTGGCTGAGGAGCTTCTTTAATTTCTATCATATTTGCTGCTGTCTTATGTTTTTCACAATAACTGCACATCTTTCCTGAAGTGCAACACATAAAGCTACATACACTATTCTAGCTGAGACCTTACCAATGTGCATAAAGTAGGAGGATGTGTAAATATCTGAATTATTACACAGATACAAGTAGTGTGATCAGTAGTCTGTAAGTCTGTTCATAAATTTTTGTGAGATGTTTCTCTTTATTGTACAAGCATAATGTCAGTACATTGGCAGCCAGTCATCTCCCCAAACCCCCAGATCATTTCTTGGAGAATTATCAAGTTCTAGATTTATATCCTATATCAGTACAGCTGGTTATATCTGTTCAGTGTAGTATTTTGTACTTCCACTATTTAATCTATTCCTATTTCTAAATTTCTCTTTATTTCAACATCTGGGTAAATAATGATAACCCAGAAATGAATCAGAGTCAAGGCAGACTCCTTTTTGCCAACAGATCAGCTCTACTCCAGAAAAATCAACCTGTCAGGTTTGCATATTACAGTGGTTCTGTCTTTTCTCTTTTTCTGTGGTTTGCTCATGGGGATGTCATATGAAAGAACATCTAAAGTCACCATGATGTCATAAATTGCCTGTTCTTTTCTAAATTTGAGGCTACTAAATGGCACTGACCAATCGGTGACAGTGACATCTGGGACACCCAGGCACTTTGGAAATTCCTTCATTCCAGTTATAGGCTCTTATAATTTTCAGCCATTCAAGGTGTTACTGCTCAGATGTTAGACTCAACGGTTTGCTTCAAAATCTGTTCCCAGTATACTCTTTTCAGGGAACAGTTTTCCTAGCTACATCTAGTTTCCCTTTTCAAGTATTTGGTTATTCCTATCACATTGTGTCGTGTGTTCTTCTGGATACTCTTGTTTCACTTATGTCTGACATGAATTTCTTTGTTTGGTCAAATTTATATTCACCTACCAACATGCATCTAATCATTATTAATATCAGGTAGCATGGTCTTTAACCTCTGACTATCCTATACGATATTGATAAATTTTTGTGTCTTCAATATCCAAATTTGTTTCTTGCCTCTACTCATCTTCTTGATTTTGTTACTCACTTCATCACACAGATGCAAGGATTTCACCAGATTAATAAAATAGCTCTTCTTAAGTAATATATATACCTCACATTTATTTTTCATCTCCATAACAACTAAATAATATACACATTAATTCCTGTTTTTCAAGCTTTTATATGTAATGTAGCACTGTAAGCTCCAGATTTGGCCTGTATAGCACTGCTTCATCCTTGCTTCCTAGCTTACATGTGATATCTATTAACCCTCTCCTATTCAAAGGCCTGTTACACTGTCAGAACAGGAAAACAGATCGGTTTGATAGGATTTGTTCCTGATAAACCTACATAGACTCTCATTCATCTCCTTATTGCCTTCACACTGTTTACAAGTAGTCTGGGTTTTTTTATTTAAAAAAAAATCTTTTTTATTCAGAGGAATGAAGACAGACTAACTGCTGTATAATTCGCCGGGTTCTTCTTTTCTCTTCTTTTATGTACAGGATTTTTTTTTTTTTAAAATCATTTGGTACTGTAGCTATCTTCCAAGAGTTCTCAAAGATAACCACTAAGAGTTTTTTGATTGCATCAGCCAGTTCCTAGGATGAAGTTCATCAGATCACATTGATTTTACTTAGTGCTCTGCAACTCATGTCTTTCCTATTCCATGTTGAGATCTTCTTCTTTTGTTGCTGATATTAATTATGCTAGGCACTTCTCCTTAATGGATGTTTTTACTGCAGATTGATGCAAAAAAAGTCATTAAAAGCTTCAGCCTTCTCTGTGCTATCTGTGCATAGCTTTCTTTCTTGATTAGTAGCAGAACAATGCTTTTTTTGGTCTTCCTCTTATGCTTAGAAACTGATTTCTTGTCATTCTTATGCCTTTTGTTAATTGCATCTCATTTGCATCTTGACCTTTCAATTTTTTTCTTCTATGCCTAGGCTTTAATTTTGCCTCAATAATCTGTCCTAATTTTTAGTTTCTAAATGTTTTCTTCTTATATTTGATGCTGATGAAGAACTTATAGTTTAACCAAGATTGTCTCCTACTAAACTTTCTATATTTTTCTGATTTTATACTTATGGTCTCATATTATTTCTTTGAGGAATTGGCAGCTTTTCCCAAATTTCCTATTTCCTTAGTCTTATCTACTAAAATAACTACTCGGTACAGAATTTCCAAACTTATTGAAGTTTACCTTTATGAGTAGATCAGTTTTCACAGCCCAAGGTGACTCAGGAAGAGTACTGGGTAACCATTTGTGACCTAGTAATATTTACATTATGTTTTATTACTTGACAATGAAAATATTAGAAATAATGTTCCTTAAATGTCCTGCATCCATTCAAACTTGACATTTTTACAATGCTTTTCTTTTTGATTCCAGTTATTTTTATTGCCATGATTTTATTCTCTTCCTGTGAAGTACCAAAACAATTAAATAAGCTTCCGTTTTTTAAAGAGAGTGTCACCAACTAGGAGAATCTATACTGTTTTCCAAGTTTTTTTTCATAAGGCATGTGAACAAATATCCTTCCATGAGGAGACCTGTTCTAACATCAGGTGTCAGGACAGAGATGTGGTATTACAAAAAAAAAAAATGTCTTCGGTTCCTTTTAGAATTTATTTTTTTAAATTATATTTGCTCTTTAAAATTTACATTCATTTCCATACATGGACATCTGAGACAATAATGCCCAACTGATTGTGATCAACTGTGTTAGAAGGCTGACATATATGTGTAATGGAAATAAATTACACATAAATATATCCAAATTTGTGGTACTAATCTCTTGAGTCTGTGCTATAAGTTTCTGCATATCCAGACCTGCTTTGTAAAGAGGCTATACTAGGATCAGAAAGGAATTAAAAATCAGGAAATGCAGGACTTTTTCAACACACTACAGTGAGAAGAAAGGATCAAGAAAGCAAATATGATTTTAAGGTCATTCTTGCCCAGGTGGCAAAATAAGTTCCTTTTCCTTTGACATCTGGTTATCTTGTATGTTCAGAGATCCCTAAAGTGGAAAATTCTGCTGGAGATTATATACAAAGACCATAAAGTATTTTTGTTTCATGTTAGGTGCTCACTTTAATATGATACCTGATGGATGCTACAGTGACAGAACCTTCTTTGCAGTGAATTTGATGAGAATTTTCCTTATTGCTACCTCCCAAAAGAAGGCATGAAATATACAATCTATATTTAAAAGTTGAGGTTATACTAAAATAGAAACTACCATAATTAATATTTCAAATAATCAAATCAGAACAGTCTTTGACTCTGGGCTAGGTTTCTTACCGCCCTTTATGAATTACAAGAAACTTTATCCAATTGCTCCTGGTCTCCATGAAGACTTCTGTCCATCCCCTCAGAGGTCTGGCTGTGGCTCTTCCCCATTCCTCACCACACGCTCTCTACTTGTTTTGCAAGCTCCCAGTTTTAACTCTCATACTGCTCCTTTTGCACAGTTTGCACCCTGGAGCCTTCTCCCCCAGACTTAGCTGTTTACCAGTGTCCTGGTTTTGGCCAGGACAGAGTTAACTTTCCTTGGGCTGAGAGTGAGCACAGCTGGAGGGCTGGGTCCTGATGGATCATTGGAGCATTCCATGTCATGTGACGTCAAAGCTCAGCATATAAGCGGGTGCATGCTCTCTCACAGGCGTTGTTTGTTTTGTTTTGTTTGTTTTGTTTTCGGTTTCCGGATAGGCTGGGTGGGCTTCTCTGGTGGGTCGAGATCGCTGCTGGGGACGGGCTCTGTACCGGTCGCTGTTCGGTGAGCCACTACTGCATTTTAACCGTTTTGGACTACTATCATTACTGTTGTTCTTTTACTAAGTAAATTTTTGTTATTTAACCTACAAATTTCTTTTTTTTTTCCTGTCCCTCCCCTATTTCACCGGGGGGAGGGGGGAGTAAACAACTGGTCACGTGGCAATTTGCTACCGCCTGAGTTCAAACCACAACAGTTTTTGACGCCCAATGTGGGGCATGAAATTTGAGATAATGGCAGAATGGGTAACAATGTTGATTTCTTGGCTCTTTAAGATTTTATGACCTAATTTGCATTATGTATTTCCCATGTTGTTGCTCACAGTCCCTGAGAGTTGGGTTAAGGTCTTGTTTTTGCTGTACTATGTGATGTCTATCTATGACAGGGTGCTGTCATCGGCCCTGGGGCTATTTACAATTGGAATTTCAGACACCTTTGGAATGCTGATATTAACATGGTCATTTTACTGCTAGGAGCTAGTGTGTTCCTGCATGTGGTTCAGGTTTTGTTCAGGGTTAAGCAACTATTTAAGAGTATCACCTGGAAACCTACCCCAAGATTGGAGAATTAGGAGTGGCTGGGGGTGTGGAGTAGCATGGGCAAGTACCTACAACAGTGGGCACCTCCAGTGTATTGAAACTTCACTCCTGAACAGGTGCAGAATCCTGAAGATCTAGTAGAATACTTGGAAAAAGTATGTTGTCACCTGGGTAATTACAGAGAGGCACAGCTCACTGCAACATGCTGGGGCTTAGCCCACGCTTACCGAGTGCTATTAAACACTGTTCAGCACCCTCAAGAGGAAGAGAAGGGCTCTGGATCTGGTAACAAAGTAACAGAAACTGCAGCCACTACAACCCTGACCACAGGCACTGCAGCTGAACCAGAGAACCAACCCATGACAGTGTCAGTTGCTCCCATACATAAGAAATACTCAAGAAAATCCCCTCGCGGTGTACAGGGTGATGATGAACCAGGTCCATCACGAGAACAAGAGGAGGAGGCAGAGCCAGTGATAGTCACCCGATCCTTATCCCTGAGTGAGTTGCAAGACATGTGAAAAGATTTCAGTCGCCATCCAGGTGAGCAACTTGTTACCTGGCTGCTCTGATGTTGGGATAGAGGGGCCAGTGGCATGAAACTAGAGGGCAGGGAGGCAAGACAGCTAGGATCTCTGTCTAGGGAAGGGGGCATTGACAAAGCCATTGGAAAGAAGACACAAAATCTCAGTCTCTGGAGGCAAATTCTGCCAAGTGTGAGGGAGAGGTATCCCTTCAAGGAAGATTTTGTATGCTGTCCAAGTAAGTGGACCACTGTGGAGAGAGGCATTCAATACTTGAGGGAGCTAGCTGTGCAGGAGATGGTTTACTATGACCCAGATAATGCACAGCTACCCACAGATCCAGATGAAGTTCACGGCACCCGGCCCATGTGGCGGAAGTTTGTACAGAGCACACCATCATCATATGCCAATGCATTAGCAGTAATGGATTGGAGAGATGAAGACGGACCAACAGTGGATGAACTGGCTTGCCGACTATGATAATATGAAGAAAGTCTCTCTTCCTCCGTCATCGCGGCTGTGGAGAAATTATCTCAAGATTTTCAGCAATTAAAATAGGACATGTCCTACTCCCCACCTGCACGGGCTAGAATCTCGGCTACTAGGAGCAGTTGTTTCTCTACTCGAGGAAACCGGTACACACCATGGGGGAAGCTGTGGCATTGCCTGCATGACTATGGAGAAGACATGAAGAAATGGGATGGAAAACCTACCTACCTCCTAGAAGAGCGGGTATGTGAGTTGGAAGTACAAAACGAGGTTCTTTTAAGAGAAATGACTCTCCGGTTTCCAGTAATCAAGTGCCCAAACAGAGCAGAAAGGTCAAGTTTGCTCGTGATCCTATGAGAAGAACTTCTGATTTGTATTCACAAGAAGTAAGTGATCAAGATGAGACTGAAATCCATGCACACCACACCAACCCATTTGTCGTCAGTGGGTATTATGACCAACATTAGAGAGGCCCTGCCTCCAGCCAGGCGGAGGACAGGGACAATCGAGTTTACTTCACCATGTGGATTCAATGGCCTGGCACGTCTGACCCCAGTAGTATAAGGCTCTAGTGGACATTGATGCTCAGTGCACCCTAATGCCATCTAATTCTAAAGGAGCAGAACCCATTTGTATTTCAGGAGTGACAGAGGGGTCTCAACAGCTGACTGTATTGGAGGACGAGGTGAGCCTAAGTGGAAAAGAGTGGGAAAAACACCCCATTGTGACTGGCCCAGACGCTCCATGTATTCTTGGCATAGATTATCTCAGGAGAGGGTACTTCAAGGACCCAAAAGGGTATTGGTGGAAATTCAGTATAGCTGCCTTGGAAACAGAAGGAATTAAACAGCTGCCCACGTTACCTGGTCTATCAGAGGATCCTTCTGTTGTGGGATTGCTGAGGGTTGAAGAACAACAGGTGCCAACTGCCACTACAACAGTGCACCAACGGCAATATGGCACCAACCGAGACTCTGTAATCCCTATCCATAAACTGATTCGTCAGCTTGAGAGCCAAGGAATCATCAGCAAGACGCGCTTCCCCTTTTAACAACTCCATATGGCCAGTGTGAAAGTCTAATGGAGAGTGGAGATTGACAGTGGACTATCGTGGCCTGAATGAAGTCACACCACCGCTGAGTGCTGCCGTGCCAGACATGCTGGAACTTCAGTATGAACTAGAGTTGAAGGCAGCCAAGTGGTATGCCACAATTAATATTGCCAACGCATTTTTCTCCATCCCTCTGGCAGCAGAATGCAGGCCGCAGTTTTCTTTTACCTGGAGGGGTGTCCAATACACCCAGAATCAACTGCCCCGGGGGTGGAAACAGAGCCCCGCCATTTGCCATGGACTGATCCAGACTGCACTGGAACAGGGTGAAGCCCTGGAACACTTACAGTACATTGATGACATCATTGTATGGGGTAATACAGCAGAAGAAGTTTTTGAGAAAGAGAAAATAATCCAAATCCTTCTGAGAGCTGGTTTTGCCATAAAGCGTGGTAAGGTCAAGGGACCTGCATAAGACATTCAGTTTTTAGGAGTAAAGTGGCAAGATGGACGTCGTCAGATTCCAGTGGAGGTGATTAATAAAGTAACAGCTATGTCCTCATCGAGTAACAGAAAGGAAGCACAAGCTTTCTTATGTGTTGTGGGTTTCTGGAGACTGCACATTCCAAATTACAGTCAGATTGTAAGCCCTCTCTATTAAGTGACCCGGAAAAAGAATGATTTTATATGGGGCCCAGAACAGCAATAAGCTTTTGAACAAACTAAACAGGAGATAGTCCATGCAGTAGCTCTTGGCCCAGTTTGGACAGGACAAGATGTTAAAAATGTGCTCTACACTGCAGCCAGGGAGAATGGCCCTACCTGGAATCTCTGGCAGAGAGCACCAGGGGAGACTCGGGGTCGACCCCTTGGGTTTTTGAGTTGGGGATACAGAGGATCAGAAGAGCGCTATACTCCCAACAGAGAAGGAGATATTGGCAGCATATGAAGGGGTCTGAGCTGCTTCAGAGGTGATTGGGACTGAAGCACAGCTCCTCCTGGCACCCGACTGCCAGTGCTGGGCTGGATGTTCAAAGGGAGTGTCCCCTCTACACACCATGCAACCGATGCCACGTGGAGTAAATGGGTCACATTAATCACACAACGGGCTCAAATAGGGAGCCGCAGCCATCCAGGAATACTGGAAATGATTATGAATTGGCCAGAAGGCAAAAATTTTGGAATGACACCAGAGGAAGAGGTGACACGTGCTCAGGAGGCCCCACCATATAATAAACTACTGGATAACAAGAAGCGATATGCCCTGTTTACCGACAGGTCCTGTCACATTGTGGGGAAACACTGAAGGTGGAAGGCAGCTGTGTGGAGCCTCACATGACGGGTTGCTGAAGCTGTTGAAGGAGAAGGTGAATCGGGTCAGTTCACGGAGGTGAAAGCCATTCAGCTGGCCTTGAATATTGCTGAGTGAGAAAAGTGCCAGTGCTCTACCTCTATACTGACTCATGGATGGTGGCAAATGCGCTGTGGGGGTGGTTACAGCAGTGGAAATGGAGCAACTGGCCAGTGCAGAGGCAAACCTATCTGGGCTGCTGAATTATCGCAAGTTATTGCTGCTTCTGTAGCGAAGCTGGTTGTGAAAGTACGCCATGTAGACACTCACATACCGAAGAGTCGGGCACCTGAAGAACATCAGAACAACCAACAGGCAGATCACTCTGCTAAGATTAAGGTGGAACAAGTAGATCTGGACTGGCAACATAAGGGTGAACAATTTATGGCTCACTGGGCCCATGACTCCTCAGGCCATCAGGGAAGAGATGCAACATATAGATGGGCTTGTGACCAAGGGGTGGACTTAATCATGGATGCTATTGCACAGCTGATCCATGAATGTGAAACATTTGCTACGATCAAGGAAGCCAATCAGTTAAAGCTCATTTGGTATGGAGGATGATGGTCAAAATATAAATATGGGGAGGCCTGGCAGATTGATTATGTCACTCTCCCACAAACTTGGCATGGCAAACACTATGTGCTTACAATGGTGGAAGCAGCCATGGGTTGGTTGGAAACTTATGCCATGCCCCATGCCACTGCCCAGAACACCATTTTAGGCCCTGAGGAGAAAGTCTTATGGCGGCACGGCACACCAGAATGAATTGAATCAGATAACGGGACACACTTCCAAAACAATCTCATAGACACCTGGGCCAAAGAACATGGCATTGAGTGGATATATCACATTCCCTACCACGCACCAGCCTCTGGGAAGATTGAGCAATACAATGGGTTGCTAAAAACTACACTGAGAGCAATGGGTGGTGGAACTGTCAAACAGTGGGACATGCATTTAGCAAAAGCCACCTGGTTAGTCAATACCAGAGGATCTGCCAAGCAAGCTGGCCCTGCTCAATCAAACCTGCTACATAGTGTGGATGGGGATAAAGTGCCCGTAGTGCACATGAAAAATATACTGGGGAAGACTGTCTGGGTTACTCCTGCATCGGGTAAAGGTAAACCCATGTGTGGGATTACTTTCACCCAAGGACCTGGGTGCACTTGGTGGGTAATGCAGGAGGATGGAGAAGTCTGATGCATGCCTCAAGGAGATTTAATTTTGGGTGAAAATAGCCAATGAATCCAACTGTCAATCCTATTATTACAATTGGTGCCTCACAACATCCTCCTGACACATCCAGAGCCTTCTGCTCCACTGACTGAGCTAGCTCCACCTCATTCCTCCAGCCTTAAAGACTGTCATGACACATGGAAACTGAAATTATGGGCTAAATGAACTCAGCAGACATTTTGGAAGGATGGCCCATAGACTGAGGGAATGATATCTGTGAAACCTGGAAAAAAAAAAAAAAAAAGGGATGGTGTTTCCTTAGAATGTATTTGGAACCTGAACATGACATCAATGGTATGGAATAAGGGGTGGAGACAGTCCTGGTTTTGGCCAAGATAGAGTTAACCTTCCATGTGCTGAGAGGGAGCACAGCTGAAGGGCTGGGTCCTGATTGATCATTGGAGCATTCCATGTCATGTGATGACAAAGCTCAGCATATAGGCAGGTGCATGCTCTCTCATGGGCATTGTTTGTTTTGTTTTCAGTTTCTAGATCGGCTGGGTGGGCTTCTCTGGTGGGTCAAGATCGCTGCTGGGGATGGGCTCTGTACTGGTTACTGTTCGGTGAGCCACTACTGCATTTTACCTGTTTTGGACTACTATCATTACTGCTGTTCTTTCGGTAAGTAAATTTTTGTTATTTAACCTACAAATCTTTTTTTTTCCTGTTCCTCTGCTATTTCACTGGGGGGGGTGGGGGGTGGGGGGAGTAAACAACTGGCCATGTGGCAATTTGCTACCAGCTGAGTTCAAACCACAACAACCAGGAAAGCAATCACTCTTCTAAGGGTTAGTCTAACTCATTCACTTTTCTAACAAGATATAACAGGCAAACTAAGATCAAACCACTCAAACAACCTGTCACATTGCCCAAACTCTTTCTATCTGATTTACAAATTCCTTATCAGTACCATATATCCTGATTCTTGTCTGATTATAAAGTATAAATGTCTACATATATTGCTTGCAAGAAGAGAAAAAAATCTAGAATGAAAACACTCATTTAGTGGACTCCTCATGTTGTCATACATACAAAGAGATTAGGCCTAGAAAATACTATGAACCACTCAGTAGTCAAGGTGTTGCATTTGTTTGTATATGCTTACCACCTGTTCTTGAAAGCAGATATCTAGGAGAAAACAATGGTATATTGAGGGCAATCAATAGCACAGGAGCTACATTTGCCTGATGTAAGTTCTGAGTCAATCCAAGAAAAGAGGGAAGGGAAAGAAATGTATAAATACGGGAAATGGAATTAGGGCTGTGTAACTAGAAGTTAAGACTTTCAGCATAAGGCACAGCATTTTGAAGATCTTGAGAAAAAAGGGAATATTTAGCTACAGGTTTAACTTATTGAAATCTTTTGTTTGTGAAGACTTCTGTGTGCATAAAGGGATTATAGGAGGCTGAGAACACATAGGTACTGTCATTTCCTCGAGCCATGGAAAGTCCAAGTGAAACCTAAATGCTTGAGTACAATGTGACCTTTCTCTGGAAACTGGGGAAATCATTCCTGTGAGGACTGGGAAGCTGTCACCACAATTTCACCTAGAAAATTCTACAAACAGTTGTAGAAGCATTTTGTATCTGAGATTTTTACAAGAGCAATGATGGCAGGAGCAATAATTGCTACCTTCATCCAGGAAAACATGTGAAAGGAGAGTGTGATGTATCTCAGCAATGGGGCCTTCAGCTGAGAAAGAAAAAATATCCTTCCAGCAGGACTGGTTTTTTTAAACAGCATTGAACATGTGAAAAATTGAGATGTTCTGTCAGGGGACTAAACCAAATATTTCCTAAGGCTCATTTAACAGAGGCATAAGGAGCCTCAGTATCTACTGCTTTGATCTACCAATCTGCTCCATTTATACCAAATTACTTGATAATGCAGGTGTAGTCCTAAAGAGACAACAAAATCTGAGTGGAGGTGAGGGGGCTGAAAGGGTAGTGGTAGATTGGGAGAATGAGTGTTGTCAGCTGCGAGGACTGCACTCGGGAAACCTTATTTATCCATTCCTAATTACATCTAAAATTACTTTGGTATTTCTGACACACATTTCACTGTTCTGAAAGCGCAGGTACCTGCATGAGACATTCCCATTCAGAGGACTGCAGCACCTGATTGAAGGAAACTCTTCCTCCTTGTTTTTGAGATCTCAGGGACTATCCAAAGTGACACATCTGAATCATTTCAGCTTTTGTGTTAATCAGAAACAATTAACACCTCTTCCACTTTATCACAGAGCACAGCTCCACACCAAGTGTTGCAAACCTTGTTTTTCAGCTGTGTATGGAAAATAAATTAAGCACTGATTGGCTAAAGTAATACATTGCTCTGCCTTAAAACATGAAAGTAGCACTGAATGTATTCATATTAGTGAAAACAATGTTTTAAGGGAATCTCATGAGCTTTCTGAGAAAGGTCTCATTTGAAACTTTTCCTTCAATAGGTCTGCATATTTTATGTTTAATTAACATGGGATAAGTGAGAGTTAAAAATTAAAACTGCTTATATTTGACAGCACTAGGATAAAGAAACAGCATTCCTAAATTATAATTTTAAACTGATGTTAATGTTGAGAAAATATTTCAAGTAGCTGCAAACTGGTATGTATGACTGTCAAAAGGGAAACAAATACTGTCGCATACTCCTATTGATTCATTTATAATTTATAAATTTAGTTTTAAACTGAAAAAGAAAAATAATCTTCTTACTATTTGCCACTTAAAACTGTTGTTCCTCACCTTAGTTCTAGTAACTTACTGAAGAATGGTTCCAAAGAGTGGATAGAATGAACATTATCTTTACATAAATATTTTAATATGTCTTAATGCTTAAAATTTCATAGGTCTATGAAAAAAAATTTAAAAACCCACAGGCATACTAAGGAAAGTACTTTTCTCATTTAATTGCACTGAGACGCTTCAGTACAATAAACATTGAGTCTTTCAGTTGTGATATTCTAATCAATAAGCATTTCTAATATATTGCTTCGTATCATTGCTAGTTTTGCTCTATGGGAGTAAAGCATAACGTTTAGTAATGCACAGTGCAGTTAGAAATTGTGTTACATTGTATTCTTTTGTTCTAAAAATAACCTTCCTTACCTTCACTGCTTAGCTATTACGAATTTTAGCTTCTTTTATTTTGTGGAAGATATCTCAGTGTTGTATATTTTGGATAAAGATTAATGCAGATTTTATTTCGCATCTCTGGGTGATTTTGCAATTCCAGGAATAGAGTTATGTGGTGCAAAATATATATGTGATATAGTGAAAACAACTTTGCATTACAAAAATAAAAATTAGCTAGCACATGATAAACAACCTTATCAAATACCTTTCTAGTAAATCCTATTACTCTGAAAACATTTTACAACCATTTTGAGCTTCTTCCTCACAAATTATACCCCCTCCAAAAAAAAGATTTGTTCAAAAGATACAAGGTTGGACTGTAAAAAAACAGGCTTTGTTCTTAGGACATGACTGGTTCTTATGTCCCCTAACAACAATTGTCTTCCAGAAAAACTTAGGTACCCCTCAACCAGCAATCTCATGTATTATAACTGTATCTGATTGTTCTCTTTGTGTCTGTGTGTGTTTGTGTTTAAATAATAGGGTGCTTTTAAGGATTAAAAAGTAAAATTGATTTAAGTCATATAAAGTGACTGTTTCAAGAATAAGAGTTGCATCCTTTGCTCTTTTTATTTAATAGCTCAATGACATCATAACGAAGTTTGAATTGAATATGTTAATGTAATCTCTGATTTTGATAGTGTTTGAGAGGGCATTATTGAAGACAATATTTTTTTCCTCATTGATGACAGAGATTGTAGGGTCACAGCAACAATGACTGTAGGATGAGTCAGGACAGCATAGTTGTTTGTTACACTCATATAATCAAGGCGCCTATAAAGATTTTGTTCCATGGTACTTTCCATGATAAAACTGTGTATACCATCCCTTGCAAAATGGGACAAACTTGGCTTTGCTCTTGGAGGTAAAGCAGGGCTCTTAAATAGGAAAGAAACCAGAAAATATGACTCTTCAGCAGTCATTTAAGATTTTTCACTCAAAAAAATGTTTCTTTTCAGAAATATATATTGTGATTAGAAATAATTTTGAAGTTACTTGCAGGTTCATTTTGTGTCCTGCTTCTTTTCTAGCAGCTGGGCTCATGGAGTTAAATCTCCTGTGATAAACTGTTCCTTTCTGTGGCTGAGCATTTGTGCCCTGTAAATCCTACTGTCTCCACACAAATTGGAAAATACAACCTGGATGACATAAACTCATAGGGAGAAAAAAGGGGACTGAAGCAGCTGTACATGATATCTGAATGTCTAATTTCACGCATTTTCTTTGTTTGTGT
Source organism: Strix uralensis (assembly GCF_047716275.1). Taxonomy (NCBI): domain Eukaryota; kingdom Metazoa; phylum Chordata; class Aves; order Strigiformes; family Strigidae; genus Strix; species Strix uralensis. The sequence goes on along the minus strand of NC_133972.1, from coordinate 87,718,323 downwards.
TTTTCATGCTTTTTCTTCATTTGTGTTCATGTTTCTGATGAAACAGACATTTTCCATGAGGCAAACTTGCCTTGTACGCAGTTGGACAGGGTGTGAAGAGCAACAACTGCTAAAAATCTCGGATTTTCAGCAAATAACAGTTGATAGAAAAACCTTGGAAATAGCCCAATTTTTTTCTTGGAAAGCAATTGCTTGGCATGGAAGTGAGACAAAATCAGTTTCTGAAATGCTGCTTTTACAAAATAAAATCTTATAAAAGAAGAACTGACAGTTAATGTGATGAGTTATGAGTAATTCCAGCTGAGATGAAAGGATTCTCTTTTCCCCTCATATTCTTGGTTCTGGAATTTGTTAAATTTATCTGGATTGTAAATAATGTTCATAAAAGTATGTTTGTTTTGAAAATTTTTATATTTATCTTTTTTCTTTTGATGAGTAATGATTGCGTTGTTTCTCAATCTTTAGTTGTCACCAGAGTATGCTTACATTATCGTAAGTATGGAATATCAAGATTTTGTTCTTCCTGAGTTTGATGTTCCATTGATCAAGCTACCTAGTCCAACATGTCTGCAAATTCTCTGCAATTTCTTTGCAATGTTTTCTTTATCTGATGCCTCTTTTTCAGGTTGCTGATGACATAGACTAAAATTGTGCTTGGCATTAAAATGATGGCATAAAGTATAGGACCAATAATTTTTTCTAAGAAATTTGTCAATTTACTTTATGCTTTTGGTATTTCATAAACTAATGAGATATCACAAAATATCTGGTACATATTGGTATGAGTTGTGCATTTAGCCCTTGCAGGTAAGTCTGAATAATTTGGAAGAAAATTTACTTTTCATGGTCTTGACAGGACTTTTTTTTAGATACCAGGAACTTTGGGCCTTCATGGCAAATGAAATAGGTATTTACAGTAGAGGAATAAGGGGTAATATTCTACTTGAATTAAAATACAATTGATTCCTGGTTCAGAGAATTATTTAAATCTCCCAGAAATTTGGGAAAGAGAGGGGAAAACTGACCATTTAGAATTGCTGAAGTTATCAATAACAAAAAAAAAAATAATTTCATCAGTAAAGAATACAATAGTTACTAGTTATACTGGAAATTAAAAAGGGTGAATACCAACTTTTTTCTCCTAAAATGAAGTTATTTTATTTTTAGTTATGTATTTTGTGTATTTATATTTTTTTACACATCATTATGAAACTCTAAAGGAAAAACAGATTGCATAGAATGAAGAAATGAGAAGGGGATATTGAAACAATTTGCTTCCTTAAAATATAGTGAAATACCAAGCGTTACTATAGCATTATGATGGTAGTTATGATATTAGCTTGAGTATTCCATAATATTGATATTTGAAGTACCAAATGGGGGGGAGAGCTAAAAAAACAATATAAAACTGAAGTGAAAAGATATTAATACTTACTATCATCTATGAGTTCTGAGTGCTTCAGTAATGAAGCTGATATTAGAGAAAATATTTCTCTTCATTTAAAAAAGATGCTATGGGAGAATAAGTACTCTAGAAATACCTAGACATATAAAAGCTTCATTAGTACAAATTTTTTAAATATTTTGTTCTAGATAAATGTGGTTAGTTGACCTTGGCTGGCTGCCAGGTGCCCACCAAGCCATTGCATTACTGCCCTTCCATCAGCAGGACAGGCGGAGAAAAAACAAGGAAAAGCTCATGTGTCAAGATAAGAACAGGGAGATCACTTACCAATTACTGTCACAGGAAAAACAGACTCACCTTGGGGAAATTAATTTAAATTACTGTTAATTGTAACAGAATAGGATAGTGAGAAATAAAACTAAAACCACCTTCACCTTGCCCCTCCCTTTTTCCCTGGCTCAATTTCACTCCTAACTCTGCTACCTCCTCCTCCTGAGTGGCATGGGAGGATGGGGGATGGAGCTTATAGTCAGTTCATAAAGCTCTTTGTCTTTGCTGCTCCTTCCTCCTCATGCTCTTCTGCTGCAGTGTGGATTCCCACCCATTTTCACACAGTCCTTCATGAACTGCTCCAACGTGGGTCCTTCCCACAGGTCTGCAGCTCTTCAAGGACTACTCCGGCATGTGTCCTTTCCGTGGGGTACAATCTGTCAGGAAGACTACTCCAGCATGGGTTCCCCATGAGGTCACAGAGCCTGACAGGGAAACTGCTCCTCTCTGGACTCTCCATGGGCTGCAGCTTTCTTCAAGGCACCCACCTGCTTCAGCACTGGGTCCCCCAGAGCCTGCAGAGTGAACACCTGCTCCACCATGGTCCTCCATGGGCTGCAGGGGGATCTCTGCTCTAGTTCCTGCACCTCCTCCACCTTTTTCTTCACTGACCTTGGTGTCTGCAGAGTTTTCTCTTACATCTCCTAACTCCTATCTCCCAGCTGTTGCACAGCATTTTTTTACCCTTTTTTAAATATGTTGGCACTGAGGTGCTACCACTGTTGCTGATTGACTCAGCTTTGGCCAGTGGTAGGTGCCTCTTGGAGTCTGCTGGAACTGGCTCTGTCCAACGGGGAGGCACTGTAAGGGACTGTGTCAGCTATTTTGTCTTGACATTGTTGTTACGCCATTACCCCCAACCCCGAGCCATGGGGTGGTGTAAGATGGCAGCTGTCTGTTTCAGCACTGCGCCATTTCATAGGTCAGGCCCCGACATCCCGTTGCTGGGAGGACAAAATCTGCCCAGACCTAGAAAAGCTGCACGTGCGCACAGGGCTGGGGGACGAGGGGGATGTGCAGAAGCTGAAGGCATCAATGGCCGATCCCCACCTTGGTACAACCACTGTGGACATCTGGGCATGAGCACATGGGGGAACACAGGGCGGCAAATATGCGAACGAGCTCTGTGGCAACAAGCGAACTAGTGGTGGGGACTGTATAAAAGGGGCTGTGTGCTCCTCTCTAGTGAAGCTTCTCGCCTGCAGCAGTTTTTCGCTTGCCTTCTTGCTCTTGCCTGCCGAAGCTTTTCACTTGCTTGCTTTCTCCCCATCGCCTGCACCAGGACCGGACCAATGGGATGCGGCTAGACTCGTGGTGGTGGTAATTAGTATTGCTGCTTCTCCTTTTTGTTTGCTTGCTTACGTATTCTGACTTCTCCTTTCTTCATCCTTCTGTCCTATTGCTGTTATCAGGTATTTTGTTAAATAAAGTTTACAAGGTTGTACAGCATCTGACCCTGTTTGCATCTTAATCTCACTCTTGAGATCATTTAAGAACCCTCCCCGATATTGGATTGGGACAGGCACCTTCTGGAATCATCTCACAGAAGCCACCCATGCAGCCCCCCCACACCCCTGCTACTAAAACCTTACCACGTAAACCCAATACATTAAATTATTTAAATTAATGCTTTTTTTCTTAGTGGTCAAGACCTTCCATATCTCTTCCCTTAATGCACTAATATGATTGCTATACTATTGTTTGTCACAAAATACTGTGATTTTTCCTACCAGTGCAATCTTCATAGCAAATCAGCATGGAGAAGGAAATCCATGTTCAAATGTAAATACCCATTTGGACAGAAATTTGCTTTTGAATCTGAGTTGTTGCATTTAAAAATTTTAAAGTTCAGGATTTAAGTTTTGTAGCTGCTGTCGTCATTTAAGTCTGTTTTGTATCGCTGGTGGCCAAACACATTTACAGATATCACTTAAAGCTGACCACCTCTATTCCTCAAAATAAAGAACCAGATGACTGTTATTTATGATATTGCACATGAATTAATAATTTAATATAGGGCAAAATGTAATTTTTGCCTGTCCCATAAGGAAAACATATTTTCCAGGTGTATCTATAGCTATAATATTGCAGTAATACCGATGTTTCTATGTAAGATTTCTCCTCAAAACTTTATTGACAATGTTATAAAAACACTCCATCTGTGATCCATCTTCCTTAGACTGCTGTTCTCATCCATTACTAGTAACTTACAGGTATAGTAAGCTAAAACATATTCCTACAGCAAAAGGTCAGTGATGCTATCTGACAAAATTTTCTTTGTGTTTTCTGAAATTTTTTTCACCCTATACAAGTTATGTTTCAGTTTGCTGAACATATTGTACATACACATCATAGATTCAGTCTTACTGCCAGTCGCTTAGGTATAATTTATGGATAAAAAGTACCATAAACAGACCTTAAAGTACTTTGCGTGGAAGTTATGTTTTTAAGATGTGGGTATTTAAGTGGGAGCTGTGATAACTCTGGGACAGACAAGTTCATGCTTTCTTTTCTTTTTTTGGTCCTGCTTCATTATTTCTGTTCTGCCAGTTATAGGTGTTACAATTTACTATTTTAGTGACTAGTCCATGGCTATTTCTCCATATTTCTTATTGGGAGATGAAATAGTGTTCAATAAGTGTATTTTCTCTGTCATGATGGCTATGGTTGAGAAGGCGTTCATCAGCTGTTAGTTTCAAATGCTTGTAACTTTGAAGGAGTTACCCTGTGGCTTGACATTTTATGCACTCATTGTTAGCTCCTAGGTAAGGTGGCTCAAAATTGTGATGAGTTAGAATAACTTTTTGCTTAGATTTTCATTAATTTACACACTTTAAAGCTTTTCCTTCTCTTAAGCTCATACACACTAGCACATAAAAGATAGGTAACAAATTTGCTATGGTTTTAGCCTCTGATAGACAAGGTATTCCTACACATAGAAATGTATTCCTACATGTAGAAATACTAGACTTAAAGGAGAGAAGATGGCTGTAATGCACTTTATTGGATGAATTATTATAATTGAATGGGAAAAGAAATAAGGAGGCAAATAAAACTGCAGTAAAGAGGAGAGAAACCACTATTTACTTGTGCAGGAATGTCAAAAATAGAACAGAAAAAATCTGCACTGGGATTATAAGGACTAAGAAACAGCAGGCTGACAATACAGCTATTTTAAATACTTCTCTGATTGAGTAGCTGGATGATCAATTAGGTGTACACAGACTGAATAATTATGATTAGTACAAGGTGTGACCAAGGGAAGCAGGAGTGTGAAGGCAAGAAAGTAAATGGGGAACTTCTTTCACTGAGTTAAATCACATGACTGCCATTGCTTTTCATTCATGCTCCCTCTCATTATCTTTAATGTGTATATTTTGGAAAAAGTAATTTGAGCTAGAAAGTAATGCAACTCCATTTTAAATTCAGACTCAGATAAAGGTAACTAATCTGAGCTTTCTGAATTCTGCCTGAATCTGAGAAACTCCTTCAAAGTCTTTGTCTCATTCCATAAGCATTTTATTTCCTGAGCTTTTACAAGAAAAGCTTCCTGAATGCCTAAGTAGCCTTCTTCACCATTCAAAAGTGAAAGGTCTTGGCAGTGTGCATCAGTGCACTTCCTTTTTCTGTTTAACAGCCTGGTGCAATTAGCATTCAAAGAATGTAAGAGAAAAGGAGGAAAACGTTTGTAGCCTATAGCCAGATGTTAACCACGATGCTGTTCAGTGAGGGAGAAGATGAAGTTATGAATCCTCACAGGCTAAGAGAGAGGCTGAGCCTGGGTGTTTTCTTTATTTGAGCAGTTTAACAAACTATTTCCAAGCTTTAAAGATAAGAATACACTTTGAAAAACACTATCAGTATCTAACTCTGGGACTAGATTTTGGAATATGAATCTCAAGTGGAGTTAAGAGTACAGATCTTTGCAAAGAGGTAATTCTGGAAACATTTTTTTCTTCTGTGCTCTTTCTTATTTTAATAGAAACACATTCTAGAACTGTTGAATACTGCTGAGTTGTCTAATTCTTCCCAGTTACTACACAGATTTTTTGATACTCTTCAGAGCATTGACTAGTCTTTGGGCCAAAGCCTTGTAGTTGGTTACTGATACATCTGGAACAAAAGTATGTGTTCTGGATATGATTCTGCATCTTCTTTTAGAAAGAAGCTTGTTTCAAGGCAAAATATACAATTCCAATCCAATTCTGTAATGTTCTTTTGAATTTCCAGAAATGGACTTTATCTAGCATTTGTTACTTGTATGTAAAGAAGTATTATTAATAAATGGTCCCTGAAAGTCTGATTTCCTTTCTCTTCAGTCTGACCTTGAATTTAAATGCTATTTTTCTCACAATCATATTTACAAGCAATCTATATTTTGTGAAGCTTAAGCTAGAAATCAGACCCTTGTTCCAAAGGTATCCTAACAGATGCAGCTAACTCTGTCTTAGCTTAGCTAGACTCCAGCTGATTCCTTCTGTCATTTCTAATGTCTCACTGAAATCCCCTGCAAGATGAAGGCAACAGACCAGTGACAGCAATATCTGTGACAGTCAGTAGCCAGAAAACAGATGTCAGGTGAAACCTCTTCACTGTGTTCTCAGAAACTTCTAGCTGTGAAATGCATCTTCTGACTACACTCTTCCAATTCATGGCAACAGAACCTGTTCAAGGTTAAAAGGTACATATCTATAAGCCACAGTTTGTTCTTGGCTTTGGCTCTGTACAAGAGGCAAATACCAGATGCTACAGCCTTATGATGTTGCACATGAAAAGTTACCATGGCATGATAAACAACAGTAAAAAGTAATTCATATGGCTGCATCCAGAACAGAACCACTTTAATATCACTGAAAGTTACAGCATCTGTTTCTTAGGTCAATGTTCAATTTCATGTTTCCTTTTTGACAGTGAACAAACACTGTCCTACATATAAAAGAACTTTTTAAATTATTTTGTTTTTTTTTAGAAACAGTTTTTGTAAAACTCTTCTAAAGCTAAAAACTAACACAACTAAAGAGAGGACCAGTTAGGTCCTAGGACTTATCCACCATCAAGTTCAAGTCGATAATCCTAGGCAATATCCCTGCAGAGTCTGGTGGTTTAGAATTAGTCTTAGCTGATACAGTAGGGAAGAAATTTCAGATTACACTAGTTGATGCCTACCACAGTTTAGTTGTTGCACAAAGTCCTTCAAGAAACTTTGTATCTTTACCAAATGTTGGTTTCAGGCTTGAGACACTGTTGATTTCTGCCTGGTATAAATTAAAAGGTATCTGATGGTTGGTATTGCCTAGCAAATCAACAACTTGTTGTGCTGTTTTAACACAGCCTTGAATGTCAAACTGTATACTGGTTTTGTTTGTTAATGTGGAAATTCTTTCTCTGGTAATATTACATGAACAAGGAATGTTTGCTATTCCCTCACTGCTTTCCTCTGGTGGCATCTTCCAGGTTTGCCATGTATGGACTTTATATTTCCACACTGGATAGACTGGGAATGGTGGTCTGCCTGCATCCCCGCAAGAATTTTTTTCATCAGACATAATATTTGGCAACATATTATTTAATGTTTTGAAGCACTGTAAATCTATCTCAGTTCATCATATGTTCAAATATAATGTAATGCTATCTGTCATTGCATGCATTCTCTATGTTTGGATATTATATCAAAATCAACCATTCAGTGAAAAAGGGGACAAGATTTGGAACACTGGAGATGCTGCTTACTTGTAGGTTTTAATTCGGTTCACTTGCACTTTATCAATTGTATAAATATAGCTGGATCATATTCTGCTACGTTTACCTGAAGTCAGGAGCTCCATCACATCTTTTATCAAATGTATTTTTCTGTGTGATACACAGAATTGTAATAAAAATGTAAAATATACTCTGCATGGAGACTGGAAGGGAATGTCTGGGTATAGAAGCAACTGAAAGAAGGGAAGCATGTTTAAGAATGACAGGGGAGACAACGCCTAGAGCAGCAGGTCATCAAGATCACATGTTGGCACACAGTACTGAAACACTCATGGAAAAGTGCAAGACTGCCTCCATTTGATGAAAATCAAGGACAGACTTCAGACACAGGTTATTCTAAGATATCAGTGGACAGGGAGAGGACATAGCTGGAGCCCTGACCATCCCCTCTGTCCCTAAAAAGGAAAAGAGAAACTCAAATGACTTTGAAAGGTAGGACAGGATGGAAAGAAGGCCATGATCACTGTGAGCACCTCAAGGGTACAACAGGTATATGCAAAGGCAGCACAATAGCCAAGCTAAGAAGAAACTACAAAATATAAGATGGACTAGGGTGCTCCACAACTATGCCATTGCAGGGAATCCCAGTCAGAGCTCTTGGAGATGGGTGTATTGGCGTTTGTGAGCCTAGCCAAGTGAGTGTGAAGGGAATCAGTTTACCTTTTAAGATCCAGTTCCACTGGGTCATTTTCCTCAATTTGTTAGTGGCAAATGTGAGATGTCAAGAAGTATGTAGTAGAGTTTGATGACTGTTTTCAGGGGGTAAACACCATTTGAATCCTTACAGCTTCTTCACTGCTGTTGGGAGCATCTGTGGGGCCTACAAGCTGAGGGCTGCTCCCAGCAGTAAGAGACAAAAGTATGATACAAATTGAAAACTATAATTTGGATTATCTCTATGTTCACCTTAATGATCAGTAAAGGCAGACCCCCTGAAATATAGCAAAGGCATTCTACTTTATATTATAGTCTCTTTCCTACCATTTTAAGCTGAAGACTTTGTTTTACACGTTACTGAGGTACTATTGTAAGAAGACGACTAATTTAGCTTAGCAACTTCTGACTCTTCAGAGGTTAAGCTTTTGAAAAGAAAGCAGCTTGACTGTCCTTTTTGAATTATTATCCCATGAAAAACTGTGTGTAGGAGTTGGTAATCTATTGAGAAAAATCTATTGCTGACATCCTCAGCACTTCAGTGTCTAGCTGTCAGTTTTGCACTTTTCCTACAGTTACTATTTTATTCACCATCACTGCACTTGATTTTTTTCTAGCCTCTTGTATTTTATCTGTTGTAAATTTCTTTATTCATTTTTATCTTTCATCTTCAGAACTTCATGCTTTATTTCTCTAATTCTCAGTAATATTTAGCCATTGCCACACCATGTAGTCATTTATATAACCTTCCAATTTCATCGTGGCAGGCCTGTGGAGATGCATCCCTTGCAATTATGCATTTCTTGTAGAGAGATAGCTGTCCCTCTCAGACAAAATGTACAAAAGATTCTAATGTATATAATGTGATACACATTTTAATTTGTCTTTGAGCTCAATAGGGCCCTTTATCCTACACCCTTTATGTAAAAAGCAATGGTACCAGACAGTTTAATCCATTATAAAAGATGATAGCGTGGCATGCATACTTATTTCAGGCTAGGCAGCTGAATGCTCATAAACAGAAAAAAGAGTAGGATAGGCATGGTTAGAGAGTGCTATCTGGTATTTTACCTGATGTACTTTCCAAGGACATTGATCCTAATCTCTCAGGGCCTGTAGTCTCCTTCACTTCAGTGAAATCATGCCTTTTGCCTCAAGCTCACTCCAGATTAGGGGTCAAGGAGCATCAAGCACAGTGGAGACATCTGGAAGGTTCTGGGGAAAACTTATTGATACAGGTAGCAAATGGGTCAAACAGAGGTAATGCACAGCTGGGTCTGCTATTCACTGGCAAGGGAAAACCTGGTTGGACAGGGCAATCAATCATAGCTTTTTCTGTAGTAACCATGAAGTGATTGTGAAGTTGAAGATACTGAGAAAGTAGCAGAATATATATCCTGGACATTAGACAAGCAGACTGCAGCTAGTTCGTGGAATGGATAGAGCTGCATCGGAGGTAGCTCTGAAGAGAAGGGAAGCTGGCAGATCTCAAGGACAGCTTCCTTCATGCATAAAAATGGTCTATTTTGACAGTTAAAAAGGCAAGCAGATATATCGGAAGATTAGCCTGGCTAAGCAGGCCAGGCTCATGAAGAGACTCCTGTGCCAAAAGACTGCATATGCAGGAAGTAGAAATAGGGACAGGCTGCAGAGGAGGAACTCAAAAACCTTGTCAGAGAATGTAGGGATAGTGTCAGTAAAGCCAAAGCTTCCAAGGAGCTGAAACTTGCAAGTCAATTCAAGGGCAGGAAGTTAAGCATCTCCTACACTAACAGTAAAAGATGAACAAGAAAAATGTGTGCCCATTGCTTAATGGGAAGGGTTATTTAGCAAGCAATAAAAAGCAGATATGCGGAGGTACACAATGCTTTCTTTGCTTCAGAGTTCAACAACAAGAGTAGATCATGACTAACCAACCTGGTTGTCTTCTGCTGGATTTGTGGATGAAGGATAACATCATAGAATCATCACACAATCATCGTAGAACCGCCCAGGTTGGAAGGGACCTTGAAAGGTCATCTGGTCCAAGCTTTAATAGGAAAGGGAGCCTAGATGTATACTATGTAGAGTATGTAGCAGATTATCTAATAGGTAACAATAAATGTTATCTACCTCAACTTCAGAAAGGCTTTTGACACTGACTCCTACTGCCTCTGAATGGGCAGGAAAATAGCTGGCTAAGCACTAGCTCCATGCTTGGGCTCAGAGGGCTGTGGTTAATGTGGTTAATCTACCTGGAGACATGTGACAAGTGGTGGAGGTCTGTGAGAAATGGAGTGCTTCAGGGATCTAATTTGGGACTTGATCTGTTTAACCTCTTTATCAGTGATCTGGAGGAGGTAATGAAGGATACTTTCACCAAATTTGTAAATGATAGTACTTTAGCAGGGTGAATCAACACGCAGGAAATCAGAGCTCCCATCCAGAGGGACCTAGTCAGGCTGGAGAAATGAGCAGACAAGCCTCATGAAAAGCAACAATGACAAATATCAAGCGCTGCCCATGCAGGAAGCACCAGTGCAAGGAAACAAGCTGGGCCCTGGCTGATTAGGGGCACCTCTGTGGGAAATGACTTGGGGGACTTGGCAGATACAAGGTGAGCATAAGCGAGCAGTGTACCCTAGCTGCAGAGGTACCCTGCAGAACTCCATGAGGTTTTCACAGGGGTACAGCCAGGACATTGAAGGGAGGGGCTATCCCCCTCTGCTCAGCAGTCATGATACCCATCTGGATACTCTGCTCAGTTTTGGGGCCCTCTAGTATAGGAAGGACACTGATCAACTGGAGCAAGACCAGTGGAGGGTCAAACTGGTCAGAACTGGAGGACTTGCCCTGTGAGGAGAAGTTGAAAGAACAGGGCTTGTTCAGCTTGGAAAGAGACTGCCACAGGTCAACATAGCACAGCCTGCCCCTACATGAGAAGAGGTAAGCAAGAAGATGAAACCAGTCTCTTTCAGCAGTGCGTGGTGGGAGGATGAGCCAGTGAAGATAAGTTGAATCATGAGTTTCATTCAGTATATAAGGAAAACTTTCTCACCCTGAGGACAGCCAAACAGCAGAAGATGCTGCCCAGAGGCCATGCAGTCTCCATCCTTGGAGGTTTTCAAAAGACAACTAGATAAAGCCCTGAGCAACCTGGTCTGACCTCTTGCTTTGCACAGGTAGCTGGACTACAGATCTCCTGAGGTTCATTTCAACCTGAATTATTCTGTGATTCAAATTACCCAATGAACTGGAGCTGCTGGATGGCATTTCTTGTCATCTATATTCTGCTAACAGACATCACCAGCAGAGCAATGATCACCATTTTGCTGTTCCTAAGATTGTTTCGCATTAGGGACGTGATGAATCCACTTTATTTGGATGATCAAAAGAAATACTGAAAAGCTATTCTTTGACAAATATGTGTATGAATAATTAATATTTTCAGGATGTTAAGTTGTGCTACAGCAGGGAGATGTGGCAGGCAGCTAACAAGATATAATGGCTAATGTTGCTGATTTGGTAGCCAGAACAACCATCTGTGATAAATGCAGGCACTAACAATATATTCGGCTGGTAACTAATGAAATACTTTAATTAATATGAAATAATGAAATAATAACTAACTAACCAATGAAATATTTCATTAGTATATGAAGAACCATTAACTGTTCTTTTTCACCTTTAAGTTTCTACTCAGATTTCATTGCAAGTCTTGCTGTACTTAAGGATTTACTTAGTCTTACCTTTTGAAAACAACTATGTAATGAGCAAACAAAACCCCCCTTCTATATCTGCTTTCATTCTAACAAAAGTACATACTGAGACACATGGATAAAGTACAGTGGAATTTACAATGCTCACTGATTACAAAGCTAAACAAAACAAAGGGAGACAATGTGTCTTTACACTGTGTCTTGCAAACTGCTGTTTTTGAAAACTGTGGTGGATATTTACAACTGGAACACTGTTTTTCTTTGAAAAGACATGGAGGAGAGTAAGGAAAATCAGTATTTCGTTCTCTTCTAGAAAATTATCAGAAGTGGAGTCTTAAAAATTCTCTAGACCATGGGTATGTTGCTTGCTATCATCCTCCACAGGTTCAAAGATTTGGATTATAAACTGTAATGTATTTTCTTCCTTTCTGAGCCACCAGCGTTTACATTAGCAAGCTTGTCTCTGAACTCATGAATTATTTTAAAAGTCAAAGCTGAGAGTTACCAGGACTTAAAACAAAGCACAGAATACCATGAGGTTCACATAGAACTGATATTTCCAGCACTGATTTTCATTTTGTAGTCATGTCTACGTTTCAATAATAATCTAAGGAACTGAATAAGTGCACAGCATTCTTTATGAAATATTATTGAGAAGACTTAAAATTGTATTAAAAAATGCAGCTTGGTTCAAATTAAAGGATGTATTGATGTCTTAAACTTCAAAATAGGAATCTGAAGCTTGTGGATTGTCTACAGCTTGTAATGAAAACTTAAGTAGGTCTTAAGGTTTTTACATTTCTATCCGTACTTTCACACAGTATACTCTTAAAATCTAGAATGGTTTGCTCCATGAGGTTATTGAATTGAGTCATGCATAGGTACAGTGTAGTTAACTAAACCCAAGATTGTCAGTTCACTGGTCATTTGATGTATCTTTCTGTTTCAGATTTTTATTTTGGTAGATTTTTTTTTTTGAGACATTTTCTTTACTGATGCTTTCTTTATTGACACCTTCTAGCAAATACCTGTATTCATTTCTGAAATGTCTACTACATTATTTGGATTATATTGCTATTCTCTTACCTAATGTAAAAGAGACTGCATTCTTTTCAGATGTGGAATTAACAATAGTTTGGTTACTTACTTATACACATTTTGTGCAGAATTAAGTACTCTTAAAGGCAATATCCCAGCTGTACTGGAATTAGTTCAGTTATTGAAATGCTTTTAGCATTCCTTTTTTGAAATCTAAATTGTTCCATTTTAAAAGAGTTTTAATTTCTTGAGCAATTATTTAAAATGTAGATATATGTATAAAACCATACATGCATTGGCGCACTTGAGTTTCAACTTGCTGTAACCTAGCAGTCCATGCACAGGCTGTTCCACAGATAGCATACTCATTTTCAAGATTGCCAGATATACAAATTGGCAAAATGTTCAGCACTAGTTTTAACGTTTAAGAGAAGCATTGCATGACTAATGAGAATAGGGGAACAGTGCTAAAAGTAGAGATTAGCACTGAGGGAGACAGAAGAGAGCCGTATCTTGGCAACAGGACCAGAATCAGCGGTATGTTAGCTGGAATTTCTACACATGAAATTTCCTAGATACACTTTCAGCTGTTTGTTGAAGGTAAAACAGGATTTGTTTATAATTTGTAGCTAAGTTATTAGCAAATTCAGGATGTTTTATAAGTTTAATTCGTGCTCAGTTGGAAATCAGTCCTACAAAACCATGGACTTTCTATTGTTCATCAAAGGAGGAATAATACTATGGACACAACCCACTCAAATAACTTATTTTACTGAAATGTGGCTGAATGGTTTCAGAGAAAAAAATGCTGTTTACTGTCTTTCTAGTCCTTATGGTATATGAACAGATTTGAAATGGTGGAGGTTTTATATTTAGTATAAAGCAGGATTGATTTTGTGCTCTTTGTTCTTTTATCTAGAAAAATGTTTTTGAGTGGTGAACTAATAGGATTAAAATATTACACCTTTTGAGTGCCAGTCCAGCACTGGGAAGTTCACTGAATACATCTAGCCTCCCAAAGACTACAGAGAAGGCTACAAAATCTGGATTAAATACTATATTTTCATGCCAGGAATAACCTCAGAACAAAACTAATCATGAGAGATCTGATGAATATGGATGCAATGTAAGCTTTTTTTTTCAAAATCCTAGTATTCAGAAAAGAATACATTGAATTTTAATTTGGTTTTAAAAATCTGAGTGGTAAGAACGGTTATTTTTGAGGAAAATGTTAAGGTATTTATCAACTCTTTTTTTTTTTTTTTTTTTTTTTTTTTTTTTTTTTTTTTTTTAAATCTGAGGCATCTGAGTATCCTTTCATACTTCAGATTCCTAAGTGGTGGGGTCAAAGAAAATAAAATTTTTCTGACATTTCAAAAACAGAAAAGGGGCAGGAGGGAACCTTACCAAAATGACTGTTAAATAAACCCCAATCTCTTCTTCTTTTCCTTTTATATAGTACAGCATAAAGAAGCCTCTTGAGATATCACTTTTTTAGAGAAGTATCTAGAGATGAGCAAAAAATAATCAAAATTAGTTGATGCTGTCATTACAGCCCTGAAAACTGATTCAATTCACACTACTTGCAAGAAAATGTGTGCCAAATTAGTATGTAACCAGTTGCAATTTGAATCAATTTAATCAATCTCTCAAGATAACAATTCTGCTTAAAAATCAGTTTCACCTGCTAAGGTCATTAATGAGGTGAATCTCATCACTATTCATTAGATGTGATTCACCATATTCCATCAGAAGTCTTATAACATTAAATGGGTGATTAGATTCCAGTGGAAGATATTACCTGTGGAAGAATCATTATGATTCATTTCCCTTTCTATCTCTTCATTATGCCTTCTGTCCACTAATAGATCTGTGAGGCTACCCTCCTTGTTAATTCCTTTTCCATTGTACAGTATGTATAGTATGCTGAAAGAAACACTACTCTAAACCAGTAAAAAGACAATAAAAGCTTTCTCTCTTCATTAGTCAAGACTAAAAAAAAAAAAAAAACAAACCCACAAATGACTAAATACAACTCCCTTCCCAACACCCCCAAAACTCAAGCAGCCTTTGTTCAACTACCACAAGCCTAATCATATATGCAATATCAACGGACTTATTTAATGTCAATGAATCACTGATAACTTTAACCGTTTTGAAAATATTATCATGAAACAGATTTTTAGGCATAATGAGGTTGTCTGAGTTGTCTTCTGAGTCTGTAATCCTTTACTTAACATTCATGACAGACAAGGTGTAAAGCCATACAGGGGTAATAATTCAGTGCTCTGAAAACATCACTTACTCTTAGACATAAAATAGGTCTAATAATAAAATAGGTACAGCTAAAGGATTATCCCATATGTTAAGTAAATATTTCCAAGTATTTATATGGAAAGTCAATGCTGCAATGAATTGCATTTTTAAAGCATTCCAGCTTTTCATTTTTGCATTTGGACTGTCTCCAAAAGAAACAAGGTCCAGATACTGATCACAACATACAAATACCAGATCTTTGTATACAGCAGCAACACCTTCTACTGCTGCATTTTTATTGTGATGCTTCAAAGAAACAAAAATATTCACAGAGCATCAAGTTGTCATGGTTGCTGGATGAAATGATGGCAGAGAGAAGGAAAGATGGTTTAGTTCATTCACCTTCTTTGAATTTGGAAGCAGAAAATTTCTTAGAGTGTATGGGCACAATGTTAGTGGGGAAATTATTCTGGAAATTAATTGTGGTACTTGACTCCTAACATGTTTTTCTATCACAGATACTATCTTACACAGTGTTTAGAATGAAGATGCTGAAAAAACAAGGGAAGCAAAGAGCCAATTTGCATTTTGACACTGAAGACATTGATGTCATTAATAATACTTAAGTTTCAAATTTCAGGGATTCATGTGTAAACAAATATATCTTAGAGTGCTGAAACTTATTTGGAGTTTTAAAGTCTGATTTGCTGTTGTTTTGATCTTATCTACATTTGAATATATCTGTAAGATTCAAATATACCAAGGTAAAATGCTGTTAATGATAAAGCATGGGAGTGATTGAAAGGCTTCATCCACCTCTTTTAAAAGCCCACTTGAAATGAAACATCTGTTTCAGTTCAGTGAGAGTAAGAACTCTGTATCATGATAGCATTAGTACTACAGTAACTGTCACAGTAATATCTGAATGCATACTAAAAACTAAAACATTGTTCCATTTGTGAAATCAGAGTAAAAACAATTTGAGATTTTTATTTATTGCACATACTAAAATTCTTCAGTAAGTAAGTATAACATGTCACTGGAACTATCAATACATTTAGGAAACAGTCTTGTGAAAAATTATAGTAAAACATTCTGGCCAATGAAACAGAAGTTCATTTTCAGGTGTTTCAGCTGTTTGCTGAAGTCACCAAAATCATAACCTGAATGCTGCACCACTGCAGAATATACTTGACAAAAAGCCATGGTGAATTATGTTTCCTTACTGAAATTTTATCTGCTTGTGTATTTACTTACATTTGCTCATGCAGAAAATCCATTTGGAAACTCAGTATGATTATTGGACTAGTATACAGGGATTTTAAAAGGCTGTTACTGTTTTGACTTGTACTTGTTATAACCCTTGTAAAGTTTTCTTTAGCCCCACTTTCTTAGTCTATAAGGTCTCAGAAGATGTCTAACATCTCATGTTCCATCATGTGTTGGGATGAGTGCTGCTGGGTGAAAGCAGATGCAAAGCAACAAAACTTGCTTCTGAGAACAATGATTCTAACTGCTTATTGACTGAATCTTCAGACTTTGAGATTATGTTGTAGCCTACGTTTCACAGAGGATTTGGGGGGTTTTGTTTTGGGTTTGGTTGTTGGTTTTGTGGAGGTTTTTTTGTAATTTTATATTAAACCTCTTGATTAAGGTTCTGGTGGTCTACACAAAAGGAATCAAATACTGAACTTTCTTCTGAAGGCAAAAGCAGTCAACAGTGAGTTGTACAAAATAACTAGTTAGGTTCCATGGATTTTGGAGTGCCTCATTCATTTTCTAGTGAATGCAGAACTAATAGATTTCAGGTAATACAGGTCTTTCTGGCAGTATGTTTTTAAAAAATAATATCATTATTTTAATGATATTATTTTTGTTTAAAAGACCCAAACATACAGGAAAAGTATTCCTTAATTTGGAATCAGAATAGTGAATAAATATTGAAATCAGCTATGCTAGGAATGTCTTTTTTTTTTTTATTTTTTACTATAGCCATTTCTGCTGCACGGATAAGGAGGAAGGAATAGAAAGAGATGGAACCCTAGCAGATTTTCCTTAATTTCTCAAAAGTATTTAAGTAGTAGCTCACATTAGTGTAAAATGGACAAATCACAATTGTTTCATTTTTTAGTAAATTGGAAAAGTTAATCTGGTCCTGTTAACAGAAAACTGTTGGACATAAAAACCCAAAAGATCAAAGTATCATTACACGTGATTCTCCCATCTAAAAGAAACATGAAGAGGTCCAGATTAGCAGCCCTGTGTGAATTCTTTCTTCTGCTCTGATATAGCATGGAAAGAGAAACCATGTAGTCCTATAACACAGCACTGCCATTTTTAATAGCCTGTAAACTCTGCAGTGAATCTGCAAGGCCTAGGACTGAGGCTTATCCACCTTGTCAGAACTTTGTTTAACCTGCCTGTAGCTTTGTTTTACTTGATTTAACTGTGACAGCAATTTCTTGAATTTACTGTCTCTAGTAAATTTACTTTACTTTTTTTTTAATCTTATATGCTACAACCACAGTTTTATATAGAATATCCACTTGCTACTGCTATCCAGAATAAAATTTTTAAAACTCTAACACAATAATGTAGTGTAGAGAAATGCAGGTCTGATATGATTGTAGAGGTCCTGAGAAGTGAAGACACAGCATTTGATGTAGAGAAGTAGAGGCATGGGATGAGAAGAGAGGGGACACAGGCTTGGGATTGGAGGTCCAACAGCTACCAACAAGTCTCCAGTGGTCAGTTAAAGAAGTGTAGACCCAGGGCTGGGCACAGCTGGTTTTAGGGGTAACAAACAGTACACAGAAATAGCATCTGACATGTAAAATCCACCATATTAAATTTGGATGTAACATGGTGTTGTAAAACAATGAAGAAAGAGAAATGTATAAAAGCATGTTAAGAAAATGTCTTTCAGCAGTCTTCAACTACCAGTCTCAAGACCCAGAGGAGCAGAAGGGTGCAGAACACCAGAAAACAAGGATAGAAATGGAAAGTGTGTATTAGAGTTTTAACTGCATTATTATAGATATTGAGATTCTTTCTGTATACAAGTATTGTAACTGTCTCAGTTTTCTTTACTCCTGTAATAGATCTGGACCAATAATTTTGAAACATTTTTAAATATATTAAGGATAAATAGATATAATTGTGCTTTCTCTTTGCCCGTAAACAGAATCTTGAGCAAAATAAAAGGGAATCATTCTTACTAAATTCTGTCCTTTTCGGACCTCTTAGCTGTTAGCAGTCCCTTTACTGCTAGAGGTTTGCATTTGTTGCATTGGTAGGTCATGAGAAAGCAACTGCTCTGCTGAGGAATATTTCCAATAATTTGCACAGGCCTGTAGCACATACTTAGGGAGTTATAGACAGCACTGCTTTTCTGAATGTGGGCTAATCCAAAAAGAATTTCTTTCATAATATTTTCCAGATTAACATTTGATTTTTCCATGAGTATTTATACTTAGCTATTCTGTACAAAGCTTGCATAG
Organism: Strix uralensis; assembly: GCF_047716275.1. Taxonomy (NCBI): domain Eukaryota; kingdom Metazoa; phylum Chordata; class Aves; order Strigiformes; family Strigidae; genus Strix; species Strix uralensis. Next base: position 87,699,682 of record NC_133972.1, on the reverse strand, counting down.
TGTGTATATGAAATGTGCTATATCTAATCTATAACCTGGGAAACAGATATTGTTCTCATGTTTAAACTGTGGGGTACATGCAAAAGCAACTGGAAGATCTTGATGGAGTTGTTTGTTACAGAAGGTATTTGAAATGTGAGTGCTGGCTGCCAAAGTAGTTGTGTAAGTCAATGGATGCAGAAAAGTCACTCTACTCAGTCTCAGCAAATGCAAGAACTCTGCTTTGCTCTGTTTAGACCATTTCATATCAATCTGCATGTCTAACTGCAAGTGGTCAAGTGAATCTGTGAAAAGCCTTCTAGTTTTCATCTGTCATTACACAAAAACCTGCATAAAGCCTCTTACTAACATCTCAGCCAGTCCAGTACCAATAAAAGTGTTCTGAACACAGCTTTATGGTCCATGTCAAACATCAAAAAGAATTAACTGTCATTTGGATTGCCCATTGACTTGGTAGATACATCCAGCACTTCTGCATGTTTTATAGTCACTGGTTTCACATTGAAGACCAGTTTTCTTCAGTCAAAACAGCGAAGAAGTATAAATAGAAATATGTAATGGACAGCTGAAACACTAACTGGTATTTTTTCTTCTTTTCTAAAAATTTTTTCTTGCCTATATATATATAATATATATTGTCTCATAAAATACATACATCACCAGTCACTCCCACAAGGACAGAGCAACGAAGCCAGTAGTCCAGAATTTGTGTATACTATTTTGTTAATTTATTATATGCAATCATTCCTTTATTAACTGAACTTAATCCAGTAAGCATTTATCATTACGAAAATCTATTTCTGCTTGTCCCTCAATTCAACATGTGGCATGTCATTGTTCCTTAAAACAGGCTGTTCAGGGTTGCTTAGCAAAGGGATCTTTGCTGTCACTGTCTTATTATAAGTAATTGTGTCTGTCTTTGCATGTAGATGTTGAAAGCTGTAATTCATCCTACTTTAAAATCATTCCCACTCTTTCTAAACTGACAAGTGCCCTTATCCAAAGAAACCCTATTTTTTCATATTTAAAGGTACCATGTGTAACTGTAAAGGTATACTGTAGGATCGACAGATTTCTAGGGGTTCAGCGTGAAAGAATTAATCAACTAACAACATTTTCTACTAAACTGCTTGCATTTTTTAACTGTTGAATACAATTTGGTTTTTAAAATTCCATCAACCTGCCAGCCCATGTATTGCTTGCATGTCCTGCTCTTGGTATGTGCCAGTTGCTATCCTCATTATGTTGTGGCTCAGATGAATGATTCAGTTATTTCTTTTCCCTCTATAGACCATGGATTAGGAGTCAAGACTATTTTTGTTGTCCTGTGATGTAAATAACTGTCCTCTGATTAAAAAAAAACAAACAAACCTCCTTTACTTGATTTTGACAGTCTTTTCAGCTGTCACTATCTGTTACGTACTTTTACATAACGTAATTGAAGAGTGCATGTATGTGAATCAAGAATGGTGAGATTGTGTGTTTTGCAGCAACATCTAAAAAAGCTAAAAATGACCAAAAGACAAACACACCCCCCCCCCCCCCCAAAAAAAAAGCTCCAAAACATAGCATTCAAGTGATCCTTTCCTATGAGCCTTGCCTTTTCCAACATTATTCAGAAAGGCGTTGAACAACAAACATGCAGGAACAGAAGAAACAAAGGTCTTGCCAAAAACATGTGACTGTGTCTAATGCAGATTTCTCTAACATGGACTGTATTGCAATACCTTTATTGATGTACCTGACAGTACAAGCATGGTGTCATTTCAACAGCATATAACTATGACAATCTGATTTAAAAAAAAAAAAAAAAAAAAAAGAAAAAAAATCCTTTATCAGACTAGGAAAATTGAGATAATACACTGTTTTCCACCTAACTACATTTTTAGCACCAAAATATTCCTTTTCAAATGAAACAAAATTTTTAGTCTTCATGTGGAAGATGGGTGAACACGGAATAAAAATCTACTTTTTAGTCTAATTCCATATTAAGCTTCTTCCTTTGCTTTTCCAGTTCTAACTAGAAGAAGAGAATTATCTGCATGATGGTGGTGGTGCTGGTGTGTATTATTTTTGAAAACTAAAGTTCATTAAGACATGAAGTTTTTTTTAAATGAAAAGCACAAATAAATTCATTTTCCTGGTTTTAGGATCAGACTAAAACATTTTTTGAATCTATGCTTTAAAATGACCAAAAACCTCAGCTCAAGGTCTCAGTCAGAAACTTGATGTTAACACACATTTTCTGACTGCTGTCAATAAACTATTTCTTCTCAGAAGTACTGACTGCTTTTATAGAAGAAAAAAAAAAAAATCATTAAAGACAAAGAACAGAGCATACATAGGAATGAGTTCAGATAAATGAGTACCTACACCATTATTCTGATGTTTAATAGCTCTCTTATTTTCCAGGATATCCTGCTCCATGATGACTGAAATAGCAAAACAAGTATATGGATGTAAATCTGTGTTCACTGAAGTCTCCCAGGCTTCTAAACAAAGAGATGCCTCCAAGTAGCTTTCAGCTGTTATGTAGTTTTGCGATTGTAATACATCTCAGTGGTCAGTTTTTGGGTCATGTGAAATGTCTGAGCTTTCTGGCTTCTGACTGAATAATTGCACTTTCCACTTCTATAATGTTTCTTCTTGGTGTCAGGCCTAACTCAACACAGTCACTTTAGCTCCAGTGATGGTGAGAAGTTAAATTCTGGCATAGTTTTATTCTTCTATTGGAGACAATTCAGAGAGAAGTAGGACTCTTGAACAGAAGTTCTTCTGCCAGAGATTTGCTCCTTTTCCATCATGCAAGAATCTGTTCCTGACCAACATTAATTTTCAGTATGCCTAAGGTTCAAGCGATGTTACTTTTTAGATTTTTTTAGAAATTGTTTTTATGCATACAGATCAAGGGATTCAGGTGTGTGCTGCACAGAAAAGCTTCAGCTCACTCTGCCTTTTCCTTGTGCTCACTAAAGGAGAGATTCTCTCTTGTGCCATCTCCATGATTTTAGGAAAGCTGATGTAGACACTGCCTCACACATTTTCTATATACAACTTCACCTCTGCTGGAGTTCTTGTCAGTAAATGTATCTTAAAGCAACATTTGGGCTGCTTTGTTTTGTAATGAAAGGATAATCAGGGCTTGAGCACATAGTCTGCTTTCACCTTTGCTCTGGTTTGGGAATCCTGAAAGTATTTGCTCCTGTGGGTGAACACTGAGATTACTGTCACTGCACTGAGTATATATTTATGTCATTATGTGAACCTTTGTTATTTTGAAAAATCAAAGTTCTTTTCCTTTTCTTTAAGTAAAACCAGATTAGTGTAATTATTCCTGTGTTGGCTGTAGACCCATTTTTCTCTCCTCAAAGAAAATAATGTATTTCAGGTCTCACTTTTAAGTTTGATACTGTGAGATTTTTTTTTTTTTTTTAAATTACATAAGCTGACATATAACTGAGGAGAAAAAATGTTATGTAAACTGTAGGAAAAGCTTAGCTATATTTCACAGCCAAACGATTTAATCAATAGATTTTTACCTCTTAGAATAAAGTGTAGATCTGAGTTATAAGTACTGTATGCCATGCACACAGTTTATATTTATAAATTGGAAGTATATATATTGATTTCTATGGCTCCCGATTTACAGTCATGTAATGAAGATCATAATCAAGATGTATGTTATTTTCTAATTGTGTTGCAAGAGAAAGAAGAGCTGGGAGAGGCTTGCTTGAGAGCTTACCTTGCACTAAATTGATTTATAGTACGGTTACATTAACATGACTGGGCAGACACTGGCATGATTTTTTTATTGACATAACTTACTTTCCTTAAATTGCCTAAAAGAGCAGCTCTGAAAGTTTTATTTACAAGCACTGTAAGTGAAACTTTTCTTTTGTAGCCTTACCTTTAGATGTGTGCTTACTGACATTCAGCCTTTCTATTTTGTCTGTATGTATTCTGTGGTAGATGGTATATCAGATAATATGACCCACACTAAATTTTACTTCTGTCTTTCTTTCATTGATATTACTCTGAGTTGATAGATTTAAATTGGTTTCCCTAACAAGGATAATAAATTTTATTAATTATCTGGATTATCTATTTTTAACTTTGCACACTCAAGGTATGTTACACAGATTTCTAGAGTGGCTTTAATCTCACTTATTCATTGTACCTATTGTAAAATAATATTCTGAAACTCCAAAATTATTTTCATATAAGACTGAGGAACATGTTTTCTTGTATGTATTTCTGATATTCATTTATTCTGCAGATATAATTTCACTGGGAGAAAGACTATAAATCAAGCAGAGTAAGCTGCTTTATTTATGAGGAGGAGACCACTCTTAATATTTCTGCACACTAATTTAAGTTTTGTATTCTCCTATAGAATGTTACGCCATGTCCTCTGAAGTAGGCATGGATTGTATAAAATGATTAAAAATAAAAATATATGGATTACAATTTTATTATGGCATGATAGTTTCATTGGTATCAATTCAGGACTCTTGAAAGTTGCTTCCCTTAAAATCTCTGCTTAGAAATGCTCATATTTGGTTTTTGCAGCTTTGTTCATTCTCTTCAGGTTTTTCAGTGTCTGACATTCTGAATTAACTTAGTCATGTTGCCTTTGTTTCTGGTGAGAAAAAGTGTTTGCATCGCAAAAAAATATATTGATATGTTTGAACTCAATTTAACTTAGCCATTATGATGTTGAATATACTGTTGCAGGTCCTTTTAATATAGTGACATTCTGCTGTAAGTAGTATGATCTCAAAGAGAGCCAAAACTTCAGATCTGTTTTAGAGAATTTAATCTTACTAATAGAGTTTCATAATGGTGAATTTTGAAGGTCTTGTCTCACATCTGTTGAAGCAAGGAGTGGTCAAGCAATGGCTAGAACTGTCTTACAATCAAAAAGGGAGGACATTTGGGTGCTAATGTGGTTACCCATACTGAATTTCTTATGAAATTGTTGCAATCTCATTTCAGGTATGTGACACCACTGCCAATAGCTTTGAGGAAAGGGAAGACCTAGCAAATGACTAGGAGCATCATAAGTTTCTAATGTCAATTCCATGCCAGCTCCCGGCAGACTTCTTGATCAGTTTTTTTCATCTTGTGTTGTTATGCAGTGCTGCAGGAGGCTGTCATTTACTGTTTCCTATCATTGCTTGATATCTATTTCTCACATGCATCATCACTGTGTGAAACGGGATACAGAAAATAAAAATAGAAGAGACATCTCTATCAAATTCTGTAACTTTGTACTGCTGCTTAAATCACATCCTCCACAGCTACAAATTGGACCATTCCTTGAGCCCCATATTGCAGGAGGAAAAATAGCTAATAGGATGCAGAAATTAAAGTGGGAGGAAAAAAGTATTTTGGCATAGAGTTGGAGTTGAGAGCAAGGGAGGCATAAACCAGGACAAGATGTGGGCCAAATGCAATGCATAAGATTTTAGTATCAAGAAAATAGGAATAAGGCAAGCATGGAGGAAGATGGTAGACAGTGGACAATTGTTCAGAAGTTTCATCTTCCATCTGAGAGCAGTAATAAGACTAAAATTTTGCTGTCCTCTGAACAAAAGGAGACAGAAATTGTTTCTTGAATGGAGAATTTAGTCTGTTTTTACATCCCTACTCTATTGTTTCAAAGAAGAAAGTACATGTAACTATATGAAGAGATATTGAGCTATAGTAGAGGAACTACATGTGGGAGGGACAGAGAATAGCAATGCTGCCATAGGTTTGGATAGACATTCCAATTATGAATATTTAGCCAAACTTTAATGTTTCTGTCTTTGATACTGTTCTGATTGTACTATTATTAAATAAGACATGTCAAAATTGGGAAGTTCAAAATGCTGATTTCTGGTAGAGCGAAAATCTAAATGGATACCTGGTTTTGCAAAATGTTGTAAATGCTCTGTAACTTGAGTCTTTTCTCCTAACACTGAGGCCTAGGTATCACTGGGGGTATTTCTTCACCTTCCACCCACCTGCTGTTTAGGTGCTGCATGGTATGGTTGATGGAAGGAACCTTCTAAATTAGACTTCCTAGGAAATTCTCTTGATGCATTGCCATGTGTGTTACCACAGCACAGCTTGTAGGTATATAAACAGATTAGAACAAACTAAAGTGCATTATTTCTTTTGGTCTTGTTCTTTCTCAGAATCATTAAAGACACTAAACGAATTTGAAAAAAAAAGAAAAAGGAACCAGAGAATATAATTAAGCAAACGTCCTTTATGCTCTTGTCCTACCCAAAGGCTTGTTTTTCTGATTTGCTGGTTTCTGATTTGCTGGTTTTTGAAAAAAAAAAACTATTTTGAGTTTTGTGGGATTGAAAACAGAGAAATTAAAATACTATCGGGCTCCATCCAATTTCAGCTAATGGATGCTTTCCTACATTTAGTATATTAAATTGTACAATTTTGTATGACATTAATTTAAACATGTATTATGTTATTCCCCCTCTACAATGTCATATCTGGAAAAAAAAAAAAAAAAAAAGTATCTTAAGAATGTCTCACCAAGGGTCACCAGCATATGCTGTACAACAGGGAGACCAGCTAAGGAATAACAACCGTCACTCATCTTGCCACTGAAACATGTCAGCTTTCTATGTCAAAAACTATTGTTGTTGAATATCCTTACAGTTGCCTTACTGAATATCCTTACAGTATCCTTACCATAATTGCATCCTTCTTGTGGCAAACTTACATCCTAATATATGCAAAGTTGAGGCATACAGTGACTAAATATTTTTTTAAAGGTAGTCTGTATCAAGGTGCACAGAGAGCCTTAGATATAAATACGTGTAAGTTTCTTGAGGATGCTAAGTCATGTCTTAACTGTTAGGAAGGACTGTGTCATGTCCCAGTTTCTCGGGATGATGACTCAGATTCACCGATTCCCAGGTCAGAATTAAGGTGAAACAACACCAAGGATTCTTCAGTTCACAAAATTCATTTTTTTTCACTCACAACAGATAACTGGCATGAAACTTTGTCAGTAATCTTTGCAACCTCTGCAACAGGCATTAAACTTACGACTAGCGGCAGATCCTGTAACAAAACCCGATAAGCCTTAAACATGCCTCGACAAGCCTTGCCTTATATGTGGGCATACAGAATAAGAATGGGAGAGAAAAGGGGAGAGAGGAAAAGAGAGAGAGAACGAAAAAAAGGAAGATTTCACCAGTCCTGGTTCCATCATTGGCCCAGCCAGACCAGGGGTCCAGTTCTGGAGGGGTGCAGCCACCCGGGACTTTTGACTTTTGTCCTTTTATAATTCCTTACCCCTCCTCTGGGTGGGCACTTGGACTCGTTCAGCTAACTAGGCATCATGTGCAGTTTATGCTTCTAGAATTCTCCTTGCTTTTTGTACATGCACAGTTTGTACCTTCAGATTCTTCTGGAAATGAGTCGGTGAGCTTGGGGGTGGTGTGACCTATATGAGGGTCATACCACATACCTCATACCACACCTGCAGGTGTGACCTATATGAGAGTCAGGTCCAGAGCACAGCTTCTAAAGCAAAGCAGTTTGTGCAGAAGTGTGAGGAGGATGGAGGGATAGTAAATTTTCTCTATCCAACATACATGACCTTAGATACAGTGATCATATGCCACAGGGCACAGTCCACAGGCAGTGCTGGGGTAACTGTCCCTTTGCAGTTGGAGACTTTGGGACCCAGACAGAGCTTCAGGGTGCGGCCTCTCAGCCAGTTCCCCACCCACCACACAGACCACTTGTCTAGACCGTAACACATCAGTTTCTCTAGGAGGAGGCTGTGGGGAACCATATCAAAAGCCTTGGAGAATCCAGGTAGACCATGTCCACCACTTGGCCGACATCAACCAAGCAGGCTACTTTGTTGTCAAAGGCCATCAGGTTTATCAAACACAATTTGCCCTTGGTGAATCCATGCTGGCTTTTCCTAACCATGTGCTTCATTTGACTTGTGATAGCCCCCAGAGGATTCATTCTGTCTCTTTCCCAGGGATTGAAGTAAGACTGATAGGCCTATGATTTCCTGGATCCTCATTTAAGCCCTTCTTGTAGATGGAGGTGACATTAGCCTTCTTTCAGTCATTTGAAACATCCCCCAATCTCCATGACTTCTCAAAGATTATGGAGAGCAATGTCAGCCAGCTCTTTTAACACCCTCAGGTGGATAACGTGAGGACCCATCGATTTGTAAGGGTCAAGCTCCTGGAATAGTTCACATACCAACTCTTCCTTCATGGATGGTGGGTCTGTGTTTGCATCGACCTGTACTCTTGTTCCCAAGGCCTGGGGTCCAACAGTGCTAATAAAGACAGAGGTGAAGAAAGTGTTGAGAACCTGTGCCTCTTCAGCATTGTTGGTAACTAATCCATCTCTCCTGTTTAACAGTGGGCCAATACTTTCCTTCTGTTTCTGCTTGTTGTTTACATACCTGAAGAATCCTTTCTTGTAGTTTTTGATGTGTCTGGCCGATTTCAATTCAAGCTGAGCTTTTGTTTTTCTAACTGCATGTTTGCAAGCCCTGGCAATGCCCTTGTAATTCTCAAAAGGTATTCATCCACATTTCCATCTCTTGTATGCTTCTATTTTGGTTTTGAGCAGACTCAGAAGCTCACAGTTAAGCCAAGGGGGTCTCTTGCTCCGCCTACTTCCCTTACCTTTAAATGGGATGAAACATTTTTGTGCTTCCAGGAGAGCATTCTTGAACAACTCCCAGCACTTGCTAGCTCCTTTATCCTCCATGGAAGCTTCCCATGAAACCCCTCCCAACTGAGCTCTGAGTGAGCTGAAGTTTGCTCTTCTAAAATCTAAAATCTTTGTCTTAGTGCTAACCTTCATTGTACTCTGCAGGATCCCACACTCCACAATACTGTGATCAGTGCAGTCAAGGTTGTCACTAACCAAGATATTACAAAGCAGGTTTTCTTGCTTTGTGAGTAGCAAGTCCAGCAGTGCCTCATTCCTGGTTGGCACATCTAACATTTGTATGAGGAAGTAGTCCTCTACGCATTCAAGAAACTTGATGAATGATGTGTGAGCTGGTGTATTGTTCTTCTAACAAAAGTCTGGGTGGTTGAAGTCACCCATAAGAACCAGTTTCTGTTGACCTGAAGCTTGCTTAAATGACACAAATATTCTTTTGTTTGTCTTATTTTCTTGGTTTGGAGGTCAGTAGCAGATGCCTACTGTAAGATCCCCCCTTGGAGATGACCCCCTGATCTGGACCCAGAGGCATTCAATAGCACTTGTATAGTTGCCATAGTTGAATTCTATACATTCAAGGTTCTCCTTAACATAGCAGGTGACTCCACCTGTTCTTCCCTATCTGTCTTTATGAAACAGACTATAGATATCCATCACAATCCTCCAGTCATGTGAGTTGTCCCACCTTGTTTCAGTTATTCCTGTAATATCGTAACTTTCTGACTGGGCTCAGAGCTCCAGTTCCTCATGTTTTTTTCCCCAGGCTGCATGCATTCGTATACATACACTTGAGGTCTTCTGGTTCACAACTTGGGAGGCAGCTAAGGAACATTTCTCCCTGCTCTGATTGACCTGGCTTGTTCTCCAGTTGGTTGCAATGGTGTAAGTGTCGCCACTTTGGATCCATCCCCCCAACTCCTTCAGTGTAAAGCCCTTCTCACCAAGTTGGCCAGGCTGCTGCAGAAAATTCTCTTGCCTCTTCTAGACATGTGGATCCCATCCCTCCCTAGCAGGCTACAGTCATAGAAGAATGTCCTGTTGTCATAAAAGTCAAAGCCCTCTTGATGGCACCAATCACAAAGCCAGAAGTTGATTTGCATCATACATCTATTTCTGGCTGCACCCTTTCCTCTAACTGGTAAAATAGAAGAAAAGATAACTTGGGCACCAATACTTTTTGCTTGCACCCTGCGGGCTTTGTAGTCTTCCTTGATTCTGCCCAGGTTCTGGCTTGTGGTGTCATTCATGCCCACACGAAAGAGTGGCAATGGATAGTAGTCTGTGCTCTTGACAAGTTGTGGCACCCTCTTGGTGACACCCTGTGTAGGGAATGGCACTCGGAAGATCTCGCGATGTATGGAAAGAGTAGTTACAACCTCCCCTCCTTTCCTTTGTTACTAAATAAGGTAATAGGTAAGCCTGTAATGCCGAAGGCACACCCACGGAGGAGGTGCTTGGCGAGCATATATATGCAAGTTGCGCAGTTCAATAAACGGACATTTTGTAACCACCACATTGGTGTCTGTACTGATGTCCCCGAGAAGGTCTTAACCCCCTGTGGTATCGGGCCCTGCAACCTGAGCGCCACCAACGGGTGGATAGGCAGGCTTAAAGATGCAGAGCCAGCTACAATAACCCTGGACCTTAGCTCCCGGAAGGCAACATACCTCTCGTGATTCCTTGTCAGGCTGTCAGATGGGCACCTCAGTGCCCCTCAACACTATGAGCGCTCATCACATCCTCTGCAGTATCCACCATGTGCTCCTGGTATAGTTTCTCCTTGAAGACCTTGCTTGTGGGTGTCTACAGCTGTTAAAGCTTCACACCATACAGAAGGAGGTGTTTGCAGAACAGTCTTATGGGGAAAGCTCTCCAGTCTGTTCCAGTGGCTCAGCACATTTGGGTGTGTCTCTGAAATACTGCCACACTAATGCACACAGCACGGGCAACAAACAGGAGGCACTAGAAGTCTGTGTGCAGTTACAGAGCTAGGGCCTCATTTGTACCGCGGAGATGCGGTGTGATAGCTCACGTGCCTGAAGTATGCGATGGAGGAATAGAGGCTATTTAGAAAGGACAATCTGAGAAGGTGAGGAGAGGGAGTCGCCCCATGTGTGAGAGTAGCTGGAATGAACAGGGGTCTGCCTTGGCATGGGTCAGGAGTGAGTCAAGGGTTTATGGACCAATATTAACAAGCAGATCAACATGGGTACTGTTGCAGTAGGTATCTGTTATAGACCTCCTGATCAGGAAGTAGATGAGGTCTTCTTCAAACAACTGAAAAGAAGCCTCATGTTCACAGGCCCTGATCCTCATGAGGGCCTTTAACCACCCTGATATCTGTTAGAAGGACAATACCACAGCACTCAAGCAATGGTAGGAGATTTCTTGTGTGCATTGTTGACAATTTCCTGGCACAGGTAATCAAGGAACCAAGGGAAGGTGCTCTGCTGGACCTGATACTTATAAACCGGTTGGCCAGCGATGTGAAAACTGGAGGCCGTCTTAGCTACAGTGACCATGAGATGGTGAAGCTTGGTATCCTATGAGGAAATAGCAGGGCAGGAAATGTGGAAAAAGAAGCAACCATCAACATTATCTTTCTCCTTATGAAGAAGTACAGAGACTAAAAATTTGTCACAAAAACCCTCACACACTTGTCCCCAGTGCATTCAAACCACTGTCCCTAGGACCCAGGTGAGCAGCGGAAGCATGAGCATAACACCAAGGGGTAGAAACTGCATTGATAACAATTTTATCTTTAGTGTTATTAGTTATTATTATGGAGAATATAACATGCTCCAATCCCTCAATCACCTTTGCTGCCCTGATGATTTATTTCATGAGGCTATTTTATTAAATTCCAGTTTTGAAAATTATTGGGCAATATGTCTTTTAGAAAAGTTCAGATGGAAAACATTAATAAAAAATTTGAAAATCAACTAGTACACTTTAAAAATGTTACTGTAGAATTTTGGTTTGTATGGGAATGGTGAACTGAAAATTAGGCAAGTCACAGAGGAGTCAAAAATACGATAGCTTGACCCTATTATTCCTCACAGTTTCGGGTATTCTAATACCTGTTTATAAATGCACCAGTGTGTTTCACTTTTAATTGAAATTCTTCTTCATCTGAATATAACACCTTGCAGAGGCTTTGCTCTTTCTACTCACCTGCTGGAGCAACCATTACTAAGTTTACAATGTGACAAATTCTTCATTTTCACTATTCTTTCCCCTCCATCACAGACAATTCAGGATTGCAAAAGCTGTCCTTCATTTCCTGTCCTTTGGTAATATAACGAAAGAGGTGGATTGGGCATCTTAATGCCTCTAGCAAGAGTGTGTTTATGCACTCTAACTACAAAGTCTTCTAATTTCTAAAAGTTGTTTCCATCTGGTTCATTCTAAACATCAAGGTCTCTGTCTGATTTTGTCTTAAGTCAGAAGTTACCTTCTCCATTCTTTTTATAGTACCTTCTATATTATAGATGTCAAGCTCAAGTTTCAAAACTCAGTTCCAGGCTACTGCCTCATATCCTACTGGAAAATGCTTTTCCTTTAAAAAAACCTGGGTTTTAACAGCTTACAGACTAAAATATTATGATAGGAAAAAGTCCTGAAATGTGATGTCATATTGAAGCTACAGAATTTTACCTGTAAAATTTCAGTTGGGATTCAAGCTCTCAAAGGTAATAATCTGCCTTTTTTATGAGACACACTGCAACTTGCCAATACTTTTAATGAACTGGATTTCTTTCTAAATCTAGATTTAAATATTACATCTTTTACCTCTTTTCAGTTTGTGCCATCATATAGTGAGGAATAAAAAGGTCTCTCAAATCTTACATTTGGTTTCTGTGTAGTTATTTTAAGTCCCAATTTAACCATGAAAATTCTATAATTGGGAACACATATAACATTTACCCGTGTAGAAAAATGTAGTGATGTACACAAATACCTGTATTTACACAACAAAAAATAATTTTATATATTTTTGTGGAATGTCGCTTTTAACATATATTATTAATGTGAATTATACATATTTTGAGTATCTTCTGCTTTAATGCAGAATATTAAAGAGTAATTGCAAACTTGTTTAGCCTATCAAACAATAAAATACTGAGCAAAGATATTACACATAGACTAAGCTAACATATTTCTAATACCTTAGAAGAAAATTCACATTTAAGTTCTTGATTAAAGGTTTATAATAGATAATGAAAATTCTTTGTGCGGCATTCCTTATTGCTTGGTAATATAAAGATCTGTAGAGAACTCAAAGTATTTTATTTTAGATGAATGCCAAAAAGTGATGATATTAGCAGTGTTTCAAAGTGAACACTAAACTAGCTGAAGGAACTGAATAGAATCTAGAAAGGAAGATTTACAACTTAGCATTTGAAATTGCAAATTTTCTGTCAAAAAGAAGTTACTAATTACAGAACAGGTATTGGTCAATCTTCTTTGCTGATACCAGGCTCTATCAGTGTGTGAGGTATTTTCCACGTCTTTCCTGTGGTGCCCTTTTTTTCAATTGGAATCTTGTATGGATGAATTAATTTTATCAGAAAAAGACTGTAGAAGAAACAATTAATAGAGCAGAATTCCAACATTTGCTCTATTTAGAGCACTGAAAAATTGGTATGTTATCTCATACTTCCATAGTCCATGTAACCGATTCAATAATGCTATATAATTTTACAGTAAGCTTATAGTAAGTAATTATGGGATTTCTATTACTTTATTAGCACTTGCATTTGAAGTTATGCAATGTTTAATTACAAAGCACCTTTGAAAAAAGAAAAAAGTTGGTATTTTTGTTTTCATATAGACAAAGAAAGCAAGTAGAAGGAAACAGAACAATAAACCAGACTTACTGTAATGCGGATCTTTTAAAGTAAGTTTTATATTAATAATATAAGAAGCTTTATATTAAAATGTGGTGGGTTAAGTTTGGATGCCAGATGCCCACCCAGCTGCTCTCTCATTATTGCTCCTCAGAAATACAGGAGGATAAAAAAAAATGAAAAATCCTGTGGGTCAGGATAAAGACAGAGATATTTCTCATCAGTTACCATCACTGGCAAAACAGACTTGACTTGGAGAATTAATTTATTGCAAATTAAAAATGAAGTGGGATGGTGAGATCCTACAAAACTAAAACAACCTTACTCCCCCACACACACTTCTTCCCAGGTTCAACTTCACTCCACCATTCCTGACTCCTCTCCCTCCTCACCCCCTGCTGAATGGACGCAAGGCGATGGGGAATGAGGGGCTGCGGTCAGTCCCCCCCAGCTCCTCCCTGCCGCTCCTTCCTCCTCACACTTCTCCCTGCTCCAGCCCGGGGCCTCTCCAGGGGCTGCAGGGAAACACCCGCCCCAGCGGGGTCTCTGCCGGGGCCGCAGGGGCCTCTCTGCCGGGGCTCTGCCTGGAGCCCCTCCTGCCCTCCTGCCGCTCTCCCCTCGGGGCTCGCAGGGCTGTTTCTCCCCCTGTTTCCCTCAGCCCTGGCTGCCGGGCAGCGCTTTGCCCTTCCTTACCCAGGCTTTCCCCGAGGCGCCCGCCCGGGGCTGAGGGGCTCAGCTGTGCCCTGCGCTGGGGCCGTTGGAGCCGCCTGGAACCGGCTGTGTCCGGCGCGGGGCAGCCCCGGCCGCTCCCCGCAGGGGCCCACCCGGCAGCGCCCACACCTTGCCACGTAAACTTAATGTCATATATATTTCACTATAACTACACTGATACACGGGAAAATGAATCTTGATCCCTTAGATCTAATAGTTAGAGGGTTTGAGAGTTTTCTTATACTTCTTGTATCATCTATTTTTCTGAAGCTCATGCTGGAGGAGAAAAAGGGATGGAAAAAAACCCACAGTAACTGAAATGCTTTGATAGCCACATGTGAGCATTCAAGTTTTTAGAAGATTATCAGAGTGGAGGGCACCTCTGAGCCTTTAGAGGGTCAGCATTAGCACCAACAAGAAACCTGAACTAAGTACACAAAGGCATTATAAAGAGATTTAAATACATGTTTATATACAAATATGAAGAGTATTTGAACTGGCTTGATATGTTGCACCTTAGAAGTTATGCTATTTAGCAGAAGTTTGGGAAACAAGAAGATTGTGCAAGGCCCAGGAAGTATGGCTGATGAAGAAAAATGGAATTGTAACTCCCAAGAGGAAGAAAACAACCATTTAATGCCTAGCAGACTTAGAAACAGGCATGAGGTATAACCTGTTTTCCAGATCTGCAAAGAATGACACAGGAACTAATGGGCTTAAACTGCAGGAAGGAAGATTCAGATTTGCCATTCAGAAAGCTTCCCACTTAGCTATAGCATTGCACTGGAACAGATTGTGAAAGACGTTGTCCTCCATTGCAAGGATTTTTTAAAAATTAACTAAATAGTCATCTGCCAGGAATGACAGAAATACATTTCCTTAGAAAAGGGATGGACTAATTGAAGCTTAGGGCTTCTTCTAGCACTACTGTTTTACAGCTATGTAAATAAGTAATCATTACAAAGGGGAACTACAAAGTTAGCCTATAACAAAATCTTTTTCAGAAAAGAAAACATTAATGTGTGTAATTGGTGAGGCATAGGAAACGCTGATTTGAATTTTAATTAACTCTCCAAGGAGGAATTTTTTTTTAAACGTACTTATTTCTAAGGACAAAATTTATTTTTCAGTGGTTAAAAAATGGAACTGCTTTCACACACGGAAATATGGTTAAAACATTTCTTCTTTTCACCTTTTACCTTCTCACAAAATTGAAACTTCAGTTACTCCAACACTAATAATTTTGCCCTTAGAGTTAGAACAAAAAAGGTAATAAAAAGTTTAAACTTTGAATCAAATAGACTTATTAATTTCCACTTATTAAAGTCTGAGATGTTCAAAAGAAAGTTAAGTGGTGCCTGTCAGATGAGAGAGATTAAACTTGAACTAAACTCTGTTAACATGAACATGCATTGAATAGGTAAATTTACAGATGCTGCTATGGAGAAGTCATCAAATCAGCAGAGGCTTTAATCTGATTTATAAGTTTTGAATTGATCTGTTGACATGTTAAGAAGTTTTGCTGAAAGTATATATTCTTTAAAGTCATAAAGAGCAGAACCTTAATTTCTGGCATTTGTTGGGGGTTTTTTAATTAACTTTGAGGAATGTATTGTAATAAAGTGAATCTGCATTACAGTTAGTTTTGCAGCCTGCCAATATAGTTCTTTGGATATTAAAGATTTTGTTGCCACTTGAGTGAGATTGAAAAAAAAACAGATAAATTGTTAGGGGTTATGTATCATACTCATAGGTACGGTATGGACATTAAAAAGGGTTCAGTTTTTATTCTAACTTTGTAAGTCCACAAAGAGAAAATGTATATTTTACAGTCTTGTATTGTTTATTTAGTAAAGATGACCAACAGTGTAAACAAAATTTACACCTATATTAAATAACACTATAAACAAAAGTCAGAGCTTTATCTGTGTGTGAGATAGATACAGAATCTTAGAATGTGAATCTATCTGGCCTAAAGAAAAAATGTCAGCTCACAGAGAATTTGACAGAGATGTGTTCATCTGTTTAACAGATAAACATCACATTTATGTACATAATTGTGTTCACTGACTTGTTTTCCATACTTTAATGCAGCTAAAATATCTCATTAGGAATGCCTTTTGCCTTCTCCCCAGATTATTTGCCTTCTGAATTGCACCTGCTATATATTATATTATATTATATTATATTATATTATATTATATTATATTATATTATATTATATTATATTATATTATATTATATTATATTATATTATATTATATTATATTATATTATATTATATTAATGTTATCATTACATCACATCTTATCATATCATCATGGGATGTAGTTTCTGATGCTGCTGTCTCATGACACTTAACTTCTCATCTTCCCTGTTCTCCTTGGTGTTGAGTAAAATCCCGGAGGTTTATTTTATACTTACTTCATGCTTTGTTGTATTTAATTCAGTTCCTACTCCTCTGTCCATTCTAATCAAATGTGTCTTTTAAACATAATTTATTAAGATTTAAGATGTTCTAATCTTATTTATTAAACTTACCAAGTAAGACCACTTAAATGCCTTCCTCCATATCACAGAAATACATTCTGCTATGGTCAGTATGCATTGTTCATCATTAGTACTCCTTATTATGTGCAATGAACATAATCATAAACAGCTGTGGTGAATGAGAATATTGAGTATTTTGAAATGATAGCCTTTTTAAAGGTCAATGTCCTGTAACAGAAATTACTTGGGACAAGCTTTTTTATATTGGTATCTTCCACCCAATTCAGATTTACTTTCTCTTTTTTTTTTTTTTACTATAGCTGATGTAAACTAGTGAATCACAGTAACTTCCAGCTCCATACTGATTCCCTGCTGCTGTTGAAACCAGCAGTCTCACATAAAAATTGTACTTTTATTATTACCCAGAAATCATTTAGTTTCTTCAGATTCTTAAGATCATCTGGTGGCAACCTAAACAAGGTAAAAGGTAATTTTTTATTTATAATCTGGATGTATCTGCTGTGAAATAAGTAAGGAAATTCAGAATCTGACAGTTCTCTGGCCATGCTTGCCTTTAACTCTGTTCCCATGGAGGTAAGATTTCAAAACCAGGGGCAAAGATGTAGCTGTAATTCTGTTGAGGATAACACTTTTATGCTTGGTATATTCCTCCATAGCATATGGCCTAGTTTAAATATACTTTATATTTCCAGAATTGTGGAAAAGTATTATAGAAGAATAGATAATTGGGCCCAACGTGTCTGATCCTTATCACCTTGTACCTTCTGAAGTCCTTTATCTTGTGTAAAGTAAAAGTAAAGTACAGGTGTGATGGTATGTCACTGCTGACTTACTTCTGTAATGACTGCATGAGATGTACGGCAACAGAGAATATGATGTGAAACAGGTATAAAGGTGCCAAAAAGTATCTTCAACCAGAAATACCGTTGAATAACTGATAATTCTACTGCGTGCTGTTGAACCTTATAGACTACTTACGAGATACTCTGGAGCTAGTATGGAATCTCAGAAACTAAGGAAAACTTGTCAATTTTTATTTTCAGAAGAGATTAGGTTTTATTGTGTTTTAAGCTTAATCAATGGGCTAAAAACTAAAATATTTTTCAATGGATAGGGCATTTTAAATTAAACTGGAATTAGAAGTTAATATACTAGTTTTAACTACATATGTCCTTGTCGTGGTTTAACTCCAGCCAACAATTAAGCACCACACAGCCACTCACTCACTCCTCCCCCCTCCCAGTGGGAAGGAGAGGAGAATCAGAAAAAAAAAGTAAAATTCATGGGCTAAGAACAGTTTAATAATTAAAATAGAATAAAATATAATAATAAAATAATAAAATAAATAATACTAACAATAATAATAGTAGTAATGAAAAGGAATATAACAAAAGGCAAGAGAAGTAAAAACCGAGAAAAGACAAGTGATGCACAATGCATTTGCTCACCACCCAGTGACCAATGCCCAAGCAGCGGTCTGCCCCTCTTGGTCAACTCCCTCCAGTTTTTATGTGCTGAGCATGATGTTCTATACTATGGAATATCCCTTTGGCTAGTTCGTGTCAGCTGTCCTGGCCATGCTCCCTCCCAGTTTCTTGTGCACCTGCTCACTGTCAGAGCATGGAAAACTGAAAAATCCTTAACTTAGGATAAGCACCACTCAGCAACAGCTAAAACATCATTATGTTATCAACATTATTATCACACTGAATCCAAAACACAGCACCGTACCTGATACTAAGAGGAAAATTACCTCTATCCCAGCCCAAAACCTGTACAGTCCATATTTTATTTATCTTTTCATATATCTCCATGTAAAATCTTGATCTCAGTAATTTTTGGTTTGGAATTTTTTGATACATTTCTCTTCTTTCTCTTGGCCACATAAGATAGATAGAGAGGAATTGCCTTTAAAAAATGGAATTGTCAGGACTAACTTCACATATTTGGTCAGTTATGCTTCTTTTGCATTTGACAATTATATGGATTTATACATAGTTATCCAAACCTGTAAATCCAACATGTCTACTTCTTTGTAATATATCAGCTTGCAGTTGTTTACAGGACATGGTTTCTTCCCCTCATTTTAATTATTATGCTGAAATGTATTGCTGGGAAAAAATGTGGGTTTCTTGGGAACATACATGTAATTATTTGCTGTTAACCCAGAAGGCTTAGAATATCTGAGAATATCTGAGTTGGTATACAGGGCACTAGACCTTTTGTCATCAGATGGGATGCACCTGTCCCAGAGGAGAAAAAGGATCTTGGGGCAGGAGTTAGCTGGGCTCATTGAGAGAGCTTTAAACTAAAATTGAAGGGGGAAGGGGGCAAAACACCAGCCCATCTGAAGTGCATGTATACCAATGCACACAGCATGGGTAACAAACAGGAGGAGCTTGGAGCCATGATGAAACAGGAAAATTATGATGTAGTGGCTATTACAGAAACATGGTGGGATGTCTCCCATGACTGGAGTGCTCCAACTGATGGCTACAAGCTCTTTAGGAGGGATAGAAAGGAAGGAGAGGTGGTGGGGTGGCGCTGTATGTTACGGACTGTTATGATTGCTTTGAGTACAAGTGTAGTGAAGACAGGGTAGAGTGTCTTTGCGTTAGAATCAGGGGGAAGGTCAACAGGGCAGATGTTGTAGTAGGAGTCTACTACAGGCCACCCACCCAGGACAGAGAGGTGGATGAAATATTCTATAGGCATTTAGGAGAAATCTCACGATCGCTTTCCCTTGTTCTTGTGGGAAACTTTAATTTCCCAGACATCTCCTGGAAATACAACACAGCAGAGTGGGACCAGTCCGGGAGATTCCTGGAATGTGTGGGAGACAACTTCCTGATGCAGCTGGTGAGTGAACCAACCAGAGAAGGTGTCCTGCTGGATCTCCTTTTTGTGAACAGAGAAGGACTGGTGGATGATGTGGCGGTTGGAGGCCGACTAGGGCACGCAGATCGTGAAATAATAGAGTTGTCTATTCTTAGAGAGGCCGGGAGAGGGGGCAGCAGAAATGACATCTTGGACTTCCAAAGAGCCGACTTTGTCTTGTTTAGGCACCTGCTTGACAGAATCCCTTGGGAGATGATCCTGAAGGGTATAGGGGTCCAGGAAGGCTGGGCACTCTTTAAGAAGGAAATCTTAATGGCTCAGAAGCAGGCGGTCCCCAGGTGCTGTAAGAGAAGCCAGTGGTAGAGAAGACCACCCTGGCTGAACAGGGAGCTTTGGCTGCAACTCAGGGAGAAAAGGAGAGTTCATGTCCTTTGGAAGAAGGGGCTAGCCACTCACAATGATTGCAAAGAGGCTGTGAGGCTATGCAGGGCAGAAATCAGGAGGTCTAAAGCCCAGCTGGAACTTAATCTGGCTTCAGCAATCAAGGACAACAAGAAATGTTTCTATAAGTATGTCAGTATCAAAAGAAAGACCAGGGAGAGCCTCCATCCCCTGCTAGACGCAGGAGGAAACACGGTAACAAGTGATGAGGAAACGGCTGAGGTGCTTAATGCCTTCTTTGCCTCAGTCTTTAATAACAAGACTAGTTGTATTGAGGGAATCCAGCCTCCTCAGCCAGAAGACAGAGACTGGGAGAACAACCCCCCCGCATTCCAGGAGGAGAGAGTCAGTGACCTACTGCATCACATAGACACACACAAGTCTATGGGACCGGATGGGATAGACCTGAGGGTGCTGAAGGAGCTGGCTGGGGTGCTCGCCAAGCCGCTTTCCATCATTTACCAGCAGTCCTGGCTGACTGGGGAGGTCCCAACAGATTGGAAATTGGCCAATGTGATGCCCATCTATAAGAAGGGTCGGAAGGATGATCTGGGAAATTACAGGCCTGTCAGCTTGACTTTGGTGCCCGGGAAGCTGATGGAGCAGCTCATCCAGAGTACCATCTTACAACACATGTGGGACAACCAGATGATCAGGCCCAGTCAGCATGGGTTTATGAAAGGCAGGTCCTGCTTGACAAACCTGATCTCCTTCTACGACAGGGAGACCTGCTTATTGGATGAGGGAAAGGCTGTGGATGTTGTCTACCTTGACTTTAGTAAGGCCTTTGACACCATTTCCCACAGCATTCTCCTGGCAAAACTGGCTACTCGTGGCTTGGATGGGCACATGCTTTGCTGGGTAAAAAACTGGCTGGATGGCCGGGCCCAAAGAGTTGTGGTTAACTGAGTTAAATCCAGCTGGCGGCTGGTCACGAGTGGTGTCCCCCAGGGCTCGGTTTTGGGGCCATTCCTGTTTAACATCTTTATTGATGATCTAGAGAAGGGGATCGAGTGCACCCTCAGTAAGTTTGCAGACGACACCAAGTTGGGTGGGAGTGTTGATCTGCTTGAGGATAGGGAGGCTCTGCAGAGAGACCTGGACAGGCTGGAGCGATGGGCTAAGGCCAACTGCAGGAGTTTCAGTAAGGCCAAATGCCGGGTGCTGCACTTGGGCCACAACAACCCCCAGTAGCGCTACAGGCTTGGGGAGGAGTGGCTGGAGAGCTGCCAGTCAGAGAGGGACCTGGGGGTGTTGACTGACAGCCGACTGAACATGAGCCAGCAGTGTGCCCAGGTGGCCAAGAAGGCCAATGGCATCCTGGCTTGCATCAGAAATAGCGTGGCCAGCAGGGACAGGGAAGTGATCTCACCCCTGTACTTGGCACTGGTGTGGCTGCACCTCGATTACTGTGTTCAGTTTTGGGCCCCTCCCTACAAAGAGGACACTGAATTACTCGAGCGTGTCCAGAGAAGGGCAACGAAGCTGGTGAAGGGTCTGGAGCACATGTTGTATGAGGAGCGGCTGAGGAACTGGGGTTGTTTAGTGTGGAGAAGAGGAGGCTGAGGGGAGACCTCTTCGTCCTCTACAACTACCTGAAAGGAGGTTGCAGAGAGCTGGGGATGAGTCTCTTTAACCAAGTAATAAGTGATAGGAGAAGAGGCAATGGCCTCAAGTTGCGCCAGGGAAGGTTTAGACTGGATATTAGGAAGCATTTCTTTACAGAACGGGTTGTTAGGCGTTGGAATGGGCTGCCCAGGGAGGTGGTGGAGTCCCCATCCCTGGAGGTGTTTAAGAGTCGGGTTGACATAGCGCTGAGGGATATGGTGTAGGTGGGAACTGTCAGTGTTAGGTTAATGGTTGGACTAGATGATCTTCAAGGTCCTTTCCAACCTAGATGATTCTGTGATTCTGAATTATCCTGCAGGAAAATAATTGGCCTAAAAGGTTTTCCTTTTATAAAAAGGAGAGGGTGGGCTGGAGGAAAGGACATGATGGTCGTATTTGTAGACTTGTCAGGAGAGCAATGCTCTAGGCAAATATCATTAAAAGCATGTTTTGAATGAAAATTACATTCTTTGATGGGTACAAATCCTAAAGAACTTGCTAGGAATTGGAGCCTTATTTTCACATTTGGAAATCTAGTATGTCTGACTGTTAAAATGATCAGAAGTTTTAAAGGTCAGTCTTAAAAACTTTTAAGAAACATGACTGTGTTACTCACTTGAAAGGGTCATATAGCATTATGATGATGGCACAGCAGTGGATATGCCAGTTTTTCAAAGTGAAACATTTACTCCAAAGCAATGTACTTGCTTTCTCTCTTTTGAGACCTTAACAGAAGATTAACTGAAAAGTGAGTTGTAGCATGTTCTTCCTAGCAACTCAAGTAATTTGCACCCCATAACACTTGAGGGATACCCATAGTCTAGGTTGAAGTCTTATAGAAGATATTCATCCATGCTGGTAAAAATTCAAGGCCAAAGTCCATGACCTCTGTTGAGTAATCTGACATAAAAAAAAGGGCAGGGCTTCAGGAACATCTTTCCGATAAATTCTTCTAGGGATGTCTCATTTCTAATGTTTAGTACCCATTGCCTGGTTTTTAGGAAGAAGAAAGTAAAGTAGATGAAAAGAAATGAAAATAACAGGAAATCTCCCAGGTCAAATGGCACCAAACTTTCACCCTTTAGCTTTGTTGATTTTTCAATATGTGTATGCATATGCATTTTCTTTTTGAGAGTGTGAGTATATAAAAGGATTCCAACTTATCAAGATGAAAAGTAACATTTTTGATCAAAGTCTGGTAAGCAAGGAGAAAATATAAAAGGAATGTAAATGATTGCCTTTAATCAATCATTTAATATGCTGCTGTCACACAAAATTTTATTACTTTACAAACACAAAGGTACGAATTGTCTGAAATGTCATTTTTTGTGATTGTTAATGAGTAGTTCTGTTCCCATTTTTGCTCAAAAGTTTCGCAAATAAAAATGTGTAAGTCCAGTAGTCAAATATTTACAAGCTGTTATCTGTTTCTAGCTTTTGTTTCAGACATGCTGGTATTTATTCCATTAGTGCTTACTGTGATATCACCATTCAGTTATTTTAAGGAAGACTGCAGCTTCAGTACTTCGATATTGCCATATTTCTCACTGAGATTCCTTCAATATGTCCAAAAGATTTTGGAACAGCCTTCTGAGGAGCTGTAAATCCAGCAACCATTTGGACAGGAGTGTTTTTTTCCAGAGCAGACATACTTTGTCAAGTGGAAAACTATGTTCAGAGGCATTAGACTAGAAAAGAAAAACTTTGCCTGGTCAGAAAGAAACCATAAACTTTCTACTTCAAACAAATATTCTGCAGTGGTGGTGGTGGTGGTGGGGGGGGTGAATCAGAAAAAATCCTCTGTATTCAGACAACAATGTTTATAGTACATTTTGTCTTCTTTATTAGGCTTCTTTAAAACTTTAAACTTTAAAAGCAGTTCAGTGTTCTTCACTACTTATCTCTTTTCATGTACATCATGCTTGCCCACATGCCTCTCATCTGCTTCTTTCATTGCTGAAGTAACTTCAATACAATAGTGATTAGGAACAAGTCAATTTACATAGAAATAGTGGACTTCTGGTTTTGACCAACATATCCTTTTAACTGTTAAATTTTGTTACAGATCTGGCAATTCTTGGTGTCATTCAGCATTGACTGAATATCTCCAGAGGGAAGGAATTAGTCAAAAGCTGTCAAATTAGTAAACTTCAGTGACAAAGTCAAGGAAAATCTGGCCCAGTTTGGGTACCTTACAGCTGCAACTGTTCATACTTGTACATGTGTATGTGCATGTGTGCGCAAGTGCACATGTGTAGATATGTAACATATCTTGTGAAGAGACATTTCAGTTTAATTCTGTCAAGTAATCATAATCACAACAATATTATAATTTAGTGAAGACAGAAGAATTTTTCAAGATCTTTGCCTGAAACAGTTTTCTGCCAAAAGTATGTGATCAAGACAAAGGCACAAAACCATTTCTTCCTGTGTACAAAATTATTCTTTTAGATCACAAGCAATTTGGTTTTAGTTCTCCATGAATGCATCTTCTGCTTGCAAGTGCAGATTTTTGTCTGATTCATGTTTGGATGCTAAATATGCGTATACATAACTTGACAGTTAGGTAACTACTTCATAGAAAAAATATGTTGTGATTCGTCCTGCAACTTACGTTCTTCTTAGGTGGACAGCTAAAACCTGTGATATACAAAAGCATGGACATCTGTAAAGTTATTTTTCTTTTGACGCCTTTACTAATATGTACTTTGTAAGGCATAAAAATATTACTTTTTGGATTTGTTTGGGGGAGATAACATGTTAACATGACAGGGGGTTTTTTTAGGTAATACCCCCAAAATAGTTCAGTCACTAAACTTATTTACATTATTTAATTTTAAGAAGTAACCTTTAAAGGCCAATGCATTAAAATCTGTTCCTTTACCTGATTTGCTCCATAATCTATATTCTCCTAATTTTAACATATTTTAGGATAGCAAATGATAGCTAATAGTTACAGTCCTAATTAAAAAAAAAAAAAAAATGCATGGTTTGAGTTGGAAGGAATCTCTACAGATCATCTAGTCCAATCACACTTCTATGAGCAGGGACATCTTTTATAAGATAAGGTTGCTCAAAGCCCCGTCCAACCTGACCTTGAACACTTCTAATGATGGGGCATTTACAACTTCTCTGGGTAACCTGTTCCAGTGTCTCATCAGTCTCATCATAAAAAATTTCTTTCTTTTGTCCAAACTAAATCTACCTTCTTTCAGTTTAAAACCACTGCCCCTTGTCCTGTCACTACAGACCTTAGTAAAAAGTCTCCCTCCATGTTTCTTATAAGCCTTCTTATAAGTACTGAAAGGCTGGGATAATGTCTCCTTGGAGCCTTCTCTTCACCAGAACACCCCAACTCTCTCAGCTTTCCTTCACAGGAGAGATGTTCCCGCCCTTTGACCATTTTTTTGGCATTCCTCTGAACTCACTTTAACAGGTCCATGTCTTTCTTGTACTGGGGATCCCAGAGCTGCAAGCAGTACTCCAGGTGGGGTCTCACAAGAGCAGAATAGAGGGGAAGATTACCTCCAATGCAGGTGCAGGACTTTGCACTTGGCCTTGTTGAACCTCATGATGTTTCCATGAGCCCACTCCTCGAGCCTGTTGAGGTCCCTCTGGATGGCATCCAGTGTTTTGAAAACACCACTCATCTTGGCATTGTCTGCAAATTTGCTGAGGGTGCACTCAATCCCACAGTCTATGCCATTAATATAAAGGTATTAAATAGTACAGGTCCCAGTACAGACTCCTGAGGGACACCACTCATTACTAGTTCCCACTTGGACATTGAGCCATTGACTATAACTCTTCGAATTCAGCCATCCAGCCTATTCCTAACCATCCAACCTTCAAATCCATCTCTCCACTACAGCTGCAAGTATGTTGTGGGGGACTGTATCAAAGGCCTTAGAGAAGTCTAGGTAGATGACATCTGTAGCTCTTCCCTTGTCTAGTGATGCAGCCACTCCATTGCAGAAGGCTGCTAGATTAGTGAGGCAGGATTTGCACTTAGTGAAGCCATGTTGGCTGTCCCTAGTCACTTCCCTGTCTTCCATATGTTTTGACATATCTTCCAGGAGCATCTGCTTCATGATGTTACCAGGCACAGAGGTGAGGTGGTTCCCAGGGTTCTCCTTTCTACCCATTTTGAAAATGGGTGCAATGTTTCCCTTTTTCCAGTCACTGGGTACTTTGCCTGATTGCCACAACTTTTCAAATATGATGGAGAGTGGCTTGGCAACTACATCAGCCGGTTCCCTCAGGACCTTGGGATGCATCTAGTCAGGTCCGATGGACTTGTGTATGTTCAAATTCCACAGCTGGTCTCAAACCCAATCTTCTCCTATGATGAAATGGACTTCATTCCCCTCATTCCTATCTTGAGTTTCAGGAGCTTGAGAGATGTGGGAAGGGAGAATACTCTGAAAATTGAGACAAAAAAAATTGGTGAGTACCTCTGCCGTCTCCATGTTGGTTGTCACCAGCTCTTCTGTCTTATTTTCCAAGGGGGTAAATTTTCTTTATTCTTCCTTTTCTGACCAACATACCTGTAAAAGCCTTTGTTGTTATTCTTCACATCCCTCACCAAATTCAGCTCCAGCTGCACCTTAGTTTTCCTAATCCCATCCCTACACATCTGGGAAATGTCCCTATATTCTTCCCAGGATATATGTCCCTGGTTCCACTGTCTATGCATTCCTTCTTACACTTTAGTTTGACCAGGAGGTCCTTACTGAGCCATGCCAGTCTCCTGCCTTCCTTGCCTGATTTTCTATATATGGAATCAAGAGCTCTTCCTCTCTAAGAACAATGCCCTTAAAGAGTCTACAGCTCCTTTTTCCCTGAGGGCAGTTATGCAGGGGGTCCCATCCATGAATTCCTTAAACAACTGAAATGTTGTGCTATGTGCTCTTACTGATTTAAAATATTGGTAGATGGTGATATCTTCTAGATATTAGAAAATTCCTGTTTTCAGAAGGGAAAATAGCCACACTTAGAAGCTGGCAGTGATCAAGTGAGACAACTGTCAACCCTCTCTTTTGGTTAGCCAGAAATTCTAGACTAGCATGGAAAACAAGTAGTTCCTAAAAAAATTGTACTTGATTGGGAAACCAGCCCCAACATTTTTAAAAATATGTTGTTGGACAACTATCTAGCTCTCTTCAAAGTACTCACATGCCCACAAATCAGATAAGTCTTCCAGAAAATATTTTTCATTATTTTCTAAAGGAACAATATAGGGACTCTATCTTGGAGCAGCTTTTTAAAGGTGGTTGATTTTCTTTTGGTGGCAAAAAATGAAAGATGGAGATGTGCTTTTTACTGTAAAATTTAATCTGAGAGGCTTTGAGGCATTCTCTTCTTCACAGTTCTCTCTAGGTATTATGCCTGAGGTAGTTCCCTACAGTGGGAATCTAATTTTGTTTTAGAGGGGTTTTGTTCATTTTGTAACATGTGAGGTATGGGCCCCTAAATCCATTTATCCACTACAGTTTTTTAAGTTTTATCTTTGGTTTTTTTTGGCATGATATCAGTTGACCTCAGCAGGATTACATTAAAAAGCAGATTTCATTACAAAGGGTTTAATTTTGCTCAGCCAAATGGATAAATCACAACACTCACCATTCCATACATTCCATACTTACTCTTACAGCAATATAAGGACAGTCTTCCAGCATTTTGTCAATTAAAATTTCATGGACAAGATTGCAGTATGAGTCTTTGAGTGACCATTAAATCCAGAAGAACTGAAGAAGGTAGCAGAAACTGAAAAAGTAATTGCTAACACATTGTTATGACTCTGAAACTAGGAAATTACTTCAGTTTTAAACATAATGGAGATTTTACTGGATAACAAAATATGCTAATAAATGACTGGAGTGAGAATAAAAATCTCAGTATGCACTGGTTTAATTATAGTGTAATAATGTCTTAGTGCACTGCCTGTTAGACATATATTTTAAGATGTGGCATTTAAAGTATGGGCTTTATAACCAAAGCAAAGTATTGTTCATAATATAGCTGCCATCCTTCTTAAACTTTTGGCTATGCATGAGATCATGCATAAAATGTGTTTTTTCTTTTTGTACAGCTTCTTGAATCACGACCAGAAATGTTCAGTAGATTTCTTGAAGGTGAACTGAAAGAGAAAAATGGAAATTTACATGAGCCCAAATTCTTCCACTTACTATCATGAATTAATTAGGATAGAGAGGGGAATGTAATACAGATTGAGCTAAGCTTTTTTTTTTTTTTTTTTTTTTTTTTTTTTTTATTTAAATGTGAGTGAATACATTCTAATCTAAAGCATGATTTTCTAAAGATTGTCCTATTACTCCATCATTGTTATAGTTGGTATGAGTTTCAGTGTGTCTCTAAAGCATTGGGCTGCCTTTGCTACAGAATGAGTTACCATGAAAATGTCACTGAAGGCTGAGTCACTTTCAAGAAGTTCTTTGAAATCTTACTTCTCTCTTAGATGATTCTCTAGAGTCTGATCTTGGAGTTTTGTAAACTCTAAGCTGAGGTCCCTAATTCTTTTTATGGCCTTCTTAGTGCACTATTTTACTTTTACAGTGATTTAAAGAAATAGTAAAAAATATGCTGACTGTAGACTTACTGTACACATAATTTGTTGGAGAATGTTTAGTTGCTTCTAGAGGTACTTTCTGATGAAGTAAAGCAGGTAGCAGATGAAAATTATCTTGAAGGACTTTAAATGTGGAGTTAGATGAAATAAAGCCATGTATTCCTGTTTATTCTACCAGTATAAATCAATGACATCAGTGTGAGTGAGGGAAAAAATACCTTCATTGTGTGAGCAGCTAAAGTAGTTGTAGATAATAGGCTTTTCCCATTGTTCATTCACAACTTGTCTAGAGAAGACATGTTCAATTACTAAACACAAGAACAGCTACACAAAAACTAAACTGTAAATATGAAGAAGAGTAAAAAGAGGAAACTTTATTTGGTACATTCCGTTTTACACAATGCTAGTGAATTGGAACTTTATATGTTGGCAACTATTTTTCCCATGACAGTTAACCTTTAAAACACAAAATTAGGAGCATGGGACCTATCCGAAAGTATATCATTAACACCCCTTGAAACCAAGACTTTTGTTTCCCTTACCACTTCCTTTTCTACTCTCCTGCCTGAATTTAATATCAGCTGAGTGTTAGTATTTTCCTTTTTCTTTTGAAAGGAAAAGCATGATTTTGTTAACCTCCAGTCTCATGCATTGCAGTTCACAGTAAAAAAAAAAACTTATTTAGATATATCATATCCTTGTTTAAATTAGAGTATTTCAGCTTGATTTGAGACTTGGTGCATGCTATGGCAAAAAAAGACCATCACTGTGGTCCTTTGACAATTAAGAATACAGAAAGGCTTGTGTTCCAGGGGCTCAGATTCCAAGCACTGATTTTGCCGTTGCCCTGGTGTCATCCACAGTTATGTTTATTTTGAGCTATTTGTTGAGGAGCTGTGGTGACCTATGAAACTGATAGTGTGAATGGGGGAAAATGACATTCAGGAAGCTGGACATTTCTAATTATATCTATTAAATGGACATACTGAATTTTTAACTTCTCCAGGAATTGCCGGAGGCTCCCCAGTGGGTCAGGGCAGGGCCTGGCAGCCAGGGCATGTCCCACTGCCCCAGCCAGGAGCAGGGCAGCCCAGGGGCACCAGGGCAGCCCCAGCCCCGGGAATTGGTGGCCTCTCTAGGGAGGGGGACAGAGCCGGGTGCAGATCAGTGGGTAGGAGGTGCAGGCCCAAGCAGGCTGTGACATGGCGGCAGCCACTGCTCAGGCTGGGCCCCACAGCAGAGCCTCTGCTAGGAGCAGCTGCTGGGGCTGGAGGCCAGCCCTGGTGGCCACATACCCATGGTGCTACTGAAGCCTCTCCCCACTGCCACCAGGGAAGCGGCCTGATGGAAGCCGTGTATATGGATACGTATATACATGTATATATATGTATAATTCACATAACTACCACTCATTTGTGCATATGTGTGTGTGTGCATCTGAATACAGTTATGTGAATTTCATGGTACAAGAAACTCTGCTGTCACTGTGATGATGGACTGACGATTTTGTGTATGACTGATGCAGCTTCTTGTTTAAGGAGTTACAGTGTTCAGGCCAAGGTTAAAGTTCTTCTTTAGGTATAAGACATAGAGGACACCTTCTCAAAACTGTGATACACATTGCTAGGAGAGAAGTGATTTTCTAATTTTTAGTTTAATCATAACTCTAAATTGGGATTTTCTGTAAATGTGCTCAATGTCCTAAATTTGCTCTGTAGGCTTTTTTTAAATTGGTTTTGTTTTGGGTTTTTTTTGCATTTTCTGTGTGATAAAAATACACTACAATTTTGCATGTGGTTTGCAGACTACACTCAAAAACATTTGAAATATCCTTTTCTATCTTTTCAAAATATCTGGTATGCTTACTCTG
The DNA here is from genome assembly GCF_047716275.1 of Strix uralensis. Classification (NCBI taxonomy): domain Eukaryota; kingdom Metazoa; phylum Chordata; class Aves; order Strigiformes; family Strigidae; genus Strix; species Strix uralensis. The sequence continues at coordinate 87,669,540 of NC_133972.1, read as the reverse complement.
AGATGACTTTTCCAACATCTGGACATAACACGTTTTTCGTATGATTAATATCACAGGGTATTAGGACAGTGATTCATTCCTAGGCTGATACAGATTTCTAAACTGCCTGTTGCTTCTCATCTTTTGTTGACTTGTTCTTCAGTGCCTTCACCTTTCTGTGCATAGAGACTAGGAAAAATATCTCATTAATTATACAGGAATTGCATAATCTTGCTGTACTTGCCTCAGAATTTGGATGCCAGAATCGTTCGTGTGGGAAGTAAAACTTTTCTTGGCCTTTTTCCCAGAGTATGCCATTTGATGCTTAGTTACAATACATGGGAATTTTTAAAGTGAATACCTCTACTTCAGTTATGACTGTAGGCAGTAGGTGAAGCAAATGCTTAAAAATCTATTCTGGTCTACAGATATTGATGTGACTAAAAGACACTTTAATAGTAGAGACTTCCACATTTTTTTACCTCCTTCAATATAATGTTCAATAATCTTTTCCACAAACACAATGTTTTTGTAGACCTGTCTTCACTGTTCTTAACTGTGCAAATTTAACATTGTTTTATATCAGCATGCTCTGATATAAAATCAGCCTGCCAAAGTAATGGACAGCTCAGTCAACTAAAGTTTTATCCTTTCTTCAGTTTCCTTCTCTTCTTGTATTACATGCTTTAGTATTCTTATACAGAATTGTTATACTTCCATAGTTATATAGATCATAACAAATGTTACTAGTGGATTTGCAAACTCCGATCTACAGGAATTTATAATTAAAAAGATTTCTGTACCTTAGCATAGGGTTTTACATAAAATCAGTCAAAAATATTAACAAGTGTAGGGTCTCCTCTGATTCAAGCATAATTGCCCTAAATTCTTTTGCAAGGATATTTTCATCTTACAAGGATCTCAGCAAGTTACCAATTGCTCTTTCTTGTTTTTTATAATTACCAACTAGTTGCAGTTTCAGAATACTCTTGAAGCATAACACTGGTTATTTATATAGAATGTTACGTGAAAACCTCATTTCAGACTAAGTCTTACTGCTAAGTGCTATATCAAAGTATAAGAGGTTGTTCTTGCTTTGAAAGATTGAACAACAAAAAAAAAAAGATGCAGAACAGAATAACAAGGATTTGGTTCATAGAAGTTATTCATCATGATCTTTTGCTTGTTTTATTTATTGGAATGTTTTAATTCTTTCTTCCTTTTGAAGAAAATGAGAATATTTTACTTGTAAGACTGTAATATTGCACCACAGCTGCAAGTTTATATTTTTGGGATGACTGGAACAAAATACAAGCAGTGCATTGCTTTTAATTTTCCAACCACCTGTATTCCAGCATTATAACATGCACTTTGGAATCTTGTATCCTCAGAATACATTAGATAAAGGGCAGTAATCATTGTCAAGAGCTAAATATTTATAAACAGCATAAAGCTTTTTGCAATCCCAACAAATCTAGAATAAATTTCCTATAATGCAAAAGTGCTCCCTCCAGATGCTTTCAGATTACAATAAACAAAATGCATTAGCTTAAAAAATGCAGGCTTCATTTCCTCTCTTGCTTTTGTGAATAATTGAGTTGTTCATATAAAGCTTCTAGAACGTTGTGTTATATAACATAAATTTTCTTTTTTTTTTTTTTTTTTTATGGAAAACTTAAATCAGTTACAAGCTAGATGTAAAATTACCTTTCAAAAGCTTTTTTTTTTTTTTTTTTTTTTTAAATTTTCCTTTTTAAATGATACTGGAGTCCTTGAAAGAAAGCAGGGTATTTGTTTTTTAAAGTTTTCTTTACTCATGCTGCTTGCAGAGATCATAATCAAGACAAGATAATCCTCCATTTGGCATCCTAATTGTTTCCATTATAACTGACTGACAGAGCTTTACAGTGCTATGAAATACTACTAAAGTGAGGATCAAATTGTTTTCTCATTCTGAAAAAAAAGTGCAGAAGAGGGGCAGATCTTCCTGAAAGTTTCATGGTATTGTGCACTTGAGTAGGATAAGCTTCTAATATTTTCTCTAGGGAGAAGCTTGTAAAAAATGAATCAGCATGTAACCCTTGGAAATGTTGGCAGCATAAGTAGAGATTTATTTTTCCCCTCCTGTCCCAAATGCCTTTAGATTAGACCCACAGACATAATGAAAAGAGGGTAATAAAAAGACTGTTTTAATTTTGGTCATCTTCAGGTGCCCACTTGCTGCATGAAGAATTCACGCTATTATCCCATACTGAATTAAGCACACAGGTCAGAATGGGAATGGAAGCACAAGTCAGTGCTTAATTCTTGGAGACAGTTCATTACATGATCTTTGTTGTGTAGTGCAAAGTCTTTTGCCTGTATCTATTCCTTAAATTTTGTTGAGTTCCTTAAACATGTTAAGCTAGGAAATAAGACTCATTTGGAATTGTGAAGGTTTCCCTCTTCAAGAGGAGGAATGTGCTTTTTCTCTCTCTAAATAGATTTCTGAGTAATTTATCCATCTCCAGCTGAGCAAAGTTTTCCTGTCTGCTGTTCAGCAGGACTCTTAACCTGAGGTCATAAGGAGTTATGTTTGGAAGATTTTGGTTTGCTTCATTTCAGTCCTAGATTCAGCAAGATCCAGTTTTCAACTGAAAACTAATTTTAGAGTTAAATTGAGTTATTTCTGTGACAATGATTTTTATTAACATAATTTTTTTTTTTTTTTGTCCTATTTAATAGTTGCTTCCTAGGTTGGCCTTGAAGCCAATAGTACAAAAGAAAACAATAGTATAAGCAAATGCTTAAAGAAAGCATGTACGTTATTGAAAATCTTCAGCTGAAAATTAAATATGACTTCATACATTAGAGTTTTATATAAACAACAAATCACTTTTTCTTCCCCCCTTATTAGTGAGTAAATTAATTGTGGAATGGGATTCTGTTGACTGTAAAGATTGATGTAGTCATTGGGTAGCTTGAATGAGTTGAACATGTAAGGGTTCAAAGTCAGAAAAATTCCTTTTAATTCTACTTCATTCCCTTTGACAAATCGCAGTAACTGATTTGCTTTGAACGTGACTGTACTTGCAACATGGTTGCAACATGGTTGATAGTAGGAGGTCCTTATCCATCCTGAAGAAGGAACCATGATGTGAGAAGGGGCAAAATGTCCTGCCCAGCCTCTGCTAGAAGGAGTCAGGTTAATGAACTGTTGCTTTCCTGGAGACTACACAGCTGTACAGAGAAGCCTGGCTAAACATGTGCTTAACTAAGAGTGTGAACAGAAATAGATGGTCTAATAACATATTAGAAATTAGTTTGTAAACATGAAATGCAGTGAAGCCTGAACAGTTCAGAGAGATGCCAGGAAAACAAGTTTTCCTTATCTGACTGAGGAAAGTGTAGTTGGTCTTTTACTTCAACCTGTTTCTTTTAAAAGTCAGTAAGATTAATGGATTAAATAGCCTTCCTTTTTGCCAGTGACATAAATTTGTAAGTCCTCCATCCCTCCCCTCCTGCCCATTAAAACATCCTGGATTATATTGCTTTGGGGCCTATTACTGTCTGTTATTGTTGAACATGTTGCTTAAATATGCATAGCCACAGATTCATTGATCTTGTACATAAGGCTTGAAATAACCACATTTTGCTCTGTAATACATACACTTTCGCTTCTTGTGTTATTAATAGAAAAGAAATCATGTCAGAACTTTAAGAGTGCTTGAAGTAAAGCAAAGAGAAAATCTTGCCAAAAATATTTTATCCCCAAGATATTTTGACATGACTGTTTATAGGTAAAAACAATGTGGCAAAAACTAGTCCTTTGCCAGTGTGAATACAAGCAGTTATTTTCCACTGCACATTGAATATGCTCTGCAAGACTTTCATTGTCTGTTATTTTTATTAGTGCTACATCAAGAACAGAGAATAAGTCTCCTTACAGGGGTTTCTCAATGCAGTTGCCAGTCTTTGCTTTTGTTGTAGAGGTCAGAAAAGGTCCTACACATATCCCTCCTTCTGTTGCTACTGTTCCTTCCCAAAGGGTCATATTGGAGCAGACACTCCTGAGCACTCCTTTTAATTTCATACTAGCATACATTATATATGTGTCACTGCAAAGAAGAATGGTCTTATTTCTGGTATTTTTTTGAAAATGCATAATAATTTTGCATGAAAACTTCTCAGTAGTTTATGCAAAAGACATGTATTGGTGAAGCAATTTTGAGAAAAATCTCCCAAATGGGAGCAATGGAGGGGTGGACAGTGAATGCTAGCTTAAAGTATGACCTGCTAATCTGATTTTACTATTTCTCAAGAAAAATTAATCAGAAGGTGATCTTAGACAAGAGTTACTACTCTTAAATATCACTTTCCTGTTAGCAGCCACTGTAGAGGACAAGACTGTAACACTACAATAAGCATTTTTGAAGTTACATAGTCGTGTTTCAAAATGAATGCTATTTAACCTGTTACTGTATTACAAACTAATTTTTACTTCATACAAACAAGAGTGAGAATTTTCACCTGTTTTGATAAATTTTGATCTACTATCAACTGACATGTTCCAGTTTAGCATGCACACCTTAACGTGACCTTTAGTATACAGTTACAGATTCATGTATCTGATGGTGGAAATATTTTACAAAACCATGTATAATAGTGTAGGCATTAGTAGAATAAATCAGCTATTATTTCTGTGACCCTTGAGTTTATCAAACAGTTTATGTACAATACCATAAATTACTTAACCACAGGTACCTCAGTACCAAAGTACATGCTCTTTACATACATGAGTTGGCCTTGGAAGAAAGATAATAGTTATTTCAAGGACTGATCCAAACCAGCAGTGTTGAACTGAACCTAGTATACACAGGAGTCATTAACCTGTGCTTACCATGGACTTATATGTGTATAGTCACATAACTGCAATTAGTACTGATTGCAGGCAAAACCTACTTGAACTGTGAGAAGGACTGACTTTACATAGTACTTTTTTTGCAAAAGTATGCACATTGTACTTATTTCCTGCATGGTTTCTTCAAGCATTTTCAGTTAATGCTCTGGAGGTAATAAAAAGAAACAGGGTAAATGTAAAGCAAATCCAGGGTTTGATGGGACAATATTTGACAAGTTCTGTTTTCATTGTAGATACTGTTGTTTTAACAGGATTGTTAATTTCAACCTCATCAGTTAATGTTCTCTGCCTTTTCTCTTGGTAATGCACTTAAGTACAGAAGAGTATTGCTCTGCATACTTTTTGCAACTCAAACTGTTCATTGGAGCAGAAGGGGATTTAAATTCTAGATCATCTCTATTTGTATAATATTTCCACATCGTAATGAGTACCTTATATCAAAGGTACCTCATATCAAAGGGTTAAGAGGATAGCTGTCATTCAGGATCAGTTTTAACTGTTTCTTAAAAGAGAATTAAAATTAAACTTTAAGACAGAAATGAAATATTAAAATGGAAAGTTGGAGGTTTGAAAACAAAATTTTAAAAGTCCACAAAGAAAAGAAAAGAAAACTTAAGAAGGTAAAACTGAAACATAACATCCAGTTGGCCCAAGACTTTACACTTACTGCTAGGGAATAAAGTCAGTATTTTATTTTTATATATATATATATATATATATATATATATAAAGATTTATTTTTTTGTTTAAATGAAAGACAATGGAAAAAAGAAACTGGTAAAACCAAAGAATCCTAAAGAGAGAGTATTTCATTTGTGGATTTAACCTTGTGGAAATAAGTATCTTCCTTTATAACAATGATGTATTTATGGCATGAGCATATTTTGGCATTCAAGATTATATTAATCACAGTAAGTATGGGTCTAGTGAGTAAGTGAAAAGAAGATGGAATTGCTGCAAGGCGTCCTGGTCAGAAGCATATTAATCAATTATGAAGATATATGTATTTGCATATATTCTGAGTGCCTGCAATGATAGATGAGTTAAGCTGATGAATATCATTACAATGAATATTGAAGTTAGCAAATATTTATATTGTTTGTCTTGAAATCCTGATTGATATAATGTTGTTGGTAGTATTTCATATAAAAAGTGGCTTACAGTCAAACCTCACAGGAAAGAAATTGAAGGACATAAAAAAGAGTGTCTCATAATTTATTGCTTAGATTGTTGCATTCATATAGTTAATATTTCACCATATGGTTCTGCAAAGTGCTGTTTTACACATGACTTTTACTTAAACATTTGAGCTAAAAATTAATGTGTTACTCAAAAGGATATAAATTTAAGAAAACTGAAAGCAAAATAATTATAATTTTAAACTCTAACTGCATTTATCTTATTTGTCTTTGAGTTTTCTCTAGATGATACGTTAGTTTGGAAAATCATAGCATTTTGCAGTTAAGCAAATGTTAACAGTTTTTATTGGGTATTCATCCTGATTCAACTCACATTATTATTATCAAAAAATGTTATCTTCAGTATGAGAAGAAATATTTTTAAACTGCATAGAACCATAAGTTTACAAGTCTTACTCCATTTGGTAAGTAAACCAGAAGTAAAATAGTCATAAGGAAATTAATGATGACAGTACTTCCATTGTTTAATTTACATATTTATGATCTGATAAGCTCATCATGGATTTTGTCTGCCCACCTGTAACCAAGAGTTTAAGTTTATCCATACTGTGTGGCTCGTCAGCTCCAGCACCATTCCCTCAAAATACTCGTACAGGAAAATGCGTGAGGGTCTGGGAATTAGATATGGCTGTAGAAAAAGGTTTTTCCTAACTTTATCTGTGCACTTGACCAGACAACTTGTTCAAATGCACATGTAGGATATAACTCCTTCTCTCCAGTACTTAATATTATTCTGTGTTTAGCATTTCATAAACTTGTATTTGAAATTTATGAGTAAGATGCACACATTTAGTAAAATGTATGGCTTTTCTGATTTTAAAATCCAATGTATTTTCTGCTTCTGTGATCCTTCATTGTTTGGGGTTTTTTTTAAGCATAAAAGCTAAGAAACCTCTATACAGACTTTAAAATGCATTACCAAATCAAAATTTAACTCTTCAATGTTGGAAAATATGAAAACTAAACTACCTTGCAGGAAACTGCTGGGACAAAAGATACAGTTTTGACACAGATGTAGTAGGAAGGACCAATGATGGGGGAAGCAGCTATCTTGTTATATGTAGGAGGCTAGAAAACCCCTTGTCATTCAGGTGCTTCCAATGGTTTAATCATCTCTGGTTGCTTTTGCCTTGGTCATCTGTGCATCAGAAGAGCAAATATAGTACACTGCTTTTTATATTCTTAGAACGGTATTTGATTTTTGCAGCATGTTTTGATCACTCTGATTTTGGCATTAAATGTTTTATGTTAGTAAAAGGGCAAAAAGCAATATCCCAGAGAATAGATCTTGGTGTTCTCTTTTGCTAAAGACTATCTGAGGCATTTATAATCATTCTCTCTTTAAATAAATTTTGCCATTACTTGGCATTCTCTGAGGTGACACATGCATTTGAATTATGCTGATAGTGAAGGAGTTCTTTGATTGTCTGTATTACAGGAGATATATATTTAAGAGAAGATGATGATAACAAGAAAAGCATACAGATGTTTCATAAGATATCCAAAATAGACTTCTTCTCTAACATTACTTTATGAATTTTTCCTTCAGAATTATTCCTGTCTATAGGCTAAGCAATTTTGACATTTGACCAGAACATTCAAAATCTTTTTACTAAGACATGTTGTTTTTCCTAGCTATGACAGTCAGCCAGCTGAGGCATGGTGTCAGCAATTCCAATATATTCAATGCAATTATGACGCATTCTCTGTATCCTAAAGGACAAACACTAAATCACTTTTTGTTCTATGCCAGTTCACTCCTTCTAGTGAAGTGCCTTTAAAGAGGAGGTGAGATGCTTTTCACTTTCCTAACAGAAATAATAGATTTCTGCTGACTCCAAATCAAGACATTAGATTATTTTCATATGACTGTCAGATATTAAAAAAAGATAATATTTTACAGAGACAAGTTCATAAATGGATGCATTTCCTTGGGGAAATCTTAGGCTATTTAAGTAATAGGGGAAAATATTCTATAACCTTTGTATTGTATGTCAAGTTAATCTCATCTTTTGATTTATTTCCCAAATTTTTTGCCTTGTTTTGTAATGATCTCTTGTACATCAGTCCAAATGATTATGAGGATGATATTTTGAGTCATATCACTAGAGCCCAAGGTGATGTCCTATAGCAATGCTGTCTGAGCATGCTGAAGGACTCTGAAGGAGGCATGTGTGCAATGCCATGTGTTTCCTTCTGTTTTAGCATTTTGTGGTTTCTCATCCACCAGCCATTAAAATTAAAAAAGAAAAACCAATAAATGTCATATAACTCATAAGATTATGAAAGTCAAAGTGGGGATCCTAAGCATGAGACGCATTTTGCTTTCTGTGTTCGGAGCTCTATCAAGATTCAGATATTTAAGCTATCTGGAAAAATGGTTGCTTTTTAGTCTTGAATTCACCTTTGTTCTCCTCACCACTCCCTGAAGTATTTTGATGACAATACGAAGAAATTTATGTCAGACTTAGGAAAAAATAACAAGATGAGAATGGAAGGATAAGTTGAAAATCCAATGCCTCATCCACCTATTTTAATAAAACTTGTGGAAACTTGATTTTGGATTTTCTTAAAGTTGTTTTTGAAAATCAAGCTAAACAGTTATGACATCAAGGTCTCAGTAGTTTTTATCACAACACAGAATTTGGTAGGGGTCAGTGTGTTCAAAGTAGGCCCTTTTAAGTTTGTGATTCCTTATGAAGAGGAAAAATTTTGCACACTTCAAATCTTTCATTTCCTATCAGTATTCCTCTCACCGTATCCCATTCCTATTTTTCACGCAAAATTGTCAATGGTACATTTTCACCCTAAAGTTCTGTACTCTCAGTCTCTATTTTAATTAAATCTCTGATTGTGCTGTGGAGGAAATGGTCTTTGGTTTACGAAGCTAGGTTATTTATGGTTCAAGACTTCTGGGTTTTACAGAGTTGAAGTAATAATTTTGTATTTTTCTCAGTCACTTTTTCTTAATAGGATAAAGAAACTGAGTAAATACAAAAAAGTGGACTGCAAGCACAGATCATATATCAAAGTGTAAACCATTGGTATAACGATAGATAGAGCTCAACTGATTTATCTCATCTCTCTTAGATGATGACTGTAAATGGTTTATATTCCTAAATTTAGTATCCATGACTTGTATCTTCTCTGTTTTAAATTCTGTTTCAGATCATACTGCAGCTCAGTCTTCTGTTACTATAAAACCGAAATTTAGATAACAGCCTGTGTGTAATTTTTATCATTTTCTATTATGTATGCTGTTATTTTTTTCTTTGTGTTTTCTGTGATATACTATTATTATTTTTCTTTCAAAAGCTTAAAAAAAGCAATAGGACAAAAATCATAAATACATTTTCTCAGTGTTAGCCCTAGGCAATAGTAAAATATAAATGGATATGTACGTTTTTGCCAGAGTGAGCCACACATAATGCAATATTATAGTACTACTATCCTTCCCATGAGTATAAGTTAGGATGAGCAATGATAGGATTGCTCAGCTTGAGGGTGATAGGGTGATGAAGCCACAGGTAGTGAAAATACAAATCAAATGGTCAGTTCCTAATGCAACTAACTTTACCTTCTAGATCGGGATTAGAGCAGGATTGAACATAGCCAGCATGTTAAAGGGGCCCTCAGAATAGAAGTCTGTTTCAGAATACATGGTGGTATTTTTTGGTTTTTTTTTCCAATCTCTGTCCTTGGTGCAAGGAAAATTTCTCCTCCTGCCAAATTTATATCTTCTTGCTGCCTAGCTTCATTGCTTTCAGACAGTCTCTCTCTCGTTTGTTGCAGCTCACTAAGTACCAGAGACCTTATGCCTCTAACTGGCAACCTCAGTTATTCTTTGTTAAATTCATCCAAAAGTCTTACAAAGCTTAATAGAAATCAACCTTACTGAGTTTACTCTAAAAATTAAGTATTTTCTGTGCGATACTTGATTGCTTTAGTAAGGGGCCATGTAACTCTTATGGACAGGGTGTTGTAGGATACCCACATCCTCTTTCACTCTGAAAAAAAAGAACATTTTTATTCCTATCACGTATGATATCATATATACTAGTTACATGGTATATGAGAAATATTAGTAAATATGTGATTTAAGTGTGTGTCTAAAAAAACCTAGGCATCGACCATCGTGTTATGTCTGTTTGCTCTGAGATATAATTTGCACATTGCTGATATTTTCAGTATGAAGATGGCTGACTTTGTCAGTGATGAAAACTTTCAAGGTGTAAAAACAAAAAACCCTCACCTTTTACATCAAATAAAGTGCCTGTAAACAGATGATTTATGGCTTGTTATGTGACCTGTCTCACTAATAATGAAATATTCAAATACCATAACCTTTCCCATCTGTTCAGTGAACATCTGTGACTTGGTGTTTGGCATCTGATCTTTGCAACAATTAAATTCACTCTTTACATAAGTAACACAGGTGATGTGTTAGAGGCCAATAAGGTTTTCAAGTGGGTCATTTAAACTAACACACAGATGCACTTGGAGCCTGTTCCCAGTACAGGGCAAAGATCACAATTCTTTCTGATCTTGAAGAGCTTCTAAGAAAGGAGGAAAAGCTGAGGTCTTGGATTCCAGATATTCAAATTAGCATTCATCAGATGATTAAAATCTCCTCATACACAACAATATTGACTGCCTTTCAAAAATGCCTATAACAAGATTAGAAATGTACCATTGCAAATTTATAAATCTTTGGTTGGAATCTGTGAAATTCCAGTGCTTACTGTCTATTATTGGTCTATTCTGATATTTATATAATTTTTCTTCATTTTTCGTAGGCGCATATTACATATTAATTCTTGAAAATTTCCAAAGAGAAATGGAAGTAGAGCTTACTGGTAGTACTGTGAATTATGGAGAAATAAGTGTTGTAGGTGCCATTGAAATTGTAAGTGCTGTTGAAATTGTGAGCGACTTGCAAGTACTCAGAAATCTCAAGAAAACTGAGTTTTCTGTGTAAATTTGGTACACTGTGCACAACTTCACTTGTACATTGATCTCAGGCTATAGAATATCTCAACAAGAAAAAGCAAACTTTGTTATAACCATTCCTTTAAAATATGTATTACAGTAGAACAGGAATTTCATAGTTTAGCTTAGAATCCCTTCTAGTTTAAGAGATGCTGACTACAGATAAACAGGCTTGTTATAGCCTTGTTACTATTGGTTGTTTCTGCATTCAAGTACAAGAACTAGAACTTGTTTTTGTTGAAGGAGAGGAGGAAATAGGATGCCTTGTTAATGACACTTGACTGACTTTTCAGTATTCAGTCTTTTGTTCATCTGTTTCCGCAGTGGCTTTCCTCATACAGCAGAGAATTCTCTCTGAGATCCTAACCTCACTGCTGACACCTTTGACATTTTGACTCCTCCTTTTCTGCATATCTTTGAGGATGGAAACTTGATTTTTCCCATGAATGCTAAGCTTACCATTTAATACTAAACATGCTTTTGATATTTTCCTTCATAAAAATGCTGAGATCTCTCTGGAGTTTTTTGAGCTCCATCCCCGTATCATCATGGAAATATATTTTGTCTTGAAGATATGCATTGTAGATGGTTCTGAGTTGAGATAGAAGTGGAGAAATGCTGTATTGAAATACATGAAGTTTACCATAAGTAATTTTTGCTCCTATGTACTTGTAACTGTACTTTCCTACCTGCTTTTCTTGTAATACCTGCTTAATACTGCTTAATCATCTAAGTCCTAATTATAGACTGCCATAACCTTCTCTCTAACAATTTTTTAATTCTGTCTAAAATGATACCTCAAAACACTTTAGAGAAGTATATTTCACGCTGTCTTGCAATTTCATACATTCCCATTCTTTTAACGCTCAAAATATATTACTTCATCATTGTTTTGGAGCCTTTCCTGATTCAAATCTTAAGTTTAGTAAGTTAAAGTATTCTGAATTTTCATCATATTTTCATTAACTTGTTCTTTCCTGTAGCTTTCAAATACTGATCATTTAACTGCATCTTTCAGACCTTTGATTGTGCGATAATATATTACAGAGCCTAATTCTGTGAGATAAATTTGTCAGAGACAATTTCTTTTTCTGATATTTATCTGTTTATGTGGTCTTAAAAGTATTCTCTGAATTGGCAAATTTTCTCTTCTACTAACAACCTGTTTCTATTGGGCAGACTGTCTGGGTGGTGGAAACTTAACAGCTTACTTGTAACTTACTGAGCCCATAAAACCTTTTATCAACATGTCTTTTAACAGCTGCTTCATCTGTTATATGTTATGATATTATCCACAACAATTTTTTAATCTGCTCTCTGTTTCATTATAGTTTTGAGTTTAGGTGGTTTTTTGGGTTTTTTTGGTGGTGTTTTTTTTTTTTTTTTTGCTTTATTCCTGACATTTCTGCAGAGTTAATTTTGGTTCTGGTTTATTTACTTCATTTCTCTTAGCTCTGTGTTCCCTCCTTTATCTAAACTTTTGGCTTTGTATCATACAAAAAAAAAGTTGATGTACCTTAGTTGATTTTCTGTGGTTTGAGAATGCTGCTGTAATGTCCTTGCTGTTGTCTTTTGTCATCAACTTTCTTGATACTTTTTGAACTGTGTTGTTTTTACTGATCTGTTCTTAACACAATTTGACCACTTCTACGTTTGGTTCTTATTTATACTCGGATATCCTACAGAGGTGATCTTAATATTTCTGTCAGTAGTTGGGAGTTCAAATGTCTTTATGTGGATAATTTCATGTTAATTTAGAAATCTTTGACTGGGAGCAGTGTACACAGATTTTGTGTTGTTTTGGCCGTGTAACCTGATATGGACAGCTCCAACCTTGTTACTGACATCTTCTTCTATGCAGATAATGCTAGGAAACCTTTTCTACTAAATTGAAAGTTGGAATTATAATATATTATTTGATAGCAATTTATTTATAGACATTGCTATATTTGTCAATTGGCTCCCAGTTTTGTATTAGCTTTCTGTTTTACAGGTCTTAATTTCCTATGAATCATAGGAATTCATGTTGAGAAAGTTTGGAGTTTTCTCTTTCATTTTGACTTCTGTAAAATTATTTATCATTAATTTTGATTAATTCTAGAGACTTTAAGGTAATCTTGATTTCAGAGATCAAACCAAGTAATTGTGTCCTCGGAAATTTTGTAATTCTGAATCATCTATCCCCTGTGAGGCAAAGAGATTGTAATATAACAGAACTCTAAATAGAAACATAACATTTGCTTTGGCTTTTTCTCAGCTTTCTGAAATGTGTAACTGATGTTGAACTTAAAAAAATAATGTTTTGATCCTGCAGTTATTTATAATGAGTATCAAAAGAGGAAGAATAGTTTGAGATACTGGAAAAAATATAACTATAGACAGATGCAATGCAAGGAAACCATTTAGTTAATTTAGAACCTAAAAGTTATGTTTTGTAATGAAATTTATTTCTATGAATTCTTTAAATCATTATAGAAATTGTGTATGTAAGTGACAATACAATCATGAAGAGTGAAATAACAGTCTGGCTGCATAATAAATTTGTCCAGAGATATGCTGATGCATCTGTTATATTGTATGTCAATTTTTGGCTACTTTGAGAGATACTTGCAGATGAAATGTTGGCAGTAGGTATCAAAAATAACTGTTTACAGTGTCTGATAAGACCTGAAATCTGTTTCTCTATGCAACTGCTTTATAAATTATACTTGCACATATTTAAATTACTTCATACACCTCTTGCCAGGGTAGTCAGAAGTCACTTGGAGTGTCAAAATTCTGCATTGAAATACTTGCAGAAATAAAATATTCAGGCCTGAGGAAGATTTCAGACTTACAGTTCATACTGTCTTTTTATACAAGCATTTTTATCTCCAAACAGAAGAGTTCATTTTTAAAACTGATTCTTGAATTTTTTCCCCTAAAGTCACAAAATCACTTTTATTTCTACTTCTTTCTTTCTTCCAAAACATTTTTAGTGTTGAGATATGAGTAAAGCTACAGCGCAGCTAACTATGAACTGTGAAGTGTATTTAACCTGCAACTCTGTCCTGTAATATTTTGATCCCTGCTGAGGACAGGATATTTTGGTTTCTGTCATTATACTCATTATGTCAATATACTCATTATGAAGAACTGCTGACATGAGGACAATAGAGATAATCTGAAACTCAGTTTTAAACAGATTCTTACAAATCAGTAAAACAAATCCAGAACGCTAAAGCATGTCCCTTTAATACAATATTCAAGCTAACAACTGTAATAAAATAAAATCAATAGTCTTTTTAATACTGTATGGGGAACGAATACGTTTCATTCTTATGCAAACATCTGATTCTCATATGAATATCCATAATCTTAGAAAGATCTAGCAAATAAAAAATACCCAAGGGTATGTGTCTGAAGCTTTTTAAGAATCTGAATATGCTAATTGAATGCTATTGCAGTTGTATTAAGCTAAACGATTCTGTGTTAATTGCACATGATTGTATGTAGACTAAATGTTTATATTAAATAAAATTAACTTGTTTACATTAAAATAGGAACTTTCTGTGCTGTAGTTAGCATTCCAGATTTGTGTTATTAGATATACAAGCAATTATATATATTTAAAATAAGCATATTAAAAAGCTCCAAATAAAAAGCTTCAAATAAAAAGAAGTTCTACTGTTGACATTGGTAGAAGGAAACAGGGCCAAAGATGAGTGATCAGTTATGATAGACTGGTAGGTCAAATTTTTGTTCTTTACTCAAATTAATCAAGTTCGTACCTTGAATTGTCCTATCTTATCCAGATAGGAAAAGTTATTATTCCAAAACAAAGATGTTTGTCTATTGAAATAAGCCATCTACATGAATTTGATGCTTCTGCAGTCCTTATTTTTATCTCCAAACTCTGTTAATAGTTGTTTCCTAAGATAAATTCCAAAATAGTTTTAACTACACACCAGCATTCATTCAAATATAAGTTTTGTTTCCAAGCTTGCAGATTTTGTCACCAGTGTGCTTTTCATTATATGGATGGAGAAGTGTTCAAAATTTAGTGCCATAACTGGATGAAGATGGGTGGAAAAAAGGGGAGAAAAAAAAATAAAAAGGGTTTTATGTCAAGGGATTTCCAAATATTCAACCAAGTTGTCCAACAAGTAGTTTATGTAGAATGTTGACTGGATTACTTCTTGCTGCATGGGATGGGGAAAATGTAGATATCAAGTGGGTTTAATTTAGATCCGTGAAAAGAGTAGTATTATAATACTCTGGCATGATCCAGAGGGATTGTCACTGTGTTAAGGATATCACCTGGTAATTCAAGGAACAGCTAGAGGGAAGGAGAAAAAAAAAAAAAAAAAGACAAGAAACAAACACAGTTCCAAAAAACAACTTTCCATGGAGTAACACCAATGTAACTGCACTGTAGCTCCAATGTAACTGCACTGTAACTCCAATGTAACTGCACTGTAACTCCACTGTTAGATATAAACCTGAAAGAGGAAAAAAAAATACCTCTGATTCCATTGACCTCTGTCTAGTAAAAATAATTCTATCTTCCCAGACTTTTAAATAAAGTAACAATTGTCCAAGGGGTAATAATATCAAAGCTTCCTGCTCACAGCAATGAAGTCTCTGATATTATCAGAGGCAATAAATGCTATTGCTTATTATAAGCCAAAGTATTTTTTGTGTCTTGCAGAGTTTATCCTGGTATCAGTGTAATTATACAGAATACCATTAGAAAGAAAACTAATGACTGGGGAGGTCACATTACATCTGTTTTGCTAACAATATCTGGTTGCCCACTGTATCCTGGGAATAAGACTGAAAACAACAGTGAGTTGATGTCCTACTCTTGAAACCACTATTCAGGAAGGATAAAAAAATGAAGATGGGGGAGCTGAATTCAGGCTATAGTACAGAGAGGATAGAAAGGTTAGAAGTAAAACAAGTATGAATTATTGTCACTGTGAAATTGAATATATTTGTGATGGAAACTCTGTTGTGACACTAGCAAAAAAGCAACTCTCAAGGTGAGATTTTCTAGGAGAGGAAGGTGACTAATTTAAAACAAAACCAGTCTTATTTTCTTAAATTCTCATACCTACAAACTCATAAAACTTGTCCAAGAGGTTTGTTCAGCATTCAGGCACCAAAAGGCTTATATTAAAGAAGTCAGCCCAAGATTTCACTCAAAGAGACACTGGACAAAAACCATCAGCTAGTGAGACCACCTATGCCTCCTGGGTGGTTCTTTCACTGGCCAGAGGGTTTGCTTTAAACGGAGACATTTTTTATTCTCTTTTGGAGCTGATGGTGATTGCAGCCTTTCATGTCCATCTTTTCCCACCTCTGATTATTTGTTTTCTTATCTAGATGTCTCAGGGTACAAAATCTCTGTTCTCTACCTTTTTTTCCAGCATTTCTTCATCCCTTAAATCTTTGTTTTAATTTGTGTGTAGGCTGTCCTCTCTGTTTCCCTAATCTAGGTGTCCTGAGATGCTCAATGGAGATGTGCTTTGACCCTGATGACATGTTGTTCTTATAAACATTCTTCCCATTTCTCCAGGGTTTCCATACCTGGACATTGTTCTTCATTCTCTCTTCATACAAGTTTTACCATTTCTATTATGCTTTTACACATATATAATGATTTTGTTACCATGTGGCAGAGAAGATATAGCCCCAGTGCTTTGTTCTGAAGACACTTGATGACATAGTTAAACATTTTGTTCTAAGTGTGTATTTGTCTTTCACATTAGGTTGAATTATGATCCAGCTTAACGCATAATAGCTCTCAAGCCAAAGCTTAATTGTTTTAAGTTTTGAGGAAGTTAACTTATATCAAGACTGTATTTTTTTTTCAAAGCATCACCTTCAGGAACATGTATCTTCTCTGTTCTCTCAGTTGGAAAGCAGTATTTTTCCATGAATGCAAAATGTACATCTACTGCAATATTAATATATTCTCCAAAGAGTTTAAGGCTAAGAGGTTTATTTAAGGCCCCTAAACTCTATGCTGTCTTACCTAATACTAACTGCTACATCTCCCCCAAATACTGCCAATGGTCAGTTTGGACCCATTACATATTTCCTGCTTGATACTGCTTCATCAGTTTTTTCTGCTGTCTCTCTGTAGTTCCTGACTAAAATCTGGGCCTAATCACTTTTTTTTGTGCCAATCTACTCACTTAACAATCCAGATATGAAAGTCTTTTTTTAAATGTGCTTTAGCTTCAGCAGCTGAGTTATTACCTGAATGATCTTTGCAGATCTACTACACTCCCAGTCTCACTTCAGCAATGCATTAGCTAAGACACGTGAAGTCTGTTGACTGCTTCTGCATCACAAGATTCTGTAAAGAGATTGCAGCACCTCTTTTTTTTTTTTTTTACAAAAGTTATTAGAAATGTCAAGTTTACAATTTTGTAATTTTCTTTTACGATTTTCTTTCAATTTAAGCAAAATTCCAAGCTTGTTATTATTGTCTTATACATGCAATGTGAGTTGCAGATAGCTGCAAGGGTAGAAAACCATGCTAATCTGTTAATGCAAGAAAAGATAGAATGATAAAGTATGTATGTATACAAATTCAGCATACCGCTATCTAATTCTGTAAAATTTAACTTCAACCGAAATAGATCTGGAACATTATATCTGCTGCAAAATTGGTTTTGCTTAAAATACTAAATTGGACACAAATTGTAATGAAAACTGAGTATGCAGCAGACTTTGCAATGATTTGAGTTTTAATGCGTAGAATAGAATAGAATAGAATAGAATAGAATAGAATAGAATAGAATAGAATAGAATACCAGGTTGGAAGGGACCTCAAGGATCATCTGGTCCAACCTTTCTTGGCAAAAGCATGGGCTAGACAAGATGGCCCAGCACCCTGTCCAGATGAATCTTAGAAGTGTTCAATGTTGGGAAATCCACCACTTCCTGGGGAAATTATTCTGGTGGCTGATTGTTCTCATTGTGAAAAATTTTCCTCTTGTGTCCAATCAGAATTTCCCCAGGAGTAACTTGTACCCATCACCCCTAGTCTTTTCCATGTGACTCCTTGTAAAATGGGAACCTCCATCTTCTTTGTAGCCACCCTTTAAATACTGGAACATGGTGGTAAGGTCTCCACTAAGCCTTCTCTTCTCAAGGCTGAACAAACCCAATTCTCTCAGCCTTTCCTCACAGGGCAGGCTTCTCAGTCCTTTGATCATCTTTGTGGTCCTTCTCTGGACCCTCTCCAGCCTCTCCACATCTTATTTGCATAGTGGGGACTAAAACTGAACACAGTATTCCAGGTGTGGCTTGACAAGTGCTGAGTAGAGTGGGGTAATGACTTCTTTGTCTCTGCTGGTGATGCTCTTGTTGATGCAACTCATCATCCTGTTGGCTTTCTTTGCTGCTGCAGCACACTGTTCACTCATATTGAACTTGTTGTCCACCAGGACCCCCAGGTCCCTTTCCAGAGAGCTGCTCCCCAGCCAGGTAGATGCCAGCCTGTGCTGCACTTCTGTGTTTTCTCCCAGGTGCAAGACCTTACACTTGGCCTTGCTGAACTTCATAAAGTTCTTGTTAGCCCACTCTCCCAGCCTAATAATAAATATAAATTAAATAATATGAAAGAAATTGTGGGCATAGCATGAAGAATCGTTGGAAAATGTTATGCTCATTCCAAAAATAAAACACATAAATTTTGAAAAGTTTAGGGAAAAGCTTTGGGATATATGTAGGTTTTAACGGATCAGTGAGCACCTACAGACTTATTACTGCAAATGATGTAAGAAGAGAGTCTTATTGTAGACATCTGATGTTTAGAGGAAATAGTGCTGATATGTTGTCAAAATGTCAAGAACCATTCAGCCACGCTACAGAAGTAGTAGTACTTAACTATCCACCTCATGAGTATTATCTGAGATGAATGGATCTATAGAAAGTGTATGTGTCACTTTCTGTATAGATGGATGGATCTGATATTTCCACTGTCACCCACTATAGTTTCGGTATTATTTTTCAATTTACATTTTTTGAGAGTTGTAAGGGAGACAAAGTAGTAGATAATTCATCACACAAAAAGGCAATCTGTGGTGAGTTTGTGGTTTAGCATCACATTTGTGTGATTTTGGGTATGTTGGTCTACTTGATGTCTTAGTTTCACACTTCCATAAGGGGAATCATTAATTTGAGCCCCCAGGTAATATCGTGATGAGCTGTAGGACTATACATATATATTCTTAACAACAAATTATTTTTTAACTCCTTTACATTGCACGTCCCCAAAATAATAAATGCCTCTTTAAATTTTTCACTCTTGGCAAACTCTTCAGTACCATTTTGCTCCTATTTAGTTAATTCATGTTCTCAGTTATAACAATTCTTGTCCAGAGCAATTGTAAGAATGTGAACTGTTCATTGCATGTTTCTCTGGCTAGATTATTTTTGTGTTAAAGAGAAAGAGGATTACATTTACAGAAGCTCATATTTAATCAAAGAGCATTAAAAGAAATCTTCTTCCTAGTCAGAATTTGCCAAGTCCGAGGGGGAAGTACAGACATACTGATGCCAAGCTAGACAAAAATGTGTTAGTATTTATAATGTATTCTCATTAAATCAGGAGGCATCAGGGTTTAATAGACTTGGAGTGCAATTGAGTCCAACCAGCTGTCTGGAAAACCTCTGTGTTGTGCACCTGTTCAAATATGATTATTCTGCCTTTGTACCCCATCCATGGTTTTCTTTCTTCCTATATCTCCACTTGCAAATATCTAAAAACATTTTATTTGGCTAATTAAAATCAGGAAAATGTATAGAAAGTATGCAGAAAGAGAAAGGAAAGGGGTAGGCAGCTCCATCGAAGTAGTAAAACTTGGAACCATGTAAACAGGAATGGGCAAACTACTGGGAGTGTATCGTGGCAAACATGTACAAGTGTAGGAAATGCCTATCTGAGCCCCCTATGTTTTCTTTATCGTTAATTACTATGAATTCACTCACCACATTAGTCAATAAATTGTCTGAATGAAAGAAGTAAAAATGTGGAGAGAACTGTGTATTAGTAGGAGAAAGTAATATGTATTTTAAACTATTTGCATTCTTTTTATGCATTCCTTACCGAAAGACATATATAAATGAAATGTTTAAATAATATTTCAAAAAGCTTTCTTTTAATATTTAGCTCAGTTAAAGTGTCATATTTCTTGTATTATTGCTTAATTGCAATGATTGTGTTATAATTGATATATCTACTAAGTTGAAAAGCCATTTCAGAAATTAATTTACCTACTGTTTGCCATTTGTCTTCTGATGATTTATCCATTGCTTCTTATTCTAACTATAGCTGCTGAAAGATACCCACATCATATTTCAAACCAAGGAACCTGCAAACTGCAGAGAATTATATTTGTTCTAGAGTGTATACACTCTAACTGATTAAAACTGTTTATCTCTGATTTGGCTTTGTGCAATTACAATTTTTTCTCTTTACTATATATTTTTTCCCAGTTTTAATTTCCTGCCCTATCTTTCAAAACAAACAGCCCTTCCAAAACACAAAATTTCTGACCCCCCACCCCCCCACCACCCCCATTTGTTTTTAATTACACAAGGTAAGTGACAGTATGATGCCAAGTTCTGGTGTTTTTTTAAGAAATTATATTTACTAAGGGGTTTTTAAAAATATTTTTAGTCTCTGAGCAGTTCAGAATCTTTCCAACTAAAATACTTCTAGGCATTTTTTTTTAACCAAGTTCTAAATCCTGCTTTGTTTGAGCATTTAAAAACAAACACATAGTGTCAATAGGAAAAAAAAATTCCCAGACTGTAGAGCTCTAGAAAAAAAATTCAAAGCATTTCAGCAGGCAAGAAGGGAGAAGGCACCTAAAAACACTCAAAAATTCTAGTGAAATTGATGGGGTCCTGGTGATCTGTAATACATTATGCTATTATGCACAGGTGCCTCGTTCCAAGGACTGGCATACTGTGCCGCTGGGTCTTGGATGCATGAAAAATACAGGATCAGGCCACAAGGTTTGAAGCTGGTAGATACACATGATGCCTACCATCAGGAGTTTGGAACCCTATCAGAACACCTGAAAGCCTATAAAAACCCTCTTCCAGGATATCTTGCCAACAGATCTACAAGTATCACTCAGCAGTAGCAGCAGCACTGAATAATTCAGAATAATCAATCCCAGTCTGCCTGTTTGAACTGGAGAAGCAGAATCTTTAAGCAAAGATTACCTGACACAGCTGGGAAGTGCCAAGAAAGCCCACTTGAGACAGCTTAATGGAAAAATAAACAGGGAGGAAAAGTCATTGTGCAGTACAGAGCTTGTACATAAAATACAATTAAAGCCCTATAAAATGCTGTTTAATCAGACATGACAAGGATTATGACAGTTATGAGTTCTCAGAAAGTCTGTGTGTGAAAATTCATGCACATTTCAGAACACACTATGTTTAAAAGCCTTGTATTGTCGTTTTTGTTTTTTTTTTTTTTTTTTTTTTTTTTGAGTCCTAAACAGGACCTTATGGCCTCAAATCATACAGGAAACATACCCATTATAATTGATTTTCTGAACATCACCCATTTTTCCCTCCTGGATATATACTTATATATAGGAAACTTTTCATAACTCTGTAGAGAAAGGCTTGAAATAAGAACTCTTTTAAAATTCAGTAAGAACTAGAGACCACGGACTGAAGTTTCCGTTAGTTGCCTCACCTGCTGTGACACTGAGAACTCTTTATTCTCTAATACTGCTCAAGCTGGCAGGGAAGTTACTGCTCGAAAGGACTTCACACAGCAAGAGGCACATTGAGGTTGGTGGCAAAATACCCAGGTGTGATGTGCAGCAATACTAGTTCAGTCAGTGAGTTCTTCTGAGACACTGATGTTCCTGAAAAATAGTAGATTTGGCACTTCATGAAATAATGTCCAGCAAAAACAGTGGTAACTTGAGTAGGGTTTACCTCTTCAGAATTTAAATTCTTATAACACAGGTATCAGAACTAGTTTCTTAGATACAGTCAGTGGAAAGAAATGACACTCCCAGTGGAAAAAATAATGCTCCTTTTTAAAATAGATCAGATGAAATGTATAGTGGATTCCTATTATTAAGAATGATTCTTTGGTCTCCTAATGCTTAAATACAAATTCTTGTATGACAAAGAGCAATTCTGTATTTGTAATCCACTGGGAAGTCAAATGGTACAATTCTTAGCAGGAGGTTTTTGTTTTAATACACAGTATAGCTGGAAATCATATTTAAAAGTCCAGATTTGTTTTTCATTTAGAAAGCATTATTCCACCAAATTTGAACTTTCCTTGGTATTTCCTCTAATTTAGATATTTTATTTAAAAGGAAAAAAATGTCAAAATGTTTCAAGATTTCTTAAGTCTAAGCTTTTATTTCCTTCTTCCAAATTATATTTGTTGTTAAATGTTGAAATATGAATTATTTTATTATCAAACCAAAAATGAACTGGAATAGATTGCTCAGAGATACTGTAATGTCCTGCTAATTAAGATTTTTAAGAACAGGTGAGACAGATGTCACAAATGTTGATATAACTGATGTTTGTCTACTGCAATGGTGATAGAATAATCTCCTGATGCTTCTTTCTGCCTCATTTTCTAAGGGTATGGTTTATCTAAACTATTAAAAAATATCAATCACGTGTGATATTTCATTTTGATTCAGAGCAAAACAAATGGTTAAATCACAGAATTCCTCATGGAACTGAAATTCTGCTGCGAACACACTGTTGGGTTGATCAGAAGTAGCCAAGGCATTAATCTTGATAATTTCTTCAGACTTCTGGATGCTCCTGGCTGACTACTTCAGTGTAGCAGGTGACTTCCCAATTCTGCTCTCCTTTAAAGCCAGGTTAAGGATCACAGGATCCTGACAGCCTAATAGGTTCAGGGGCAGGATTTTGCCATCTATTTTGCCCTCATGATTAAGTCTAATGGCTGCTGGAAATAGTTTGTGTATAGGAAAGAAGAAAAAAAGATGCTTGTTTAAAGGAACAGCAGGAGTGAATGCAGCTACAGAAGGGTACATTGGTAGTGTAATTTCTTTCTGGATAACCTATATATACTTTATATATATGATACTTGTGATTTTGATAATACACTGCAGGGAGATTTCATCCATATCACTAGATTATGTTCATTTCACATTTTTATTTGGGTTTTTTTATTGCATAAATAGTCTTTCTGCAGTTCTGTATATAATTTAAACTTTTTGTGTATTTATTTACACAAAATTGATGTAATGCAATGTATGTAATGTAAACCGAACATTCACTTCATTGTGGAAGTTCTACATCCTGAATAGATAATTTGTCACTTTTTTTTAAACAGGTCTCTGAAATCAAATATTAATTGTATGACGGTAAATTAGGATCTTGAAATCCTGAACCTGTCATCATTGATGACAATCCAGAGAATATTACATACCATGTCTCCCCCACATAATAGAAAATATACTTGCAGCACACACAGACGTTACCACCCTCGTGCTCTCAACATGAGTTTCACACTGAGGAGAGTTAATAGTATATTTCAACATGATTCTCACAGACATCAGAGCTGTGTGAATCATTAATTCATGTTTTATGTACTGCTATACCAGATACCACTGAGTAAAAAAGTGTGTCAAAACACATGTGAGATTCAAATTATGTTGTCCTTGCCAAAGAGAACAAAATAGACATCATAATACAGGGAATCTCTTAAAAGTGATTCATTCATCTTTCTAGGGAATGTAGTTTGCTCCCAATGCATAGGTATTAGGAAGCATCCTTTCACTGCTGCACAGGTATTGCTATGAGTATTATTTTTTACACTAGGTAAAGGCAGAAAATTCACTAACACATGGAGCAACACAAGCTACAATACAAAATAGGTAGAAAATACTCTCTGGCTCAATTTATCATCTGTGTGTTCCCTCTTGCCCAGTTTTCTACTTTGCGTCTAGCTATGGCTTTTTTTTGTTTTGTTTCAGAATTTGGTTTGTTTTTTGTTTTATGTTTGTTTTTTTTTTTAATAAATAATGTGTGTTTTTATAGCTACAGATTAACTAAAATTATCTTTAAAAATATAAAATTTATGGGGAAGAAGTATGTAACAGCTGTTAGAATAGCTTATCTAACAACTGTGAGATCGATATGACTTTGTACAAAGTTCAGAATACTTTTAAGCTATTATAATTAATTAGCAAACAAAATATAAGGGCTTGGTGGTGTTGAGTGCTGATGCTTTCAGGTCTACTGATATTCATTAGAATGACTTTATATGTGGCAGGTCCAGGTCCCCCACTATCTTTGTAAGTAACTCAGCTAGTACTTAATCCCTTTAGAACAAACATAACCTGTGACATGTGGTACGCATGAATAAACAAGATGCTTGGCAAATGCTGGTTCTTTTATACTTCATTAAATGTTGTCCTCTGAAGAGACTGTTGGGCTTACTCATGTGCTGATCAATTTGTAATGGCTCCTAGTATCTGGGTATCAGAAAAGTATTATTAGCATGTGATGAAGAATCTGGTTCTACTAAAGAAGTTGCCATATTCCATGTCTGCAAGACAACTGAGGAGGAGACCCAATGACAATATCATAATCCAGTTCTTCCACAAAGTGTAGCTCTGCTTGTGTGAAAATGCCTTTTGACTGGCTGTGTATGTCGCTTCTCCACCTTCTGTGTTGGGTCAGCCAGGGACATGGCAACAGGTGGGCAGAGGTCTATTCTTTCATCAGTCTGACCCTGGGGGGAAGGAGGGAAAGATAAAAAGGACCAAGTGCTTCTCTGCTCCTTGTACAAAAACTCTGTTTCTCCTTAAGAAAATATTATTTTACTCACTGCATTATATCCATTCTATCTCGTAGATGTTAAGTCTGAATTGTCATCACTGAAGAGTTGTAGGTACACATCT
Source organism: Strix uralensis (assembly GCF_047716275.1). Lineage (NCBI taxonomy): Eukaryota > Metazoa > Chordata > Aves > Strigiformes > Strigidae > Strix > Strix uralensis. The sequence continues at coordinate 87,644,539 of NC_133972.1, read as the reverse complement.
GCTATTAATAAAATGTAGTTTGAAATTCAGTTTCATTGAATTTGCACAGTGCCAGTATTGGGGGAAATTTGGATAATGAGCTTGATTTTTTTGTTATAAAATTAAACATCAGAAATTGTTCCAAGTTTTCCTTATTTGGCTTGTTTATATATGTTAAAATTAGTTTAAACTAATTTGTGAGCTTTCACTTTCCTGAAGTTGTAGGGTTTAATTATTATAACTTGCCATTGCCACTGTTTCACTAGAGTTAAAAAATACACATATAGAAGCACAGATTCTTTAAGCAGAGGAATTGTGCTATTCTCTCTGGGTTTTTTTATAGCAAGCAGCATCGTGTCACAACATGTGTCAAAGTAAACCTAGCCATGGAGAATTTATTTTAGGCAAATGATTGAATTGTGAACATCATATAAATTTGAAAATATTAGTCATTTATGGAGATACTTGTTGCAGTGCAGGGCGCTTTGCTCCATGGCTCTTGTAGAAACTCAGCAAAAAACAGGACTCTATGTCCTCATATAGAAAGGAGAGTTAAACTCATTGCTTAAGAACTATTATTCCCATCCCTCCTACCTACAGAAATTCCCCAGTTCTGAAGACCTTCTTACCTCCTCCCCATACCTTTTGAATACTGCTGAAAGCTTTTGCAGATCTTTTTGGTGGCAGTTGTTGACTAAGGGAAGAGCTGTAATTAACTCTTCAGCTGAAACCACAAAACACAGCCACTGTGGCATAAAATAGAAAATTAAAATGCATACAGCATGTGTGCTTTTGTGCTGTTTTATTTCTGAAGTTCTAATTGCATGCTGCCAAGTCATAGACATCTTCACAATATGTCTAAGCTAAATATGTCATTAGATTCTATTCCTTTCCATAATTTAGGTTCTTGGTCATAGAACTGAAAATAAAAGAGTCGAGTGAGAAGCTGCACATGGGGATTTCAAAATCTGGTAACCTGCCTTTTCAGAATTTCAGTGAAATATTGAATCAAATAACTTCCATTTGAATATATTCAGGTTGAAATATTTCTCCTGTTCATTATGGGTGAACTTCCCTACTGTTCACCTTATCTATGCCAGAACTTTGCATGTTAATTGCCAGTTAATAGAAAAATTATGTAAGTGGATCATAGCATTTACAATAGCATTCTGAAAATCCACAGGCTTTCTGTTGCTGGACTTCTTTCTATGGCATCTTCCTGTCTACAGTTCTACCCATCTTGCTGGATGCTAGAGAACTCAGCTTCACACAACACAGATTCACCTTGGAAGACTTTTTCTCTCTGGCAGATAAAACTGGTATTTGGAAATCATTAATTGTGTTCTTACATACAAATCATTACTGTTATTTTTCTTCAGTGTTAGTAGCCAGTATGCAATAATTTCTTTTTTTTTTTTTTTTTTTTTTTTTATATTGGCTAGTTTTTGTACTACATTGTGTAAGACTAGCATTGAGTAAGAAGAAAGTGAGCTACTATGTTCTGTTAGTTTACTGTCTCATGTAGTGTGAAATGTAAAAAAAATGTGGAATATAATACATGTGTTGATAACTAAAAAAGACTTTGACACTTGGAAACTGTCACATTGGTTCTGTTTAAAAAATAAAGATATGGCATAATATAGATTTACGTATAAATGTGTCTTAGAAGTCTGACAAAGTGCAGTCACTTTAACAAAAATGCTTTTAATAAGGTTATTGGACTCCATAATTGTTTTCCTGTAGTGATTTTCAGTTTTAAAGTAAAAATATGGTTTTTATTCTTTTCCTCCTCCTTGTCTTCCTCCCCCAACCTCTAACTGCTAGCTTTTCATACTCAACCTACTATCTGAATGCTGCAACACATTCATTTTGTCCATTATGTCTCAATGTGTAGGAAGGATGAATGTGACCAGAAGTTAGTGAGCAATATTTCTGGTGGTTAAACATCTTGCTCCTTCTTTCATAGTTATTTGGACTGGTGGTCATGGGAATAAACTTGCAGACTGTGGTGGTTTCTTTTTCTTTCTGTAAACTAAGCAACTGCAACACAGCCTCAGCTTCATCCTGTCTCAGCTGAACTCCAGCTGTCTTCTGTATAAACCAGGTGGGTAGTGTAGATATACACACCCAGATTACATCTATGAAAAACTTTTGGTTGGGGTAGTATAATATGAATTGTGGCAATAGTGGTGGAGGTGTTATGCGCACTGGATGAATGAAGGGAACAGTGGAACTTCCTTCCTTCCTTCCTTCCTTCCTTCCTTCCTTCCTTCCTTCCTTCCTTCCTTCCTTCCTTCCTTCCTTCCTTCCTTCCTTCCTTCCTTCCTTCCTTCCTTCCTTCCTTCCTTCCTGTTTTCATCCATGTCTTTTTTCCCAAGAAATTGCTTGGCTTCTCCCATAATATCCTCTGGGTATGCCCTTTCACAGTGTCAGAATGCTTCAGACCATAGTCCCTACAAGCCAGTGTCAGCTGTGGTTTTAGAGCTCATGGGTGTATTTGGGATACATGAAAGGTTCCTTCAACCCTCAGACACACCCGCTAGCTCTGACTGTGCTTGAGATGGAAACGGAAACATTTAGAATTTCAAAATTACAGCCTAAGAAGTTCTGAGTCAGGGACCTGTCTCCTAAAGCACTAAACTGGTTTCAATCCTTCAGATGTTTACTTTATTCTCATTTTTTTAAGAGCAGGTTTAAACTGGGAGAGGTGCTGGGCTATATTTATTTATCCCACTATATCATCACAGCATCCCCATCAAAGCAATCATATTTTTTTCTTAATCAGGAAACCTCAGCAATTTTGACAGATTGTTTTTAGTTTTGAGGAATTTGTAAGATTAATTTATTTGGTAGAAAACCTGGCAAACATAATAGTTTCAGGATTTCAGTGGACTTATTGCTAAGTTTGCTGGCATTCTCAATATAATAAAACTTAAGTGATGCATCAAAACAAAAATAATTCCCATTAGTGTGAGGATATATTGCTTACATTAAAACTGATGGACCCAGTTGTTCTGCCTAAGGCCATGGCCTCTCTAGCTGTTTGCTATAGTAGTGATGAGCTCTGTGGGAAGAGGCACTTTCAAAGAGGATGCTGTAGCTTGTCATTCTAATTTTGGCCTTATTCTGAACCTTTCTATTTTTTTTCCCCCCATTTTAATCTTGAAAAGTAATTGTGCCTCATCAATTTTAGTCAAGTTTCAGTGTGTAATTTTCATTGTGTTCAGTGCAGACTTCACATTTTTTAAAAATCACCCTGGGCAGTTCTAAGGGGATAAACCTGCTCAATTTCCCATTAATAGTTTATCACATAGTTGCCTGCTGCTTTTTATTTTATTTATTTTTAAATGAAATATATGATTGTAATACAATATCAGAATGAAACCCTTAAGAAAAGATCTGATTAGAGCTTCCTTCTAGTGAAGGGCTAAATGTGACTCTATATTGATTCTGGTTGAGTATCTGTAGAAATGCACAGATACGAGTCCCCACTTAAGTTTATCGAACAGGAAATAATTTTACAGGAAAATTTCTAAAGAAAGAAAATCCAGGGAGCTTAGTCAGCCATTTAAGCCTTGATGCATCTGTGTTCCCCTGTTATATAATAGGAGGGGGTTAGTGGTTTAATACAGCTGCATCTTTTCTTACCAACACATTGCAGAGGATGATAACAAGCCTGACTATTTTTTTCCTTGATATCGATTTCTAGCCTTATTGGAGTGTGAATATTATGCTCACAAAGACTTAGATAACTGATTTGCTTGCATAAGACATCAGAGGAACAGCATCACTGTAGGGTTTTTGGAACGCAAATGTGCTTCATCTTTGCTCTGCAGGACTTCCTGGCAAGTAGGGTTATCCCATTAAGAATAACTAAATAAGCAGTCACCATTGTCAAATTACTGTTCTACATGCAGAGATAGAGTCACAATCATGTCTATAACTTAGATGGTAAATGGCAGATCCACACTGAAATGAGGCTAAGCTGTGGAAACCAGTATTGATCTTCAGTCGCTAAGCATACTTAGACTTATTGTCTGCTGAGATAGAGGCTATAGACAGATCTTACTGTCTTTTCATTTCTATCTCCAGTTGCTCATTGCTTCTCATCAGCTGAAAATTACAGTTTCGACCTTTTTTTTCTGGGTGAGTTTCATGAGTTCTCCGTACTCTATTCCAGACAAAAACAACCAAATTGACTCAAGACACCTGCATAAACTAAAACTTAGCTATTTTTGGTTTTTGTTTCTCAAAATACTTGCATTAGCTGTCTTACTTGAACAACCGAGGAAGAGTAGGAGTGTGAGGACTTCCCAGTGGAGTGATGGTAACAGACAGGTGATGAGGGAGAATGCAAAAACAGTTAATCCGAAAGCAGTTTTGCAAGTAGAATATTGATCCAGTACTTGAATATAGGGGGGCTATTATGGTACCCCTATATATATGGGTGGTGCATTTATGTTAAAGAAGAAATAGTTGTTGGAAAATAGACTAGAATCACCAGGCTCACTTACCCTACTGCTCATTAATAAGAATGTCTCATTTTTGCACTTACAAAAGTAAAGCAGTTTTAATTCATAAATTATCTGTTGGCAAATTGGGGCATAGCACCAGAGTTTTTGTATGTGTTTAAAAAAACCAACTCTGTGTTTGTTTCAGTAAATACACAATATACAATAAACACATAAAATAGATATATATGAAGTATGTATTAAATTATATTACTTTTGTTTGCCTCTGGACAATCCATTGTTCAGATTTTGTGATTTTTGTTGTAATAGAAGCAACAGAAATGCTTCTCTGTAATGTGTGCTTAAGTAGGTTTACCTAGCTTTTTATTTAAAATATTTATATTTCTTTCTTTACTACTTTGTCAGAAGTTTATTTTCAGTTTGTCTGTGCTTTGTTTTATTATGTATTATAATTTATTATTGAACTAAAGGAACTCTAGAGTCAGGAAACCAAAATACTAAAGGTTTAAAAAGCATAAACACATGAAGAGAAGGCAACAGAAGGCAACAGAAACTTTGTACAGTATAGAGAATCATAACTTCTCTCCACTGAAAGCTTCTCTGATGGACATTTGGATTTTTTTGGGGGGGGGCAGTTGGCTGCTCTGGTGATTCAACACAAGATGACTTCAGGCATTTTCTTACTGTTAGCTCAAGAAATCCTTCCTGTTCCCTAATGATATAGGGTATGTCTTCTTATTGTGCTGTTGCAGTTTTACTGATGCTGTCACCCTGTATGGCTTATAGTCTGATGAGGACCGATTGATCCTTTTACACACCTTAACATGTATTATCATCAAAAGTGCTTATTGCTGACTATGGCCACCCCCCCTGTCTCTGAATAAGAGGGTTTTTTGAAAGCTAAATAATTTTGTAATGCTAACAATATCTGTACTCTATAGCTGTAGTTGGCACTTAAACAAATGAGAAGGGATGAGCTCTGTGTAACTGAATAAAAGGTGACTGCAAAGAATGTCCCACACTAAACAGCAGTCTGCACTACACAAAACTGTGACTAGTCTCATATATTACAGTGTTGTTCCCTTTTGGCATTGACAGTTATGAAAGTACAATTACAGTTACTGTTGTACCTGAGAATCTAAGAAAAGCTGCTAAAGCTGGAGATGTAAATATTTTTTACAAAAACAATGTGGTCACAGCTGAAGAATGCTGACCATGTGTGCATCAATTAAGTTACTTCCCTGGGGAAGGAAGGAATAGTTACTGTGGTCCTCAATCTCACTTGAATCAGTATTTCAGTGATTATAAAAAAATCATATTTGTGTGCACGTCTCATATTGGGCCATGCGATTTACAATAGCTTTAATTATAACACGATAATAATACTTGCCCTCAAGTTCACTGGAAGTCATATGGGCAGTAGAAGATTGGAAGCTGATTCTTTAGGAAAAAAAAGAATCTTGGCATCTAGATTCAGGTGAGACCACTCACACAAATGATGACCTGAGACCAAAATCAGAGACTTGTCACTTCTCATTTGGGGAAAGAATGGACTTAATGTCTTGGTACAGTGAAACCAGACAGACTGAATGATCTAAAATTTCTACAACACAATGTTAACTGGAATAACCAGGGGATCCATTACCTCTCTTCACTGATATTCTGTTGGAGTAAAACACAAATTTTTTGCAAAATATTGAGCAAAAACTGAATTTTTGTCAATGGTTCTTGTCATTTAGAATCATCCATTGGGCTTTTTGTTCTGTGCTGTCTTCAAGAGAAACAGTACCACTAACATTTAGTAGTGTGAAGTTGATTGTGTGTCTCTCAGGGGAATCATGTCCTAATTTAATATGACAATATGGTATAAATTATAGGTTTTCTATCAGGGTGAAAGGAAACTGCAAGGAGAGGATGCTCTGTTTTAAAACTTTCGCTATCTGTGAAATTGTAATATTACGTCTTCAAAGGAGAAACAGAACAGCTTTTGTGTGCTGATTGGCATTCCAAGAAGTTTCTTCTATGAATGTCCTTATCCTGAGTTGTTCACTCCAAAATAAGGAATATCAGTCAGAATGCAAAGGGAAAGTAATATCAGACCAAATTCTCAGCCTTTGAAAATTTTAAAGTATTTTATGGCTACTTGGCTGAGGCAACTGTATTCAAATGATGTTTGTATCTTCTGCCATGTATGTGTGAAAGAAATTTCTAAAGCATTACTAAACTTGTTTGTTTTAAGTTTAAAGGTTAACTGAATTTTGAAAAGTAATCCTGTAAACTAGCTTGAACTGTAAGTAGCTCAGGTCAAATTATTCATTATAAACATGTTTATGTATTATAACCACTTGATTCCGTGGTTTTCAGTATAAACCTGTCAAAGAACAATGAAGACATTTTTATTTTTAGTTTTGTTAAGAAACAATTCTACTACAGCTTAACAACCTTGGCTAAAAACCAAAAATCTTCTCTTTGTGCAGTTTGTGGAATGATCATAAAAGCATTTGTTCTATGGCATATTTATGGTTTCTAGAATGATTACTTAGTTTTAAAATACAGATTGCCTAAAGAAATTGTTTTATTCCTCAAGGACATGGTACAAGGTTCCTGACATCTTCATCCTGAAGTAAAGAAATATCACTATTTCACTTCAGTGGAGCAGCATGTTTAAAATTCTGTCTTGAGTAGGAGCATCGTGTTTGGTTGGAACAAGTTTGAAATTCCAGTATTCCATAGCTGATTGAAGGAGAGAATAAGTACAGACGTTGCGTTGTGCATGCTTGAGTTTTTCCTTGCCAAGAGGAGCATTGTTTCTTACTTGATGTTTAAAAAACACATGGATTTCATGATGAACAAAGGGAAGAGGAATATAACCCATTTTTAGCAGCTGCCTCGTTTAGCATGACATCCAGTTTTCTCCAGTCACTTTCATACTGAATAATCAAACATACGTTTTTATGCATGTTGTCTGATTTATAAGCATTGCTACTGGATTGCCTTATCTTGCTTATGCATGAGAACTGAGTTGTGTACTTTTTTCTTCCATAAACCAGTGGATTGATACCATAAGTCTATTGACTGACAAAGCCATATGTCACAAACTCTTCATAACAAGAAACTGTTCATAAAGAGGATGTCTCAAACAACTCAAGTGGGACGCCCTGTGGGGGAGAAGTGAAGCAAGCTCTGCGGAGGTGGGGCGGTGGGCCATTTCTCTCTCCCTCCCTCCTGTTGTTGCCTAGAGACAGAAATTGCCTAACTGCGCAGGTACAAGCCAGAGAAAATGAGAACCTTCTGGAACAACCTATTGTGCACGCATAAGAAAGACTACATAAAAGCAATACACGACGTGGACCAAGGTCACTACTCTCCGACAACGCAGGATCCAAGGGTGGTGATCTCCCCTTTCCCTATCCCCTCCTCCTCTCTTTTCTCTTTCCTCTTTCTGCTGTCTCTCTTTCTTACATATATTCATGCGTATAAGTTTTGTACGAATTGAATTGTGATCAGTTGATCATTGATGGGTTATTAGGAAACCAGTCTCATCACCAAAGTGCCTTTATTCATTCTCTGGATGGTTATCAGTTGATTGTTGCCAAATTGTCTCCATTCACTTACTAAAGTGGTCAGTTAATAAAGTCACCAGCACAATTGTTCCTCTGAGTCATTGTGGTGACTTGGCCCCCCTGTGGCTTTGCCGAGCAGAGACCAGCTTTTCCACCGACACGCAGGCTCTCGGGGAATTCAAAAGATTCACTCCCATTATAACTCAGCACATGGGATGAGATACAATATTACATGCCAATGTTTTGGGAACTGATCCAAAAACTTCAAAAAATTTCAAGAAAGTGAATTTACAGATTTGACTATTAAAGAACAAGATGAAACCATTTATATATGGAAAAGAAGAATTGAAGAACAGTGAAACATTAATAATAATTAATAATAATAATTTTAATCCAGGTTATGAGAGTATTTGGAAGTTTGTGGACTCCCCTGCCTCCCCCACTGCACCCCCCTCCAATCTCTCATTTCCCCACTTTTAATTCTAATTATTTCCATTTTGGAGTTGGTAAGAGAAAATGTGCATACTCTAAATTTGCAGCTGAAGGAAGCACACAGAGTCACAGTTTCTGTTCAGCTCACTGCATTTGGCAAATGGGCTTGGGGAGACTGACAGTACCTGCTTCATTGCTGTGGGGACATGGGAACTGAAAGCAATGAGCAGGAGAATGGGATGGTGGTTCAAGCAAAACTTTTACTACCTCTTCTCTGCCTTACAGCAACACCTTCACTGCAGTAATTCTGTCTGGCACGATGACATACTAATAAGGCTAGTGAAAGTGATACTTGCACACTGTTGCTGACCTGAAGTATCCCTTTGGCAAAGTTGTGAGAGAACCGGTTTGAAACAGTGATTGCAGTGGCAGTCATTAGCTGCTCACACAACTTATTTACAAAGAACTGAGAAAAGGAAATTTCCATAATATGGCAGTTGTAAAGTGTATATCTTGCTAATTTTGAATTTTATCCATTGTGTGATATCCTCTATTTTAGGTTAATTCAGAATTCATTAATGGCTTCCTAGAAAGAGTAACAGACTCTTCACTGACTGTTAGTGGAGTCTAATTCATATTTGCAGTTCAGTGAAGTCAAACTTTGCTGCAGCAGGAAATAGATATAATTTTATTAGGCAGATCCCAGTGATGACATGCCATTTGATTTCTGTTACCTTTATGTCAAAACCTAAATCCTGCCATGACAAAAGAGAAATTTCAAGTTTTGCTTTTAGAATGTCTGCATATTTTGAGCACAAGTGGTGCAGTTTTATACATTGGTATCATACTGCCTTTGTTACCTTTTGGTGTTGCATAAGTAAGCATACCACACAATTCTGAAACAAGTTTTAGGGCATTTATACTAATAACAGATAGACAGCTCCTAGTCTGTAAATGTCCTGGAAGATGCTTAACAATTCTATGGCATGCTTGGGTATTCATTTTTTTTCTCATCACTATGTAAGTAAAGGTTTGAAATAGAAAAGTGTAAAAATCAATTTGGAAAAAAAACAAATCATGAAAAGTACTTGTTCCTAAACCACCACTCAGAGAATGGACCTAAGTGGTCCATTCATAAAAAGGCTTTCTATTTTATATGCATAGGTAATTGAACATCTCAAATTTTCTCCTTTTCATTTGAAGTAAGACTAAACTGAGTTTACATAGCAGCAACCAGATTAGAAAAATATCAAGCTAAAGTTGCTGACATCAAGTCTGGTCTTGATTATAATCACATCAAACACACAGCTGAACAGGAACACAAAAGGTAAAACTTTACATGCCAAATGTGGGTAAAAAGGAACAATAGAAAAACATCCATACCATAAAATAGAAAAGAAATATAAAGTTATTAATTACTGGCTCAGATGAGAGGTTTCAAAAAATGCTGGAATCCGTTTTCAAGACACTCATTCTTCAGAAAGAAAAATCAACATTATTTTCCACACCTAAGCAGTAGGTACTTGAGTGTCAAAATGATTTACATTCATTTTAGATTGTGTTTAATTCATGGTAACTAATTAACTGCTTCTTGGCAGCATATTAAGAAACCTGAATCCTCTTTCAAATACCTTCCAGTGGCAAGTATCTACCCATGTATTGTGCACGCAATAGGCACTGGTCCCAAAGGGAGACGCGGTCTCTGATCACAGGATAAAATAAGATTGTACATTTGCAGTCATAGCTGTAGTCTTGACAGTGTGCAGCTTGTTACAGCTTTGTTCATTCTATGTTGTGTACAAAACAGCTTTGTTGTCATGATGGTTTGTCCTGTTGACAGATGTATGCATACCCTGGTTTATGAGAAATGTTGATTTATATTTTCTTATTCTTTTTCCTTAATCAAAAAATAATTCCAAAAACCAAAATTACATTTTGCTGCTGTATATTAAAAAAATAACAAAACTGTAAAGTTCAACTGGAATGTTTTCTTCAGTCACAGTAGTCCTTTAAGGCAGCTGTGTGATCTAGGGATTGAATAACTTTCCAGAAAATTTAAGTTACTTAATTTTGTACATATAATTAATGCTACAGAGACATTGAGTTCAAAAATCAAGTATAGTGATGACAGGGTTCAGAGTATTTGGATTAGGTTAAGGGCCAATAAAGCAGATCTTGCTGTGGGAGTCTGCTATAGACCCCCCAACCAAAGCAGTGAGGTGGATGAAGCTTTCTGTAAACAGTTGGGAGAAATCTCACGGTCACTTGCCATTGTTCTTGTGGGGGACTTTAACCTCCCAGGTATCTGCTGGGATCACAGCACAGCAGAGAGGGAACAATCCAGGAGTTTCCTGGAATGTGTGGAGGATAACTTCCTCACACAGCTGGTGAGTGAGCCGACCAGGGAAGGTGCCCTCCTGGACCTGCTTCTTGTGAACAGGGAAGAGCTTGTGGGGGAAGTAAAGGTTGGAGGCCATCTAGGGTGCAGTGATCATGAGATGATTGAATTTTCGATCCTTGGAGAAACAAAGAGAGGGGTTAGTAAAACTGCCACCTTAGACTTCCGGAGGGCAAACTTTGACCTGTTCAAAAGGCTGATTAACAAAATCCCTTGAAAGATATGGGAGTCCAGGAAGGCTGGACATACTTCAAGAGAGAAGTCTTAAAGGCACAGGAGCAGCCTGTTCCTGTGTGCTGAAAAACAAGCAGGCGGGGAAGGAGACTGGCCTGGCTAAACAGGGACCTTTGGCTGGATCTCAAGAACAAAAGAAGAATCTATTGCCTTTGGAAGAGGGGCCAGGTCTCTCATGAAGACTATAAAGTTGTAGTGAAGTTATGCAGGGAGAACATTAGGAGAGCCAAAGCGCAGCTAGAACTCAACTTGGCTACAACTGTTAAAGATAATAAAAAATGTTTCTATAAATGCATTAACAACAAAAGAAGGATTAAGGAAAAATCTCCCTCCTTTTTTGGATGCAGAAGGAAACATAGTAACAAAGGATGAGGAAAAGACTGAGGTGCACAACGCCTACTTTGCGTCAGTCTTTAGCAGTGGAACTGGCTGTTCCCTGGACACCCAGCCTCATGAGCTAGGAGATGGGGAGGGGAAGCAGATTGAGGTCAGCACAATAAAAGAGGAAGTGGTTAGAGACCTGCTACACCACCTGGAAGCACACAAGTCTGTGGGACCGGATGGGTTACAGCCAAGGGTGCTGAAAGAGTTGGCAGATGTGTTCGCCAAGCTGCTTTCCATTATTTAACTGAAGTCATGGCTAGCTGGGGAGGTCCCATTGGACTGGAGGGTGGCAAATGTGACACTCATCTACAAGAGAGGCAGAAAGGAGGATCCAGGAAACTATAGACCTGTCAGTCTGACCTCGGTGCCAGGGAAGGTCATGGAGCAGGTCATCTCGAGTGCCATTAAAAGTCATATAATGGACAACCAGGGGATCAGGCCTAGTCAGCATGGGTTTATGAAAGGCAGGTCCTGCCTGACAAACCTGATCTCCTTCTATGACAAGATGACCCAAGTATTGGATGAGGGAAAAGCTGTGGATATTGTCTACCTGGATTTTTGAAAAGCATTCAACACAGTTCCCCACAGAATTCTCATAGAAAAACTGGCTGCCCATGGCCTGGATGAGCGAACGCTCTGCTGGATCAAGCACTGGCTGGCTGGACGGTCCCAGAGAGTGGTGGTCAATGGAGTTAAATCCATCTGGCAGCCGGTCACAAGTGGTGTTCCTCAGGGCTCAATGTTGGGACCATTTCTGTTCAACATCTTTACTGATGATCTTGATAAGGACATAGAGTGTATCATCAGTAAGTTCGCATCCTGGCTTGTATTAGAAATAGTGTGACCAGCAGAAGTAGGGAGGTGATAGTCCCCCTGTACTCTGCACTGGTGAGGCCACACCTGGAGTATTGTGTCCAGTTTTGGGCACCTCAATACGAGAGAGATATTGAGGTGCTGGAGTGAGTGCAGAGGAGGGCAACGAAGCTGGTGAAGGGCCTGGAGAACAAATCCTATGAGGAACGAATGAAGGAGCTGGGACTGTTTAGTTTGAGGAGGAGAAGGCTGAGGGGAGACCTCATCACTCTCTACAACTACCTGAAAGGGCATTGTAGAGAGGTTGGTACTGGTCTCTTCTCACAGGTAATTAGCGATAGAACAAGAGGGAATGCTTCAAATTGCAACAGGGGAGGTTTAGACTGGACATTAGGAAAAAATTTTTCACAGAAAGAGTGGTCAGACAGTGGAATAGGCTGCCCAGGGAGGTGGTGGAGTCACCATCCCTGGATGTGTTTAAGGGTCATTTAGATGAGATGTTGGGGGATATGGTGTAGGGGAGAACTTTGTAGAGTAGGGCTGATGGTTGGACTCGATAATCCCAAGGGTCTTTTCCAACCTGAATGATTCTGTGATTCTATGATAATATAAGCCATCTATTGAGTCATCTTACTGTCATTTGTTAGTAATTTGAACATTAATAAGTTCATGATAATGCTTCAGTATATTTCCTGGAAAGGGGGACGAGGGAGTTTATATGTCAGCACATGCTTCAAAGCCTACATTACAGAATAGGTCTTAATTAGTTTTTTAGTAGTAAGCTCAAATGTTATTTTTGAAGTGGTTACAGAACTCATTAAGACCAATTAAAGCAAGAATAGTCTGTCATGTAATGGTAAGGTTAAAATAGAATGTGTTTGTAAGCAAATGGCTTTTCTCAAGAAGTGATTTGATAGGTTTTGGGGTTTTTTTCTAAATATTTAGTCTCTGTATCAGTTCATTATATGTTGAAAGAAGAGGTTGCATTTTGACGTGCACTCTTCACATTGAATGTTGCAGTCTCTCCTTCAGAAGAAAGCTGATCAAAATTCATTCTTTACAGTGGCTACAACAGAAATATTTGTTTCAGCTAAAGGTTGAATATTTTGCCTGCTTACTTCAAATTACTTTCTAGAAAACATGCAGTTTAACCTATCCGGTTAGTTATAACTTCTTATTTTTCTGGCAGTTAATTCAGCACTGGAGTGACAAATGAAATCTTGGTTGTTTACAATACCTGAAAAGCAAGTGCTACATTTTCTTTGCTGCCAGAGAAAAATGGTATGGGTTGCTGTTACACTGAAGCATTTTTCTTATTTTAAAACAAGAACATATTTTATTTAGTATTTAGTCTTCTTCTAAAGTAACTAATACTGAGTAATGTGTTTTCACACATCCAATTTTTTTTAGTTCTCCCAACATATTATGAAGAAAAGTAAAAGTAAATAGTAAAATACTATGGTTAAACAGTAAACTGCCTAATGAAATAGTTGTGTAACACAACATTTATATTGTGAAGCTGAAAACCATGTATATGTAATTGCCACATACTGGAATGTATATGTTGGCAAATTGTAACTTTCTTTTCAGCCTGGGTCTGGCTATGCTAAAGCCCATGGACTGTCAGAAATAACATCCCAACCATTTTATTTTGGCCTAGTATCTCTCATTTAAACCAAAAAGATTATTTTAATACCTAATGGAACATCTGGAGAAAGTGTTGGACCCAAATTCTTTGTGAATGCTAAAGAAAACCTTATTTTATGTATATGTGGTAGAATAAAAGAATTGATAAATTAAAACAATCACCAATTCTAATACATGCAGAAGATCTGTCCCATCACCTTTCCTTCAGATATTGCTGAAGTCAGCTGGTATCATCATGTGGTGCTTGAGAATAGCAATGCTATTCATGCTGCCTGCTCCCTAACACAAGAATTCTGGGGTTACATTTTTAATGAAAAATGAACACACTAGAAGAAAGATTAAAAAGTTGTACTTACAACCAGATGTTTATTCCACAATTTTTAAAGCACTGCAGCACCACTGAAGATGACAGTTGTCTTTAAAGGCTTTTTTCATTCACCTCATCCTGAATGTCTTCTGCCTCTACTCAGGGACAATTTTCCCCAATGTTGGCTGCCTTTATATCTTTTACTTTCTCTGGATGAACACATTTGTCATACCTGGTGCACATACACACATTTTGACATGAGTCATCCGTTACTTCATGAAGGGTGTAGGAGTTCTTTTTCTGTGAAGAGTGTTGCAAGATATATTCTTATGTCTATAATCTATATTCTTTCGGGGTATTTATATTCTCTGCCCCTTTTGAAAATATAAACAAAGCTTTAAGCAGTTAATGATTGGCATTTTTAGAAGTACTGTGGAAATAAATAAGGTAAAAATAACAATATTTAGAAGTCTGAAGTTTAAAAATAATGACAAATTCAGTTTCTTTGTTGCTTTCGAATGCTTTCTGCTATTTTAGATTTCAGCTCTTTTGGAAAAATGAAGCAGAAAGGAAGGAAAAACTGAGGAATACCAGGCACCACTGCCTACACTGAAAGTTTTAAGAAGTGAAAATGGCAAATGACAACTATCAAGCTATACTCATCTGGTAAGCTAGGTTCTGCATCAAGTTGCACATTATTGTAGTTGAAACTTGAAATAACCAAATTCAACACTGAGCTTTAGAAATTCAACACCCCTTGTAACAAAACGGGATGTTTTCTGAGCTGTGGGACTGAATTTGGTATTATTTGTCTATAGACTGCAACTCTATCAGCTGACTCTGGAGAGAACTTTTCTTGGCATTACAAATAGTGGTCCTGTTTCCAGCTAGGATATAATACACTGGCAGGAAGCAACACAACTCTGGCTGCTTCAGCTCCCTGTCTGCTGGGAATGAAGGGTGAGAAAACACAAAAGCACACAGTACACTTCTTTGATGCATGGGTAATTCTGATTCAGTGGAGCGAGCAGAAGACAAAAACTGTAGTCGCAACTTTAAGTATTGCCTTTATTTGTATATTATATTTCCTATGCCTTTCCTTAGTGAGTTCATTTAGAAAACTAAGAAAGTGCTATCTGGAGGGTGGCAGACATGTGACTCCTAACAAATGGTAAAAAGTCTTTTATATTTTTCATCAAAACTAAGTACTATGGAAGCTGAAGAAAAGCTCTACTTTTTAAAGTCAGACATAATTTCCATGGTCTGTGTTCTCCTATATGCTTTTTGTGTGTCTGAAGGCTCTTTGTTACTTTAGTCCATCCATCATTAAAAATGTTGTTTGCATCAGTCCACCTAAGAATTCATCACAGAATGAAAACCTCTCCACTGTATAATGAACTGATAAGACGATTAAATAGAAAACACTCAGTAACTGATGTTCTGGCAAATTTTGACTTGATATTTTTAAGTAGAAATTTCTTCAATAAATTGAAGGTGACAGAGAAGATGCAATAATATCTTCTCATTGCAGTTTTCCCAGATTACATCATTGATTTCTATGTCAGAATGTGCGGTGAGAGGGGAAAGCAAGCCTTTAGAAACCACAGACATTCAATCAAGATTTTTCACTTGTGAAGCATCTATATATATGTTGCAAGAAAGGGCTTTACTGGAGGGGCAAATTCTTTATTCCTCTCTGTATTCAATTATTTATTAAGAAAATGTCAAAGACTCAAATTTTCATAGGTCAAAAAATGGCTCCAGCTATAAATAAGAAGCATGTATGCTTACAAAGAAAGACCTTCCCAGTATTTTACCAAAATCTGTCAGGAGGAAGACAGCAATTTGTGCAAAAGGAGACTTTTTTGAGTGTGGCATTCAAATACTCTAGTAATTCACAGAATTGTTAATCCAGTTAATTTAGGATATAAGTCCATTTTATAGAAATTTTGTTGGATGCTCAAGAGAGGGGAGAAAATAAACATTTTTGATTGCTTTTGATGCTTTTAGGAAACACTTGTCAGATGTTCTGACAACACAGTACAAACATAGTATCAAGGTAGTAATTTTCACTTACATGCATACACTATATACCTATGTATACCTGGGTTATCATTTGCAAAAGAGTCAAAAACATTAGCTATTGCTAGCTTTCACTAACCTGCCTTGAAAAAGAAGGCATCTTATTGATACTTTCATTATATTTTACCTTAACAATTATATGCTATTACTCTGTAAGAGGTGGGGCATTTGTTGCATCAAAATGGAAATCATGATAGCATAGTATAAATTTGTATAAAAGAAGACAATTAAAGTTCCCTGCTCAGAAGCTGCCTGTCAATGAAAAAGGCCACTTGTTTATTGGAGCACCAAATTTACTCAAGACTAAGACAAAAAAGTAACAACACATAATTAACAGCTGTCAAAATATAGATAGTATACCCAGTCCAAGAAAGGGTCTGCCCACCTTCTTGACTGTCATATAGCATTTTTGTGCTTTAGAATCCCATATTATGCAATACAGGGAAACCTGACATGTCTTGCCCCTCCCCAATGTAATAGGGCTTATCTCTTTAATCATTGTCCTATGTATTTTCTCTTGCTTAAGGGTTTTCAGGATTTTTCCAAAGTAGTGATTTCCTTGATTCTTTAATGCAGTTGTGCTCACCAAATTAATACTTTTAAAAAAGGAGGAAAAATAAAAGCATTTTTAGAAAAGTAAGTATCTGAATTTATTCAACCTAAAGCAGACCCAATTATGACGTACACTACTGACTATTGAAAAATATTTTAAAAAAAAGACTGTGATGACTGGCTCAGATGTGGAGATTTATTATCTACAGGCTTATAATAAGGTTGATTTCTGCTAGCTTTTCTACTCCCACATATTTAAATGGCTTATAGCTTCACTGTTTCTCCTTATGGAATCAGGTCTGTAGTTAGGCATTTATGTGATATCTCTTAAGATGCTGTTCTGTTATCAGCATTTATATATATAAAGAGATCTATGTGCTTATATTTATCTGTATGTATAGACATGGTATCCAAAGGAAAAGAATTGTGGAAAAACCCAGAGATGTGTGTATATGGTGTGAGAATGTAAAGCTAGTGATAGTGGGTCAGACAAAAAGTTCATTTAGCTTATGATCTCTCTGAGAGTGGTAGGCTAGAGATGGAGTGCGAGAACTATGTAACAGTACAGTGAAACTTTCCCAGGATATTCTCCATTTTAAACCATTATGTGGTTTGGGAATCTGTTAGCCCACAGACAGTGTCTTTGTACATAACAGAAAGATTTAGATTGAACCTAGGGGACATCTGATTTTTTGTCTTGGAAGAGAGAGTGAATAAGCAATCCTTTGTTACTCCCTTTACCATTCATGATTTTGTAGATCTCTATCTTCTAATCATCTCCTCCTATGCTGAGGAGTTTTAGTTTTAATTTTTTCCTGTGTGAAAACAGCTCCATAACTTTAATCATCCTTGGTGTGCTGCTCTGAAACTTTTCCAGTTCCACTGTGTTTTCTGAAATGGGACAGACCATTGTTTCTGAATTCCCAATAGATAAGGGAAGTATCTAAATTTGATTTTTCTCTCTTCCCCCATTTTATTTCTAAAGTTTTATTCTTTTAATGAGAAAGTAGCTATGTACATAAGGATGGAGCTTTTGGGTGCTTAGTCAATGTGTTTAATTTGATAATTTCTTCTGGCAGTGTCAGGAGGTGACAGCATGAATCTAGTAATGCTTATACATGTCCTTTAATGCCATTTGAAGTCAAAATGTAAAACTGAGGCCAAAGGGATATAAATCAGATTCATTATTGTGACTTAATGTATTCCCAAATATAGCTTTGAAATAGATGAATTGAATTTAGCTCTTCTGAAACTATTTAGTATGCAATTCTCTTATTTTATTAATTGTCTTTGTTCTTTTAAATTTTATCACATGAAACTGGGTTCTCTAAGCTTGATAATTGTAGGTTAAAAGCATTAGATTCTGTCACTTGCAAAAAATTCCTCTTTCTAGTTATTTGTGTGACCTGTGTCATGAATATAAGAATTTATATAAAACTTGCTTTTAATGGAGGATCATTTAGGTTTCAAAAATTCAGGCAATAAAACCATAACCAAAGAAAATGGGTATTGATTTCTCTAAATAGGGAAAGATAGTTTATGCAATATCTTCAACCCGAGAAATGAAGTATTAAATTAATTAATAACATTAGAGTGTTGATATGAACTATGAGCAAAAGGCTTAAGTTCCTGCTTCAGTTAATAATGTGAAGTGCAACCATTTATAGGGAGAACATTGGAAGAGATTCATTTCTAGGTAGACAGATGACCCTGTGATTTGCATGTCTTCCTTGAAGTAGGATGCCTGGGCTATTTCCTCCTTCACACATTCCTTAATCACTATGTATGAAATGCAGACAGGAGAAAGAAGTCCTCTGACTAACTATGAAGTCCTAGTTTTTATCCTTAAATGGAGCAGGAAAATATTTTAAAACATCTAGCATGTTAAAGAAGTTAAAAACAAACAAACAAGAAAACCTATTTCCTACAGAACTTTTCCAAACTGGAAAGAAGACAACTACAGGAATGTTCACTAATTTCCATATTTTCTATGGAATAGAAAAATAAACACAAGTTTAAAAAAAGATGATAATGTGACATTCATGGTGCTTTATGAGGAATAACACCTCAAATTTACTGTTGACCATAATTTATTTGAAATTTTTCATAAAGTCCATGAAAAGGGAAAATACTCATTTTGAGGAAGCAGAAAAATTTATTAGCTGTTATCATTGAGAGAGGCAGGAAAGATGTTATGACTAAATGGTCAAGACACATTACTAGTTGTTTCCCCTACATTACAGGTGAGCAATAATTTACTTGGGTAAAAGTATATAGGAATGTATTTTTTTTCTATTTTTGCTTACATGATTGAAAACATGACATAAATGTGGAAACACTTTTAAGCTCATACTGTTTGACTTACCAGCTCAAGCATCCGTACTCAGATGCATTTTCTAATTCTGTTTGCCACAGGGTTAAGTTTCCACACTTACTTTAACTAAACATTCCATATTTAACTCATCTTTCCATAAATTGTCTGCTCAGGAGCAGAGTCATAGAAGAGTCAGCACTTTTTAACACTTAAAAATCTCATCCAACCATGAAATCAAATACTGGATGGTATTTTATGTGGTTTCAATATTTAACTTCTTATTTTAACACTCCTCACTGTTATTCTGTAGTTATCCTTTGGGTATCTTTCCATTTTCAAAAAAAAACCCCAATCTCTATTTTCATCAAAAAGATTATTTTCTTCACATTTTCCATCTTAATGAATATGCATAAATTTGTACATGCTCATATATTCATAGCCATATCACATTTTAAATATTATTTTCAATTTTAAGATCTGTTTTTGTATGCCAAGATAGTTTGTGGTGGTTTTCTGATGTTTGTACTTCTTTGCCAATGGATTATAGGTTTATATCATTCTTATGTTAGCAGGAGGATTCTTCCAATTATTTTTTTTTAAAGTCTTGCAATGGCATAGGGCCAATAGAATATCATATATGCCACGTTTCAAGTGTGTAATTTATATGGAGAACTTCATAGTTTAGCTTATAAATATATCAACCTCAATAGTCCCAGCATTTGGTAAACAACCTCCAGACTGAAGTATAATTCCACTACAGTAACTATGGAGTAATGTGAAATGACAAATCTTTTGAGACTGTGGAGTTTCAGAAAACAGAAACATAGAGCTAAATTTGCAGGTATTGTAAAATACATGGGTGTTTTCACTATATTAGAAACATAGAATCATAGAATATCTCAAGTTGGAAGGAACCCTTAAATGTCATCAAGTCCAACTCCCTGCTCCTCGCAGGACTAGCTAAAATTAAACCATATGACTGACAACATCATCCAGATGCTCTGTGAACTCTGACAGGCTTGGTGCCATGATCACTTCCCTAGGGAACATGTTCCAGTGACCAACCACCCTCTCAGTGAAGAACTTTTTCCTAATGTCCAGTCTGAACTTTCCCTGATGCAGCTTCATTCCACTTCCTCGTATCCTATTGCTGGTCACCAGAGAGAGATCAGCACTTTCCCCTCTGATGACCCTCTTGAGGAAGTTGTAGACTGAGATGAGGTCCCCCCTCAGCCTTCTCTTCTCCAAGCTGAACAAGCCAAGTGACTTCAGCTGCTCCTCATAAGTCTTGCCCTCAAGACCTTTCATTGTCTGGGTTGCCCTCCTCTGGACACACTCTGATGTCTTTCTTATATTGACATGCCCAAAACTGCACACAGTACTTGAGGTGGGGCCACACCAGTGCAGTGGATAGTGGGACAATCACCTCCCGCGGCCAGCTAGCTATGCTGTTGTTGTGTTTAAACCTCGCTGGCAGCCAAACACCACACAGCCACTTGCTCACTCTTCCTTGCCTGGGGGATGGGGAGAGAACTGGAGGGGTAAAGGTAAGGAGACTTGTAGGTTGAGATAAAAACAATTTAATAATTGAAATTAAAAAAATAGTAATTATAATCATGAAAGTAATAATAGAATATACAAATGAGTGATGCACAATGTGATTGCTCACCACCCGCCAACCGATGCCCAGCCCACTCCCAGCTAGTGATCCCAGAGGAGAGAAAATCCCAAAACCGCAATCCTGGAAGAGAGCCAGAGCTTCCCAGCCAACCCTCATCTATATACTGAGCATGACGTTATATGATATGGAATATTTCATTGCCCAGTTTAGATCTGTTGCTCTGGCTATGCTCCCTCCCACCTTCATGTGCACCTGCACACTAGCAGGACATGGGAAGTTGAAAAGTCCTTGATTTCTGAGCAACAACTAAAAATATCAGTATATTATCAACATTATTATGCCAAATCCCATACTGAATCCAAAACAAAGCACTATTCTAGCTACTAAGAAGAAAAATGAACTCTATCCGAGCCAAAACCAGGACAGCTGTGCTTGGTGCACCCCAGGACCCAGTGACTCATATTCAACTCATGACTCATGTTCAACTTGCCATGAACCCAAATCCCCAGATCTCTTTCCACAGGGCTGCTCTCCAGCCTCTCATGCTCCAATTTGTACATATAACCAGGATTACCCCATCCCAGGTGCAGAATCCGGCACTTGCTCTTGTTAAATTTCATACATTTGGTGATTGCCCAGCTCTCTAGTCTATCCAGATCTCCCTGTGAGGCACCTCTACCCTCAAGGGAGTTCACAGCTCCTGCTAATATAGTATCATCGGCAAACTTACTTAATGTACATTTAATTCCTGTCTCCAGATCATTTATAAAAACATTAAAGAGCACAAGTCCTAAAATTAAGCCCTGGAGAACCCTACTGGTGTCTGGCTGCCAGCCTGATGTAACCCCATGTACTGTAACTCTTTGTGCCTGACCTGTCCACCAATTGCTCACCCATTGTATTATGGATTTGTCTAGCTCTATGTTGTTGCCAGTCATTTATTTATTTTGAGTCCTTATGACAGCAGAAATGGCTAATGTTCTTCAGTGTAAATATTTACATTCATTCAAGAGTATTCACTACACAATGACTTCCAGATTTCAAAAGCAATGTGGTGGGGTTTGCAGAGAAACTCTCCTGTGTTTTATCAGAAAAATTGTAATTTTTACTCTTTCTAGTACCTGTAAATTATGTATGCAAATTCCAAAATTAGCTGCTTTGGCTAATTTTTTAAAATTCTGTTTTTTCAATATTCTTGGATCTTTTTTTAGATTTTAGAAGTTGCACATAGTTCTAAAGAAAACCCTGTTTTGTCTTCTTACTTTTTTATTTTTAAACTCACCCATGTTTTCAACAGTTCTCTAAATATATTAATACACTGTACTATTTCTGCTTTATCTGTTGACCACAACATAAGTTAATGGTATTTAGCTATTGATAAACAACCACCTTACAGCTGTAAAATAGGTCACTTAAAATTTAACTTTTTACAGGATAGCACTTTAAAACAAAAACAGTCCTGAAGTTTTTAGGGTATGTTTTATTTTGTTTCAGTTGAGTCTCTACCATGAAATGAGGAACACATTAGTACCTTCTCATTCAGGTTGCTTCCTTCAAGGAAGAAAAAACTTGAAGTAGAAATTTTCACTTTTTGAAGGAAAATTTTTTCTGAATAAGCAGAAGGTTTGTATTTCCTGAGATGTCTAGTGTGTTTCCTGAAGGTTGTTCTGAGATAAGTATTAGAAAAAAGTACTTTCACAAATTATGTGCTTGTATCATTGTAGACATAATTGCTAACCCATAATAAAGTAGAAAGCATTAAAATGACAATGATTATTTGACAATCATTGTCACAGATATCAGTTGTCCACTGTAAGTAAAACTCTGGATATTTTACATACTGCTGTGTGAAAACAGTTGGCAAATGACCTTTTAATGGCAACCCACTGTATTTTGTAATTAGTATGTCTCCCTTTCTGACAAGTGTTTGCTGCTCTTCTCTCCTGTTTTATTTGCTCTATACACGGTATAGAGGAAAACAGAATTAAATTTTTTTGTTTCTCATTTCCTATTCTCCCATCCCTATGTGGATATTGTCTGTGAGAAGAAGCTCTTCTCATTACGATATAATGACTACTGTGGTGACTAGAGAAATAAAACATAACATTGTTTTAAGATTGTTATGATCTCTAAGTTAACTTAAGTTGATGAGGTCTTGACAGATCTGCTGACTTTTCTCAATGTCATTTACAAGGATGATTCAATTACAACCATTGTGTAAGTGTTTCCTCTGGAGAGAGTATGAAAGAGAGAAAAATAGCCTTCCAGGTTTCTGACCAGATCATTCTAAAAGAAGATTGTTCATCCTAGCATACAAACAAATGTCTGAGATTTTCATGGCCTAGATGATGATTTTTTTCTTTCAAACTTTTACTCACTAATTAATTTTGGAATTAAATCAATCAGTGTTCAACTTATGATGCATCTTAAAGGCAGTTTGTTGGAGTTCAGTTTTTTAAAAAAGGAGATACAGAAAATGTCAGTTTGTTGTTACATTGAGAAGTAGAATAACAAGTATCTCATGAAGTTCAATGAAGTGAAATGCCAAATTCTGTACTGGGGATGAATAACCCCAGACACCATTACACACCAGAAGCTGACTGACTGGAAAGCTGCTGGAAAGCAGCTTTGTGGACAAGGACCTTAGGGTACTGGTAGACAACAAGCTGGCCATAAGCCAGTGATGTGCCCTTATGGCAAAGAAGGCCAACAGCATCCTGGACTGTCTTAGGAAGATGGTCACGAGTAGGTCAAGGGAGGTGATCCTTCCCCTCTATTCAGCACTGGTGAAGCCAAATCTGGAGCGCTTTGTCCATCTTTGAGCTCTTCAGTATAAGAGAGGCATGAATCTACTGAAGCAAGTCCAGCACCAAGGCCCCAAAGATGTTTAAGGGACTGGACCATCTTTTATATGCTTGAGTCTGAGATACCTAGAATCACTTAGCCTGGAGAAAAGAAGGCTCAGGCAGATCTCATCAGAGTGTATAAATACCAACGGTCACTCGCCAAGGAGAGCAGCTCCAGTGCAGGTAAGCCTGTACTGGGGGGTTTTCGCGGCAAAAGGGACTGGAAAGGAGCTTTTTTTTGAGGGGACTTTTGAATCTTTTTGGAGACAGAAAGGCGGCTAGCCGGCTCTAAGGAGACTGGCAAGCCAGTTGGCGGGCAGCTGAGGAGGCGTGGGCTGTGGGCGGAGCCCAGGGCCGGTGGCGCCTGTTTCGAACGAGGTGTAAACACACCAACGGTCACTCCCGAGGAGAGCAGCTCACACCCACCCCTCGGTAATGAGCTGGGAGGGCTTCCTAGTTAGCGTGGGTGGAACCAGCACCACCCACCGTTAATTCGGTGATAAGAACCCTGTGGGAGGGCAGCGACCAGGTCGCTGCCCACCGAGCTCAGGGTGATCAGATAGTACCTGTAAACCACCGGTTGATAGTACTTGCCAGCCACTGGTAGCCTAAGCCATGGTCTCCACTCGCCTCAAAAGCACCACCAGCAAGAACACGGTGACCCAGATGGAGCAACCACGCAAACATGCAGCAGTCCAGGTCCCAGGCTGCAGGGAGTGCCTGAGCCTGTCAGTGCTGTTGGAGGGCCGCAGTGACAGCGCCTGTGTGCGCTGCGACCAGTTGGATGACCTGCTCAGTCTGGTGGCAGAACTCAAAGAAGAGGTCGAGAGATTAAGAAGTATTAGGGAATGTGAAAGGGAGATTGATTGGTGGAGTAACACCTTGGCACCCATGAATCAACAGGAGCAAATAGAGGCTCCAGGCAAGGCAGGTGATCCCTCACCCTCATGCTACCAGGCAGAAGGAGGGGACCTAAGAGAAGAGGGAGACTGGAAACAGGTCCCTGCTCAGGGAGGCAAGAAAATTCTCTCCCAACCTCCCTCACCCTCCATGGTGTCCCTTCACAATAGATTCGGGACCCTGGAAGTTTTGAATGAAGACATGGAGGAAGAGAATGAGAAAAACAATGAGGAAGACCAAGGACCACCAAGGCCGGGTCACTCTAGAAAAGGTATTAAAACCAGCTCTGAAAGGAACCACAGAAGAGTCATTGTAGTGGGGGACTCAATTCTGAGGGGTGTCGAAGGCCCCATATGCAGACCAGACCCGCATCATAGGGAAATCTGCTGCCTCCCTGGGGCCCACGTCAAGGACCTTACAAGAAGACTCCCCTCTCTAGTCAAACCCAAGGATTACTACCCTCTTCTGGTTTTTCAGGTAGGTGGTGACGACATTAGCAGGAGAAGTCCTAAAGCAATGAAGAGAGATTTCAGGGCCTTGGGGAAACTGATCAAGGGGTCAGGGGCACAGGTTGTGTTCTCCTCCATCCCTCCAGTTGGGGGGATGGATGAGGATGAACACCGAAGAACACAGCAGATGAATTCGTGGCTTCAAGACTGGTGTCACCGTCAGGGCTTTGGTTTTTTCGATCATGGGTTGGTATACAGGGCACCAGACCTCTGGGCGTTAGATGGGATGCACTTGTCCCAGAAGGGGAAGAGGATCTTGGGGCGGGAGTTAGCTGGGCACATTGACAGAGCTTTAAACTAAATTTGAAGGGGGAAGGGGGCAAAACACCAGCCCATCTGAAGTGCATGTATACCAATGCACACAGCATGGGTAACAAACAGGAGGAGCTTGAAGCCATGATGATACAGGAAAATTATGATGTTGTGGCTATCACAGAAACATGGTGGGATGCCTCCCATGCCTGGAGCGCACCAGTTGATGGCTACAAGCTCTTTAGAAGGGATAGACAAGGTAGGAGAGGTGGTGGGGTAGCACTGTATGTTAGGGACTGTTATGATTGCCTTGAATACAAGTGTAGTGAAGACAGGGTGGAGTGTCTTTGTGTTAGAATCAGGGGGAAGGCCAACAGGGCAGATGTGGTAGTAGGAGTCTACTATAGGCCACCCACCCAGGACAGAGAGGTGAATGAAATATTCTATAGGCACTTGGGTGAAATCTCACGATCGCTTGCCCTTGTTCTTGTGGGGGACTTCAACTTCCCAGACATCTGCTGGAAATACAACACAGCAGAGCGTGACCAGTCCCGAAGATTCCTGAAATGTGTGGGGGAAAACTTCCTAACACAGCTGGTGAGAGAACCAACCAGAGAAGGTGCCCTGCTAGATCTCCTCCTTGTGAACAGAGAAGGACTGGTGGATGATGTGGCCGTTGGAGGATGACTAGGGCACAGCGATCATGAAATAATAGAGTTCTCTATTCTTAGAGAGACCAGGAAAGGGCTAAGCAGGACTGACATCCTGGACTTCCAAAGGGCTGACTTTGTCTTGTTTAGGCACCAGCTTGACAGGATCCCTTGGAAGATGGTCCTGAAGGGTATAGGGGTCCAGGAAGGCTGGGCGCTCTTTAAGAAGGAAGTGTTAATGGCTCAGGAGCAGGCAGTCCCCAGGTGCTCTAAGAGGAGCAGGCGGCAGAAAAGACCACCCTGGCTGAACAGGGAGCTTTGGCTGCAACTCAAGGAGAAAAGGAGAGTTTACAGCCTTTGGAGGAAGGGGCTAGCCACTCACAGTGATTACAAAGAGGCTGTGAGGCTATGCAGGGCAGAAATCAGGAGGTCCAAAGCCCAGCTGGAAATTAATCTGGCTTCAGCAATCAAAGATAACAAGAAATGTTTCTATAAGTATGTCAATAGCAAAAGAAAGACCAGGGAGAGTCTCCATCCCCTGCTAGATGCTGAAGGAAACTTGGTAGCAAGTGATGAGGAGAAGGCTGAGGTACTTAATGCCTTCTTTGCCTGAGTCTTTAATAACAAGACTAGTTGTATTGAGGGAATCCAGCCCCCTCAGCCAGATGATGGAGACTGGGAGAACGACCCCCCCACAATCCAGGAGAGAGTCAGTGACCTACTGCATCCCATAGACACACACAAGTCTATGGGACCGGATGGGATACACCCGAGGGTGCTGAAGGAGCTGGCTGTGGTGCTCGCCAAGCCGCTTTCCATCATTTACCAGCAGTCCTGGCTGACCGGGGAGGTCCCGACAGATTGGAAATTGGCCAATGTGACGCCCATCTAAAGAAGGGTCGGAAGGATGATCCAGGAAATTATAGGCCTGTCAGCTTGACTTTGGTGCCCGGGAAGCTGATGGAGCAGCTCATCCAGAGTACCATCTTACAAAACATGCAGGACAACCAGGGGATCAGGCCCAGTCAGCATGGGTTTATGAAAGGCAGGTCATGCTTGACAAACCTGATCTCCTTCTATGACAGAGTGACCTGCTTATTGGATGAGGGAAAGGCTGTGGACGTTGTGTACCTTGACTTTAGCAAGGCCTTTGACACAGTTTCCCACAGCATTCTTCTGGCGAAACTGGCTGCTCGAGGCTTAAATGATCGCACGCTTTGTTGGGTAAAAAACTGGCTGGATGGCCGGGCCCAAAGAGTTGTGGTGAACGGAGTTAAATCCAGTTGGAGGCCGGTCACGAGTGGTGTCCCTCAGGGCTCGGTTTTGGGGCCACTCTTGTTTAACATCTTTATTGATGATCTAGACGAAGAGATCAAATGCACCCTCAGTAAGTTTGCAGATGACACCAATCTGGGTGGGAGTGTTGATCTGCTCGAGGGTAGGGAGGCTCTGCAGAGAGACCTGGACAGGCTGGAGTGATGGGCTAAGGCCAACTGTAGGAGTTTCAATAAGGCCAAATGCCGGGTGCTGCACTTGGGCCACAACAACCCCCAGCAGTGCTACAGGCTTGGGGAGGAGTGGCTGGAGAGCTGCCAGTCAGAGAGGGACCTGGGGGTGTTGATTGACAGCCGGCTGAACATGAGCCAGCAGTGTGCCCAGGTGGCCAAGAAGGCCAATGGCATCCTGGCCTGTATCAGAAATAGCATGGCCAGCAGGGACAGGGAAGTGATCTTACCCCTGTACTCGGCACTGGTGAGGTCGCACCTTGATTCCTGTGTTCAGTTTTGGGCCCCTCACTACAAAAAGGACATTGAATTACTCGAGCGTGTCCAGAGAAGGGCAACGAAGCTGGTGAAGGGTCTGGAGCACATGTTGTATGAGGAGCGGCTGATGGAACTGGGGTTGTTTAGTCTGGAGAAGAGGAGGCTGAGGGGAGACCTCTTCGCCCTCTACAACTACCTGAAAGGAGGTTGCAGAGAGCTGGGGATGAGCCTCTTTAACCAAGTAACAAGCGATAGAACAAGAGGTAATGGCCTCAAGTTGCGCCAGGGAAGGTTTAGACTAGATGTCAGGAAGTATTTCTTTACAGAACGGGTTATTAGGCATTGGAATGGATTGCCCAGGGAGGTGGTAGAGTCCCCATCCCTGGAGGTGTTTAAGGGTAGGGTCGACATAGCTCTGAGAGATATGGTGTAGATGGGAACTGGCAGTGTTAGGTTAATGGTTGGACTAGATGATCTTCAAGGTCCTTTCCAACCTAGTTGATTCTGTGATTCTGTGAATAACTGTTGGGATTGAGCAAAGAAGACAGAGTCAGACTCTTCTCAGTGTTATCTAGTGGCAGGGCAATAGGCAATGGGCACAAAATTGAAGACAGGGCATTCTATTTAAACATAAGAAACAACATTTTACTTTCAGAATGGCCAAACACTGAAACATGTTGAGTAAACGGGTGGTAGATGGATACAGCCCTAGCTGACAGTCCTTTGAACTGGGCTGAAAGGGGCAGAACTAGACAATCTCTAGAGATGCTTTCCCACCTCAACTGTTCTGTGATTCATTAATTGAGTTACATCAAGAAAGGGCTTTACCTTTAGCTAGGTGCTTTTACTCTAAGGACAAAGTATATGAAAGGTAAACTAGAACCACAAAGGTACATTAATATAATTCAGCTCAGTTCATCACCCGTTGTAGCCAGAGAGAAGCAGAGAAACATCAGTGTGGACGGGACCTTGAGAGATTAGAAAGTCCGAACCATGAACAAAAAACTTCATACAGAATTTACAGATTGTGAGCATCTGGCAGATTTGTCAGTAGGGAGCTCTGAGTCCTCATTAGGAGAAGAAAAAGGATAGCTGTCAGTGAAATGTTCCACAGGGAGAACACTAGAGGAGGGAAAGCAGTATCATACTGAAAAGACAGAAGTTGAATCCAGAAAAAAACATCAAGGGAGTGGCATCATCAAACTAATGGACAGGAAAGATGACTACAGTAGCTATATGTATCTGTATTAAAGTCCAATTCACTTCTAATAACCTTTTAAATCTTTCTAAGCAACTTTCTTTACCTATAATTCTACGTTTCTCCTTCCATCTCTTTTGCATTTTTTTCTTCCATTTTCTTTTTTTTTTTATTCTTTCTTCTATCTAGCAGTAATTACACTATTGAATTCCTGCCTACGCAGATGTTACTTCTCTAATTTTCTCTTGCAGAATTCTAGTGGAAATATAAAATTTTGTCTGAATTATTTCTTAGGTCTGTAGTTTTACTGAATTTTTAACCTTTTTTAGTTTTGATATTCACTATTTTTATTTTTTTATGTAGATTCTAGCTGTTCTTTTAGATTTACAAGTTATTTTTAGATGCATCATAAATGTGTTTCTGTATTCACACCTTCACTCAAATGTTGATCACTGAAAGTGTTTAAAACTGCCTCCTCCTTGAATAAATACGAACTTATTAACAAAAGTCTTAGGAAATCAAAAAGTGATTATTCCCATAAAAGGAAAACAAGTTTGGGATTAGAATTTTAGAAATGCATTCTGTTTAGAGTTATAAATGATCATGAGCAGAAGAATCTGGATGTGCCTCTGTAGAGCTTCCTTATTCTTCAGCTGTGCGCTTCATTTGAATCTATTATGAAAAACAAGTTAATGCCAATGTACTGTGTATGTCTATAAACTGTAAGTGAATGACCACTCAATCCTAAATTTAGTCTTACTAAGCCATGCTTCTGGATGATAGAACAACATTTTGAATTTTTCTGAAATCTTTCCAATTTTTCAACATCATGTTTTGAAATCACGGAGGCAGAACTGGGTATGGTGGTCCACTATTGCTCTTCCTGAATACTAATGGAAGAGAAATTGTTTCTCTTCATGATTTTTGAGCAATATACCCTCGATGTTCTTTACTTAGAGAATTATTGTGAAAGCTCTAGTAGAACATATAATTATGACTTCTCTGTGTCAGTGTTGCAAAACATAATCTTTAATTTGCAAGGTTACATTGTGAACACAAGCTATACAAAATCTTCTAATGCTTATAACCCTGCATTTGGCTGTATTAAAATGTTCATTCAAAAGAGCCCACATTACTGAGCAGACAAGAAGAGCCCTCTCTGAGTGGTCCCTATAACAATTTATTCATCTGTAACTCTTTTCACAAATTTTGCCAACATACTCATTCCTGATGAATATGGAATTGCCTGCATTAAATCCCTGAGATACGAAAGTCTCTTATAAAGGTTTAGTTAACAATTTAGGTTATAATTTAAAAATACCCAGTGTGAAATATGTAATATTGATTCATTTTTTATCATATGTAGAAATATGTCTATGTACAATGCTTTATTAGAAAGGTTTTTCCAATGTATTATTTATCAACCAAATTTGATAGGTTTTTTTAAATCAAACCAGAAAACTATTCTTATGGCTTATTTTCTAATGCTTTTTTTAAATTATTATTTTTGATTAATTTCCTTGCCATTGTTTAGCTTTTCCTGATTTTGCCTCACATCATCTTTTTTTATAGACAGCACTGATATCAAAGTAACTGGTCCATCCATATCTGAATCTGCTTGTATCCTTTCTATTACATGTTTATCTTTCCTCATTAATCAAGTCACTTGTTCTTAGTACTGCACACCTTCCCATTTGCTGATAAAAAATCCTTAAAAATAAAGACTGTTACCAGATAAGGGGTTTTTTTTCAGATATTCCAAGATGAAAGCAAGAATGTTTATAATCAGACCACTGCACTTTTTACACTTTGATCAGATGACCTGAAAAGTAGTGCCTGTACAGTTACATTTTTTTTATAGAAAAGCTATCATCAGAAAATGATGTGAAATTTCTCAATGATCTGTCTTTGATCTTCCCATCTCTTCTGGACAGGGAAGCATAAATACTATTCCATTGTCTCCTTACATGTCATGAAAATTACCTGTCATTGTATGTTCTTTGTCAGAAAAATGAATGGACAGAGCTGGTAATGTACTCTCTACATTTGGTCACATACTTCAGCCTTTTACCTAGTCTTAATTTTCGTCATGTGATGATTTTATGTCTCCTTTGTACTTCCCATCATTACTTTTACTGTAAAATAGGAGCTGGATGCCCATTCAGTCAAAACAAAACCCACTAAATCTTAATACATAGTAGTGCGTCTATGACTTTATGACTTTTAACTATATATATCTATGCTTTAACTAACATCAATCTCATCCTACTCTGTGTTATGAACTAAAATTTTCATACATCATTCATTTGACAAAGAAGACAATGACATATCACAAGATTATATTTTAATAAGAATAAGCAATTGAATAAATGATGTGTTTTGTCCTTGCATGTGTTTTACATTTTCATATTAAGCTGGCAATTCCACTAAAAACAGGTGGAATTCCTTGGAGAAAAGTAATATTACAGGTACATGTTTTTGCCTATTTGTTTGGAATGAAGGAAGATTGTCTCATTCTGTTGCTTTTATAAGGCCTATATTAAGTATAGCATGGGACTCAAAGCTCTCTTGATGCAACAACTCTTGAAGTGTGCAGTTTGAAAAGTTCTCCAAATCTGAACTTTCACTGATCAGTTAAAATAGAGGATATATTAGTAAAGTTTTATCAATTTGTTTGCATCAGATTGTCTGGAGAGAAACAAAATCTGATAGTTGGCTATTGGCTATATTTGTCCATGGCACTATAGCATATCTATAAATATAGAGCTCCTTTATTAGCCATTACTTTGTCAGTCCTTATTATTTTTTGAGAATTTCACCATATATCCAAAATGATTGTTATTTGTACTGATAAGAAAATTTAAAACTGTCTAATAATATCTATCTTCATACTCTGAGGAGCATACATTGTGGTGGTGTTACAGTATAATGTAATGTATCAAATGTTAACTGTTATTTTCTGAGGAATATTAGACTCTTAAAACTTTGTCTTGTCAGAATAAATATTTGTGTCTTAAGACACTGAAGTGCAAACCCCACAGTAAGACTAAGGCTGATGAAATGTAAAAGGAGCATGCATATTGCTTTTGTCTATTAAGATGCACAATAGAGACTGAAATAGCAAGCTCTTCTCTTTGGTGTTGCATGGGTTTATTACTGAAATGCATCAGTTTATGCTTAATCATATAACTAGCAAAATTATCAAAAAGATTCACACATTGGATATGTGAAGGAAACTGATGCTTGTGTCTGCTATGAAGGAAGAGTAATAACAAAGGAACACAAGCAACTTTATATTTAGCTGAGCTGTATTCGGACGTTACTGCAAAAAGAAAAAAAAAAATAAGTGCCCCTGTTTACCTATGTATGGAGACGATATGTTTGAGAGAAATAGTAGGTTACAGTGTGTTGGGTTAAGTATGATAAGTCTTGCCAAATGTCATGTTTGTGTTATTAAACAAACTTCTACCTTGGCACATGCATTGTAGTCTGTTCTCTCTTGAACCTTAATGGTCACTACAGAATTATTATTTTTTGGTAATAGAATCCTCCTTAGACAAATACATGTACCCAAATAGGAATACTGTCATCTTAGCTTAGGACCTGAGCTTGAACTGAAGACTTGACTCCCAGACCATCCATGCTATCCATGTTAGCTCAGATGTGTAGTAGGTGTAGAAAAGACTAGTCTGAACTCCAGTTACCTCTTATGGCCTTATCCCTTATTATCCATAGTAAGAATGAGGAAAAATTAACTTTGTCAGACATAGCTAGCAAAACCAGTGTAGAAATAGGTAATGTTTTGTCTTTATCTACACCTCTTCTAACCACTCACTTTCTAGATCTCCTCTCTGTTTTACTCCTGGTGCTGAAACTCATTTTACTTCCCCAATATAGTAAAGGAAAAGATCCACAATACGTATTTGGTGAAAAATGTTCTGTAAAATATTTTCAAATTAACACACTATTTTATCCCTCTAGTCAACTGAGAGTACTAGATTTTTGGAGGATGACTTACTGCTAGTACTGCTGCATCTAAGGAATTTTACTTTTATTTAAGTTAGAAAATCATGAATAAGAGACCTTATTGCAAAGTGTTCTGCCAGGTATAGTATTATAGCAACATCTCACAGGCATTTACAGTTTTTAGTTTAAAAAAATTATATTTCAGTTGTTGTCTGACGTCAATTCTTGTTCATAGTGACCTCAGTAGAAGTCTTGCTACTGACTTTTGAGTGGTGAGGTTTTAAAAATACATAGTTTTTTCAAGACATAGATTTTATTTTCCTTTTTAGGAACCATGTATTTTGATTAGAATGGTCTTTTTCCAGCTTTCTGGTACATGATATTCTTTCATGTGTATTTGATTTATACCTGCTTGAAAAAAAAAAATTATAACAGACACTTTACAGGATATTTTTAGTGTGGTTGGATATAATGCTCCAGATGTTGCACGTTTTAAAGTGGCTGAAAGAACACATTAAGACAGATCAATTAACAAAAGCTAAAGGTAAAACGGAAAATACCGAACTTAACTTTTTCTCTGTTTTGTTTTTTTACATAGGCCTTTCAAAACTGTTTGGTATATGCCAGAGAGAGAAAGAAAACCTGCAGTGTAAATCTAAATCTTTCAAACACAATTTGAAAAGTGAAAAGGCAAAGGAAAGGTAAATAGGAAACAAAACACAGTAAATCAGAATCAAACAGAATGTTTTCAGGATTTATGAAAGTCCAAAATGATGAGTTTGTGGGCTCACAACGTTCAGTACTTCCCAGTCACGTGAATGTCATGGTCATCAATATAATGTCAAGCCAAATTAAGCCATTCATTCAAGGAAATACTTGTTTTCTTTGAAAACCAACTCAGAGTAGAGCACTTCTTGGATTCCTTGGACTTAAACCTGTACAAAGAGACATTTCTCCTTCCTCCTCCAGTAACCTAGATCATTGAATCAAAACAATTCTTTTTCATATTGTTGCTTCCATAAGGACTTGGTGAAGAAAAAAACATTAATGTACTAAGCATCTGGAAGTGGGTAAATAAGTAGCCAGTATATGTGTTTCTAAACATTTAAAGAACATTGTGCAGCTTGCATTTCTATTTTTTTTTTAATTCCAGTGATGCTATTTTCTCCAATCTTCTCCAATTTCTTTCTTCACTTCACTTTTACTACACACCATCTTATACTTTCATCATTCCTGGTTTATTTTCTCCAAACATTCCACTTATTTTTTTTTTTTCTTTTTTTATTTCTTCTATTTTGAAATTGCTTTGAAACATGAAGACTTTAATTTTTTTCTTGCAATCTCATTGTTTATTTGGTTTGTTTTCTCTGTATTTCTCAAAGATCCATATTTGCCTTGTTTATTTCAGATAAACTCTTTGTACAGTTGCTTTCACACATGGACATGATTTTTGATAATAGATAGTAGATATTAGACTATAACATATTTGCTTTTAAATGAAAAGTTTTCTAGCTGCATGACTGTTGGCCAAGCCTTGATTTTGATAGCATGAAGGTTCTGCTGCAGAACACTGATGTAAAAGTACAAGTTAGTTGTGTTACTCCAACTTTAACAACTGGCATTTATTTAGTGTGTCTGAAGGATGGATTAGGTCCAAGGTATAAATAGATGACAATTCAAGTTTTATACCATTGCATTTTTCTAGCATGAATTGAACAAAGTAATATGTTGCTTCTAATGGGTTTTTTGAGTAAAATAATGAGTTTCATAAAAATCTATTATTTTTTACAGAATATGTCAATCACTTTTATAAAAGACTTAATTTAATATCAAGTTGAATTTCAAACACCAGTTTGACTAAGGGAAAAGAAGGAAGTACTCACAGAAAAATGATGTAGAGTATCTTTAACAAACTTCTTATTTAATCCTTCTTTTGTACTTTTTGCCATCTCTTTTATTTCTATCCTGTAGGCAAGCCATAAGATAAAGGGGATGGGAAAACATTTTACACTATAAATTACAAATTTGTTTCTTGAGTTAAAGAAAATAGTGTTAAACCCCATAATTAACAAGGAAAGGTGCAGCAGTATCATATTTGAGAGCTTTGTTCTAAAGTGCTGAGCCATTGCTGACCAGATTGGCTTGTGTTGTAGCTAGGACTTACTGGATCAAGTGGAAATTTTAGTTTTAATTCATCTGTTGTTGGTATTCACTTCTTGTTTCCCATCATGATAATGCTGGTCTCCAGGGGGAACTTGTGAAGGTGATGTTAAGTTCACAGAGAGGGTTGTCAAGATGCATAGTGAAGAAATGTCAGTGAGGCTTAAGTAGTAAATTAATTGTTTAATCCAACAGCTCCTGTCCTCATTAGAGAGAAAACTAGCTTTGCTTTTTACATCTTGAGGTTAAAAAGAGAACTTGTTCCATGGTTGCTGAAACTTTCTGAAGGACACTTGCTAATAAGTTTGGGTTTTTTTGATCAAGCCTATGTGTTGTGCATATCAAACTGAAAAGATGATTTCTGTGGTGAAACTTTTGTGCATGAAAAGCCACCAAATCTCATACTCTCTTTTTATCATTCAGCTTTAGCCTTTGAAACATTGTGTCTTCCACCTCAGGCAATCTAGCTCACGTCTACTGGAAAACCACACTTAGTGAAATAAAATGTGGTACAAAAGAGTGTGGGCATCCACAAAAACTGATGAAGCTCAACATAAATGCAGGGAGAAGAGGGGAAATGAAAAGCAAACTGATCATGCAGGTATTAAATAATGAGGAAAAGAAGGTTGGGGAAGAAAGGGGATTGTCTTTAGTAAAAGAGAAATGAAGGAATATTTGGAAAGGGAAGGAAGTGATGGAGCCTCCCTGTTGAAGAAGTGACAAAGAGGTAACCAAGAAGCATATTCTGTATTCCTTAAGCTTCATGCCAAACATAAATGTAATGTTATCTGTAATACTGTATTAGAGATAAATAATGAAAAAAAAAGATAAAACCCTGTAATTTTTGCTTTGAATCAAATGGATTAAGAATACTGAGTTAGAAATAAATGCACAGCAAGATTTATTACATTGTGTAGAACACTGCACAAATGTGACTATACTAGTTCTGGTACACAAGCACAAACCTTTTACAAACATCTGTTTAAATAAATGTAAAATTGGTTCATTTTTATGTACTTAGCTTGTTTCTGACATATTACATTGCAAATTTGTACTCTTCTCAGAACTTTCATACCTAAATTTTGTCTTTTGCTTTTTAATTCAAATCTGATTCTTAATTCTTTATTGCCATAAGTGTTTTGGGTACAGTCAATTGCAGAGATGGGGCCCATGTGATTAAAAGCTAGATATGTACCTGAAGTACTAAGGCTTGGACAACAGGCCCAAGCCAGAGTTGACCTATAGATGAATCCTGTATATTTTATAACTGATAACCATTGTGCTAACAGGTATTACACTAAGTTATAACAAACCACCTAGTCTGATGTAAAAGGTGGAAGTGTTGAAGCCTGAGCAACAGGCCCTGAACCGAAACTGTTAACTCAGTATGTAATCCCTAATGAAATATGCATGGAAGATGTAGCTATCTTAAATGTATCTTTCTCTTCCTTTGTATGTGAATAGAATAACAGAGTCATGGAGACAGGTGCCTGTCCTCGAGACCTGATGTGAGACCTTGTGCATAATCCGATCAGATAAGCAGAGAAATTCCCTTAGTTTCTTCCCTGAGCCCTGGCCAGGCTCTGGGGGGAACCTAATGTGAAATTTAAACCAGATATTTCCTCTTAAAACAAAGGTGCCAGTTATTCTGGCTTGTTGATCTCTGGTATATAAGGCTGGGCCCGTTTGCTGCGACTTTGGATGCCTCACCTACGGGTGGACGCACCGCGTAGGATTTCCCACTTGCCGGGACAGGCTTTCCAAATCCTCGCTGTAACCGGGGCTCCCCAGCGACTACGGATCTGGATGATGGTAACGTATGCAAGTGGTGATGGATCTTTCTTAATCACTATTCTCTCTCTCAGGCAGTAATGATTTGATGCATTACCCTGTATTTTCCTATTTGTTTAAGTGCACTATTCTGTCTTTTCTTACTGTATGTTTTCTGTATTATTCTGTTATATTATTTAGTTATTTCTATTAGAATACACCTGCTCTTTTCACTCTGGTGTTTGAGTTTAATTGATATCCCTAATCAGCAAAACAGTACCTCAGTTCAGCTCTGGGTCTCATTACAGGTTAGAAAAGCACAAGACTAGTCTGGCAATGGTTTGCTGTCTAAAGTTCGAGTTACTATGCCACTCTAATTTCCAGTTTATGATGGTCCAGATTTTTTTCACTACAAGTAGGTTTGGAAGGGGGTTGGTTTGTTTTTACAGTAATCTCTATGTACTATTTTTATAGGACAGTTTATTTCGTAATTGTTTGCAGTAAATGCCCTTAGGAATAGGAATATACTTTTTCATGGACTTATGAAATCTAAGTTTTAGATCTCAATTCTAAACCGAAATTCTATTGCATTTTAGATCTCAGTTCTATTGCCTTCAGTTATATCTGAAATAATCTGCAATTCCTTCCTTTACAGTATACACTGAAAAAAAGTCCCTGTGAAAGTTTGGTTTAAGTGACTAGCCCTGCATTTCATAAAAATTACCTGGACAAGAACCGATGTCTTTCAAATCTTATGCATGTTAACAAGGATGTCAACCTTTCCTTTCCTGCTGCCCCCATAATGGGAGGTGACTGTTTGCCTGGACACAGCAAGAACATCACTGAGGATGGGCCTGAACTCCAGCCAACTAGATTATAAAAAACACTGAGCTGTGCTTTTCAGAGAAAGACCGACAGAAGTAAATGTACTCTTTCAGTCTTTTATTGGATTAAATCCCGGACATTAGTTTAGAGACTTCCATGCTTATTTTTGTTTTACAATGTAAGACACTATAGCAGGACTGGTTTGAAAATAGGAATATTTTCTAATTTTTAAATAACTCTTTTAATCAAGTCAGTACTTTTAGCTAGTTTTTTTGGATATTAGCTTTTGATTCTCATTTTCTGTGCTGGTTATTTTTGTTTTGTTATTGGGGGTTGTTTTGTTTTCTTTTAGACAGTAAAGATTTTACCAAGGAATAAATGAAAACTTAAAATCAATTTTTCAGTAAAAATATTAACTTTTAGTTAAACCCATTGAATTTTTTATTTCTTCTTGTTCTATTTTGGCCCCTCAAATTAACTTATGACACCTCAGTTTTCTGTTAACTATAATCATTTACCGCTGTGGGGAAATATCTTATACACAAAAAATAGTATTACATTTTTATCAATACACATAGTGTTGCATGCTTCCTGGGGAAAAAAAAAAAAAAAAAAAAGAAAAATCACGTTGTTGGAGTTTTTTCCTTTTAGTGTTCTCCACCTTTACCAATATTTAAGACCTAATAAGGCAAACAAGACAGTACATAACAAATTAACTAATATGAATGAGCACTGGTGTCAGTTAATGCAGCATGATAAAGTCTAACATATTCAGAAGTTCTTTCAGAGTATATAAGGGAAAATTATATGGAAGAACTGTTCATTTTATTTTCTCAGTATCTGAGAGTAGTTAAGGCCAGTGGGCCTTTTTTTGTTGTTGTTTTTTTCCCTTCTTAATTTCAGACTATATTATCAGAAGGAACATATCTAGCAAAATGTGCAATTGTGGGTATGACTTCCATTAAGACATCACCAACAGTGGGATAAAAAATAGAAGGACATTAATCTGGAAGAGATTAATGCATAATTATCAACATACTTTCTTATAAAATACTAGTTGAATCAAAGAAAATTCTTTAGCTTAACCTGTAGTAGCAGAGAGACAATAATTGCTTGACTTCTATAGATGTATTTTTTGTATATCTGATCAAAATATTTAATTTTTGGTGTTGGTAATATTTATAAGCAGTGTCTGAGTGTGGAGATTTGGAGAACTGATTTAATTTGCAAGACTTTTAGTATAAATTTTCTGTCCTGCAGATTTTTGAGTATCTATATACATAAATATTTAACATATGATTTCAGATATGAATTTACTTAAAATTTTAATGATAGAGAACAAAAAAAGACAGCTTATATAAAAAAAGCTCTGAGATAAAAATCTTCCTCATATAAAGTTTTGCTTCTGAGAAGTTAGTTAGAATCATACTTATGCTGAATAGAATTTGAACAATTTCATGGGGGGTTTTTTTGAAGCTCATTAAAATGTACTTTTTTACATATTTCAACAAATAGCATGCATCTTCAATACTTTGCATAATGTAAGGAAAAACTAATACATACTCAACATTTTATATGCATACTAAAACTACATTTCAATATCCTTTTGGTTTTCATCATGCACACTGTTGCTTAGCTATAATTTCAAATTTATAAAGTAAAATATATGCACTATATTTTTATTTCTATATCATCTTTTTAACAAAAGAAGTGGTAAACTAATAATTGGCAAAATAAAATGAACAAACTTTTATAATGAATCTATAAGAGTAATCAGAAATAGAATCTTATCTGTTAAACTCAGAATTTTTTTTTAGTTTTTAAAGTTTCCTGAAAAACCTTTAAAGTTAAGTACATTCAGTTGTTTGAAGGTTTCTAAGTAAATTGGGACTAGTCTTTTGCCCTGAGCTTTCCAGAATAAATTTCAAATAGTGAACATAACTCAAGCCACAGATTTTGCAAAAACCTGTTCTTTTTTCTTAGAAATAAAGTACATTCATCAGTATTATATTCTACAAGAGTGATTTTAATTACTTCAGTGCTTTCAACCAAAATCTGTTTTGGGGAGGGTTCTCTTTTCTTTTTCATTTATTTTCCTTTATGGAGTTCAAAATTTGCAGTTTTGTAACAGCCATTTATTCCTTAAAAAAAAAAAAAAAAAAAAAAAAAAAGCTTGTAAAAACGTCTCCGTTGTTTTTGCTTTGCTGTGTATTTCAAGTGTATATGGGGAATTCACTGGCATTTTCTTCATGTATGCATAATCCTAATTATTCAATGCTAAATCAATGAGTATGTGAATAAAAGAAAACTACACTGAATGTATGACAAATGAGGGTATGTTTTTAATGATTGCTAAAGATGCAGTATAATCCTGAAAAATGATTGTTGATTGATCAACAGTTTTCTATGGGAAACACATTTTTATTAAAAAGATATATCTAGAAAAGGCCTTGAACTAAAGTTATTGAGATGCATCAACACCTCTTATTTTAAGAATAGTGTTTGCACTTGTTAATCACAGAAAAACAAAATTATGTGTATTAGCTGCTGATAGTCCTTCCAGTTCCTGACTTCCACAGAAAACAAAAATAGTTACCTTTATTTTTTTTCATATATTCAAACATAGATTATTGTCTAAAAGTTAAACAAATTTTAAACTGTTCTCTCCTTGGACAAGCATATGGCTGAGGTACATATTTCCTTGGGAAAACAAAAAAAAAACCCCTTTAATCTGCAGATGAATTAAATAAATTGTGTTTTAACACTAGTCATCAATTGGCCTTGCAGGAATTCAGTGGTGAGACTGGATTTTCAATTCATGTGTTCTAAACATTGTTCTAAGTCTGTGTTTATTTGCCCTAGCATGAAAACTGATGTAGGTTTTTAGCAACTCTGAATGATTTATTTTATCAATCCCTTTAATATTACAATATTTGCGTCCTCACATTTTGAAATTTTGCCACCTTTCTTTTGTTTGGACTACTGTGGAATTTATCACAATTTCTTTTTGCTCTCTCATGCTTTTATTTTGATTTATTTTGACTACCTATCTTCACAAATTATCATCACATTTTAATATCCTTCAGTCATGTTCTACCCATAGTTTACATTACATTTCCCCTTGCTGCTTAATACAGGCATTAATAGACATTTTAGAGAATTGTATCTAAATACTGAAGGCACACAAGAATGCTAACTTTCTGTGAAAGAAAAGAATGTATTTTTTCATGAAGATTATTCTGTTGATGTTTTGAAAGCAAAAATAAATGAAGATCCTAGAACATAAAAATAAAATTTAAGACAGAAAGTGAAAACTATTAGATTAAGTTCCTTTCTAAGACAATACACATCCCTCAGAATAATCTTTGTTTCCATTATGTAACTGTAACTGAGCTGTTTAGGGTTGTCTTCTGAGTTTCTAGAAACTAGAAATTTGCTATGTGAAGCAAAATTAAAGGAAGCTACTGATACCTTCAGAAATATGCAGGAATGGACTAAGTATTATATATAGATGCTTCCAAACCGTAAATATTTTTTCGTCCTCAGGCTTTTGCTTTTCTACCTTTCCTTCTTTCCTCATCTTTCTTCTTGCACTGCATTCCTAGTTTTTAGTTGCACATTATTTGTTCTTCTTTTCTGCTTTTATCTGCTTTTCTGTCTCTACCTCATTCCTGTTATATGTAATTTTTTACCTCTTTATGTCCCCAGCTCTTTCTCTATTGTCTTCGGAAGTATTGGCAACCTCATTAACTGTACTGATTTGGAAATGTACAGAGCTTGTGTTTTGGGGAAGAGGAAAGGATAAAACCCTCTAATATATGCTTTTTACTATTTTTAAAGATTTTATTTCTATGTTTATGGGTCTGCAGTCAATAAGTTCTATTTTCTTGGTTTCTTAATGATTTAAATTTATTCAGGAACTATTTAGATATCTTCTCTATCTGGAGAATAACACCTGAATTTTTTCCTGAAGAGCTAGGTGTGTGCTTTTCTCTTGAGAAAGTGACACAAATATGGATTACAAAAATGCTAATTTCTTCAGTATAATTGGAACTATTGATTGTAACTAGGCATTTTCAAAGGCCTTGTTTACTCAGAAGAAAATAAAAGAACATTCTGACAGTGATTGTTTTAAAATGATACAGGCTGCTTGTGAGTATGACTGATATACCTTTAGCATTGAAATAACCTCCGATTACATTGTATCTCATAACACTTTCATACCAAATGCAAACTTTCATAACTGATGAGAAGTAATCTAAAATCATTCAACTACTTAAAAATACTTTTAAAAAATCTTAAAAAAAAACCCTACAGGAAAATATATTTAAAAGCTGTTCATTCATACAGAACAGTATTTATGGAGGCTGATCTTATTCTTTTTGGAAATTGTTGATAAAATTTACTTTCCCATTGTTTTAATAGAAGTAGACAGAGAGATGTTATGGATTCAAATGGACAGGCATGTAGAACAGGAGGGGAACTGGACCGGTAATTGATATACATTATTGCTAAAATACCTGATATTGTACAAAACATAGGTAAGCCCACGTAATACATAGCTTCTTCATCAAGATCCACTACTGAGGATCCAAGCTGAACATAAGCTTTGTACCAAGAGGGAATGAGTTTCAATTTCTAGCATTGTGTGGTGGTCTGACCTTGGCCAGCTGCCAGACCCTCCACCCAATCACTCTCTCACTCCCCCCTGCCCCCCAACAGAACAGGGGAAAAAAATAAGATGGAGAAATTTGTGGGTCAGTTACCATCACAGGCGAACCAGACTCAATTAGGGGAAGATTAATTTAATTTATTGCCAATGAATATAGTGTTGGAAGGTGAGAAACAAAGACAACAACTGAAACACCTTCACACACACACATCCACCTCTTTCTTCCCAGTCTCAGCTTCAGTCCATCATTGCCAACTCCTTGACTTCTTCCCGCCAGGTGGTACAGGGGATGGGGAATGGGGGCTGTGGTTAGTCCATAATAGCACCTCTCTGCCACTCCTTTCTCCTCACTTTTCCCCTGCTCCTGTGTGGGTCCCTCTCACTGATTGCAGTCCTTCATGAACTGCTCCAGCACAGGTCCTTCACATGGGCTGCAGTTCTTCAATAACTACTCCAGCATGGGTCCTTTCCACAGGCTGTAGGGACTAGGTGTTTCACTATGCTTCTTTCCATGGGCTGCAGGGAGACAACCTGCTTCATCGTGGTCTTTTCCACAGGCTGCAGGGGAATCTCTGTTCTGCTGCCTGAGGCACTTCCTCCCCCTCCTTCTTTGGTGTCTGCAGGGCTGTTTCTCACACCTCTTATTTTTTTTTTTTTTTTCTCATTCCTCTTTCACAACTGCTGCACAGCATTTTTTACCCTTTACTAAATACACTTTCCCAGAGGTACACTACCTGTGGCTGAGGGGTTCAGATGTGTCCTGCAGTGGGTCCATTGTGAAGCCAGCTGGAAATGGCTGTGTTTGACATGGGTCTAGCCCTTGGTCTCACAAGAAGCCACCCCTACAGCCACCCCCATTACCAAAACCTTGCTACATGAACTCAATGCACATTGATAATACATGTTATTTTCTATTTTTGAGGTCATTGCCTGTAGAATAGTTCAGCAACTGGGCTCATGAGTCACTGAGTTTGTCATTGTATTGGATTTTGAGAACTTGTCTTACCTCAACCAAGTCCTGACTTGCAGTCAACAACTTTCAAAAGGAGGCTTTCCTAGGTTTCCTTTCTTTAAAGGAAATCATCCTGCTGGGGCAGAAACCTATAGCGTGTTCCAAAAGTCCCCATGGTGTGAGCAATCTAAAACAAAGACTTTAGGGATTTAGTTATGAGCTCATTTATTCTGTAATTTTAGACAGTCATGAAAATCAATTAAACACCATAACACTTAGAAATAAGTTGAAGTATATTATCAAAGTGTCCTGTTGCCACAATAGAGCCTAACTGCTCTAATTTTTATCTGTTTTTGTTCTTTCAGAGGAAACTATAGAAGGATGTGGTGGTTTCATGTTGTAAGTAACTCCATGAAAGTCTCAGGGCAAAATTAAAATAAAAAAATTTGTTCCATTTTGGATAACCAAATGAAAATATACATTGAAAGACCATGAAGACCGCTAATTTGAGAAACTGAAATGTACAAATGAATTTTATTTAGTAGATTTAGTACTGAAAATGGAACTATTTCTAAGATGTTTTTAAATTATTTATAGAAGTGAAAATTTCCACTGGTTTATACTGTTGTTCAGGCAAGTTAAGAACAGAATTTTATTATCTGACTTCTAACCATGTTGTCTATGGAGTGATGTAAATATTTTATTATGCTTATAAATTAAATGAAGAAATATACATGCATACCGATAGACATTCAGAAGCACTCAGATGTAAATACTTTAAAAAGCACAATTGATCTAGAACAAAACTGTATCATCAGTGAGTCTAAAAAAATATAATGAAATCAACTTGCATGTCCCTTTCTCCACTCCAGATATTAAATAAATGAATCAAATTTAAAATCAGAAGGAAAAAAATATCCCTTCTATT
Source organism: Strix uralensis (assembly GCF_047716275.1). Taxonomy (NCBI): domain Eukaryota; kingdom Metazoa; phylum Chordata; class Aves; order Strigiformes; family Strigidae; genus Strix; species Strix uralensis. Next base: position 87,600,350 of record NC_133972.1, on the reverse strand, counting down.
TTGTGCTCAGAACACTTCTGTTCAGTCCTCCCCTCCCGACCCTCTTTGACTGAGAAATGTATGTCAGTTGTACTCTGTATATAGTAATACTATTGTAAATCTTTAATTGTGCTCTGCGTTGCAAAAAGATCAAGTATTCTTAGAGGAGAATAATGAAAAAGAAAGAATGAAAATCATATGTATTAACACTTGTAAGTATTAATAAACAGAATATTTAATTTCAGTGATGTTTCAAGAGACTTTCTTTTATGATGGTGTCCATTTCACTTAGCCAAGCTATACTGTTAAGAAACTCTTTTTCTGCAATAAATAACATAATTAGTAGTAACTATACTTATTTAATCACTGATGATTCTTACATTATCTGTGAAAATGGCAGTTGTTTCATGTCACTGTTGTATGGAAGAAAGGGGGAGGGGAGTTTTCACTCCCAATTTGAGTGAGCAAGGTTCTCTTCAGCATATAAATAGAAGAATCAATTACCTCAGAATCTATATGAAGATAATTTTGCCTTTGCAGATAATGAATTGGTTTTAGTGATGAAACTGAAAATGAATCCATTACTAATAATGAGGCTGAGAATGCAATAGAATTATACACCATTTCTTCTGGCAAAGATGCTACATAAATCATAGGGTAAAAAATAAACAGAGAAAGTCAAGGACATGAAAACAACAAAGAATATACCCTTGTATAATGTAAATGTACAATAGATGGTCTTAAAGTTTAAGTTCATATTACTAGCCAATATTTTTGCAAAGAAAATAAATGTTCTGTACTATAGGATGTAATCTATCTTGAAAATTACAGTTGGTGAATTTCATATGTTAATAATCCATTATATAAGTTATTAGTCCATATTCATGGACATCTGTTATTAAAATTTCAGTGTGGCATGTACTCTATGGCAAAAAATTATTTGTTCAAAGATGGATGCTTAGTATTCTTAATAAAATATTTGGGGGGAGCACATGGATATTTTCCCTTTATTTGTGGCCCTACACTGATTGCTTAGGAACCAAAAAGAATTTGTTTCCCTGACTTTACAGTTTTCTGTCATACACTTTAGGGGCAGTCAGCTGATACAAAGGTGACCAAAAGGATGAGAACTAAGACTCATCTATGTTAAGACCAGAGGCACTAGTTAGATCATTTGTCTGCCTGCGTATTTAACACTGCCTGAAATATTAAGGACAAAGGCTGGCAGTGAATGTAATGAATCCTTTTCAAAAAGTATCTATTCTTTATCTCAAAACTTCAAGAAATGTGCCAGTCTTCATTTCCCTTGATAATTTGGTTGTTCAGCCACATAAATTAAAAATTTGTTTTTTATCAAATTTTTGCACTTGTTTGCTTTTTCTCAGCTGTTACCGAAGTCTATTAACTTTACAGTCAGTATTTTCTCCTGTGATCGTGCTAGTATACTCTATTTAGATGTTGGTTTAATTTTCTTATAGATACTGTTCGTCATTGGCATTTTCATAATTTCTGAAGTAATTCTTAATTATTTTTTCTGTACACTCTCCAGACTTTCTGAGACTTCATAAATTATGGACATGTCATTCTGACTTCATTCCTCACATTTTCTGTGGTTTTAGGTTTTTAGACAGTCATCTTAACTGCTTACTTCTGAAAAACTTTCTGATGTACTGAGAAACATAGGCATCATTTATTACCAGTTGTGCCATTCTTTGTTTCTTTCCACACAAGAGAGACATAAACTAAGTGAGATTTAAAATCTTATGTGCCCTACCATATACTTTCCCTATTCAGAGCAAAGGAGAGAACAGTGAAGGCTGAGTATTAGATTTTTGAGGTGGTTTTACTACAGCTACAAATCTTCTACTTTAGTAGAGATGAGACACTACAGATGTACAAGTGGTTTTAACCTCCTAAGACTTAGGTCACATTTTAGGGAACTTAGTCCTCTAAGTGTTTTGCAGACAATAGCCTTAACATTTGATTTGACACTTCATTCAGCTTGGTGTAATGAGTATAGTAAGAGACCCAGTGTACCTTCATGATTTTTTTCAGTGGAGCATTCCATTATTTAGCGATTTATTAGAAATAAATCCATCAATGTTACTAAAATGATGAGCTACACATTTCTGTAGTGAAAATACAAATAAGAAAAAGGAGAGAAATTATGTTTGCAGCAAATTCTTCAGGGGAAAAAAAAAAAAGCGCTTATGTTTCCATTAAAAAGATTACTTTAAAAAAGGATGAAAAAAAATCTCCCTTAGGTCTTTGTACTTAAAAAATCTTCTGAAGTTTTCTGAAAAAAAGGCCAAACTGTAGCTTTTTCAAATGAAAAACCTTACTCTGATTTGACATAAGATGCTGGCTATATTCAAGGCTACATACTATTCAAATACAATGTAATTGAAGTACTGTGTACAGTATCATTTTCTTGCATAATGTTTACTAGTTCAGTTTCTCAGATATTACCTAATGGAAGAGAATGTACTTAAGGAAGTAAGGAGAAAATGTCATTATTCTTGCTGTTTCTAAATGTTTATCTGTTCTTGAAAATGTTTGTTGCTAGCTAGAAATGAAAGACTAAAGCAGCTTCTACTCTATGATTTACAGTGGAGACTGGCTGTTCAAAGAAAGAAAAAAAATACTCAATTCTCTGATTATAATGCAAAGGACTAGGGAAAAAATAAAATTAATTCTCAGTGGTTACCATGTTATTGTGTTTGTATTACCTAAATCCTAAAAAGGAATACACAAGAACCTCCAAATCTCAACTGAAATACTATTGAACACTGGGGTCTATTACTAATTACTTTATTTTTCTCATATACATCTTATTAAAACAGTTTTTAAGCTTTCTCTAGGGTCATGAATCTTAAGTATTTCAGTAAGAATTGTGTTTCTAAATAATTCTTTAACTTTGAAAAATATGTAATAATGTTCAAAAAGGAACTTTTTGAGCAGGTGAGGGATGGTCTGTTAACGCATGCATACACACACATTGTCATATACACAGGCAGTAATCTTTGAGTTGAAGGCATATTTAAAACAGATAACAAATATGACTTCTTAGTAAAATGATATTTCTAAGTCACAGATAGTTGACAGGCAGAAGGTAATTGTCCATGTTGCAGATAAGTAAAATATATAAAAAGTTGTTATCTCATCCACACATCTGAGGAAATCTATGAGTAGTAGCTGCAAGGAAACTTTCCTGTATCAATGGTTGTGTCACTGTAATTTATTCCTGCTAAGGTCAGTCGCCCTTTCCTCTTTACAGCTACAATACACATGTTTACTATTGAATTTATATATAATCTCCAGGGCGACAGGGGGGGAAGGGGGAGGACGGGAGGTGGGGGGGGGCAGAGGAGTGGCTGTTTGGGGTTTTTTTTTGTTTCTTTTTTTTATCTTCAGAGGAGCTACATATTTACTAACTCAAGATGGAATAATCAGTGCACTGTGGTGAGAGCTGATTGGAACTGAGAAATCTCTCCAGTATCTGGTAGGAATATACTGTTGAAGTGCACAATGCAGTTCATTCTGTTTCTTCTCCCTTTCTCAAATGTTAGTAGGTGGGTTTTTTTGTGCTCTTCTTAGGGCACTGGCTCCTTCTTCCTCCCTGTGACACACTGAAGCTTTGGTATTTCAGCTGGGTTAGGTTTATTTTATTAAGTCTTGGTGGATGGAAGGCATTTTCTGACTTCTGGGGTGTGTGATAAAACACGGTGAATTTATTAATATCTAAAGTAGTAATATAACTTCTACATCAGATTATATGAAAAAGATGAGCCTGATTGTTTGGATGGGTTTTCCTGTTTCACTTTAATTGAGATTAGTGAAGTTACTCCAAAGCAATGCAAAGTTTGTAGGGATTAAGATTCTTGTTTTCAGATAACAGAAAAAGGAAAGAACACTCTAAATTATGTCAAAGATTTTTTTCCTCCTTCTGTTAACTGGACTCATTTAATAATTCCTGAAACTGTCTATCTTGTGGAGAAATCTGTTTCTTTTTTCAGGAACCAAGGACTTCTTACATTAGGAGGACAATATTATTAAAATTTTGTCTGAGATTTGCTTATAGACCTTCTCCTCTCTTTGTTGTGTTGTAGTGTTTCAACAGCCTTTCTGAAATGAATGGTTTTACAGCTTACTTTAATCACCCTAACTGGACTACCTATACTATTTCCAAAATAAAAGGCAGCTCACCTCAGTATATGGTATCTGAATTGGTTTTAAAGTTAAAAAAGGGGGTTGATTTTTGTTTGTTGATGCTCATTTCCAGGTTCTGAAAAGATGTGTCTTTTTTTTCTAGAAAGAAAATATGGAAATAAATGGATTCATTGCATTTCATCTGTATTCCTTCATCTCCCCTCCCTTCTTAAATTGGCAACTTTTTCATTAGATCATATCTAAGAATTTCACTTTGATTCTGTACCAAATTAAGGACCACTTAATTGCTTGTCCCAGGGCAAGTGCACTTCTCTTAAGCAACATTTATGTTAATTTTGTCCCAGACAAAAATTTGCTGCCATTCACTATCATGAGGTTTAACTGGTTCTCTTGAAGACATCTGTAAAGTGGATTTTCCAAAAACATGTCTGTTAGATGAAATATGTCATACATGAAGAATAGAAGGCAAAATATGTGAAATTCAAAGCTGCTTTTTTAATTATTTTTCCAAATGCGCATTTGTGTGAATCCTACCATTGCTGTACATGCTCTTTGGACTCTACATCTGCCATGTCATTCCTTGTACTACTTTTAGAAGGCATAAAATGGAGAGTGGTTTTCCTTCATTTCCTTGTAACCAGCTTGGCAGAATGCTTCCAACAAGTGTCCAACGTAAGTATCTCCCTGGATAGGATAAATGTATACATTTTTAATCAACATAGGATGGAATCAAGTAACTTTAAAAAAATATATATTTTAAGAAATTATTGACCACTGTCCTAGCTATGTAGTGGAAACATTTCCAGCACACCAAATACTTCATAGTGGATATAAATCTTTGTGTTTTGATCCTCCTTTTCTGAAATGGGTTGATTCCTTTTAATGAGAAATGTATGGTGCTTTTGTTTGCTCGGTCAGTGCTGTGCATGTAATTTCTTACTGCCGGAAACCGTAAGAATAAAAATAGTTGGCATATATACTTTAAAAGTACTATGGTTAGAGAGAGAATGCATAAATCGTCATCTGTGGTTGCTCTTTCATATGCTTTTCTCTCTGTTGAATTATTCATTCAAAGAGTGGAGAAAACAATGCTAGAGTCAGTGTTAGAGTCAGAAAAGCTAACCCTTTCAAGAAGGCTGCAGTTCTTGTTAACATGCATTGACCCAGAATTGCTTATTACATTGTAAAGACTACCATATAGCATAGCTGGCTTAGAAGAGATGACTTGGAAATGAGTGGCTATCCATTTCATTCAGTCCCTGTGTCAAATTTGGGAGCTCACAAAAAAAGAAGATTTCATCCCAAGAAGACATGAACAAGCCTCAAATAACCATGTTGGATCTCTGATATATTGGAAATACTTGTACTTTGAAAGAATGCAATACAAATTGTGATGTATGGATCTTCAGTGCATTAAGCAAGGAAGTAAAGGAACTGAATCCTCCTCTTAGCAGTCAATAAATTCCAAATGCAGTACATCAGCCTCTTTGGTACTAGCAGTAAACGGGCAGACAGTTTGCAAACAATTAGTTGCCAGTACTATGTGAAAACCAAAGTTCTTTCACACAGTTATTTCTCTGCTAAGCAATACTGATTTATCATTACAAGATTTATTGTTAGCTTCTGCCTCTTACTTGACATTCTTCTAGGATCCGTCACCCTTTCATGAAGTTTCAGACATATTTCTGATGGACTTTTGTAAATGCTGAATGAAATGTCATTTTAACTTCAGTTAATGCTATGGAAATTACTGCCTTTTTATGATATCTATTAAGAGTTGAAATTTGCTGTAATATAATTTCAGATTATTTTATCTTTGAGGAAGATATTGTTTTGGGGAGGAATTTCAGAATAAAAAGAATGGAATAAAGCACTGTGACAGATGATTATCGAAGCTGAAAATTTGCATTAATACAAATTTCTTTATATTTACTCTTTTGCTAGTATAGTTTTAGAGCAGAATGTTATGCGAGTTCAGCATACATATCATATTTTGAATAAATCTCTTCTATAGATTCTGTATAGTACATTCCAAATAACAAGCAAAGGATCATATGATCGACATTTGTATTATTTTGCTATTCTGTCCACTGAAAAATAAAAAATGTCTTTCTAATTAAACCCTATATTGTGATCTTACTTAACTGGACAGAGAAAAATGGCAGACTCAGCCTTAATTTCCCAGACAGCTAAGGACTTAAATACAGGACCATGTAACCGGTTATCATGAATCAAGTGATTGACAGTAATTTTGTGTGCCTCCTTTTTCCCATGACAACTGTGAAGTGACAGGATATAGGAGATGCATCTGCCCTTGCAAGCAGAGGGTTTTTATGTGTTACTGTGGATCAGCTGACATACTACAGCATGGTACTTCACAGTAGTTTGTTATTACATTTGAGCACTTCAGAGATAATTATATAGTTACAGGAAAAGACTTATTTTGGAGCCTAATTTGTAAATCTCTGATCACTTTGACATATTTTTGCTATTGTATATTTGCTGCTTTAGTAAACATATAATATGTAATATTAAATGTAATAAACATAATACTGCAAGATATTTTTATTATACATTATTTGCAGAGCAGCATATGTTCAATTTGTTAGTTCCTGTTCCCTGGGTTTATAAAGTCATATTCAACCTTATTATTTTTAACATTTTCTGCTTCCTGCTTAGTTGTGCAAACACTTCCATATTTGATATCAGTCAATACTTCCAACTGTTTATCAAGAAAACGTAGTTTAACTTCAGCTTAATCTTTCATCAGGATACCAATTTCAGGTGTGGAAATTTATTAGAACTCTAATGTAATAGAATTATTATCACAAACGGTGGTGAAACATCAGCAGTAGTTGTCCTATTTGATTTTATAATTTGTGAAGAAATCGGTACACAAGCTGTCATAGGGAAAAGTCAACGTGAAAGAACTCAGATCTTGATAGCATCTGCCAAGCTCTAACAGACTGGTTTAACCTATTCTGGGCTGGAAAGGCAAAGAAGCAACTAACAAATCTTTGCCACATAACTACTGCTAATTTCACACCCTCATAACAGACTTGGGGTGGGAAACCAGAGGGTGATAGAAACCCCACATGAAAAACACTGATTTGCAATAGGTGTGGGGGGAATCAAGGAGACTGGGCTGGGGCTATGTGATTACTGAGGCCATTGCTGTCTTATGCCAGTGGGACTGGGAGGTGTGAGGTGTTCAGGTGTAGCAGACAAGACAAGGCTCTCCACTGCTCTAGCCATCCTGGTTAGTAATAAAAAAAAAAAAAAAAGATCATATATCACATGTGGTTCTCTGTTTGTGCCCAGCTGACCCCAGTTCCGCCATTACACAAACAAATGGGTAAAAAAATGTAAAGTGAAAGAAAACCTATTTGCTGTTTCCTGGATCAGGACTGACAGAAAGTGTGAATGTTAGTAACATAGGAAAAAACAATTTTAACTTCTTATTCTAGATTAAGAACAAATGCTGAATTTTTGTCTAGACTGGAATTTCCAGAAATTCTGAATTTTAATAGAGTAAGATTATTACAGGAGTGAAAAAGGGAAAATTATGGTGGTTTATAATCCTTTTGAATTGCCTGCTATAATTCTTTGCACTTTTCTGTTTTCATGTTACTCTTACACCACTGTGGCATACAAACACCTAACGATCAATGGTGAAGGAATTTCTCCTAAATTAAATCATACACGTTAGATTATTTTAAAGCAGTTATTTTGTTGCAATTCATTTTTATGGGTTTTATGACTCCTTCCAATGCTCTAGTGCTTCAGCTTGGATGACAGATGTTTTTTGCAATGGGTATTTTATTTTGAGGAAATGTGTTTTTCAGTAAGTTTTCTGAGACTGTGATGTGAATAAAAAGTTTATATGATTATCCATGACCTTGGGAGCTGAGCTCTGTGACTCAGGTTTTCCTGCCTATAAATATTGAGCTCTAATACTTTGATTGTGCGTTGTCTTAGCCCCCATTTCAGTGATGATGTAGTTGGACTTCTAGTGCAGATTCCTGTGTTGTGAAAAGTCCCTGGAAAAAATGGATCTCCAGGTGCCCATGCACACCGGGCACACCCGGCAGTATTGCACCTGGGGTCACAGGGGGCCAGGAGCTGCCCCCAGCCAGTCACAGCTGGTTCCACCCAGCTCAGGCACTGCTGTGAACTGCCCACCACCCACCAAAGCTGCAGCCGGGCTGTTTGGCACCTCTGAGCAGGCCTGTTTGAGAGTGAGTGGCATTTGAGAGTGTGAGAGCAGATGAAGAGGAGGCAGAAGAGGACATCGCAGGGGATGTGACTCTGGGAGGAGGTGCTCCATGACAGAGGAGGTGCTATGGACCACAGTCCACAGGCAGCACACCCCGGGGCAGGGGCACCCTAGAGGGACTGCGACCATGGGCTACACATGCTGAAATGTAGAAAAAGGAGTGAGAGGCCAGGAGCAGCACACAGAAGCCATTATGCCCAGGACCGCAGCGCCCTGCACTACCCATCACCTCATAGCTGTGTGGGACTGGACATAACGCACAGCAGAAGTGAAGAGTTGCTGAGAGTCTGAAGGCGGGAGGAGAGATGCTTACCTGAAACTGAACCTGGGGAAAGAGCAGGAAAGGTGTTTCCCTCACTGTCTATTTAACTGGTTTTTTTTTTGTTTTTTTTTTTTTTTTCCAGTATCTGAATGGATAATAAAAAATTTTGTATTAATTGACAGTAATTAAACAAAGTACAATTCCCCAAGTTAAGACTCTTTTGCCTGCAAGAGTCTGTACATTGCATATCTCTGGGTTTTAGAATGTCCACTCTCAGATGCCATTCAGTAAAATGGGGTGAATGTCACTACCCTTTTCTTCAGTCAACCTCAAAGTAAATTCACAAATGGTTTGCAAGACACATAGGTTGTGGTGTAAGCACTGCCAAAAAATCTTGCTGAAGAAATGAGTAATTCTGTTGTGCTGCTTAAAGCAAAAAGGGGCAGAGAACGGGTAGTAAGCAAAGCTGAGGCAATTTGTTCTTGATTATTCTTTTGTGACAATAAAGAGACAGACATGCTAGTAAAAGAGGTCAAATGACAGACATATGTACTCTGGACTACTTTCTCTGTTGAAAGAAGGAAAAGAATCTACCTTTTCTTCATAAGTTCAATTGTTATACAAGGTGATAATATTTGTGATTTTTCTCCCATGAAAGCAAGCACTGGCCTCTTTCCTGCAGACTGTATTTCCATTATTAAAACTTATGTGTATATTGTTAGTAATCCTGACACATTTTTGAGTATGCAGGCATACTCTGGTGCTTTCCAAGTGGAGCTCTCAGCTAGCCCTCCAGCCACTAAAAATGGCACTTACGTTTTAGTTGGTGGAGAGAGTGAGTTAAACATGATAATTTCACTTCAGAACTGAGCCTGTAGGAATATATTCAATTCACAGACCGTACACAATCATTTTCTTGCTGATGTTCCGCTCTGTTAAGGGGCCTGCAGCAATGTCAAATTTGATAGTGTTCCACTCTCCATAGCATGGGCAGAGTGATTGGGATAAGAAAAGACAAGGCAGTACTCTGAATGAGCTATGGAGACAGAGAGGAGTAGAAATAGCTTTGTTTCAGTACAACCAGGGTGCCTCTTTCTGTGGTTCTGACAATGATTGTGACTTGAAAGGGGGATGCAAAGGCACTGTGTCAGGGATTATTTCATTTTGCTGTTGTAAGGCCATTTGTTAATAAAGAGCTTGGTAACTCTAAAGTGAAACTAATAGCATTTTTTTTTTTTTTTTCATTTTTAACCTATAACAAAAAAGCATTATATATTTAACGACTAGATGTTTAGTGATAATTACCAAATTTTTACATCACTAGAAAATAGACTATTATGCAACTGAAAGTATAATTCAACATTTGTGACATACCAATTTTCTGTGCACACAAAAAAATCAGTGCCATTTTGCTAGAAATCGAAATAATTCTTAATTATCATTAGGGCCTTTTACTACAATTCAAGATGGCTTAAACAGGAAATGTTTGCTGTTTGCTGACATATGAAAATGCAGTGACCACAACTATTTTTTTGCTGAATCTTGCATATTATTTCTTTATTGTGTACTACTTACACAAAGTGTATCTGCACGCATGTGCAATCTTGAAATAATTACACGTTTTCTATATAACGTAAGTTTAATAACATAAGGATTTAATGAATTATGTTTCTTTCAGATATTTAAACTATTTCCTGATAATATTGTTGTGACTGATTATTCACCTAATGTCAATGAGTTTGAGTGCCACTGTTCATGCAAAGGAATATATACAGTTCGTGGGTTTTTTTTCCATAAGGCTTGGCTAAGTATGAGGATCCCTTTGACATAAGTAAGGTTAAGGAAAGACTGATTCTCTGTGCGGGTTCTGAAGTGACAATGTACAGGGACAGAAATCTTATAGTACTGTGTATTTGGTTTGAGAAATATCACAGGAGTTAACTATTTACAGGAGAAGTTTAAGAGTAAATTTTGTGTGCAGAAGAGAGCAGAAATGAGACACTCTTTTGACATTTAGGAAAAAAAAAAAGAAAATAATAAAAAAGATGGAGGAATTGTCCTCATATAATATCTCAAAACAGAACCAAAGGATGAATGTATTTTCTTTAACAGTCTGAGTGTTAAAATATATTCCTAAATATATACTGACATTATGAAATCAAAATGTGAAAGTTTACAACCGGGCTGTTCTCTGGGACATGCTATACAGCCTTGAGCTTGCCTTACACCTTCACACATGTTAAACCAGCACTTATGTTGTTTATGTCCTGAGCCTGTTTACATGGCAGGTCATTTTTATAGCACTAACTGTGAACATGCACAGTAATATATCTATGTACATCATACAGAGCCCAGCCACTAAGTGTGATTTTGGCTAGGTAAGCAAAGGTTCTCCTTTGACAGCAAAGGTTCTTTGCTGTCATTTCAATGAATTAGTTCTGTGAGATTTTTAGTCATTTTTTTTTCATACTACATTGTTATAGGTCCTCAACTATGTAGATTTATTGGAGAGTATGCTAATCTCCAGCATGAAACTCTGTAAAGCTTGTGGGCAGCAACTTCTCAGTTTTCAGTCACTCCATGGATGTACATGCCAGGGTAATGAGATCAAATAATGAGCTATTCATCATCAGAGACCTTTGGGTCTGTGAACATAATGAAGGTTTTGGAAGTGGGTAACCTTTTCATTTTTCTCTTCATGGAGTTTTTATCCTAAATAAGGAGAAAAAAAATCTTGCCTCTCTTGTTTTACATCTATTTGCACACTGTAAAAGAAATTTCTGGAAGCAGTGTTGTCAGGTAGGTTATTGATAAGATTGCACTAGTAGTTTGGTAACACTGGTAGACTTGTTTGTTTACATATGTCTAGCCTCTGGATTGATTTTCCCATGACTCACACAACTAGAGGATAAAATTTGAGATGTAAATGTTTTTCAGATTTGGATACTGGCATACAGACTCAACAGCCCTTGTAATGGTGACATATTCTCAGAGCTCAATCTCATGGATTCAAAATTGATGCAAGTTACAGATTTTACATATGAATGAAAGGCACAGTGAGGTATTTAGGAAATTTACTAATCTAGCTGCATATCCATTGACGTACAGAACTAAACATGATAAATTCATTTTGAACACTGTTCTTTGATTCTGTGGAGAATTTGTTGAAAAGACATATTTACTAAGAATCTTTACTAAAGGATAATTATACTTGCTTTTGTAGATTTATGGTGACTGTATATATTAAAAGAATGTCACATCTAGAACTTGACTTTCTAGTCTTTGAAGAATGACGTTTATCAAACAAAAACCTCACAATGAGAGAAAGAGCAATATAACAGATAACATCCTCAGATTGAATACTATGCCTTTGTCTGTGCCAGTTGTGTAGAGGTTACAACTAGACTGACAGGGGCTTTGTAATTTGGAAGTGGAATTAGAAGTCCTGACTATGGTACCTAGACTCTGTGCACATAACAGAGACTAGAAGTTGACTGTGTTGCTATAAACATTGAAAATGAGTATATTTGAAAAGGATACTTCCTCTGAGGCTGTCAGGAAACATCTACATAAATTCCCTAGCTAGAAAGTTCTACAGTTTGGGTACTTGCATTGATTTGAACCCTGTAACCTTTCAAGGACAGAGAAGTGTCTTTTTGTTGCCTTAATAACAGGATTTATGGTAATATTGATGTCTTCTTAGTCTGGTAGGTCAGTAGTTAGGTTTTGCCAGGAAATGTAAGATCTGGGTTAAATACTTCCTTTACACTGGAGCTTTTCAACCTGCATGTCTAACTGCACAAGCTGTTGTCTTAGGCTTGTCAGATGTCTGGTTCCTCTTGCTGCAGCTCTGATATCATGGCAAAGAAAGATCACTGAGTCAAAGGGAAGATGCCTGTACTGCAATGATCAAGATACTTAGGGGTTTCTGAGAGTTACTTCAGGGACTGATTGTTAATCTGAAGTTAAGCAGTCATTGGATAAAACGCAAAGCCAGTCCTTGGAGATTTATACATCCATTTCCATTGCTTGCCTATTTCATTGGAAAGGTCTGTGAATCCTTTTATTGAAACTGTCAGGTGCTTGTAGACAAAGAGAGGAATTTATATGCACCAAAAATGGACTAAATTTAAACAATAATCAGTCTCTTTTTAAAGCCATAAGGGATATAAGTCAGGGATAAAATAGTTTGTACTATGTATATGTTACATGAAGGTCACAGTAAGCCAGTCTCTATTTAAAAGAGTGTATTTTGCAGGGCAAATCTCAACAGAGATTAAGATTCAATGGAACTGAAAGGGAAGTTGTTCAGAAGAAGGAATTTTTCTTCATGGGTCCACTTTGTGAACTTCCCATAGGCAGGTTTATCACATTGTCCTCTCATCAAAATGTTCATGAGGCTTTCTCATCTGGAAAATTAATTGTTCTGTGATTCAAAGCTTTATTTTATTCCCTGCAGCAGTATGAAATAAAGTGGGGTTTTTTAATTTTTAAGGAAAATATCCCCCCCTTTTTTTAGGTTGATTTCGGTGCAAAAAGGCAACTCTGAGGTTGGAGGTTAAATCTCAAGAGTCACAGATTAATCAGTACTGGCTACATGAACATATTACAAGCACAGATGTCTATGTGTTAAAAAACACTGACTGTAATACAAAGACATGAAACTTCATTATTGACTGACTGAAAATCTCTTTTCCTAAGTTTTCCCTAGATACCAGTAAAGTGTCATAATACTGAAATGAGTGAAGCCACCTGCATCTAGCCCCTACCCACATTAAGACCTATACAAACAGCGTTCCTTATACACTACTGAAAATACTTAGAACTCAGTGGTAATTGCTTCAATACCTATCATGAATTAATCAGTTATGATGTCTTGGACTTGAAACTTTCACCATGTGTTCTATGCTTTAACTTTCATTCCAGAGACTGAAGAGAATTTTGATTTCATACAGCGTTGACCTTTTCTTTAATTATAGATGCTTCACTACTTCCTATTACACATTAAGTATTCACACATTTTAGGTAGATTAAATTACTTCCATATCCTCGGAAGTGATTATTACAGATTAATTTATATTGATAAAAATATTGATTTTAAAGACTAACAGCCAGATTCTTCACAACCCAGTACCTTTATAATTGCTTAAACATGTATGCAGTGAGTGCAAAGTAGGTGGAAAATTCTACTATTTTCATTTGCTAGACTGTTCTATTAATTATACCAAGGTTTATATGGCTATGTAGCATTGAAGATAAAATCAACTAAGTCTTGTATTTAGCTATTGTTGGAAAGCACAATATTCTATGAACTACAATTTCAGTTTCTGCATTGGCTAAGCAAAGTGTAGTAGCAAGACTGAAAGCTCAGAACATGAATCTGTAGTGGTTAAGATAAGAAACAAATTTCTGCTTCACAGTTGCGATATATAAATTTTATTTCTGATTAAGATGCTTACAGGAACATATAATGTATTTACTAAGGAACTGTATATGTTTTGAAAGCATTTTGAAGGAATTTCATTCATATTTTCCTTTATGATAATCCAGCTTATTTGATACAAATTAATATTAGCCTCCAGAGATGTATTACATACATTGACAGTGTTAGTATTCTAACTCCTAAACTTAGAGGAATAAAATATGCTAAAAGATAAGCCAATCTGAAATACATTTTCTATTATATACCACACTGATTTTTAAGAGTATGGATTTTCTTACAATAAAGGTTAATGTTACACCATGATACTAAAAATGTATGATGCTACGTATCTGTCAATTGAGTGGAAAGTTATATTACATTTCTGATCAATATAAAACTGAGACTTTGTTAATTGTTTTCAGTAAGGTGTAATATTTTAATTCAGAAAACAGTTTGAGAAAAATTTTTCAAAATGTGTGCATCCTACCCATTGAGGAACAACACTTGTGCATGCATATCGAGACACAAACTGGGTCTTACACATGAAAATTACCTGATTTTGTGATTTCCTGAATTAGCCATGAACCTGATCTTCATTAGATCAGTAACTTACATAAAAAGATCCAATGATGATGAGATTTTTCTCACCATTTTTTTCTTTCTGGTGGCCATCATTTGAAGAAAACTTGTTGGAGATTAGAAAAGTAATTTAATGAATTATGAAAGTAACAGCTCTTCCGTTATTAATGTAAAATGTCATGCTCAAATATGCTTGACTTTCTGTTGATTTTTTTGAGGGATCGTTATTTGGAAATGCCAATTTTCAAAGATATTTTCCAGGTTATTCTCCAAATAGCTGTTGTTTCAAAGCCAAATTTCCTTCTAATTTTTCATACACCAATAAAAAAATTCTATATTCTGAAACAGTTTAGGTTTCGGTTTATGAGACCCTTGAAAATATCAACAATACTTCAATGTAAGCAAATGTCTCCCTTTCAATTTTTGCTTATGTGAATGGATGACAAGGAGGTGAACAAGTGAACAAAAGAGATTAATTTTATGTGCTTTTGTCAACTGTGTTTTGGATCCTTGACTTATGAGCAATCTAGAGACAGTCATTCCAATTTAAGTGGGTACCTACTCCTAAGAAGTACAGAGCATACACCAAGAAAAAGAACCTTTACTCCTCACAAGTAGAGTTTTTACAGTTGTGAGGTTTTTTCTGTTCTTTTAGTCTTTCTTTTCTTTGTTCATTGTCTGACTGACAGAACACTGCACACAAAATATTTTTGTTAATAAAAATTATTTGGGGATTAGAGGTAATGTTTCCAAAAGAGCTGTAGAATTAGTGGTATATTTAACTAAAATATTACTATAACTAAACCAATATTAATACTTTCTGAGGATGAAGAAATACATAAGGATATTGGTAGAATATTAGAAACTTGATTCCTATATGGACATCCGTTAAAAAAAAACACATTAAAAAATAAATGTAAAAAAGACATTTTAACAACAAATTATCGGTAAGCTTTAAATAAGCCTCTCTTCTGTTTACAATAGAAGATGATAATTTTTTGTTTAATAACAATAAGGACACTGTTGTAGATGAAAGAAGAAACAGACTAAACAGAAACAATTACTTAAAAATTATATTTCTCTAATGAGTACCTATTGACTCTTATGACAAAAGTTTTATTATTAAAGGTGCAACAAAAATGTTGCCAGAATGCTTTATGGCAAAAATTAGGGTTTTAAGATTCTACAGTAGAGAAATTTTTACTGAACTATGTTTATTTCCTCTCTATCCCTCTACAAAATTGGCCAAAATAATTTGAAATAACTGATTTCTGTAACATCATATAAATGATTAGTTTATTTGGAGCATGATGGATTGATTAAAAATGTTGTCCAAGATATTTAAAATCTATTTTGGATTACATTTAATATAAAGTTATACTGCCAGAGTCTGTATTTTGATGGTCTGTATGAGATATCTAATAAAACTTAAACGCGTTTTTAGTATATGATGTCAAAAACCCCCACAATGATACAAAACAAGGAAAAACACCCCCACATTCCCCCCCCCCCCAAAAAAAAAAAAAAATAAAAAAAAAAAAAAGAAGAGCTATAATGTAAAGAAGAACCCAAACATTTCTATACAGAATTTAGACTGTTTAGGTGTATCGGTCTTTCAATGTATTTCATATAATTCAGTGAACAGAGGAACTAATGAGCCCTGAGGTTGTATGGCTTTGCATTTCACAGATGAACTCAATAATCTAAAATTCTCAATCTTTTTTCAACAACTATTGTTCCTCAGTATGTCCCTACCTAATAGAATATTCTGGTTTTGAGATACTGAAACAGAGCACCAATGAAGGCAAATTTAGAAATGCTATGACAACTAAACTAAATCCCCAGTGTGATCACCACTGAGGAGTACATTTCATTGTCTTAATAGTTAAGAAGTGAAAAGTATTATTTGAAAGATAGAACTCAATTTCTGAATTCATGAATAGTTACAGATATTTTCCTAGACTAACCCGAGATACTCTCATGATATTACATTTGTTTTAGTTGACCACAGCAGATCATTCAGACTGATGTGGATATGAAACTCTTACGGTAGAGTCAAGTGAAAGAAAGGGTCATAATACTCCATTTATCATCTGTACTTCCCTGAGAGGCTGGATGAAGCTTTTTGCTGGTTCGTTGTTTCAGTATAATTCAAAACATAACTAAAATAATTCAAAATATTCAGCCAGCTTCCTAACACAAACCAACTTCAGGTAATCTGAAATAAAAAATTAAAGAACAAAGGTTTTGAAATAGCAACTGTTCTGCATACAAATCTCAGTTACCTATAGGCACTTTGTTTTCACGTGGTAGCATGGACATAATTAACTTGCTTAGACATCAAATTCAGTTAATCTAATTCTCTGTAGCAAATTCTTCAAATCCTGCAAAAACCTCATTTTTTCAACTGCCTCATCTTTTCAACTGTGTTCTCTCTGTAGTGAGCTTTTCCCACACTGACAACTTTTTCAATCAGATCAGATACTTGATATTTTTCCTATGAAACTTTATTTAAGGAAATGTCCATTGCAGTAAACGGCTAATGAAGTTCCATCTGATGGGTAGATGAGGAGCTTTGGTTTGGCATACAAGTTCTGGAGCAGCCCCATTTTGTGATTTTTTTTTCCACAGGACAAAAACTGGAGAACTTAAAATACCGGTGAAACCTGGTTAACTGTCCTGCAAGAATTCCATTATCCTGACTGTGGCTGGAATCATTAGACCTATCAGTGTTCATAGGAAACTTTCACTCAACAGGACGACTCTGGTGGGGAGAGGGAGATGTCTTGCCATAGTGGGGCACACCTTGATTCTTTTTCTCAAGATCTGAGTTAGGTTTGGTTTTGGGTTTTTTTGGTGGGGTGGGAAGAAATGGGGAAAATTCAGATACATAATGGAAATTCTCTTAGAATTTAGAAATTGATTGTAGAAAAAATTCTGAACTTCCACCAGTTCTTTTTGTCAGTCAGGGTCTCAGCAGTGTGTCCAAACATGTTTTTCCTTTGTATTTGTTTTTATTTATATTCACTTACTAAATTCAAGCAAAACAATCTTAACTGCATCACAATCACCTGCTCAGCATAGTGGTAACATGTTATAGAGCAGATACACCATCTCCAGTTATGGTACAGTTATTACTTATTAGTATCCAGTAAATAATAGAGATCTTAATTTTGGATTAATTTTTTTTTTTTTTTTTTTTTTAAGGAAGAATTTAGAGAATGGAGAAATGTCTTGGAGGGATTTTGGAGGTTTCACCTGAAAACATCGATAGCGGAAGATCAAGACAAAAGTCTACAAAGAAGAAACGTGTGAGAGGGGTTTCAGTTGGAAATTAATTTGACATTATCCTGGATTAATTGTCATGGGGGAAAAAAGCAGAAAACTTGGGAAAGATTAGCAGAAAAAGCAGTCTAATAGAGCCTGCTGTTTTCTCATATAGTCTTGGTCTTTCCTCACTTGTTAGGAAATACTGGCCACAAAACTCACTGCGTGGAGCACTTTATTTTTACTTCCATGCCACTAGGTATAGTTAACTCTAGTCTTTCTTTCTGGTTCATTTCTGACATCCTACTGGGAAGGCAGAACATTCCATATAACATCACAATCTGTAAATTCATCATACCACATCTGATTGTGGTATCTATTCTAGGAGACACACACAGAAGTAGGCCAATGGAGCTTTTTAATAAATGATTATTGAGAAAATAGTACAGTAGTCACTTTTCAATCTTCAAAGAGTTTTGTCTGATCAAGGATACTGTGAATTGGCTGATTTGTTTACCTGGTTCAGTTTCTCTGCTTAGCATGAATACAAAGCTGCTTTGAGTGTTTTGAAAAACACTTCAGCATAATTACTATGCACATCATTGATCTGCTAGCCTCCTGGAGTTTCTTGTATTTCACTGGCTTTCCTGAAGATAATACTTAAATGATAGACGTGTTTTTGACACTGAAATTTTAGGTTTTATACTGAAATACATTATTAATAAAAACTGAATCAAATGACTGATGTCTCCCTATAGCTGTCTGTATAGTTAGGTTTTTTTTAACAACAGAAATCTTCCCGTAACACATAAAGAAAAAATCTTAAATTTTTTCTATATTATACTAAATTTTCTTTTTTGTCTTCAGTCAGAGTTTTTCACCCCCTCATTAGTTGTACCTCCTTCTGGTACTTTTTGCAAGTTTACCCCTCTTATCTGTGGAGCAACCAGAAATAAGTTCAAATTAGTTACTTTCTGTTGAAATGTCTTAAGCCATTGTTTGTTGTACTGCTGTGCTATAAGGAGGGAGAAGAGTTCAGCCAGGCACAGTTTTTTACAGACCAGTGGTCTAGTGACCTTCAGGAGTTTCTGAAAAGGAAGGAAGCAAATAGATGCTTACCTAACAGGAATGAGTAAGCCCAGCATCATGTGGACCATGTCTCCTGTTAGTAGTTCCTCACAGTTCAGCTGTTTCAGACATGCACAAATAAGTATCTTGGCTGTGGATAACAGTCCAAGGTCTGAGCTGAGTTTGTGAAGTCTGTAGTCCATATTTCCCTGTCTTCCCCTTCTTTTATTCTGTAAGTGCATAAAACTCCTAAAGAACTAGTGTGGAAGAGAGAGACAACAGTGTTCTTTCATAGGTATTAAGAGGAGATTTCCAAGAAACAGTGACAGAAGAACTGCCCACCCCAAAAGGATGAAACTGTTTTCTTTGGAGTTAGGCTTACTCCTACAATATCACTTCCAGAAGTTACTTTTGAGTCTGAGAGCAGATTTCTTTTTTCAACAGTAAGATATATTCAGACCCTGATGTTGAGAGAGCCACATGTTTAACCCATATTTAGCAATCTTCACCAAACTCAAGATTCATAGCTTTATCATACAAGATGAAAAAAAACAGTTCAATCAGGTAATTCCTCCCGAAGTGAGTTATCATCCAACAAAAACCAATAACATAGCGAAGAAGCTGTTTCCAAAAAAGGTTGATTCCAAGATGTTATTCAAGTATTCCAAAAGCTAATCTTCCCAACAAGCAATTCTGTTGGCTTTTTATCTATCAGAATATTAACAATGCTGTCAGCACTACAGGTCATTCATAACATGGAAGAAAGAGAGCAGAAAATAGTGGAATCCACAAAGGTGCTTTGGTATAAGTAGAATGAGATAAAATTGGTGAGATAACTCAGATAACTGAAGTGTTAGTTAAAATTACATAAGCAGGACCGTCACTGGTAAGGAGAGGTGCTGGTTCCTTGTAGACTTAAGGTATCCATAGCAGAAATGGACCCAAAAATTGAGCAGTCCTTATCTTCTTTAGGATCCTTTATATACTTCAGATTTTGAATATAAATTTACTTTACACAGACGTGGAACTCTTTCTCTGATATTGAGACAGCATAATAATTTAGCATAGACTACTTTCTTAAAGGTATTTGCACTGGATGTAAACTTCCTCTTTTTTCTTCAAACTGACTTCTGTTAACATTTTTTTATGATGTTGTAGAAGATGTATTCATAATTCAGAAAAGGAGCAATACTCAAAGCTAAAGAAAGTGTATAAATTTGGCCTCCATTCTGGTGGGTGAAGAAAGGTGCAAGAATTCTCTAAACTGTGCTTTATATTAAAGCACTGCATGGAATTTTACTTTTTTTTCTCCAAGTTCTTCAGTTTCTCTATGTCATTTTTACTTCCACAACAACTACGGCTTTTTTAAAACTTATTTTGTTTTCAGAGACTATGGTCCATATGTCTTAGAACATCCTGAAGATTTCTCACATTCCACAATGAAAATGAAGAGGAAATCCCAAATAGTAATAATAAGTGGTAACTTTTGCTAAATTATATTACCAGTTAATTTTATTTTATAAATTAGACATGAAAATAAGGAAATTATTACATTGCTTCAATGCAGTGTGAAGGTTTAAGAACAAATGACTGTGCAGAGGCTAAATGGACTCAGATACCAAACACTTTAATCACAAAAGTATGCAGTTTTCTGAATGGCTTGACTTCCTGCAAGAGAGATGGCATGGTTCAGTGAGAAAATTGGGTGGATGGGCATACTAGTTTGAGCCATGCAGAACACCAGGGTCTGTGGAGTCCCTAGGATATCGCTTGGTTCTCTCTCTCCACTCTGCATACCATTCATTATGGGAATAAGTAGATAATATCCAATTCCTGACTGACACGTTCAAATTAATTTGACTCCTAACAACTGGCTCTTACTGTTGCTGGAGGTCAAATTCTGCCCCTCTCAGAGGTTCTCCTCACCATCACAACTTTCACAGTGATTGATTGACAGGTTCTTTATGCTCAAGGTGCTCCTTTGTTCTTATAATTAAGCTACTCCTTTATCCTATATGGTTAATGAATATGCTAATACTATTGTCAGCCAGGCCCACCATGTACCAGCTGCCACAAGAAATTAATACATTTCAAATCAATTGAGAAAGAAGCTTAAAAATTGGCCATAACAGATGCTACTTGAGATAATTGCAATATTTGACTCAATATGACTGACGCCAACATCTAGACTTTGAATACTTACTCAAAATACTGTTTATTTGGCTGGGGTGATCTTGTAAGGTTTTCTGATCCCATTAAAAAAAAAAAAAAAATTAGTACAAAGAACATATCTTTGAGTAATATCCTGAAAGTTCTTCCTTAATACAAAACTAAATATAGTCATGCAAAAATAAACACATTCACCTAAGTACAAACACAGAGAGAAATATATATATATTACCTGACAAATGTGGCTCAGGTGTTATCTAGCTGAAGGAGAAATCTGACTTATTTTATTCATTACTATATTAAAGAAACTCAAGAAAATAGAAAAAAATATCTTCCAGGTTTTGTAAGACAGAGAAGAAAATCAGTTATATTTATTTTTTTCATGATGTGCATTATCTAGTATTGAACTATGCAGGCAAAAATACAGGAGGTATCATCTCCCTAATTTGTTTCATTTCACTCCTGTGACAACACAAATCTAACCCTACTGTGTGACAGAACCAATATTCAACTTGCCTAACTATTAAGTTTTTTCTGTGTGAGTCCACCCAGACAAAGCCTTACTATTGTCTGGCATTAAATAGCAGATAGAAGTTTCTCATTTGAAAAAAACACCCAATTTATTTTGTGTCTTATGTGACTGTTTCTAACTTTCAATACTCTGTGGAATAATCCATCAATACCCTTTCTTTGCAGAGTTGATTATTATTATTTATCAATGTTTTATCCACTAGTAAACAGACATATTTATTTTTGTGGACATATTTAATATAATCTTTTGATAACAAAAATGCACTTGCCCAACTGCTGATCTAAGGTCCTGTCTGGTTCTGGTAACTAGCTCTTCTGTGGCTGATGTTTGTAAGTTGTGACAAGGTTTCTGTTATCTTTGGGAGATGGTTCTGTGTACCAACAGCCATTTCGTTAGTTCTTTTCTTTCAGAATTTCTGAATTCCTGCATGCAGTAGCCTCACTCTTAATATATACAAGCTGGAGCAAAGCATATTGGTACCTTAAAATATGGATGTCATTAAGCTGCTAATTAAACATATTAATGAAGGACTCCTGATGATACTAGTATTTCTGTACAGATCCCAGGAAAATTCAGGTTGTAAGGGGATGTCCTGCTCAAGGTTGGGTCATCTGTGAGGTCAAACAAGGTTTTTCAGGTCTTTTACCAGTCTGGACATGTCTCTGGAAAATACTCTTCTGATTGCCTCCACTTAGATATCTTTGGTTCATATTTTGTATCAGTCTTAGAGTTCATCATCTGGATTTCTTTCAAATTAAATGAAATCAGAATGTACATTTTGTAAGGGTGTGTGGAAGAAGAGTGGCGTCTTCTTTAGGGGTATCTGCTCAAGGACTTTTTCAATGAAAAAAACAGGGTAATAAATGAATGGGGAAGCCACAAACAAGAACATACAGGGACCAAAGCTGACCAACAAACGATAAAGGAGGCAGTGAGGAGAACCAGACCTGGTCAGTCACATTAATTGACGAGAATATGTAGGAGAGGGAGAACATATATTCCAGTAAACCTGTCTGATCAAGGACCTTGTAAATAGGGATTATAAGAAAGGGAGAAGACAAAGAAAACCCCAAGAAAGCAAACAAACAAAAAACCCTGCAGAGACACTGAAAAAGCGAACATGGAGACAATGACAAGAAACAAACCTCACCACTCACAGTAATTGTGATAGGCTATCAAGAAACTACAGGTGTCACTTATAGGAAGATCAGCTTGGACTTTGCAACTAGTAAGATTGTAAACCAGAGATGATCCCGAACACTCAGCTGAGAGGGGGTGGGGAAATCAATAGAGCTGTACAAACTTATGAGTGACATGCAGGGGTAGGGACAGCAGGGAGGAACAAAGGGTAGTAGACAGAAACAGGTATAAAAGGGGCTGGTTGTATAAAATGTTCTGGCTCAGCCTTGCATCTGATCACCCTCCTCCCTGCAGGTGTGACCATTGGCACATGCACTGTGAAAATGGCTTCTCTATTGGCTCTTCACAGAGTCACTCAAGATAGGGAAGTTCAGACCCAGAAAAGTGTGGTCCCTCCTCTGCAGGAGCCCCTCCTCTCACTGCATCTTCCTGCCATTACCTGTACAGCCCCAGCATTTCCATAGATATCATCTCCTTTACCAAACTTCTTTATTAGATGTTTGAGACTGTTGTAGTTTGAACTCAGCCAGTAGCCAATCGCCATGTGGCCAGTTGTTTACTTCCTCCCCCCCCCCCCCCCCCCCCCCCCCCATGAAATAGGGGAGGGACATAAGAAGAAATTTGTAGGTTGAATTAAAAAAAAAATTAGTGATAGTAACAAAACCAACAGTAAAGATAGTAAGTCCAAAATGGGTAAAATGCAGCAGTGGCTTACTGAGCGCGGCAACAGGGATGCAGGCCGCCTCCCCCGCAGCAGCGATCCAACCACACCAGAAAATCCCACCACGCCGACTCAGAGACCGAAAACAGGCATGAGAGAGCACTTGTCCACCTATATATTGAGCATGACATCACATGATATGGAATACTCCAATGATTGATCTGAACCTGGCCCTCTAGCTGTGTTCCCTCTCAGCCCAAGGAAAGTTAACTCTATCCTGGCTGAAACCAGGACAGAGACATTGACTATGGTTTCATTGGACTGTCACAATCATAAGCTCTTTTTTTTTTTTCTACTGAGTTCCACTCAAAGCGTTCTGTTCAGCCAGGCTGCTCTTCTTCCCCACCAGCTCATCTTCTGGCACATGGGGACACCCTGCTCCTGCACCTTAACATTTCCTTTCTGAACAACGTCCAGCTTTTCTGGACTCCTTTGCCCTTCAGGACTTCCCCCCAAGGGATTCTGTCAACGAGGCTCCTAATCAGGCCCAAGTCTCCCCTCCAGAAGACCAAGGTGGCAGTTCTGCTCCCACCCACCTCCTTCTCCAAGAATCAAAGACTCTATCATTTTGTGATTGATGTGCCCAAGATGGCCTCCAACCATCACATCAACCACAAGCCCTTCTCTGTTTGCAAACAAGTCCAGGGGGGCACCTTCCCTAGTTGGCTCACTCACCAATGGTGTCAGGAAGTTGTTCTTCACACACTTCACACACACAATCATGACACTTCTCCCAGCTGCTTATAGAATATTTCATCTGCCTCTTCAACCTGGTTGGGTGGTCTGTAACTGACTCCCACCATGATATCTGCCTTGTTGGCCTTCCCCTTCATTCTTACCCATAAACTCTTGGCCCTTTCATCACCATTATGAAGCTCTAGACAGTCACAACTCTCCCTAACATACAGGACTACCCTACCACCTCTTCTTTGCTTATCTCTTCCGAAGAGTTTAAGGACATCCATCATAATGCTCCAGTTGTGTGAGTCATCCCACGATGTTTCCATGATGGCAACTATGTCATAGTTTTCCTGCTGCACGATGGCTTTCAGCTGCTCCTGTTTCTTGCCCATGTTATATGCATTGGTTTAGAGGTACTTCAGTTTAGCTATTGATCCTGTCACCTTTTTGGGGGGAGAAGCCCTAATTCTTATGTGACCATTCTCAGGGTCTACCATGATTTCTAACACATCAATAACCTCTGCATCTTTGTTGCTGCATGGGTCTCTATCCCCTCCCTCCACTGAGGTGGCAAACCGAAGGAACTTGCTAGCACACCATCCTTCAAACTTTGGCATGCTGCCCCCAGGCTTATCTCTAGTGAGCCTGATTTTATCCCTTTCTCCCTTCAAATCTAGTTTAAAGCTCTTTCAGTGACCCCTGTTAACTCCTGCACACTTGGGTGCCAGTGTGTTCCCACCAGAGCTCTATCTGGGCACCTGTGTCAGTTGTGGTGAGTGCACAGCTTAGAGAAGCCATGGCTTTCTGCCAGGTTCATACCCTTGCTTCCTGGTCCACCTGGAAGAGCTTCAGTTGCCTTCCTGCACCTCTGTTTGTATGGACTGGCAAACCACACCCTGTTTGCCCACCCTGGCCATGGTGTTCCTGGTTGCTAGCACTCCCTAAGTGTTTCTTTTATGGCTGGGGAGGGAGTTTAGCAGCCATTGCTCCTGGTCCTGCTCAGATCTTGTCAGCCACTGTTGCATGAGCTGTGGGCTCCTGGTGGGTCTTTTCAGAAAAAACCCCTGTGCACCATGGTAGAGCTGCTCGCCTTGACAACTGAGTCATATCAAGCAGACAAGTCTATATCTATGAAATAGAAAGTCTTACATTATTGTATAATCTCCTTTAGTTATTAAAACAGATCCATAATGTGCACAATAATATAATTCTATTTCAGTGTGGTATTTATTTGCTATGATCAGAAAATACTGACAAACAGAATGAAAGTCTGATCTAAAGTTACGCAAAAGCTCTTGCTTATTTACCATCCATCAAGTATTTTCTCCATTTTTGTAAACTGTTGGTCTTAAGTACAATGCCTTTCTGTAGAAAAGTTTCACATCATCAACTGATTCAAATGTTTGATTCACTAGCATCTAAACTTGAATGTTTATAAAAATAACTGTTTCCTGCACTAGGCTGAATTGTACAAAAATTATATTCTTAGCAGATCTTCCTACACAAGTTTTGCTAAATAATTCTGTTATTTGCATATGGAGTGTATGACAAGCATTATGAAGAACAAGTTGCACTTGTTCTTCACTCTTTACAGATGAAAACATACATGACAACAGCACAATATGCACTAGTCTGGAGATATGCCTGCAGCGATAGGTCAAGTAGTAAGATATGAAGATGCCTGTACTTACTGACAAGTATTTAAACTTGTCAAGAATAATAAAAATAAATATTTCAGCACACAGAGAAAAAGTCCTTTGGTAAGAGAAGAACTAGCAGAGGAACATGGGAAAAAAGCCTACATGAAAGAAGAGCAAGAATAAAAGAAAACAGGGTAGAAACAAAGGTAGGATCTGAAACAAGAGGTGAATAATGGTAAAATAAATTGAAGAAACTATTAAACTCTAGAAAATCATAACCAAAGAATGGAAGGCAGGGACTAATGGATAAGATATGCATGTATTACTCAGTCTTGTAGAAAGAAACTAAAAATGGTACAATGAAGAAAAAGGAATAAAAAGCAGATGTTTGTTATGCTTCTATCAGATGCTGCAGGGGTCCAGTCTTCCACTGTGCTGCAATGGAAGAATGTTAGTATTATTTAATAGGTCATTTACACCTATATAAAGACACAAGGAACTGATGGATCAAGACATGTGAATAGATATTATTTCAATAGTGAATTAGAGTTAGACATATATAAAAATGGTTTCTATGTTTTCATTTGTGGTATTATACAGGTGAATTTGCTTCTGTTTGTGTGTTACTTAGCTAGCGTGTTTAGAAGACCTTATGAGATTTTTCTTAATTTTGCTTTTTAGTTAAAATTTTAATTATAGCAGGTTTATGGGAGTCTCCTGAGGAAACCTTGTGAACATCTTGTTAATTGAATGCTTTCAGAAGTTTAGGTAGCCTGGAAACTAGCAGGTTTTGTTTTTATTTGTACAGTTTGTTTTCATGACGTTTGGCAACAAATATTTTTTATGCTGCCAAACTTCCTAGAGAAACACCTCTTTGCTTCTTCACTTATCATTTCAGTGAAGGCTATCCTGCTTTTTTATATAGGAAGTTCCTGGAAACAGTTACATGATCTGAGGCTTACTGTAGCCTCTTCTATAAAAGTTAAGACTTTGATAGCAGCCAGATCATCTGGAAAAGCAAGTAATGATTAGGACAGAAAGGGAGAGAGCTCAAGAAAATATGTTACAAGTTTGGCCTCTGTTGCTAAATATGCTGACAATTTCTTCAGGGAATCATAACACCCCAGAAATAATTAATTTGACTGGGAGAGCAAAGTGTTTTAGAGAGCTTTTTACCTACTTGAATATCTTTACTATGGAAGTTTTAAATAAGTAAGTCGATCTTTTATAACTATTATGAAGAACAAAGTAAAGAAAGAGAAAGGGAAAACTATTTAGGTCAAAATAAAATTAAAAGTGGTTAAAAACTAAGAAACTAAAAAAAGGAAATAAAGGAATTATTGTATTGCGAAGTAATCCCATGTTTCAAATATTAAGGCATTACTGGACAATCATGTATATTTTTTTATTTGTCTTATATCTAGTAATCTCTTCATTGATATAATGATTTATCGGTTCTTATCTTGCTCATTAAACATCTTAATTTTAGACTTCACTATTGTGGCAGGTGCATCCGCCCAATGAAAGCAGAGCTTCTTGGCTGCTGAAGTGTGGCAGCTCCTGGCTGCCTTTGTTCTCAAGGTCTCACAGTAGTTGGGACCTTTGGCCAATGGGAGCCGCTATTGACTACAGGTCAGATTCGGCCTGGGTATAAATGGAGTCCCCTGGGGAGCCATTTGGAGCTCATCCCCTGGAGCAGCATGTTGAGGTGGAGGACTCTCCCCTTGGGTCGGGACGCTGCCCAAGGAAACTCCTCGAGGTGCCTTGGGTTGGGACACTGCCCTGAACAGGTCCTCAAGGTTGAGAGCCCTCACTTGTCAGGTGAGTGATAAAGCGTTTTGGGTTGCCGTTAAACCCTAGAAAGTTGTTCTGTTCTCCTCTCACAGACATTCGAACCTGTAATTTATGGAGAGCTAGTTAACTGTGTTATTAATAATAAATTTTTTATTTTTTTTTATTTTTGGTGGTTGGTTGCTTATTTGAGAGCCTCCGTAACAACTATCCTGCAGATGTCTTGCGGAGATGTTCTCATCATTATTTCCCCTCCCATTTAAAACACACTTGTTTTCAGAATACACTTTTTCATTACTATCAGTGATTTTGTTGGTGGGATCCATTGCTAATTCAGGCAGAAAGAGTACAATAATCCAGATATCTTCTCATATTTAATGATTGAACATAGTCACTTAGAGATTTAGAGCACTGTAATGCAATTGAATAGGAATAATATTCTCCACTTAAGAGAATTTGGGACAAAAATAGTAAATACATTGTTGATATTTGCATGTACAGATACAACCATATTTACACATGCCTACAAAACTAAAGCCAATCTATCCAGTTTAGTTAATATTGAAAATAATTCAAACTTCTGGGACTTTTTTCACTTTTTTCTGAATTATGCGTGATGTTGTCAGTCATTGTACCTACAGTACATTTACCTTCTATTTCTAACTAGGATTAGTGTTGTAATAACTTTAACTGAAAATATCTTGAGGTTTACAAAAAAAAAGAAAAATCAGTGAAGGGAAGGAAGAAGAAAGACCAGTTTGTTAGCTGTATGGTTGGCTTTAGGTCTCAAAATGTCAATTTTTGTCATTTCTCTACTTTTGAAATCAGTCTAATTCTCAGAAGTTGGATTTTGTTTACTAAACCTTTGAATACAATTGTAAAAGAGCCCCTCTAAGAAAGTTTGAGTCTCAATATTTAACAGTTTTCAATCTCCTGTTGTAGATGGGTATGATTAATTTTGCATATTTTCTATTCCTATGGTCTATACATGATGTCTGTAACTGTACTTTTGTCACATGGGGAACATACTAGAAGATCATCTTATATACTTGTAGCCTATTTCATATATCTGTGTTTATTTCTGTAAAAGCACACATGCTTTTTAATGCATGTTTGGATTTTTTTTCCCCACATTTTCTTAATCTCTCTCCGAGCTAGAGTAACACATCTAAATGAGTTTAATTCATCAATAGAAGTGCTTTATTCTCCAAGATGCAACATTTCATAGAACCAAAGAATAGTTGGGGTTGGAACGAACCTCTGAAGGTCATCTAGTCCAATCCCTCTACTCAAGTTGAGCCACCTAGGGTCCAGGGCAACATACAGACAACTTTGAGTATCTCCAAGGATAGACACTCCACCTCCTCTGTGGGCAAGTTGTGCCAACACTCCGTCACCCTCACAGTAAAAGTTTCCTGATGCTCAGATGAAACCTCCTGTGTTTCTGTTTGTGACCACTGACCCTTGTCCTGTCACTGGGCACCACTGAAAAGAGCTGTTAATTCAGTAAATGCTCAATATAATACAGTTATGAAGTTCTGATTCTAAAGGTCTTTTTCTTCAAGTAAAAGAGAAAGATGCTCCTTTCTTTTGCCTCTAATATCAGAGTAGTGAATTCTTAGCAATTAAAGGTATCATTTTAGGAAGTCACTCCCATTCAGGAAAGCACTGAAATTATATCTCATTGATATAAATGAGGGTTATGTGCACATCTAAAACTTAAACAAATATCTAAGAGCTTTCTTGAAAAGGACATGAATGTAAACCTTTTCTAATGTTTTCATGAACTGTAAGAATGAGTACAGCCATTATAACTATTAGTGTTTAAGAATTTATATGTAACATTCAGAGTCAACAGAGTTGTTTTAGAGAGAAATCAAGAATAGCTATTGTATACACAGTATACAAGTAGCTTGTATAAATGCTACCATTACAGGTGTAAATTGAAGAGAAAAAGATTCCCACTTTCTGTGGCACACTGATTAACATCAATTTCTACTGCTTCAGATCTGTGTTCAGCCATAGCTCATATATTCTACTGTCTGTACTGACTCATTATTAGGAATGCATAACAGGGCTATTTCAATAAAAATGCAATAGGAAAAAAACCCAAATCACACTTACATAACTGCCTACATACAAGTACCCCACAGTGAAGCACAATGTTTATCAGATTAAGTTCCATTTAATTAAAAGCCCAATCAAACAGCTCAGTATTAAGTTCAGTCAAAAATGGCTATTTTGTGTCAACGTTTTTGATATTAGGATATAATGAAGATGAGGGGCATAATTGCTAAATGACTTAGCACTTAGTGAGTAACAACTCACTTAGTCAGTAACAACTTTTATATTACTAAAAACTTCTCCGGCCTACAAAAGTCAACAAGAAGAACATGCTACTTGGATAATAAGAGCTGAACTGGAAGCAGTGTAGGATTTGCAGTTTCAAAGCACTGCTTGTATTAACTTAAAATTTGTATTGACAATTTAGACATTTTTGCAAAAAATTATGTTCACATGATATTGTATCAAAGTTCTAGCATTTCTTCTGAAATATATATATTTCTGCAGGCTTTTGCTGTGTGAAGTTGTTTGATCTGAGGTTAAACAACTTCATTTTCTATTATTGAACTGTTTTGTACTCAAGAGATACAGAAAATGCAGACATGTAATTCTAACTGTGTAAAGCTGAAAGAAATAGGCATGATACTACTTTCTTGGACAGCTCTATAGGTAGGATCTATGTTCAAAAAAATTCTCAGGTATGTAGCCTGAGAAGTCTTCACTGATATCTGTGTTGTAATGCAAAGTTATGATATGTCCTTTTGGCTTCAAGGGTGGTAGCATAGTCTTTTTTTCTGCCGAAATCCTTTTTTTTGCCTTATACAAACTCTTTGCCTTGTACAAACTTAGCAATGCTTGCAAATTCTTTCAAATTATAGTCTAATTGGTCTTTTCTCCAGATACTTGACCACAGGTCAGCTCATGATAGTTGGTCCAGCATGAACAGCTCTGTATGTTGCCCATAGAGATGAAGCAGAACTCAAAATTAAAATCTGACACGTGTCTCCCACTTTCTCTCTCCTGTATTTCTTGTATTAGTTTGGATTTCTTATCAAAACATCTGTCCAGTATCTCCTTGTTTTATCTTTCAGTTTGGACTAGATAGCATCCTTTGCTTAGTGAATTCTAATTGCTTTGACAAGTATTAATTCTAGAATTATTTGCTTTTCATTATTCTAACTTGTGAGTGTCAAGATGCCAGCCAGAAGGTAATCTCTTGTAAACTGTTACCTCCATAGCTTCCAGTCAGACTGAAATTTCAGCTCCGCCTCATGTCTAAATAGATCAGTAAACTTTCTTTCTATACATAATTAACAGTACTTGTATGGTTCTTTGTACAAGAATTGTTATTCTCATTGCTATATCTTTCAGTAGTACTCCTTGGCATGAGATGATGGAAATTTCTTTTGACAGCAATACTTTTAGCTTGAAGATACATAGTATAGTGCCATTTAATTTTCCCTTCCTTGTTCTCTGCATTTATGAAGCTTCGCTTCTGGTTCATTGTTAGTCTAAATCACTCCTTTCAGGATTTTTTTTTTCTTTTCCTTTCATCTCTTTTTTTTTTTTTTTAATCTATGTCAGATTACATGGCTCTGTGTGATTGTTTGAAGTACAACACCTCAAGTCAAAGAAATCTAAGTTTAAAAACCAAAGTTGCAACAAGTAATTTTAAAGCAACGTTTTAAAAGCAACACTTTAAAATTTGAGAGCAAATTATTTCATCTGTAAAAGCCACAAGTATTGGTATTTTTCAGTATTATTTTCTTCCCTTTTCCAGATTACTCATTAACTAATGTAATAGTAGATAACATTATAATTAAGCTGCTAACATGATATTAGTCAAGTTACAGTCCAGGAATCATCTGAGAAACAAAAAGTATTTTATTGAAACGATCAAAAATTAACTGCTCAGTTGTTGGTTCAATAGATTTACATTACCATTGATCTAAAAGGGACATTTTATCAGCACGGCTATGCTGAGAACCACTTATGAATTTGCATTGATTTATGAATTTACATATTACAAGCCTGGACTTTGTCCAGAAGTCACACTACAAAACAGAACAAATAAGAAAAAACAAAATAATTTATTTGACCAGCAGTTAGATGTCTAACAATTGGCAACAATTTAGGTTGAGGAAAGCTGGGGAACTATTAAAAAAAAAAAAACAAAACAAAGCAAAAGAAAAATAAACAACAAGTAATCAAACCCTCATCCTTTTCTTGAAAATGAACCTACTTTAGCTGGCTGTTATGGGTTTTTCTAGAGTTTTATCTATCTGTACTTTTTCAGAGCATGTGGTGTTTCACTATAAATTTTACGGGAAATTCTGAACACTTAAGCAATGATGGTAAATGATACACCTGCTTTTCTGTGTATCTGAAACAAAAAAAAAAAAAAGAAGTTCAATGTAATAGAAAAGGCTCAAATAATAAATTGATAGAAAATCTACTTGTCCACATAATTACAGAATCACAGAATCATTCAGGTTGGAAAAGACCCTTGGGATCATCGAGTCCAACCATCAGCCCTACTCTACAAAGTTCTCCCCTACACCATATCCCCCAACATCTCATCCAAAGGGCCCTTAAACACATCCAGGGATGGTGACTCCACCACCTCCCTGGGCAGCCTATTCCACTGTCTGACCACTCTTTTTGTGAAAAATTTTTCCTAATGTCCAGTCTAAACCTCCCCTGTTGCAGTTTAAAGCCATTCCCTCTTGTTCTATCACTAATCACTTTTAAGAAGAGACTGGCACCAACCTCTCTACAATGTCCTTTCAGGTAGTTGTAGAGAGTGATGAGGTCTCCCCTTAGCCTTCTCTTCCTCAAACTAAACAGTCCCAGTTCCTTCAATTCTCCAGGCCCTTCACCAGCTTTGTTGCCCTCCTCTGCACTCACTCCAGCACCTCAATATCTCTCTCATATTGAGGTGCCCAAAACTGGACACAATACTCAAGGTGTGGCCTCACCAGTGCTGAGTACAGGGGGACTATCACCTCCCTACTTCTGCTGGTCACACTATTTCTAATACAAGCCAGGATGCTGTTGGCTTTCTTGGCCACCTGGGCACACTGTTGGCTCATGTTCAGCTGCTTGTCAATTAGAACCCCCAGATCCTTTTCTTCCACACAGCTCTCCAGCCACACCTCCCTGTAGCGATGCATGGGGTTGTTGTGGCCCAAGTGCAGGACCTGGCACTTGGCCTTGTTGAAGCTCATCCTGTTGACGTTGGCCCACCAATCCAATTCAATCTAAGTCTCTGTAGATCTTCATGCAGATCGACACTCCCACTTAACTTGGTGTCATCTGTGAACTTACTGATGATACACTCTATGTCCTTATCAAGATCATCAATAAAGATGTTGAACAGAAATGGTCCCAACACCGAGCCCTGAGGAACACCACTTGTGACCAGCCACCAGCTGGATTTAGCTCCATTGACCACCACTCTCTGGGACTGTCCATCCAGCCAGTGCTTGATCCAGCAGACCGTATGCTCATCCAGGCCGTGGGCAGCCAGTTTATCTATGAGAATTCTGTGGGGAACTGTGTCAAATGCTTTTTGAAAATCCAGGTAGATAATATCCACAGCTTTTCCCTCGTCCAATACTTGGGTCATCTTGTCATAGAAGGAGATCAGGTTTGTCAGGCAGGACCTGCCTTTCATAAACCCGTGCTCACTAGGCCTGATTGTACAATTAAAGTGTGGGACTCATATCTACAAGCAGCTGTTGAAATAGAAAATATGGGTAAATCTTAATTTTTCCTCATTGGCTATTCAGAATAATTTATTACATTTTTGGAAAAGATCTTAACTATGCTTTAAAATATCAAATAGTTTTTTGGTTTTGTTTTACTATTTAAAAAATTAGTGTCAGATTCAGGTTATCACCAGATTTATTTGTCAGAAACAAAGCACTGAATTAGATGAACACAGAATTTTATCTAACATGGAAATAACGTTGTTCCTGTTGTTTGTACATGGTGCTTAAATTTAAGACATGCTAGGAATGTTCATAAGGCATAAACCATAAAATATGCAGAAGTTAATCTATTTGTCTTAGCTTTCTCACAATGCTGATTTTTTTCCACCTATGTTTAGAGAGAAAAACAAGGTTATCTTTATTCTCTTAACAGGTTTTAACAAAGCAGCTATTAACTGCTACATATCCATAATGATTGTAAAATCCTAATAATAATCAGGTGACTTTATAACTTCCTAAACAATAAAAAAAACCTTTTTGATCATTAGGATGCAGGTAACACAGCAGATTCTTTCACAGATGCATTTTATGTATATATACACACACACATATGTACACAGATAGATATATAGAGGTGTATGTATATGGAGAAAGAGAAGGACTGAAAGTAAGAATATGTGAGCTAGGAGCTCTACTGAAGAGCCTCAAAAGCTATTTCCTACCTAACCATTTCACACACATTTTGCAGTTTTGGCATCCAGCAAAATAATGTTTGTGGAAGGAGCACTTGATTGGGCCAGGTCTCTCAAGTTACACTAAAAAAGCAGGAGGAAGTTGTTCTTCTCCACCATGTAGAAGATACAACTGGATAAACTTCTCCTGTCTACTTTCTTCTATAAAAAGAAAACTCTCATTAGGAACTGAGAATTTCAAAGGACAATTCTCATACCAAAACTATTTGAAATATGTCATCTTTTTGAATGGACCATGATTATAAAGTTCAGAAACTATGTACAAGAAAAAGCTGTAGCTGGGACACTCTATGGATATTTCCTCTTCTGCTTAGAATCTTTTTCCAACATGAATGATCCTCTGCAGATGGTCTGCTCTGTACCTTCGTTCTTATGACCTAGTGTTTAGAAGCTGATGTTTATAATTCTTAAAAGGATCCCTTAATTTATCAACTTCCTGCTTTAACATTAGAAAACAAAGTCTCATCCTAGAAGGCTTTGAAGTTATGTACTATATACATAGCTACATACAAAGGGCACACAGCATTCAGAGAATATTTGTTGGGCAATTTTTAGAAAGTCTATCATCTTGGTCTGATTTTTATTCTGTGGGGGGTTTATTTCTAAACAGCAATTCACATCAGAGTGCTGTGGAATCATTGTGATTGTCATATCAATGTCAGCAGCATGAAGCAGCATTATTCTGTATATTGGTTACATGCAACAGCAACAATTAGATATCTGTTTTAGAAAAGTAAAAAAATCTGTATAATGAAATGATCAGTTTAAAACCCGCTGTTGTTCAGACAAGATGCCTGGTATTTGATACTAAATTAATTTAAATCAAAGGTCTTCCAGAGTTAGTAATTGTCAGATCCTCAGCTTGAGATGATCTGTTTTTAGCATGACAACACCAAAGGCCAGTGATTAAGGGATTAAAGTGGGAATTAATTTATGAACAGCCAAAAAGAAAGACAAGAAGGATGAAATGGCTTCTTAGTAGTTCTGCTTAAAAATCATTTGAGACTATAAACTGTTACCTATATTCCTAGGTAGGAAAGTGATGGTAGAAGTTGATTTCTGTTTCTGTCAAACTAATTCAGTTTTACAGTTTTGTCTGCCTATTGGATTAGATCAACATATAGCATAGACAGTGATTTTGGCAGCTATATTCAGCTGATTTTTAAAATTTTACTTGATGAATAATGCACATTTCTAGAAGAGTCAATAGCAGAAGTAGAAGCTCAGAATAGTTTTAACAGCACATAATATAGAACTTTAATTTCCAATATGCCTAGTAATTTATGTGTTTCAGTTTGCATACAATTGTTACAAAGAACTGAATCATTCATACTAAAACAGATGCGTGAATTTTATCTTCAACATATAATAGCGTTTATAGCATAAGATGAAAATGAATAAACAGATGTGAGGGAAATCTGCATGCCACATATTTAATTTTTTAAAAAATTCCTTTATGCAAGTTTGGGGTTGTTTTTGTTGGTTTTTTTTTTTGTTTTGTTTTGGGGTTTTTTTGTGGGTTTTTTTTGTTTGTTTGTTTGTTTTTTTTTTTTTTTTTTTTTTCCCAGTGATTAAATAAAGCCAAGTTCTGTCCTCAGTTACAACTCTTAAATTCTGTAGGAAGCAATTTAACTTATTTTTTATTACTAATTAACTTACTAGGAAAAAAAAAATGTTCTCACTCATGCATTCTTTTCTCTTTTCCCAGAAACATTTCTATCCTAAAAATAACCTTTTGGCAATTTAGGGAACATTTATGGGAAAAGGTTTCATATTTTATTTGTCATCACCTAGAAAATCCAGC
The DNA here is from genome assembly GCF_047716275.1 of Strix uralensis. Lineage (NCBI taxonomy): Eukaryota > Metazoa > Chordata > Aves > Strigiformes > Strigidae > Strix > Strix uralensis. Next base: position 87,564,320 of record NC_133972.1, on the reverse strand, counting down.
TGCATTTTGTTTCTATAATCTGATTTCTGATAGATGGTAGATGTATGTTTGCATATACTAAAGACCTCTATTATTACATTGTCACAGTAGTGACTTTATTTTAAAAAGGAATAAGCCTCCTTTATTTTTTTCAGTTTTAAGATACAAAATGCATATTTTGATACCTACATGCAATAGATAACTGTAGAAATTAAGACTTAAAGCAATGTTATGCTTTATTCTCTCTAGTTCAGCATGATTGATTCAATTTCTTTTTAGCTTGGTACTAAGAGAAACTTCTGTTCTGGTTCTGAGACAGTTATCTTTACAAATATGATAGAGAAAAGTTTATTATTCTTTATATGTAATATCATCTCACCCAGTAGATCATGTTCTAGATAGAATTTATTTCTATGACCAATTACTTTGAAATAGTCATATATAATATTACATATTATACATTAATTACAGAAAGATCATACAGATCAGATTGTAGCACTTCCATATGAGATGTAGAGGAAAGAAAAGTATGCTTGTGACACTTTGTGACATAGATCAGCTTCTTACCCCCAGTATAGCTGTCCATGGATGTACAAGAAAAATATTGTATTTTAGATTTTTCCTAGCCTTGTTTTGTTGCACATTATACATTCTGACAGTGGGCAAACTGTAGCTTTTTTTCTAAAATGGTTATGCTGAAATTTCAGTTAAAAAGAACCCTACAATATAAGTATGCATGAACAATTTTTCCTGATACAGATCTCAATGACAGGCCTCCAGACTACTGTACACCATTAGTGGAAGTACCCTTTTCCTCCAGATAGAGCTGACACAGAGTTAAGTGACAAACTTGCCCAGACAAGCTAGCTGAGCAAGTTTAGTAAGTCTGTCTTCAAAACCTCTACAAAGTGCTGAGTGGCTTTGATTAAGAGTTAAAAAAACTTTAAATACCTTCACTAATCTCTGTCCAGTCAGCAGGTGTATGTCTGGTTTATCACCATGGCATTCGAAATCAGGTAGACCATTCTTGCTAAAAGCCCTGCTTTGAACATGAGCAACCAAAATTGTGCATCTTGTTGCTGGAAGCTCACTGCAGGGTACTCTCATGATAGACAGGAATGTGTTTGGTCTTTCTTAGGGATTGGTTTAGATTCATGCATTGTTTCTTCAAATCTTGTAACTAGATCTAAGGTACGTATCTGATCAAAACATTATTTCTTTCACTGAGAGAAATTACTACTCCAATCTAAAGGTGGCAGTTGCAGCACTGAGGCAGTCACAAAACAGAAATACATGTTGCCCTCTAGTGGGTTTAGTTGTGTCTTCTCTCAAATTAGTAAAGCAGGACTTAGAAATCACTCTGCAGATGAAGGCAACTTTTTCCCAGTCTCCCTGTCTCTCTACCCGATGATAGGCCAAGAAATGAAATGAGATGTTCCACACTGCTTGCATGCTGAGCCTCTCCAGTGAAGGCTTCTCCAGTTCAAAAGATGTACTCTCATAATCCCAGAGCTGCATTTCAGCTAATTATCCTTTCTAAATTTGATAGGATTGAAGCAATAGCTTCAGTTTTAAGGTTTCATGTGCAGTGATGTAGTTTACAGGCACTTGATTTAGCAGCTGGCCAGAGGCTCCTGAGAGGAAGATCATCTTAGTTTGGGGTTATGCTGGTGTATCTTTGGCTTAGCCTTTATACAGGAAAAGCAAAGCTTGTGTTTGCCCTGAATACACTAATCTGATGTTTGGATTTGCTTTTAACTCATACTACCGTTACAGAAAAATAATACTATCATTCCTCTTGATGCTTACCTTGTTATCTCCTTATTTTTGATGGTTCTGTTGTTTTCTTTTTAAAATGCCTACCAAACAACTTATTTTACAACAGTAGTATTTTTCACCAAGGTGGCTTTATATTAAATAATGGGTAAAAAAATTGAGAGAGAAACTTTGATAGAAATGAGAGAGGAATGGCTGTCAGTGAGGTTGATTCTATCCCTTATGTTATCATTATGAATTTTATTCATGTTTGCCACTATCTTAGAATAAACCTCTATAAAGAGACCTCAAGAGTCATCTGTATCATTCTGCATACCTCAAAGAAGGATGAATTAATACTTATATAATTTTAACAGATACACTCTTGCAAGATCTTAAATTATAGCAACTCCCCAGATATCTTATTCCAATGTTTTAGTATTGTTATGTTGTTGCATTTCTCACTGTGCTACTCGGTTTGATGGGTAAATTAAGTGTTGCTGTTAGTGGTGTTCAAATTAAAATGATGTTCCTTTCTCTTCCCTAATCAAGTCTGTCTTTTTGCCTGTAACCATAATGGGTAAATCATCCCTCTCTGTCCTTGATCCCTGAGCCTTTTGTTGTATTTTCTCCATCCCATTGCACCAGGAGGGGAAGGAGTGAGCAAGCGGCCGTGGTGCTCAGTTGACACTTAGGATCAAACCACAACAATGGCAGTTGTTGTTTTCTTGCAGATACATGCAAATTGTTTACTTTGCTTCAGTATTTCTGAGAGCTGAAGGTAATTTGACTGATTTACAATTCTTCCCCTTTTTTTCATTAAGATCTTGTTTATCTTTGTCATATATTTCAATACAATGAACTATTAAATTGAACTGTTAGCAAATCTAAGATTGCTACAGCCAGATTTGCATGTATCTAGAACAGAATTTGTCACATCCGACAGGTAACTTTGATGTTTTTATATTGATTGCTTTCACAAACATATTCAGAAGACAATCACAATAAATGCAACTACAGTGGAGTAAGGTAAATCTTGAATAAAGAAAAAGTTAGAGACCCACTGGGCTATATTAAATGTTTTCATAAATAATCTCTGACCTTTCTCATCAACGTTGAGATCTTACCCCTTGTCTCTAATACTGTGTTAATGCCCTTTTTCTCTGATATTAATTGCATTAACTGTCTGATTTAATCTGAGCTTTTTATTTAAGGCTGATGAAGACTTGCATTGCAAAGAAGCATTCAATACTTAGGTCCTTCTCAGGTCCATTTTTGCTAGCTTTACTAGTCCACTAAACAAACAATCATTACCAACTTTAGCCATTGTCCTATACTAATAGAGAACATCGATTTGTTAATCTTTATGTATCTTTAGTTGCATCTTGGGATTTTTTTTTTTTTAGTGTTTGGCCTTACAAATTGTAAAATTTGTGTTCAGTACCTGTAGGCAGATGTGATTTTTCCATATTTGTATTCTGTCTCATGTAGAAGAGCAGATCTGATTCCATTCCCATACTGAATGAAGCCTCTGTTCTTTAAAATTTAGCACAACATATATACTTTATACTATCACCCTACATCATTGCATGCATGTGCAAAATAGCATAATTATTGATAGTCCAGATTTATCTAATTCAAAATATGAAACAGTGCATGATCTCAGGGTAAATTTTTTGAATATAATTAGTTTGTAATTTTCTAATTAACTACTTTCAGATTTTAATTATAAATGTAATGTCTCCTTATAGAAGTGTAAATATTAAATACTATAGTACCATAATTTGGTTTACTACAAAACCTATCTAATTATATTGCATATCTAATAATATATCAATGTTTACCATATAAGTTATCTACATATATCATGCATTTATGATCTGCTGCTTTGGTCAAGAAGTTACACCCTTAGAAGTTTTTACATATAAGTTTCCTTTTTAAAATTGATGCAAAGTTCTACATTTTGTACTGTGTTAGTAACTACCTGGTTTTTAATATCCGGCTTAAAATTAAAATCTTGAATAAAATCTGTGGGTACTTCGTCAGATTTTTTTACTGGAGCCAATTTTTTACTAGATCTACGAAATTTCTATAGGATGTTATATATGACCATAGGAACATCTATTATAATCTATACATTTATATTTTCTACATGTTTTACATGTATAAATCCAACTTAAAACTGTTCAACACTGTTAATAGTTAGCTTGATAGACAAGATCAAGATTAGATTAACTGGAAAGAGATTAATGTATTTGTTTTCTAGTAGTGCCAAAGAGAACTGAGCATTAGAGCTACATTGTGACAGTCATGTTAAAAACATTTGTCCTATTTGTTTTTTTTTCCAGTGGTGAACTTTGCTTGGACAATCAGGGTGGAACAGTGAATCAAGAAGCCAACACAGGACAGCGAATCAACCAGAAGAAAAGAGAAGTCAGTCTTTCTATGGATGGCTGTTGGAAGTATGGGAAAAGCAAATCAGCAAAAAAATCTGCAAGATACACATTTCCTTAACACATGGTGCCCAGAACAAACACAGGACAGGATGGAGATCCAGTGATTTGTGTTGCCGTGGCATCAAGGAGGAATGTGAAGGGAGGTGGAGGCCACGTGGTCCCATTCTTCCACTTTTCTCAAGGAACATTTGAACCGACTACGCAGATTTATCTCCTGCTCTTCACCTTCTCTCAAGGACTGTTTTGAAGTACTCTGCAGACCTTATCTCTCATTCTTCCTCTTTTCCCACAAAAACAGCGCACACCTTGCACCAAGGAACGTGCTGTGTCATTGCTCAAGAGAGAATGGCTTGGCCACAGTCCCACCCACTCACACATACACACTTAGATAAATAATACCCTGAGTTTATATCTAACTTGGAGGGCCGATAATCCAATACCAAATTGGAGGGACAGATCGATGGGTTTGTGCTCCTCACCACTCCCCCTCCCCCCAGAAGGGATGCCTTTTGGTAAGATTTGGGCCCTCAGCTACATTGAGTGATTACCCAGGAATTAAGTGTGTGTGATTGAAATAATTTTTTGTGTGTGTAGTGCTATATAGCCAACCTGCAGTTTGTGCATTTATCATAGGCAATCTCAAAGAATCTGTAAATGTTGCATAAGAATAAACCGTACTATTTGTGAACCTGACTGCTGCTCTTGAATGCAACTGGACCTACAGCACATGGGTTGTTCATGCATCTGGTGTCAGGCCTATAGTTATGGCCATAATTGGCATACCTATTAAGAGATAAGTCCAGCTGCCCCTAGCCCCTCTAATCTCTGAGGACCAGCTAGAACAGAAGGGGATTCATGTCTCACTAAATTAATTCATTACCTTAAATGCAACAGTGGCATTCCACAGAGACAGAATATAGAAAACTATAAACATCTACTGGAAAATGGAATTTGGGAATAAGATGCTTCTTATTAAAAGGCTTCTTATTCCATGCTGCAGTTACAGATTATCTGGATAAATTCTGATTAAACAGAAGAGAATTTGTTCCTTTCACTCACAAGGGAGAATCTGCAAATAATTCTTCTTTACATAATGAAACAACTGCAAATGAGAAAGATATTATTATAAATTATCTCTTTTGTCTCCCATTAGGTGGGAAACACATTACTTTAATATCTTTCAAACTGAGAGGCATAATTATTTGATGAGACCAATCTCCATTACTTATCTCATCCTCTAATTATAATGTATTAGTTTTACAAGTGATTATGGAGAAGTTGGTTAATCTAAGCAAGAAATCAATAATTCAAACCAATAGTTACATTTCATGAGCTGCTTCCGTATTGATGTGGACACACAGTGACTTGTTTACTTTATCAAATATCTTGTCCAACATAAAGTTGAACTTTGAAGAGTGAATCTATAGGAGAAATGAAATTTGAACCTCAAGGCTAGCAGGAAATATTTGAAAATGCAAGATCCCATGAACAGCTCAAAAAAAAAGAAAAATAAATGTGATGTGCTGAGTTGTCTTTTTTTCCTAGTTTTATTTTAAATGTATTCAATTTTTTTTTTTTAAAAAAAAAAAGGAGACTAAATAGCAATGTTGCCTAGATTAAGAAAAAGTTGGAGATTTTGCTTCTGTTTCTGCAAAAGTCAACTGTTATACAATCTGATCTTCTGTAACTGAGCCATGATGCTGTATAGTTTGAAGTATCACCTGTGTGGATTAAGCATTTTCTTAGCTCTGGCCTTCATTCAAAACAATAGGAGTTGGTTCTGACTCATTCTGATTACTAACAAAATACAGCCAGACCTTATGATGTAAACTTTTAGTAAGTAATTTCAAAAGATTTTAACAAAATCCAGAAATAAAATAAGACTTTGAAAAATTTCCTTTCTATTGACAATCAACAGTTGACTCTATACTATTCCCAGGGACACAACGTACTATCTGCTGTAACTTTTTTTTTAATGACTTTTAGTGTATAATCAAGTAGTACTAACATGTGGCAATGTTATAGACTTTCTTCAGTATTTATCTGTTATATTTCCAGCTATAAATTGGATTATATTTTAGGGTATGCAGTGTCCCATTTAATCTCTTTCTGAGACCTCTGACCGTCTACAAACAAACGCTGCACTAATACAATGCTTAACAGTTCAGTGCTTCCTGAACTGTGACAAAAGATATTGGTGATCAATATTTATTATATAGCATTCTATACTAAATATATACTTTTGTTGGAAGAAAGAGGGTTGTACATTCACATAGCACATAACATTTCTAAATAAGAAATTTTAATTGTCTTTTATGTACAGTAAATTGCAGGTAATCTAATGACATTATGTGATAAGAGTTAGGAGAAAGCATGCTATTTCCAACTGGAAAAACTTTTTTTTTTTTTACCTTAAGGAAGCTGTATTGAAGATACAAATGCATTTCAGCATTCTTTAAAAAGCATTGTCACAGAATGATTTCTAAGGAGTCTCATGTTCCAAAACAATTTCATTCTTGCATAAATGCTGTGAGCCAGTGTTAGGGCAAAGATTTGAATTCCAAAGAAAGTAGGACTTTTAAGAGAGGGCTAACTCCCATCTGTGTTAGGTGGCACAAAATCCTTTGCCTAATCTAAGGTATCATACCATTGCTTTAGAATGTTCTCTTCCATAGTGAACAGATAGAGTAATATTTGCTTAATGGAAAAAGAATTATTTTTCCAAGACTTTATTTAAACTGAAATTTAAAATTGATTCATCCATTGAAGATTTACAATAGGAATTGTGGGTTTTGTACAAAGTTCCATTTTTAACTTTAAATGGGTTGCTTGAAGTGAAATGTATGGCATGATATTTTTCTTTCTGTTTAAAAGTTGTGCATGTATATGCATATTGATATTTGTCCATAATTGTTCTCTCCATGCAATCACGTTGAGAACTTAGACATAAGGGACCCTCTTCAAAACCCATTAAGGGTTATGGTACCTCTAATGCTGATTTATTTGAAATATGGTTTAGAATCAAATACACAAACAATTAAGAAAATGTTGGGAAATCATTTATGAATAACAGTATTACAATAATAATTCAAAAGAAAAAAAGTGTTAGAAAAAAACACAAATGCTAAACTATACTGGAAAGATATTGTTTTTTCCTTCTGTTGAATCAGGTTTAGGTTGGAAAGGAAATGTCCTTACATGCCTCCAGAAGAATACTGCCCATTGGGTTATGTTCTTCACTGCAGATCTCATTTTGGTTTAGCATATTTATTTTTTCCCCTCTATCTTTCATTTATGGCAAAAAGAGGCATGCCAATTTGGTGGGACGGTGAGGACTAGATCTTGAGTCTCTTTCAATTTAGTGGGGGGGGAGTACTGAAAGGGAAAGCATTTTATTTTCCTATTCTGCTCAACATATTATTTCATCCATGAGTTTATTATTTTATAAAAACCTTCTCTTTGACCTTCCTCTCTGCAAATCTTTAAAATAGATGTTGTCATCTGGAAATTTACACCTCAGTGCATTCTCAGTGTAATTCAATATTTACCATAATATGCCAGTCTTCTTCTATGTATCCATGGAAACTACCTACAATTATAATATCAGAATCCTTTAGTATATTGTGTTGATATAAAGATTAAGTTTTATATATAAATGAATCTGCAGTGCTCTTGACATCAGCAAGGAAGTGATTCTAGATTTGGATAAAATGATTTAGCATTTGCTTGTTAAGGGACAATTTCCATCTCCAAAATTTTTTGGAAAAAAAGAATTGTATCCTGCTGCTGGTTTTGACCAAGTAATAAGGTCCCTTAACCTGGAGTACACCTTCTGTGCTGCACTTGTGTCATATTCTGCACACTTCTTTGTGTCATTCCTAGCTAAAATTAGCAAAACACAATAATGAAAATGCATTTGAAAGCTCTTTTTATTACCTTTTATAAAGATAAACTCTCCAGAATCTTAATCATTTTAGAATCATGGCACACAGCATGAATTTGTTTACTGGCTCTATTATCTTCCCTTCAGAAGTCACACCGAAAGCATAGAAGTTGGGGAAAAAAATAGATTGTTCCTTGTTTGGAGAGCTACTGATCACGGACAAAGTATTCCGGAGAAGTTGGAGCTGGGAGAATCTGATGATTACATTTATTTCAAGATTAAGACATCTAAATTTTTGGTGTCTACATATAGGTGTTCACATATTAACATATATCTAAGCTCCCTTTGTAGTCAATGGAGAGGTAATCAATACAATCAGTGGAACTCAGATATCTATAAAATTGACCTATTGGTCAGCTAGTCAGGCCTATTGATGAGACCTGGAGTCTATTTCACTGTGAGTTATCACTCTTTAAGCTCCCTAAACTTTAATAGCACTGTTCTCAAAAATAATCCAACAGTTCCAAACAGGACTGAAAATAAAGGCAGAAATAAGTTTTTAATACTTCGCAAAAAGGTAGTATAAAGAGGAAGGTGTCAGCTTCATCAGAAACTAGGGAACTCCCAGCAAAGAAGGAACCTATGTAAGGAATTGTTAGTAAAGTTCTATACAAAGGATTGTTGAGTTAGACAACACACAGCTGAGAAGGATATCTTAAAAGGGAAGCCATGATAACTCTGTACCTTTAGGTGAAGAGATTAGAGCATAGGAAAAAAAAAATCAAATAGAAAAGTGAAAAATTAGTGCCATTTTAAAAGATTTTGGGACAAGAAATATGGTATACCTGCTTTTATACAAATGTTAAAAGCTTAAGAACTAAAATAAGAAAACTAGTACATTATACCTGATGGATGAAAAATGATAAACCAGTATAAAATCAGGCTACAAAATGCCTAAGAATTATAGCATAAAACATGCTGCTGCTGAAGTATACATTTAGAAGTACTTAGAATTAAACCAAATTAATAAACTTACTATTTCAAGAGCCAGAATCTTCATGAATTGAAATCCCAGACCTAAACAAGAAGGCTATAGCATTCTACCTCTATTACTACTCAAATAACTAGAGAGGTAAGACTAACTGCTATATTCTGAAGGGTTGAGGAGAGTAAGAAGTAAATAGGTGACCTCAATTACTCTATGGACAAAGGCCAAATCACAACAGGTGATATAAAGAATTGCTTAAAAGAATAGCTGGCTTGCAAATCCCCAGGAAGAAAAGCAACTCTTTATTTAGCTTAGTAAAATGCAGGATCTGGTTCAAAATCTCACTGTGGAAGCACCATCTGGAAGAGCAACCATAACGTACTTATATACAGCATCTCTACATGACTATCAATGGCTAAAGAGTTCACTGCTAAATATCAGTATGGAGAATTAGGTTAAAATGAGAACTCTTGTTAAAAGGAAGCTAAAGGGGACAGCTGCTTCAGAGAATTGCATGCTTGAAGGCAGTGCAGAAACTGTTGAAGACCGTACTGGTAACGCAGGGCCAGTTCACACTACCTGTTATGAAATACTTGAGAAAGTGTAAAAGGAGATTAGCATGGCAGAACACCAAAAGGAAACGTTAGTAGTAGTAAGAAGCATCTGAACAAAGAAAAGGATTGTGAAATTTGATAGATAAAAATATAAACATAGTTAGGCCAAAAAAAAGTTTGATGAAAAACTAAGGGAATAAAAACTAACTTCCTAAGACATAAGGAAAAAGAAGCCCCCAAGAATCTTCAAGGTTGGTGGACAGAGAACATAAAAATAATTCCTGGAAAGGATAATGACACTGCAGGAAAAGTAAATTAATTCTTTACAGGAGTATTCACCATGGAAAAGATGGGGAGATTGCCATTCCAGAACCTTTTCATGAAGGGGACTTACCAAAGTATCTGAAATTGAAGTAACAGACTTAGAAGAATTACAAGTAAGTAGACTTACCATTATCCAGTCACTAAGACCAGGAGGCATTCACTTGGACAACACAACAAGCTTTCTAGGAAGTCTAGGATAAAACAAGTAAATTGCTAACAGTAATATATAATCTTGGACTATACTGTTGTCCTTGTGTTCTTCATATTTGGTGGGGGGTGTACATGACACCAAACTTTAAAAAAAAGTTCTAGGGACTCTATATGCCTCGTACCTTCTGCATATTTGTGCAACTTCCTTCAGAACCGTATAAATTTCTTCCATCCACCACTTTCTCTTAGAAAGGAGTTCTACAGATCTGCTGGATCTGCTGCTTGTTGTATGGGAAAAACAAAAGAAGACCCAAACCAAACAAAATCCCACTTATTTTGCTTGTTTTAAACCTTAGTGGAATGAAGTATCTGTCCCACCACTATAAAATATTTTCAGATATAGATGTAAACTCTTTCCTTTGCAATTCCAATGAAGACACTGCCCCATCACACATTTTTATTTTTTTTTTTAGCATTTATTTGTTTTGATTATTAATTTGAGAAAAATATTGAGTCATGTACTGGTTGTGAAGCACACTTTTATTAAAATAGATTCCAATTCAGATGTATATATTTAACAAAAATAGGAAAGATAGACCTTCAGGAAAAAAGTTTATTAGAAGTATGGTCTCTTTTCAAAGGATGATAAAGACTTTGATGTACAAATAATGTAGTGCTTTCATCTTTTCCTTTTTATTTTTTTAATTAGACATTCATTTTTTTGTTATATATTTCTGCATGACAATCTTTTAAAGAATCTACTCTGATTAAGGGTAACATTAAATCCTGCTTGTAAGTGGCATTAATGGGATTGGCTTCCTTTAAGGATAGTCTTTGTGTTCAGTGAGATGTACAAAACAAGAAAAATATGTATAACTAGAATTTATTGTTTGCTTTGACATTCACTTTCATGTATGTTACAGAACTAGAGTAATAATCTAATTTTAAGTTAAATTTTGGAAACAGTAGCTGGATACACGCATAGTCTGTGTGTGGTTATATACCAAAGAAATTGTACAGCACATATACCTGCACACAAAGCACATCACTGGTTGAAAAAGGTTGCTACGCAGAGCTGTATTATACCAATTCTTCTTGGAATGCCAGTTCTTAGGATATGGATACTTCTTGGAATGCTAGTTCTTAGGATACACCTGCAGAACAAATGTGTTTGATATTGTACTTCCATTTCAGATGATGTTGTGCATGTGTATAAAGCTATATAAACATAAATGTTTTATAGGAGACCTTTGTTTACTTATAGCTAAAGGCTGCAGCAGTTGTGTATTTGTACTATATAATAAAAAGTCTAGCTGCGCAAAGGCTTGCAATGCTGTGTGTTCTGGTTTTGGCTGGGATACAGTTAACTTTCTTCCTAGTAGTTGGTATGGTGCTGTGTTTTGGATTTTCGATGGGAATAATGTTGATAACACACTGATGTTTTTATTGTTGATAAGCCATGTTTACACTAAGTTAAGGACTTTACAGCTTCTCACACCACCCCACCAGCAAGGAGGCTGGAGGGGCACAAGAAGCTGGGAGGGGACACAGACAGGACAGCTGACCCTAACTGGCCAAAGTGATATTCCATACCATATGATGTAATGCTTAGTGTATAAAGTAGGGCAAAATCTGGGTGGGGGCTGCTGCTCGGGATCTGGCTGGGCATCAGTCAGCTGGTGGTGAGCAATTTTATTGTGCATCACGTGTTTTATATATTCGGATTCTTTTTAGTAGTAGTAGTAGTATTTTCCTCTCCTTTACTGTCCCATTAAACTGTCGTTATCTCAACCTACAAATTTTACTTTTTTTTTCCAATTTGTTCCCCATCCCACTGGGGGAGGGTGGGGAGTGAGTGAGCGGCTGTGTGGTGTTTAGCTGCCTGCTGCATTAAACCACAACACTGTATTAAATGGCAAATAACATCACCGTCTGAGGGTGCTTTTAAAATATGCATAGGTATTGACACTACATGATCTACAGACTCATCCTTCATGTATGAATCCCTCCACTAAAGAAACCCAAACTGTTCTAAAAATACTTTTTCACTTCCCCTCTTTCCAATATCATCTTTGCATAATTTATTTTGATGGTATCTAAGTTTCCTCCACCTCCAAAATCTTTATTTCCCATTTACAAATTTACCTGAAAGTACTTTAATGGTGCTGACTCAAGTTTTAGGTGCCTTTGACCTGTTGCACTGAGACCTCAGCTAAACTGAGTTTTGGAATCTGATACTTTGTCTTGCCTGGATTTACTATATTTTTGGCCTTAAAAGTCACTATATGTGATGGTATCAATTTTTTGTTGTATTTTATTTTCTGCTGAGAGAGGTGGATATGGTTCATGAGGTGTCTTCTGCAAAGCTATAGGGAATGTCCAGTCCAGGTATGCAGTAAAAAGGAATTATGATGGTAAATGTTTTGTTAATCTGCACTCAAAAATTATATATTCTGAAAATGTACTCATAGGACTGATTCTTTCCAATATTTTTCTTCAAGTGTCTTCAGAAATATTAGCTCAAATAATTATCCCTATCATATTTGGTGACACTGAAACTTACATATTTCTGAAGTTTTGTCTTGTTCCAACTTGATCAAATCCTTTTTTACTTTAGAATTTGGATTTTAGCTATCCTCAAAATTTGAAGTGATGGTCAGGAAAGTAATTTTCAGAGCAGTTTATTTGTACTGTAGTATGTCATCACCCTTCATAGTTCTCTGTGTCCCCAATGATTAATAAAAAATTATAAAACTTCAGCAGTGCTGCAACAGTAAGTGGGTTGGACAATTTGTGAGCTATAGAGGTTTGGTTCAGCAATAATTTTTAGGGCAATGTTTTTTTACTTGTGCTTTTTGAAGAAAGAAAATACAGAAGTTGTGATGATTAAAATATGTTAGCTTTTAAAAATCATCAAAGAAACGTTACATATGCATCTTTTATGTTATCTTATAATCTCATTTTAGTAAATCATATTTTCATTCAATTTATTTCTGAGATAACATTCATCATTGATCCTAGTCTCTTATGTTAACTTACCCCCATGCAAGAAGACAGTTTTTTCACCACAGATTGAATTGGCACTTTCATATTTGCAATCAACTTAGATCCTATCATCTTTTATATCATTGATTCATTTTTAAAGTAATGACCATCTATTTGATGACCACACCTCATCAGCTCTGAAAGATAGGATAGAAATAAAATTATTTTGCTTTGCAGTAAAATTAAAAAGTCTGTATGTTTATTGAAAGTACAGTATTTGTTCTCTGTCAGGTGGATATTTTAAGATCTGAAAAATATTTGGCTATGATTTTCCCTCAAAAGAAACTCAAGAGGATCTGAATTTGTTCTGAAGGAATGACTAAACTTCAGATTGCATTCTTGATGTTCTGTATTCACTGCTGTACATATTGAACAAGGTGAGATACTGCAAATTGTAATACGTACTTCACTGTCATTTTTCCCTAGAACTCTGTGGCATGTGACACATTTTGAAGCTTTCCGTTACTCTCTAAAATAGCAGTCAGCAACAGCAATCTTATCATGTTCATTGGTTTTAGCACTTCAGTTCATCTGTTTACTCTCTATCTCCAGATCAGCCCTTTGACAGCTGCCGGAATCTATATATGTCACTTCAGGAACAAGAAAGGGAATCACTAAGGGAGTTATTTCCGGCTTTGAAAGATAAATCTGTTGAGGTTAAGAACCAGACTCTGGTTAAGTTAGAGTAGTACAAGCAGTCACATTATCTTTTTTAATTATTTTTTAAATGAATTTTCCCTAAAAAACAGGTACTGATGGATGTTAAGTGAAACGCAAAGGTTTCTTCAGATAACTGCAACCCTTATAATATTTAAATCAGCCAGACAGTATCTTGTCATGCTTTATTTTGCTCTCACCTGCTTTTGAAGACCATAAAGAGATGGAAAAGTGAACAAAGGATTTTTATAGAACTTCAAAATTAATTTAGGGTGGATGCATGGTTTGTCATGTGTAATGTGTCCTGCTAAACAAACATCCATTCACATTTTTATTTTACAGTAAATCTGCAGTTTCAGAGAGGAAAAGAGAGTTATCCAGTCAGAATGTCTGCTGAGTAATTGGTGTCAACCAGGCTTACATGAAGCAAATATGTACTATGGGATTTTCTTGTGAATCCATCCCTGTTCACATGAGGCTTTAGGATCCTGCAAGGATTTCTCTGGTAATTAAGGTTCATATACCTAATCCAGCAAGATTTGTCATACAGGGAGAGTTGTCAGTCAACTAAATGATACCTTTGGAAGTGTCATACTAGAATAGATGGAGGAAGGGGATACCAACAATATTGCAGTAGGTAAGTCAAGGGTTGGCATGGCATTGCCATAGGGTGACAATGCTGGTGGGAATATTTACACTGCTCCTGGGAGCACACAGAGCTCAGAGGCATATCTGAAATGCTTGTACACCAGTGCATGCAGTATGAGAAACAAACAGGATGAACTGGAAGCATTGGTCAGCTCCCAGAGCTATGATATCACCTTCGGCTGCCCAGTCCCCTAAGTCAGAGCACCATGAGTGTGGGAACAGTGACTTTGTATTTTTAGACACTGAAATTGTAAGGAACCAGCTGTATCAGCTGAATGTTCACAAGTCCATGGGGTCTGATGGGATTCATCCCAGAGTACTGAAGGAGCCAGCAGATGTAATGGCAGGACCCCTCTCGATCATCTACCAAAGGTCTTGGGGGTCTGAGGAGGTCCCTGCTGACTGGAAGCTGGCCAATGTTATTCCAATCTACAAAAAGGTCGTGAGGGAAAACCCAGGGAAATACAGACCTGTCAGTCTAACCTCAGTTCCTGGAAAAAGCATAGATAAAGATTATACTGGGTATATCTTTAGATTATACTGGGTTTTAGATCATAAAGATTACACTGGGTTAAAGAATAACACAGTCACCAGGCACAGTCAACATGGGTTCAGAAAGGGAAAGTCCTGTTTCACTAATTTGATATCCTTCTATGATAAGGTCACCCTCCTGGTGGATGAAGGGAAGGCAGTGGATGTAGTTTTCCTGGATTTTATTAAGGCTTTTGATACTGTCCCTCACAGCATCCTTCTGGACAAGTTGTCCAGCTGTGGGATGAGCGGGTTCACGGTGCACAGGGTGAAGAACTGGCTGAAGGGCAGAGCTCAAAGGGCTGTAGAGAATGGGGCTACATCTGGCTGGCAACCAGTCACCAGCGGTGTTCCTCGGGGTTCAATTCTAGGGCCAGTGCTGTTCAATATATTTATCAATGATCTGGATGCAGGAGTTGAATGCACCATCAGCAAGTTTGCTGATGACACCAAACTGGGAGATGCTGTTGACTCTCTTGAGGGACAGGAGGCCTTGCAGAGGGGTCTAGGTAGATTGGAGCATTGGGCGATCATTAATGGGAAGAAATTTAACAAGTCCAAATGCCAGTTTCTGCACATATGATGGAATAACACCCAGCACAAATATAAATTGGGAGAGGAGTGTCTGGAGAGCAGCCCTGCAGAAAGGCATCTGGGGGTGCTGGTCGACATCAGGCTCAATATGAGTCAGCAGCGTGCCCTGGCAGCCAAGAGGGTGAACCACACCCTGGGGTGCATCAAACACGGTATAACCAGCTGGTCAAAAGAGGTGATTATCACGCTGTGTTCAGTGTTGGTGTGGCCTCGCCTTGAGTACTGTGTGCGGTTCTGGGGCCCACAATTTAAGAAGGATATTAAAGTCCCTGAATGCATCCAGAAGAGGGCAACAAAGCTGATGAAAGGGCTGGAAGGAATGTCCTATGAGGAGCCGCTAAGGACTTCGGGTTTGTCTAGTTTGGAGAAAAGGAGGCTGAGGTGTGACATCATTGCTCTCTACAGCTTCCTGAGGAGGGGAAGTGGAGAGGGAGGTGCTGACCTCTTCTCCTTGGGAACCAGAGATAGGACACATGAGAATGGTTCAAAGCTGTGTTGGGAGATTCAGACTGGACATTAGGAAGCATTTCTTTACCAAGAGGGTGGTCAAACACTGGAACAGGCTTCCTAGAGAGGTGGTCGATGTCCAAAGCCTGTCAGTGTTGAAGAGGCATTTGGACGATGTCCTTAATAACATGCTTTAACTTTTGGTCAGTCCTGAATTGGTCAGGCAGTTGAACTAGATAATCATTTTAGGTCACTTCCAACTGAAACAGCCTGTTCTAGTCTATTCTGCTCTATTATGTAAAACTGTTATTTTTCCCATGTGATTAAAAAATGTGGTTATTAACGGAAGTTGTGTATAATCTCAAAATGCTATTGGCTCACATTTGCCACCTTCTGATACTTTACAAATCGTCCCTGTTATTACATAAGTTCTTTCTTTTGAATTGCTATACCAGAAATTGTTTTAATTTTCCTTTCATCTCAAAGGATGGAAAGGATCTAGTATAGGTAAATCATCATAGAGTATTTACTCATAATGAGAATTGCAAAAAGAAATACTGAGCTACCATTAAGGTGTATGGAGAATGAATTCTAAGCCGTACAAATTCAGATACCAGATTAGTTTTATACTTAGTAAATTGCTTTCCTTTAAGCAATAATGACCTGAGGAAGAACGGTTGAACAGATGGCAGTGCGAGGTCATAGCCTGAGGTAGCGCCATCAAATATTTTCAGTCTTTCAGTACATATTTGAGAAACACCTGTTGATACAATTGGTTTTCTTCTCATTAAACGTGCATTAATAAGAATGTGTGTTTAGGGGGAATGTTGCAAGGAGTGATACCATTCTTTTATTTAAGAGGGTGACCTTGCAGAATTAGAAATTTATTGTGAAGTAAAATGACATAATTTCCAATGATCCAATGATTCCAATGCTGGTATTTGTTTTGCTTTGTCATCTCTAATGAAAAAAACCATCCTAACAATTTTTTAAATTTTTTTATATTTTACAGACCATGCATTATCAGATATTTATGACAACCAAGTTGATAAAATAGACATGGACAACCTTATAGAAGAATATACAAAGTGATAAAAACTTAGATTTGAATGAAAGCTACCTTCCTTTAAGTTTTCTTATGCTCCAGTGCTTTAACATACATAGATTGCACCTATACCTCTGAATATGTTAAGGGCTGAGTTCTGAATCAAAGGCAACAACATGAGTTAAAACTTTTTCTACCTCCTTCTTACATGATAGCTAATATCTCTTCCTCCAATGTACTGTGTAGAAGGTTCTGCCTAGCATTTAAAAGATTTGGCAGACAGGTGCAGGTGCCCTCAGGCATTCATTATATCGTAGGTTCTGAGCTCTCCAAACTTAAGTCATGCGTCAAAATCCCTCACCTTTCAGTTTCCGATGTGTTTTGTACTTTCCATTTATGTGACATACCAGTATTAGCAAAATTTACTTCAAAGATAATACTGTCTCAATTTGAGGGCAATTTCTTTCAGACTGGTTAACACTCTTGAGTATCTTTTTTCATTTCTGTATGGAGGAAAGATGATTTGCTCATAATAAGGAAGATTTTGTTTTAGAAGGTACCAGTGATTAAAAATATCACATTTTTCCCCCCGTTAAAAGCTTTTTCAATCCAAAATTATGTTGCATTGGGGGCCGGTGTAGCCGGGCTCTGCCGGGTGGGCCCCTGTGGGGAGCGGCCGGGGCTGCCCCGCGCCGGACACAGCCGGTTCCAGGTGGCTCCAACGGCCCCATCGCAGGGCACAGCTGAGCCCCTCAGCCCCGGGCAGGCGCCTCGGGGAAAGCCTGGGTAAGGAAGGGCAAAGCGCTGCCCGGCAGCCAGGGCTGAGGGAAACAGGGGGAGAAACAGCCCTGCGAGCCCCGAGGGGAGAGCGGCAGGAGGGCAGGAGGGGCTCCAGGCAGAGCCCCGGCAGAGAGGCCCCTGCGGCCCCGGCAGAGACCCCACTGGGGCGGGTGTTTCCCTGCAGCCCCTGGAGAGGCCCCGGGCTGGAGCAGGGAGAAGCGTGAGGAGGAAGGAGCGGCAGGGAGGAGCTGGGGGGGACTGACCGCAGCCCCCCATTCCCCATCCCCTTGGAGGGGAGGAGGCAGAGGAGTCAGGGATGAAGGTGTGAAGGTGAGCCTGGGCAGAAGGGGGACTGGATGGATGGGGGGAAGGTGTTTAAAGCTTTTTTGTCTTTGTTTCTCACTATCCGAATCTATTTTTATAATTATTTAATTAAGAAGTATTTAATTTAAAATATTTAATAAATTAATTTTCTCAAGTCAGGTATGTTTTGCCCATCACAGTAACTGGTCAGTGATCTCCCTATGTCAACCCATAAGCTTTTCCATTTTATTTTCTTCCCCTGTCCTTTCAATGAGTGGGAGTGAGAGAGTGATTGGGTGGGGTCTAGCATCTTACCAGCATCATCCCACCACATATGTTACTTTTCTCTGGAACACTAAAACCGCAAAGCTTTTTTTCTGTAGGTGTATTTGTATTGCATATTCTTTGTCCCCTCAACATAGTAGGGGATAGTCATTTTCATACCTGTACTAGTTTGCTTGGAGAAGGACACTTAAACATTTAGTTCCTCAGCAAGACAGTTTCCAGGATGCCATCCTTGACTCTCCAGCAAGACTACTGTGCTAAATCAGCTCATTTCTTTGCTGGTCTAGCTTGAGAGAGATTAAAACTAGTTTATCTATTAGTTACACTGCAAGCTTTCCATCTTTTCCCAGCCATTATCTTTCTCCACATTGAGAGTGTTCCTGTTTCTGAGTCCCTGGAGAAAGAAATAATCTCTTTTGACTCAGTGTGTAGTTGGGATTCCTCCATACCACACAGAGGATATCCCCATCAGGAAACTGCTGGCAGGATGTGCTGCCTTCATGCCAACTCACATTCAGATTAATTGTATAGCTCAGAAGCCGCTATAGAAGTTACCAGGAAGAACAACTTAATATTATAATAAAATGTATCAGATGGAAAATTCAGCCCCTTTGAAAACAAAAGCTGACTAATTATGGCAGTGCTCAGTGAGATGAATGGTTTCTGTAGTGCAGAGTACTTGGCTGCTGGTTTACAGAATCACAGAATCATCTAGGTTGGAAAAGACCTTGTAGATCATCCAGTCAACCATTATTTAGTATAAATATTACAGCTACTCTCTTAAAGTGATCATAGATGGTTTAAAAACCCTTTTCAGATAATTTATGCTGTCAGCTAATTCCCTGAATGCACTATTTTGGCACAAAGATTATTAGTTGTAAAGAGGAAAAAAGAAGATTGATGGGATTAAATGAGGCAGTATGCTTCTATCTAAACATTTGTATAGAATGATCAAGTCATTGCTACTGCCATTATGCAAAATATTAAAGCTCTTACCTTACTATTTAACTTTAAGGAAATGATTAATAATTCCACCATATATGAATGGAAAAGATAAAAGTGTTTCCTAGTTTATTAATGTTGCTTTCAGAATTTATGTAGAGCACCAGGTACTCATCTATAGTGATGTCCCTCCCTCCCCTAAATTTAATTGAACAAACTGTACATAGTTTAATATATATGAAAGAATTAGGGAAGAGACTATAGATTTTTAAAATGACAGATTTTTGATATGACACTGATCTGCTAGTGGATACTATAACCTTCATGAAAATCTAAAAATAAATGTCATATATTCTAGACTTCCATTTGACAAAAGATTGTTGGACAATAGCAACCACAGTCAATATCAGCTGTATTTATTTATAAGTAAATGGTGGGTTTTTTTGTTTCAGTGTTAAACATTTGCTATGTTTATTTCCATCATAGGTAAAATATTCAGAGACAAAATCTGCCCATGTTTGCATCCAGGTAATTTCTAATAGAAGTTTTTCAGTTTATTTTATCTAACTGGAAAAGAAATAAAATTTTTGTGGTTTATGGTGGATTCAATACTGTGGGTGGAGTTAAAGGAGAATAGTCTAGTCATGGAAAGCAGTCAGAACCAAGGTCTAGTATAACTCAACAGTTTAAGTTACTATATTTATGGCTTTTGTGATTGGACTTAGAGGAGTATTATTGATGCATGAAGTTTAAGCAATTAGAAGCTCTCAGGAGTGTAACTCAGGCTACATACACAGCATTACAAGGAGAGGATCTTGATATCTTGAGACAGAATCCTGGAACAGAATGACTAGAAAATAAACTGTCACAGTGGCAGTAACCTTCACCCCATCCCCACCATGTCCCCTTGTAACGTTGTAAACAAAAGACTATTATTCTTCATATACTAAGAAATACCCTTCTGAAGTGGGACATAAAGATAAATAAAGCAGCAGTCTAGAAGGAAAAGAGAGCTCCACCTGTGGAGAACAAAGCTGCTATGGTCAGAGTCGTGTTGAATCTTTCTGTGTAACTTTGCTTGGGCAATGCTGAGAGGCTTAGCTCCTGCCTTCCTGTATAGAAGCTTGATACTTTCCTGCTGATTAGCTGGGAGATCTACTTGTTGCAAGTAATGACAGACACATTTAGAAGAAATACAAGACAACATAGTCTTCCAGAAGATCTTACTGAAGTAGTGTGTCTTGGGATATAATAGAGGAGTTTATTTTCACAGAAACAATTAAATGCCATTAAATATGACTACAAGTTTAGTCTTCAAAACCTTAGCTGAAGTTTCTTCAGGAGGAGTTAGAAGTATGCCACTGACAAGATCTGTTTCTTTAATCTCCTGTCCTTTAGTGTAAGTGTCAAAAATGGATCTGCTGATTTGCGGAAAGCAGACTCTACAACTTCAATGGAGTTATAAAGCAGGTATGTTTACTCTGGCGCCGGGGTGCAAGGGGATTTCTCCACAAAGCTTGCACACCAACAGCACATTTTACCAAAAACTTACAGAGTGTGGATATACATATTCATTGGATTACATAATACAAACATACATATGCATAAGTAAGGCTGGGTTAGTTCAAAAGGCTGGTGTCAGCAGTTTATGTTATCTTTGCGCCTGCGCATTGCCTCCTGGTGGTCGTTTATGGGGGTCTTTTGGAGGAAGGCTCACAGTCTCACCTTGTACTTTTCCTTGGAGCATGCGCAGATTCTCTTAGCCAATTTCTTGAACAACAAGAGTGGTTTCAGCGGGTTTACTCATTCTGTCTTATCTAAAAGTACCAGTGTATCAATTTCTGCTGTCCATATATGGCTATCTATTCATTAGAAAGACTAAACTAATTAGAGCACATCTGCTTTCCAAGGACAAGAAACGTATTTTTGCCGAACATAGTCATTCTTGGTAAGTTTCCACAGAAAACTGTTTTGTTTTGATGAACACAGTAGCAGTAGCCCTTGGTAAGCTTCCACAGAGCAGTCAGGGCAAGCAGGATTATTAAGCAATATTCAGAAATCATTATAAGTTCCTATAAGTAAATAAGTTGCAAAGTAGGTGATCATTTCCTTGTATCACTGCTGAGGCCCCAATCTGGGAAAATGTTTCAACATAAACTGAAGTCTTCTTGACTGTAATGTGAAATGTACATACTGGTTATCTGAGAGAACCACATATAAATTCTGATGAGACAACATGCTGTTGAGCACTTCTCTAAACAGAGGTAAAATTTTCAACAACCAAAATACTGTTTGCTAAGCTACTTTAAAGACCTGCTGCAGTCTTCCTGCTATTTTAAAAATGAAAATGTTTGGTTTAGTGGGCTCTGTAATAGAATAATTCACTATATTAAAGAGAAGGAAGCATATGAATATCAGTAATGAAAATTAAATGTCTGTGTAATTTGCAGTACTTATGAAACTATAAATATGTTCAGTTAGTTTATGGATTTATCTGTTCATGTCCATTGTCATCTATTCTATGTAAGGAAAATTCATGCCAAAGAAACATTTTTCTTTTATTATCATCTAAAACAAAATGAGAAAATAACATGAAGATTATTAAACAAAAGCTCTAGGAAATAAAAGACATAAATACGGGGATTCAGCATTCCAGTCTGGAGCACTATGACATCATAGTTCCTCTTGCTGCCTCCTCGCACCAAGCTTTAAACAGTTTTGGACTCAAAAAAGCAAGAGAGCACAGGGGACTATGACAGATCATCTATCAGCAGTGACTGAGTGAACCCTAAGGTGAAAGGAGATTGTTATATCTTACTGTAGCACTAACAATTGGTAAAAGTGAAAGGACACACTCATCGTCTACTCATGGTATTCACTGACTGTCCCGATCCAATGTCGGGGGAGGTTTCGATACGATCCCAAGAGCAAGATTAAGACACAAACAAGGTCAAACACCATACACCCAAAACAGGTTTTTATTATTAAAGAAGTGAAGAGGGGTATCGATAAGACAGAATGGGAGGAAAAGACAGAAATAAAGCAAGGATGGGGGATAGGGCTGCAAGAATAGTCACCACCATGGATCCAGCGGTGTCCTCTTGGTCCTCAGTCTTCACTTCTTCGGTGATGGGTGCACACCGAGCAAAGTTTTCTGTTGCCTTTTTAAGTTCATCGTATCTGCTGATTAGCATATCTGCCCACCTTTAGTTTTTTTTCCTCTGGTCCTACAGATTTTTGCTGCATCCGGCTTATGGGGCAGAAACCTTTGCCTCTTACCAGTTCATTAGCAATGCATGCACGGTGTCTGGCGTACACAATAGAGCCACAAATGGCTACACAATAGGGCCAGCTCAGTACACATCTGCCCCTTTGAGGCTTATCTAAGGCATTTGACAATGCAACTGCAAAGGAATGGGGGGGTGCATCCTTCAATACACTCCAGCTTTCCTTGGCGACACTCCCCAGACCAATCCACAGGCCGCAGCAGCTTGTTCTTGAGGTTTGCACAGACACAATCAAGCTTTGAGACAGACATATGACATTTCAGTCTCTCACACTGACGCAATGATGTGTTCTGTGTTCTGAACGTTGCAGATGAAGTTGGATCAAACCTTTAAAGACTGCTAGCTAAGCCATAAACCATGATTGCAATTCAGTGGTTAGGAACCAATTAAGTGTATTGCACTTGAGGCAAAGAATGAAAGAATAAGTTACTATCAAATTTCAATGCATAAAACAACCTCACAGTTCGGCCCATTTGCTTTCCAATCTTAAAGTAAAACATAACAAAGACAATTAAAAACATTCTGAATGCAACCAGGTGTAAATACACTTGAAAGCAATTACCAAAAGAAATTACTGTATATCAGCAAAAGTATGAACAGTCACTTAATCTGAGCCATGCAATCAACCTTTAGGGCTGCTTAATGCTAATAGAGTTTGTAGTCAAATGCCTTTCCCAAAGTAAAGACTTCAGTGCTCAAGGTCTGATCCAGATATACTCCAAGCACATGAGCATTTGGGTACTGACTTCAGTTATAAACAAACTTGCCTTGATGAGCTTTATGAGTCATTGTTATAAATACCTAGTAAAGTATAGGATGTACAGACCGTGGCTTCTGGACCCTGCCTTGATGCTCCTGGCCCCAGGGAGCAGCATCCTTGTTATTAGGATGTTTGTGGCTACATGGACAGGCAGATAGTCTTCAGATTGCCTGTGGACTCATGGTCTCAGTTAACAGTTCTTAGCATTGAAGTTCTGCGAAGACAGTATCTTGTTTCTTTAACAATCATCATTTCTTTAGTCAATGTTCACTAATTAACAATATGCATTCAATATATAACATTATAGTTTTGATTCTCTTTTTGGCCTTCTGTCTTCCTTTCTGATAAATTCGGTTTAAATTAGAACCATAGCTAACAGTTAATTGGGATTCTTCCTCCTCTGTATTCTCTTTTCCCTATTTCCCTCACTGTTCACTTTAAACTGCAGTCCCACTTTTTACTACTGTCTCCAATCTAAGAATCAATTGTACTACTTAGAGTCTTCTAGTTGAAAGAAATGAAATCACTATCAAACTCAGGGACATCAGTTTTAATATGGAAATGTCTCTTTAAAAGCCACACAAGTGATCATTGGCATAAAGTATTTCCATGTAGAGAAGAACATTTCCAATTAGAGAACTCGGTTTCTGTTTGAAGGCTTTTCAAGATACGTCTGTAATGAAGTACAATTTGTTTGGTTGGTTTGTTTTTTTTTTTGTGGGGAAGAGCAACTAAGACTTTTTAGAAATGCAGAATTTACGAAAAATGCAGTCTTATTTCTCATTTTCCATTTTAGCAGTGGGCTCAAATGACAGCATTCAGATCTTGTATACGAGTTACAGGTAAAGTGTTCTAATACTCTGTTTGACTTCAGGTTCCAGGTCATAGTCCACATCATAAAATAATTTTGGTGACAAAATCCAGAAGTAAACCTAGATTCAGTCTTGCTATTCCAGAATACCAGGATGTGTGGTTTGTGCTCATTCTTTAGTCTAATATTGCACAAATAGCATGTCTTCAAACACTGTAGCCTTAAAAATCATCTCTACAATGTCTTTTGAGAAAAGCGTGTGCAATTATATCTCTGCATAAGCTTTCCCTAGTGTGCACTCACTAGGCTGTGCTATTGGTTCAAACTCTTATCTAAAACTTTTGCTCGGTATACTGGAGTTTGTCTGATACACAGTCTATACAACTATCTTAAATCCCTAGATAAGTCAGTAAGCTTCCCCTTTTCCTTTATTTAGTGCTTCTTCAGGATGATTTCCTTTTATTAACAGTTTAAGTAGAAAGACAGGTCAGAAATGTAATACACGTCTGGGATTATTCTGTTTTGTGTTTCGTTTTCCCTGACCTGCATTGAAAAGCATAGCTATTTAACACTTCTTAAACAGCTACCAATTGCTTCTAAACTGGCCAATTTAATCTTGTTTTTTGAATTTTTTAGAGAGTTGTGACACTTTACAGATAGAAGGTAAAATCATAATTTAAAACTTGAAAAACAACTCTGCCTTATTAATCCCAAGCATTGAGATTCAGAGATTTTTGAGTATTTGCTTTTCAAATTTCAAGTTTCCTTTAATATCAAAAGGAAATGAAAATACGGTTTTTTACTGCGTTGCTAATAAAAAAAATCAAGATTTTTAGGTAAGAATTTAACTCCAGGAGTTATGGTCTGCTAAACCAGGAAAAAATAAAATCATTAATTATTGTGAGGATAAAATCAAGGGACCAGGAATTAGTGAATTTTTAAAACGTTGTGAGAGATATTTTGTAATTTAGATTTAAATAGGTACTAAACAGCTGCTAATGACTTTTCAGATATGAGGCATACTGGAGGTATTTCAAAGAATATTCAAGCACAGCTTGAGAGAATAGACAGTACAAAGGGAAGGCTGTACATAGATCTGGTTCTGTGTTTTTTGTATAAAGCAGCAATAAAAGCTTTAACATTCCTTTTGTGGTGGGTTGACCCTGGCTGGATGCCAGGTGCCCACCAAAGCCACTCTGTCACTCCCCCTCCTCATCTGGGCAGGGGAGAGAAAATGAAAGGCTCCTGGGTCGAGATAAGGACAGGGAGAGATCACTCACCAATTACCATCTTGGGCAAAACAAACTTGACTTGGGGAAATTAGTTTAATTTATTACCAAGCAAATGAGAATAGGATAGTGAGAATTAAAACCAAATCTTAAAAACACCTTCCCCCTACCCCTCCCTTCTCCTCAGGCTTAACTTTACTCCTCATTTTCTCTACCTTCTCCCACCTCCAGCAGCACAGGGGGACAGGGAATGGGGGTTGCAGTCAGTTCATTACATGTTGTCTCTGCCGCTCCTTCTTCCTCAGGGGGAGAACTCCTCACACTCTTTCCCTGATCCAACGTGGGGTCCCTCCTATTTGAGACAGTCCTCCATGAACTCTCCAGCGTGAGTCCTTCCCATGGGCTGCAGTTCTTCACAAACTGCTCCAGCCTGGGTCCCTTCCATGAAGTGCAGTCCTTCAGGAACAGACTGCTCCAGTGTGGGTTCCCCACAGGGTCACAAGTCCTGCTAGAGAACCTGCTCCAGCGCGGGCTTCTCTCTTACGGGTCCACAGGTCCTGCCAGGAGCCTGCTCCAGCGTGGGCTTCCCACGGGGTCACAGCCTCCTTCGGGCATCCACCTGCTCCAGCGTGGGGTCCTCCATGGGCTGCAGGTGGATCTCTGCTCCACCATTAACCTCCATGGGCTGCAGGGGCACAGCCTGCCTCACCATGGGCTGCACCACAGGCTGCAGGGGAATCTCTGGTGCTTGGAGCACCTCCTCCCCCTCCTTCTGCACGGACTTTGGTGTCTGCAGAGTTGTTTCTCTCAAATATCCTCACTCCTCTGTCAGGCTGCAGTTGCTGGTGTTTTTTTTTTTTTTTTTACCCTTCTTAACTTTGTTATCACAGAGGTGCTACCACCTTCACTGATGGGCTCAGCCTTGGCCAGCAGTGGGTCCGTCTTGGAGCTGGCTGGTATTGGTTCTATGAGACATAGGGGAATCTTCTAGCAGCTTGTCACAGAAGCCACCCCTGTAGCCCCCCACTACCAAAACCTTGCCATGCAAACCTGATACACCTCTGCAGAAAATTTTTGATGTATAAGAGAGAACGAGTGAGTGTAGGAGGTTGTTTCTTGCATAAACTATCACTAAGCGATTGTGGAAATTTTACATTTAAAGCAGCCTACTTCTTCAAACAAGAATATAGGATTATGTTGTAGCACAGGAATTGTGGATTGTGTTTATTGTGCCTGTATAATTATATATGTCTGTCCATGGCTGTACATATATGTGTGTATATATATATAAAAAATGTAATGGGCAGAAATAGTGGAGTATATTTTCTACTGAAGGACAAGAAGTAAGCCAAAATGAATTTGCTCAGCTACAGTATTTTTCAGATGTTTAGAATTAGCTATTCTAATGAAACATTTCATCATTTCAATATTTTAGGCATTGTCAACTATGAAGCATTTGGTAAATGCTGGACACACTTGCTTTTTCTAAATCCACTGTGTATTAATAAATTTCTTAAAACATAAAGAGTGATAGATGTTTATGCTCTTTACCCTGTCAGAATCACTGTTTAGTCCCTCACTCAGTAAAAAACTATCAAATGAAATCTAAGCCCAAGAAAAACACACTTAAAGATCACTTAAATAGATAAACTGAAACAAAGTGAGATGTGTAAGACTTTGTCCATTCCCTTCCCATATGCAGGAATGCCTCTACTCTATGTTCTCCCCTCTTATATTGACTTCTGTTTAGGTATCTTGTGTCATGTGGTTTGAGACAATTTCTTTTTTCCCCTAAATCTCACAGGTTTTTTATACTTTCAAGTATCTACATTTTTCAGCTGTCATAACAAATCAAATAATAAATAGTCATTCTTGTGTATCAAGAATTGACTGAGAATTTGAAACATTTTATAATTTTAACAGTTTATGACAATATAATCTAGATTTGAATTTATATCGTTTCACTTTACTATGTTACAATTGTACTTGGGAGGTAAGTAGAAGTTCTGTGCACTGACTCTTGATGACTGAAAATGGAAGGTGTGGAACTGAAATGCAATCAGGCAGGAAAGATTAATTACAAAAACTTGCTCACTCAAATAGTTTTCAAAAATTGCGAGACTTCTATTGCTTCCGTGATATAAATGCTAAGTAACAGTGTCTGCAGCACTGCAACATCATTCCATTTGGTGAAAGAAACACCAAATAAGACAGCTCCGTTCAGCAACTTATTTTCTGTGAACTTGAGCTGAATACTTTTGCATTCCTTTTCCTTTTTTCTTTTTCAATATGGTAAGAAAAAGTAACACAAATTAGTGGAAAATATACAGCATCTCTACAGAGAGTTGGCATGTGGGAGACTGACTCAGGATGTATCTGCTACTACATATATATATACACACATGCTTACACACTTAAAAATTTCATATATGTGCTTATTATTGTAATATATTTATTAAAACACTAGTAATGCCTTATACTTCTGCACTCTTTGTTAAAGGAATTATTATGTGTTATCTACCAAGCAACCTATATGATTCTTGAACAAAGACAAGGCTTTAAGATTCGTTATAGAAACATCAGTATTTGTGTTTCCCAGGACATAAACCAGAATGGATGTTAGCTGACTTTGGGAAGCCACAGGAAGATTGTGAAGTCACTGGAAAGCTGGATGCTCTACACCATAAATGCTTTATAAACCCCTTAAAAGGACCTGCCACAAAGGCACAGGGATGAAGTCTGCATATTGGATACCAGCAACATCTATAGAACAGTCCAGATTCCCTATAGAGACGGAGCAGGTTGTACTTCATCCCAATATATGTCTGCCAAATCAATCCCAGGTGTACAAGGATTTTTGGAGAAAAAAAGACCTTTCACCTTCAAGTTTACATCTCTCTATAAGACTCGATGATGTTCTATTTTATCATCATCTACCCCAACCTTTTCATAGTTTCATAAGCTTTCTATTAGACAGCAGTGGTTACTGTGTTTCCTACTGTGTCCATCACAACACGTGAGGAAGGCTGGCAAGCTTAACTGGGAAGTATGAAAACCCTGTCTCCTGTGGTATGGAGCATTGCCTACTAGCAGTAACACATTTTAACAATATCAGTAATTTTTTTCTCACTCTTCATATACAGACTGAGACACTCATTACTCATGAAAATCATGTAAATCATTCAACTGTGTCAGTTTTTATACAGATCACCTCAGTCTTATGTTTCTCTTACTGAATATCTTCTGTTGACTGTGTGAAATTGAACATCATGCTCAGTCAGTTTTGACCCTTGGAGTTGAAATATATAAATTACTTCAACTAATATGCCATTCAGTCATTCAAAAAGTGAAGCAAAGATCTATTTGTTTAATATCAAAGAATGTCAATTACTTGATTAGATATATGACAGAAACGACTCTTAGATTTTCCATTTTATCTGTATATACCATGGAGATTCATGTAGCTCTTTATGACTCTTTGTCTTTTTAAAATACATTTATGCTTATGAATGAATTTGTGTGTGTATTTATATGATAACCAGTTTTATCGGCTGCTTTATGTTTCTAGAGTGGGTGACAGAAGTATGCTTTCTTAGCTTCTATGTATCATAGAAGCTAACACCCAAGTATCATTTTCTGTTGTGAGAAAAGTCATGTAGAATTAATTGAATCCTGGAAGCATCTTGCACGTCAGCTGCGGAAAAGTTTATTGCTGGTCCTTCAATGCAACGATTGCTTTGTGTTTTGATTGTTTGCTGCCTCCCACTAGAGAAAGTTATGATAGACATCTAAAATCATATTCAGCCAAGAATCTTTTCAAGTTTATAACGATACAGAAGCACTCACTCATGTAAATAAAGGTTGAGTATAAACCAAGTGATGACAAGGCTAAGGATAAAGTAACATAGAATATTGTTGTAACTGAGCACTATGTGCTCTAGTGGAGCATACACAAATTAATTCACTGGAAGCAGTGGATGTCAGCTTTATTATCCACTCCCCTCCCCAACTCATCTACCATACTGACACAGGACAGAAGTTCAGGAGGAAACGGTAAGGGTGTTGCTGTAGGTAAAAAATAAACACAATGGAGAAGACATTAAGAAATCTTCCCTCAACTGTAAAAAGTGAAAGTATATTGGGAATATCTGAGGATTTTTGCCCATCATGCAATGCAATGCAAAATAAAAATGTGAGGTAACAAATTTCTTGAATTTGGTTTTTAAAAGAAAAATGCTACAAAAGATATACAGATGCAATAGCTGAAAAAGATTTAAAATTCACAGCTTTTGTATTTTATATATATATGTATATGGAAAAAAATAAATTGGTAATACCAATAAAAACAGAGTGAAATGCTAAAAAAGCAAAAGTAGATGCTTGTGTATGTACAATGTTATAGGAAATACAGATAGAAAATAGTAAATATATATGTAGAGAGAAGGAGGGAGAAATCCTCTTCTTCTTTGTCTCTCTAGGCTCTAATACTTTTTTTCTCAGAGTTCTCAAATACGACTTTGATAAGATTTTCCTACTATAGATGCTTTGGAATAACACAGACATTTAGGTTGTCCAAATGTATAAGGGTGCAAATATTTTAATAAGATAAAAGGGCTGATAAAGTAGACAGCTTAAATTGATTTGAGAATGAATGGAAAGACTAATAAGGAAGAAATAAAGAAACTATTAACATCACCTAAGAGTTGCCTAGAAGTGTCAAGACTCCTAAAAACTTCATGGGTGAATTTTGACTTCACTGGTCAAAAGATAATTTATTTTTTACCTCCATGTTCCTGGAAGTATCTGATATTGTATCTGTGTTGGGTTAGTGTGTGGCAGGTTTTGGTAGTGGAGGAGGGGCTCATGTGAGATACCACTAGAGGATTCCCCCGCTCCAAGTTGGACCCGCCTCTGGCCAAGGCTGAGCCAATTAACGATGGTGGCTGCACCTCTGTGATAACATATTTTAGAAGGGGAACCTGAGAGGAGAAGGAGTTGTGATGGAAGTACCTCTGCAAACTCCGAGGTCAGTGAAAGAAAGGAGGAGAGGGGAGGTGTGCCGAAGCAGACTCCCCTGCAGCCCATGGTGAGAGGTCAGGCTGTGCCCCTGCAGCCCATGGAGGTCACCAGTGGAGCAGATGCCCACCTGCAGCCCGTGGAGGACCCCACGCCGGAGAAGGTGGTTGCATGTGAAGAAGGCCGGGACTCTGAGGGAAGCCCACCCTGAAGCTGTTTGTTGCTGTGAAGACTGTAGCCCATGGAAGGGACCTACACTGGAGCAGTTCGTGACGAGATGAAGCCCGTGGGAAGGACCGATATTGAAGAAACTTCATGGAGGACTGTCTCCCATGCGAGGGAGCCCACACTGGAGCAGGGGAAGAGTGTGAGAAATCTTCCCTCTCAAGAGGAAGAAGTGGCAG